>NC_057799.1:163630749-164837152 GCF_018294505.1 Triticum aestivum | reverse complement strand
GACTGCAAGTCCTCTGGATCACGTTTGTTCCGAAAATCACGTTCCCGAAGGTTTCATTCCGTTTGGACTCCATTTGATATTCTTTTTCTGCGAAACACTGAAATAGGCAAAAAACAACAATTTGGGTTGGGCTTCCGGTTAATAGGTTAGTCCCAAAAATAATATAAAAGTGTATAATAAAGCCCATTAAACATCCAAAACAGAATATACTATAGCATGGAACAATCAAAAATTATAGATACGTTGGAGACGTATCAGAGAACGCCAAGCTACCAGACAAGGTGATCTCTGTGGTTGCTACGGCGGTCAAGAACCTGACCGTGGCTGCTGCCCCAGCGGTGACTGCGGATCCTCTCGGGAAGACGACGGGTTCCACGACGGTCGTTGACCTGGGGCTGCGTGTGCTTGGTATATCCCAGGAGGGGAGGCCGGTGTTTGCTGGCTCTTGGTCAAATGGCCAGGCTCAGCAGGAGGTGGCCAAACAGGCAACTTACTTTGGGGGTGCCCCTGCCTCAGCTGGGGGGCCATGGTGGACGGCCAGCATGCCTCTGACGCTTCCCTCTTCATCAACACGGAAACTCCTGAGGCGCCGCCGGCGTTGGCTACCGCTGGAGTGCACTCCTCCGTCATGCCTGGTGCACCCTGTGCGTCCAAGGAGGGGCCTGTTGAAGCGCCTCCTTCTGAGGTGATGATGCTGGGTGTGAAGGCCACGGCTGCTTCTGGTGCAGCTGTTCCTTCTTTGGATGCCCAGCTTTCGGCTCTAGGAGAGGTGCAGACCGGCGACACCAACCTTGTTGCACCTGCTGGACTGCTGCCGGGTGGTCCGGTGGTGGGTTCAGTGGTGGCGGCCCATGGAGGACAGCGTCTTAGCATTGACGCAAAGGGCGTGGAGACAATTTGGGGCCGCTGGAAGCACGTCCACAGAGAGGAACGCGATGAGTATGCGGTGGTGCAGTACGCCGGTGTCAGGCATGCCATGTTTGGCGTGCCCACTCCACCGAACAGTGGCAGTGAGCTCTCCAGCCGCAAGGCCGCATTCGTCGGTATCCTAGAGAACACGGTGCTGTCTAAGAGGGGGTCCCCAGATGACCAGGACTTCATCATCAACATGAATAGCACTAGTTCTGAGAGTGTAGATTTTTCTTCTTGTAAGAGAGCTTGTGTTGAGAGAGTTGAGGCTATGGTAGGGGTAGATGGGGTAGTCACTCATGTTACTAAGGAAGTGAATGGGGGAGAGGAAGTGTATCAGAAAAAAAGAGAATCTGTAGGTGAGGGGAAAGCTGTAGGTGAGGCTGCTAAGGAAGCTACCGACCATGGGGCTGTCGGTCAACTCACGGGCGCGGATGTGAGCGCCCGTCGGGAGCCATGAAAATTCTGAGTTGGAACTGTCGGGGGCTGGGTCAACCCCGTATAGTTCAAGAGCTTGTGTGTCTCTCTAAGACGCACCAACCCAATGTTATCTTCCTTTCTGAGACTAGAAAAAATAAAGAATATGTTGAAGGTTTGCGCTATCGGCTGGGTATGAAAAATGTTTTCTCCTTTTCAGCTAAAGGGAAAGGGGGAGGCCTTGCTGTGTTCTGGGATGATGCTTATAATCTGGAGTTGAACAAGTATGGGGAGCATTTCATTGATATGTATATTTGTTCTGGCAATGGTGCAAAATGGAGAAGCATTTTTGTCTATGGAGAGGCCAAGGCAAGTCAAAGGTATGTAATGTGGGCACTTTTGTGAAGAATTAAACCCCTTGGTTCAGGACCGTGGTTTATGGTTGGGGATTTTAATGAAGCGATGTGGCAGAATGAACATTTTTCTCGCCATAAGAGGTCGTCTTCAATGATGGCTAATTTTAGGAGTGTTCTTTCTGACTGTAACCTTTTTGACTTGGGATTTCATGGTGTTCCTTGGACCTATAATAACAAGCAACAGGGCAACAAAAATGTCAAAGTGAGACTGGACCGGGCTGTTGTGTGTCCCCAATGGCCTGCTTTGTTTCCAGATTGCAAGGTGTCCCATATTATCAGTTCAAGATCTGACCATTGTCCTCTTCTCATTCAATTATTGGGGTTTCCTCGTGTTGGAAAAATTGTTAAACAGCTCAGATACGAGGTTTACTGGGAGAGGGAAGGGGTGGTTTTGGAGGATCAAATTAAATCTTGCTGGAACAATGGCACTCATAATGAATATTTGAAGGATGTGGCCATGAATCTGAAGAGAACGCTTGGAAAATTGCATGAGTGGAGTAACACTTATATTGGATATCTACCCAGGAAACTTGATTTGGTGAGGAAAAGACTTAATAGCCTTTACAAAAGAAATGACAATGCAGCCTTGATGGAAAGGAAGGTGATTCTGAAGGAAATGGATGAGCTCCTTTATAAAGAAGAAATGTTATGTAAGCAAAGATCGCGGATTGATAAAATTAAATGGGGGGACAGGAACACAAAATTCTTCAGATCTAAGGCTACCTGGAGAGCTAAGAAAAATAATATCTCAAGCTTGAGAAGGAATGATGGATCGGTTACAGAGAATGTGGCTGAGATCCAGAATATCACTAATTATTTTTAAGCATTTATACACATGTGATGGTTCGGTTGATCCTTCTCTGATCATTCCCCCTGTCAAGCCACTTGTGAGTGAGGATATGAATATTGATTTATGTAAACCATTTACGGACCAAGAGATTGGGGACACGCTCTTTCAAATTGGCCCACTTAAAGCTCCGGGTCTAGATGGCTTTCCGGCAAGGTTTTTCCAAAGGAATTGGGGAGTGCTGAAGGAGGACACTATTCATGCGATTAAAAAGTTTTTTGTTACAGGTATAATGCCGGAGGGTGTAAATGATACGGTGATTGTTCTTATTCTTAAGGTGAAAAATCCCCAAGCGATCAAAGACTTCCGGCCTATCAGTCTGTGTAATGTTATTTATAAAATTATATCTAAGTGCCTTGTGAACAGACTGAGACCGCATCTTGATGGTATGATTTCTCCAACCCAAAGTGCCTTTATCCCTAGGAGACTGATATCTGATAATGCTCTTATTGCGTTTGAGTGTATGCATTTGTTAAGTACTCTGAAGGATGGACGGGGTGAATTATGTGCTTATAAATTGGACCTTGCCAAGGCATATGATAGAGTGGATTGGAATATTTTGAAGTGCATGTTGAGCGCGTTGGGGTTTGCATCAGGATGGATAAAATGGATTATGGCCTGTGTTACTTCAGTGAAATTTTCAGTACGCTTCAATGGCCAGCTCTTGGAGTCGTTCTCGCCATCATGTGGTATCAGGCAAGGGGACCCTATCTCACCATACTTATTCTTATTTGTGGCTGAAGCTCTTTCTTTATTGTTACAGAATGCGTGTACTAGAGGATCTCTTCTAGAGTTCAAGCTTAATAGACAGGCCCCGGGTATTTCACATCTCTTGTTTGCCGATGATTGTCTTTTATTTTTCAAGGGGTCCATTGAGCAAGCCTTGGCAATCAAAAATATTATTGCGACTTATGAGAAGGGGCCGGGTCAACTGCTGAGCCCTGATAAATGCTCGATCTTGTTCGGCAAGAATTGTAGTATGGAGGTCCAAGTGGCTGTTATTGTAATTCTAAGTATTACCTCAAAGGGATTTGAGGATAAATATCTTGGGCTCCCGGTGCCACAAGGGATAATGAAGGCTGGTAAATTTCAATCCACTAAGGAAAAAGCCCTCAAAATTTTATCGGGCTGGATAGAAAAATATGCCTCGTGTGGGGCAAAAGAAACTTTGATTAAATCTGTCCTGCAGGCTCTTTCGGTGTATGCAATGGGTATTTTTAAATTTCTGGCATCACTCTGCGAGGAGTTGTCTCAGATCGTAAGGAATTTCTGGTGGGGTGACGAGGAGAACAGGAGGAAGATGTTGGGGAACATAGTAATTTCAAAAAAAATCCTACGCACATGCAAGATCATGGTGATGCATAGCAACGAGAGGGGAGAGTGTTGTCCACGTACCCTCGTAGACCAAAAGCGGAAGTGTTATGACAACGCGGTTGATGTAGTCGTACGTCTTCACGATCGACCGATCCTAGTACCGAACGTACGACACCTCCGTGATCTGCACACATTCAGCTCGGTGACATCCCACGAACTCATGATCCAATAGAGCTTCGAGGGAGAGCTTCGTCAGCACGCCGGCGTGATGACGGTGATGATGAAGCTACCGGTGCAGGGCTTCGCCTAAGCACTACGACGATATGACCGAGGTGGATTATGGTGGAGGGGGCACCGCACACGGCTAAAAGATCAATGATCAACTTGTGTGTCCATGGGGTGCCCCCTCAACCGTATATAAAGGAGTGGAGGAGGGGGAGGTGGCCGGCCTCCTAGGCGCGCCCCAAGGGATTCCCCCCTTCCCTAGTTGGATTAGGAGAGAAGGAAGGGGGAGGAAGGAGGAAGGAAAGGGGGGCCGCCCCCCTTCCCAATTCGGATTGGGCTTGGGGGGGACGCCCCCTCCTTTGCTCCTTTCTCCTCTCTCCCACTATGGCCCAATAAGGCCCATATACCTCCCGGGGGGTTCCGGTAACATCCCGGTGCTCCGGTATATGCCCGATCTCACCCGGAACCATTCCGATGTCCAAATATAGTCGCCCAATATATCTATCTTTATGTCTCGACCATTTTGAGACTCCTCGTCATGTCTGTGATCATATCCGGGACTCCGAACTACCTTTGGTACATCAAAACACATAAACTCATAATACCAATGGTCACCGAACGTTAAGCGTGCGGACCCTACGGGTTCGAGAACTATGTAGACATGACCGAGACTCATCTCTGGTCAATAACCAATAGCGGAACCTGGATGCTCATATTGGTTCCTACACATTCTACGAAGATCTTTATCGGTCAAACCGCATAACAACATACGTTGCTCCCTTTGTCAACGGTATGTTACTTGCAGGAGATTCGATCGTCGGTATCTCAATACCTAGTTCAATCTCGTTACCGGCAAGTCTCTTTACTCGTTCCGTAATGCATCATCCCGCAACTAACTCATTAGTCACATTGCTTGCAAGTCTTATATTGATGTGCATTACCGAGAGGGCCCAGAGATACCTCTCCGACAATCGACAAATCCTAATCTTGATCTATGCCAACTCAACAAGTAGCATCAGAGACACCTGTAGAGCACCTTTATAATCACCCAGTTACATTGTGACGTTTGGTAGCACACAAAGTGTTCCTCCGGTATTCGGGAGTTGCATAATCTCATAGTGATAGGAACATGTATAAGTCATGAAGAAAGCAATAGCAATATACTAAATGATCAAGTGCTAAGCTAACAGAATGAGTCAAGTCAATCACATCATTCTCTAATGATGTGATCCCGTTAATCAAATGACAACTCATGTCTATGGCTAGGAAACATAACCATCTTTGATTCAATGAGCTAGTCAAGTAGAGGCATACTAGTGACACTCTGTTTGTCTATGTATTCACACATGTACTAAGTTTCCGGTTAATACAATTCTAGCATGAATAATAAACATTTATCATGATATAAGGAAATATAAATAACAACTTTATTGTTGCCTCAAGGGCATATTTCCTTTAGTCTCCCACTTGCACTAGAGTCAATAATCTAGATTACACAGTAATGATTCTAACACCCATGGAGTCTTGGTGCTGATCATGTTTTGCTCGTGAGAGAGGCTTAGTCAACGGGTCTGCAACATTCAGATCCGTATGTATCTTGCAAATCTCTATGTCTCCCTCCTTGACTTGATCACGGATGGAATTGAAGCGTCTCTTGATGTGCTTGGTTCTCTTGTGAAATCTGGATTCCTTTGCCAAGGCAATTGCACCAGTATTGTCACAAAAGATTTTCATTGGACACGATGCACTAGGTATGACACCTAGATCGGATATGAACTCCTTCATCCAGACTCCTTCATTTGCTGCTTCCGAAGCAGCTGTGTACTCCGCTTCACACGTCCCACCACGACACTTTGCTTAGAACTGCACCAACTGACAGCTCCACCGTTCAATATAAACACGTATCCGGTTTGTGACTTAGAATCATCCGGATCAGTGTCAAAGCTTGCATCGACATAACCATTTATGACGAGCTCTTTGTCACCTCCATAAATGAGAAACATATCCTTAGTGCTTTTTAGGTATTTCAGGATGTTCTTGACCGCTGTCCAGTGATCCACTCCTGGATTACTTTGGTAGCTCCCTGCTAAACTTATAGCAAGGCACACATCAGGTCTGGTACACAGCATTGCATACATGATAGAGCCTATGACTGAAGCATAGGGAACACCTTACATTTTCTCTCTATCTTCTGCAGTGGTCGGGCATTGAGTCTGACTCAACTTCATACCTTGTAACACAGGCAAGAACCCTTTCTTTGCTTGATCCATTTTGAACTTCTTCAAAACTTTATCAAGGTATGTGCTTTGTGAAAGTCCAATTAAGCGTCTTGATCTATCTCTATAGATCTTGATGCCCAATATGTAAGCAGCTTCACCAAGGTCTTTCATTGAAAAAACTCTTATTCAAGTATCCTTTTATGCTATCCATAAATTCTATATCATTTCCAATCAATAATATGTCATCCACATATAATATTAGAAATGCTACAGAGCTCCCACTCACTTTCTTGTAAATACAGGTTTCTCCAAAAGTCTATATAAAACCATATGCTTTGATCACACTATCAAAACATTTATTCCAACTCCGAGATGCTTGCACCAGTCCATAAATGGATCGTTGGAGCTTGCACACTTTGTTAGCATCCTTTGGATCGATAAAACCTTCAGGTTGCATCATATACAACTCTTCTTCTAGAAAGCCATTCAGGAATGCAGTCTTTACATCTATTTGCCAAATTTCATAATCATAAAATGCAGCAATTGCTAACATGATTCGGACGGACTTAAGCATCGCTACGGGTGAGAAGGTCTCATTGTAGTCAACTCGTTGAACTTGTCGAAAACCTTTCGCAACAAGTCGAGCTTTGTAGACAGTAACATTACCGTCAGCGTCAGTCTTCTTCTTGAAGATCCATTTATTCTTGATGGCTTGCCGATCATCGGGCAAGTCAACCAAAGTCCACACTTTGTTCTCATACATGGATCCCATCTCAGATTTCATGGCCTCAAGCCATTTTGCGGAATCTGGGCTCATCATCGCTTCCTCATAGTTTGTAGGTTCGTCATGGTCAAGTAACATGACCTCCAGAATAGGATTACCGTACCACTCTGGTGCGGATCTTACTCTGGTTGACCTACGAGGTTCAGTAGTAACTTGATCTGAAGTTACATGATCATCATCATTAGCTTCCTCACTAATTGGTGTAGGAGTCACAGGAACAGATTTCTGTGATGAACTACTTTCCAATTAGGGAGCATGTATAGTTACCTCATCAAGTTCTACTTGCCTCCCACTCACTTCTTTCGAGAGAAACTCCTTCTCTAGAAAGGATCCATTCTTAGCAACGAATGTCTTGCCTTCAGATCTGTGATAGAAGGTGTACCCAACAGTCTCCTTTGGGTATCCTATGAAGACACATTTCTCCGATTTGGGTTCGAGCTTATCAGGTTGAAGCTTTTTCACATAAGCATCGCAGCCCCAAACTTTAAGAAACGACAACTTTGGTTTCTTGCCAAACCATAGTTCATAAGGTGTTGTCTCAACGGATTTAGATGGTGCCCTATTTAACGTGAATGTAGCCGTCTCTAAATCATAACCCAAAACAATAGCGGTAAATCAGTAAGAGACATCATAGATCGCACCATATCTAGTAAAGTACGATTACGACGTTCGGACACACCATTACGCTGTGGTGTTCCGGGTGGCGTGAGTTGCGAAACTATTCCGCATTGTTTCAAATGAAGACCAAACTCGTAACTCAAATATTCTCCTCCACGATCAGATCATAGAAACTTTATTTTCTTGTTACAATGATTTTCCACTTCACTCTGAAATTCTTTGAACTTTTCAAATGTTTCAGACTTATGTTTCATCAAGTAGATATACCCATATCTGCTCAAATCATTTGTGAAGGTGAGAAAATAACGATACCCGCCGCGAGCCTCAACATTCATTGGACCACATACATCAGTATGTATGATTTATAACAAATCTGTTGCTCGCTCCATTGTTCCGGAGAATGGAGTTTTAGTCATCTTGCCCATGAGGCATGGTTCGCAAGTACCAAGTGATTCATAATCAAGTGATTCCAAAAGTCCATCAGAATGGAGTTTATTCATGCGCTTTACACCAATATGACCCAAACGGCAGTGCCACAAATAAGTTGCACTATCATTATCAACTCTGCATCTTTTGGCTTCAACATTATGAATATGTGTATCACTACTATCGAGATTCAAAAAATAGACCACTCTTCAAGGGTGCATGACCATAAAAGATATTACTCATATAAATAGAACAACCATTATTCTCTGATTTAAATGAATAACCGTCTCGCATCAAACAAGATCCAGATATAATGTTCATGCTCAACGCTGGCACCAAATAACAATTATTCAGGTCTAAAACCAATCCCGAAGGTAGATGTAGAGGTAGCGTGCCGACCGCGATCACATCGACTTTGGAACCATTTCCCACGCGCATCGTCACCTCGTCCTTAGCCAATCTTCGCTTAATCCGTAGTTCCTGTTTCGAGTTGCAAATATTAGCAACAGAACCAGTGTCAAATACCCAGGTGCTACTGCGAGCATTAGTAAGGTACACATCAATAACATGTATATCACATATACCTTTGTTCACCTTGCCATCCTTCTTATCCGCCAAATACTTGGGGCAGTTCCGCTTCCAGTGACCAGTCCCTTTGCAGTAGAAGCACTCAGTCTCAGGCTTAGGTCCAGACTTGGGCTTCTTCACTTGAGCAGCAACTTGCTTGCGTTCTTCTTGAAGTTCCCCTTCTTCCCTTTACCCTTTTTCTTGAAACTGGTGGTCTTGTTGACCATCAACACTTGATGCTCCTTCTTGATTTCTACCTCCGCAGCCTTTAGCATTGCGAAGAGCTCGGGAATTGTCTTATCCATCCCTTGCATGTTATAGTTCATCACGAAGCTCTTGTAGCTTGGTGGCAGTGATTGAAGAATTCTGTCAATGACACTATCATCTGGAAGATTAACTCACAGTTGAATCAAGTGATTGTTATACCCAGAAATTTTGAGTATATGCTCACTGACAGAACTATTCTCCTCCATCTTGCAGCTGTAGAACTTATTGGAGACTTCATATCTATCAATCCGGGCATTTGCTTGAAATATTAACTTCAATTCCTGGAACATCTCATATGCTCCATGACGTTCAAAACATCGTTGAAGTCCCGGTTCTAAGTCGTAAAGCATGGCACACTGAACTATCGAGTAGTCATCAGCTTTGCTCTACCAGACGTTCATAACATCTGGCGTTGCTCCTGCAGTGGGTTTGGCACCTAGCGGTGCTTCCAGGACGTAATTCTTCTGTGCATCAATGAGCATAATCCTCAAGTTACGGACCTAGTCCGTGTAGTTGCTACCATCATCTTTCAACTTAGCTTTCTCTAGGAACGCATTAAAATTCAACGGAACAACAACACGGGCCATCTATCTACAACAACATAGACATGCAAAATACTATCAGGTACTAAGTTCATGATAAATTAAAGTTCAATTAATCAAATTACTTAAGAACTCCCACTTAGATAGACATCCCTCTAATCATCTAAGTGATCACGTGATCCATATCAACTAAACCATGTCCGATCATCACATGAGATGGAATAGTTTTCACTGGTGAACATCACTATGTTGATCATATCTACTATATGATTCATGCTCGACCTTTCGGTCTCAGTGTTCCGAGGCCATATTTGCATATGCTAGGCTCGTCAAGTTTAACCCGAGTATTCTGCGTGTGCAAAACTGGCTTGCACCCGTTGTATGTGAACGTAGAGCTTATCACACCCCATCATCACGTGGTGTCTCGGCACGACAAACTTTTGCAACGGTGCATACTCAGGGAGAACACTTGAACCTTGAAATTTAGTGAGAGATCATCTTATAATGCTACCGCCGTACTAAGCAAAATAAGATGCATAAACGATAAACATCACATGCAATCAATATAAGTGATATGATATGGCCATCATCATCTTGTGCCTTTGATCTCCATCTCCAAAGCTCCGTCATGATCACCATCGTCACCGGCGCGACACCTTGATCTCCATCGTAGCATCGTTGTCGTCTCGCCAACTATTGCTTCTACGACTATCGCTACCGCTTAGTGATAAAGTAAAGCAATTACATGGCGATTGCATTTCATACAATAAAGTGACAACCATATGGCTCCTGCCAGTTGCCGATAACTCCGTTACAAAACATGATCATCTCATACAATAAAATTTAGCATCATGTCTTGACCATATCACATCACATCATGCCCTGCAAAAACAAGTTGGACGTCCTCTACTTTGTTGTTGCAAGTTTTACGTGGCTGCTATGGGCTGAGCAAGAACCGTTCTTACCTACACATCAAAACCACAACGATATTTCGTCAAGTATGTGATGTTTTAACCTTCACAAGGACCTGGCGTAGCCACATTCGATTCAACTAAAGTTGGAGAAACTGACACCCGCCAGCCACCTGTGTGCGAAGCACGTCGGTAGAACCAGTCTCGTATAAGCGTACGCGTAATGTCGGTCCAGGCCGCTTCATCCAACAATACCGCCGAATCAAAGTATGACATGGTGGTAAGTAGTATGACTAGTATTGCCCACAACTCACTTGTGTTCTACGCGTGCATATAACATCTACGCATAAACCTGGCTCGGATGCCACTATTGGGGAACATAGTAATTTCAAAAAAATTCCTACGCACACGCAAGATCATGGTGATGCATAACAACGAGAGGGGAGAGTGTTGTCCACGTAACCTCGTAGACCGAAAGCGGAAGCGTTATGACAACGCGGTTGATGTAGTCATACTTCTTCACGAACGACCGATCCTAGTACAAAACGTACGGCACCTCCGCGATTTGCACACGTTTGGCTCGGTGATGTCCCACGAACTCACAATCCAGTAGAGCTTCGAGGGAGAGCTTCGTCAGCACGACAGCGTGATGATGGTGATGACGAAGCTACCGACACAGGGCTTCGCCTAAGCACTATGACGATATGACCGAGGTGGATTATGGTGGAGGGGGGCACCGCACACGGCTAAAAGATCAATGATCAACTTGCGTGTCCATGGGGTGCCCCCTCCCCCGTATATAAAGGAGTGGAGGAGGGGAGGAGGCCGGCCTCCTAGGCGCCCCCCAAGGGGAGTCCTACTCCCACCGGGAGTAGGATTCCCCCCTCCCTAGTTGGATTAGGAGAGAAGGGGGAGGAAGGAGGAAGGAAAGGGGGGCCGGCCCCCTTCCCAATTCGGATTGGGCTTGGGGACCCCTTCCTAATTCAGATAGGGCTTGGGGGGCGCCCCCTCCTTTGCTCCTTTCTCCTCTCTCCCACTATGGCCCAATAAGGCCCATATACCTCCCGGGGGGTTCCGGTAACCTCCCGGTGCTCCGGTATATGCCCGATCTCACTCGGAACCATTCCGATGTCCAAATATAGTCGTCCAATATATCGATCTTTATGTCTCGACCATTTCGAGACTCCTCGTCATGTCCGTGATCATATCTGAGACTCCGAACTACCTTTGGTACATCAAAACACATAAACTCATAATACCGATCGTCACCGAACGTTAAGCGTGCGGACCCTACGGGTTCGAGAACTATGTAGACATGACCGAGACTCATCTCCGGTCAATAACCAATAGCGGAACCTGGATGCTCATATTGGTTCCTACACATTCTACGAAGATCTTTATCGGTCAAACCGCATAACAACATACGTTGTTCCCTTTGTCAACGGTATGTTACTTGCCCGAGATTCGATCGTCGATATCTCAATACCTAGTTCAATCTCGTTAATGGCAAGTCTCTTTAACTCATTAGTCACATTGCTTGCAAGGCTTATATTGATGTGCATTACCGAGAGGGCCTAGAGATACCTCTCCGACAATCGGAGTGACAAATCCTAATCTTGATCTATACCAACTCAACAAGTAGCATCGGAGACACCTGTAGAGCACCTTTATAATCACCCAGTTACGCTGTGACGTTTGATAGCACACAAAGTGTTCCTCCGGTATTCGGGAGTTGCATAATCTCATAGTCATAGGAACATGTATAAGTCATGAAGAAAGCAATAGCAATATACTAAACGATCAAGTGCTAAGCTAACAGAATGAGTCAAGTCAATCACATCATTCTCTAATGATGTGATCCCGTTAATCAAATGACAACTCATGTCTATGGCTAGGAAACATAACCATCTTTGATTCAACGAGCTAGTCAAGTAGAGGCATACTAGTGACACTCTATTTGTCTATGTATTCACACATGTACTAAGTTTCCGGTTAATACAATTCTAGCATGAATAATAAACATTTATCATGATATAAGGAAATATAAATAACAACTTTATTATTGCCTCTAGGGCATATTTCCTTCAGAAGACTCATTTGCTGGCTTGGGATAAGATGACTAAGCCTAAAGGTGAGGGTGGGATGGGATTCTGGGACCTCAGATTATTTAACCATGCTCTGCTAGCGAAGCAGGCTTGGAGGTTGGTGGTTCATCCTGAATCTATGTGCGCTAAAGTGATTAAGGCAAAATATTATCCCCAGGGACATATCCTTGATATGGTTTTCCCCTAGTCAGCTTCTCTTACGTGGCAAGGTATTCTGGATGGATTGGATCTGCTTAAATCCGGAGTCAATTGGAGAGTGTGTGATGGGACTAATATTAATATCTAGAGAGATAACTGGCTCCCAAGATCTTCTGGACTTAAAATTACTGCCAGAAAGAACAGGACAAGAGTCAAATGGGTATCAGACTTGATGTTGAGCGATCCTAGGAGGTGGGATGAAAATATAGTTAAGCATTTGTTTTATCCATATGATGCGGAGGAGATTTTGAGGTTGCGTATGCAATCAAATGGGGAGGGTGATTTTGTTGCTCGGCATTTTCAAAAAAATGGGATGTTCTCAGTTAAAAGTGCGTACAAGCTTGCGCTTACTTTGAAGGATAAAAAAGAGGATGAGGGTCAATGTAGTGAGGCTGTATTGGGGGAGAGGAAAATCTGGGATGTCATCTGGAAGGCTAATGTCCCTCAGAAGATTCGCATTTTTGCGTGGAGGGTTGTAACTAATAGCTTGGCTGTCCAGGTTAATAGAGTGCTGCATCACCAAACTTCCGTTACAATGTGCACTATTTGTGGAATGGAGGATGAAAGTACTTTTCATGAGCTTCTTAGGTGTCCGAAGGCGGTTGCGTTGCGGATGGCCATGAGGGACATTTGGGAGTTACCTATGGAGAATGTCTTCAGATATACAGGGTATGATTGGTTTATTGTTCTTCTAAGTCAATTGAGGCCTGTCATGCACGACCAAATTATTTTCATTTTCTGGAAAGCATGGCACTTGAGAAATGACTTGATATTTGGTAAAGGAAAGGAATCAGTAGCAGCTTATGCTAGCTTTGTGGAGAATTATTGGGCGTCTTATGCCGCATGTCACTCAGTGCCTCCAGTAGATTCGAATATTAAAGGAAAAGGTCCAATGGATGGATTAAGATGGGCACATGATAATGTGGGAGCTAAGGCGGATTGGATTCCCCCACTGATACATCTCCAACGTATCTATAATTTTTGATTGTTCCATGCTATTATATTATCCATCTTGGATGTTTATGGGCTTTATTTTACACTTTTATATTACTTTTTGGACTAACCTATTGACCCAGAGCCCAGTGCCAGCTCCTGTTTTTTCCCTTGTTTCAGTGTTTCGAAGAAAAGGAATATCAAACGGAGTCGAAACGGAATGAAACCTTTTGGAGAAGTAATTTTTGGAAGGAAAGCAACCCGGGAGACTTGGAGTCCACGTCAAGGAAGCAACGACGAAGGCACGAGGCAGGGGGGCGCGCCCTCCACCCTCGTGGCTCCCCTGACGTACTTCTTTCGCCTATATATACCCATATACCCTAAAACGATCGGGGAACAGGATAGATCGGGAGTTCCGCCGCCGCAAGCCTCTGTAGCCACCAAAAACCAATCGGGACCCTGTTCCGGCACCCTGCCGGAGGGGGGATCCCTCACCGGTGGCCATCTTCATCATCCCGGCGCTCTCCATGACGAGGAGGGAGTAGTTCACCCTCGGGGCTGAGGGTATGTACCAGTAGCTATGTGTTTGATCTATCTCTCTCTCTCTCTCTCTCTCTCTCTCTCGTGTTCTTGATTTGGCACGATCTTGATGTATCGCGAGCTTTGCTATTATAGTTGGATCTTATGTTGCTTCTCCCCCTCTACTCTCTTGTAATGGATTGAGTTTTCCCTTTGAAGTAATCTTATCGGATTGAGTCTTTAATGACTTGAGAACACTTGATGTATGTCTTGCCGTGCGTATCAATGGTGACAATGGGATATCATGTGATTCACTTTATGTATGTTTTGGTGATCAACTTGCGGGTTCCGCCCATGAACCTATGCATAGGGGTTGGCACACGTTTTTGTCTTGATTCTCCGGTAGAAACTTTGGGGCACTCTTTGAGGTTCTATGTGTTGGTTGAATAGATGAATCTGAGATTGTGTGATGCATATCGTATAATCATACCCACAGATACTTGAGGTGACATTGGAGTATCTAGGTGACATTGGAGTATCTAGGTGACATTAGGGTTTTGGTTGATTTGTGTCTTAAGGTGTTATTCTAGTACGAACTCTAGGGCTGTTTGTGACACTTATAGGAATAGCCTAATGGATTGATTGGAAAGAATAACTTTGAGATGGTTTTGTACCCTACCATAATCTCTTCGTTTGTTCTCCGCTATTAGTGACTCTGGAGTCACTCTTTGTTGCATGTTGAGGGATAGTTATATGATCCAATTATGTTATTATTGTTGAGAGAACTTGCACTAGTGAAAGTATGAACCCTAGGCCTTGTTTCCTAGCATTGCAATACCGTTTGTGCTCACTTTTATCATTAGTTACCTTGCTGTCTTTATATTTTCAGATTACAAAAACCTATATCTACCATCCATATTGCACTTGTATCACCATCTCTTCGCCGAACTAGTGCACCTATACAATTTACCATTGTATTGGGTGTGTTGGGGACACAAGAGAATCTTTGTTATTTGGTTGCAGGGTTGTTTGAGAGAGACCATCTTCATCCTACGCCTCCCACGGATTGATAAACCTTAGGTCATCCACTTGAGGGAAATTTGCTACTGTCCTACAAACCTCTGCACTTGGAGGCCCAACAACGTCTACAAGAAGAAGGTTGCGTAGTAGACATCAAGCAGTTTCTGGCGCCGTTGCCGGGGAGGTGAGTGCTTGAAGGTATATCTTTAGATCTTCCAATTGAATCTTTTTGTTTCCTGTTTTATCACTAGTTTAGTCTATAAAAGGAAACTACAAAAAAATGGAATTGAGTTCTCATACGCTTCATCTTTTTAATATCTTTCGTGAGTATGATGGAAAGGAAAATTGTGCCAAAGTATTAGAAGAAGAATGCATTAAAATGTTTGGCACTAAATCTTTGAGTGATGAGCATGATTGCAATGTTGTTAGTATGAACTCCTTGAATATCCATAGTACTAATGAGGATTGCACTAATTATGATGAAAATGTCTCCTATAAACATGTCAATTTTTGTGGAGTGCATTGGGTTTGCAAGTACACACCAAATAGGGAAGATAGATATTGCAAGAGGCATAAGCATTTAGAAACTAAATGGTTGCAAGAAAGGCTAGATGCATGTGCTGAAAATTTAAACTTTCTTAGCCATACTTGTGAACTTTGCAATGAATGTGATCATTTCAGTACCCAATGCAAATTGTTTCATGATCGTATCGTGTCCAAAAATTGTGATGACTTGATTTCCCTTGCACATCATAATGAACTTAGTTTGCTCTTGGGTTATGAAGAAATGAAACGTATAACTAAGGTTATTCCAGAATTTGCCCTTGATAGAGTTCTTCATTTTGATCTAGAAGAAATTTATATGTATTGTGCGGTGAATTGCATTGAAAATCCATATATTGCCAATTACATAAAGAAAAGAAAACAAATAGAGGATGAAGAGAATACTAACGAAAGGGAAGAGGCTTCCCAATATCCTCCTATTATTTCTTATGATGAATCAGGTAACGAGGAGGAGCCTTCTATTCAACCAATCTCATTAATAAGGAGCTCCAAAAAGAGGATTTAACCCACACATGATGTGGTGAAGAAGAATAAAAAAAAGGAAGAGAGGTAAAAAGATATCTCTCCCAAATAATGTTGCTCCTATTATTGTTGTGCCCCATGAAAATGAATCAAAAATAATTATGGAAGATAATGCACTTGATGATGACCTCGTTATGCCTATTGCTTGTTGTGATGATTATGATTGGGAAGATAATGGTACTTCTTATGATCTTGAAAATCTTTTTGGCACTTGCTTGGAAGAATATGATAATTGCTATACTATTGGTGCTATCCATACTATTAATGATGAGAGTGATTATGCTTATGATATGAAAAGGCCCAAGCTTGGGGAAGCTATGTTTGATGAGGATGACATATTTGAGAATATATTTGCTGAAATTAATGTTTGTCCCAAGCTTGGGGATGCTATGTTTAATAATGATGATATTTTTAGCCTCCCAAGTTTTGATATGCAAAGTTGTTATGATGAAAGCATGCCTCCTATCTATGATGATTATTGTGATGACACATATGCTTTAAATCATAATGATAACATGAAAATTGTCATCTTGATCTTAATTTTCAATCACATGATAGTTATTTTATTGAGTTTGCTCCCACTACTATTCATGAAAAGAATTTTGCTTATGTGGAGAGTAATAATTTTTCAATGCAAGTAGATCATGAAAAGAATGCTTTAGGTGCTGGTTATATTGTTGAATTCATTCATGATGCTACTGAAAATTATTATGAGAGAGGATCATATGCTTCTACATATTGCAATAATATCAAGTTTCCTCTCTATGTGCTTAAAGTTTTGAAGTTATGCTTGTTTTACCTTCCTATGCAAGTTGATCCTTGTTCCCATAAGTTGTTTGCGCACAAAATCCCTATGCGTACGAAGTGGGTTAGACTTAAATGTGCTAGTCATATTCTTCATCATGCTCTCTTTATGTTACAATTCTTATCTTTTATGCGAGCATCATTGAAATCATCATGCCTAGCTAGGGGCGTTAAACGTTAGCGCTTGTTGGGAGGCAACCCAATTTTATTTTAGTTTCTTGCTTTTTGGTTCTGTTTAGGAATAAATAATCCATCTAGATTCTGTTTAGATGTGGTTTTGTGTTTTAATTAGTGTTTGTGCCAAGTAGAACCTTTGGGAAGACTTGGGTGAAGTCTTTATGATCATGCTGTAAAAAACAGAAACTTTAGCGCTCACGAGATTAGCTTCAACTTTTTACTGGAGAGTGAAATTTAGTTGATTCTTTTTGCATATGATTACTAGACAAATTCCTCAGTCCCACCAATTTATTTTAGAATTTTTGGAGTTCCAGAAGTTTGCGTTAGTTACAGATTACTGCAGACTGTTCTGTTTTTGACAGATTCTGTTTTTCGTGTGGTGTTTGCTTATTTTGATGACTCTATGGCTAGTAAAATAGTTTATAAACCATAGAGAAGTTGGAATACAGTAGGTTTAACACCAATATAAATAAATAATGAGTTCATTACAGTACCTTGAAGTAGTGTTTTGTTTTCTTTCGCTAACGGAGCTCACGAGATTTTCTGTTAAGTTTTGTGTTGTGAAGTTTTCAAGTTTTGGGTGAAGATTCGATGGACTATGGAATAAGGAGTGGCAAGAGCCTAAGCTTGGGGATGCCCAAGGCACCCCAAGGTAATATTCAAGGACAACCAAAATCCTAAGCTTGGGGATGCCCCGGAAAGCATCCCCTCTTTCGTCTTCGTTCATCGGTAACTTTACTTGGAGCTATATTTTTATTCACCACATGATATGTGTTTTGCTTGGAGCGTCATTTTATTTTCTTTTGTTTTGCTTGCTGTTTGAATAAAATCCCAAGATCTGAAATTCTTAAATGAGAGAGAGTCTTCACATAGATACATAATTATTTAACTACTCATTGATCTTCACTTATATCTTTTGAGCCGTATAGTTCTTGCTCTAGTGCTTCACTTATATCTTTTAGAGCACGGTGGTGGTTTTATTTTGAAGAAATAGATGAACTATCATGCTTCACTTATATTATTTTGAGAGTCTTAAACAGCATGGTAATTTGCTTAATCCTAATATGCTAGGTATTCAAGACTAGTAAAAACTTTCTTATGAGTGCGTTGAATACTAAGAGAAGTTTGATGCTTGATGATTGTTTTGAGACATGGAGGTAGTGATATTAAAGTCGTGCTAGTTGAGTAGTTGTGAATTTGAGAAATACTTGTGTTGAAGTTTGCAAGTCCCGTAGCATGCACGTATGGTAAACGTTATGTAACAAATTTGAAACATGAGGTGTTCTTTGATTGTCTTCCTTATGAGTGGCGGTCGGGGACGAGCGATGGTCTTTTCCTACCAATCTATCCCCCTAGGAGCATGCACGTAGTGCTTGGTTTTTGATGACTTGTAGATTTTTGCAATAAGTATGTGAGTTCTTTATGACTAATGTTGAGTCCATGGATTATACGCACTCTCACCTTTCCATCATTGCTAGCCTCTTCGGTACCGTGCATTGCCCTCTCTCACATTGAGAGTTGGTGCAAACTTCGCCGGTGCATCCAAACCTCGTGATATGATACGCTCTTTCACACATAAACCTCCTTATATCTTCCTCAAAACAACCACCATACCTACCTATTATGGCATTTCCATAGGCATTCCGAGATATATTGCCATGCAACTTTCCACCGTTCCGTTTATCATGACACGTTCATCATTGTCATATTGCTTTGCATGATCATGTAGTTGACATAGTATTTGTGGCAAAGCCACCGTTCATAATTCTTTCATACATGTCACTCTTGGTTCATTTCATATCCCGGTACACCGCCGGAGGCATTCATATAGAGTCATACTTTGTTCTAGTATCGAGTTGTAATCATTGAGTTGTAAATAAATAGAAGTGTGATGATCATCATTTTCTAGAGCATTGTCCTAAGTGAGGAATAAAAAAAGGCCATAAAAAAGGAGAAGGCCCAAAAAATGAGAGAAAAAGAGAGAAGGGACAATGTTAATATCCTTTTACCACACTTGTGCTTCAAGGTAGCACCATGATCTTCATGATAGAGGGCCTCTTGTTTTGTCACTTTCATATACTAGTGGGAATTTTTCATTATAGAACTTGGCTTGTATATTCCAACAATGGGCCTCCTCAAGTGCCCTAGGTCTTCGTGAGCAAGCAAGTTGGATGCACACCCACTTAGTTTCTTTTGTTGAGCTTTCATACATTTATAGCTCTAGTGCATCCGTTGCATGGCATTCCCTACTCCTTGCATTGGCAATCCCTACTCCTTGCATTAACATCAATCGATGGGCATCTCCATAGCTCATTGATTAGCCTCGTTGATGTGAGACTTTTTTTGTCTTCTCCACATAACCCCCATCATCATATTCTATTCCACCCATAGTGCTATGTCCATGGCTCGCGCTCATGTATTGCGTGAAGGTTTATAAGTTTGAGATTACTAAAGTATGAAACAATTGCTTGGCTTGTCATCGGGGTTGTGCATGATGAGAGCATTCTTGTGTGACGAAAATGGAGCATGACTAAACTATATGATTTTGTAGGGATGAACTTTCTTTGGCCATGTTATTTTGAGAGGACATAATTGCTTAGTTAGTATGCTTGAAATATTATTATCTTTATGTCAATATGAACTTTTATCTTGAATCTTTCGAATCTGAATATTCATACCACAATTAAGAAGAATTACATTGAAATTATGCCAAGTAGCATTCCACATCAAAAATTCTGTTTTTATCATTTACCTACTCGAGGACGAGCAGGAATTAAG
This sequence comes from Triticum aestivum, assembly GCF_018294505.1. NCBI lineage: Eukaryota > Viridiplantae > Streptophyta > Magnoliopsida > Poales > Poaceae > Triticum > Triticum aestivum. The sequence continues at coordinate 164,817,070 of NC_057799.1, read as the reverse complement.
CTTGGGGATGCTGATACGTCTCCAACGTATCTATAATTTTTGATTGTTCCATGCTATTATATTATCTATCTTGGATGTTTATGGGCTTTATTTTAGACTTTTATATTACTTTTGGGACTAACCTATTGACCCAGAGCCCTGTGCCAGTTCCTGTTTTTTCCCTTGTTTCAGTGTTTCGAAGAAAACGAATATCAAACGGAGTCGAAACGGAATGAAACCTTCTGGAGAAGTTATTTTTGGAAGGAAAGCAACCCGGGAGACTTGGAGTCCACGTCAAGGAAGCAACGAGGAAGGCACGAGGCAGGGGGGCGCGCCCACCCCCTGGGTGCGCCCTCCACCCTCGTGGGCCCCTCGTGGCTCCCCTGACGTACTTCTTTCACCTATATATACCCATATACCGTAAAACGATCGGGGAACAGGATAGATCGGGAGTTCCGCCGCCGCAAGCCTCTCTAGCCACCAAAAACCAATCGGGGCCCTGTTCCGGCACCCTGCCGGAGGGGGGATCCCTCACCGGTGGCCATCTTCATCATCCCGGCGCTCTCCATGACGAGGAGGGAGTAGTTCACCCTCGGGGCTCAGGGTATGTACCAGTAGCTATGTGTTTGATCTCTCTCTCTCTCTCATGTTGTTGATTTGGCACGATCTTGATGTATCGCGAGCTTTGCTGTTATAGTTGGATCTTATGTTGCTTCTCCCCCTCTACTCTCTTGTAATGGATTGAGTTTTCCCTTTGAAGTAATCTTATTGGATTGAGTCTTCAATGACTTGAGAACACTTGATGTATGTCTTGACGTGCCTATCTGTGGTGACAATGGGATATCACGTGATTCACTTGATGTATGTTTTGGTGATAAACTTGCGGGTTCCGCCCATGAACCTATGCATAGGGGTTGGCACACGTTTTCGTCTTGATTCTCCGGTAGAAACTTTGGGGCACTCTTTGAGGTTCTATGTGTTGGTTGAATAGATGAATCTGAGATTGTGTGTGACACCCAAATTTTTATTTGGATTTTTTTAAGATTTTATTTGACTTGAGGGAGGTGATTTAAATTTTTCTTCAAAAGAACTCTCCCTTTCAAAATATTTTTTTATGGCAAGAGTTTTACTTGGATTCACCCAAGAATTGTTTTTAGTCTTGGAGGTCCTTGCTTTTTATTTGGACTCAAACCAAATTGCTTTTCACTTGAGAAAAATGACTTTGAAAATCTCTTTGAAAATGCACTATGGATTTTGGAAAACTCCCTTACCACTTTCAACATTTCCCCTTGCCATGGCCTTAGTACAAATCCACTCCCCTAAACCTTCCCTCATCTTTGGATCATGTTTTGCATCTAATCCAGCAAGTTGAACCTCTCCATATAACTCTTTTTCCATTTAAATCTTATCAAATCAATTTCTGTCTTATATTCTAGCCCTTGGAGATTTACAAAGGAGCTACCATTTCTGTCTTGATTTTTGCCCCCAAACCTTTTTCCCTTCCTAGTCCTTTGAACCCTCAACCAAGATCCATGAAGATCCACTGGTCTTCAGTTCAAAATTTTCAAACTACACTTGCTGCAAGTTTGGACCAGATTTGTCAAATTTGGTGAAATTCATTCAAACCTTTCTCCAAAAATTCTGGTAAAAATCAGGCAGTCCCTGGGTGCATTGAGTGGTCATCTCACCAAGTCCCAGCCCCAGGAAATTTTTTCTGCTTGCCAGATCATTCTGTCGAACACCTGCAGTGCATTGTCAAAATCAAGTTCAGTAAGTTCAGTTAACAATGGCTGAACCACTGTCGTTTTCTTCAGTGTTCGATCTCAATGTCGCCAGTGTCGCTGTGTCGCCTTGCTCCCCGTCCTCTCCCCCTTGTTCCTGCGCCGCACGATCCCCTGGAGCCTTGCGGACGTCGGCGACGAGCAGGAGGAGGTGCGTCGCCCCGTGACCGACGCCAGCGGTGGCTTTGCGGCCGCCAGAGAGAGGCGCGGCGCAGACGGCGCCACCCAGCGCCGCCCAAGCCACCGGAGCTCGCCGCGTGGCCTTCCACTCCCCAGAACGCGCTGCCACTACCGTCGTGAACCGCAGGGCGCGGAGCGCGCTCTCTGCCGCCGTCGTGCCCGTGCGGCCACCCCACCGTGGACCAGCGCCATTACGCCAGGACCAACCGAGATTTGCGGGGGAACGGCACCAGTAAACCTCACTGATGCTGCCAGGCCACTCCAACCCCCTGCTCAACCACTGCCTCGCCGTAATCGCTCGCCGGAGCAACCCCGTTCACGGCCACCCCCTCGATCCGCCTATAAATAGAGGCCCCGAGCTTCAACTCAAACTCACACCACCTCTGCACTCCCCCAAGACCCTGCCTAGCCACTGAAAGAGCCCCGAGGAGGTCTCCTTCCTCAACTCCGGCCGCCGCGACCCGCCACGGGATCCAGCTCGATTCGCTCCCGTGCGTGCACCTCTGCCTCCCATTTCTTGCCAGTAGCCCTCTAGTGCACCCCTCCTTCTGACCCGCGCTTCAATTCGAAGTTTGCAGCTCACCACCGGAGTTCTCCACCATCACCCGAACCGCCGTCCGCCGGAGAAAGTGTCGCCGTCGACGTGGTGCTCTCCGACGGTCGAGTCCACCACCCACCGACGCGGAAGGACACGCTGAAGCTCTTGGTACCCTCCGATCCCCCTAACTCGCCGTGGTTCGACGCCGGCGTCCACCGCAGTCTTCGGGCGCCGGCGAGCTTTTTAAACCTGACATGTGGGCCCCCATGTCAGCCTCTGTTCTATTCTCCCTCGAACCATTTTCTGTTGGCGCCTTCGGGCAAAATACGTTTTCCCTTTTGAGCTGGCGCATTTCTTTCCGAAGCGTTTTCTGTTTTCTCAGTTTAAACCCTGGAACTTTTCTGTTTCATTACAGATGAGTCCCTAGACAGAAACCTTTATAACTTTTTAATAAAAAGTGATTTTTGAGTGATTCTTTTTCTGACAGTCTTAAAATTTTGTCTAGTTTTGCATGGGATTTATTTGGAAAAAATTTGGAGAAGTTTTTATGCACGCGTTGGTTTTCACGTTAGTGCCCGTTTTCGTTATGCCGTAGGTTCCGGAAGAGGTGACGGAGCCGCGAACTTCGCCGAGCTAGACTCCGACTTCTCCGAACCAGGCAAGCATGTTTGGACCTTTGATATGATAGGTGTTTGCATGTTTGCGTATAAGTTTGTGCATGGCATATGAGTGTCGGTGAATACCTCATTGCTTGTGAGGCAACTACCCGCATGTTCCGTAGTTGCGATGATCTCTGGTGAGAGATGGCCTAATCATGTGGTGACATGAAGGGCAGCAAGGTGGTACTGTTGTAGCATACCAGCCTTGCGTCATCCGACAAATTCCGACATTAACGTGGACGGAGTCACGTTGTCGTTCTTTTCCCTTCCGTGCTACCACATGTTTCTTTGCCAAGATGCGGTTTAGTAAGTTGGTAACCTCTTTCCATGTACACACCAAACAGAGGGGCCGGGATGATGGTTCCATGGCCCTGGATTAAAGCCAGTCATCCGGTCAGGGGGCATGGGTGTTTCCGGTTGGGACCGAGAGGGGGGGCACCCCCTTAGAGCGCGCGTATAGAAATTTGATCCCATGCTAGGCGAGGTTATAGCCTCCCCGTCTCAAGGTTTTTCTTGAACGTTGCCGAGGGTGATCCCTGGCTTCGGAATGTTGAATGGGTGTGTACTGGTTAGACGTGTTTCTTCCAAAACACCGTGAACGGAACTAGTCCCCGTGACTACTGAAATCCGTTGGCTGTGGTTAAGTACAAACTCTGCAGAGTCAATTCCTTCCAAGTCATCGTATCCATGATCAAGTAGGGTGATCAGTATATCCATATCTATCCTCGTGGAAATTTACCCCCCGGTGAACAAGCTCAAGTGGTAACCCAATTTAATTGTTATTTCCTGCGGATGGACTAACCTCATTTTGTTTCGTACTTGTAATAATTTATGTTCTCGAGCTACTGAATTATTGAGCTACAATACAAGCCCTTTATGTGATGTCGCTCAGACGTCCGACTATGGCATGTTTGTCTTTTATTTCTGTTACAAGCCCTTTATGTGGTGTCGCCCCGACGCCCGACTGTGGCATTATTATTCTTGCAGTTTCCTCTCGAGGAGTCATTCAGACCCTCGTTTGGCACCAGTATTACTATTCTTGCAGTTTCCTCTCGAGGAGTCATTCAGACCCTCGTTTGGCACCAGTATTACTATCCTTGCAGTTTCCTCTCGAGGAGTCATTCAGACCCTTGTTTGGCACCAGTATTACTATTCTTGCAGTTTCCTCTCGAGGAGTCATTCAGACCCTCGTTTGGCACCAGTATTACTATCCTTGCAGTTTCCTCTCGAGGAGTCATTCAGACCCTCGTTTGGCACCCAGTATTTAATATCTCTATGACTGAACGCACTGGTTAATTTGTTCATATGCTTCATGTTTACATTTGTTATATCTTATGTCCGAGCTATCTTGCGAGTACTTTCATAGTACTCACCTGGCTTGTTGATTTGGCCAGATGTTGACGAAGGCGATCTCTTGGATGAAGAGTTTGATAGCGCGTCCGACGCCTAGAGGAGTCCCAGTCAGTCCTGTGCGATCCCGGATATTGGTCACTTGTATTAAATACGCTTCCGCCACCCGCAATAAGTCTCCTCGAGCCTCGCCCCGACGCTCGAAGAGCTGTAGTCTTCAGGAGTCATATCACCCGCTTCGCGGTGATATTTCCACCACCGTTATTATCGTGAGTTGGTAGTTATGCCACCCTATCCGCCGTCTTGTTTTATCGGCGTGCATGTAATAAATTGTTGAGCAGTCCCCGCTCAACCTTGTATTATATTCAGTACTCCTGGTATTTTTCTTCTGTGACCAAGATATTGTCTACCAATGAGAAGAATTCTTCTTTACTGGTCCGTAAAAGGGATCGGTCTCTCAATAATTATTTTATTGAAAAACCGGTCGTGACAAGCTTGGTATCAGAGCCAGGCTGACTGTAGGAAGCCACTAGGTGCGATCGCTAATCGGTTATTAGCGTCTTTTGTGCTTTTTCAGCATTTTGCAATTGTAGCTACTTTCTGTTGGTCATCATAAATTTATGACATGACTACTCAGAATTTTTGCCTACTTTTGTAGATGGCTGGCAGCAGCTGTGAGAACCGAGTGTTCACGAACGTGCCCGAGGGGTTTGTCAAGCTCCTCGTCTCCATCACCAAGCTCGCGATCGGGCCAGCGACCCGCCCGGAGTTCACGCTTTACCAGCACAAGCTCAGCGACGACGTGTCTATGCACCAAGCTGTGGTGCAATTCAAGGGAGGACGCTCTGCAGCTCGCCACTTCCATTTTGTGGGAAGGGCCATGCCTACGGAGAGGCATGCCATGCAGATGGCTGCCCGTGAAGCGATAGCTCACCTTCGGGACATCCTTCCTACGATGAAGACTCGTCGCTACCGCTACCTCCCATGCCACGTGCCATACACCAGTCACTATGCATTTGCCTGCCATCGGGGAGAGCGAGATGGAGCCATCGAGATGGTTGTGGAGTATCTCAAGGCTCTGGAGGAGTCTTTCGACAACCTCGTGGACGATCTTGTGGCTGCCTGCATGGACTTAGTCCGGGGCGGTCCTGCCTGCAGGAAGGAGCTTCTTCACACAGCACCGCCTCTGACATTCGTCTCGTCCTCAGCATCTTATGCACCGGCCGTTTTGGCCACTGCTCGCCGTCTTCCTACCACTGAGGAGTTCGACCGAGTCATCGCTCCTACTCCAGTCAGAGCTGCACCGCCTGCCACTCCCACACTACCGCCTGTCGCCCCCGCACCATCACCGCAGCGTAGTGTTACGCGCCAGGAGCCAGCTAGAGAGGAGGTGGAGGTTGATTCTCCTGGACCGCTGAGTCTTGCCCTCGGCAAGGGGAAGGAAATCTTCACCATCTCCGACTGAGAGCGCCGAGTAGCCGTGCGTTATGTCTGCTTGTATGATGTGTTTTCTCTGTACGCTAGTTTGTATTGGTGTGTTTGCTGCCTTCCGGAGGAGTACGCTAGTCTAAATAACATGTCAGGATTGTGTACGCACATCCTGAGTGCTGTATCGTGTGTTTGCTTTTCGCGTGTAAGATATAAGCTAAGCGGTTCTTCTCCGTGCAAAATCGTTTATGTTTTCTTAAAAACCTTGAGGTCTTTTAAATTGTTGCCTTTGCAAGATTTTCCTTGTGCTACACTGTTCTTCTCATGAGTTTTTGCTAAATAATACCCCCAGACTGGAAAAATGTCTCGTCCGTGGACTCGCTCCATGCCCAATCAGCCAGAAGAGGTTTATGGGACACAGACTAGCAACAATTTCACTCAGGGTCATTCCAGTCAACAGGACAGCGAAGCAGCCCTGTCTCAAGTATGCCGTCTCTTCGAACAAAGCCAGCAACAGCACCAAGAGATGATGAATCATGTCATCAATATGGGAAACCACCGTGAACCCTATCAACCACATTCCAAGTTATCTGAGTTACAGAAGGCTCGCCCTTCAACTTTTGCTCACACCGATAGGCCACTGGAAGCCGATGATTGGCTCCGTGACATTGAAAGGAAACTGATCATTGCTCAGTGTTCAGATCATGAGAAGGTACTTTATGCACCACACTACCTTACTGGAGCAGCTGCAGCATGGTGGGAAAACTTCCTACACATGCATCCCAGTGAGCACAACATCACCTGGGAAGAGTTCAAGGAAGGCTTTCGTGGGGCACACATCCCCAGGAGCATCATAAAAATCAAGAAGAGAGAATTTGATGATCTCAAGCAAAGAGGCATGTCAGTGACAGAATACAACAGTCAGTTTACCCAGCTATCTCGTTATGCCTACGACGAGCACATGACAGAAAACAAGAAGATGGAAAAATTCCTGGACGGTCTGGCACCAGCACTAAGATGCCAACTGATTGTACACACCTTTCCAGATTTTAAGACTCTGGTGGACAAGGCCATTACCTTGGAGAATGAGCGCCGTAGTCTGGAAGATATCCGTAAGCGAAAGAGGGACAAGACGACTCTTGCCCGCAGCAACCGAAGCAAGACTGAGGTCCCAAGGACAGAAGCAAGGAGATCCATGACTACTGATCCAAGGCCCGTCAGACAGTTTCATGCCAGAGACAAGGAGTACACGTACCATCCAGGGGTCACCTGCTATGCTTGTGGTGAAGAAGGGCACTATGCTAAACAGTGCCCAAAACCAAGGAACTCGGCCCCCAAGCCGAACAATGGTGGAAACAATCCAGCCCCCAAGCGCAACAATTTCAATCCCAACAACAACCACAGGAAGGGTCACCTGAACCATGTGACTAGGGAAGAAGCGCATAATGCCCCAGACATCGTGCTTGGTACGTTCCCTGTCAACACAGTACCTGCCACGGTTTTGTTTGATTCTGGAGCTTCCCATTCGTTCGTTTCGAAGAGTTTTGTTTTGCAACATGGCTTTCCGATACTCCCCTTGGAAAAATCTATGATCATAAAGTCCCCCGGAAATAAGCAAATCGCTCAGAGTTACTGCCAAGGGGTAAGCATTGAGTTCGAAGGACTACAGTTCCAAGCAAATCTCATCGTATTGGAAAATAAAGGACTGGATGTCATTTTAGGGATGGACTGGCTAACCACCAACAAAGGATTCATTGACTGTTTCAATCGGACCGTGATTCTCACTCACCATCAGGGCAAGACAATAAAGGTTACAGCTCAAGAAAGGCCACGGTCACGGCAACCAAAACTGAACAAAATGGACATTTCAGAACTAAGAAAAGTTCCAGTGGTATGCGAGTTTCCTGACGTATTTCCTGAAGAACTGCCAGGCATGCCACCAGACCGAGAGATAGAATTTAGCATCGAACTAGCACCTGGCACCGCTCCCATCTATAAGAAACCTTATAGAATGGCACCCTCAGAATTGGTGGAGTTGAAGAAGCAGATAAAGGAGTTATTGGACAAAGGATTTATTCGAGCCAGCTCCTCACCTTGGGGTTCGCCAGTGTTGTTCGCCAAGAAAAAGGATGGGACACTGAGACTGTGTATAGACTATCGAGCCCTCAATATGGTCACCATCAAAAACAAATATCCGATGCCACGGATAAATGATTTGTTTGACCAGCTCGCACAAGCCAAGGTGTTCTCAAAGATTGATTTGAGGTCGAGATATCATCAACTGAAAGTACGGACAGAAGATATCCCTAAAACAGCATTCACCTCCAGATACGGATTATATGAATTCACAGTGATGCCTTTTGGTCTAACAAACGCCCCCGCATATTTCGTCCACCTCATGAACAAAGTGTTCATGAAATTCATGGACAAATTTGTTGTGGTGTTCATCGACGATATTCTGGTATACTCAAGGACACCGGAAGAACATGCTGAGCATCTCAGAATTGTTTTGGGAGAATTAAGGAAACATCAGTTGTATGCCAAATTTAGCAAGTGTGAATTTTGGCTAAGACAAGTTGGTTTTCTAGGCCATATATTGAACCAAGAAGGCGTGGCCGTAGACCCAGAGAAAGTCAAAGCCATACTTGACTGGAAGCCGCCCGCCAACGTTACAGATGTGCGGAGTTTCCTGGGAATGGCCAGATATTACAGAAGATTTATTGAAGGATTCTCCACTGTGGCAAAACCTATAACCCAGTTGCTCAAGAAGGACAAGAAATTTGTATGGACGGAAGCATGCGAGAAAAGCTTCCAAGAACTCAAGAAGAAGCTGACAACCGCACCGGTCTTAACTGTACCAGACATACACAAGAGTTTTGAGGTGTATTGTGACGCGTCCCGAAAGGGTCTCGGGTGTGTGCTAATGCAGGATGGCAGAGTTGTCGCGTATGCCTCCAGGCAGCTGCGAAAACATGAGGAAAATTACCCAACACATGACTTGGAGCTAGCAGCCGTCATTCATGCACTCAAGGAGTGGAGGCACTTTCTGTTGGGAAATCGCTGTGAAATATATACGGACCATAAGAGCCTCAAATATATTTTCACACAGCCAGAGCTAAATTTGCGCCAACGACGCTGGTTGGAATTGGTCAAGGACTATGATGTCGGCATTCACTACCATCCAGGGAAAGCAAATGTAGTGGCCGATGCCCTTAGTCGAAACCCCAGCCCGGACAACGGCAGTCTGCAAAACTTGAGGCCTGAGTTTCAGCAAGAGTTCGCTAGGCTCAACATGATGTTAGTCTCTGAGGGCACCGTATCAAATCTGGAGATACAACCCACCCTAGTGGAACAAATTAAGAAGGCTCAACAGGGACATCCCAGCATCGAAGGTATAAAGAAGAAAATGAACCTTGGTAAGGCTTCAGAGTTCGTCATCGACAGTGAAGGAATATTATGGTACGGAGACAGACTTTGCATACCTAACTTTGAGGAACTCAAGCAACAAATCTTAACCGAAAGCCACACCGCTCCATACTCGATCCATCCTGGAGGTACCAAAATGTACAAAGACATTCAGGAAAGATTTTGGTGGCACGGTATGAAGAGGGATATAGCCGCTTTTATTGCTTGTTGCGATTCATGTCAACGCATCAAGGCCGAGCATCAAAAGCCAGCAGGGCTACTCCAGCCAAACAGGATACCGGAGTGGAAATGGGATGAAATAGGAATGGATTTCATCGTCGGACTACCCCGATCACAACGTGGAAATGACGCCATATGGGTCATCACAGACCGACTAACCAAGGTTGCTCATTTCATTCCCGTGAAGACTACCTACTCCACACAGAGATTGGCCAAACTTTATCTCTCCCGTGTAGTTTGCTTGCATGGAGTCCCAAAGACTATAATATCCGACCGAGGCACACAATTTGTCTCCAAATTTTGGGATCACCTGCAACAAGCGCTGGGCACGCAACTACCTTTCAGTACAGCGTACCACCCTCAGACTGATGGACAAACGGAACGTGTGAACCAAATCCTAGAGGATATGCTGAGAGCCTGTGTGCTCACCTATGGATCCAGTTGGGAAGAAAGTTTGCTGTATGCCGAATTTGCTTACAACAACAGTTACCAAGCCAGCTTGCAAATGGCACCCTTTGAAGCATTGTACGGACGGAGGTGTCGTACCCCACTGAATTGGTCAGAAACAGGTGACAGCCGTATCTTCGGCCCAGACATGCTCAAGGAGGCCGAGGAGAAAGTTAAACAGATCAGGGACAGACTCAAGACAGCACAGAGCCGACAAAAGAGCTACTATGATCAGAAGCATCGTGAGGTCAGCTTTGAACCCGGTGATTCCGTATACCTCCGAGTATCTCCTATGAGGGGTCTGCAACGGTTCAAAATTAAGGGGAAGCTAGCCCCGAGATTTATTGGACCATTTTGTGTAAAGGCACGAAGAGGCACGGTAGCCTACCAATTAGACCTACCCAAGGAGTTGTCAGACGTCCATGACGTATTCCACGTCTCCCAATTGAGAAAATGTGTGAGTAACCCGGAGAAGCATGTATCTCATGAGAGCATTGATGTACAACCAGATCTCACCTACAGAGAGCGGCCGGTAAAGATATTGGAGGAGTCTGAACGGAGGACCCGACAGAAAACGACAAAAAATTTCAGGGTTCAGTGGAGCAACCACACCGAGGATGAAGCTACGTGGGAAAGGGAAGATTTCCTCCAGGCAGAGTATCCATATCTATTTGAGGATCAGCAGAAATCTCGAGGACGAGATTTTTCCTAAGGGGGTAGGTGTTGTGACACCCAAATTTTTATTTGGATTTTTTTAAAAGATTTTATTTGACTTGAGGGAGGTGATTTAAATTTTTCTTCAAAAGAACTCTCCCTTTCAAAATATTTTTTTATGGCAAGAGTTTTACTTGGATTCACCCAAGAATTGTTTTTAGTCTTGGAGGTCCTTGCTTTTTATTTGGACTCAAACCAAATTGCTTTTCACTTGAGAAAAATGACTTTGAAAATCTCTTTGAAAATGCACTATGGATTTTGGAAAACTCCCTTACCACTTTCAACATTTCCCCTTGCCATGGCCTTAGTACAAATCCACTCCCCTAAACCTTCCCTCATCTTTGGATCATGTTTTGCATCTAATCCAGCAAGTTGAACCTCTCCATATAACTCTTTTTCCATTTAAATCTTATCAAATCAATTTCTGTCTTATATTCTAGCCCTTGGAGATTTACAAAGGAGCTACCATTTCTGTCTTGATTTTTGCCCCCAAACCTTTTTCCCTTCCTAGTCCTTTGAACCCTCAACCAAGATCCATGAAGATCCACTGGTCTTCAGTTCAAATTTTTCAAACTACACTTGCTGCAAGTTTGGACCAGATTTGTCAAATTTGGTGAAATTCATTCAAACCTTTCTCCAAAAATTCTGGTAAAAATCAGGCAGTCCCTGGGTGCATTGAGTGGTCATCTCACCAAGTCCCAGCCCCAGGAAAAATTTTCTGCTTGCCAAATCATTCTGTCGAACACCTGCAGTGCATTGTCAAAATCAAGTTCAGTAAGTTCAGTTAACAATGGCTGAACCACTGTCGTTTTCTTCAGTGTTCGATCTCAATCTCGCCAGTGTCGCTGTGTCGCCTTGCTCCCCGTCCTCTCCCCCTTGTTCCTGCGCCGCACGATCCCCTGGAGCCTTGCGGACGTCGGCGACGAGCAGGAGGAGGTGCGTCGCCCCGTGACCGACGCCAGCGGTGGCTTTGCGGCCGCCAGAGAGAGGCGCGGCGCAGACGGCGCCACCCAGCGCGCCCAAGCCACCGGAGCTCGCCGCGTGGCCTTCCACTCCCCAGAACGCGCTGCCACTACCGTCGTGAACCGCAGGGCGCGGAGCGCGCTCTCTGCCGCCGTCGTGCCCGTGCGGCCACCCCACCGTGGACCGGCGCCATTACGCCAAGACCAACCGAGATTTGCGGGGGAACGGCACCAGTAAACCTCACTGATGCTGCCAGGCCACTCCAACCCCCTGCTCAACCACTGCCTCGCCGTAATCGCTCGCCGGAGCAACCCCGTTCACGGCCACCCCCTCGATCCGCCTATAAATAGAGGCCCCGAGCTTCAACTCGAACTCACACCACCTCTAGACTCCCCCAAGACCCTTCCTAGCCACTGAAAGAGCCCCGAGGAGGTCTCCTTCCTCAACTCCGGCCGCCGCGACCCGCCACGGGATCCAGCTCGATTCGCTCCCGTGCGTGCACCTCTGCCTCCCATTTCTTGCCAGTAGCCCTCTAGTGCACCCCTCCTTCTGACCCGCGCTTCAATTCGAAGTTTGCAGCTCACCACCGGAGTTCCCCACCATCACCCGAACCGCCGTCCGCCGGAGAAAGTGTCGCCGTCGACGTGGTGCTCTCCGACGGTCGAGTCCACCACCCACCGACGCGGAAGGACACGCTGAAGCTCTTGGTACCCTCCGATCCCCCTAACTCGCTATGGTTCGACGCCGGCGTCCACCGCAGTCTTCGGGCGCCGGCGAGCTTTTTAAACCTGACATGTGGGCCCCCATGTCAGCCTCTGTTCTATTCTCCCTCGAACCGTTTTCTGTTGGCGCCTTCGGGCAAAATACATTTTCCCTTTTGAGCTGGCGCATTTCTTTCCGAAGCGTTCTATGTTTTCTCAGTTTAAACCCTGGAACTTTTCTGTTTCATTACAGATGAGTCCCTGGACAGAAACCTTTATAACTTTTTAATAAAAAGTGATTTTTGAGTGATTCTTTTTCTGACAGTCTTAAAATTTTGTCTAGTTTTTTATGGGATTTATTTGGAAATTTTTTGGAGAAGTTTTTATGCACGCGTTGGTTTTCACGTTAGTGCCCGTTTTCGTTATGCCGTAGGTTCCGGAAGAGGTGACGGAGCCGCGAACTTCGCCGAGCTAGACTCCGACTTCTCCGAACCAGGCAAGCATGTTTGGACCTTTGATATGATAGGTGTTTGCATGTTTGCGTATAAGTTTGTGCATGGCATATGAGTGTCGGTGAATACCTCGTTGCTTGTGAGGCAACTACCCGCATGTTCCGTAGTTGCGATGATCTCTGGTGAGAGATGGCCTAATCATGTGGTGACATGAAGGGCAGCAAGGTGGTACTGTTGTAGCATACCAGCCTTGCGTCATCCGACAAATTCCGACATTAACGTGGACGGAGTCACGTTGTCGTTCTTTTCCCTTCCGTGCTACCACATGTTTCTTTGCCAAGATGCGGTTTAGTAAGTTGGTAACCTCTTTCCGTGTACACACCAAACAGAGGGGCCGGGATGATGGTTCCATGGCCCTGGATTAAAGCCAGTCATCCGGTCAGGGGGCATGGGTGTTTCCGGTTGGGACCGAGAGGGGGGGCACCCCCTTAGAGCGCGCGTATAGAAATTTGATCCCATGCTAGGCGAGGTTATAGCCTCCCCGTCTCAAGGTTTTTCTTGAACGTTGCCGAGGGTGATCCCTGGCTTCGGAATGTTGAATGGGTGTGTACTGGTTAGACGTGTTTCTTCCAAAACACCGTGAACGGAACTAGTCCCCGTGACTACTGAAATCCGTTGGCTGTGGTTAAGTACAAACTCTGCAGAGTCAATTCCTTCCAAGTCATCGTATCCATGATCAAGTAGGGTGATCAATATATCCATATCTATCCTCGTGGAAATTTACCCCCCCGGTGAACAAGCTCAAGTGGTAACCCAATTTAATTGTTATTTCCTGCGGATGGACTAACCTCATTTTGTTTCGTACTTGTAATAATTTATGTTCTCGAGCTACTGAATTATTGAGCTACAATACAAGCCCTTTATGTGATGTCGCTCAGATGTCCGACTGTGGCATGTTTGTCTTTTATTTCTGTTACAAGCCCTTTATGTGGTGTCGCCCCGACGCCCGACTGCGGCATTATTATTCTTGCAGTTTCCTCTCGAGGAGTCATTCAGACCCTCGTTTGGCACCAGTATTACTATTATTGCAGTTTCCTCTCGAGGAGTCATTCAGACCCTCATTTGGCACCAGTATTACTATCCTTGCAGTTTCCTCTCGAGGAGTCATTCAGACCCTTGTTTGGCACCAGTATTACTATTCTTGCAGTTTCCTCTCGAGGAGTCATTCAGACCCTCGTTTGGCACCAGTATTACTATCCTTGCAGTTTCCTCTCGAGGAGTCATTCAGACCCTCGTTTGGCACCCAGTATTTAATATCTCTATGACTGAACGCACTGGTTAATTTGTTCATATGCTTCATGTTTACATTTGTTATATCTTATGTCCGAGCTATCTTGCGAGTACTTTCATAGTACTCACCTGGCTTGTTGATTTGGCCAGATGTTGACGAAGGCGATCTCTTGGATGAAGAGTTTGATAGCGCGTCCGACGCCTAGAGGAGTCCCAGTCAGTCCTGTGCGATCCCGGATATTGGTCACTTGTATTATATACGCTTCCGCCACCCGCAATAAGTCTCCTCGAGCCTCGCCCCGACGCTCGAAGAGCTGTAGTCTTCAGGAGTCATATCACCCGCTTCGCGGTGATATTTCCACCACCGTTATTATCGTGAGTTAGTAGTTATGCCACCCTATCCGCCGTCTTGTTTTATCGGCGTGCATGTAATAAATTGTTGAGCAGTCCCCGCTCAACCTTGTATTATATTCAGTACTCCTGGTATTTTTCTTCTGTGACCAAGATATTGTCTACCAGTGAGAAGAATTCTTCTTTACTGGTCCGTAAAAGGGATCGGTCTCTCAATAATTATTTTATTGAAAAACCGGTCGTGACATTGTGTGATGCATATCGTATAATCATACCCACGGATACTTGAGGTGACATTGGAGTATATAGGTGACATTAGGGTTTTGGTTGATTTGTGTCTTAAGGTGTTATTCTAGTACGAACTCTAGGGTTGTTTGTGACACTTATAGGAATAGCCCAACGGATTGATTGGAAAGAATAACTTTGAGGTGGTTTCGTACCCTACCATAATCTCTTCGTTTGTTCTCCGCTATTAGTGACTTTGGAGTCACTCTTTGTTGCATGTTGAGGGATAGTTATATGATCCAATTATGTTATTATTGTTGAGAGAACTTGCACTAGTGAAAGTATGAACCCTAGGCCTTGTTTCCTAGCATTGCAATATCGTTTGTGCTCACTTTTATCATTGGTTACCTTGCTGTTTTTATATTTTCAGATTACAAAAACCTATATCTACCATCCATATTGCACTTGTATCACCATCTCTTCGCCGAACTAGTGCACCTATACAATTTACCATTGTATTGGGTGTGTTGGGGACACAAGAGACTCTTTGTTATTTGGTTGCAGGGTTGTTTGAGAGAGACCATCTTCATCCTACGCCTCCCACGGATTGATAAACCTTAGGTCATCCACTTAAGGGAAATTTGCTACTGTCCTACAAACCTCTGCACTTGGAGGCCCAACAACGTCTACAAGAAGAAGGTTGCGTAGTAGACATCACCCACCAACTGGTTTTTTAAAGATTAATGTTGACGCAAGCTTTGTAGAGAGCATCAGAGAAGCAAGTGTCGGTGTGGTGGTTAGGAATGAGGCTGGGGAAGTCATTGTCTCTTCTTGGGACTTCATTGGATCGTGTCAGAGTGTGGAGGAAGTAGAGCTAAGGGCATGCATTGCTGGTCTATACATAGGTATACCTCTCCACAATCCTATTATTTTAGAGACTGATTGTGCGTTTGTTGTGGCGACTCTTGCAACAGAGAACCTTGATAGGTCATCGTTGGTCGATTTGAAGAAGGAACCACTGAGCTTATCTAAGCTGATAAACAACTTTCAAATGGCTAAGATTAGTCGATCCGCCAATGTGGTGGCTCATCTAATAGCAAAATTTAGTTTTGACAATAGATCCGATGGTATTCTTGTTAATGATGTACCGCCCTATGTGGCGAATTTTGTATCGAACGATTGTAAGTTTCGCACTGGTTAATTAATGTAAGATGGTGTTAAAAAAACAGGTTCAGTTTTGCATGACCCCGTGAGCCAGATCCGATCTTTACGGATGGACGCTGTCACATCCCTAGTTCTGGTATGACCTAGACTAGCTAGTCATGTGTGCATCATGTTTAAATTTCATTTAAATTTGAAATGGGGATTTGTGAAAGCCTCAGAAATCTTTTTGAAAATGATCAAGATAAAAATTGCTTCAATTTGGCCCAAGAAAATGTTCCTGTTTTTCTCTAAAAATATTGGCCACAGGTAAAATTCCAACCAATATTTTTGGGAGCTCAGAAGTATTTATTTTTGGCCATTTGAGTTAATCCAGTAAATATTTGCATAGGATATATATATATGTTATATATGTCCAATAATTCTGATTTTTACTGTGGGGCTTTGGAATAATCTGTCACATCCTAGTTAGTTCATGCATTAGAGTGTTGCATCATGTCTATATTTCACAGAAACCTGAAATGGGGATACCAGAAACCCCCAACACCCCCCCTGGAACAACTAGGGTTTACTAAAATTCTTTTCAATGAACCTGAAATGCCCTCCATAAATGTTCACCACCTTTGGTCTTGGCTAAAACCTTTGCCAAAAATGGTTTCATATTTTTGGAGGCCATCTTGGATTTTTGCACAAGCCATAAGTATTTGCATTTGGGCATTTTAAATGCTATAAATATTTTCAAATGCCCAAATAATCTTGAAGGTATTTTTAGGCTGTTGGGAATAATTTCAAAGGTGCCCCAGAATATTTTCAGGATTTTTCCAAATGAAATAGTATTTTTACTATTTCAAAACACAGTACAGAAATAAATAAAAAGAGAAAAAAACAGAAGGCAGAGAAACTCACCTGGCAGCCCACCTGGCGGCCCAGCACTGTGCTGGCCCGCGCCAGTCAGCTGCCTGCTCTCGCCAGAGCAGGCAGAGAGGTGACGCCGGCGAGCGTGAGCTCGCCACGGCGCCAGCTGCTTGCCGCCCTCGCCGCGGATGCGCTGGCCGACCTCCCTCGACGCGCCCCGAGCCTCTGGACACCGTCATTCTCCCCCGTTGCCTCTCCCTCGCCTTCTCCCCACCATGGCCGACGCCGCCGCAGACACCTCACCGGAGTAACCGCGCCCACCGTCGACCTCGCGCCACTCCACCGTGTCCTACAGCACCGCCGTCGCCCACTCCTTCGAGCAAGCCGAGCCCCGAGCGCCCGGTTGCCCTGAAGCTCCGTCACCGACCTCGCCTTCGCCGCTCACCGTCGGAGATCCCCTCCGCCGTCGCCACTGCAACAGCTCGCCTCCGACCTCGCCGCCTGCTCCATCGCAACCGCCGTGAGCATAGCCACCTTCCCATCCTCTCCTCTCTCTCTCTCTCTCGAGCTCTGTAGCTACCGCACGAAGCTCACTCGTACGCGCCGCCGCACGAGCTCGTCGCCGACGAGGCTCCGGCCATCCAACGGCCGCATCACCGTAGCCATTAGCTTCACCGCAACGCCAGGAACCCGTAGCACCCTCACACGTTCCTCGCCGTGCTCTCTAGCTACGGTTTCAACCACGCCCGTACCCCGGCAGCCGCCCGGCTCGTCGCCGGCGTCGATTCCGGCGACCCCGAGCTCCACTACCACCACCAGTCGACGCGGTTCGCCCCCAGCTACACGTAGGTACTCTCCGCCGTCCTTTTGGTCGCCGGAGGAGCAATCCCGCACACCACCGCCGCGTCTGGACGTCGCTGGCGGCTAAACGCCGGCGAGTCAACGTGGTTAGACCACGGTTTGACCCCCCAGGGTCACTGACAAGTGGGGCCCGCCTGCTGATTAACCTAAGTTAGAGATTAAAACTAATCCTAAATAACTAATTATCTAACAGTGACACTGACACAGGGGACCCACACGTCAGGTTTGACCTGGACGACCCCGTTGACCTGCTGACGTCACACTGACGTCAGGCTGACGCAGTAAAGCATTTACTGGAATTATTCTTATATTGGAAATTCCAGAAATTATCACAAACTTCAAAAAATCATAGAAAATAATCTATAGCTCAGAATGAAAAGATTTATATATGAAAAATGATCAGAAAAATCCATTCTATCCATCTGTACTGGTTTCATGCATGATTAAGCAATTTAACCTACTGTTTTATACAGAACAAGATAAAGCATTAATATGGGCCATTTATGAACTTGGAATTTGAATCTTTGATTCAAATTAGTCCAAACCCATCTGGTCTTAGTTGCATTAGCCCAACACATCCATCTTGCCATGTCTCATGCATGCATCATATTGTTGCACTTGCTTGGTGTTGATTGTGCTTCGGTATGCTCATCGTGGTAGGTCCTGCCTCCGAGGATATTCACGAGTATCCAACTGAAGGGCAGTATCCCACCACCACTCCGTCAGGCAAGCAACCCATTGATCATTTCGATACAAACCCATCTTCTCGCTTCTGCTCTCGTTTACTGCATTAAGACAACGCGATTCAAACTGCTGTGTGTTGCGGTAGTTGAACCCACTTTCCTTTGCATGACCTGTCATTGCCACAGTAACTAGATGAAACCCACTAGCATGTGTAGGAGTTGATTGAGCCATGTTGTGTGTTCCTACAATGCTATGCTTGCTATGCTTAGAGTTGTGTCAGGTCTGGCTCATCAGGGTGATGAACTAGAGTGAAAGTGTGTGTGTCGGTAAAGGGAGTAAAGTGTTGAATACGATTTGGTAAAGGTATCGATGGGAGGCCATGTAGGGGTACATGGTGGGTTGTTTCATTGAGACCGTCCCTAAGAACTGAGATCTGTATGCGTGATTTAAGATTTAGCTACTACCACACATTGGGCCCGAAACCAATGGACCCCCTCGGCTTCTTATTCACCCTTGTCCTCTGTCCAGGAGTTGCACGCAGTTTCTGGTGTTTGTAGTAAGCTGGAGGCCGTGGACAGCGCTGACCAAGGGGTGGGCTGTGATGCGGTAGGCTCGTGGCCCGGTGTACCGAGTCGCCCGTTTGGTGACCGGGAACCCTGCACACATCGTTCGGGGCCGTATGTGGAAACCTCGGCCGGACTCCCTGCGGATGGAACCTGAATAGGCGATAAACCTGGACTAGAGACTCGAGTGATTAGGTAGGCTGTGGCCGACACCCACGTTGGGCTTCCGCTTGAAGGTTGCCGAGTACACGTCGTGTAGCGACGATAAGTGGTGAGAGCGTGTGTGACGAAGTACACCCCTGCAGGGTAAGAAACTATTCGAATAGCCGCGTCCGCGGTAAAGGACTACTTGGTCGCTTATGCAGTTCATAGACAAGTAAATGGATACTACTAAAAGCCTCAAGATAAGTGTGAGTACCGCGGATGGCCCTCTCGTAGATGACGAGGGAGGATCCACGGTGGAGTATTGGATTGGTGATTAGTGGACTCGTGTGCGAAAACTATTTCACAAGTGGTGTATCGTAGGATAGCTTAGCCAAGAGTCAAAGCTGGCTTGCTGCAATAACCCCACTACCTTCTTGAGAATGAACATGTATAGTAGGATCTGTTGTAAGACTTGTTGAGTACCTTTGTACTCATGTTGCTTTAATTACTGTTTTAAGACGACAACACCGCCCCTTCTGACGGGTTCTACGTAGAACTCGACGACGACGAGTGACTTGCCACCCAGGTGGTGATCTAGGCTTGTGAAGGGCCTATGTAGATAGACAGGCTTCGTCAAGCCTTCTTTCTTTCTAGAGTCTGTACCCAGACAGTTTGCTTCCGCATGTGCTTGTATGATTGTATGACTTGAGTGTCGGGTCATGTGACCCCTATCTGTATGAACAAGTTATGTAAGGCTCTCCGGAGCCCTTTAAATAAAGTACTTGAGTTGTAGAGTTTTGTTGTGATGCCATGTTGTATTTGCACATATCGAGCATATTGTGTGTATGTTTGAAATGCTTGGTATGTGTGGGATCCGACAATCTAGTTGTTTATCTTTAGCAGCCTCTCTTATGGGGAAATGTAGTCTGGTGCCTCCTTGAGCCATAGTAGTCTGCTACAGCCCGGTTCACCGGAGTCCTGCTAGCCCAGCACTACTGCTCTGGACACTTGACTGGCCGGCATGTGAGTCATATCGTTCCTGTGTCTGTCCCTTCGGGGAAATGTCACGCGGTGACATCCGGAGTCCTGCCTAGCCTGCTACAGCCCGGGTTCCCGGAGTCCTGTTAACCCAGTGCTACAGCCCGGATTCACACACTGCTGACCGACACGTTCGATGTGGACTCATGTATGCCTGTCCCCATACGTTAGTGCCGCTTTGGGTTCACGACTAGCCATGTCGGCCCGGGTTCTCTGTCATATGGATGCTAGCGACATTGTCATATACGTGAGCCAAAAGGCGCAAACGGTCCCGGGCCATGGTAAGGCGACACCCGTGGGAGTACCGTGCGTGAGGCCGCAATGTGATATGAGGTGTTACAGGCTAGATCGGTGTGACTTGGAATCGGGGTCCTGACATAATCCAATTAGTTCCTACAATAATTTTCAGAAGAAAATAAATTGGTTTAGTATTTTACTAAATCAGAAACAAATGTCAGAAATAGAAAAGAAAACAGAAAAGGAAGAGAGAGACTTACCTGGGCCACTTACCAGATTAGCCCAGCAGTTCGGCCCAACTGACTGGCCGACGCTAGTCATCGTCTCCACCGTGCCAGGAGGACAGGGGCATGTGCCCGCGGCGCGCACACACGTGCATCACCACCTCTTGCTTGCCGCTGACCGCCTGGAGTTGGCTGAGGACACCACGCACGTCCCTGAGCCCCGCCCTCTCACTCTCACCCCCGTTCCCTGCCTCCTCCGCTCTCTCTCTCGCTGGACCGAACGTGCCAGTCGCCGCCGCTCGCTGTTGCCGCGCCCACCGCCGCGGCCTCGCCTGTCCGACAAGTCCAACAGCTCCGCGTCGTCGTCCTCGTCCTCTTCGTCAAGCCACACGTCACCAGACGCCCCGTGGAGCCGTCACCGCCGTCGTCTTCATCATCGGCCGATCGCCACCGACATCCCGTCGCCTCCAAGCCGTCCCCGAGCGCGCTGAGATCACCGACGGCCTCGCCGTGAGCTCCTCTACCGAACCCCTCTTCTCCCCCCTCATTTTTGCGCGCTCCAGCTCCGTTCCCCGCCATGGTCGTAGCTCCTCGCCGCCGATCATGTCACCGCCGTGGCCAGAGCCACCACAGCTCGCTCCCGAGCAGCTCACCGTCTTCCTTGCAACTCGAGGAGGCCGCAGAGCCCCTCAGCTCGCTCTGCCATGCCCCGTAGCCTGCGCCCGCTCGGAGCTGTGCTCCGGCCGCCGCCGCGAGCTCTGCTCCGGCGAGCTCCGGCCTCCCCAGCTCCTCCCACCTGCCCCACTAGATGCGGGAGAGCGCGGGCTACGCCCCGGTGCTCTCAGCCGCCGCCCCCGTGCCCTGCAGCACGGACTCCGCCGCGACCAGAGGTCGCCAGCGACGACCTCGCCGGTCTGACGTGCGGGCCCGGCCTGCCAGGTGATTAGCTTAAGGCTAATCACCATTTATCTAAAGCCTGACACTGACAGTGGGCCCCTGCGCCCTAATCTTTTAATTAGATTAGTAAAACCCCCCTGTTTAACACTGTGTCACTGACATGTGGACCCCACACATCAGGTTTGACTCTCCGACAAGTCCAACAACTCCGCGCCGTCATCCTCGTCCTCTCCGTCAAGCCACGCGTCACCGAACGCCCTGTGGAGCCGTCACCGCCGTCGTCTTCATCATCGGCCGCCAGAGATCGCCACCGACATCCCGTCGCTTCCAAGCCGTCCCCGAGCGCGCTGAGATCACCGACGGCCTCGCCGTGAGCTCCTCTACCGAACCCCTCTTCTCCCCCCTCGTTTTTGCACGCTCCAGCTCCGTTCCCCGCCATGGCCATAGCTCCTCGCCGCCGATCATGTCGCCGCCGTGGCCAGAGCCACCACAGCTCGCTCCCGAGCAGCTCACCGTCTTCCTTGCAACTCGAGGAGGCCGCAGAGCCCCTCAGCTTGCTCTGTCGTGCCCCGTAGCCTGCGCCCACTCGGAGCTGTGCTTCGACCGCCGCCGCGAGCTCCGCTCCGGCGAGCTCCGGCCTCCCCAGCTCCTCCCACCTGCCCCACTAGATGCGGGAGAGCACGGGCTACGCCCTGGTGCTCTCAGCCGCCGCCCCCGTGTCCTGCAGCGCGGACTCCGCCGCGACCAGAGGTCACCGGCGACGACCTCGCTGGTCTGACGTGCGGGCCCGGCCTGCCAGGTGATTAGCTTAAGGTTAATCACCATTTAACTAAACCCTGACACTGACAGTGGGCCCCTGCGCCCTAATCTTTTAATTAGATTAGTAAACCCCCCTGTTTATGTGACACCCAAGTTTTTTTTATTTGGATTTTTTTCAAAAGATTTTATTTGACTTGAAGGGAGTGATTTAAAAAATTTTCTTCAAGAGAACTCCCACTCTCAAATATTTTTCTTTATGGCAAAAATTTTATTTGAATTCACCCAAGATCCTCCTTTGGCCTTGGAGGTCTTGCTTTTCATTGGACTCAAGACAAAATGTTTTTCATTTGGGAAAATAACCTTTGAAAATATCTTGAGAATGCACTATGGCTTTTGGAAAGTCCTTTGCCACTTTCAACTATTCCTTCTTGCCATGGCATTAGTGCAAATCCTCTCTCCTAACCCTTCCCTCACCTCTGGATCATGATTTGCATCAAATCCAGCAAGTTGAACCTCCTCATGTGATCATTTCCATTCAAATTCTATTCAAATATTTTCTGCCTTCTATTCTACCTCTTGGAGATTTACAAAGGAACTCCATTTTCTGTTTGGACTTTTACCACCAAACTTCTTCCCCCTCCTAGTCCTTTGAACCCTCAACCTAGTACCATGAAGATCCACTGGTCTCCAGTTCAAAAATTTCAAACTACATCAGCTACAAGTTTGGACCAGATTTGCCAAATTTGGTGAAATTCATTCAAAACTTTCTCCAAAAATTCCAAGTAAATTCATGCAGCCCCTGGGTGCTTTGAGTGATCATCTCACCAAGTTACAGCTCCAGAAAAATTTATCTCTTTACCAAAACCTACTGTCGAACACCTGCTATGCTTGGTCACTGTCAAGTTTCAGTTAACTTCAGAGTTCAATCAGTGCTCACTGTCGTTTTCTTCAGAGACGGGCATCGATCTCGCCAGTGCCATCGCGTCGCCTTGCTCCTCATCCTCGCCCTCTCGTTCCTGCACCGCACGAGTGCCTGGCATCTTGCGGGCGTCGGCGACGAGCAGCAGAAGGTGCGCCGCCCCGTGACCAACGCCGGCGGCGGCTTTGCGGACGCCAGCGGGAGACACGGCGCCGCCGACTCCACCCAGCACCGCCCAAACCACCGGAGCCCGCCGCGTGGCCGTCCACTCCCCCGAATGCGCTGCCACTCTCGTCGTGAACCCCAGGGCGCGGAGCGCGCTCTCTGCCGCCGTTGAGCCCGTGCGGTCACCTCACCGTGGGCAGACGCCATTACGCCAGGGCCAGCTCCGTTTAGCTGCAAAACGAGTCCCGTAACATCCACTGATGCTGCTCGACCGCTCAAACCCCCTGCCAATCCACCGCTCCGCCGTAATCGCTCGCCGGAGATTCTCTGTTCACGGCCACCCCGTCGATCTGCCTATAAATAGGGGCCCCGAGCTTCAACTCGAGCACCCACCAGCCCTACACTTCCCCTAGAGCACGCCCAGCCACTGGAAGAGCCGCGAGGGGGTCTCCTTCCTCGACTCCGGCCGCCGCGATCCGCCACGGGGTCCAGCCCGATTCGCCCCCGTGTGTGCTCCACAGCCCCCATTCTCTTGCCAGTAGCTTCTCCTTGCATCACCCGTTCTGACCCGCGCCTCAGTTCGTACCTTGCAGCCCTCCACCGGAGTTCCCCAACCTCACCCGAACCGCCGTCCGCCGGAGATAGTGTCGCCGTCGACGTAGTGCTCCCCGTTGGACGAGTCCACCACCCACCGACGCGGAAGAAGACACTGAAGCTCTTGGTACCCTCCGTTTCTCCTAACTCGCCGTGGTTCGACGCCGGCGTCCATCGCCGTCTTCGGGCGCCGGCGAGCTTTCAAACCTGACATGCGGGCCCCGCGTGTCAGCCTCTGTTTTATTTCCCCGAACCGTATTCTGTTGACGCCTTCGGGCAAAATACGTTTTCTCCTTGCGCTTGCGCATTCCCAGCCGAAGCGTTTTCTGTTTTCTCAGTTAAAACCCTGGAACTTTTCTGTTTCATTACAGATAAGTCCCTGGACAGAAACCTTTATAACTTTTTGATGGAAAGGTATTTTTGAGTGATTCTTTTTCTGTCAATCTCCAAATTTTGTCTAGTTTTTTACGGGATTTATTTGAAAAATATTTGGCAAAGTTTCTGTGCATGTGTTGGTTTTCACGTTAGTACCCCGTTTCGTGATTGCCGTAGGTTCCGGGAGAGGGGACGGAGCCGCGAACTTCGCCGAGCTAGACTCCGACTTCTCTGAACCAGGCAAGCATGTTTGAACATTTGATATGGCAGATGTTTTGCATGTTCATGTGAAAGTTTGTGCGTGGCATGTGAGTGTCGATAAATATCTCGTTGCTCGTAAGGCAACGACCCGGTTGTTCCGAAGTTGCGATGACCTCTGATGAGAGGTGGCCTAATCATGTAATGACATGAAGGGCAGCAAGGTGGTACTGTTGTAGCATGCCAGCCTTGCGTCATCCGACTTTCTTCGACGTTAACGTGGTTGGAGCCACGTTATCGCTCTTTTCCCGCATGTTCCAAAGTTGCGATGACCTCTGATGAGAGGTGGCCTAATCATGTGGTGACATGAAGGGCAGCAAGGTGGTACTGTTGTAGCATGCCAGCCTTGTGTCATCCGACTTTTCCGACGTTAACATGGTTGGAGCCGTGCTATCGCCCCTTCCCCTTTCCGTGCTACCACATGTCTCATTGCCAGGATACGGTTTAGTAAGTTGGTAACCTCTTTCCGTGTACACACCAAACAGAGAGGCCGGGATGATGGTACCTTGGCCCAGGATTAAAGCCAGTCATTCGGTCAGGGGGCATGGGTGTTTCCGGTTGGGACCGAGAGGGGGGCACCCCCTTATAGCGCGCGTATAGAAATTTGATCCCATGCTACGCGAGGTTGTAGCCTCCCCGACTCAGGGTTTTTCCTGAATGTTGCCGAGGGTGATCCCTGGCTTCGGATGGTTAAATTGGGTGTGTACTGGTTAGACGTGTTCCTTCCAGAACACCGTAGACGGAACTAGTCCCCGTGACTACTGAAATCCGTTGGCTGTGGTTAAGTACAAACTCTGCAGAGTCAATTCTTTCCAAATCATCGTATCCATGATCAGTAATGTAGACTTTACATCCAAATCTATCCGTATGAGAATCTTGCCCCGGTGAACAAGCTCAAGTGGTAAATTCAATTTCATTGTTATTCCTGTGGATGGACTAACGTTATATTTGTCTCGTACTTGTGATAAATTATATTCCCGAACTATTGTGTTGTTACAATATAAGCCCTTTATGAGACGTCGCGCAGACGTCCGACTGTGGCGTGTACTCGTTTCTCACTTTCGATATAAGCCCTTTATGTGATGTCGCTCAGACGTCCGACTGCGGCATGCACTATCTTTACTTTCTGTCATAAGCCCTTTATGTGGTGTCGCCCCGACGCCCGACTGTGGTATTATTATTCCGCATTTTCCGCTCGAGGAGTCTTTCAGACACTCGTTTGGCACCTGTATTATTATTCCGCATTTTCCGCTCGAGGAGTCTTTCAGACACTCGTTTGGCACCTATATTATTATTCCGCATTTTCCGCTCGAGGAGTCTTTCAGACACTCGTTTAGCACCAGTATTAATATTCTGCAGTTTCCGCTCGAGGCGTCATTCAGACCCTCGTTTGGCACCCAGCATTTATTATCTCTATGTCTGATCGCACTGGTTAACTTATTCATGTGCTTCATGTTTGCATTTGTTATACCTTATTCTGAACTGTCTTGCGAGTACTTTCATAGTACTCACCTGGCTTTTTGATTTGGCCAGATGTTGACGAAGGTGATCTCTTGGATGAAGAGTTTGATAGCGCGTTCGACGCCTAGAGGAGTCCCAGTCAGTCCTGCGCGATCCCGGATATTGGTCACTTGTATCGTTTACGCTTCCGCCACCCGCAATAAGTATTCTCGAGCCTCACTCCGACGCTCGAAGAGTTGTAGTATTCTGGAATCATGTCACTCGCTTCGCGATGATATTTCCACCACCGTTATTATCGTGAGTTAGAAGTTTGCCAACCTATCCGCCGTTTTGTTTTATCGGCGTGTATGTAATAAATTGTTGGGCAGTCTCTGCTCAACTTTGTATTATATTTAGTACTCCTGGTATTTTTTCTTCTGTGACCAATGTATTGTCTATCAGTGAGAAGGAATTCTTCCTCGCTGGTCCGTAACAGGGATTGGTTTCTCAATAATTATTTTATTGAAAAACCGGTCGTGACAAGCTTGGTATCAGAGCCAGGCTGACTGTAGGAAGCCACTAGGTGCGATCGCTAATCGGTTATTAGCGTCTTTAGTGCTTCTTCAGCATTTTGCAATTGTAGCTATTTTCTGTTGGTCATCATAAAATTTATGACATGACTACTCAGAATTTTTGCCTACTTTTGTAGATGGCTGGCAGCGGCTGTGAGAATCGAGTGTTCACCAACGTGCCCGAGGGGTTTGTCAAGCTCCTCGTCTCCATCACCAAGCTCGCGATCGGGCCAGCAGCTCGCCCGGAGTTCACACTCTATCAGCACAAGCTCAGTGACGACGTGTCTATGCACCAGGCTGTGGTGCAGTTCAAGGGAGGACGATCTACTGCTCGCCATTTCCGTTTTACGGGAAGGGCCATGCCTACGGAGAGGCATGCCATGCAGATGGCTGCCCGTGAGGCGATAGCTCGCCTTCGCGACATCCTTCCTACGATGAAGACTCGTCGCTACCGCTACCTCCCATGCCATGTGCCTTACACCAGCCACTATGCGTTCGCCTGCCATCGGGGAGAGCGAGATGAAGCCATCGAGATGGTTGTGGAGTATCTCAAGGCCCTGGAGGAGTCTTTCGACAACCTCGTAGATGATCTTGTGGCTGCCCGCATGGACTTAGTCCGGGGCGGTCCTGCCAGCAGGAAGGAGCTTCTCCACACGGCGCCGCCTCTGACATTCGTCTCGTCTTCAGCCTCGTATGCACCGGCCGTTTTGGCCACTGCTCGCCGTCTGCCTACCACTGAGGAGTTCGACCGAGTCATCGCTCCTACTCCAGTCAGAGCCGCACCGCCTGCCGCACGTGCTCTACCGCCAGTCGCCCCCGCACCATCACCGCAGCGCAGCGTCGCACGCCAGGAACCAGCTAGAGAGGAGGAGGTTGATTCTCCTGGACCGCTGAGCCTTGCCATCGGCAAGGGGAAGGAGATCTTCACCATCTCCGACTGAGAGCACCGAGTAGCCGCGTGTTATGCCTGCTTGTATGATGTGTTGTTTTTACCTGTACGCTAGTTTGTATTGGTGTGTTTGCTGCCTTCCGGAGTAGTACGCTAGTCTTTAATAACATGTCAGGTTTGTGTACGCACAACCTGAGTGCTGTATCTTGTGTTTGCTTTCGCATGTAAGATTTGTGTTAAGCACCTCTTCTCTGTGAAAATCATTTGTGTTTCTTGAAAACCTTGAAGCCTTTTTGATTGTTGCCTTTGCAAGGGTTTTCCTGCGCCACACGGTTTTTCTCATGGGTTTTGCAAATGATACCCCAGACTGGAAAAATGTCTCGCCCTTGGACTCGCTCTATGCCCAATCAGCCAGAAGAGGTTTACGGAACACAGACCAGCAACAATTTCACTCAGGGTCAGTCCAGCCAACAGGACAGCGAAGCGGCACTATCTCAAGTATGCCGTCTCTTCGAGCAAAGCCAGCAACAGCACCAGGAGATGATGAACCATGTCATCAATATGGGAAACCACCGTGAACCCTATCAACCACATTCCAAGTTATCTGAGTTACAGAAGACTCGCCCCTCAACTTTTGCTCACACCGACAAGCCACTGGAAGCCGATGATTGGCTTCGCGAGATTGAAAGGAAACTGATTATCGCTCAATGCTCAGATCATGAGAAGGTACTTTATGCACCACACTACCTTACTGGAGCAGCCGCAGCATGGTGGGAAAACTTCCTACACATGCACCCCAGGGAACACAACATCACCTGGGAAGAATTCAAGGAAGGCTTCCGTGGGGCACACATTCCCAGGAGCATCCTAAAGATCAAGAAGAGAGAGTTTGATGACCTGAAGCAAAGAGGCATGACCGTCACAGAATACAACGGCCAGTTTACCCAACTGTCTCGTTATGCCTACGACGAGCACATGACAGAAAACAAGAAGATGGAAAAATTCCTGGACGGCCTGGCAACAGCATTAAGATGCCAACTGATTGTACACACCTTTCCGGATTTTAAGACGCTGGTGGACAAGGCCATCACCCTGGAGAATGAGCGCCGTAGTCTGGAAGATATCCGCAAGCGGAAGAGGGACAAGACGACTCTTGCCCGCAGCAACCGAGGCAAGACTGAGGTCCCAAGGACAGACACGAGGAGATCCACGACTACTGAGCCAAGACCCGTCGGACAATTTCATGCCAGAGACAAGGAGTTCACATACCGTCCAGGGGTCACCTGCTATGCTTGTGGTCAACAAGGGCATTACGCTAAACAGTGCCCGAAGCCAAGAGACACGGCACCCAAGCCAAACAATGGTGAGAACAATCCAGCCCCCAAGCGCAACAACTTCAATCCCAGCAACAACCACAGGAAGGGTCACTTGAACCATGTGACCAGGGAAGAAGCGCAGAATGCCCCAGACATCGTGCTCGGTACGTTCCCTGTCAACACAGTACCTGCCACGGTTTTGTTTGATTCTGGAGCTTCCCATTCGT
Organism: Triticum aestivum; assembly: GCF_018294505.1. Classification (NCBI taxonomy): domain Eukaryota; kingdom Viridiplantae; phylum Streptophyta; class Magnoliopsida; order Poales; family Poaceae; genus Triticum; species Triticum aestivum. Next base: position 164,788,189 of record NC_057799.1, on the reverse strand, counting down.
TCGTTTCGAAGAGTTTTGTTTCGCAAAATGGTTTTCCGATACTCCCCTTGGAAAAATCTATGATCATCAAGTCCCCCGGGAATAAGCAAATTGCTCAGGGTTACTGCCAAGGAGTGGTCATTGAGTTCGAAGGACTACCATTCCACGCGAATCTCATCGTGTTGGAAAGTAAAGGACTGGATGTCATTTTAGGAATGGACTGGTTAACCACCAACAAAGGATTCATCGACTGTTTCAATCGGACAGTGATTCTCACTCACCATCACGGCAAGACGATAAGAGTTTCCGCTCAAGAAAGGCCATGATCACAGAGACCAAAACTGAACAAGATGGACATCGCAGAATTAAGAAAAGTGCCAGTGGTATGCGAGTTCCCTGATGTGTTCCCGGAAGAACTACCAGGTATGCCACCAGACCGAGAGATCGAATTCAGCATTGAATTAGCACCTGGCACCGCTCCCATTTATAAGAAGCCGTATAGAATGGCACCCTCAGAATTGGTGGAGTTGAAGAAGCAGATAAAGGAATTATTGGACAAAGGATTTATACGAGCCAACTCCTCACCATGGGGTTCGCCCGTATTGGTCGCCAAGAAGAAGGATGGGACACTGAGACTATGCATAGACTATCGAGCCCTCAATATGGTCACCATCAAAAACAAATATCCGATGCCACGGATCAATGATTTGTTTGACCAGCTCGCACAAGCTAAAGTATTTTCAAAGATTGATTTGAGATCAGGATGCCATCAACTAAAGGTACGAACAGAGGATATCCCCAAGACCGCATTCACTTCCAGATATGGGTTATACGAGTTTACGGTGATGCCGTTTGGACTGACAAACGCCCCCGCATATTTCGTCCACCTCATGAACAAAGTATTCATGAAATTCATGGACAAATTTGTGGTGGTATTCATTGACGACATTCTGGTTTACTCAAGGACACCAGAAGAACACACTGAGCACCTCAGGATTGTTTTGGGAGAATTGAGGAAACATCAGTTGTACGCCAAATTTAGCAAATGCGAATTTTGGCTAAGACAAGTTGGTTTCTTGGGCCATATATTGAACCAAGAAGGCGTGGCCGTAGACCCAGAAAAAGTCAAGGCCATACTAGACTGGAAGCCACCCGCGAATGTTACAGATGTGCGGAGTTTCCTAGGGATGGCGGGGTATTACAGGAGGTTTATTGAAGGATTCTCCACTGTGGCAAAACCTATAACACAGTTACTCAAGAAGGACAAGAAATTCGTATGGACGGAAGCATGTGAGCAGAGCTTCCAAGAACTCAAGAAAAAGCTGACAACCGCACCAGTCTTAACTGTGCCAGACATACACAAGAGTTTTGAAGTATATTGTGACGCGTCCCGAAAAGGTCTCGGATGTGTACTAATGCAAGACGGCAAAGTTGTCGCATATGCCTCCAGACAGCTGCGAAAACATGAGGAAAATTACCCAACACATGACTTGGAACTAGCAGCAGTTATACATGCACTCAAGGAGTGGAGGCACTTTCTGTTGGGAAATCGCTGTGAAATATATACAGACCATAAGAGCCTCAAATATATTTTCACACAGCCGGAGCTGAATTTACGCCAATGACGCTGGTTGGAACTGGTCAAGGACTATGACGTCGGCATCCACTACCACCCAGGAAAAGCAAATGTAGTGGCCGATGCCCTTAGCCGAAACCCCAGCCCGGACAGTGACGGTCAGCAAAACTTGAGGCCTGAGTTTCAGCGAGAGTTCACTCGGCTCAACCTGATGTTAGTCGCTGAGGGCACCATATCGAACTTGGAGATACAACCCACCCTAGTGGAACAAATCAAGAAGGCTCAACAGGGACATCCCAGTATCGAAGGCATAAAGAAGAAAATGAACCATAGTAAGACTTCAGAATTCGTCACGGACAGTGAAGGGACATTATGGTACCGGGACAGACTTTGCGTACCTAACATTGAGGAACTCAAGCAACAGATCTTGACGGAGAGCCACACCGCTCCATACTCGATACATCCTGGAGGAACCAAAATGTACAAGGACATTCAGGAAAGATTTTGGTGGCACGGTATGAAAAGAGATATAGCCACATTCGTTGCTTGTTGCGATTCATGTCAGCGCATCAAGGCCGAGCACCAAAAGCCAGCAGGGCTACTCCAGCCTAACAGGATACCGGAGTGGAAATGGGATGAAATCGGAATGGACTTCATTGTCGGATTACCCCGATCACAGCGTGGGAATGACGCCATCTGGGTCATCACAGACCGACTAACCAAGGTTGCACACTTCATTCCCGTGAAGACTACCTACTCCACACAAAGACTGGCAAAGCTCTATCTCTCCCATATAGTTTGCTTGCACGGAGTCCCAAAGACTATAATATCTGACCGAGGCACCCAATTCGTCTCCAAATTTTGGGAACACCTACAACAAGCTCTGGGCACACAACTGGCTTTCAGTACAGCATACCACCCTCAGACAGATGGACAAACAGAACGTGTAAACCAAATCCTAGAGGATATGCTAAGAGCCTGTGTGCTCACCTATGGAACCAGTTGGGAAGAGAGTTTGCCGTATGCCGAATTTGCGTACAACAACAGTTACCAAACCAGTTTGCAAATAGCACCCTTTGAAGCATTGTACGGACGGAGGTGTCGTACCCCATTGAATTGGTCAGAAACAGGTGACAGCCGTATCTTCGGCCCAGATATGCTTAAGGAGGCCGAGGAAAAAGTTAAACAAATCAGGGACAGACTCAAGACAGCACAGAGCCGACAAAAGAGCTACTATGATCAGAAGCATCGTGAGGTCAGCTTTGAACCTGGTGATTCCGTATACCTCCGAGTATCTCCTATGAGGGGTCTGCAACGGTTCAAAATTAAGGGGAAGCTAGCCCCAAGATTTATTGGACCATTTTGTGTGAAGGCACGAAGAGGCACGGTAGCCTACCAGCTAGACCTACCCAAGGAGCTGTCAGACGTCCATGACGTATTCCACGTCTCGCAGTTGAGGAAATGTGTGAGTAACCCGGAGAAACATGTACCTCATGAGGACATTGATATGCAACCAGATCTCACCTACAGAGAAAGGCCAGTAAAGATTTTAGAAGAGTCTGAACGGAGGACCCGTCAGAAAACGACAAAAATTTTCAGGGTCCAGTGGAGCAACCACACTGAGGATGAAGCCACATGGGAAAGGGAAGATTTCCTCCGAGCAGAGTATCCATACCTATTTGAGGATCAGCAGAAATCTCGAGGACGAGATTTTTCCTAAGGGGGTAGGTGTTGTGACACCCAAGTTTTTTTATTTGGATTTTTTTCAAAAGATTTTATTTGACTTGAAGGGAGTGATTTAAAAAAATTTCTTCAAGAGAACTCCCACTCTCAAATATTTTTCTTTATGGCAAAAATTTTATTTGAATTCACCCAAGATCCTCCTTTGTCCTTGGAGGTTCTTGCTTTTCATTGGACTCAAGACAAAATGTTTTTCATTTGGGAAAATAACCTTTGAAAATATCTTGAGAATGCACTATGGCTTTTGGAAAGTCCTTTGCCACTTTCAACTATTCCTTCTTGCCATGGCATTAGTGCAAATCCTCTCTCCTAACCCTTCCCTCACCTCTGGATCATGATTTGCATCAAATCCAGCAAGTTGAACCTCCTCATGTGATCATTTCCATTCAAATTCTATTCAAATATTTTCTGCCTTCTATTCTACCTCTTGGAGATTTACAAAGGAACTCCATTTTTTGTTTGGACTTTTACCACCAAACTTCTTCCCCCTCCTAGACCTTTGAACCCTCAACCTAGTACCATGAAGATCCACTGGTCTCCAGTTCAAAAATTTCAAACTACATCAGCTACAAGTTTGGACCAGATTTGCCAAATTTGGTGAAATTCATTCAAAACTTTCTCCAAAAATTCCAAGTAAATTCATGCAGCCCCTGGGTGCTTTGAGTGATCATCTCACCAAGTTACAGCTCCAGAAAAATTTATCTCTTTACCAAAACCTACTGTCGAACACCTGCTATGCTTGGTCACTGTCAAGTTTCAGTTAACTTCAGAGTTCAGTTAGTGCTCACTGTCGTTTTCTTTAGAGACGGACATCGATCTCGCCAGTGCCATCGCGTCGCCTTGCTCCTCGTCCTCGCCCTCTCGTTCCTGCACCGCACGAGTGCCTGGCATCTTGCGGGCGTCGGCGACGAGCAGAAGAAGGTGCGCCGCCCCGTGACCAACGCCGGCGGCGGCTTTGCGGACGCCAGCGGGAGACACGGCGCCGCCGACTCCACCCAGCACCGCCAAAACCACCGGAGCCCGCCGCGTGGCCGTCCACTCCCCCGAATGCGCTGCCACTCTCGTCGTGAACCCCAGGGCGCGGAGCGTGCTCTCTGCCGCCGTTGAGCCCGTGCGGTCACCTCACCGTGGGCAGACGCCATTACGCCAGGGCCAGCTCCGTTTAGCTGCAAAACGAGTCCCGTAACATCCACTGATGCTGCTCGACCGCTCAAACCCCCTGCCAATCCACCGCTCCGCCGTAATCGCTCACCGGAGATTCTCCGTTCACGGCCACCCCGTCGATCTGCCTATAAATAGGGGCCCCGAGCTTCAACTCGAGCACCCACCAGCCCTACACTTCCCCTAGAGCACGCCCAGCCACTGGAAGAGCCGCGAGGGGGTCTCCTTCCTCGACTCGGGCCGCCGCGATCCGCCACGGGGTCCAGCCCGATTCGCCCCCGTGTGTGCTCCACAGCCCCCATTCTCTTGCCAGTAGCTTCTCCTTGCATCACCCGTTCTGACCCGCGCCTCAGTTCGTACCTTGCAGCCCTCCACCGGAGTTCCCCAACCTCACCCGAACCGCCGTCCGCCGGAGATAGTGTCGCCGTCGACGTAGTGCTCCCCGTTGGACGAGTCCACCACCCACCGACGCGGAAGAAGACACTGAAGCTCTTGGTACCCTCTGTTTCTCCTAACTCGCCGTGGTTCGACGCCGGCGTCCATCGCCGTCTTCGGGCGCCGGCGAGCTTTCAAACCTGACATGCGGGCCCCGCGTGTCAGCCTCTGTTTTATTTCCCCGAACCGTTTTCTGTTGACGCCTTCGGGCAAAATACGTTTTCTCCTTGCGCTTGCGCATTCCCAGCCGAAGCGTTTTCTGTTTTCTCAGTTAAAACCCTGGAACTTTTCTGTTTCATTACAGATAAGTCCCTGGACAGAAACCTTTATAACTTTTTAATGGAAAGGTATTTTTGAGTGATTCTTTTTCTGTCAATCTCCAATTTTGTCTAGTTTTTTATGGGATTTATTTGAAAAATATTTGGCAAAGTTTCTGTGCATGTGTTGGTTTTCACGTTAGTACCCCATTTCGTGATTGCCGTAGGTTCCGGGAGAGGGGACGGAGCCGCGAACTTCGCTGAGCTAGACTCCGACTTCTCCGAACCAGGCAAGCATGTTTGAACATTTGATATGGCAGATGTTTTGCATGTTCATGTGAAAGTTTGTGCGTGGCATGTGAGTGTCGATAAATATCTCGTTGCTCGTAAGGCAACGGCCCGGTTGTTCCGAAGTTGCGATGACCTCTGATGAGAGGTGGCCTAATCATGTAATGACATGAAGGGCAGCAAGGTGGTACTGTTGTAGCATGCCAGCCTTGCGTCATCCGACTTTCTTCGACGTTAACGTGGTTGGAGCCACGTTATCGATCTTTTCCCGCATGTTCCAAAGTTGCGATGACCTCTGATGAGAGGTGGCCTAATCATGTGGTGACATGAAGGGCAGCAAGGTGGTACTGTTGTAGCGTGCCAGCCTTGTGTCATCCGACTTTTCCGACGTTAACATGGTTGGAGCCGTGCTATCGCCCCTTCCCCTTTCCGTGCTACCACATGTCTCATTGCCAGGATACGGTTTAGTAAGTTGGTAACCTCTTTCCGTGTACACACCAAACAGAGAGGCCGGGATGATGGTACCTTGGCCCAGGATTAAAGCCAGTCATTCGGTCAGGGGGCATGGGTGTTTCCGGTTGGGACCGAGAGGGGGGCACCCCCTTATAGCGCGCGTATAGAAATTTGATCCCATGCTACGCGAGGTTGTAGCCTCCCCGACTCAGGGTTTTTCCTGAATGTTGCCGAGGGTGATCCCTGGCTTCGGATGGTTAAATTGGGTGTGTACTGGTTAGACGTGTTCCTTCCAGAACACCGTAGACGGAACTAGTCCCCGTGACTACTGAAATCCGTTGGCTGTGGTTAAGTACAAACTCTGCAGAGTCAATTCTTTCCAAATCATCGTATCCATGATCAGTAATGTAGACTTTACATCCAAATCTATCCGTATGAGAATCTTGCCCCGGTGAACAAGCTCAAGTGGTAAATTCAATTTCATTGTTATTCCTGTGGATGGACTAACGTTATATTTGTCTCGTACTTGTGATAAATTATATTCCCGAACTATTGTGTTGTTACAATATAAGCCCTTTATGAGACGTCGCGCAGACGTCCGACTGTGGCGTGTACTCGTTTCTCACTTTCGATATAAGCCCTTTATGTGATGTCGCTCAGACGTCCGACTGCGGCATGCACTATCTTTACTTTCTGTCATAAGCCCTTTATGTGGTGTCGCCCCGACGCCCGACTGTGGTATTATTATTCCGCATTTTCCGCTCGAGGAGTCTTTCAGACACTCGTTTGGCACCTGTATTATTATTCCGCATTTTCCGCTCGAGGAGTCTTTCAGACACTCGTTTGGCACCTGTATTATTATTCCGCATTTTCCGCTCGAGGAGTCTTTCAGACACTCGTTTGGCACCAGTATTACTATTCTGCAGTTTCCGCTCGAGGCGTCATTCAGACCCTCGTTTGGCACCCAACATTTATTATCTCTATGTCTGATCGCACTGGTTAACTTATTCATGTGCTTCATGTTTGCATTTGTTATACCTTATGTCCGAACTGTCTTGCAAGTACTTTCATAGTACTCACCTGGCTTGTTGATTTGGCCAGATGTTGATGAAGGCGATCTCTTGGATGAAGAGTTTGATAGCGCGTCCGACGCCTAGAGGAGTCCCAGTCAGTCCTGCGCAATCCCGGATATTGGTCACTTGTATCATTTACGCTTCCACCACCCGCAATAAGTATTCTCGAGCCTCACTCCGACGCTCGAAGAGTTGTAGTATTCTGGAATCATGTCACTCGCTTCGCGATGATATTTCCACCACCGTTATTATCGTGAGTTAGAAGTTTGCCACCCTATCCGCCGTTTTGTTTTATCGGCGTGTATGTAATAAATTGTTGGGCAGTCTCTGCTCAACTTTGTATTATATTTAGTACTCCTGGTATTTTTTCTTCTGTGACCAATGTATTGTCTATCAGTGAGAAGGAATTCTTCCTCGCTGGTCCGTAACAGGGATTGGTTTCTCAATAATTATTTTATTGAAAAACCGGTCGTGACAGTTTAACACTGTGTCACTGACGTGTAGACCCCACACGTCAGGTTTGACTCTGGTCAGCCCTGTTGACTCGCTGACATAGTGATGACATCATGCTAACGCAATTAATCATTTTCTGGATTATTTCTATTTTGGAAATTCCAGAAAATTAGCAAAACTTCTAAAATTCATATAAATTCAACCGTAGCTCAGATTGAAATAATCTATATATGAAAAATTATCAGGAAAATTCAATCTATCCATCTGTACCAGTTTCATGCATGTCAAACAAACTTATACATGCTGTATAAGTGAAAATACATAAAGGGCATTTCAAATGCTTAAGTTTGGAGTTGCATTTGAATCCTTGATTCAAATGAGCTCCATTGAACTTGTTGCTGGTTACATTAGCACAAACCACTTAGCATCTACATGCCATGATCATGCATCATTTTGTTGCATATGCTTATGTATTGATTGCCGACACCGTTCTTCTCGATAGGTCCTGCTCCGGAGAGTGTTCGAGAGTACCTGTCTGAAGAGCAGTGCTCTATTGTCGATTTATCTGGCAAGCAAACCCCCTTGTTCATTCCGATACAATCCCACTCTCTCACTCCTGCTCTCTTTTATTGCATTAGGACAACAACGATTCAACTGCTACTTTATGTTGCGGTAGTTGAACCCATTCCTCTGCATGACCTGTCATTGCCACAGTAAATAGTTGAAACCCACTAGCATGTGTAGGAGTTGATTGAGCCATGTTGTGTTCCTACCATGCCATGCCTGCTATTGCTTAGAGTTATGTCAGTCTGATTCACTGGGAATGAATTGGAGTGTTACGATATGTTCTGGTGCTGAGAGTTAAGTGTGTGAACACGATTTGGTAAAGGTAGCGGTGAGAGGCCATGTAGGAGTACATGATGGGTTGTCTCACTGGAACCGTCCTTAAGCACCGAGTTCTGTGTATGTTGTCCAATGACTAGCTACTACCACGCATTGGAATGCTTAAGTGCCCCTCTCGACTTATTAACCAACTTGATCTCGGTCCAGGAGTTGCAAATAGTTTCTGGTGTTTGTAGGTAGTGTTAGTAGTCTACCAAGTGGCACCCGGCCAGGTGGGCTTGGGACAGACTAGGCACAAGTGGCACGGTGTACCAAGCGTAGATCCATCCGGCGAGGTGGGCTTGGAAACCCTGCACACATCGTTTGGGGCCATGAATGGAACCCCGGCCGGATCTCCTTGCGGATGGAACCCGAATAGGCGATGAACCTAGACTAGAGTCTTGTGTGGTTAGTTAGGTCGTGGCCGACACCCTCGCCAGGCTTCCGCTTGAAGGTTGCCGAGATACATGACGTGTACATGGTGGTAAGTGGCGAGAGCATGTGTGAAGAAGTACACCCCTGCAGGGTTAACATGATCTATTCGAAAAGCCAGGTCCGCGGTTATGGACTTCTTGGATGCTTACGTGGTACATAGACAACTTGAAGTGGTTACTCTAAAATGCTCAAGACAAGTGTGAGTATTATGGATGGCCTTCTCGTAGGGAGACGGGAATGAATCCATAATGGTGTACTGATGTGGTGATTAGTGGACTCGTGTGCGCTTTCTTACCTCAAAGAAGTTACTCGTAGTCGTAGAATAGGTTAGCCACTGAGTCAAAGCTGGCTTGCTGCAAGTGAACCCCACATTGCCTCCTTGATACTAATGCATGTATGATAGGATCTGATGTAAGTCTTGCTGAGTATCTTTGTACTCACGTTGCTTAATTTATGTTTTTGCAGATGAGATTTTTGTCTCAGTAGTAGTTCTGCATGGACTTCGACGACTAGCTTGTTACCTCAGCTACGATCTTGTACCCTTGGGAGGGTCTTGTAGATAGTCAGGCTTCTCAGCCTTTTCCTTTTGTAGTTGTCTGTACTCAGACATGTAATGCTTCCGTTGCTTGTATGCTCTGAATGATGGGTCATGAGACCCCTGTTTGTATTAAATGCCATGTGGCTCTTCTGGGCCTTTATCTATATGAGTTTGAGTTATGTTGTGATGCCATGTTGTACAACACATACTTGCATGTTATGCGTACGTGTGACGTGTATTGCTATGTGTGGGATCCGACAACCTAGTTGTCTATCCTTGGTAGCCTTTTTTATGGGGAAATGTTGTCTAGTGCTCACTGAGCCATGGTAGTCTCCTACAGCCCGGATTACCGAAGTCCTGTTAGCCCAGTTGCTACTGCTCCGGAACACTTAGACTGGCCGGCATGTGTCCTTCTTCATTCCTGTGTCTGTCCCTTGGGGAAATGTCGCACGGTGTCTACCGGAGTCCTGCTAGCCTGCTACAGCCCGGGTTCCCAGAGTCCTGTTAGCTCAGTTGCTACAGCCCGGATTCACTCGCTGATGACCGACATGTTCGTTGCTGGGTCATGTATGCCTGTCCCTGTAAGTTAGTGCCACTTTGGGTTTACGACTAGTCATGTCGGCCCGGATTCTCTGTCATATGGATGCTAGCGACACTATCATATACGTGAGCCAAAAGACGCAAACGGTCCCGGGCCAGGTAAGGTGGCACCCGTGGGAATACCGTGCGTGAGGCTGCAAAATGATATGATGTGTTACATGCTAAATCGGTGTGACTTATGATCGGGGTCCCGACAGACGCATCCAACGGACGCGGGGGACCGGCGGAGCGACTCGGCCGGTTGACCGGCGCAGAGTAGTGCCCTTTAAAAATGGTGCTGAAGTCCGGCTAGCTGTCTCTTTTTCTTTTCCGATTCACTCGCATTTAGTATGGATGACAGGTTAAATAGCATAGTTTGTTATAAACGTACATTAGCGTGTTGGTTATGGACCTTGCGGTCTTGCGAAGCGTTCACAGTTCGAGCCCTGCTGGAGGCATAATTTTTGCGGGCGAGTACCGTCAGGAAAATAGCTTTTCCCACAAAATTGTTCAATGTATATTAAAAATATCTTTTTGGAATTTTCAATTTTTTCATATTTTCAATAATTGTTCACATTTGAAAAAATTGTTTATGGTTTTAAAAACTGTTCACATTTCTCAGTTTTCTATTTTTTGTTCTCGGTTTTCTTGAATTGTTCAAAAAAAGATGTTTGGTACTTTAAATTCTCGAGCTGCTTCCCTGCTGGAGGCATATATTTTTGCGGGCGAGTAGCTGTTACCTCACGATAAAATCAACTGGCGCGTGCAATCATCCGAGACGTGCGATCAAAAGCTGACGACTCTGACATCGTACGGATCTGATGCAAAAGTCAGACCGTCAGGAAAATAGCTTTTCCCACAAAATTGTTCAATCTATATTAAAAACATCTTTTTGGAATTTCCAAATTTTTTCATATTTTCAATAATTGTTCACATTTGAAAAATTGTTTGAATTTCAAAAATTGTTTATGGTTTTAAAAACTGTTCACATTTCTCAGTTTTCTATTTTTTGTTCTCAGTTTTCTTGAATTGTTCAAAAAAAGATGTTTGGTACTTTAAATTCTCGAGCTGCTTCCAAACGACTAGAACTTTTCAGCTTGATTGGTTAGGTTCTAGGCTTCACGAGCGGGACGTCACGAGTTCGATCTCTCGTTGACGCGGTTGTTTTTTGCGAGTTTTTTACGCGCTCGAGTTCCTGACCTCGAATGGGCCTGCCCATAACGAGCGTAGCTTTCCTGCAGTGGGCCCCGGAAGGGGGAATTTCTTATTTGACGCGCATTGCGGCAAATTGTCGTCCCTTCACAATGGAGATCACCAAGCGACGGTGATATGAGCCGGCCCATTTAAACTGTTGTGTGTTCACGAGAATAACGGTTTTTGGAACCTTCTAGAAGGTTCTTAAACAATGGTTTTTTTACTAGTTTACTCCGGTTTTCTTTGTTCCTTTATTTATTCGTTTTACAAAAAAAAATGTTTTTTCTGTTTCTTTTTCCTTTTTCTACTATTTTCCTTTTTCACATATTTCAAAAGATCTTCCAAAATTGTTCGGAAATCAAAATTCAGTCACTTTTTCAAAAAAGGGAAATTTTTTGTTTTTGCCACTCTAGATTTTGCCAATTTTCCTTATGCCACTCTAGGTTTTCTCATTTCACTTTTGCCACTCTTTGTTTTTGACAATTATCACAATTGCCATTTAGTGGCAAAAGCAAAATAATTTTATTTCATTTTTTCCACTCTTAGCTTTTGACAATTATCACAATTGCCACTCTGGAAATTTTGCTTTTGCCACAGGAATGGCAATTGTGATAATTGTCAAAAACTAAGAGTGGCAAAAGTGAAATGTCAAAATCTATAGTGGCAAAAGTGAAATGTCAAAATCTAGAGTGGCATAAGGAAAATTGGCAAAATCTAGAGTGGCAAAAACAAAATTTTCCTTTAAAAAAAGGATGTAGTTTAAAAAAACTCAAATTTACAAAGAAAATCAAACTTCAAAAGATTGTCGGAATTTCAAAATTTTGTTCACATTTTCCCGAAATTGTTCGGTTTTCAAAAGAGGTGTCTGCAATTTTAAAAAGTGTCCATTTTAAAAAATACAGTAAATTTTTTATTTTTGTTCATGTTTAAAAAATTGTTTTTGAAAAATATAAAAATTGATATATGTTTTTTTAATGTTTGGAATTTTACTAAAAAATGACTTTTTCAAGAAATGTTCTGAAATTAGAAAAAAATGTTCAAAATTTACACAAAACGTTTGTGTTTTTCAATAAATGTTCATAAATTTGAAAAATATTCGGGCTTTCATGAATTTTTCAAATTTACAAAACAATCTGCATGTTTTTAAGAAAAGTTCAGGAAATTGAGAAACCATTCCCATTTTTATAAAAAAAAATCAATTATGTTTGCATTTTAAAACATAATCTAATTTTCTGAAAGTGTTTTTTTGACAAAAAACACTCGTGCTACGATACTTTGGATGGCTACAGTGCTTCTGGGTCGCTACACTATGTTCGCGAGATAAACAAGGAATGGTGCACATAGCTTAATGGGCGGCCATGTCACTCGCGCTTATGGGAATTGAGTGAGTCCAATTCGACACGGAGAGTGTCATTTAGGAGGTCCCCCTGATGAGACCTCCTATTCCCCCGACCTACGTAGGGATTAGAGAAGAAACGTACAGCCCCGGTCCCCCCTAGCGCTAGCTCGGCCAGCCCATATATGGGGCGAGGCTCCCGTGTTTCTTTTTTCATTTCTTTATTTTCAATATTTTTGTGTTTTAGTTTTTTTCTTCAAAAATGTTCACAAATTTGATAAGTATTCTCGGATTTCAAAAATTATTCACAACTTTGAAAAATGATCACCAATTTGAAAGACGTACAAAATTTTGGGAAAATGACCATATTTTTAAAATCCAGATTTAAAAAATTGTTCATTAATTTGAAAAAATGTTCACGACTTTGAGAAATGTTCCTAGATTTCAAAAAATGTTCCAAATTGGAAAAATTATTCCCAAATTTCCAAAATATCATGAATTGCAAAAATATACCGAGTTAAAAAATGTTCCTGATTTTGAGAAATGATCCTCAATTTCAAATTTTGACCATGAACTCAAAAAATGTTCCTATATTTCAAAAAATGTTCATTACTTTTAAAAATGTTTCAAATTGCAAGAATTGCTTACTTATTTAGAAATTATTACCATATTTCGAAAAAAGGAAAATACGAAAAATGTAAATGAAATAGCTAGAAAACACCAAAAGAAAAAACTTTTGCGCGTATATGGGTCGGCCTTATGCTATGTTACACAATTGAGAAGTGCTTAGGGTGCGTTTGCACGCTATCCCCTGACCTACATGGGGACTAGGAACCACCGCCTCGGATCCGTTGGGTTTCGAATCTTTAAATCCACAAAGCTCCCTAAGTTTGGAGCTCTCGCAATCAATTGAAGAGGTGTTTCAAAAAGTAAATCAATTGAGGAGCCATTTAATTTTGGATGTGGCCATGATTTTGACTCGGCCGTCATCCTCGTGGGTCATTTGGTCAGTGTAGTAGATAGGATTGGAGTTGTTTAAACTAAGGCCGGTAAAGCAAGAAGCGGAGCTTATCGAAGTCGAAGCTAGCAGAGAAGGTGGCAGGCCATAAGCTGGTGACGTCGACATCGATGGCGGGCATTATATGAGCTCTTTGCTGGTAGGGGATCTTGGCGGGCATCTGTGCCATTTTATCCTCCCTAACCATGCCACCTGCATTTATCCTCTACAAAGGCGTCTCATGGGCCACATGGGATCTCACGGGATGACGTGGCCCTTCCTTCGGCACCTTCAGCTTTCTGCAATCGCCCATCCAATGGCTTGACGATTTCGTGGATGGGAGCACCAAGTGAGGTTGAGCCTTGTGGGTGTCCATTCTCTCCATGCATGTCGTAGGGCAAGACTCCCATTAGGGCTTTGTAGAGAGCAATGGCACAATTCTTATTTGGATCTGGCTTCTTGGAGCTTCGATGGCCCTCGGGGCCTTTACCTTCATGGTTGTTCGGGGCTTGACGGTGGTCGTCCATGGCACGACCTTAATGTGATGGGCTTTTGGCTAGCCCGCGTCTTGTACTTTGGGCAGGTGCGGTGGGCTTCGTCGTCGGGGGCAAAGATGTTGGGTTCTACCGTAGGGTGCGTCGACTGCAAATTAAAATTTCCTACGTGCAGAACAACCTAGAACATGCTACGGGAGATGGATCACAGTTCGTTACCACTAGACGCGCAGTGCCGTGCAGCGAAAGAAGAGTTGGGGCAGCGTGTCCGCGTGGATCGGCTCCTCCTCGTCCGATCTCCCTCGAACAGCCGGCCGTCCGATCCCACGTACAAGCTCGCCGGAGCGGCGCAGATGCACCACCACTAACGGTATCCGCGCGTGCAGGAGGAACACCGTGCGGCGGACCGCTAGGTCCGATCACACAGTCGGCGGCAAGTGGAGGTGTCTATTCGCAACACATGCAAACCCTAGTGACAGCGCCAAAGCGATCAAACGCATGAGTGTGCCGCACCTCCACTATATATAGGCATTTGTCGCGGGCTCAACTCTTGGGCCTCGCACAGATCCTAAAGCCCACAAGTCTACTCGGCCACAATCCGAATACAGCTCGGATCACATCCGACCAGTGTCCTCGGATCCGACCTCGTAGGTTCCTTCCCTTAAGCGCGCGACCCCTTAGGTTCAAGCCGGCTTGGTCGCAGTTCGGATCACCTCCGAACTGCACGGTTGGTAGCAGCCTCTAGCAAGGCATGCCGAACACCAAGCAGACTATGAAGCTAGTTAGGCGAACCTGTACATCACACTTCCATTCCTTTTGCCACACGATATATGTTGTCGGGCTCAAGGCGAGTCTGTCATCCTTGTGCTAGCCCGACCTCTTTCTCGTTCCAGTGATGCCGACCACAAACCGGATTATCTCATAATCCATGTCGCATGGCCATGCTTATCTTGGTTGGATCACAAGAGGGGCCCAGAGTATATCTCTCCTGATCGGAGGGGCAAATCCCATCTTGCTCGACCACGTCTCGCAACATGGGTCTAGACAAACCCGAAACCTACCTTTGTAACTACCCAGTTACGGAGTAGCGTTTGGTCGGACCAAAGCAAGTCTGTCACCATCCCGAGTACATGCGTCAGCTCAGGTCTTATGACATAGAACGTATGTTGTACTAGAGACTTACAGATGACATATCGCTGCGTCTCATAGTTGGGTCTGTCCGACTTGGACCTTATCTCGACTCGGATCCGACTATGTCGAATCCGGTCAGACCTTTCCAAGTCCATATTATCCGGTTAGCATCCAATGCTCCATGGCTAGTGAGACCAAGCCATCGACCGTGTCATATGCTAGTCTAGTCGGCTGCGCGTCCACACAGCCCTTTCGACTAGGGACCTTTTAGGACAGTCATCATACAATGCATAGTCCCACAAACAAGTCACGTACTTGGTGATACACATCATTGATAATGTCCAAGGACTATCGTTATTCATAAACACATAATAAATATCATCACATGATTGCCTCTAGGGCATATCTCCAACAGAAGATGGCCCATGACACCCTTCCCATGTCACCGGTCGGTCCGGCCAAGTTGGGAGAGCCCATTCTAGGAGAAGGTAGCGCGTGGCTATGGCGGCGAGCTCTGGTTGTGTGCCTACATGTTTATATCACCGGTACGCATTGGTGTTGTACAAACGTTTTTTAACCCCTTTCCACGACGACATTTGGAACTGTCACCAAGTGGGTGTGGGCGATAGGGGGGTCCTTCCCACACGACCCACAAACCGTCGGGGATAGGGAGCCAAGATGCATATACAGTACTCCTACTCGTTTGTGCTCGCATTGCCATCACAGTCGGTATTCTGTGGTGCTACGTTTACGATGCGCGACCCATCACAAACGGTTCACTATTATAGAACGTGTATGATAAGCATACAATCACACACATTTGCTTTTCCCAAACCATATGCGATAACTAATTAAGAAGATTAGCTAATCGTCGTACGAGTGTTGGACAGGATTACTAAACGTCGGACCGTCGTAACATCGTGGTACACGACAACTATTGCACACGCTATTATGTGGTGCAACGTTTACGATGCATAATTCATCAGAAATAGTTCATGGTTGCGAATCGTGTACGATAAGGCAACTATGACAAACGTTTAGTTTGCCCGCACCGTTTGTGATATTGTCTGACATCGCACATGCTTTGCAAACGGTAACTGAGTGCATGCTTGCACACGTTTCCTCTCTGTGAACCATGTCGGATTATGGTGTATATCGCAATACCAACCGTGTGTGCCGTAACGACCCGGAGAGCGTAATTTCACCGTAATTTAATGTTGGGGAACATAGTAATTCAAAAAATTTACCTATGATCAAGCAAGATCTATCTAGGAGATGCATAGCAACGAGCGGGGAGAGTGTGTCCACGTACCCTCGTAGACAGAAAGCGTAAGCGTTTAGTAACGCGGTTGATGTAGTCGAACGTCTTCACAATCCAACCGATCCAAGTACCGAACGTACGACACCTCCGCGTTCAGCACACGTTCAGCTCGATGACGTCCCTCGAGCTCTTGATCCAGTTGAGGCCGAGGGAGAGTTCCGCCAGCACGACGGCGTGGCGACGGTGATGATGAAGTTACCGGCGCAGAGCTTCGCTTAAGCACTACGACGATATGACCGAGGTGTGTAACTGTGGAGGGGGGCACCGCACACGGTTAAGAGAAACTTGTGTGTTGTTGGGGTGTCCCCCTCCCGCATATATAAAGGAGGGGGCGGAGGAGGCCGGCCCAAGAGGGGCGCGCCAGGTGTGGGGAGTCCTACTAGGACTCCCTAGTCCAAGTAGGATTCCCCCTCTTTCCTTTTCCTGAGTAGCAAAGGGGGAAAGAGAGGAGGAGTAGGAGAGGGAAAGGGGGGTGTCGCCCCCACCCCTTGTCCAATTCAGCCTGGCAAGGGGGGGGCGCGCGCGCCACCACTTGGCCGGCCCTCTCTCTTCTCCACTAAGGCCCATGATGGCCCATTAACTTCCCGGGAGGGGTTCCGGTAACCCCCGGTGCTCCGAAATTTATCTGAAACGTTCCGAACCATTCCGTTTTCCGAATGTAACCTTCCAATATGTGAATATTTACCTCTCTAACATTTCGAGACTCCTCGTCATGTCCGTGATCTCATCCGGGACTCCGAACAAACTTCGGTCATCAAATCACATAACTCATGATACAAATCATCATCGAACGTTAAGCGTGCGGACCCTACGGGTTCGAGAACTATGTAGACATGACCGAGACACATCTCCGGTCAATAACCAATAGCGGAACTTGGATGCTCATACTGGCTCCTACATATTCTACAAAGATCTTTATCGGTCAAACCGCATAACAACATACGTTGTTCCCTTTGTCATCGGTATGTTACTTGCCCGAGATTCGATCGTCGGTATCATAATACCTAGTTCAATCTCGTTACCGGCAAGTCTCTTTACTCGTTCTGTAATGCATCATCCCGCAACTAACTCATTAGTCACATTGCTTGCAAGGCTTATAGTGATGTGCATTACCGAGAGGGCCCAGAGATACCTCTCCGATACACGGAGTGACAAATCCTAATCTTGATCTATGCCAACCCAACAAACACCTTCGGAGACACCTGTAGAGCATCTTTGTAATCACCCAGTTACATTGTGACATTTGATAGCACACAAGGTGTTCCTCCGGTATTTGGGAGTTGCATAATCTCATATTCAGAGGAACATGTATAAGTCATGAAGAAAGCAATAGCAATAAAACTAAACGATCATTCTGCTAAGCTAACAGATGGGTCTTGTCCATCACATCATTCTCTAATGATGTGATCCCGTTCATCAAATGACAACACATGTCTATGGTCAGGAAACATAACCATCTTTTCAACGAGCTAGTCAAGTAGAGGCATACTAGGGACACTCTCTTTTGTCTATGTGTTCACACATGTACTAAGTTTCCGGTTAATACAATTCTAGCATGAATAATAAACATTTATCATGATATAAGGAAATATAAATAACAACTTTATTATTGCCTCTAGGGCATATTCCCTTCAGTCCCCCACTTGCACTAGAGTCAATAATCTAGTGCACATCGTCATGTGATTTAACACCAATAGTTCACATCTTTATGCGGTTAGTTCACATCGCCATGTGACTAACACCAAAATGGTTTACTAGAGTCAATAATCTAGTTCACATCACTATGTGATTAACACCCAAAGAGTACTAAGGTGTGATCATGTTTCGCTTGTGAGAGAAGTTTAGTCAACGGGTCTGTCACATTCAGAGCCGTATGTATTTTGCAAATTTTCTATGTCTACAATGCTCTGCATGGAGCTACTCTAGATAATTGCTCCCACTTTCAATATGTATCCAGACTGTGACTCGGAGTCATTCGGATCGGTGTAAAAACTTGCATCGATGTAACTCTTTACGACGAACTCTTTATCACCTCAATAACTAAGAAACATTTCCTTAGTCCTCTTAGGTAACTAAGGATAACTATGACCACTGTCTAGTGACCCCCTCCTGGATCACTTTCGTACCCCCTTGCCAAACTCATGGCAAGGTACACAATAGGTCTGGTACACAGCATAACATACTTTATAGAACCTATGGCCGAGGCATAGGGAATGACTTTCATTCTCTTTCTATCTTCTGCCGTGGTCCGGTTTTGAGTCTTACTCAACTTCATACCTTACAACTCAGGCAAGAACACCTTCTTTGACTGATCCATTTTGAACTTCTTCAAAATCTTATCAAGGTATGTGCTTTGTGAAAGTCCAATTAAGCGTCTTGATCTATCTCTATATATCTTGATTCCCAATATATAAGAAACTTCACCGAGGTTTTTCATTGAAAAACTATTATTCAAGTATCCTTTTATGCTATCCAGAAATTCTATATCATTTCCAATCAACAGTATGTCATCCACATATAATATTAGAAATGCTACAGAGCTCCCATTCACTTTCTTGTAAATACAGGCTTCACCACAAGTCTGTATAAAACTACATGCTTTGATCAACTCATCAAAGCGTATATTCCAACTCCGAGATGCTTGCACCAGTCCATAAATGGATCGCTGGAGCTTGCACACTTTGTTAGCACCTTTAGGATCGACAAAACCTTCTGGTTGCAGCATATACAACTCTTCTTTAAGATATCCATTAAGGAATGCAGTTTTGACATCCATTTGCCAAATTTCATAATCATAAAATGCGGGAATTGCTAACATGATTCGGACAGACTTAAGCATCGCTACGGGTGAGAAGGTCTCATCGTAGTCAACTCCTTGAACTTGTCGAAAACCTTTTGCAACAAGTCGAGCTTTGTAGACAGTAACATTACCGTCAGCGTCAGTCTTCTTCTTGAAGATCTATTTATTCTCTATGGCCTGCCGATCATCGGGCAAGTCAACCAAAGTCCACACTTTGTTCTCATACATGGATCCCATCTCAGATTTCATGGCCTCAAGCCATTTCGCGGAATCTGGGCTCATCATCGCTTCCTCATAGTTCATAGGTTCGTCATGGTCTAGTAACATGACTTCCAGAACGGATTACCATACCACTCTGGTGCAGACCTTACTCTGTTTGACCTACGAGGTTCGGTAGTAACTTGATCTGAAGTTTCATGATCAACATCATTAGCTTCCTCACTAATTGGTGTAGGAATCACATGAACTGATTTATGTGAAGAACTACTTTCCAATTCGGGAGTAGGTACAATTACCTCATCAAGTTCTACTTTCCTCCCACTCACTTCTTTCGAGAGAAACTCCTTCTCTAGAAAGGATCCATTCTTAGCAACGAATATCTTGCCTTCGGATCTGTGATAGAAGGTGTACCCAACAGTCTCCTTTGGGTATCCTATGAAGATGCATTTCTCCGATTTGGGTTCGAGCTTATCAAGCTGAAGCTTTTTCACATAAGCATCGCAACCACAAACTTTAAGAAACGACAGCTTAGGTTTCTTGCCAAACCACAGTTCATACGGTGTCGTCTCAACGGATTTAGACGGTGCCCTATTTAACGTAAATGCAGCTGTCTCTAATGCATAACCCCAAAACAATAGTGGTAAATCGGTAAGAGACATCATAGATCTGACCATATCTAATAAAGTATGGTTACGATGTTCGGACACACCATTATGCTGTGGTGTTCCAGGTGGCATGAGTTTGTGAAACTATTCCACATTGTTCTAATTGAAGGCCAAACTCGTAACTCAAATATTCGCCTCTGCGATCAGATCGTAGAAACTTCATTTTCTTGTTACGATGATTCTCCACTTCACTCTGAAATTCTTTGAACTTTTCAAATGTTTCAGACTTGTGTTTCATCAAGTAGATATACCCATATCTGCTCAAATCATCTGTGAAGGTCAGAAAATAACGATATCCGCCGCGAGCCTCAATACTCATCGAACCGCATACGTCAGTATGTATTATTTCCAATAAGTTAGTGGCTCGCTCCATTGTTCCGGAGAACGGAGTATTAGTCATCTTGCCCATGAGGCATGGTTCGCAAGCATCAAATGATTCATAATCAAGTGATTCCAAAAGTCCATCCGCATGGAGTTTCTTCATGCGCCTTACACCAATATGACCTAAACGACAGTGCCACAAGTATGTTGCACTATCATTATCAACTTTGCATCTTTTGGCATCAATATAATGAATATGTGTATCACTACGATCGAGATTCAATAAACCATTTATTTTAAGTGTATGACCATAGAAGGTTTTATTCATGTAAATAGAACAACAATTATTCTTTGACTTAAATGAATAACCGTATTGCAATAAACATGATCCGATCATATTCATGCTCAACGCAAACATCAAATAACATTTATTTTAGGTTCAACACTAATCCCGAAGGTAAAGAGAGTGTGCGATGGTGATCTTATCAACCTTGGAATCACTTCCAACACACATCATCACCTCACCCTTAACTAGTCTGTGTTTATTTTGCAACTCCCTTTTCGAGTTACTACTCTTAGCAACTGAACAAGTATCAAATACCGAGGGGTTGCTATAAACACTAGTAAAGTACACATCAATAACATGTATATCAAATATACTTTTATTCACTTTGCCATCCGTCTTATCCGCCAAGTATTTGGGGTAGTTCCGCTTCCAGTGACCATTCCCTTTGCAATAGAAGCACTTAGTTCCAGGGTTTGGTCTAGCTTTGGGCTTTTTCACGGGAGTGGCAACTTTCTTGCCATTCTTCTTGAAGTTCCCTTTCTTTTCCTTGCCCTTTTACTTGAAACTGGTGGTCTTGTCAACCATCAACGCTTGATGCTTTTTCTTGATTTCTACCTTTGCCGATTTCAGCATCGCGAAGAGCGTGGGAATTGTTTTCGTTATCCCTTGCATCTTATAGTTCATCACGAAGTTCTAGTAACTCGATGATAGTGACTAGAGAATTCTGTCAATCACTATCTTATCTGGAAGATTAACTCCCACTTGATTCAAGTGATTGTAGTACTTAGACATTCTGAAAACATGCTCACTAGCTGAGCTATTCTCCTCCATCTTGTAGGCAAAGTACTTTGTCAGAGGTCTCATACCTATTAACACAGGCATGAGTCTGATAGATCAATTTCAACTCTTAGAACATCTCATATGCTGCATGTCGTTCAAAACATTTTTGAAGTCCCGGTTCTAAGCCGTAAAGCATGGTGCACTAAACTATCAAGTAGTCATCATACCGAGCTTGTCAAACGTTCATAACGTCTGCATCTGCTCTTGCAATAGGTCTGTCACCTAGCGGTGCATCAAGGACATATTTCTTCTGTGTAGCAATGAGGATAATCCTCAGATAACGGACCAAGTCCTCATCATTGCTACTATCATCTTTCAACTTATTTTTCTCTAGGAACATATCAAAAATAAACGGGGAGCTACATCGCTAGCTGTTGATCTACAACATAGTTATGCAAATACTATCAGGACTAAGTTCATGATAAATTAAAGTTCAATTAATTATATTACTTAAGAACTCACACTTAGATAGAAATCCCTCTAGTCATCTAAATGATCACGTGATCCATATCAACTAAACCATGTCCGATCATCGCGTGAGATGGAGTAGTTTTCAATGGTGAACATCTCTATGTTGATCATATCTACTATATGATTCAAGTTCGACCTTTCGGTCTCAGTGTTCTGAGGCCATATCTGCATATGCTAGGCTCGTCAAGTTTAACCCGAGTATTCTACGTGTGCAAAACTGGCTTGCACCCGTTGTATGTGAACGTAGAGCTTATCACACCCGATCGTCATGTGGTGTCTTGGCACGACGAACTGTAGCAATGGTGCATACTCAGGGAGAACACTTATACCTTGAAATTTAGTGAGGGATCATCTTATAATGCTACCGCCGTACTAAGCAAAGTAAGATGCATAAAGGATAAACATCACATGCAAACAAAATATGTGACATGATATGGCCATCATCATCTTGTTCCTTTGATCTCCATCTCCAAAGCACTGTCATGATCTCCATCGTCACCGGCTTGACACCTTGATCTCCATCGTAGCATCATTGTCGTCTCGCCAACTATTGCTACTACGACTATCGCTACCGCTTAGTGATAAAGTAAAGCAATTACATGGTGATTGCCTTTCATACAATAAAGCGACAACCATAAGGCTCCTGCCAGTTGCCGATAATGGTTACAAAACAAGATCATCTCATAAAACAATTTATATCTCATCACGTCTTGACCATATCACATCACAACATGCCCTGCAAAAACAAGTTAGACGTCTGATACGTCTCCAACGTATCTATACTTTTTGATTGTTCCATGCTATTATATTATCTGTTTTGGATGTTTAATGGTCTTTATTATACACTTTTATATTATTTTTAGGACTAACCTACTAACCCAAGGCCCAGTGCAAATTGCTATTTTTTTGCCTATTTCAGTGTTTCGCAGAAAAGGAAAGTCAAACGGAATCCGAATGGAACGAAACCTTCGGGAGAGTGATTTTTGGAACAAACGTGATCTAGAGGACTTGGAGTGGACGTCAAGAAAGAAGCGAGGAGGCCATGAGGCAGGGAGGCGCGCCCCACCCTCGTGGGCCCCTCGCAGCTCCACCGACCTACTTCTTCCTCCTATATATACTCATATACCCCGGAAACATCCAGGAGGACCACGAAACCCAATTTCCACCGCCGCAACCTTCTGTACCCGTGAGATCCCATCTTGGGGCCTTTTCCGGCGCTCCGCAGGAGGGGGAATCGATCACGGAGGGCTTCTACATCAACACCATAGCCTCTCCGATGATGTGTGAGTAGTTTATCTCAGACCTTCGGGTCCATAGTTATTAGCTAGATGGCTTCTTCTCTCTCTTTGGATCTCAATACAAAGTTCTCCTCGATCTTCTTGGAGATCTATTCGATGTAACTCTTTTTGCGGTGTGTTTGTCGAGATCCGATGAATTGTGGGTTTATGATCAAGATTATCTATGAACAATATTTGAATCTCCTCTGGATTCTTTTATGTATGATTTGTTATCTTTGCAAGTCTCTTCGAATTATCAGTGTGGTTTGGCCTACTAGATTGATCTTTCTTGCAATGGGAGAAGTGCTTAGCTTTGGGTTCAATCTTGCGGTGTCCTTTCCCAGTGACAGCAGGGGGAGCAAGGCACGTATTGTATTGTTGCCATCGAGGATAAAAAGATGGGGTTTATATCATATTGCTTGAGTTTATCCCTCTACATCATGTCATCTTGCCTAATGCGTTACTCTGTTCTTATGAACTTAATACTCTAGATGCATGCTGGATAGCGGTCGATGTGTGGAGTAATAATAGTAGATGCAGAATCGTTTCGGTCTACTTGTTGCAGACGTGATGCCTATATACATGATCATGCCTAGATATTCTCGTAACTATGCACTTTTCTATCAATTGCTCGACAGTAATTTGTTCACCCACCGTAATACTTATGCTATCTTGAGAGAAGCCACTAGTGAAACCTATGGCCCCCGGGTCTATTTTCCATCATATTAATCTCCCGTTAACTAGCTATTTCCGTCGCTGTTTATTTTGCAATCTTTACTTTTAATCTTTATCATAAAAATACCAAAAATATTATCTTATCATCTCTATCAGATCTCACTTTTGCAAGTGGCCGTGAAGGGATTGACAACCCCTTTATCGCATTGGTTGCAAGGTTGTTATTTGTTTGTGTAGGTACGAGGGACTTGCGTGTGGCCTCCTACTGGATTGATACCTTGGTTCTCAAAAACTGAGGGAAATACTTACGCTACTTTGCTGCATCACCCTTTCCTCTTCAAGGGAAAACCAACGCATGCTCAAGAGGTAACAAGAAGGATTTCTAGCGCCGTTGCCGGGGAGTCTACGCACAAGTCAAGACATACCAAGTACCCATCACAAACTCTTATCCCTCGCATTACATTATTTGCCATTTGCCTCTCGTTTTCCTCTCCCCCACTTCACCCTTGCCATTTTATTCGCCCTCTCTTTCTGTTCGCCTCTTTTTCGCTTGCTTCTTATGTCCCGTGTGCCGTCATGGCCAGTACTTTATCTACTCCTTTGTCTCCCGAGTTTGAAGTTCTTCACTTCAAACAAAGACAAGGAGAAAACTTAAAAGATGCTTGGTTTATGATGATGGAATCTTATCGTAATTGCACCCTAGAGGTGAATTTTAGAATTTTGCTTCGCAATTTTTATGTTGGACTAAATATGTCCCATAGACAACTCTTGGATTGCGTTGCCAAAGGAAATTTTATCGAAATTGATCCCAGTATTGCGCATGAAATTATAGAGGGAATAGTGGGAACACTACCTCAACAAAAGGGGCCGCATCATACCCAGGAAGAAACACAAGTTTTTGAGAAAATTTGTGAAGTAACGAAAATTTTACAAAAGTCTCTTGACCCTCTTAAGAGTGTTAGCGGGAATCTTCACCGCATGAATATGTTGATCACTCTTTGTAATAAGCGGTTGGATTATTTAGATCTAAAAATTTCTGAATATGAAGGGAAACGTAAAGAACCTCCCGGATTCAAGCATGACTCCGCTAAAAAATTAAAAACCAAAGATGCTAATACCTAGATCTATCCTTGCCTTTATGCCTAGCTAGGGGCGTTAAACGATGGCGCTTGTTGGGAGGCAGCCCAATTTTATTTTTGTTTCTTGCTTTCTGGTTCTGTTTAGTAATAAATCTTTGATCTAGCCTCTGTTTAGATGTGTTTTCATGTTTTAGTTAGTGTTTGTGCCAAGTAGAACCTTTGGGAAGACTTGGGTGAAGTCTTTTTGACCTTGCTGTAAAAAACAGACACTTAAGCGCTCACGAGATTAGCTACAACTTTTTACTGGAGAGTGATATTGTCGGATGTGGGGTTCCGGCAAAACCCTTAAGGTTCGAACTCTGGGGTGCGCGTGAACTCTTTCCCTCCTACCGATCCACGCCCTAGCTCACTAAGATCTCGCGGATGAACTCGACGAACTCGCAACACAGAAAGACACGAGATTTATACTTATTCGGGCCACCGTTGTGGTGTAATACCCTACTCCAGTGTGGCGGTGGTGGATTGCCTCTTGGGCTGATGATGAACAGTACAAGGGGAAGGACAGCCTCCTGAGGTTGAGGTGTTCTTGTGGCTAGGGTAGGCTCTCGATCAGATCAGATCAAGCTGGGATCAGATCAAGCTGAGATCAGATCAAGCCGAGATGCCCCTACTGTGGTGGCTAGTTCTACTTATATAGGCCCTGGTCCTCTCCCCAAATATTGAGCGGGAAGGGAGCCAACAATGGCGGGCAAATTTGAAGGGGGACAGCTAGTACAAGCTATCCTGACAAAAGTGGTCTTCGCCTGCGAAAGGCTCTGGTGGTGACGCCGTCTTGGGCTCCATGATGACCTCCGTCCTGCTGTCCTTCTGGTCTTGGTCTCGTTGCACCGATATGGCAACCTTTGCCTGATGCCTCGGTACTCCTCGCCCGCGCTTGCCTCCTTAGCACCAAAGAGGAAACAAGGACGCTGCGCGCGCTGGCGCCCGCCTGGTCTCGATCATCATGGCTCACGTCACGAAAGCCTCGTGAGGTTTGCCCCGCCTTGATATCTCCGCTCCTCGTGAGCCTGCCTGGCTAGGCCACTCCTGAGGAGGTTTTGCGTCGTCCACCTTGCGAGGCTTGGCCCCTCGCGAGGGTCTTGGATGCCTTGTTGATGAAGATGGGCCGTACGGCCTGCTGACTTAGCCACGCCGTGGGCTGCAGGCAGGCAAGTCTGGGGACCCCCGTTCCCAGAACGCCGAGAGATATTTAGTTTATTCTTTTTGCAGATGATTAATAGATAAATTCCTCACGTCCAGCAATTTATTTCAGAATTTTTGGAGTTCCAGAAGTATACATTTGATCCAGATTACTACAGACTGTTCTGTTTTTTACAGATTCTGTTTTTCGTGTGTTGTTTGCTTATTTTGATGAATCTATGGCTAGTATCAGAGGTTATGAACCATAGAGAAGTTGGAATACCATAGGTTTAACACCCAAGGTGCGCTTGGGCTTGGCTTCACGGCGAAGCCAAGGGTCAAGTACGGAGCGTCGCGGGCCCCAAAAGCCTGTGGCCTCGGTTGACGCGTGGCGGTTGATTGGACGTGGGCGTCTCCGCTTCCCCACGCTGCCTCGGCAACTGCTCGATTGGACAAAAGGCTGGCGCGGATAGCGCTTGCCTTCATTGTTTCTTCCTCGCCTTGCTCCAGACCCCCTTTTTCGCTCCTCGCCACCGCTACCTCAGATCTGCTCCAATCTCGCTCCGCATCTGCGACCCATGGCGCCGCGCAAGGTCACGACTTCCTCAGTGCCGGCTTGGTATGAGCCAGCTCTTGAAGCGCCCACCATCACAGAGAAGAGCCTCGCCTCCGTGCACCTGCTGACGGTGGGGGAGAGCAACAAGTGGGGGAAGACGAAGCTCCGGCTCGCCTCCGATGTGCCGTAGCCTGAGGGAAGCACCTTCTTCCCCTTCTTCTCGAGCAGCGTCGCCGTCGGGTTGGTCCCTCCTTTCTCCAACTTCTTTTATGAGGTTCTCGATCACTACGGGCTGCTGGCGTTGCACCTCCATCCCAACTCTGTCCTCCTCTTGTCCATCTTCGCCTACTACTGCGAGGCGTACCTGGGCGTGCTGCCATCCGTGGCGCTTCTGCGCCACTTCTTCTTCCTTCGCGTCACCGATGGGCCACTCTCCGGATGCGCCAACTTCGTCGCGGCTGGCAAGGCCAACTCGATCTCGAGCACCGGGAAGAGGGCTGACAATATCCGATCCAAATGGGTCATGATGGACGCCAAGAGCACCCATCCGCGCCTGGTGTTACCGACGGAGGCGCCCCAACTCAACAAGGGGTGGCCCAAGGCGGAGCTTGCCGATGAGCGGGCGTTGTCTGTGTTGGGGCAGATGACGACTGACTTGAAGCCGGGCAACGCGAAGGCAGCCAAGGTGACGGGGGCAATGCTCCTGAGGGAGTTCTTGATGCTGCGAGTTGCCCCTCTCCAGGCGCGCTCGCGCCCCTTGTGGGAGCTTGAAGAAGAGGGGAACAAGACCCGTCTGAGGCCTGGGGCCCTTCCTGGCGATGAATTGGATGCTGTCCTGCGCCTCATAGTTGGGGACAACCAGGAGTACCCGCCTAGTGCCTTCGTTCCTTTGTTCCTCCGCAAGGACTGGGAGGAACTTGTCGCCTCCAGGCCGACCTTTGACGCGCGCGGCCTGGTGCCGCCGGCGCTTGCAGGAGCTCCTGCAGCACCGAAGCCGGTGGAGGTGTCCTCCGACGAGTCCCGTGGAGGGGAGGAGGAGGAGGTGGACTCGGAGAAGACTCTTGAAGAGGTGGGGGAGACTTCTCCTCTGAGCAAGGCCGAGATCCTCCGCGCCCTGCCCGACGACGCCGAGGCCGACGCCCGCCAGGAGGAGAGGGAGCAGCCCCTCATCCCGACAAGGGGCAGGTCGTCGTTGGTTCCTTGAGATGCCGCCCCTGTTTCGACGCCTCCTGAGGCCGGCTCCGACCCTTCTGCCACCGGGGCCCGCGTGCCCACTCCTCAGGTCCCAACACTGTCAGGCTTCAAGCTCCCCAAGCGGAAATATGTTGCAGTGGATCGGTAAGTGCCTTAAGCTTCGCCTTGTCCCTGCTTGTACTTGTTATTTCCTGACGTTCGCCCTTGGTCGATCAGGCCGACGCCTTCAGCGAAGAAGAGGAAGGAGGATACGGCGGCCGTGCCTTCCTTCGCAGAGAAAGGAGGCAGCAGCGCCCGCACCTCCCCAACCCGATCGTCCTCGTGAGGCCAAGAGGAACATCGCCGTGTGGAATCATCCCCCATGGCCCCGCTGGCTCCGGAAGTGCCGGCGTCTGGCGCGGTTGATGAGGTCCCAGCTGCTCCGGAACCCGCAATCTCCCAGTCCCTGGCGACGACGTCGCCTCCTCCTACTGCCGCACCTTCACTCCTAGGTTCTTCTACCTCTGCTGCTGTCCTGGAGCGTGCTCTTTTGGAGATGACCTAGTTGCAGGCAGATCTCCTGAGGGCAGACCCGCGCCTGGTGGCCGGGCGCCTGGAGCTGGCCTCTGGCTGGCTTCACTCCAACTTGGCGGTTCGCGTGATGCTGAGTCAGGCCGCGGCGTCCTCCGAAAAGGAGAAGTAGAGCGCTGCCACTACTGCAGCCGATCGTGAGGCGGCACTGAAGGACGCCAAGGCCGCCCGCGACCGCTGCCGAGAGCTGGAGGACGAGCTGAAGAACCTGCGTGACAAGCACGGCAAAGAAGCATGCTGCCGCCAGGCGAAGGAGGAGGAGATGAAGGCCCGGGAGGACGCTGTCAAGAACCGCGATGCTGAGCTGGCGGAGTTGGGGAAGACGCAGGCCGCCGAGCGCAACCGGTTGGAAGAGCTGGAGCGGAAGGTGGAGGCGAGGGAGGCCGATCTTGACGCCAAGGCGCGAGTCTTGGACGAAGACCACGTGGCCTTTGCCGATCTCGAGAAGAGATCTTGCAAGGCACTGAAGAGGCTCTACGAGCACGGCCTGGAGAAGTCGCTGACCACCGATGAGGACGGCCTCGCCCGGCTGCTTCCTCTCTTGGTGAAGGCGCTCGAGGAAGTCGTTGATGGTGTCAGTCCCATGGCGGAGGCAGAAGCTCGCGTCCTGTCTTTAGCTGCATTGACTCGCGTCTTCAGCCATCTGCACCTCCGCGACCCCAACGCTTGCCTTGACGAGCTGCTGGAGCCCGTGGCCGATGATCTTAGCGCAGCCGCCGCCGCAGCTGTACAAGGTCAAGTGGAGGCCTTGCTGAAGAAGTTCCGCGGCTTTGTCTCCGCTCCTTTGTCTGGCGATGCCGCCGATCCTGCGGCTGTTGATGAAGGTGAAGACGACGTCACTCATGGAGGAGCACCTTCCGCAGGCGATGGCGGTGTCCAGGGATGACCTGCGGCTATTCTCCCGTTTCGTTCCTGCAACATGTATCAGGCCTCGTGGAGGTGTTTAGACTTTTCATTTGGTATTGTGAGGACAATGTGCTTGTAATATTTGCTTAGAGATTTTGTGCTTTCCTTCCTATCTGCTTTGTGTTCTACGTCGGCAGAGCCCGGCCGCGCGCATACCTCAACCGCCATTGGGCTGACCGGAGACCAGGACGGACCAAGGAGTGAGGGGCTACGTGACCAGTTAGGCTCCCGAGTCGCGATGCTCAGGAGTCCCCCTTGACGCGCGAACAACATATAGGGAGAGTTCGCGAGGATAGGTTGATGTTCTATGTTGGCAGAGCCCGGCCCCGCGCATACCTCAACCGCCATTGGGCCGACCGGAGACCAGGACGGACCAAGGAGTGAGAGGCTACGTGACTAGTTAGGCTCCTGAGTCGCGATGCTCAGGAGTCCCCCTTGACGCGCAAACAATCTCCATACCTTCCCTCGCCGAGGCCTCGGGAAGGGCATGCGACGACCAGGTCTGGGAGGCCTGTTTGGGCGGCGTGCGCTCGGGCGTGACCCAAGAGCAGCCCCCAGGCCCGGGAGGCCTGGTTGGGTGGCGAGCGCTTGGGCGTGACCCGAGCGCAGCCCACGTGCCCAGCCCCCTCGCGCGGCTCTCCTGAGGGGAGGCGTTGCGGTGAGGCCGGACGCTAAGCTCTGGGCTCCCTGAGGTTGGTACGACCGTGAAGCCGCCCTCAGTTGTTTATCACCGGCGCGGAGCATAGTGCTTCCGCTTGTGCACGGGCATAGCCGCTCCTCGACAGTGTTGACGGCCAACACGGAGCATGGTGCTTCCACTTGTGCGTGGGAGGGGGGGCCCCCTCCGGGAGGAGCCCCGGGGCGTGTACAGCCCCGCCCTAACATGTGGCTTGGACGATAGGGCTGCGAGGTGTATCTGGGCACTCGTGAGCCAGCGCGGGACTCACGAGGCCCTACCTCAAGGCGGGTTGCGCCTGGTCTTGAGTCTTGGTTGTTGTGTGTTCCTACAACGCGGTTAGGTGCAAGCACTCTGCGTCCTCAGGTCCCGGCCCTCGAGCGAGCTCAGCCGCCGCTGGTATGCCAGGTCGTGATGCCGTGGTCAAGGCCAGGGGGTGAGGGCTGGAGAGCCAGTAAGAGCTCCTGAGCCGCGATGCTCAGGAGCCCCCCTTTTAACGTGCAAGAGAATTGCACGGGATGAATGGACCCGTGGTGGGTGGCGATCGAGTAGGTGATAACCGTAGTCAGGTTAAGCATGGAAGGCAAATCAGCTTGGGTAAATGCAGGAAGACACATGCCACTGGGTCCGGCCCGAGCGGCTTGGGGATGATGCAGCCCGAGGGGCGCCCCCAGCAAGGTAAGCTAAAGGCATAAGCAAAAGGGATACATGCCACAGGGACGGACCCATGCGGCCTGGGAATAATGCAGCCCAAGGGGCGCTCCCAGCTAAACGAGCTTGGAAAATGTCACCTGGTTCTGTAGACGAAGTAGAGTTGGTGCAGCTAAAGGCGTGCGTCGAAGGAATGACTCTTCACGAGCCACCTGGGCCCTGAGCCTCGGGAGGCTCTGGGGGCTTGGGAGGTTCCTTGAAGACCGTCTCCATTTCTTCCAGGACGGCGTGGTACCTGGACTCCTGAGCCGCCAGGACGTGCCGCATGTTGCGCTGATAGGCCGACGCCACGCTCGGCAAGCCGAAGGGCATGCGAACGTAGCTGTGTGGCGGGCGCTCGCAACAGCCCACACGCGAAGGCCAGAAACGCTCCTGAGATGCGGCCCTATTGAGCCCTGGGACGTCGATACAGACACGCAGCCCAGCATCCTCGCCTGGATGGGGAGCTGCGCCTCGTGAGCGGCTGTCGCCACGCATGGCTCTTGCGTCTTGCAGTTCCTGAGTGGTCTTGGTGATGAACTCTTGAGTGGTGGGTACTCCTTGCCCTGTGTTCTCTTGAGGGAAACGTGCCGCAAAGCACGCTTCCAAGTGGTACCCAAGCGCCTCCCTCATGAGGTTGGCAAGGTCTGAGGCCCTCTAGAAGAGAGCCCCCGAGCCCTGCCCGAGGAGGGCGCCGGGCGCGCCTTCCTATGTGATGGAGGGAGGCGCGCCTGAAGCGGGCGCTAACCCTGATGAGGCTCCAGCCGCGTCGCCGCCCTCCTGAGATCCTACTCAGCGCAACTGCTTCTTCTTCTTGGGGAGAGCCTCCGGAGGGCCCTCGCTTTTGCGGTTGGGGTCATTGATTGCTGCAGCTTGGAAGGCGCGCTCGAGGGAGCACACCGCATCTCTCTCTTCACATGGGACCGTGATGATTCCGCCGCTTCCCGGCATCTTGAGGACGTTGTAGCCGTGATGGGTGACTGCCATGAACTTGGCCAGGGCTGGATACCCGAGGATGGCATTGTACGGCAGGCGGATGTGCGCGACGTCGAAGTCGATGAGCTCGGTGCGGTAGTTCTTGCGCTCCCGAAGGTGACAGGCAGGCGGACCTGCCCTATCGGTGTGGTGGAGCCGTCGGTCACTCCTGAGAAAGGCTTGGTAGGCTGAAGCTGCTCATATGGCACTTGGAGGTTGTCGAACGTGTCGACGGACAGGACGTTGAGCCCTGCGCCGCCGTCGATGAGGGTCTTGGTAACTTGCACATTGCTGATGACTGGTGAACAAAGCATCGGGAGAGCGCCAGCGGTGGCTGCGCACTTGAGCTGATCTGCCGAGTTGAAAGTGATGGCGCATTGGGACCACCTGAGTGGGCGCGTGGCCTCGAGCTTGGGGAGCACCGCGTTCACTTCACGAGCGAACTATTTGAAGATGCGTTGAGAGGCTGGGGCCTGCGCGCCGCCCAAGATGCAGGCGATCGCACACGGCTCCTGGAAGCCCCCAACCCCCTCATCCTGATGGTGATCGTCGTTTCTTCTTGGTGGCGGCAGCGGGGGAAGACCGGCGTTGCCCTGGGGGCGATCCTCACGAGCCTGGTCCCTCCACGCGCCCTCGCGAGGATGGTCCTACCAGCGGTCCTCACGAGGCCCTTCACGCCACTTTTGGCGCGGGCCACGGTCGTCCCAGCGTCAGCCTCCACGTCCTCCTCCACGGCTGTAGCCCCGGTCGCTATGCTCGGGGCGTCGACCAAAGCGTCCTTCACAGATGGCTCTGAGCTCTTGACAGTCACTAGTGTTGTGGGTGTTCAGATTGTGGAAGGCGCAGAACGGTTGGCTGTTCTTGGATGACTCGGGTTGATCTCTGCCCCACTTGGTGTCGGGCTCCGCTGCGAGCACTGCCGCTTCCTTGCGCTTCACGTCCTTGGCCTTGGCTTTCTTCTCCTCTGTGCCCGCGGCTGGCAGCTCGAGGAGGGAGAGGCGCCCTTCCTCAGCTCTTGCGCACTTGGTCGCCAGGTTGAACAGCTCCTGAGATGTGCACAGCTCCTCATGGATAGCGAGCTCTTCCTTCATCTTGACGTCACGGACGCCGTCTGAGAATGCGGAGATGATGGCCTCGTCCGTGACCTTGGGGATCTTGAGGCGAGTGTTGTTGAAGCGCTGGATGTACTTCTGTAGGGTCTCTCCTGGTTGTTGCTTGATGCGGCGCAGGTCACCTGCGGCCGGCGGGCGGTCGCGGGTGCCCTGGAAGTTGGCGACAAAGCGGTCGCACATCTCATCCCAGGAGGAGATCGAGCCGTGCTACAGGTTCAGGAGCCAGGAGCGGGCACCATCCTTGAGAGCCGTAGGGAACCAGTTCACCATGACCTTCTCGTCGCCGTTGGCCGCTTCGATGCTCAGCTCGTAGAGCTGCAGGAACTCCGTGGGATCGGAGGTGTCGTCGTAGCGGGGAGGCAGATCGGGCTTGAACTTGCCTGGCCAGGCGACGCTACGCAGCTCAGGGGTGAAGGCGCAGCAGCCGGCCGTGGTTGCCGGGGCCTGCCTCGGAGGTGGAGCTTGGTCTTGATAAGGTCCGCGCGGCGCCGCTGCGGGCGGTGCGGGGAGCATGGGTGTAGCCTCTCGCGGCCGAGGGATTTCTTGGCAGCTTCTCTCTTCGCGCGCGGGCACCGGACGTGGCGGATCACGCCGTGGGGCCGCGCGCCTTGGCACCAAGGCGCAGTCTTGGGGCAAAGGTGGTGGAGGCGCGCCATGAGCCACGTCGCCTGTGGCTGGCGGAGGGTGAGGCAGAGAGAGGGACAGCGCCGGGGAGCCCCCTGCGGCGCGGACGAGCTCGGCGACGCGGTCGAGCCACTCGTCGTAGAGGTCGTCGACTGGGAGGTAGCACAGGAGCTCGTTCGCCGCGAGGAGCGCAGCCCGTGCCTCCATGGGAGCGCGGCGTGCATGAGACGAAGAACCGGCCGGGGTCAGCGACGGAGTGGCGGGGCGACCGTCCTGCCGCACCGATGGATGCAGTGAGGACGCCTGTTGCTCGTTCCCCGCCGGGCCGGTGGCAGCGTTGGCGGCGGGAGACGGAGAACGACGAGGTGGCCCGCCGACGGGAGCCGTCTGAGCAACACGGGCGGTGAGGGCAGCCCGACGCTCAGCTCAAGCGCGACGAGCGTCCGCCATGGAGACGATGGAGCGACGGAGCGACGAATCGACGGAAGGGAAGATACGGCGCACCCCTACCTGGTGCGCCAAATGTCGGATGTGGGGTTCCGGCAAAACCCTTAAGGTTCGAACTCTGGGGTGCGCGCGAAGTCTTTCCCTCCTACCGATCCACGCCCTAGCTCACTAAGATCTCGTGGACGAACTCGACGAACTCGCAACACAGAAAGACACAAGATTTATACTGGTTCGGGCCACCGTTGTGGTGTAATACCCTACTCCAGTGTGGCGGTGGTGGATTGCCTCTTGGGCTGATGATGAACAGTACAAGGGGAAGGACAACCTCCTGAGGTTGAGGTGTTCTTGTGGCTAGGGTAGGCTCTCGATCAGATCAGATCAAGCTGGGATCAGATCAAGCTGAGATCAGATCAAGCTGAGATGCCCCTACAGTGGTGGCTAGTTCTACTTATGTAGGCCCTGGTCCTCTCCCCAAATATTGACTGGGAAGGGAGCCAACAACGGCGGGCAAATTTGAAGGGGGACAGCTAGTACAAGCTATCCTGACAAAAGTGGTCTTCGCCTGCGAAAGGCTCTGGTGGTGACGCCGTCTTGGGCTCCACGATGACCTCCGTCCCACCGTCCTTATGGTCTTGGTCTCATTGCACCGATATGGCAACCTTTGCCTGATGCCTCGGTACTCCTCGCCTGGGCTTGCCTCCTTAACACCAAAGAGGAAACAAGGACGCTGCGCGCGTTGGCGCCCGCCTGGTCTCGATCGTCATGACTCACGTCACGAAAGCCTCGTGAGGTTTGCCCCGCCTTGATATCTCCGCTCCTCGTGAGCCTGCATGGCTAGGCCACTGAGGAGGTCTTGCGTCGTCCGCCTCGCGAGGCTTGGCCCCTCGCGAGGGTCTTGGATGCCTTGTTGATGAAGATGGGCCGTATGGCCCGCTGACTTAGCCGCGCCTTGGGCTGCAGGCAGGAAAGTCTGGGGACCCCCATTCCCAGTACGCCGACAGATATTTAGTTGATTCTTTTCGCAGATGATTAATAGATAAATTACTCACATACAGCAATTTATTTCAGAATTTTTGGAGTTCCAGAAGTATACGTTTGATCCAGATTACTACAGACTGTTCTGTTTTTTATAGATTCTGTTTGTCGTGTGTTGTTTGCTTATTTTGATGAATCTATGGCTAGTATCAGAGGTTATGAACCATAGAGAAGTTGGAATACAGTATGTTTAACACCCATATAAATAAATAATGAGTTTATTACAGTACCTTAAGGTGGTGGTTTGTTTTGTTTCGCTAACGGAGCTCATGAGATTTTCTGTTAAGTTTTGTGTTGTGAAGTTTTGAAGTTTTTGGGTAAAGATTTGATGGATTATGGAACAAGGAGTGGCAAGCCTAAGCTTGGGGATGCCCAAGGCACCCCAAGGTAAAATCCA
This sequence comes from Triticum aestivum, assembly GCF_018294505.1. NCBI lineage: Eukaryota > Viridiplantae > Streptophyta > Magnoliopsida > Poales > Poaceae > Triticum > Triticum aestivum. The sequence continues at coordinate 164,752,873 of NC_057799.1, read as the reverse complement.
AGGACAACCAAAAGCCTAAGCTTGGGGATGCCCCGGAAGGCATCCCCTCTTTTGTCTTCATCCATCGGTAACTTTACTTGATGCTATATTTTTATTCACCACATGATATGTGTTTTTCTTGGAGCGTCTTGTATGATTTGAGTCTTTGCTTTTTAGTTCACCACAATCATCCTTTCTGTACACACCTTTTGGGAGAGACACACATTAATCGGAAATTATTAGAATACTCTATGTGCTTCACTTATATCTTTTGAGCTAAATAATTTCGCTCTAGTGCTTCACTTATATCTTTTAGAGCACGGTGGTGGTTTTATTTTATAGAAATTATTGATCTCTCATGCTTCACTTATATTATTTTGAGAGTCTTTTAGAACAGCATGGTAATTTTCTTTGGCTATAAAATTAGTCCTAATATGATAGGCATCTAAGATGGATATAATAAAACTTTCATATAAGTGCATTGAATACTAAGAGAAGTTTGATACTTGATGATTGTTTTGAGATATGGAGATAGTGATATTAAAGTTGTGCTAGTTGAATAGTTGTGAATTTGAGAAATACTTGTGTTGAAATTTGCAAGTCCCGTAGCATGCATGTATGGTAAACGTTGTGTTACAAATTTGAAACATGAGGTGTTCTTTGATTGTCATCCTTATGAGTGGCGGTCGGGGACGAGCGATGGTCTTTTCCTACCAATCTATCCCCCTAGGAGCATGCGCGTAGTGCTTGGTTTTTGATGACCTGTAGATTTTTGCAATAAGTATGTGAGTTCTTTATGACTAATGTTGAGTCCATGGATTATACGCAGTCTCACTCTTCCATCATTGCTAGCCTCTTCGGTACCGTGCATTGTCCTTTCTCACCTTGAGAGTTGGTGCAAACTTCGCCGGTGCATCCAGATCCCGTGATACGATACGCTCTATCACACATAAACCTCCTTATATCTTCCTCAAAACAGCCACCATACCTACCTATTATCGCATTCTGAGATATATTGCCATGCAACTTTCCACCATTCCGTTTATTATGACGCGCTTCATCATTGTCATATTGCCTTGCATGATCATGTAGTTGACATCGTATTTGTGGCAAAGCCACCATGCATATTATTTCATACATGTATGTGACGCTCGGATAATTAGACTACAGTAATTCCCTGCTGATGATGCCACGTCACCTTTTCACTGTAGTTAATCTCGGGTTAGTTCAAAAAACCGATTCAAATTCAAAATTGAATTAAAGGCAAACAACAAAAGTTTTCAAACTTAAAACTAAAATGTCCGGGTTGTGCCAAGTAATACAAAGTTAATTGTGGTGAAGAAACCCCACTTTTATAAAATGTTTTAATACTCTAAAATGATTAAAACGGTAGTTGAAACGATTGAATATGTGCCTTTGATATTTTATAAAATGATAAACTATTTTATTTTGAGGTAAAAACTTTTAGGTTATTGGGTTATTTTGAAACACTATTTTCGGAGCTATTGTCATATTTTACTAAACTGAAAATAAAGTGTAACTAAAATAAAACAGAAAAGAAAAGTGGAAATAAAACAAAACAAATAAGAAGGACCTCCCTGGCCAACTGGGCCAAACGGCCCCAGCCGACCAGCCCACTGGCCCGGCCGGCCCATCCCCACTGCCTTATCCCCTGAGGCGACCCAAACCCTAACCACCGACACCCCACTGCCCCCCACGAGCCCCTCATCTCTTCCCTCTCCCCCTCAATCCGGATCGGGGGGCGCACGCCCGATTCCGCCGCTGCCCGACGCGGCCCGGCTCCGACCCCATCACTCCGACGCTGTCGCCCTGGACCTCGCCGCTTCGTCCTCAACCGCCCATCGCCGGACCGCCTCGCCTCGCGCTCGACGCGATACATCGAGCCGCCGCCCGAAGCCGCTCAGCGCCTCGCCGCCTTCGTCACCGACGACCACCTCGCCGGACGCCCTCGTCCCGTGCGTCGCCTCGTCTCCGTCCTCCTCCTCAACCCCCGTTGCCCAGTCCCCTACGAACCCCCGTGAGGCCCTCCCTCGGTCCCTCCTGCCCTGTGGTCACCGTCGTACGCTCGCGCTCCGCCCCTCGCCGTGACCACGCCCGGACCCGCTCTGCCCTGCGCCCCACCTGCAATTGCCGTGGACCGTGCGCGCCCACGCCCGCGCGCTCGCAGCCGCGCCGGTTGCGTCGTCGTTTCCCGCCCCCACCTCGGCTGCTCGCCCGCCGCCCTGCTCCGGCCTCCCTCGCCGCGCTCCGCCTCCCCACGCTGGCCGCTCGCCGCGCTCCGCATCCACGCGCCCGCTCCGGCCGCGGCGCACCCGAGCCGCTTATCGCCGTCCGTGTCCCGACTCCCTCCGCTGGCCGCGCTTGGTGCCGCCCCGCTCCTGCAGCCCCCATCTCGCCGCCGCCCGGTCCAGCACCCGCACGCCCGCCCTGCATCGTGTCCGCTGCTCCGCCGCACCGGCCCTGCCGGCAACCACCTGCCCGGAGGCCGCCACTGGCCGTGGGCATGGCCTCGTCGTCCCTGCGGACGAGCGCCCGCTCAGCCCTCATACGGGTCGGGCGCCTGCAGCACCCCAGCACCCGTACCCGCCCCGAGAGGCCTGTGTGCCACTGGACAACGGGGCCCACGCCCCTGACAACGATTAAAAAAAAGAAACAAAGTAAATAATGATAATAGTATTAAAAATAAAATAATTAATTATCTTAATTAACCTCGATTAAATTAAACTAATTAAACCTAATTAGTCTAATATCCTAATTAGTCCAACTAATCTGTTAGGTTCGAAAAACGAAGAATGACATGTGGGACCTAGTGGCCTGTTGACTAGTCAAAGCCCACAGTTAACTGCTGACTAGGCAGTCAACTGGGCCCCACTGCCAGCCTCTTTGTTGCCCTGCCGTGTACACTTTGCGTGTGCACGTAGCAAATTCTTCCTTATTTTCGAATTTGAATTAATTCCAGAAAATCATATAAGACTTCGAAAAATCATAGGAAATAATCCGTAACTCGGATGAAAAAACTTTATACATGAAAGTTTCTCAGAACGACGAGACGAATCCGAATACGCAGTCTGTTCATTCATCACACATCCCTAGCATAGCAAACCTGCAACCTTCCCCCTCCGGTCCGTCTGTCCGAAAACTCGAAACACCGGGAATACTTTCCCGGATGTCCCCCCTTCGCCGGTATCGCCTACTACTGCGTTAGGTCACCCCTAGCACCGCGTATTGCCATGTTATGCTTTGTGTTGCTTTGTGTTGCTTTGATTGCTTTATTATTTATTGTGTTCCCCCCATTACTTCTTTCCGGTAGACCCCGAGACTGCCGGCGACCCCCAGTTCGACTACGGTGTTGACGACCCTTACTTCTTGCCAGAGCAACCAGGCAAGCCCCCCCTTGATCACCAGATATCTCCTATTCTACTCTCTACTGCTTGCATTAGAGTAGTGTAGCATGTTACTGCTTTCCATTAATCCTATTCTGCTGCATAGCCTGTCATTGCTACTACTGTTGTTACCTTTACCTGCAATCCTACATGCTTAGTATAGGACGCTAGTATTCCATCTATGGCCCTACATTCTTGTTTGTCTGCCTTGCTATACTATCGGGCCGTGATCACTCGGGAGGTGATCACGGGTATATACTTATATACTTTACATGATACCTGTGGTGACTAAAGTCGGGTCGGCTCTTGGAGTACCCGCGAGTGGATCTTTGTGGCGGAGCGACAGGGCAGGTTGAGACCACTTAGGCGAGAGGTGGGCCTGGCCCTGGTCGGCGTTCGCGGTTACTTCAAAATAACACGCTTAACGAGATCTTGGTATTTGATCTGAGTCTGGCCACTGGCCTATACGCACTAACCAACTACGCGGGAACAGTTATGGGCACTCGGCGTCGTGGTATCAGCCGAAGCCTGCGTGACATCAGCGACTGAGCGGCGCACGCCTGATTGGACTGGAACGCCTGCTAGGCTAGGTCTGCTTCCGGCCGCCCACGCAACATGCAGGTGTGCAATGGGCGATGGGCCCAGACCCCTGCGCCATAGGATTTAGACCGGTGTGCTGACCTCTCTGTTGTGCCTAGGTGGGGCTGCGACGTGTTGATCTTCCGAGGCCGGGCATGACCCAGGAAAGTGTGTCCGGCCAAATGGGATCGAGCATGTTGGGTTATGTGGTGCACCCCTGCAGGGAAGTTTATCTATTCGAATAGCCGTGTCCCTCGGTAAAAGGATGACCCGGAGTTGTACCTTGACCTTATGACAACTAGAACCGGATACTTAATAAAACACACCCTTCCAAGTGCCAGATACAACCCGGTGATCGCTCTCTCACAGGTCAATGAGGAGAGGATCGTCGGGTAGGATTATGCTATACGACGCTACTTGGTGAACTTACCATCTACTCTCTTCTACATGCTGCAAGATGGAGGCTGCCAGAAGCGTAGTCTTCGACATGATTAGCTATCCCCCTCTTATTCTGGCATTCTGCAGTTCAGTCCACCGATATGACCCCTTTACACATATACCCATGCATATGTAGTGTAGATCCTTGCTTGCGAGTACTTTGGATGAGTACTCACGGTTGCTTTTCTCCCCCTTTCCCCCCTTTCCTTTCTTCCTGGTTGTCGCAACCAGATGCTGGAGCCCAGGAGCTAGACGCCACCATCGACGACGACTCCTACTACACCGGAGGTGCCTACTACTACATGCAGGCCGCTGACGACGACCAGGAGTAGTTTAGGAGGATCCCAGGCAGGAGGCATGCACCTCTTTTGATCTGTATCCTAGTTTGTGCTAGCCATCTTATGGCACCTTGTTTACTTATGTCTGTACTCAGATATTGTTGCTTCCGCTGACTCGTCTATGATCGAGCACTTGTATTCGAGCCCTCGAGGCCCCTGGCTTGTATTATGAAGCTTGTATGATTTATTTTATTTTTAGAGTTGTGTTGTGATATCTTCCCGTGAGTCCCTGATCTTGATCGTACACGTTTGCGTGTATGATTAGTGTACGATTGAATCGGGGGCGTCACAAGTTGGTATCAGAGCCGAATGCCTGTAGGAATCCCCCTTCCACACTCCTTGGCCGAAGTCGAGTCTAGACATTGCAAAACTTCTACTAACATGGCTGTGTGCCTTACCGGCCCACGTCGCCATTTGGGTGGTATTAGGATCTTTTACTCCTCGATCTATACTCTGGGACTCTGATCTCTCTTCTATTCGGGTTTAATGAATTTACTAAAATCTAACTTTAGGTTCTCGAAAATACTTTCTCCCGGAGAGCCCCTTCAGTCCAGATGATCGCCGGCTGCACCAGAAGATTTCGAAGATACTCTCTGATATTCTCTCGAGACCTTGTGCCCGTTGCTTTTGCAATTCCCTGCCACCGAAATATCCCTATGGTTAAATACTTACACATGTCGTTCTTACTTTTATTTCCAGTCGATCTTGTTATTACAAGATACCCCGAGAATACTTTGTGCCTACTGCCTTGCAGTTCTTTGCCACCTGAATACCCCTACGAATAATTTCTTGCGCTTATCGAGTATCCGCCCATCTCCAGTTGATTCAAGCAATTCACAAAAGTCTTCGAAACACTATTTGAACTTCCGAAAATCCTGAACAGCCTATTGCTTTTGAAATTCTTGCTTGCTTGCATTATGGTTAATCCCATAAGTCTCGTAATCTGATTGGCATCCCTTGTCATTATCATTTGGGTCCGTTGATTCAATATGTTGTGAATGGTCACAATCATCAATCAGGTCCTAGAATTCATCCTTCCGGCTCAGACGTCATTTTGAACAGGAGCTGGTTCTCGACCAATCAAATTGCCGTCGATTGTGCCCCTAAATCTATTCAACTTGTCCATCCTTGATCAGAGCGTCTGCTTCTGATCCTTCGATTTGGAATCATAATTCCTTTGCATTTAAGCTTCAAATTATTCAGATGATTCCATAACCTGTTGCATTGCATTCTTCCCTCTTCTGGTTGAGTACTGATACTCACATCAGATCCTTTGTTGACCATCAAGTCCCTTGTTGGATTGTTGTCCGACAGTTTCCTTCACATTTGATCACCTTGTGAGTTCTTTCGCTGATACATAATGCCTTTGGTAAACTGTATGCTCTCCCTTTGTCAACCATGCTCTGCCTTCGAGCTATTGTTCATTACTCCTGAAACTCGTGGTATATGTTCCTAAGATGCCCTGATGGGTTGAATCAATGCCTTTCCTAATCTGTGTGAACCCAAAAGATTTCACGGGTCATACTCCTCTGGTAATTCACCAGGTAGTTCTTCACCTTCAGTTAATTTTAACAGAGCAGTGAGTGAAAGGTTATGCATTGGAGAAGTGGGAGTCGACCTTGAACTTTGTGTTCATGCCCATAGACATGATGTAGATCTTATCATGAAAGCTTCTCTTAAAAATAAATTGTCCCCTTGGTATAAGTTCATCTTACATCCGGGATTTGGTCCTTTGCAATTGTGGTTCCGACCATATTGTTCTTCTTTGATCCCATTTCTCGGACAAGTTGAAGTACTTGTCTTCTGCAAAGCAATACCCCAGTCCAACCTCTACTTTGGATTGTCGTCGAGTATTACCCCTCTGGTATCTTGAGAATATCATGGAACTGCATCACTTCTTATGGGTTCTTCATCAACTGTTATTTCTCACCGATTCCAATTTTCATGGGTTCTAGGTTGTCGTTAACCGAGAACACCGATATGTGAACCGATTCCGCATCCCGGTTCGATAACCCTAAGTAATTTTCATTGCCTATGAGTTTAATAATCCTTCAAGTCATTCCTAGCCTGATCGACTATATCATTATTGTGCTAATTTTTAACCGTGCTAACTGGTCCTTCGTGGAGCATAATTTTCGACGATGAGCTAACCCTACGTCGATCTTCCTCGTCATATCATTTCTCCTTGAACAACAAACTTGATTTCGAGTTTGTGTCGTACCCTAGGTTCCAATAACCTTTCGCTTCACCATTCCTTTGACTTGATGCCATTGCCGATCGATTACATCTCCATGAAACCTCTCGACAAAATTTGTCATGATCATCATCAACATTCCGAGTTCCTCCAGTATATCAATTGAATTCATGATGAGAAATACCATCCTTGCCCCTCGATGATTTGATTTATCATTGGCAACATCCTTGCTTTCCCTTCAACACAAACTTGTTCATGTTTTGTGTTGTACCTTGAGATCCTTGCTATCCAACTTATGTTATGTTCTACCTTGGAGCATTGCTATCTTTTATGTCAAGAATGTCATGGGAAATTCACCACCCTTAAGAATTCTTGATAGACGTGATACTTATTAACATCACCATTCTTTTCTTGGTCCCCCTGTTGTTTCTAACCGGAATACCGACAATTGAACTATGATGTGTGAATTCAAAACTTCTAGCAACCCTATTGCTTCGAAGTTAATGGTCGATATTTCATTCTTAGACCATTGGTCATCGAACCACCATTCTAACATCGGTCATGCCTTTCAACCAATGTTTAACTGTGTATGTTTTCCTCGAGCATACCTCATTACATCATTTGATCTGACAAATGTTATCTCCTTGTTCAGATAAGTGTGAAAATCCATCTTTTGAAAATCGCAATGAATTGTCGCTGAGTCAATCAGCCACCTCCTCACCTCTCCTTGATTTAATGATGAACTCTTGTTTCGGAACTCACTTCCATAGTTCAATTCCCGAGAATCTTACAATGTCATCTCGACAATTTGTGTCGCACCTTTTCTCCTCGGGCCTCCTAAGTCTGAGTTATCCTGACACCAATCAGATCTGAATCTCAGTCAAATATGATGGTTGGAACATATTTCCAAGAGTTATAACATTGGTCTTATGTGACCCGGTAAGGTGATGTCGTGCCTAGCACACCTGGCCGGTTGGCCCTATTGTTATAGATTCCTTTTCAGCAAGGTTATCCATTCTTCCATGATGAAATTGTAACACTTATTCTACAAGTTATTCCTGATGGATCCTTTGTGTTTCCAAAGTCTGATCTTCACCTGATGACCATGTCAATGCTATCTCGAAGCATGTCTATGGTACTCCGATTTTCAACAAGACCATTTGAAGCCCAATGCTAAATGTTTCCTGCTCAATTATCCAAACACCGCTGTATGGGTAATGTCATGAAATTTCTCTCCCCTACCTAAAGAGTTTTCTACATTATATCCTATCATGGATATCATGCTCTGCTTGTCCTTCGGAAGGATATACCCTTGAAATATGTGTTTAAACACATTTTCCTTTCCATTGGTTGGTTTAACGTTTCTTGTGATCTATATGATCTAAGCAGTAACATTCTCCTGCTTATGTAAACACCTCGGTGTACAATTCTGTCAGCAAGACCCTGTTACCATTGTTGATGACATTTCGGTAACCACCGATGGACGAGAACTTTGCCTATTGGTCCACCTCGTTCAACGAGCAGGAAAATAGTTCTCTTCGCCCCTCGCCCTTGGTACCGACGTTGTTGCCGACATAATTGACAGGCTACCCTTTGACATGCCTTGCTGTCATGACCGAGCAAGATGTCACCGCTCCTTCTACTTTTAACCCACATGGTGGGCCCATAACCGACAGTTCCACAGGATCGAAACCTAACTCTCCTGTACATCCCTGTTTCGAAGTTATCCCTCGCGCTTCGTTTCGTATGTAATTTGCGAGCCACCTTCCTAGTGATCAATTCTGGTATCAGACACAATACTTATTCTCGTTGCTCTGAACCCCTTTCACACTCTGTTTTAGGCAATGAACGATTGCCTATCCGCTTGAAACTTCTTATTGCACCGTCTTACTTTGCTCTCGATGTGTTTCATTTGTTCAACTCGAGAGATACTCATATGTTCATTCTTGGGATACCCCCAGATGATTTTCCCTTATAACATCCTATCATTGTAGAGCTGCCACTTACCTATTCATAAGTACGATGGACTTCCCCGAAGAAAGGACGACAACTTCATCATGATGCATTGGAATAAAGAATTGAAGACATCAACGAAAGGGATTAACTTACTTGAGAAGATCCGTTATGTAGCGACCCGACCCGAATGGATCAAGTCTCTGTGCTTAAGTGTCATCCCTGGATCGGTATGCTGACACACATAGTACTCGAGGATTTATAACAGAGGTAAATCACATGTATAAAAATAACGTAAATACTATTACCTCAAACCAAATAGCGGAAGTAACAAGGTTGTGGATTCCCATCAACACCAACGGCAAAGTTGAGTGTAGAAATCGTAACCCTAACGAATCACTTACTCGTCGTAAGATATCCTGCAACATGAAACGTTGCAGCCCGAAAACGGGTCAGCACATGGAATATGCTGGCAAATTCACACCATAGAGAATGATGAACAATAATATCACTACATGCATATATGGCTGGTGGAAAAGCTCTATGGTTATAATGTTTTTGCGAAAAGCCAATTTTTCCCTACTACAAAGGAATAAATTTTATTTAACTATCATGGTGGTTGTGAAACATTGAGAAGGTACCTCCAACTCAATCCCAATTAAGTATCATCATTAACCCAACAAATTTAATTAAAGTAACATGGTGATGAGATCAACGGGATAATCCAAGAACTAGATATTCAGGATGTCCATAACCGGGGACACGGCTAATCATGATTAGTTTGTACACTCTGCAGAGGTTTGCGCACTTTTCCCCACAAGACTCGATCGCCTCCGCTTGATTCTCGCACTGCATGATGTTTGAGAAACGGATGACCGAGACACAGTCTTTCAGAAACAATCACTCTTTACTCTGGGTGGACCGGTACACCTACTTTCCCCTACATCTGCTAGCCCACCTCTTCAAGAGATCCTGTAACCTACTCAACTATGCTAGAGCCCATAATAGCTTCTGGCTCCACACGGAAGTTTCTAGCATGAATAATCTTATGATCCCTTTGAGCCTGGGTGGCGGTCCTTATACAAACAGACAACACTGGGTTCTCCAGGTGCCTCAATCCACCCAGATGTGAGTTTTAGTTGCCACCTTAAGTAAACCATTATTATCAATCTCACATCTATCATGAATATCTCTCAAACCCAATCCACGTCTACGAGCATAGCATGGCAATATAATAGCAACGTAGAAGTAACTCCCAAAGGTTTGATTGTAAACAGGGCAATAGGTACTACCTCATCAACTACTTCCCAATACCCACATGTTATCAATCCTACTCATGCAATGTTTGAGGGTTGAATCTAATGCATAAAAACTGGGTATGAAAGGGATATGATCAAAGTGTGAACTTGCCTGCAATGTTGATGAAGATGATTCGCACTCAAAACTCTTGATAGATCTACTCGTCACACTCCGGTCAATCTATCGAGAGCAAGCAATGGTAACCACACATAAGCAATCACTCAAAAGATCAAAAAGAACGAGGAAGACACTTCGGAAAACATCAAAACCAAGCAAATAACTCTTGCAACATAAAAAAATTTCTAACAGTACCAAAATTATGTGAATTTGGCCTTATCAGAAAGTTTAGGTCAAGAGCTTCGATTTGCAAAAAGAATCAACTCAAACGGAGTTACGGAACTTAAGTTATGATCAAAAGAAGATTCAAATTCAAATCTGTTTGAAAACAAAATTTTAAATTTTCAAAAACATGTTTAAGTTCTTTTACTGGATAGAGGGGATCATAATGAAGACGTGGGCATTGGTTTCGTTGGACTTGGACAAACGAGTAAAACGTTATAGACGTTTGAAGATCAGGGGCTGATCCGTAAATAAAATATTCACAGATGGGTCCCTGGCCGAAAATAACAGAAAAAGAAAAAACTAAATAGTGAACGTTCGTTTATAGGATCTAAACAGTGGACATTCGCAGTTTAGTAAAACCTAAAAAAAACAGATCTAGGTTTTCTTAATAAAACCAAAAACGAAAAAAAATAAACCGGGGCGGTTCACGGTTTATACCGGTTCGAGGGAAATAAACCCAAGGCGGCGGCTACTCCGGCGAAGTACGGCGGTGAGGCGGAGCGATGCGGCGGCGGCGGCTCGGGTCCGGTGGCTCCGGTGGTCGACGAGGCCGGCAAAGGGGGCGGCTCCGGTGATCGGGGAGAGGCGGCGCAGTGCGGTGGCGAGTCGAGCGGCGCGGCGGCGGACGCGGATCTCATTGTCGGCGGCGGTTGCGGCGGGATGCAAGGTGGCGGCGAAGTCGAGGGGGGGAGGAGGCGAGGGGCGTCGAGGTCGGCCTTATAAAGGGCGACGGGAGGAGGTGGCGTGGAGGAGGGGGCGCGAGGTAGACGCGGAGTCCGGCTGGACTCCGGCGGCGGCGCTCCCGTGCGGGAGTCGGTCTCCTGCGGGAGATCGGGGACGGGGCGACGGGCGAGCTGGGCTGGGCCGCGGCCTGGCCTGGGAGCTGGGCCGGCCCAGTCGGAGGGGAGGTTTTTTTTTAACATTTTCCAGGCGAACGAAATAATAAAGAAAACCAAATAAATAAATATATTATATAGGCATATAATATATCAAAAATTTCAGGAAAAGATTTCCTACAACGTGAACATTTTTGTGAAGTCAAATAAAATCCTCACAAATTTAAATAAAGCAAAGAGTGCTACTGCCTTAATAAAATCCAATAAAAATCATTTTAAAAATACCAAAAAAATTTCAAATTTATTTCTCTCCAATTTTCTGATGTAGGGAATCATGTTACCCTATTTTCTGTATATTTTTATTGTGGAGAAAAATAATTTGAACAAAACTCAAATAAGTCCAAATTAAAAATAATTTCCAAAAGGACTTTGAATTTGACCTTTGAAACTCCCAACTCATATTTCATATGTTTTGAAGAAGTCATTTTATCTTCTCTCGTGAAAATCATTGAGTTGCATAAAGTTTCAGAAATGTGAAATATTTTCAAATGAAATTCAAATATTTTCAACACCCCTTGGCATTTAAATAAATGGAAGAAGTCATGTCATCTTCTCTCCTGGGTTTTGTGGTGAAAAGAATTTGAATTCATGGAGATCATAAAAGTAAAATGAAAGTTTGGGAAAGTCCTGTTATTCCCTCTCATTTAACTTTCAAAAGATTTCGAATTCCACTCACTTTCAGTCAATCAATCAAACAATCAATCCAATCTATCTGTTTATTATAACATTCCAAAATTTAGAATTTTGGGATGTTACAAACCTACCACCCTTAAAATGAATCTCGTCCTCGAGATTCGGAGAGGCTAGAAAGAAATAGGTTAGGGTCTGGGGGTCTCCTCAAAATCCATCGGTCATCTCAGGGGTCTGGGGTGCTACCACCCTTAGAAACATTGTTACGGTTCCATCAAAACTCATATACTCCATCCATTATTGTTGACAGTGTCAGTCTTCTCAGATTCTCGGAAAAATTCCTTCTCTTTTTGGGTAGCGGCATAACCTTTTCCTCAATTCTTCTGTCTTTCATCTCGGTAAGGTTATTCCAAGACTGGGTCTTCATAGCTGACGGGTCTGGCGCCAATGCTAAAGAACTATCGATATCTCATGGTGGTCAACGATTTACTGTTTCTCCTGCAGGAAAATGGGTCTGGGTTGATCCTCACCGTATAACCTACGATTGGCATCAACTGCCGTGTACAAGGGAAACATTCTTATACCATTCTAAGGTTCAAACAAGGTTTGGTCGTTGTCTCTCTACTATAGGTAAGTCACTCAGATTTAGCATCCCACATAGCAAGGCGAATAATAAGAGTAAGTCGGTATGGTGATCAATCCATCCCGCACCCAAATCATTACCTTGTATATGGTTTAGCGAATCTCGCATTCTAAAACTCGGTCATCCTCACAAGCATTGCAGAATTTCTCTTGTCGACGAACCAAGTTCGAATAAATCCATGGATTCTGGAAGCCAAACAAACATCTATCGTTCCTTCACAACTCTCAGGTTTTGCGTAACTCCTATAAGACCGTTTGTCGATAAAAATCGTAACTTCTTCCAGGGTCTTCCCTTCAACAAGAGTGTGCTTGCTTCTTGGCAGGTCCTGGGGCCTGTGGGTTATGGCCCATCTCATCACTGGTAAACCTTGAACTCATCATTGGGGAAACTGATCCTTAATCCAACATCCAACTTCCTAGTATTCTTAATTCCGTCCAATTGTACTGTCTTCCTTCCATCTATTGGCACCACTAGGACATGATTACTCAGACTCATCATCGAATTCCATTGATCCATAATTCCAACATCATACCTCCTTTATATCCAATAGTACTCTTCATCCTCGTGGGATATCCCACATACCGAGATAAAATAAAAACACTTATACTTATGAAGTCCATACTCCACTTCGTGGAACATCATTATCCTTTCCAGGGTCAAGCATCCTTACAGGGGAATATTGGCCATCTCTGCATGGCATTTCTTCAACTGGGAAACATGAAACACATCATGAACTCCTGACAGTCCTTCGGGTGACTCCAACTTGTTGGCCACTTCTCCCATACGCTCCAAAACTCGGTATGGTCCTACAATTCTCGGGGCTAACTTTTCCTTAACTCCAAACCGTTTAACTCCTCGCAGAGGGGACACACGAAGACATGCTATGTCTCCAATTTCATAGACTACGTCCTTTACATCCAATAATACTCCATACCCTCATATTCTTGGCGTATCCAACATATCGAGGTAAAACTCATACTTATTTTGTTCGAAATCCACTTCGTGGAATATCATTACCTTTTTCCAAGGGTCAATTTTCCTCACAGGGTTCTACCACCCTTAAAATGCACAATCTTCCATAGACCATATTTCTCATATCCTCGAAAATGGTCAAAATCTTTCTTCATAGAGTAACAACTCATAGAATCCAAATTAATACCAATGATGCTAACTTTATTGATTCTCAAATTATTACAATCTACTGCATTCCATTACATGCCTCAATCCGACACCTCACTAATAAAAGAAATGTCCACACTTCTACTACTATATTTCTCGTTGCACTCAACTATTTATCACAAGTCTCCGTCTCCTTGGGGCATTCTCTGGAAAGTGCCCTGCTTCATCACAACGGAAACATATTACTTCTGACATATCTCGAGGTTTCCTTGTGATTATATAGCCTCCTGGGGTCCTCATCTTCCCTTTTGGGCAATCATTGTGGTAGTGTCCTGAATTTTTGCACTTGAAACATGTGATATGACTCAGGTCTCTCTTTGTAGAAATTGGGTTGTTCCTGGGATACAATCTACTTCTCTTCCTGGACTTTTCCGTTCCAATCAGGGCTTCTATTTCCTGTGGGTCATACTCTACTTCCTCTGTCGGGAATTCTACTAAATCCCCATTCAGACAATTTTGGGAGATGTGTCCTTCTTCTCCACATGAATAGCATGACTTGGTGCAGGGTTTAATTGGTTCTTCTTTGGGTGTGTCCTCCACCTCTTCCTTCATCATAGATTCCTCTAAAATTTCCATGTGGGCTCTTTTCATTGCTTCTTTCTTCTGCTGGATGGTCCTTTGTACCATGGGGTAGATGTGACACTGAGCAGGGTAGTGGGTAATCCCTTCACACAAGAAACAAGTGATCTGCCTAGTTGGGCATTCTTCAGCTGGGTGACTTCCCTAACAATTAGGGCATTCCTCCTTGTGTTCCTTATGGTTGTGGCCTATTTCTCCACAAGGCTTGTATGCACAAGGTTTCTTCATATCCTTTCCATAAGGCTTCAATTTCTGGGACACAAGACGAGATCTTTGTAGAGTCCACTTAAATTCTTTCCAAGTGGTTACTTCTTGCCATCCATTGGTGGTTTGGTACATCCTCCACCAAGTAGCAGCACCTCTTTCAAAACATTGAAGAGCATGCCGGGTCATATCCTTTCCGACTATAGGGTTATTCTTCAGGTGATCCTCCATGTTCTGAATCCATCGGTCCATCTCCAATTGACTCATCGGTCCAGAAAATACAAGCTCATCTCCATTCATCCTCTATTGGGTCCAAGGGTTTGGGTGAGATAAGAGAGATAGAGAGAGATACACACAATGCAAACAATAGTTTTGAAAAGACAGATTTTTATTGTGGCTGTCAGAAAAACAACAAACAAATGACAGCTCACAAACGTTGCATCTAACATAGGTATAACGGGGGTTTGGTCTTCTAAAGGTCAATAAGTCTTCAACGTCGCCAAACTCTTCAAGTCTTGTTAATGTCTCCGATGGCTTCTTGCAATCATGCTTGTCCTTCTCAAGTTCTTTTGCCAAATCATCTCTGTTGACGCGAAGTCTCTCGTGACGTCCTTTAATATTTCTGGAGTTGCGCTCCAACTTCTGGGTCTCAACATCCTTGACATGAACCATGATCCTACTGTCCTTTAGTTCCTGACGAGTCTCCGTTATCTCGAGGTTTTGCTTTCCCAGCTTGGCTACTTTCAACTTCTGGGTCCTGAGTCCTTCACGAAATGCTTACTTGTCGAATACTGCTTCCTGAAGGTTCATCTTAACTTCCTGATGTAATACTCCAGATCCTGGTGATACACCGGTCTAAAGTTAAAACTTCATCTTGCTGAGAGGTGATCCATCAGCTTTCTACCATCCAATCCTTCCATGCATCTGCATGCTTAACTCCGCACGGTGACAATATCATAAGCGGGCGATAACCTCATGGGTATCCGTGTTTCTGCTCTTGTCATTACCATGAGCTATCATTCCATAGTTGATATCTCCTGCCTTAGGGTTTCCT
Source organism: Triticum aestivum (assembly GCF_018294505.1). Classification (NCBI taxonomy): domain Eukaryota; kingdom Viridiplantae; phylum Streptophyta; class Magnoliopsida; order Poales; family Poaceae; genus Triticum; species Triticum aestivum. Next base: position 164,737,162 of record NC_057799.1, on the reverse strand, counting down.
TGACAAAACTTTGAGTTTCTAACTCTCCATGTTTCGGTCTTTCTCCGATACACCTTGCTCTCGAGTATTGACAGCTTCCATAGTCTGCCAAGTTCCATAAGGGTAACCTTCCTAGGTCATACACATCTGGCAATTCTTCAGAGCCTTCAAATTCTCCCAGTCTTCGGAGTCTTCAACCGTTGTAGTTTCCATCATAATGCACGGTAAAATCCTCTTCATTCCGAATGGTCTTAGTTGTCCGATATCTTGTCCTTCTTGGAGTGGTCTCATCAGTCGAATCTTCGAGTGGTCCAAAAGGAAAAAGGGTATGGTCTCACTAAAAGGGAATATTTGAATAAGACTCGGAAAAGAAGAGAGGTAAAAGATCTTTTGAAAAGGAAAGTTTTTGAGAAAATCCTTCCTATGGGCTTGCCAGTTTCTAGGGTCACGTCCTACAGTCAACATGTGCTCTGAAACCATCTTGTAGCGACCCGACCCGAATGGATCAAGTCTCTGTGCTTAAGTGTCATCCCTGGATCGGTATGCTGACACACACAGTACTCGAGGATTTATAACAGAGGTAAATCACATGTATAAAAATAACGTAAATACTATTACCTCAAACCAAATAGCGGAAGTAACAAGGTTGTGGATTCCCATCAACACCAACGGCAAAGTTGAGTGTAGAAATCGTAACCCTAACGAATCACTTACTCGTCGTAAGATATCCTGCAACATGAAACGTTGCAGCCCGAAAACGGGTCAGCACATGGAATATGCTGGCAAATTCACACCATAGAGAATGATGAACAATAATATCACTACATGCATATATGGCTGGTGGAAAAGCTCTATGGTTATAATGTTTTTGCGAAAAGCCAATTTTTCCCTACTGCAAAGGAATAAATTTTATTTAACTATCATGGTGGTTGTGAAACATTGAGAAGGTACCTCCAACTCAATCCCAATTAAGTATCATCATTAACCCAACAAATTTAATTAAAGTAACATGGTGATGAGATTAACGGGATAATCCAAGAACTAGATACTCAGGATGTCCATAACCGGGGACACGGCTAATCATGATTAGTTTGTACACTCTGCAGAGGTTTGCGCACTTTTCCCCACAAGACTCGATCGCCTCCGCTTGATTCTCGCACTGCATGATGTTTGAGAAACGGATGACCGAGACACAGTCTTTCAGAAACAATCACTCTTTACTCTGGGTGGACCGGTACACCTACTTTCCCCTACATCTGCTAGCCCACCTCTTCAAGAGATCCTGTAACCTACTCAACTATGCTAGAGCCCATAATAGCTTCTGGCTGCACACGGAAGTTTCTAGCATGAATAATCTTATGATCCCTTTGAGCCTGGGTGGCGGTCCTTATACAAACAGACAACACTGGGTTCTCCAGGTGCCTCAATCCACCCAGATGTGAGTTTTAGTTGCCACCTTAAGTAAACCATTATTATCAATCTCACATCTGTCATGAATATCTCTCAAACCCAATCCACGTCTACGAGCATAGCATGGCAATATAATAGCAACGTAGAAGTAACTCCCAAAGGTTTGATTGTAAACAGGGCAATAGGTACTACCTCATCAACTACTTCCCAATACCCACATGTTATCAATCCTACTCATGCAATGTTTGAGGGTTGAATCTAATGCATAAAAACTGGGTATGAAAGGGATATGATCAAAGTGTGAACTTGCCTGCAATGTTGATGAAGATGATTCGCACTCAAAACTCTTGATAGATCTACTCGTCACACTCCGGTCAATCTATCGAGAGCAAGCAATGGTAACCACACATAAGCAATCACTCAAAAGATCAAAAAGAACGAGGAAGACACTTCGGAAAACATCAAAACCAAGCAAATAACTCTTGCAACATAAAACAATTTCTAACAGTACCAAAATTATGTGAATTTGGCCTTATCAGAAAGTTTAGGTCAAGAGCTTCGATTTGCAAAAAGAATCAACTCAAACGGAGTTACGGAACTTAAGTTATGATCAAAAGAAGATTCAAATTCAAATCTGTTTGAAAACAAATTTTAAATTTTCAAAAACATGTTTAAGTTCTTTTACTGGATAGAGGGGATCATAATGAAGACGTGGGCATTGGTTTCGTTGGACTTGGACAAACGAGTAAAAAGTTATAGACGTTTGAAGATCAGGGGCTGATCCGTAAATAAAATATTCACAGATGGGTCCCTGGCCGAAAATAACAGAAAAAGAAAAAACTAAATAGTGAATGTTCGTTTATAGGATCTAAACAGTGGACATTCGCAGTTTAGTAAAACCTAAAAAAACAGATCTAGGTTTTCTTAATAAAACCAAAAACGAAAAAAAAATAAACCGGGGCGGTTCACGGTTTATACCGGTTCGAGGGAAATAAACCCAAGGCGGCGGCTACTCCGGCGAAGTACGGCGGTGAGGCGGAGCGACGCGGCGGCGGCGGCTCAGGTCCGGCGGCTCCGGTGATCGGGGAGAGGCGGCGCAGTGCGGTGGCGAGTCGAGCGGCGCGGCGGCGGACGCGGATCTCACCGTCGGCGGCGGTTGCGGCGGGATGCGAGGTGGCGGCGAAGTCGAGGGGGGGGGAGGAGGCGAGGGGCGTCGAGGTCGGCCTTATAAAGGGCGACGGGAGGAGGTGGCGTGGAGGAGGGGGCGCGAGGTAGACGCGGAGTCCGGCTGGACTCCGGCGGCGGCGCTCCCGTGCGGGAGTCGGTCTCCTGCGGGAGATCGGGGACGGGGCGACGGGCGAGCTGGGCTGGGCCGCGGCCTGGCCTGGGAGCTGGGCCGGCCCAGTCGGAGGGGAGGTTTTTTTTTAACATTTTCCAGGCGAATGAAATAATAAAGAAAACCAAATAAATAAATATATTATATAGGCATATAATATATCAAAATTTTCAGGAAAAGATTTCCTACAACGTGAACATTTTTGTGAAGTCAAATAAAATCCTCACAAATTTAAATAAAGCAAAGAGTGCTACTGCCTTAATAAAATCCAATAAAAATCATTTTAAAAATACCAAAAAATTTCAAATTTATTTCTCTCCAATTTTCTGATGTAGGGAATCATGTTACCCTATTTTCTGTATATTTTTATTGTGGAGAAAAATAATTTGAACAAAACTCAAATAAGTCCAAATTAAAAATAATTTCCAAAAGGACTTTGAATTTGACCTTTGAAACTCCCAACTCATATTTCATATGTTTTGAAGAAGTCATTTTATCTTCTCTCATGAAAATCATTGAGTTGCATAAAGTTTCAGAAATGTGAAATATTTTCAAATGAAATTCAAATATTTTCAACACCCCTTGGCATTTAAATAAATGGAAGAAGTCATGTCATCTTCTCTCCAGGGTTTTGTGGTGAAAAGAATTTGAATTCATGGAGATCATAAAAGTAAAATGAAAGTTTGGGAAAGTCCTTTTATTCCCTCTCATTTAACTTTCAAAAGATTTCGAATTCCACTCACTTTCAGTCAATCAATCAAACAATCAATCCAATCTATCTGTTTATTATAACATTCCAAAATTTAGAATTTTGGGATGTTACACGTTAGAATATTGTAACCAGAACTTTCCCCCTTACTCCCCTCTTAAATCTCGGGACGAGATTTCTTGTAGTGGAGGAGAATTGTGACGCCCGGATAATTAGACTACAGTAATTCCCTGCTAATGATGCCACGTCACCTCTGTCACTGTAGTTAATCTCGGGTTAGTTCAAAAAACCGATTCAATTTCAAAATTGAATTAAAGGCAAACAACAAAAGTTTTCAAACTTAAAACTAAAATGTCCGGGTTGTGCCAAGTAATACAAAGTTAATTGTGGTGAAGAAACCGCACTTTTATAAAATGTTTTAATACTCTAAAATGATTAAAATGGTAGTTGAAATGATTGAATATGTGCCTTTGATATTTTATAAAATGATAAACTATTTTATTTTGAGGTAAAAACTTTTATGTTAGTGGGTTATTTTGAAACACTATTTTTGGAGCTATTGTCATATTTTACTAAACTGGAAATAAAGTGTAACTAAAATAAAACAGAAAAGAAAAGTGGAAATAAAACAAAACAAATAAGAAGGACCTCCCTCGCCAACTGGGCCAAGAGGCCCCAGCCGACCAGCCCACTGGCCCGGCCGGCCCATCCCCACTCCCTTATCCCCTGAGGCGACCCAAACCCTAACCACCGACACCCCACTGCCCCCCCACGATCCCCCTCATCTCTTCCCTCTCCCCCTCAATCTGGATCGGGGGGCGCACGCCCGATTCCGCCGCTGCCCGACGCGGCCCGGCTCCGATCCCATCGCTCCGACGCTGTCGCCCTGGACCTCGCCGCCTCGTCCTCAACCGCCCATCGCCGGACTGCCTCGCCTCGCCCTCGACGCGATACATCGAGCTGACGCCCGAAGCCGCTCAGCGCCTTGCCGCCTTCGTCGCCGATGACCACCTCGCCGGACGCCCTCGTCCCCTGCGTCGCCTCGTATCCGTCCTCCTCCTCAACCCCCGTTGCCCAGTCCCCTGCGAACCCCCGTGAGGCCCTCCCTCCTTCCCTCCTGCCCCGCGGTCACCGTCGTACGCTCGCGCTCCGCCCCTCGTCGTGACCATGCCCGGACCCGCTCTGCCCTGCGCCCCGCCTGCGGTTGCCGGGGACCGTGCGCGCCCGCGCCTGCGCGCTCAAAGTCGCGCCGGTCGCGTCGTCGTTTCCCGCCCCCACCTCGGCTGCTCGTCCGCCGCCCTGCTCCGGCCTCCCTCGCCGCGCTCCGCCTTCCCACGCTGGCCGCTCGCCACGGTCCTCATCCACGCGCCCGCTCCGGCCGCGGCGCACCTAAGCCGCTTGTCGCCGTCCGTGTCCCGACTCCCTCCGGCTCTCTGCCGCTGGCCGCGCTTGGTGCCGCCCCGCTCCTGCAGCCCCCACCTCACCGCCGCCCGGTCCAGCACCCGCACGCCCGCCCTGCATCGTGGCCGCTGCTCCGCCGCACTGGCCCTGCCGGCAACCACCTTCCCCGAGGCCGCCACCGGCCGTGGGCATGGCCTTGTCGTTCCTGCGGACGAGCGCCCGCTCGGCCCTCATATGGGTCGGGCGCCTGCAGTGCCCCACCACCCATACCCGCCCCGATAGGCCTCTGTGCCACTGGCAACGGGGCCCACGCCCTTGAGAACGATTAAAAAAAGAAACAAAGTAAATAATAATAATAGTATTAAAAATAAAATAATTAATTAGCTTAGTTAACTTGATTAAATTAAACTAATTAAACCTAATTAGTCTTATATCCTAATTAGTCCAACTAATCTATTAGGTTCGAAAAACGAACAATGACATGTGGGACCTAGTGGCCTGTTGACTAGTCAAAGCCCACAGTTGACTGCTGACTAGGCAGTCAACTGGGCCCCACTGCCAGCCTCTTTGTCGCCCCGCCGTGTACACTTTGCGTGTGCACGTAGCAAATTCTTCTTTATTTTCGAATTTGAATTAATTCCAGAAAATCATATAAGACTTCGAAAAATCATAGGAAATAATCTGTAACTCGGATGAAAAAACTTTATACATGAAAGTTGCTCAGAACGATGAGATGAATCGGAATACGCAGTCCGTTAGTTCACCACACATCCCTAGCATAGCAAACCTGCAACCATACCCCTCCGGTCCGTCTTTCCGAAAAGGCGAAACACCGGGAATACTTTCCCGGATGTTTCCCCCTTCGCCGGTATCGCCTACTACTGCGTTAGGTCACCCCTAGCAGCGCGTATTGCCATGTTATGCTTTGTGTTCCTTTGATTCCTTTATTATTTATTGTGCTCCCCCCTATTACTTCTTTCCGGTAGACCCCGAGACCGCCGGCGACCCCCAGTTCGACCACGGTGTTGACGACCCTTACTTCTTGCCAGAGCAACCAGGCAAGCCCCCCCCCCCTTGATCACCAGATATCGCCTATTCTACTCTCCAGTGCTTGCATTAGAGTAGTGTAGCATGTTACTGCTTTCCATTAATCCTATTCTGCTGCATAGCCTGTCCTTGCTACTACTGTTGTTACCTTTACCTGCAATCCTACATGCTTAGTATAGGATGCTAGTATTCCATCTGTTGCCCTACATTCTTGTCCGTCCCCTTGCTATACTATCGGGACGTGATCACTCGGGAGGTGATCACGGGTATATACTTATATACTTTACATGATACCTATGGTGACTAAAGTCGGGTCGGCTCTTGGAGTACCCGCGAGTGGATCTTTGTGGCGGAGCGACAGGGCAGGTTGAGACCACTTAGGCGAGAGGTGGGCCTGGCCCTGGTCCACGTTCACGGTTACTTCAAAATAACACGCTTAACGAGATCTTGGTATTTGATCTGAGTCTGGCCACTGGCCTATACGCACTAACCAACTACGCGGGAACAGTTATGGGCACTCGGCGTCGTGGTATCAGCCGAAGCCTTCGTGACGTCAGCGACTGAGCGGCGCGCGCCGGATTGGACTGGAACGCCTGCTAGGCTAGTTCTGCTTCTAGCCGTCCACGCAACGTGCCGGTGTGCAATGGGCGATGGGCCCAGACCCCTGCGCCATAGGATTTAGACTCGCGTGCTGACCTCTCTGATGTGCCTAGGTGGGGCTGCGACGTATTGATCTTCCGAGGCCGGGCATGACCCAGGAAAGTGTGTCCGGCCAAATGGGATCGAGCGTGTTGGGTTATGTGGTGCACCCCTGCAGGGAAGTTTATCTATTCGAATAGTCGTGTCCCTCGGTAAAAGGACGACCCGGAGTTGTACCTTGACCTTATGACAACCAGAACCGGATACTTAATAAAACACACCCTTCCAAGTGCCAGATACAACCCGGTGATCGCTCTCTCACAGGTCGATGAGGAGAGGATCGTCGGGTAGGATTATGCTATACGACGCTACTTGGTGAACTTACCATCTACTCTATTCTACATGCTGCAAGATGGAGGCTGCCAGAAGCGTAGTCTTCGACATGATTAGCTATCCCCCTCTTATTCTGGCATTCTGCAGTTCAGTCCACCGATATGGCCCCTTTACACATATACCCATGCATATGTAGTGTAGATCCTTGCTTGCGAGTACTTTGGATGAGTACTCACGGTTGCTTTCTCCCCCTTTTCCCCCTTTCCTTTCTTCCTGGTTGTCGCAACCAGATGCTGGAGCCCAGGAGCCAGACGCCACCGTTGATGACGACTCCTACTACACTGGAGGTGCCTACTACTACATGTAGGCCGCTGACGACGACCAGGAGTAGTTTAGGAGGATCCCAGGCAGGAGGCCTGCGCCTCTTTCGATCTGTATCCCAGTTTGTGCTAGCCATCTTATGGCATCTTGTTTACTTATGTCTATACTCAGATATTGTTGCTTCCGCTGACTCGTCTATGATCGAGCACTTGTATTCGAGCCCTCGAGGCCCCTGGCTTGTATTATGATGCTTGTATGACTTATTTTATTTTTAGAGTTGTGTTGTGATATCTTCCCGTGAGTCCCTGATCTTGATCGTACACATTTGCGTGTATGATTAGTGTATGATTGAATCAGGGGCGTCACAATGTCACTCTTGATTCATTGCCCATCCCGGTACACCGTCGGAGGCATTCATATAGAGTCATATTTTGTTCTAGTATCGAGTTGTAAATAAATAGAAGTGTGATGATCATCATTAATAGAGCATTGTCCAAAAAAAAAGAGAAAGGCCAAATAAAAAAGGGAAGGCCCAAAAAAAAGAAAAAAGGGACAATGCTACTATCATTTTTCCACACTTGTGCTTCAAAGTAGCACCATGATCTTTATGATAGAGAGTCTCTTGTTTGTCCCTTTCATATACTAGTGGGAATTTTTCATTATAGAACTTGGCTTGTATATTCCAACAATGGGCTTCCTCAAATGCCCTAGGTCTTCGTGAGCAAGCAAGTTGGATGCACACCCACTTAGTTTCTTTTGTTGAGCTTTCATACATTTATAGCTCTAGTGCATCCGTTGCATGGCAATCCCTACTCCTTGCATTGACATCAATTTATGGGCATCTCCCTAGCCTGTTGATTAGCCGCGTCAATGTGAGACTTTCTCCTTTTTTGTCTTCTCCACATAACCCCCATCATTATATTCTATTCCACCCATAGTGCTATATCCATGGCTCACGCTCATGTATTGCGTGAAAGTTGAAAAAAGTTTGAGATTACTAAAGTATGAAACAATTGCTTGGCTTGTCATCGGGGTTGTGCATGATGAGAGCATTCTTGTGTGACGAAAATGGAGCATGACCAAACTATATGATTTTGTAGGGATGAACTTTCTTTGGCCATGTTATTTTGAGAAGACATGATTGCTTAGTTAGTTTGCTTGAAGTATTATTATTTTTATGTCAATATTAAACTTTTATCTTGAATCTTTCGGATCTGAACATTCATGCCACAATAAAGAAAATTACATTGAAGAATATGCTAGGTAGCATTCCACATGAAAAATTCTGTTTTTATCATTTACCTACTCGAGGACGAGCAGGAATTAAGCTTGGGGATGCTTGATACGTCTCCAACGTATCTATAATTTTTGATTGTTCCATGATATTATATTATCTGTTTTGGATGTTTAATGGGCTTTATTATACACTTTTATATTATTTTTGGGACTAACCTACTAACCCAAGGCCCAGTGCAAATTGCTGTTTTTTTGCCTATTTCAGTGTTTCGCAGAAAAGGAATATCAAACGGAATCGAAATGGAATGAAACCTTCGGGAGAGTGATTTTTGGAACAAACGTGATCTAGAGGACTTGGAGTGGACGTCAAGAAAGAAGCTAGGAGGCCATGAGGCAGGGAGGCATGCCTGCCCCCCGTGGGTGCGCCCCCACCCTCATGGGCCCCTCGCAGCTCCACCGACCTACTTCTTCCTCCTATATATACCCATATACCCCGAACATCCGGGAGGACCACAAAACCCAATTTCCACCGCCGCAACCTTCTGTACCCGTGAGATCCCATCTTGGGGCCTTTTCCGGCGCTCCGCTGGAGGGGGAATCGATCACGGAGCGCGTCTACATCAACACCATAGCCTCTCCGATGATGTGTGAGTAGTTTACCTCAGACCTTCGGGTCCATAGTTATTAGCTAGATGGCTCTCTTTGGATCTCAATACAAAGTTCTCCTCGATCTTCTTGGAGATCTATTCAATGTAACTCTTTTTATGGTGTGTTTGTCGAGATCCAATGAATTGTGGGTGTATGATCAAGATTATCTATGAACAATATTTGAATCTCCTCTGAATTCTTTTATGTATGATTTGTTATCTTTGCAAGTCTCTTCGAATTATCAGTTTGGTTTGGCCTACTAGATTGATCTTTCTTGCAATGGGAGAAGTGCTTAGCTTTGGGTTCAATCTTGCGGTGTCCTTTCCCAGTGACAGCAGGGGCAGCAAGGCATGTATTGTATTGTTGCCATCGAGGATAAAAAGATGGGGTTTATATCATATTGCTTGAATTTATCCCTCTACATCATGTCGTCTTGCCTAATGTGTTACTCTGTTCTTATGAACTTAATACTCTAGATGCATGCTGGATAGCGGTCGATGTGTGGAGTAATAGTAGTAGATGCATAATCATTTCGGTCTACTTGTCGGACGTGATGCCTATATACATGATTATGCCTAGATATTCTCATAACTATGCACTTTTCTATCAATTGCTCGACATAATTTGTTCACCCACCGTAATACTTATGCTATCTTGAGAGAAGCCACTAGTGAAACCTATGGTTCCCGGGTCTATTTTCCATCATATTAATCTCCCGTCAACTAGCTATTTCTGTCGCCGTTTATTTTGCAATCTTTACTTTTAATCTTTATCATAAAAATACCAAAAATATTATCTTATCATCTCTATCAGATCTCACTTTTGCAAGTGGCCGTGAAGGGATTGACAACCCCTTTATCGCGTTGGTTGCAAGGTTCTTATTTGTTTGTGTAGGTACGAGGGACTTGCGTGTGGCCTCCTACTGGATTGATACCTTGGTTCTCAAAAACTGAGGGAAATACTTAAGCTACTTTGCTGCATCACCCTTTCCTCTTCAAGGGAAAACCAACGCATGCTCAAGAGGTAGCAATGTCCTCTACTTTGTTGTTGCAAGTTTTACATGGCTGCTATGGGCTTCTAGCAAGAACCGTTCTTACCTACACATCAAAACCACAACGATTTTTTGTCAAGTGTGTTGTTTTAACCTTCAACAAGGACTGGGCGTAGTCAAACTTGATTCAACTAAAGTTGGAGAAACAGACACCCGCTAGCCACCTGTGTGCGAAGCACGTCGGTAGAACCAGTCTCATGAATGCGGTCAAGTAATATCGGTCCGGGCCGCTTCATCCAACAATGCCGCCGAATCAAAGTAAGATGTTGCTGGTAAGAAGTATGACTATTATTGCCCACAACTCTTTGTGTTCTACTCGTGCATATAACATCAACGCATAGACCTGGCTCTGATACCACTGTTGGGGAACATAGTAATTCAAAAAAATTACCTACGATCACGCAAGATCTATCTCGGAGATGCGTAGCAACAAGCAGGGAGAGTGTGTCCACGTACCCTCGTAGACCGAAAGAGGAAGCATTTAGTAACACAGTTGATGTAGTCGAACGTCTTCGCGATCCAACCGATCCAAGTACCGAACGTATGGCACCTCCGCGTTCAGCACACGTTCAGCTCGATGACGCCCCTCGAGCTCTTGATCCAGTTGAGGCCGAGGGAGAGTTCCGTCAGCACGACGGTGTGGCGACGGTGATGATGAAGGTACCGGCGCAGAGCTTCGCTTAAGCACTATGACGATATGACCGAGGTGTGTAACTGGGGAGGGGGGCACCGCACACGGTTAAGAGAAACTTGTGCGTTGTTGGGGTGTCCCCCTCCCACGTATATAAAGGAGGGGGGAGGAGGAGGCCGTCCCAAGGGGGCGCGCCAGGTGTGGGGAGTCCTACTAGGACTCCCTAGTCCAAGTAGGATTCCCCCTCCTCTTTCCTTTTCCGGAGTAGCAAAGGGGGAAAGAGAGGAGGAGTAGGAGAGGGAAAGGGGGGCGCCACCCCCACCCCTTGTCCAATTCGGACTGGCAAGGGGGGGGGGGCACGCCAGCACTTGGCCGGCCCTCTGTCTTCTCCACTAAGGCCCATGATGGCCCATTAACTTCCCGGGAGGGGTTCCGGTAACCCCTGGTACTCCGAAATTTATCCAAAACGTCTCGAACCATTCCGGTGTCCAAATGTAACCTTCCAATATGTGAATCTTTACCTCTCAAGCATTTCAAGACTCCTCGTCATGTCTGTGATCTCATCTGGGACTCCAAACAAACTTCGGTAATCAAATCACATAACTCATAATACATATCGTCATTGAACGTTAAGCGTGCAGACCCTACGGGTTTGAGAACTATGTAGACATGACCGAGACACATCTCCGGTCAATAACCAATAGCGGAACCTCGATGCTCATATTGGCTCCAACATATTCTACGAAGATCTTTATTGGTCAAACCGCATAATAACATACGTTGTTCCCTTTGTCATCGGTATGTTACTTGCCCAAGATTCGATCGTCAGTATCATCATACCTAGTTCAATCTCGTTACTAGCAAGTCTCTTTACTCATTCCGTAATGCATCATCCCACAGCTAACTCATTAGTCACATTGCTTGCAAGGCTTATAGTGATGTGCATTACCGAGTGGGCCCAGAGATACCTCTCCGATACACGGAGTGACAAATCCTAATCTTGATCTATGCCAACCCAACAAACACCTTCGGAGACACCTGTAGAGCATCATTATAATCATCCAGTTACGTTGTGACGTTTGATAGCACACAAGGTGTTCCTCCGGTATTCAGGAGTTGCATAATCTCATAGTCAGAGGAACATGTATAAGTCATGAAGAAAGCAATAGCAATAAAACTAAACGATCATTATGCTAAGCTAACGGATGGGTCTTTCCCATCACATCATTCTCTAATGATGTGATCCCGTTCATCAAATGACAACACATGTCTATGGCTAGGAAACTTAACCATCTTTGATTAACGAGCCAGTCAAGTAGAGGCATACTAGGGACACTATGTTTTGTCTATGTATTCACACATGTATCAAGTTTCCGGTTAATACAATTCTAGCATGAATAATAAACATTTATCATGATATAAGGAAATATAAATAACAACTTTATTATTGCCTCTAGGGCATATTTCCTTCAGTCTCCCACTTGCACTAGAGTCAATAATCTAGTTCACATTGTCATGTGATTTAACACCAATAGTTCACATCTTTATGTGGTTAGTTCACATTGCCATGTGACTAACACCAAAATGGTTTACTAGAGTCAATAATCTAGGTCACATCTCTATGTGATTAACACCCAAAGAGTACTAAGGTGTGATCATGTTTTGCTTGTGAGAGAAGTTTAGTCAACGGGTCTGTCACATTCAGAGCCGTATGTATTTTGCAAATTTTCTATGTCTACAATGCTCTGCATGGAGCTACTCTAGCTAATTGCTCCCAGTTTCAATATGTATCCAGATTGTGACTCAGAGTCATCCAGATCGGTGTAAAAACTTGCATCGACGTAACTCTTTACGACGAACTCTTTATCACCTCCATAACCGAGAAATATTTCCTTACTCCTCTTAGGTAACTAAGGATAACTTTGACTGCTGTCCAGTGATCCACTCCTGGATCACTTTCGTACCCCCTTGCCAAACTCATGGCAAGGTACACAATAGGTCTGGTACAAAACATAACATACTTTATAGAACCTATGGCTGAGGCATAGGGAATGACTTTCATTCTTTTCTATCTTCTGCCGTGGTCGGGTTTTGAGTCTTACTCAACTTCATACCTTACAACTCAGGAAAAAACACCTTCTTTGACTGATCCATTTTGAACTTCTTCAAAATCTTATCAAGGTATGTGCTTTGTGAAAGTCCAACTAAGCGTCTTGGTCTATCTCTATAGATCTTGATGCCCAATATATAAGCAGCTTCACCGAGGTCTTTCATTGAAAAACTCTTATTCAAGTATACTTTTATGCTATCCAGAAATTCTATACCATTTCCAATCAACAATATGTCATCCACATATAATATTAGAAATGCTACAGAGCTCCCATTCACTTTCTTGTAAATACAGGCTTCACCACAAGTCTGTATAAAACTACATGCTTTGATCAACTCATCAAAGCGTATATTCCAACTCCGAGATGCTTGCACCAGTCCATAAATGGATCGTTGGAGCTTTCACACTTTGTTAGCACCTTTAGGATCGACAAAACCTTCTGGTCATGTCATATACAACTCTTCTTTAAGATATCCATTAAGCAATGCAGTTTTGACATCCATTTGCCAAATTTCATAATCATAAAATGCGGCTATTGCTAACATGATTCGGACAGACTTAAGCATCGCTACGGGTGAGAAGGTCTCATCGTAGTCAACTCCTTGAACTTGTCGAAAACCTTTCGCAACAAGTCGAGCTTTGTAGACAGTAACATTACCGTCAGCGTCAGTCTTCTTCTTGAAGATCTATTTATTCTCTATGGCCTGCCGATCATCGGGCAAGTCAACCAAAGTCCACACTTTGTTCTCATACATGGATCCCATCTCAGATTTCATGGCCTCAAGCCATTTCGCGGAATCTGGGCTCATCATCGCTTCCTCATAGTTCATAGGTTCGTCATGGTCTAGTAACATGACTTCCAGAACGGATTACCATACCACTCTGGTGCGGATCTTACTCTGGTTGACCTACGAGGTTCGGTAGTAACTTGATCTAAAGCTTCATGATCATCATCATTAGCTTCCTCACTAATTGGTGTAGGAATCACAGGAACTGATTTCTGTGAAGAACTACTTTCCAATTCGGGAGCAGATACAATTACCTCATCAAGTTCTACTTTCCTCCCACTCACTTCTTTTGAGAGAAACTCCTTCTCTAGAAAGGATCCATTCTTAGCAACGAATATCTTGCCTTCAGATCTGTGGTAGAAGGTGTACCCAACAGTCTCCTTTGGGTATCCTATGAAGATGCATTTCTCCGATTTGGGTTCGAGCTTATCAGGCTGAAGCTTTTTCACATAAGCATCGCAACCACAAACTTTAAGAAACGACAGCTTAGGTTTCTTGCCAAACCACAGTTCATACGGTGTCGTCTCAACGGATTTAGACGGTGCCCTATTTAACGTAAATGCAGCTGTCTCTAATGCATAACCCCAAAACAATAGTGGTAAATCGGTAAGAGACATCATAGATTGCACCATATATATCTAATAAAGTACGGTTATGACGTTCGGACACACCATTATGCTGTGGTGTTCCAGGTGGCATGAGTTTGTGAAACAATTCCACATTGTTTTAATTGAAGGCCAAACTCGCAACTCAAATATTCGCCTGTGCGATCAGATCATAGAAACTTTATTTTCTTGTTACGATGATTCTCCACTTCACTCTGAAATTCTTTGAACTTTTCAAATGTTTCAGACTTGTGTTTCATCAAGTAGATATACCCATATCTGCTCAAATCATCTGTGAAGGTCAGAAAATAACGATATCCGCCGCGAGCCTCAATACTCATCGAACCGCATACGTCAGTATGTATTATTTCCAATAAGTTAGTGGCTCGCTCCATTGTTCCGGAGAACGGAGTATTAGTCATCTTGCCCATGAGGCATGGTTCGCAAGCATCAAATGATTCATAATCAAGTGATTCCAAAAGTCCATCCGCATGGAGTTTCTTCATGCGCCTTACACCAATATGACCTAAACGACAGTGCCACAAGTATGTTGCACTATCATTATCAACTTTGCATCTTTTGGCATCAATATTATGAATATGTGTATCACTCCGATCGAGATTCAATAAACCATTTATATTAAGTGTATGACCATTCAAGGTTTTATTCATGTAAATAGAACAACAATTATTCTTTAGCTTAAATGAATAACCGTATTGCAATAAACATGATCCAATCATATTCATGCTCAACGCAAACAGCAAATAACATTTATTTTAGGTTCAACACTAATCCCGAAGGTAAAGGGAGTGTGCTATGGTGATCTTATCAACCTTGGAATCACTTCCAACACACATCATCACCTCGCCCTTAACTAGTCTCTGTTTATTTTGCAACTCCCGTTTCGAGTTACTACTCTTAGCAACTGAACAAGTATCAAATACCGAGGGGTTGCTATAAACACTAGTAAAGTACACATCAATAACATGTATATCAAATATACTTTTATTCACTTTGCCATCCTTCATATCCGCCAAGTATTTGGGGTTGTTCCACTTCCAGTGACCATTCCCTTTGCAGTAGAAGCACTCAGTTCCAGGGTTAGATCTAGCTTTGGGCTTTTTCACGGGAGTGGCAACTTGCTTGCCATTCTTCTTGAAGTTCCCTTTCTTTTCCTTGCCCTTTTACTTGAAACTAGTGGTCTTGTCAACCATCAACGCTTGATGCTTTTTCTTGATTTCTACCTTTGCCGATTTCAGCATCGCGAAGAGCTTGGGAATTGTTTCCATTATCCCTTGCATATTATAGTTCATCACGAAGTTCTAGTAACTCAGTGATAGTGACTAGAGAATTCTGTCAATCACTATCTTATCTCGAAGATTAACTCCCACTTGATTCAAGTGATTGTAGTACTCAGACATTCTGAGCACATGCTCACTAGCTGAGCTATTCTCCTCCATCTTGTAGGCAAAGTACTTTGTCAGAGGTCTCATACCTATTAACACGGGCATGAGTCTGATATATCAATTTCAACTCTTGGAACATCTCATATGCTCCATGTAGTTCAAAACATTTTTGAAGTCCCGGTTCTAATTAAGCCGTAAAGCATGGTGCACTAAACTATCAAGTAGTCATCATACCGAGCTTGTCAAACGTTCATAACGTCTGCATCTGCTCTTGCAATAGGTCTGTCACCTAGCGGTGCATCAAGGACATAATTCTTCTGTGCAGCAATGAGGATAATCCTCAGATCACAGACCAAGTCCGCATCATTGCTACTATCATCTTTCAACTTATTTTTCTCTAGGAACATATAAAAAATAAACGGGGAGCTACATCGCTAGCTATTGATCTACAACATAGTTATGCAGATACTATCAGGACTAAGTTCATGATAAATTAAAGTTCAATTAATCATATTACTTAAGAACTCACACTTATATAGACATCCCTCTAGTCATCTAAATGATCATGTGATCCATATCAACTAAACCATGTCCGATCATCACGTGAGATGGAGTAGTTTTCAATGGTGAACATCTCTATGTTGATCATATCTACTATATGATTCACGTTCGACCTTTCGGTCTCAGTGTTCCGAGGACATATCTGCATATGCTAGGCTCGTCAAGTTTAACCCGAGTATTCTGCGTGTGCAAAACTGTCTTGCACCCATTGTATGTGAACGTAGAGCTTATCACACCCGATCATCATGTGGTGTCTCGGCACGACGAACTGTAGCAACGATGCATACTCAGGGAGAACACTTATACCTTGAAATTTAGTGAGGTATCTTCTTATAATGCTACCGCCATACTAAGCAAAATAAGATGCATAAAGGATAAACATCACATGCAATCAAAATATGTGACATGATATGGCCATCATAATCTTGTGCCTTTGATCTTCATCTCCAAAGCATCGTCATGATCTCCATCGTCACCGGCTTGACACCTTGATCTCCAACGCAGCATCGTTGTCGTCTCGCCAACTATTGCTACTACGACTATCGCTACCGCTTAGTCATAAAGTAAAGCAATTGCATGGCGATTGCATTTCATACAATAAAGCGACAACCATAAGGCTCCTGCCAGTTGCCGATAACGGTTACAAAACATGATCCTCTCATACAACAATTTATATCTCATCACTTCTTGACCATATCACATCACAACATGCCCTGCAAAAACAAGTTAGACTTCCTCTACTTTGTTGTTGCAAGTTTTACGTGGCTGCTATGGGCTTCTAGCAAGAACCGTTCTTACCTACGCATAAAAAACACAACGATTTTTCTTCAAGTGTGTTGTTTTAACCTTCAACAAGGACTAGGCATAGTCAAACTAGATTCAACTAAAGTTGGAGAAACAGACACCCGCTAGCCACCTATGTGTGAACCACGTCGGTAGAACCAGTCTCATGAACGCGGTCATGTAATGTCGGTCCGGGCGGTTTCATCCAACAATGCCGCCGAATCAAAGTAAGACGTTGCTGGTAAGTAGTATGACTATTATCGCCCACAACTCTTTGTGTTCTACTCGTGCATATAACATCTACGCATAGACCTGGCTCTGATACCACTGTTGGGGAACGTAGTAATTCAAAAAATTTACCTATGATCACGCAAGATCTATCTAGGAGATGCATAGCAACGAGCGGGGAGAGTGTGTCCACGTACCCTCGTAGACCAAAAGCGGAAGCGTTTAGTAACGCGGTTGATGTAGTCGAACGTCTTCGCGATCCAACCAATCCAAGTACCGAACGTACGGCACCTCCGCGTTCAGCACACGTTCAGCTCGATGACGCCCCTCGAGCTCTTGATCCAGTTGAGGCCGAGGGAGAGTTCCGTCAGCACGACGGCATGGCGACGGTGATGATGAAGGTACCGGCGCAGAGCTTCGCTTAAGCACTACGACAATATGACCGAGGTGTGTAACTGTGGAGGGGGGCACCGCACACGGTTAAGTGAAACTTGTGTGTTGTTGGGGTGCCCCCTCCCACATATATAAAGGACGGGGGATGGAGGAGGCCGGCCCAAGGGGGCGCACCAGGTGTGGGGAGTCCTACTAGGACTCCCTAGTCCAAGTAGGATTCCCCCTCCTCTTTCCTTTTTCGGAGTAGCAAAGGGGGAAAGAGAGGAGGAGTAGGAGAGGGAAAGGGGGGACGCTGCCCCCACCCCTTGTCCAATTCAGACTGGCAAGGGGGGGCGTGCGCCACCACTTGGCCGGCCCTCTCTCTTCTCCACTAAGGCCCATGATGGCCCATTAACTTCCCGGGAGGGGTTCTGGTAACCCCCGGTACTCCGAAACGTCCCGAACCATTCTGTTGTCCGAATGTAACCTTCCAATACGTGAATTTTTACCTTTCGAACATTTTGAGACTCCTCGTCATGTCTGTGATCTCATTCGGGACTCCGAACAAACTTCGGTCATCAAATCACATAACTCATAATACAAATCGTCATCGAACATTAAGCGTGCGGACCCTACGGGTTCGAGAACTATGTAGACATGACCGAGACACATCTCCGGTCAGTAACCAATAGTGGAACCTGGATGCTCATATTGGCTACTACATATACTACGAAGATCTTTATCGGTTTATAATCCCCAAGTGTAGGGAATCATCGTAGCAATTTCCAAAGGTGGAAGTGATAAGTATGGGGTGTCGAACCCACAAGGAGCTAAAGGTAAGATCAATATTCTCTCAAGCCCTATCTGCCACTGATACGACTCTACATACACCGAACGTTTGCTTCCAACTAGCAACGAGAAATAAAACTATGTTGTGGGTATGAAGAGGATAACTTTGCATGGTATCAGAGAGCTAAAATATAAAAGTAGGTGCTGTTATCATAAAGTTAGAATATACTACTAAATATTATAAATAGCGAGTGTGGAATAATGGTGGATCGGTGTGCGGAATTGTCCTAGGCAATTGTTAACAAGACCGGTGATCACTATTGCAGTTTCATATGAGGGAGAGGCATAAGCTAACATACTTTCTCTACTTGGATCATATGCACTTATGATTGGAACTCTAGCCAGGATCCACAACTACTAAAGATCATTAAGGTAAAACCCAACCATAACATTAAAGCATCAAGTCCTCTTTATTCCCATACGCAACAATCCCTCTTACTCGGGTTTGTGTTTCAGTCACTCACCAACCCACTATAAGCGAATCATGAACGTATTGCAACACCCTACAGCGGGAATCCCTCACGCTTGCGCGACACGGAGGGCACAATAGGACATCACCAAAATAAAACATACAACTCATACCAATCTATATCATCAATCAACCCAAAGACAAAGGATATCTACTCAAAACATCATAAGATGGCAACACATCATTGGATCATAATATGTGGCATAAAGCACCATGTTCAAGTAGGGATTACAGCGGGGTGCGGGAGAGTGGCCCGCGTAAAAGAGATGAGGATGGTGATGATCATGGTGATGTTGATGAAGACGATCACCATGGCGATGATTCCCCTCCCGATGGCACTCTGGCGCCACCGGAAGAGAGGAGGAGAGGTTCTCCCCCTTATGCTTCCTCCTCCATGGCCTCCACCCTCTGGTCTTTGGCCTTCATGGTGATGATGGCCCCTCAGGGATACTCCTCCATGGCCACCGGTGATGATGGCCCCCTCCAGCAGGGTGTCGGAGAGGGCCTAGATTGACTTCTGGTGGCTATAGAGGCTTGCGGCGGCGGAACTTCCGATCTAGGTTTCTTTCTGAAAGTTTGGGTATATATAGAAGAGTTTTGCGTTGATTTCACGTCAGGGGGGTCTCCGGGCTGTCCACGAGGCAGGGGGTGCGCTCTAGGGGGGTGGGCGCGCCCCCCACCCTTGTGGGAAGCCCGAGACTCTTCTGGCCTGCTTCTGGTACTCCGTCGTCTTCTTCTGGTCCAAAAATGATCTCCGTCAAGTGGCACTTCAATTGGACTCCGTTTAGTTTTCCTTTTCTGCGATACTCTAAAACAAGGAGAAAACAGAAACTGGCACTGGGCTCTAGGTTAATAGGTTAGTCCCAAAAATCATATGAAATATCATATAAATGCATATAAAACATCCTAGAAGGATAATATCATAGCATGAATACTTCATAAATTATAGATACGTTGGAGACGTATCAGCATCCCCAAGCTTAATTCCTGCTCGTCCTCGAGTAGGTAAATGATAAAAGAAATAATTTATGAAGTGTGAATGCTAGCAAGTGCATAAGTTTGATCAATGACAATTCCAATCACTTTTTCTAGCATCATTATATGTCATAACAATAGCTCATCTCATAAAACTTTTCATGATCAAGTAACAAGCAAGTCACATGTTTAAAGTATAGATCATAAACTTTCTTGAAAACTAACAAACAATATTCTCAGTCATCAAGCAATTGCAATTCATCTTATTTTCAGGAAGAGTCTATGTCAGAGCTTTGATTTAGCAAACTCCACATACTCAACTATCATTTAATCTTTCACAATTGCTAACACTCACGCAATACTTGTGGTTATGGAGTTTTAATCGGACATAGAGAAAGATAGGGGCTTATAGTTTCGCCTCCCAACCTTTTACCTCAAGGGTAATGTCAACAATAATAGCTCATGCTAACTTACATCCAATTAGATATATATATCAGGATCCTTCCAACATCCTGTGCTTGCCAAAGGATAAAATGTAAAAAGGAAAGGTGAAGATCACCAAGACTCTTGCATAAGGTAGAAGATAAAAGTAAAAGATAGGCCCTTCGCAGAGGGAAGTAGAGGTTTCCATGCGCTTTCAGGGTTGGATGCACAAAATCTTAATGCGAAAGAACGTCACTTTATATTGCCACTTGTGATATGGACCTTTATTATGCAGTCCGTCGCTTTTATTTCTTCCACATCACAAGATCGTATAAAGCTTATTTCCTCCACACCAATCAACCATACATATTTAGAGAGAAATTTTTATTGCTTGCACCGATGACAACTTACTTGAAAGATCTTACTCAATCCATAGGTAGATATGGTGGACTCTCATGGAAAAACTTGTTTTAAGGGTATTTGGAAGCACAAGTAGTATCTGTACTTGGTGCAAAGAATTTGGCTAGCATGAGGGGGAAAGGCAAGCTCAACATGTTGGATGATCCATGACAATATACTTTATTTCAGATATAAGAATACATAACCCATTACGTTGTCTTCCTTGTCCAACATCAACTCTTTAGCATGTCATATCTTA
Organism: Triticum aestivum; assembly: GCF_018294505.1. NCBI lineage: Eukaryota > Viridiplantae > Streptophyta > Magnoliopsida > Poales > Poaceae > Triticum > Triticum aestivum. The sequence goes on along the minus strand of NC_057799.1, from coordinate 164,716,194 downwards.
ATGAGTGCTCCCAATCATAAAAGATGTCCAAGATAGTGTATTTATATGTGAAACCTCTCTTCCTTCAATATTCTTTCATGAATTGTTCAAGTGACCAATTCTACGTTTGCTAACTTTCAATAAGTTTACTACCTATACTTATTATGTGTGAAGTCATTACTCCCCATGTTATAAGCATACGAAACATATATAAATTCAGATTTATGACATTCAACCATTTACTCATAGGATATACATGAAGCACATGAGCAAATGACAAACTACTCCAAAAGATATGAGTGAAGAACACTGAGTAGTCAAATAATTAACTAGACATGGGAGGATTCTTTTTCTTTCAATATTTCAAATCCAATGATTTTATTCAAACATCAAGTAAAATTGAAAATACGCTCCAAGCAAAACACATATCATGTGACGAATAAAAATATAGCTCCGAGTAAGGTATACCGATAGTTTTGGAGACGAAAGAGGGGATGCCTTCCGGAGCATCCCCAAGCTTAGGTACTTGAGTCTTCCTTGAATATTTCCTTTGGGTGCCTTGGGCATCCCCAATATTAGGGTCTTTCCACTCCTTATTCTCTTCATATCGATATCTCGCCCGAAGCTTGAAAACTTCAATCACACAAAACTTAACCAAACTTCATGAGATAGGTTAGTATGATAAAGAGTAAACCATTCACTTTGGTACTGTTAAGGACAAGTTTCATAATTTTTATCACACAATTCCTACTGTACCATATCATTTCTACAATTTATATTGAGGAATATAAGCCATAGAAACTAGAAAACAAGCAAACTATGCAATGAAAACATAATCTGTCAGAAACAGAACAGTCTGTAATGATCTGAACATAAACCATACTTCTGCTACTCCAAATATTATGAAATAAATTGGTGGACGTGAGAAATTTGTCTATTAATCTTCTGCAAAAAGAATCAACTCAAAAGCACTCTTCTGTAAAAAATGACAGCTAATCTTGTGAGCGCAAAGTTTCTGTTTTTTACAGAAAAATCACATTGACTTTCAGCCAAGTCTTCCCACTTGGCAATTTATTGAAACAAAAGCTATAAAACATGATTACTACAGTATCTTAATCATGTAAACACACAAAAACAGTAAGGGTAAATATTGGGTTGTCTCCCAACAAGCACTTTTCTTTAATGCCTTTTAGCTAGGCATGATGATTTCAATGATGCTCACATAAAAGATAGGAATTGAAGTACAAAGAGAGAATCTTGAAGAATATGACTAGCACATTTAATTATAACCTACTTCCTATGCCTAGGAATTTTGTGAGCACACAATTTATAAAAACAATAATCAACTAGCATAGGAAGGCAAAACAAGTATAACTTCAAAACTTTAAGCACATAGAGAGGAAACTTGATATTATTGCAACTCCTACAAGCATGTATTCCTCCCTCATAATAATTTTCAGTAGCATCATGGATAGCAAATTTGTTCTCATACTCAATTGGAACCTCTTCCGAAATAGTGGAATCATTACTAGCTAAAGTTGACACTCTTCCAAATCCACTTTCATAAATATCACACTAAGATTCAACACCCTCCAAAACAGTGGGATCACTAATTCCTAAAGTTGACACTCTTCCAAACCACTTTAAATGATAGTATTATTCATACTCCAAAAGATATAGGTGAAGTTCATGGAGCATTCTACAATTAACATAGACTAACCAATATCCGAGCTCAAAATGTATAAGTGAAGCACATGAAGCATTCTATAAAACCATACTCAAAAGATTTAAGTGAAGCACAAAGAGCAATTCTATAAGATCATACTTAAAAGATTTAAGTGAAGCACATGAAGTATTCTATAAATCAATGAAGGGCTATCTCATGCTAGCATGGTTCTTAAAGGAAAAACAAAAACACAAAGGACACAAATCATGTGCACAAAACAAAAACCGAGGTATACCGATAATTGTTGAAGAAGAAAGATGGGATGCCAACCGGGGCATCCCCAAGCTTAGATGCTTGAGTATCCTTTGAAGTATTTACTTGGGGTGCCCTGGGCATCCCCAAGCTTGAACTTTTGCCTCTCTTTATTCTTCTCACATCGGTAATTCCTCGTTCTTTGAACACTTCATCCACAAAAACTTAACAAAAACTTTGTGAGATCCGTTAGTATAACAAAGCAAATCACTACTATAAGTACTGTTGCAAACCAATTCATATTTTATTTTTGCATTATAGCTACTGTAATATAACTTTTACATGGCTTAATCCACTGATAGGAATCGATAGTTTCATCAAAACAAGCAAGCAATGCATCAAAAACAGAATCTGTCTTAAACAGGACAGTCTGTAGTAATCTGGGAGTTTAGCAAACTTATGTAACTCCTAAAATTATGAACTAAATTTGAAAATTTGAACAATTTGTACAGAAGTAATGTGCAAAAAGTTTCAGACCCATTTGACTTTCCAGTAAAAAATGTAAATTCACGCACTACAGCCAAAGTTTCTGTTTTTGTTCTGCACATAGTAAACAAGCAATCTAATCATCCTAAAACCAAAGCTTGGCACATTATTTTTATAATACAATGGATATATACAAGGGGATAATTATTTATAGAGAAACTTCCATGAAAAATTCTACATTGTTTCCGTGAGCATGAACACAAGTGCTCAAGGTCGACCCTCACTTCTTCAATGCATAACTTTTCAATCACTTCTCTTTTTGAAAAACATTTTAGGCATGAAAGGCAAGTATTTTTTTTTTGTATTTTCATTCTTTTTTAAAAAAAATTGTATGTTTCACCCACAACTAAACAGAAACAAAAAGGAAAAACAAAATCTACTTAGTGAAGAAAGCAAACAAGCACACGCGAGAATATCAACCCCACGCTATTGCTCCCCGGCAACGGCGCCAGAAAAGAGCTTGATAATCCCTAAGTGTAGGGAATCATCGTAGCAATTTCCAAAGGTGGAAGTGATAAGTATGGAGTGCCGAACCCACAAGGAGCTAAAGGTAAAATCAATATTCTCTCAAGCCCTATCTGCCACCGATACGACTCTACGTACACCGAACGTTTGCTTCCAACTAGCAACGAGAAATAAAACTATGTTGTGGGTATGAAGAGGATAACTTTGCATGGTATCGGAGAGATAAAATATAAAAGTAGGTGTTGTTATCATAAAGTTAGAATATACTACTAAATATTATAAATAGCAAGTGTGGAATAATGGTGGATCGGTGTGCGGAATTGTCCTAGGCAATTGTTAACAAGACCGGTGATCACTATTGCAGTTTCATATGAGGGAGAGGCATAAGCTAACATACTTTCTCTACTTGGATCATATGCACTTATGATTGGAACTCTAGCACGCATCCGCAACTACTAAAGATCATTAAGGTAAAACCCAACCATAGCATTAAAGCATCAAGTCTTCTTTATTCCCATACGCAACAATCCCTCTTACTCGGGTTTGTGTTTCAGTCACTCACCAACCCACTATAAGCGAATCATGAACGTATTGCAACACCCTACAGCGGGAATCCCTCACGCTTGCGCAACATGGAGGGCACAATAGGACAGCACCAAAATAAAACATACAACTCATACCAATCTATATCATCAATCAACCCAAAGACAAAGGATATCTACTCAAAACATCATAAGATGGCAACACATCATTGGATCATAATATGTGGCATAAAGCACCATGTTCAAGTAGGGATTACAACGGGGTGCGGGAGAGTGGACCGCGTAAAAGATATGAGGATGGTGGTGGTGATGATGGTGATGTTGATGAAGACGATCACCGTGGCAATGATTCCCCTCCCGATGGCACTCTGGCGCCCCCGGAAGAGAGGAGGAGAGGTTCTCCTCCTTATGCTTCCTCCTGCATGGCCTCCACCTTCTGGTCTTTGGCCTTCATGGTGATGATGGCCCCTCCGGGATACTCCTCCATGGCCACCAGTGATGATGGCCCCCTCTGGCAGGGTGCCAGAGAGGGCCTAGATTGACTTCTCATGGCTACAGAGGCTTGCGGCGGCGGAACTTCCGATCTAGGTTTCTTTCTGAAAGTTTGGGTATATATAGAAGAGTTTTGCGTTGATTTCACGTCAGGGGGTCTCCGGGCTGTCCATTAGGCAGGGGGGCGCGCCCTAGGGGGGTGGGCGCGCCCCCACCCTCGTGGGCAGCCCGGGACTCTTCTGGCCTGCTTCTGGTACTCCGTCGTCTTCTTTGGTCCAAAAATGATCTCCGTCAAGTGGCACTTCAATTGGACTCCGTTTAGTTTTCCTTTTCTGCGATACTCTAAAACAAGGAGAAAACAAAAACTGGCACTGGGCTCTAGGTTAATAGGTTAGTCCCAAAAATCATATAAAATATCATATAAATGCATATAAAACATCCTAGAAGGATAATATCATAGCATGAATACTTCATAAATTATAGATACGTTGGAGACGTATCATCGGTCAAACCGCATAACAACATACGTTGTTCCCTTTGTCATCGGTATGTTACTTGCCCGAGATTCGATCGTCGGTATCATCATACCTAGTTCAATCTCGTTACTGGCAAGTGTCTTTACTCATTCCATAATGCATCATCCCGCAACTAACTCATTAGTCACATTGCTTGCAAGGCTTATAGTGATGTGCATTACCGAGAGGGCCCAGAGATACCTCTCCGATACATGAGGTGACAAATCCTAATCTTGATCTATGCCAACCCAACAAACACCTTCGGAGACACCTGTAGAGCATCTTTATAATCACCCAGTTACGTTGTGACATTTGATAGCACACAAGGTGTTCCTTCGGTATTCGGGAGTTGCATAATCTCATAGTCAGAGGAACATGTATAAGTCATGAAGAAAGCAATAGCAATAAAACTAAACGATCATTATGCTAAGCTAACGGATGGGTCTTGTCCATCACATCATTCTCTAATGATGTGATCCTGTTCATCAAATGACAACACATGTCTATGGTCAGGAAACATAACCATCTTTGATCAACGAGCTAGTCAAGTAGAGGCATACTAGGGACACTCTGTTTTGTCTATGTATTCACCCATGTACTAAGTTTCCGGTTAATCCAATTCTAGCATGAATAATAAACATTTATCATGATATAAGGAAATATAAATAAGAACTTTATTATTGCCTCTAGGGCATATTTCCTTCATTTAATTGCTACTATTTCAAATTGTACCGGATTTGAATTTGAATTTGAATGTATGCTATAGCTTTATTCATATCCATCAGATTCAAACAACCAATGCATTATTCGATTCATAGGTACATATGTTCAAGAATTACATAAGAACCAAATAAAGAATGATGTACCACAGTTGTATACTTGTACTATTAAAGACGGTAAAGAAAGAGGCGTAATACATTCTGGTTGCTGAACAAGGTGAAGCAGAATACCCATATTGTGCCCTCCTCCATGGAGAAGGCACACACGACTCTAGTCCAACTCCTTGTGATGGCTGACCGCCCATCCTTCACGGTCTTCATTAAAACATCTAGATAATCATCGTTGTCTGGTAGAAATACTTTAACCTTTGCATTGCCACCAATCATGTAGTTTGAGAGGTAACCTTGAGTAAACTGTTTTGGGAACCACTACAAAGGAAAAAAGATTCAGACATTTTCATCTAACACAACTCATTATGGGCAGTAAAAAGAAGGCTGCAGATTTCTTACTTACCATCCTGCAGTTCGCTGTTGTCTTGGATAAAGTGTAAACAAATAGTTTAATGCCATCTTTTGACCCATTTTACTAACAATCTTTATCAGCTTACTTGATGTTGGTTCATCGATATCTCATTTCCCCATACGCAGAAAGGGTCGAAGCGCGGATCTTTACCAATGACATATGTACCTAAAAGCACCAAGTTAATATTAGAAGCTAAACAACAATTGCACAATGATGTAGTACTACACTCTTTTATAATATCTTATAACATCCAATATACTCACATATGAGATGAATTAACATCGTATATTATGGGCCGGAAGGAGCTTATTGCATTCTTACAAATTATCGGCTGATTAACTGCTGCTGTATCCATGGGTTAGAGTTAGTTTGAGCTAGTTCGGGCTCAAATAGCCCTAAAGTATATCCAAACATGAGGGCTAGTTTGATCTAGTTGCATCTAACCCACCCAAAAAAACTATCCAACCCAAGAGGTGCTAATTGGAGCTAGTTCTCCTAGTGCATTTATTGTCAATTTAACCCTGTCATCCAAACACCTCTTTGGATGGAGTTAGTTCAGGGTTAGTCATGATCTAGAAACTAACTCTAACCTCTATCTAAGTTGAGTATCCAAAGAGGGTTGTGTTGTTGTTGTTGCTGCTGCTTTTCTACGTATATCTAGACATCATCAGAACATTAAGGTAACACTCTTCCTTGTTGCTACGTAGCCCAGGATTGCATATTTAGACATTAAGTATAGTGCATGTTGCTATGTAGCCTCAGATATATTACATATGGCCCTAGTTAACCTAACGATAAATGGGTTATAGATATATTCAGTTAGAAGTCCGATTCACCGATTAGTCCCTTATCAGCCCTCGGCCTATATGGTACCAGCTACTGATATCCTAAATAGTGAGTATATATAAGCCATGGGATGAAACAACCTCGATGGAAAACAACAGTCGTTCCCAAAATTGTCCTGTGTAGGTACATTGAGAGGCATGTTAAGCACAATAGGCTAAATATCAACCAAAATTATCCAAAAGATAGCTTCAGTGTGCAGGTTTAAGCACACTAGTAAAGCAAAACAAGTGGAAAGGTGTGTTAACTGCAACAGGCCTAACATTTAACAACAAGCAAACATAGTCATTCAAACTGGTGTTGTGCCGGTCTAAGTACACTGGTTATTGTTAAATAAAAATGGAAAGGCGTGTTAACTACAAGATGCAGCAACCAAATGTAGTCATTCATAGTGGTATTGTTGAAACTGGTACTCACAAAATTGAACTACATAGTTCATACTTGCACATATAGAACATCACGTTGTAAATAACTGGAATAAAAAAGGCATACTACGAACAACCAAAGATAGCATTTGAAACTAGACATATGCTAACTACAAACAACTGAACAATCAAAAAACTTTAAAAGAGGCATATGCTAGCTATGACAGGCTTAACAACAAGCAAATATATGCATTCCTATCGGTATGTTTAAAACTGGATTGATAAAATGTACCGCACAGTAAATAATTGCACATGTAGAGCATCACATTGTGAACAACAGAAATAAACAAGGCATACTGCCAACAACCAAATATAGCAATTAAAACTGGACATATTCTCACTACACTACAAAAGGGACTCGACAAAACAAATCATGGGTTCCCCCTGTGAAGAGGCATGACAAAACAAATCATGGGTTTCCTCACTTGTCACTGATGGGCTCGTTCCCGTGGGAAGAGCACGGACCCTGGATGCGCTCCATGTTGTCGTAGATGGGCTCCTTCCCCTTGGAAGAGCACGGCTGTAGGGTGCCCTCCCTGATGTCGCAGGCGGGCTCTTTCCCCTTGGAAGAGCAGATGGGATCTTTCCCCTTGGAAGAGCCGGAGAGGGTGCCCTCCTCATGGTCACCGTCGATGAGGTCTGACTTGGAAGTTGTGGATCCCAAGCCAGCGTCGCAGAACGTGTCCTTCAGAAATGACAAAAAGGGGCTCGATGGCGATGTAGGATGGCAAATTCTTGACAGCGAGCCAGAGGAGATCAGCGGCGGGGCCATGGATGAGATCGACGGCGGTTGAACCCGAGGGGTTGGGGGTGGGCCACTTAACCTGTGACATAGCCCGCCTCAGGCCGTCGCTGTCGATGACCTCGATGTCGTACCCAGCGTCCGCGACATACTCGCATACTCTAGCCCGCTGATTAAGTGCCTGCGGCCAGTAATGGTCGTCAGCTTCCTCGGCGACGTCTAGCGAAGAGACCGCGATACACCTCTTTTGGGTCGGTTGCTCCTCGAGCTCCACGGGAAGCGTAGCCGGGCTTAGGCTGTGATACGTCTCCGACCTATCTACTTTTCCTAACGCTTTTCTTCTTGTTTTGGACTCTAATTTGCATGATTTGAATGAAACTAACCCCGGGCTGATGCAGTTTTCAGCAGAACTACCATGGTGTTGTTTTTGTGCAGAAATAAAAGTTCTCGGAATGAAACAAAACTTTGCGAGGATTTTTTATATCAATAAAGAGAATTTATGGAGCCAAGAGCCACCGGAGGGGGGCACCTGGGTGGGCACAACCCACCAGGGCGCGCCTGCCCTCCCAAGCGCGCCCAGGTGGGTTGTCCCCACCTGGTGGCCTCGCAGACCCTGAAACCGACGCTATAAAATCCTATTTTTCCAGAAAAAATCAGGGAGAAAGAATTATCGTGATCCACGAGACGGAGCCCCCGTCACCTCCTGTTCTTCATCGGGAGGCCAGATCTGGAGTCCGTTTGGGGCTCCGAAGAGGAGGATCTTCGTTCTTCATCTCACCAACCCTTCTCCATCGCCAATTCCGTGATGCTCCCCACCGGGAGTGAGTAGTTCCTTCGTAGGCTCGCTGGTCGGTGAGGAGTTGGATGAGATTCATCATGTAATCGAGTTAGTTTTGTTAGGGCTTGATCCCTGGTATCCATTATGTCCTTAGATTGATGTTGCTATGACTTTGCCATGCTTAATGCTTGTCACTTTGGGCCCGGGTGCCATGAATTCAGATCTGAACCATTTATGTTATCACCATTATATCCATGTTCTAGATTCGATCTTGCAAGTTATTGTCACCTACTACGTGTTATGATCCGGCAACCCCGAAGTGACAATAGTCGGGACCACTCCCGGTGATGACCGTAGTTTGAGGAGTTCATGTATTCACCGTGTGTTAATGCTTTGTTCCAATTCTCTATTAAAAGGAGGCCTTAATATCCCTTAGTTTCCAATATGGACCCCGCTACCACGGGCGGGTAGGACAAAAGATGCCATGCAAGCACGTATGACTATTTACGGAATACACGCCTACATTATATTTATGAACTGGAGCTAGTGTCGTATCGCCCTAGATTATGACTGTCACATGATGAATATCATCCAACAAATTACCGATCTAATGCCTATGAATTTATCTTATATTGTTTTTGCTAAGTTACTACTGCTGCTATTACTATTGCACTTGCTACAAAATTACTGCTACCACTGTTACCGTTACCATCGCTGCTGCTACTATTATCAAAACTATCATATTACTTTGCTACTGATCACGTTGCTGCAGATAATTAATCTCCAGGTGTGGTTAAATTGACAACTCAGCTGCTAATACCTTCAAATATTCTTTGGCTCCCCTTGTGTCGAATCTATAAATTTGGGTTGAATACTCTACCCTCAAGAACTGTTGCGATCCCCTATACTTGTGGGTTATCAAGACCTTTTTCTGGCGCCATTGCCGGGGAGCATAGCTATATTTGTTGAGTCACTTGGGATTATTATCAATTTATCACTATGAAGAATCTGAAGGATGCTAAGACTAAGATTTATCCCTCTAAGACGAGGGGAGCTAAGGAACTGCCATCCAGTGATCAACAACGGGTTTAGCATCAGGTTCCATATTAATTTTGTGCTGACATAGAGTGGGACTAATGCCCTTTAAATCATCAAGAGTATATCCAATAGCAGCTCGGTGCTTCCTTAGAACTTTCAATAATCTGTCTTCTTCATGTTCTGAAAGGTTAACACTAATAATAACTGGATATATCTTCTTTTCATCAAGATAAGCATATTTCAAAGTGTCTGGCAATTGTTTTAATTCAAACACAGGATCGCCTTTAGGTGGAGGAGGACCTCCTTGAGTTTCAATAGGCAAGTTGTGTTTAAGAAAAGGACGTTGTTCAAAGAAAATCTTATCTATTTCACTTCTTTCATGCATATGTAAATCATTTTCATGGTCTAACAAATATTTTTCTAGTGGATCAGTTGGAGGCACAACAATAGAAGCAAGACTAACTAATTCATCTTTACTAGGCAATTCTTTTTCATGAAGCTTTCTACTAAACTTGGAAAAATTAAACTCATGAGACTCATCACCAAAACTAACACCGACAGTTTGTTTCTCACAGTCTATTCTAGCATTAACGGTGTTCAAGAAAGGTCCACCAAAGATTATGGGGCAAAAGTCATCTTGTGGGGAACCAAGAACAAGAAAATCAGTAGGGTATTTTATTTTCCCACACAAGACTTCAACATCTCTAACAATTCCAATTGGTGATATAGTGTCTCTATTAGCAAGTTTAATAGTAACATCTATGTCTTCTATCTCTGCGGGTGCTATGTCATTCATAATTTCTTAATATAAGGAATAAGGAATAGCACTCACACTAGCACCTATGTCACATAAACCATGATATATAACAGTGATCTCCTATTTTAACTGAGACAATGGGCATGCCAACAACAGGTCTATGTTTATCCTTTTTACCAGGTTTGGCAATTCTAGCAGCTTCTTCACAGAAGTAAATAACATGACCATCTACATTTTCTTCCAAGAGATCTTTAACCATAGCAATATTAGGTTCCACTTTAATTTGTTCATCAGGTTTAGGTGTTCTAATGTAACTCTTGTTGACCACAGTTGAAACTTTAGCATGTTCCTTTATTCTAACAAGGAAAGGTGGTTTCTCAATATAAGCAGAAGGAACAGCTGGAGCAACATTGTAAAGTACAGTTTCTTCTTTAACTGGTATTGGTTCTTTGATTTCTTCTTTAATAGGTGGGTGATATTTAAACCACTTCTCTTTAGGGAGGTCAACATGAGTAGCAAATGATTCACAGAAGGAAGCTACTATCTCAGAGTCAAGTCCATATTTAGTGCTAAACTTTTGAAAAGCATCGGTATTCATAAAAGATTTAACACAATCATACTTAAGCTTAATACCTGAATCTTTACCTTCGTCGAGTTCCCAATCTTCAGAGTTGCGTTTAATTCTTTCCAAAAGATCCCACCGGAATTCAGTAGTCTTCTTCATAAAAGAACCAGCACAAGAAGTATCAAGCAGTCTTCTTCATAAAAGAACCAGCACAAGAAGTATCAAGCATGGTTTGATCATTACGAGAAAGCCGAGCATAAAAATTCTGGATAATAATTTCTCTTGAGAGCTCATGATTGGGGCATGAATATAACATTGAATTAAGCCTCCCCCAAGCTAGAGCGATACTTTCTCCTTCACGAGGCCAAAAATTATATATATAATTCCGATCACGATGAACTAGATGCATAGGATATTTTTTTTGGTGGAACTCCAATTTCAAACGATTCCAAGATCCAATATGATCGCATAGCCTATACCATGCCAATGCTTTTCCCTTCAAAGATAAAGGGAAAACCTTCTTCATAACTTCATCCCCGGGTAAACTTGCAAGCTTGAACAATCCACAAATTTGTTCTACATATATTAAGTGCATATCAGGATGTTCCGTTCCATCTCCTGCATAAGTATTAGCTAGCAGTTGTTCTATCATACCTGAAGGAATTTCATATCCATACTTTTAGTAGGTGCAGTAGGTTGAGGGGTAGCTAATTGTGGTTTCGGTCGAGGTGAAGATACCCTGAACAAACCCCTCAAAGGATTGTTTTCCATAGTAACAAGTGACAATAAATTTCAGCACACTATATAAATGTTTCCTTACCAAATTCCACTTACCAAAGGCGCTTCACTCCCCGGCAATGGCGCCAGAAAATAGCCTTGATGACCCATAAGTATAGGGGATAAATTGTAGCTATTTTTGATAAGTAAGAGTGTCGAACCAACGAGGAGCAGAAGGAAATGACAAGTAGTTTTCAGTAAGGTAATGTCTGCAAGTGCTGAAATTGTAAGTAACTGAGTAGTTTGATATTAAGATAATTTGTAACGGGCAAGTAACGATAGTAGTAACAAAAGTGTAGCAAGATAGCCCAATCCTTTGGAGGCAAAGGACAGGCCAAAACGATCTCTTATGATAAGCAAAGCGTTCTTGAGGGTACACGGGATTTTCATCTAGTCACTTTCATCATGTTGGTTTAATTCGTGTTAGGTACTTTGATAATTCGATATGTAGGTGGACCGGTGCTTAGGTGCTGTTCTTACTTGAACAAGCCTCCTACTTATGAGTAATGATAACCCACAAGTATAGGGGATCAATTGTAGCCTCTTTCGATAAGTAAGAGTGTCGAACCCAACGAGGAGCTAAAGGTAGAACAAATATTCCCTCAAGTTCTATCGACCACCGATACAACTCTACGCACGCTTAACGTTCGCTTTACCTAAAACAAGTATGAAACTAAAAGTACTTTGTAGGTGTTGTTGGATAGGTTTGCAAGATAATAAAGAGCACATAAATAAAATCTAGGGGCTGTTTAGATAAAGACACAATAAAGTTAGTATAGCGAGTGTGGAAAAGTGGTGGTAGGAGTTGCGAAATTGTCCCTAAGCAATTGACTACTTTACTGGACCGATAGCAAGTTCTATGTGGGAGAGGCCACTGCTAGCATGTCATCCCTGACTTGGAATTCTATGCACTTATGATTGGAACTATTAGCAAGCATCCGCAACTACTAACGTTCATTAAGGTAAAACCCAACCATAACATTAAGATATATTGGTCCCCCTTCAATCCCGTATGCATCCATTTCTATGCTAGGTTGAAGCTTCTGTCACTCTTGCCCTCCAATACATAGTTCTATCAACATACAACTAACCATATGGTGTGATCCACGTGCGTGCTCATACGATGGGCACCAAAGTACAGCAACATAACCACAAGCAAATTAAACCAATCATAGCAATTCACCAATTACCGATAGGACAACAAAAATCTACTCAGACATCATAGGATGGCAACACATCATTGGATAATAATATGAAGCATAAAGCACCATGTTCAAGTAGAGGGTACAACAGGTTGCGGGAGAGTGGACTGTTGTAGATAGATGGGGGAAGGTGATGAAGATGTTGGTGAAGATGACGGAGGTGTTGGTGTAGATTGCGGTGACGATGATGGCCCCGGCGGCGTTCTGGCTCCATCGGAAGAGAGGGGGAGAGGGCCCCCCTTCTTCTTCTTCTTCCTTGACCTTCTCCCTAGATGGGAGAAGGGTTTCCCCTCTGGTCCTTGGCTTCCATGGCATGGGAGGGGCGAGAGCCCCTCCGAGATTGGATTTGTCTCTCTATCTCCCTCTGTTTCTGCGTTCATTGATTCTGCCCTTTCACCATTTCTTATATCCCCGGAGATCCGTAACTCCGATTGGGCTGAAATTTGAACATGATTTTTATTCGGATATTGGCTTTCTTGCTGCGAAAGAAAGGCACCAACCGCTTTACAGGGTGGCCACGAGGGCCTAAGGCGCGCCTGACCCCCTGGGACGCGCCCCTCACCCTCGTGGGCCCCTCGGGCACCGTCTCGCGTTGATTCTTCTTCCCAAAAATCACATATATTCCAAAAAAAAATCTTCGTCAGTTTTTATCCCGTTTGGACTCCGTTTGATATGGATTTTCTGTGAAACAAAAAACATGCAACAAACAGGAGCTGGCACTGGATCAATATGTTAGTCCCGAAAGTTGTATAAAAAGTTGCCAAAAGTATGTAAAAGTTGTAGAATATTGGCATGGAACAATAAAAAATTGTAGATACGACGGAGACGTATCAAGTAACCCTCCTGCAAGCATCCGCAACTACGAGAAAAGAATTAAGAATAAATTCTAACCATAGCATTAAACTTTTGGATCCAATCGGTCCCTTACGGAATAGCACATAAACTGGGGTTTAAGCTTCTGTCACTCTCGCAACCCATCATCTAATTGTAACTCCGCAGTGCATTCCCTTAGGCCCAAATATGGTGAAGTGTCATGTAGTCAACATTCACATGACACCACTAAGGGAATCACAACGTTCAAGCATACTAATAAAGCAATCATGTCTTTTCAAAATAACATGGCCAAAGAAAGTTATCCCTACAAAATCATATGGTCTCGCTATGCTCCATCTTCACCACACAAAATATTCAAATCATGCACAACCCCGATGACAAGCCAAGCAATTGTTTCATACCTTTGACATTCTCAAACCTTTTCAACTTTCACGCAATACATGAGCGTGAGCCATGGACATAACACTATAGGTGGAATAGAATATGATGGTGGAGGTTGTGTGGAGAAGACAAAAAGGAGAAAGTCTCACATCGACGCGGCAAATCAACGGGCTATGGAGATGCCCATCAATTGATGTCAATGTGAGGAGTAGGGATTACCATGTAACGGATGCACTAGAGCTATAAGTGTATGAAATCTCAAACTGAAACTATGTGGGTGTGCATCCAACTTGCTTGCTCATGAAGACCTAGGCCATTTGAGGAAGCCCATCGTTGGAATATACAAGCCAAGTTCTATAATGAAAATTCCCACTAGTATATGAAAGTGATAACTCAAGAGACTCTCTTATGAAGAACATGGCGCTACTCTGAAGCACAAGTGTGGTAAAAGGATAGTAACATTGTCCCTTCTCTCTTTTCTCTCATTTTCTCTCTCTCTCTCTCTCTCTCTCTCTCTCTCTCTCTCTCTCTCTTTTAGGCTTCTTTGGCCTCTCTCTCTTTTGTGGGGGGGGGGCTTCTTTGGCCACTTTTATTTTGATAACCTCACATGGGACAATGTTCTAATAATGATGATCATCACACTTTTATTTACTTACAACTCAATACTAGAACAAAGATATGACTCTATATGAATGCCTCCGGCGGTGTACCGGGATGTGCAATGATCTAGCGTAGCAATGACATAAAAAAATAGACAAGCCATGAAAACATCATGCTAGCTATCTTACGATCATGCAAAGCAATATGACAATAAATGCAAGTCATGTATATGATGATGATGGAAGTTGCATGGCAATATATCTCGGAATGGCTATGGAAATGCCATAATAGGTAGGTATGGTGGCTGTTTTGAGGAAGATATAAGGAGGCTTATGTGTAATAGAGCGCATCGTATCACGGGGTTTGGATGCACCGGCAAAGTTTGCACCAACTCTCGAGGTGAGAAAGGGCAATGCACGGTACCGAAGAGGCTAGCAATGATGGAAGGGTGAGAGTGCATATAATCCATGGACTCAACATTAGTCATAAAGAATCACATACTTATTTCAAAAATCTATTAGTCATTGAAACAAAGTACTACACGCATGCTCCTAGGGGGATAGATTGGTATGAAAAGACCATCGCTCGTCCCCGACCGCCACTCATAAGGAAGACAATCAATAAAACCTCATGCTCCAACTTCGTTACATAACGGTTCACCATACGTGCATGCTAGGGGAATCACAAACTTCAACACAAGTATTTCTACAATCCATGACTACCCACTAGCATGACTCTAATATCACCATCTTTATATCACAATACTATTGCAAGGAATCAAACATATCATATTCAGTGATCTACAAGTTCTATGTAGGATTTTATGACTAACCTTGTGAATGACCAATTCTTGTCAACTCTCTAAGTAGATATAAGTGAAGCAAGAGAGTTTAATTCTTTCTACAAAATATATGCCCATGCTCTAACAAATATAAGTGAAGCAAAAGAGCATTCTAAAAATGGCGGTTTTCCATGTGAAGAGAAACAGGCAATCCAAACTTCAAATGATATAAGTGAAGCACATGAAGCATTCTATAAAGCCATACTCAAAAGATATAAGTAAAGTGCAAAGAGCATTCTATAAATCAACCATGGACTATCTCATACCAGCATGGTGCATCAAAGAAAAGTGAAATCTAAATGCAAAAGACGCTCCAAGATTTGCACATATCACATGAACGAAACAAAACCGAAAACATACCGATACTTGTTGAAGAAAGATGGGATGCCTTCCGGGGCATCCCCAAGCTTAGATGCTTGAGTATCCTTGAATATTTACTTGGGGTGCCTTGGGCATCCCCAAGCTTTAGCTCTTGCCTCTCCTCCTTATCCTCATATCGAGACATCCTCGATCTTCGAACACTTCATCCACACAAAACTCAACAGAAAGCTCGGTAATATCCGTTAGTATAATAAATCAAATCACTACTCTAAGTACTGTTGAAAACCAATTAATATTTTGTTTTTGAATTATAGATAATGTAATATAACTTTTCCATGGCTTAATCCACTGATATAAATTGATAGTTTCATCAAAACAAGCAAACTATGCATCAAAAACAGAATCTGTCTTAAACAGGACAGTCTGTAGTAATCTGAACATTCAGCATACTTATGGTACTCCAAAAATTCTGAAAAAATTAGGAAAAATAAAAAAATTGTATAGAAAGACAGTGCAAAAAGTTTCAGAACCGTTTGACGTTCCAGTAAAAAATGTAAAATCGCGCACTACAGCCAAAGTTTCTGTTTTGCACCGCACAAACCAACAAGCAGTGTAAACATCCTAAAGGCGAATCTTGGCACATTATTTTTGTTTTTAAACTTTATAAAGGCACACAACATAAATAAATTACTCTCTAAAACTTATGGGTTGTCTCCCTGGCAGCGCTTTCTTTAAAGCCATTAAGCTAGGCATATAGTGCTCAAGTAATGGATCCACCCAGATCCCAAGGTATATCAAAGCCAATTTTAATTAACAATGATTTGTGATTTATTAGTGAGCACAAAGTAACATATATCATGCAACAATGAAGTCTAACTCTCTTCCTATGCATCGGCATGTCATAAAAGAACAATTCATGCACACATAGTAAAGGCCAATGCATAGTATAAACAGTTTCTTGCAATTTTATCATATTGGAAACATGGAGAGGCAGAGATGTAGTTCCCCTCTCATAATAATTGCAAGTAGGAGCAGAAAACACATGCATATTATATCTATCAAAATCATCATGTGTAGTAGTGAAACGCAACCCATCAATATAATCCTTAATAAGGGCAAACTTCTCTGATATAGTGTAGTCGGGAGAATTCAAAAAGATAATAGGACTATCATGCGTGGGTGCAATAGCAACAATTTCATGTTTAACATAAGGAACTATAGCAAGTTCATCTCCATAAGCATAATTCATATTGGCATCTTGGCCACAAGCATAGCAAGCATCATCAAAAAGGGATATTTCAGAAGAATCAACGGGATCATAACAATCATCATAGCAATCATCCTTCGGTAAGCACGAAGGGACATTAAATAATGTATGAGTTGGAGAGTTACACTCATTAGAAGGTGGGAACGGGTAGCTAATCCGATCTTCCTCCTTTTGTTCTTCGCTCTCCTCATCGTCTTTTCCATCCAATGAGCTCACAGTTTCATCAATTTCTTCTTCCATAGACTCCTGCAAAATATTAGCCTCTTCTCGGACAGCGGAGACTTTCTCAATAAATTCATCAATGTCATAATTGTATTTATAATTCTCATAGCAATATTTAAGGATAGCTACATTTTCAGGTCTATAAACTGAATCATCAAAATCTTCAAACTCTTTAAACAAAGATTCAATTTCACAAGCACCCTTAAAAGCAACAAATTCTTCTATTCGTTCCACATCATAGTAATCATATATACCATTAGCATAAGAAGCTAATGTTTCATTATCATTAAAATTGCATGAAAAGGGAAGGTGTGGAGCCTTCATCCTAGAGCAACAAGTATAATCATATCTCAAGCATAGATGCCGAGCATACCAATGCAACATATAAATTTGATCCCATAATAGTTTCCCTTTTTGAGTCAAGCGATAATCCCTAAAGTATTCACGTTGATCCAACGTGTCTCCCATTACATAATTGAATGGGGTTTTCTCAGGATTATTAAAGTAGTGCATAATATCTTTCACATAATGAGCATCGAGGGTTTTAGGAGGTTCCCCATCTCCATGAGTAGCAAGTAAACCTAATTTTTTGGTATTTCGTGTTCCATATCCATAACTAAAGATAGAGAACAACTTAGAACCGAAAATAAAAACTACTTAGTGATAAAGCGAACAAGCACACACGAGACTATTCACCCCACGCTATAACTCCCCGGCAACGGCGCCAGAAAAAGGTCTTGATAACCCACAAGTATAGAGGATCAATTGTAGCCTCTTTCGATAAGTAAGAGTGTCGAACCCAACGAGGAGCTAAAGGTAGAACAAATATTCCCTCAAGTTCTATCGACCACCGATACAACTCTACGCACGCTTAACGTTCACTTTACCTAAAACAAGTATGAAACTAAAAGTACTTTGTAGGTGTTGTTGGATAGGTTTGCAAGATAATAAAGAGCACGTAAATAAAATCTAGGGGCTGTTTAGATAAAGACACAATAAAGTTAGTATAGCGAGTGTGGAAAAGTGGTGGTAGGAGTTGCGAAATTGTCCCTAAGCAATTGACTACTTTACTAGACCGATAGCAAGTTTTATGTGGGAGAGGCCACTGCTAGCATGTCATCCCTGACTTGGAATTCTATGCACTTATGATTGGAACTATTAGCAAGCATCCGCAACTACTAACGTTCATTAAGGTAAAACCCAACCATAGCATTAAAATTTATTGGTCCCCCTTCAATCCCGTATGCATCAATTTCTATGCTAGGTTGAAGCTTCTGTCACTCTTGCCCTCCAATACATAGTCCTATCAACATACAACTAACCCTACGGTGTGATCCACGCGCACGCTCATATGATGGGCACCAAAGGACAGCAACATAACCACAAGCAAATTAAACCAATCATAGCAATTCACCAATTACCGATAGGACAACGAAAATCTACTCAGACATCATAGGATGGCAACACATCATTGGATAATAATATGAAGCATAAAGCACCATGTTCAAGTAGAGGGTACAACGGGTTGCGGGAGAGTGGACCGTTGTAGATAGATGGGGGAAGGTGATTAAGATGTTGGTGAAGATGACGGAGGTGTTGGTGTAGATTGCAGTGACGATGATGGCCCCGACGGCGTTCCGGCGCCACCGGAAGAGAGGGGGAGAGGCCCCCCTTCTTCTTCTTCCTTGACCTTCTCCCTACATGGGAGAAGGGTTTCCCCTCTGGTCCTTGGCTTCCATGGCATGGGAGGGGCGAGAGCCCCTCCGAGATTGGATCTGTCTCTCTGTCTCGCTCTGTTTCGGCCTCCCTAATTCTGCCCTTTCACCGTTTCTTATATTCCCGGAGATCCGTAACTCCGATTGGGCTGAAATTTGAACACGTTTTTTATTCGGATATTGGCTTTCTTGCGGCGAAATAAAGGCACCAACCGCCTTACAAGGTGGCCACGAGGGCCCAGGGTGCGCCTGACCCCCTGGGGCGCGCCCCTCACCCTCGTGGGCCCCTCGGGCATCGTCTCGCGTTGATTCTTCTTCCCAAAAATCACATATATTCCAAAAAAATTGTTAGTTTTTATCCCATTTGGACTCCGTTTGATATGGATTTTCTGCGAAACAAAAAACGTGCAACAAACAGGAACTGGCACTGGGCACTGGATCAATATGTTAGTCCCAAAAATAGTATAAAAAGTTGCCAAAAATATGTAAAAGTTGTAGAATATTGGCATGGAACAATAAAAAATTATAGATACGACGGAGACGTATCAAGTAACCCTCCCGGAAGAATCCGCAACTACGAGAAAAGAATTAAGAATAAATTCTAACCATAGCATTAAACTTTTGGATCCAATCGGCCCCTTACGGAATAGCATATAAACTGGGGTTTAAGCTTCGGTCACTCTCGCAACCCATCATCTAATTGTAAATCCACAGTGCATTCCCTTAGGCCCAAATATGGTGAAGTGTCATGTAGTCAACGTTCACATGACACCACTAAGGGAATCACAACATACATATTATCAAAATATCGAACACATATCAAGTTCACATCATTACTTGCAACATGATTTCTCCCATGACCTCAAGAACAAAAGTAACTACTCAAAAATGATAATCATGGTCAAGATCAGAGGGGTATTAAATAGCATATTGGATCTGAAAATATAATCTTCCACCAAATAAACCATATAGTAATCAACTACAAGATGTAATCAATAGTACTAGTCACCCACAAGCACCAATCTATAGTTCCGGTAACAAGATTGAACACAAGAGATGAACTAGGGTTTGAGATGAGATGGTGCTGTTGAAGATGTTGATGGAGATAGCCCTCCCCAAGATAGGAGAGTTGGTGGTGATGATGATGACGATGATTTCCCCTTCCGGGAGGGAAGTTCCCCCAGCGGAATCGCTCCGCCGGAGGGCAAAAGTGCTCCTGCCCAAGTTCCGCCTCGAGACGGGGGTGCTCCGTCCCGAAAGTCCTCTCCTTATTTTTTCTAGGTCAAAATGACCTATATACCAGAAGATGGGCACCGGAGGTGGGCCTGGGTGAGCACAACCCACCAGGGCGCGCCTGGGCTCCCTGGCGTGCCCAGGTGGGTTGTGCCCACCTAGTGGGCCCCCTCTGGTAGTTATTTGCTCCAATATTCATCATATATTTGATAAAAAATCTTCGTGAAGTTTCATCTTGTTTGGAGTTGTGCAGAATAGGTGGCCTCACGTAGCTTTTCCAGGTCCAAATTTCCAGCTGCCGGAATTCTCCCTCTTTGTGTATACCTTGCATATTATGAGAGAAAAGGCATTACAATTACTCCAAAAAGCATTATTATGGATAAAAACATCATAAATAACAGTAAGGAAACATGATGCAAAATGGACGTATTAGTACCTTGCTTGATGACGATGATGTGCCACTTGGTGAATTTCTTAATGAACAAATTGCTAGAGTAATACAACATGATGTTGTTGAATCTGATGATGAGCTTTAAACTGAAACTCCTGAAACACCTACTAGAACTAGCCTTCCTAGATATGAATTGCCTAAGGTACCGGAAGGTTATGTAATGAATGAGGAGACAACTAGAGATATTCTTGCTTGTAAGGATAGAGATGATCTAGAGAAATTATTATGCAACTATAAAGAAAAATCTCTGAATGCTAGAATGCAATATGATCCTAAGTTTGCTACCTCACCTATCTTTATTGATGATAAGGATTATGAATTCTCTGTCGACCCAGAGTTAATTACTTTGGTTGAATCTGATCCTTTCCATGGTTATGAAACTGAAACAGTTGTGGCACATCTTATTAAGTTGAATGACATAGCCACCCTTTTTACTCATGATGAGAAGACTCGCTATTACTTTATTCTCAAATTATTTCCGTTCTCATTAAAGGGTGATGCTAAAGCTTGGTACAATACTCTTGCACCTGGTTGTGTGTGTAGTCCCCAGGATATGATCTATTACTTCTTTGAAAAATATTTTCCTGCTCATAAGAAACAAGCTGCTTTACAGGAAATATTTAACTTTGTGCAAATTAAAGAAGAGAGTCTCCCACAAGCTTGGGGGAGGCTTTGCCAGTTACTCAATGTTGTGCCTAATCATCCTCTTAAGAAAAACGAAATACTTGATATCTTCTATAATGGACTAATCGATGCTTCTAGGGACTTCCTAGATAGTTGTGCTGGTTGTGTTTTCAGGGAACGAACTGTTGGACAAGCTGAAGAATTATTGAATAATATATTGAAAAATTATGATGATTGGACTATTCCTGAACCACCGCCTAAACCCACTACGAAGAAGAGGGGTATATTATATCTCAGTCCTGAAGATATGCAAGAGGCAAAGAAATCTATGAAGGAAAAATGATGTGCCTGAATACAAACATGGATGTGCCTGAATACAAGTTTGTGGTCCATGGAAATGTTAGCTGGAAAGAATTGCTGAGTCGAACAAAACATTTGAAGTTCACAAATGTGAAACTTAAGCATTTGATAAAATCTTGGCATTGTTTCTTTGTACAGGCCAATTTTCTTCGGTGTGATGACTAGCTAGAGTCGAGGACGACTTCTTTTCAAGAGAGGGAGGATGATAAGGACATGAAAACCATTCAACCCTTAGAGTCGAGGACGACTCCTTTTCAAGAGGGGGAGGATGATGAGGACATCCCGGCCATGGATACCACACCAACAATCATCAACGGTCCAATCACAAGAAGTCACACAATGCAAATACATGATCAGGTGAACGCTAACTTAAGTTTATCATTTGACCTTGAAAACATGGTTGTGCCTTCACCTCCTTTGTTTTTGGTTGAACTCGGGTGCAATATCGAAGAAGGCCAAACACATTTCAGTCCGTCAAAAACAATGTTTTATGGCGAAGAAACAAAGTTAGGAGTTCATGAAGAAATGAGTTGTCTGCTGAAGAAACATTGTTCCGATTCTGACAAAACACTGTTTTGCACGAGTTTGATTTCCAAAGCTAGTTTGATTTCGCACCTATCTAGGGGGGTTGTCCCTATTATAAATAGGCTAGCTCTTCCCTTCGTGAGGGACTTTTGCCATTTCTATCAAAGACCAAAGACATAGGCTCCTCCTGAGATTGGAGAGCTCTTGTTATCCTTATTCTCGTGATTCCTTGAGAAATTGCTCCTAATTCGTGCTCCACGACTAGATCGTGTTGTGTGGATTAGAGTTCGTGGTTTCCCTTGCGGATTGCACCTATCCCGTGCTCCACGACTTGAGTGTGGTTGTGTGGGGTAGTATTGCGAGTTGTGGATCGGCGAATGTTCGGATTGCAAGCTTCGGTGAGCATCCTCCTCGTCGGGTCATGATCTCTTATTTTCCATTTTCCGGCTGCTTGCAGCTAGTTATCACCATCCATTTATCGATCCTACGCCGTGAAGATCGGACCTCCCCTTGTACTACCTCTTCTTCGAAGACGGGGTCACATCATCTGGTATCAGAGCAAGGTTTACACGGTAGGATATGTATATTTGTTGCTAGATCTATCCTTTTTAGTTTGGTTTTCCCCGTCCTAGAGTCCAAAGCCAAAATATCCACAAAAAATCCAACCCTTTGTTGTTGAGATCTAGTTGTTTGCTTTCCTCTTTGTGTTTGCACCAAGTTCTATCCAAAGTTGCTGCTGTTTTTCGTTGAGTCTTGTTGTTGGATCTATTGTGTTGCAAAAAAAGAGCAAAGAAAAAGAGAGAGAGAGAAAAAGAGTGGAAAAAGAGCAAAAAAAAGAGAGAAGAGAAAGTGTTGAGAAACTGTGCAATCATATTCAGTTTGGTGATAAATTTCAGAAGTTGAAGTGGCAAGTGTTGCAGCTCAAACGTGGTGCAAGGATCTACAAATTTTTCTTGTTCATTTGGTTTGCATCGATTGGATCTCAGCACTAGCCCTCCCTTTTTTTACCCCACCCAGATCCACCTAGAAACCGTCAGCTTCCTTCCTTTCATTCGCCCGTCCACTCCTGATTTGCTACTTCCGCACAGCCGCCAGGGAATCATTAGAATTTGGGTAAGCAAGAAGGTGAGTTGAGTGTTTTCCACACATATATATATTTTTTGTTTCGACCACTTGTTTTCGAGGACTAACATGGCACGCTCCAACTCGGGTGCACATGGAGGAAATATTATGGAAGATGAGTTCCCAAAGACTCGAGCTGCACTTGGTGATGTAATTGAAGAAAGTATAGCTGCAGCTTTGCAACAGATGTTTGGAGGACGTCTTCCTATTGCGGGCAATGGGGATCAACACCAACACAACCTCACTGCCTCACTGGTCACCAACAATCGCTGTTGTCGTGGCAACGAAGATCGCCACAATGGTCATGGGAGAGCTGCAGGTGGCCGTGTTCATGGTACCGATACGTCTCCAACGTATCTATAATTTTTTATTGTTCCATGCTATTATATTATATGTTTTGGATGTTTAATGGACTTTATTATACACTTTATTATTATTATTGGGACTAACCTACTAACCCAAGGCCCAGTGCAAATTGCTGTTTTTTTTTGCCTATTTCAGCGTTTCGTAGAAAAGGAATATCAAACGGAATCCAAACGGAATGAAACCTTCGGGAGAGTGATTTTTGGAACAAACATGATCCAGAGGACTTAGAGTAGACGTCAAGAAAGAAATGAGGAGGCCACGAGGCAGGGAGGCACTCCTGCCCCCCTGGGCGCGCCCCCACCCTCGTGGGCCCCTCACAGCTCCACCGACCTACTTCTTCCTCCTATATATACCCATATACCCCAAAAACGTCCAGGAGCACCACAAAACCATATTTCCACCTCCGCAACCTTCTGTACCCGTGAGAAACCATCTTGGAGCCTTTTCCGGTGCTCCGCCGGAGGGGGAATCGATCACGAAGGGCTTCTACATCAACACCATAGCCTCTCCGATGATGTGTGAGTAGTTTACCTCAGACCTTCGAGTCCATAGTTATTAGCTAGATGGCTTCTTCTCTCTCTTTGGATCTCAATACAAAGTTCTCCTCGATCTTCTTGGAGATCTATTCGATGTAACTCTTTTTGCGGTGTGTTTGTCGAGATCCGATGAATTGTGGGTTTATGATCAAGATTATCTATGAACAATATTTGAATCTCCTCTGAATTCTTTTATGTATGATTTGTTATCTTTGCAAGTCTCTTCGAATTATCGGTTTGGTTTGGCCTACTAGATTGATCTTTCTTGCAATGGGAGAAGTGCTTAGCTTTGGGTTCAATCTTGCGGTGTCCTTTCCCAATGAAAGTAGGCGCAGCAAGGCACGTATTGTATTGTTGCCATCGAGGATAAAAAGATGGGGTTTATATCATATTGCTTGAGTTTATCCCTCTACATAATCTTGCCTAATGCGTTACTCTATTCTTATGAACTTAATACTCTAGATGCATGCTGGATAGCGGTCGATGTGTGGAGTAATAGTAGTAGATGCAGAATCGTTTCGGTCTACTTGTCGCGGACGTGATGCCTATATACATGATCATGCCTAGATATTCTCATAACTATGCACTTTTCTATCAATTGCTCGACAGTAATTTGTTCACCCACCGTAATACTTATGCTATCTTGAGAGAAGCCACTAGTGAAACCTATGGCCCCCGGGTCTATTTTCCATCATATTAATCTCCCGTCAACTAGCTATTTCTGTCACCTTTTATTTTGCAATCTTTACTTTTAATCTTTATCATAAAAATACCAAAAATATTATCTTATCATCTCTATCAGATCTCACTTTTTCAAGTGGCCGTGAAGGGATTGACAACCCCTTTATTGTGTTGGTTGCAAGGTTCTTATTTGTTTTTGTAGGTACGAGGGACTTGCGTGTGGCCTCCAACTGGATTGATACCTTGGTTCTCAAAAACTGAGGGAAATACTTACGCTACTTTGCTGCATGACCCTTTCCTCTTCAAGGGAAAACCAACGCATTCTCAAGGGGTAGCAAGAAGGATTTCTGGCGCCGTTCCCGGGGAGTCTACGCACAAGTCAAGACAAACCAAGTACCCATCACAAACTCTTATCCCTCGCATTACATTATTTGCCATTTGCCTCTCGTTTTCCTCTCCCCCACTTCACCTTTGCCGTTTTATTCACCCTCTTTCTCCATTCGTCTCTCTTTGCTTGCTTCGTTTTGCCTGTTCGCCCTAATGTCCCTGCCTAAAAACGTTGATCCTTACCTTAAAAGTTTGGAAGAAATTGAAATCAACGTCAGAAGATTTATACTTTGCAATTTGAGCATAATAATTTCTTTAGAAACAAGCTTAAAGAAGAAGAAAAAGATTTATGGAGTACATGAATAAAGAGCTTGATGATATGTCTAAGGAGTTTTATGGCTTGAGATCTCAATTTGCTCATCTTGAAAAATTAATAGCCAAAATTTCGGATAAGCAGGCCACCTTAGTCAATAAGATGGCCGCTAAACCGGAAGATCTAGAAGGTAATAAGGATGAAGAGTGATTGATGTGTCTCCTATTAAATCTTTGTTTTGCAATATGAATCTTGATAATGATGGGACTGGAGATGAGTCAACTTTAGTTAAAAGGCGTCCCAATGATTCAGAGTTTTTAGATCTTGATGCAAAAATTGGTAAAAGTGGGATTGAAGAGGTCAAAACTTTACATAGCAATGAACCCACTATTTTGGATTTCAAGGAATTTAATTATGATAATTGTTCTTTAATAGATTGTATTTCCTTGTTGCAATCCGTGCTAAATTCTCCGCATGCTTATAGTCAAAATAAGGCTTTTACCAAACATATCGTTGATGCTTTAATGCAATCGTATGAAGAAAAGCTTGAATTAGAAGTTTCTATCCCTAGAAAACTTTATGATGAGTGGGTACCTACTATTAAAATTAAAATTAAAGATCATGAATGCTATGCTTTGTGTGATTTGGGTGCTAGTATTTCCACAATTCCAAAAACTTTGTGTGATGTGTTAGGTTTTCGTGAATTTGATGATTGTTCTTTAAACTTGCACCTTGCGGATTCCACCATTAAGAAAACTATGGGAATAATTAATGATGTTCTTATTGTTTCAAATAGGAATTATGTGCCCATAGATTTCATTGTTCTTGATATAGATTGCAATCCTTCATGTCCTATTATTCTTGGTAGACCTTTCCTTAGAACGATTGGTGCAATTATTGATATGAAAGAAGGGAATATTAGATTCCAATTTATGTTAAGGAAAGGCATGGAACACTTTCCTAGAAAGAAAATTAAATTACCTTATGAATCTATTATGAGAGCCACTTATGGATTGCATGCCAAAGATGATAATACCTAGATCTATCCTTGCCTTTATGCCTAGCTAGGGGCGTTAAACGACAGCGCTTGTTGGGAGGCAACCCAATTTTATTTTTGTTTCTTGCTTTTTGTTTATGTTTAGTAATAAATAATTCGTCTAGCCTCTGTTTAGATGTGTTTTCATGTTTTAATTAGTGTTTGTGCCAAGTAGAACCTTTGGGAAGACTTGGGTGAAGTCTTTTTGATCTCGCTGTAAAAAACAAAAACTTTAACGCTCACGAGATTAGCTACAAATCTTTACTGGAGAGTGCTATTTAGTTGATTCTTCTTGCAGATGATTAATACAAAAATTCCTCACGTCCAGAAATTTATTTCAGATTTTTTTGGAGTTCCACAAGTATATGTTTGATACAGATTACTACAGACTGTTCTGTTTTTGACAGATTCTGTTTTTCGTGTGTTGTTTGCTTATTTTGATGAATCTATGGCTAGTATCGGAGGTTCTGAACCATAGAGAAGTTGGAATACAGTAGGTTTAACACCAATATAAATAAAGAATGAGTTCATTACAGTACCTTAAGGTGGTGGTTTGTTTTCTTTCGCTAACGGAGCTCATGAGATTTTCTGTTAAGTTTTGTGTTGTGAAGTATTCAAGTTTTTGGGTAAAGATTTGATGGATTATGGAACAAGGAGTGGCAAGGGCCTAAGCTTGGGGATTCCTATGGCACCCCAAGGTAAAATCCAAGGACAACCAAAAACCTAAACTGGGGATGCCCCGGAAGGCATCCCCTCTTTTGTCTTCGTCCATCGGTAACTTTACTTGATGCTATATTTTTATTCACCACATGATATGTGTTTTGCTTGGAGCGTCTTGTATGATTTGAGTCTTTGGTTTTTAGTTCACCACAATCATCCTTGCTGTACACACCTTTTGGGAGAGACACACACTAATCGGAATTTATTAGAATACTCTATGTGCTTCACTTATATCTTTTGAGCTAAATAATTTTGCTCTAGTGCTTCACTTATATCTTTTAGAGCACGGTGGTGGTTTTATTTTATAGAAATTATTGATCTCTCATGCTTCACTTATATTATTTTTAGAGTCCTTTAGAACAGCATGGTAATTTTCTTTGGCTATAAAATTAGTCCTAATATGATAGGCATCCAAGATGGATATAATAAAAACTTTCATATAAGTGCATTGAATACTAAGAGAAGTTTGATACTTGATGATTGTTTTGAGATATGGAGATAGTGATATTAAAGTTGTGCTAGTTGAGTAGTTGTGAATTTGAGAAATACTTGTGTTGAAGTTTGCAAGTCCCGTAGCATGCACGTATGGTAAACGTTGTGTAACAAATTTGAAACATGAGGTGTTCTTTGATTGTCATCCTTATGAGTGGCGCTTGGGGACGAGCGATGGTCTTTCCTACCAGTCTATCCCCCTAGGAGCATGCGCGTAGTGCTTGGTTTTTGATGACTTGTAGATTTTTGCAATAAGTATGTGAGTTCTTTATGACTAATGTTGAGTCCATGGATTATACGCACTCTCACCCTTCCATCGTTGCTAGCCTCTTCGGTACCGTGCATTGCCCTTTCTCACCTTGAGAGTTGGTGCAAACTTCGCCGGTGCATCCAAACCCCGTGATACGATACGCTCTATCACACATAAACCTCCTTATATCTTCCTCAAAACAGCCACCATACCTACCTATTATGGCATTTCCATAGCCATTCCGAGATATATTGCCATGTAACTTTCCACCGTTCCATTTATTATGACGCGCTTAATCATTGTCATATTGCCTTGCATGATCATGTAGTTGACATCGTATTTGTGGCAAAGCCACCATGCACATTATTTCATACATGTCACTCTTGATTCATTGCCCATCCCGGTACACCGCCGGAGGCATTCATATAGAGTCATATTTTGTTCTAGTATCGAGTTGTAATCATTGAGTTGTAAATAAATAGAAGTGTGATGATCATCATTAATAGAGCATTGTCCTCCCCCAAAAAAGAGAAAGGCCAAAAAATGGGAAAGGCCCAAATAAAAGAAAAAAGGGACAATTGTACTATCCTTTTTCCACACTTGTGCTTCAAAGTAGCACCATGATCTTTATGATAGAGAGTCTCTTGTTTTGTCACTTTCATATAGTAGTGGGAATTTTTCATTATAGAACTTGGCTTGTATATTCCAACAACGGGCTTCCTCAAATGCCCTAGGTCTTCGTGAGCAAGCAAGTTGGATGCACACCCACTTAGTTTCTTTTGTTGAGCTTTCATACATTTATAGCTCTAGTGCGTCCGTTGCATGGCAATCCCTACTCCTTGCATTGACATCAATTGATGGGAATCTCCCTAGCCCGTTGATTAGCCGCGTCAATGTGATACTTTCTCTTTTTCTGTCTTCTCCACATAACCCCCATCATTATATTCTATTCCACCCATAGTGCTATATCCATGGCTCACGCTCATGTATTGCGTGAAAGTTGAAAAATGTTTGAGATTACTAAAGTATGAAACAATTGCTTGGCTTGTCATTGGGGTTGTGCATGATGAGAGCATTCTTGTGTGACAAAATGGAGCATGACCAAACTATATGACTTTGTAGGGATGAACTTTCTTTGGCCATGTTATTTTGAGAAGACTTGATTGCTTAGTTAGTATGCTTGAAGTATTATTATTTTTATGTCAATATTAAACTTTTATCTTGAATCTTTCGGATCTGAACATTCATGCCACAATAAAGAAAATTACATTGAAGAATATGCTAGGTAGCATTCCACATCAAAAATTCTGTTTTTATCATTTACCTACTCGAGGACGAGCAGGAATTAAGTTTGGGGATGCTTGATACGTCTCCAACATATCTATAATTTTTGATTGTTCCATGCTATTATATTATCTGTTTTGGATGTTTAATGGGCTTTATTATACAATTTATTATTATTTTTGGGACTAACCTACTAACCCAAGGCCCAGTGCAAATTGCTTTTTTTAGCCTATTTCAGTGTTTCGCAGAAAAGGAATATCAAACGAAATCCAAACGGAATGAAACCTTCGGGAGAGTGATTTTTGGAACAAATGTGATCCAGAGGACTTGGAAAGGACGTCAAGAAAGAAACAAGGAGGCCACGAGGCAGGGAGGCGCGCCCCCACCCTTGTGGGCCCCTTGCAGCTCCATCGACCTACTTCTTCCTCCTATATATATACCCATATACCCCGAAAACATCTAGGAGCACCACGAAACCCTATTTCCACCGCCGCAACCTTCTGTACCCGTGAGATCCCATCTTGGGGCCTTTTCCGGTGCTCTGCGGGAGGGGGAATCGATCACGGAGGGCTTCTACATCAACACCATAGCCTCTCCGATGATGTGTGAGTAGTTTACCTCAGACCTTCGGGTCCATAGTTATTAGCTAGATGGCTTCTTCTCTCTCTTTGGATCTCAATACAAAGTTCTCCTCGATCTCCTTGGAGATCTATTCGATGTAACTCTTTTTGCGGTGTGTTTTTCGAGATCCGATGAATTGTGGGTTTATGATCAAGATTATCTATGAACAATATTTGAATCTCCGCTGAATTCTTTTATGTATGATTTGTTATCTGTGCAAGTCTCTTCGAATTATCAATTTGGTTTGGCCTACTAGATTTATCTTTCTTGCAATGGGAGAAGTGCTTAGCTTTGGGTTCAATCTTGCGGTGTCCTTTCCCAGTGACAGCAGGGGCAGCAAGGCACGTATTGTATTGTTGCCATCGAGGATAAAAAGATGGGGTTTATATCATATTGCTTGAGTTTATCCCTCTACATCATGTCATCTTGCCTAATGCGTTACTTTGTTCTTATGAACTTAATACTCTAGATGCATGCTGGATAGCAGTCGATGTGTGGAGTAATACTAGTAGATGCAGAATCATTTCGGTCTAGTTGTCGCGGACGTGATGCCTATATACAAGATCATGCCTAGATATTCTCATAACTATGCACTTTTCTACCAATTGCTCGACAGTAATTTGTTCACCCACCGTAATACTTATGCTATCTTGAGAGAAGCCACTAGTGAAACCTATGGCCCCCGGGTCTATTTTCCATCATATTAATCTCCCGTCAACTAGCTATTTCTGTCGCCGTTTATTTTGCAATCATTACTTTTAATCTTTATCATAAAATACCAAAAATATTATCTTATCATCTCTATCAATTCTCACTTTTGCAAGTGGCCGTGAAGGGATTGACAACCCCTTTATCGCGTTGGTTGCAAGGTTCTTATTTGTTTGTGTAGGTACGAGGGACTTGTGTGTGGCCTCCTACTGGATTTATACCTTGGTTCTCAAAAACTGAGGGAAATACTTACGCTACTTTGCTGCATCACCCTTTCCTCTTCAAGGGAAAACCAACGCATGCTCAAGAGGTAGCAGGTACCGCTATTGGTGGTGTTGAACAAAGGCGAGGTAACCTTGCTGCACCCCATGATGGTGGGCTGCATGGAGGAGAAGCTCGCAGGCGAGGCCATGACCCCCGCGGGTTTGCTTCTGATCACCGACGATGAGCGGCACATGATGGTGATGCCATCTTCCTTGAAGATCTCTCCGAGCATGTCAGATCACGGGTTCCGGCAAAACCCTCGAGGTTCGAACACTGTGGTGCGCGCGAAGATCTCCCCCCTACCGATCCACGCCCTAGCTCTCTAAGATCTCGCGGACGAACTCGACGAACTCACAACGCGAAGACACAAGATTTATACTGGTTCGGGCCACCGTTGTGGTGTAATACCCTACTCCAGTGTGGTGGTGGTGGATTGCCTCTTGGGCTGATGATGAACAGTACAAGGGGAGGAACAACCTCCTAAGGTTGAGGTATTCTTGTGCTCGGTGTGTGGCTAAGGGCTGGCTCTAGATCTGATCTTTCTTGATCAGTTGCCTCCTACTGTGGTGGCTAGTCCTATTTATAGAGGCCCTGGTCCTCTTCCAAAATATCGAGTGGGAAGGGAGCCAACAATGGCCAATTTGAAAGGGGGCAGCTAGTACAACTTATCCTGACAAAAGCAGGCTTCGCCTGCAAAACGCTGTGGAGGTGACGCCGTCTTGGGCTCCATGGTGACCTCCGTCTTGCCGTCCTGCTGGTCTTGGTCTCGTTGCACCGATATGGAAACCTTTGCTTGATGCCTCGGTACTCCGCGCCTGCGCTTGCCCCCTTGGCACAAAAGAGGAAACAAGGACGATGCGCACGCTGGCGCCCGCCTGGTCTCGATCGTCATGGCTCACGTCACGAGGACCTCGCGAGGTTTGCCTTGCCTTGTTCTCTCCGCCCCTTGTGAGCCTGCCTGGCGAGGCCGCTCCTGAGGAGGTCTTGTGTCGTCCACCTCGTGAGGCTTGGCCCCTCACGAGGGTCTTGAATGCCATGTCGATGAAGATGGGCCGTATGGGCCTGCTAGCTCAGCCACGCCGTGGGCCGCAGGCAGGCAAGTCTAGGGACCCCCGTTCCCAGAACGCCGACAGTAGCCCCCGGGCCCAACGCGTGCTCGGGCTTGGTTTCGAGGCGAAGCCAAAGGTCAAGCGCGGAGCGCCGCGGGCCCCAAAAGCCTGCGGACTCGGTTGATGCGTGGCGGTTGATTGGACGTGGGCGTCTTCGCTTCCCCACGCTGCCTCGGCAACTGCCCAACTTCACAAGTCCCTGCGACATGCAAGGGAAACCATCATTACCTGTGATCGTGGGTGGCGCTGGTTGGCCTTCTCCTGCTATAAATGAGGGAGGGGGCGGAGCCTCCGCCGCCCATTTCTTCCCATTCCGCCTGCTTCTTCCTCCTCTGCTCCACCACCGACTCCAATGGCGTCGTCGAAGAGGTTCTCCGCTGCGGAGAAAGGAAAGGCCCCTCGCGAGGGGCCCAGCTCCCCGGTGCCCCAGCGGGGACGCGGCCGTCCCCGCAAGCACACCGCGACTCCCGCCGCGGCCCCCTGCTCCCGGGGTGGCGCCGCTGCGCGTGGCGGGGGTCGCTCCGGTCGCGGCAGCCCCGTTGATGAGGGGAGACGTGCCATGGTTGCGCAGCCTCCCCGGCCACGCTTCCACTCGGTAGAGGTGCCGCCGGAGTTCGTTGTCTGGTCGGAGGATCCGGCCGGCAACTGGCTTCAGCTTCAGTGCTTCTTCGTCGACGAGCTGCCGGCCTCTGGTTCAGGCGGGCTCTGGCTGCAGGTGGACGGCTGCTGGAGCAGGGCCTCCTGGGTCGTGGTTGAGGTCTCCGCCGCGGGCAACATAGTTCTAGCCTGCGGTTGGCAGACGTTCGCCCGCGCGCGCGGCCTGGGTAGGCGGTGCACCCTCCACTTCAAGTACGACGGTGATGCGACCCTCTATGTGAAGGTGTTTGGGGAAGATGGTCACCGCGCCGGGTGCTGCCCCGAGACGAACGACGGCGAGGAGGTGCTTGGTCTCGGTGATGGCCGCGACGAGGGCGAGGGCGAGCCCGCCGGCCGCGCCTCGTCCAGCTATGGTGGCTCTTCTCTTGGCGAAAGCTCCAGCAGCGGCGGCTACGACCAGCCGCCACGCCGCCGCGCTCGCTTCCAAGGTGGTAGCGGGTCGTCTCGTCGCCGCGCCTCCGTGAAGCGCGAGGAGGGATCCGGCTAAGCTCGGGACGTCGCCAGAGGCCTGGCCCCGTGGTTCGCTGCAACGCCGCTTTTGTTTTGTTCCTCTTTTCTTTCCTGCATCAAAATGAAACCAGTATGGGCCCGGAGGGGCGTGTATCGAACTATGGTTCCTCAATCATTACGCTATGCTTGTTATTTCCGTGTTGTGTCTTTATTTGTGCGGAGATAACTTAGCCTGGCGCGTTCGGGGCAGCCTCCTCTTCACGAGGCACTTGTTTCCTCGTGCCTGTCTTGGCTTAGTGGTTGCTCAGGAACTGCAAAAAATTCGTTAGGAAGCTCACTAGGAGACTTAACGTTCACCCGAGCCTATATCGCGGTACCCGAGGGGCACGGATTAGGAGATATGCGCCAGCTTGTGGGCTCGAACGAGGGTGCCTCGCGAGAAGGAGAAAGCAGACCGAAGGCAGAGGAAAGGAACAACACAGGAGGAAAAAAACCACGCGAGGGCACCTACCTAGCCCCCTCGCGAGGTATGCGAGAGAAAGAACACCAGTGAGCTAGAGTCGAAAAAGGCGGCAAAAGGCAATGGAACCAAATCAGCAAGGAACACCAGAAGCAAACTTCGATTAAGAGAAGGCGAGCCAACTACGGAAAGCAAATGAAATGCCGCGTCCGGCACCTAGTCTAGTCTTCAAGTCTTCTCACCAGCGCGGAGCTAGGTGCTGCCACTAGGCGTGGGAGGGAGCCCCTGAGGCCCGAGGGCGGCACTCCTGAGACTCCGGGGCGTGTACAGCCCCACTCATTATTATGTGAGAGTGTCAAGGGCGGCACTCCTGAGACTCCGGGGCGTGTACAGCCCCACTCATTATTACGTGAGACTATCACGGGCGGCGATTCTTCACAGGCACCGGGCCTTCTTCACATGCACTGGGCCTTGCTTCATGGGTAGAACTTCCGGAGGTGCTGGATGTTCCAGGCGTTCTGGATGGGTACCCCGTCCTGCGTCTCCAGGCGCGCGGCACCAGGCTTGGAGACATGGACGACCCTGAACGGGCCCTCCCACATGGGTGAGAGCTTGTGCAACCCTTCCCTGGAGAGGACCCGCCTCAGGACGAGGTCGCCTGCCTCGAGCGTCATGGAGCGGATGTTGTGGCAGTGGTATCGCCGTAGCGCCTGCTGGTACCTTGCCGCCCTCAGCGCAGCTTCGCGGCGATGTTCCTCCCCCAGTACGAGGTCCATCCCCCGCGTGGCGTCCTGCTGCGTTTCATCAAACGCCAGGACCCGTGCGGACCGATGCTTGACCTCGTGAGGGAGGACCGCTTCGGCTCCGTAGACAAGGAAGAATGGGGTCTCGCCCGTCGGCTTAGTGGCGGTGGTGCGGATGGACCACAGCACGGACTGGAGCTCGTCGTGCCAGCCCCTGCCACAGGCCTTGAGCTTCTTCTTGAAGGTCCTGGTCTTGAGGCCTCTCAGAACCTCCGCGTTGGCGCGTTCAGCCTGGCCATTGCTCCTGGGGTGCGCCACCGAAGCGTAGCAGATCTGCGTTCCAAGGTTAGCACAGTATGTTTTGAAGAGGTTACTGGTAAACTGTGAGCCGTTGTCGGTGATGATGCGGTTGGGGACCCCGAAACGGCTCACGAGGCCCTTGATGAACTTGACCGCGGAACCAGCTGGGATGGTGCGGACGGCTTTCACTTCCGCCCACTTGGTGAACTTGTCGATGGCGACGTAGAGGTAGCGGTAGCCCCCTGGTGCTCGAGGGAATGGGCCCAAGATATCCAGCCCTCAGACCGCGAACGACCATGTGAGCGGTATAGTCTGGAGGCCCTGAGCTGGCTGATGGATCTTCTTGGCGTGGAACTGGCAAGCTTTGCAGGACTTCACCAGCTCAGCTGCGTCGTTGAGCACTGTGGGCCAGTAGAATCCACTGTGGAATACCTTGCCGACGAGAGTCCATAATGATGAGTGGTACCCGCAGTTCCCGCCGTGTGTGTCAATCAGCAACTCCTTCCCCTGGTCCCTGGAAATGCAACACAGCGAAACATCATTTGGCCGCTTCCTGTACAACTCACCGTCCTGGATGCAGTATGCCGTGGCTTGCCGGGCCACGCGCTCTGCGTCCTCTTCCTTCTCCGGTAGCGCCCCTTGCATCAGATATTCCTTGAATTCCTTGGTCCAACATCCCTCCTGGGGCTCGAGCGCCAAGAGCAGGCGAGCTCCTGAAGTCGCGCCACAAGCCGGGGCTCCCGTGGCAGGCGGCTGTGGGAGCTCCTGCCGAGGCCGAGCTGTGCTTGAAAGTGGTGGCGTCGCTGACGGCTTGAAGAGCCACTCCTCGAGGACGCCGGGCTCTTGGGGCTGCCGCTTGGATGCCCTCCTGGCGATGTCGCCGGCTTCCTTGTTGGTGCCACGGGGCACATGCTGCACCTCCAGGCCTTGGAACTGTTTTTCCATCTTACGTACTTCCGCGAGGTACGCCTCCATGTGCTCGTCCTTTGGTTCGTACACTTTGTTGGAGAAGTTGACGAGGAGCTGCGAGTCACCCCTAACGGTGAGGCGCTTCACCCCCAGAGCTGCCGCAGCCTTCAGGCCAGCTATGAGGCCTTCGTATTCTGCAAAGTTGTTGGAGACCTTCTCGCCCTGCTGAAAACAGAGCTGCACAGCGTAGTAGAGCTTGTCCTGCGTGGGCGATATGAGTACCTCCCCAGCCCCCGCGCCCTGATGTGCGAAGGCGCCATTGAAATACATGACCCAACCATCTGGCGCCTCGCTTCCTAGTGAGGTGGACCGGTCTTCGCCTACTTCAAGTGTCGGGGCATCCGTCCATTCCGCCACAAAGTCAGCTAGCGCGGCTCCCTTGATGACCCTGGTAGTGCTGAACTCCAACTGGAATGCCTGCAGCTCAATGTTCCACTCAGTGACCCTTCCAGCGGAGTTGGGGCTCCTGAGCACCCTCTCCAATGGGTAGGCTGAGACGACCTTGATGGGGTGGCCCTGGAAGTAGTGCCGCAACTTGCGCGAGGCCACCAGGAGCGCGAGCAGGAGCTTCTGAGGCATGGGATATCGCGCCCTCGCGTCCCGCAACACCGTGCTGACGAAATACACCGGGTGCTCGACAAGGACAAGCGTGTTGGTGAGGCTCGCGTCTTGCGAAAGTTGGGGTACCTCCTGAGGTGGTAGGACCACTGGCGCCTGATCGCTTGCGGGAACCTCTATGGCGTTGTCCTGCCGTGCTTGGTCTTCTGTTGTTGCCGTTACGGCTCTTGTTGCGCCTTCCTGATCTTGCGTCATATCGGCTGTAGCTTGGCGCAGCGCGCTCTTGGCTCGGTGCTCCTCCCGAACCGCCACCAGTGCAGCGCTGGTGGAGTATGGGGTGGCGGCAAGATAAAGTACTAGAGGCTCGAGAGGCCGTGGCGCCACCATCACCGGAGGGCTGGTCAGGTATCTCTTGAGGTCTTGGAAGGCTCGGTCGGCCTCCGGGGTCGACTCGAACGGGCCCTTTTTCTTCATCAGCTTGAAGAAGGGTAAGGCGCGCTCTCCCAGCTTGGAGATGAAGCGCCCCAACGCAGTCACCCGACCAGCCAGCTTCTGCATTTCCTTGAGGGTCTGCGGTGGGCTCATGTCCTCAATGGCCTTGATCTTCTCCAGGTTTGCCTCAATCCCTCTGTGGGACACGAGGAATCCCAGTAGCTTGCCGGAAGGGACACCGAACACACACTTCTCCAGGTTAAGCCGCAAGTTCACTTGGCGCAGGCTCTCGAAGGTCTCCTCCAGGTCTTGGATCAAGGTTCTCGCCTCCCGAGACTTCACCACAATGTCGTCGACGTAGGCCTCCGTGTTTCTCCCGAGCTGCCGCCCTAAGGCGATGTGCATCAGCCGCTGAAAGGTCGCGCCTGCGTTGTGCAGTCCGAAGGGCATGCAGGTGTAGCAGTACACCCCACACGGGATCAGAAAGGCTGTCTTCTCTACATCTTCCACCGCCATCTTGATTTGATGATACCCTAAGAACGCATCCAGGAAGCACAGTAGGTCGCACTCGGCGGTGGAGTCGACGATCTGGTCGATGCGTGGGAGAGGGAACGGATCTTGAGGGCAAGCCTTGTTGAGGTTAGTGAAGTCGACGCACATTCGCTCCTTCCCGCGTTTCTTCGGCACCACGACGGGGTTCGCCAGCCATTCGGGGTACCTAACCTCACGAATGGCACCTGCCGCCTCCAACTTGCGGGTCTCTTGGACGATGAAGGCCTGCTTCTCCGTGGACTGCCGCCTTGACCGCTGCTTCACAGGGCGCACATTGGGGCATACCCTTAAGTGGTGCTGAATCACCTCTCTCGGGACCCCCACCGGCTGATTGGGCTCCCATGCGAATATATCCTTGTTTGCGCGCAAGAACTTCACCAATGCTTCCTCTTGGCTGGGGTTGAGGCCGGCACCTATGGTGAAGGTGGCTCCTGAGGACCCGTCCTCGTCGACCGGCACCTACTTGGTTTCTGCCTTGTCTTGGGTGAACAACTGCTTCTTCATGGTTGGCGCGGCCTCCTTGGCCTCGGGGGCACCGGCGCCGACGGGCTGCGCCGCCGCAGTGGTCTTGAAGGAAAGTTTGAGCACTGTCACGGCCTCCTTGGTGTCCCCCTTGACGGTGAGGACACCTTTGCTTCCAGGCATCTTCATGAGGTTGTAGGCCGGATGAGTCGCCGCCATGAACTGGGCCAGAGCTGGGTACCCGAGGATGGCGTTGTACGGGAGGCCGATGCGGGTGATGTCGAAGTCGACCAGCTCGGTGCGGTAGTTGTCGCGCATGCCGAAGGTGACGGGAAGGCGGATCTGCCCCAAGGAGCGGGCAGCGCCGCCACCAACTCCTGAGAAAGGCTTGCTGAGGCTGAGCCGCTCGAGCGGCACGTGAAGAAGGCTGAAGGCCTCCATGGAGAGCAAGTTGAGGCCACCGCCGCCGTCGATGAGGGTCTTGGTGATGGCCACGTTGCAGATGGTGGGCGTGCAGAGCATCGGAAGCATGCCCGAGCCAGCGGTGGTGATGGGGTGGTCTTCTGAGCTGAAGGTGAGGTCGGCCTCAGGCGCAGCCCAGCCGGGCGGAGCCCCCGAGCGCTTGGAAGCGGCACCAATCTGGCGGAGGAATGGCTTGATGTGGCGATCTGAAGGCGGTGCCTGAGAGCCGCCTAGCAGGGCCGCGACCGCGTGGTGCGCCGGTGCCACGTAGCGTGCAGTGAAGAGGTCGCGCAGCTCCTCCCAAGACGCCACCGTGGATCTGGGAAGGTTGAGCAGCCACGCGCGCGGCTCGCCAGCGAGGGCCATGGGAAGCCAGTTGGCCATGACCCTGTCATCACCCCCGGCCTCGAGGACGGCCTCCTCGTACACCAGCAGGAAAACCGACGGGTCCGCCGCGCCGTCGTAGCGCGGCGGCATCTCCGGCTTGAACTTGGGTGGCCACCGCACCCGCCGCAGGGCGGGGGCCAGCGCTCGGAGCCCCCTGGCCCCGCTGTCAACGCCGGCCATCGGAGTCGGTAGTAGGGCGCCTGCCATGAGGGCGGAGCGCGGTGGCGACGGAGCGCAGATCGACGGAAGAGAAGCTACGGCGCACCCCTACCTGGCGCGCCAAATGTCGGATCACGGGTTCCGGCAAAACCCTCGAGGTTCGAACACTGGGGTGCGCGCGAAGATCTCCCCCCTACCGATCCACGCCCTAGCTCTCTAAGATCTCGCGGACGAACTCGACGAACTCACAACGCGAAGACACAAGATTTATACTGGTTCGGGCCACCATTGTGGTGTAATACCCTACTCCAGTGTGGTGGTGGTGGATTGCCTCTTGGGCTGATGATGAACAATACAAGGGGAGGAACAACCTCCTGAGGTTGAGGTGTTCTTGTGCTCGGTGTGTGGCTAAGGGCTGGCTCTAGATCTGATCCTTCTCGATCAGTTGCCTCCTACTGTGGTGGCTAGTCCTCTTTATAGAGGCCCTGGTCCTCTTCCCAAATATCGAGCGGGAAGGGAGCCAACAACGACCAATTTGAAAGGGGACAGCTAGTACAACTTATCCTGACAAAAGCGGTCTTTGCCTGCAAAAGGCTCTGGAGGTGACACCGTCTTGGGCTCCATGGTGACCTCCGTCTTGCCATCCTGCTGGTCTTGGTCTCGTTGCACCGATATGGAAACCTTTGCTTGATGCCTCGGTACTCCGCGCCTGCGCTTGCCCCCTTGGCACAAAAGAGGAAACAAGGACGCTGCGTGTGCTGGCGCCCGCCTGGTCTCGATCGTCATGGCTCACATCACGAGGACCTCACGAGGTTTGCCTTGCCTTGATCTCTCCGCCCCTCGTGAGCCTGCCTGGCGAGGCCGCTCCTGAGGAGGTCTTGTGTCGTCCGCCTCATGAGGCTTGGCCCCTCGCAAGGGTCTTGAATGCCTTGTCGATGAAGATGGGCCGTACGGGCCTGCTAGCTCAGTCACGCCGTGGGCTGCAGGCAGGCAAGTCTGGGGACCCCCGTTCCCAGAACGCCGACAGAGCATGGTGATGAAGACGAAGGCATGGGGAACTATGAACCCTACTCACCGCCTCATCGTGGTGTTTTTTTGGTCACCATGGTAGTCCCTATGATGGTCGTTTAGGAGATGACCATCACAACCAAGCAAGGGTGAAGTTACACATTCCATCATTCACTGGAGAAGAGCACCCGAATGCTTATTTTGAGTGGGAGGAGAGATGTGATCAGATCTTCAATACTCATGGGATTTCCGAATGAAG
The DNA here is from genome assembly GCF_018294505.1 of Triticum aestivum. Classification (NCBI taxonomy): domain Eukaryota; kingdom Viridiplantae; phylum Streptophyta; class Magnoliopsida; order Poales; family Poaceae; genus Triticum; species Triticum aestivum. The sequence goes on along the minus strand of NC_057799.1, from coordinate 164,676,307 downwards.
AGAGTTGAACTCACTCTTAAGAAGTTCTCTGGCTATGCACTTTCTTGGTGGAAGCAGTTGCAAAAGGATCATCTTGCTTTGGGAGGTGACTATATCTACAGCTGGGATACAATGAAAAGAGTCATGAGGCATTGATTCGTTCCATTATACTATGAGAAGAAATTGTACAAGAGGTTGAAGGGGCTTGTCCAAGGTTCTGACACTATCAAGGAGTACTATAATGAGATGGAGAAGTTGTTGATCCGGACAAAAACCCAAGAGAGTGATGAAGCAAAGATGGAGAGATTCTTACATGGGCTGAATGCTGAGATATCTGATTTTGTGGAGGTGTTTCCTTATGATATGATATCTAATGTTGTACGTCGAGCTATGAGAGTGGAGAAGAAGAACATGTGTAATGGTCGGTCCCATAATTTCCAAGACTGTCCCACTACTCCTTCATGGCAGCAACCACACCCTTCATCCTCGATGGTGTCTACACCAACAATTCATATTCAAGATATAAGAAGCATGGTTTCAGTTGGAGCTTATTCTCCTCCACCCGTGACTTCTATGGAGAACAAAATCTTTCCACACCCATGTGTGAGAGAGAATCCATATCACAAAATCCCACAACTTGAGAGTGACAAGAAAGGGGGGTTGAGTGGCTCCACAAAATATGAGCGAGAGTGTATGCATCATAAAATCCCACCACTTGAGAGTGACAAGAAAAGAGAGTTGAGAGACTCCACCACATATGAGAGAGTGTGTACACAAGTCAAAATTCCACAACTTGAGAGTGATAAGAAAAGTGGAGATGTGCATTGAGTGATTCCACCAAATGCAAGGAAGAGTGTCCACTTGCAAAAATTCCACATATTGAGAGTGCTAAGAGAGGTGAGATGAGTGACTCCACCAGATGTGAGGAAGAGTCCTCACTTCCCAAAATTCCACAAAATGAGAGTGATAAGAGAGGTGAGGTGAGTGAGTCCACCAAATGTGAGGATCGGATTGTTCAAAATGAGATTAGAGAGATGGAATATCTCCACCCATGTATACCTCACATTCAGCGAGAGAGGATTAGTGAGTTGTGTGAGTCCACCAAATATGAGGGTGAGGTAATCCATCACAAGATTAGAGAAATGAGTGAACCACAACATATTATACCACACCATCAAAGTGAGAGGAGTAGCGAGTTGTGTGAGTCCACCAAATCTGAGCTTGTGGTGTTTACACACAGTATCCAAGAGATGAGTGATCCACCAAATGAAAGGACAGAAGACTATTCAACTACTAACCATTCACAAAGCTCTCTTTCTTTGAAGTATGTGCAGATGCAAAAATCATACTTAGCTGCCCTGCTACAGCGATGGGAGGATGAGATCCATGAACAATTATGGCGCACGTGGAGCACCATCAAAGAAACATCATGTGGGGTAAGTGATCTTCAAAAAGGCATGGAGGTACTCGGTGAGGTAAAAGAAAAGAGATCATTCATCTTGAAGCACCCAGAGGTATGCACTTATGAACTCTTGAAGCATTGGCGCGATGAAATTAGAGAAAAGATGATTGCCATGTCATCCATCAAACAATATCCTTTTGTTAATCATAATGAAACCATCAAGGAGCCAATAAAACTAAAAACTGAATATGCTTATTCGACTTTTACTTGGCCAAGATATTTTGTATTGTCCTTGTGCTATTATTTTGTAGACCGAAGGAAGTCGAGGGTGACTTTTCTTCAAGAGAGGGAGGATGATACAAACATGGATGTGCCTGAATACAAGTTTGTGCTCCATGGAAATGTTAGCTGGAAAGAATTGCTGAGTCGGACAAAACATTTGAAGTTCACAAATGTGAAAGCTAAAATTAAGCATTTGATAAAATCTTGGCATTGTTTCTTTGTACTGGCCAATTTTCTTTTGTGTGATTACCAGCTGGAATCGAGGACGACTCCTTTTCAAGAGAGGGAGGATGATAAGGACATGAAAACCATTCAACCCTTAGAGTCAAGGACGACTCCTTTTCAAGAGGGGGAGGATGATGAGGACATCCCGGCCATGGATACCACACCAACAATCATCAACGGTTCAATCACAAGAAGTCGCGCAATGCAAATACATGATCAGGTGAACGCTAACTTAAGTTTATCATTTGACCTTGAAAAAATGGTTGTGCCTTCACCTCCTTTGTTGTTGGTTGAACTCGGGTGCAATCGAAGAAGGCCAAACACATTTCAGCCCGTCCAAAATAATGTTTTATGCCGAAGAAACAAATTTAGGAGTTCATGAAGAAATGAGTTGTCTGCTGAAGAAACATTGTTCCGATTCTGACAAAACAATGTTTTGCACGAGTTTGGATATGCCAACTTGCGAAAGGTTTCCAGAACTCAAGTTTGTTGCTGAAGGAAACATTGTTCGACCCCAGTAAACAATGTTTGGCCGGGAACTGCCAACCACCTCCAACGAGAGTTGTCTAGAAGCTACCTCATTAAGTCACGAAGCCATTTAGTCAGACCAAAGCTGGTTCGCTTTCACACCTAAGCTGGTACCCAAAGCTAGTTTGATTTCACACCTATCCAGGGGGGTTGTCCCTATTATAAATAGGCTAGCTCTTCGCTTCGTGAGGGACTTTTGCCATTTTTATCAAAGACCAAAGACATAGACTCCTCCTGAGATTGGAGAGCTCTTGTTATCCTTACTCTCGTGATTCCTTGAGAAATTGCTCCTAATTCATGCTCCATGACTAGATCGTGTTGTGTGGATTAGAGTTCATGGTTTCCCTTGCGGATTGCACCTATCCCGTGCTCCACGACTTGAGCGTGGTTGTGTGGGGTAGTATTGCGGGTTGTGGATCGGCGAATGTTCGGATTGCAAGCTTCGATGAGCATCCTCCTCGTCGGGTCATAATCTCTTGTTTTCCATTTTCCGGCTGCTTGCAGCTAGTTATCCCCATCCATTTATCAATCCTCCGTCGTGAAGATCGGACCTCCCCTTGTACTCCCTCTTATTCGAAGACGGGGTCGCATCAAAAAAGGTATTAAAGCTGAGGATGTTAAAAATTTACCTCCTATTGAAGAAATACATGGGCTTAATACACCACCACCACCCAAGGTGGTAGAGGTAAATTCTCTAATGAAGTTCAATGATAATGACAATCCTCACAATATGCACCCTAGCCAATGCCTTTATGAGTTTGAAAATTACATTAGAAAACAAGATCACTTCAATGCAAATGTTATGAAACAACTGAAATACAATTCTGATATGATTGCTTGCTTGTGTGACTTGTTATTTAGAATCTCAAATGATGTTAGAGGTGTTGGAAAACATGCTTCTATGGTTCAAACTCAGTTAGAAGAAGTTGCTAAATCTCAAAGAGAGTCGCTTGATGAAATGAATAATAATATAGATGACTATGCTGTTAGAGTTGCAACTAGAGGAGGTAAAATGACTCAGGAACCACTTTATCCTGAGGGACACCCAAAAAGAATTGAACAGGATTCACAAAGGAACAACACCACTGCATGTAGTCCTTGTAAAAAGAAGAAGAAAAAGAAAAATGATAGGACTTTGCATGCTTCTAGTGAACCTGAAATAAAGAAACCTCCTGATAATGATAATGATGTTTCTGTCTCTGATGCTGAAACTTAGTCTGGTAATGAACATTCACCTAGTGATAATGAAAAAGATAATGCTGATCTTCATGAAGATACTCAACCAAACAATGAAAAAGAACCAGATAATGATGTTGAGATAGAACCACCAGTTGATCTTGATAACCCACAACCTAAGAATACAAGATATGATAAAAGAGACTTTATTTCTAGAAAACACGGTACAGAAAGAGAACCGTGGGTTCAAAAACCTATGCCTTTTCCACCCAAGTCAACTAAAAGGAAAGATGATGAAGAATTTGAATGCTTTGCTGAAATGTTGAGCCCAGTCTTTTTGCCTACTCGCTTGACTGATATCCTTAAAATGCCTCCTTATGCAAAGTATATGAAAGACATCATCACTAATAAGAGAAAAATACCGGAAGCTTAAATCTCCACTATGCTTGCTAATTATACTTTTAAAGATGGAGTACCGAAAAAACTTGGAGATCCGGGTGTTGCGGAATGCAGTATTTCAAAAAATTACCTACGATCATGCAAGATCTATCTAGGAGATGCATAGCAACGAGCGGGGAGAGTGTGTCCACGTACCCTCGTAGACCGAAAGCGAAAGCGTTTAGTAACGCGGTTGATGTAGTCGAACGTCTTCGCGATCCAACCGATCCAAGCACCAAACGTACGGCACCTCCGCGTTCAGCACACGTTCAGCTCGATGATGTCCCTCGAGCTATTGATCCAGTTGAGGCTGAGGGAGAGTTCCGTCAGCACGACGGCATGGCGACGGTGATGATGAAGTTACCGGCGCAGGGCTTCGCCTGAGAACTACGACGATATGACCGAGGTGTGTAACTGTGGAGGGGGCCACCGCACACGGCTAAGACAAATCTTGGAGTGCTTTGGGGTGCCCCCTGGCCACGTATATAAAGGAGGGAGAGGAGGAGGCCGGTGGCCAGGAGGGGCACGCCATAGGAGGAGTCCAAGTAGGATTCCCAATCCTAGTTGGAGTCCCCTTCCTTTTCCAAGAGGGGAGAGAGGGAGAAGGAAAGAGGGGGGGCGCCGCCCCCACCCTAGTCCAATTCGGACTTCCATGGGGGGTGCTGCCACCCTTGCGGCCCTTCTCTCCTTTCTACTAAGGCCCATGAAGGGCCAATACTTCCCCCCCCACGAATTCCCGTAACTCTCCGGTTCTCCGAAAAATACCCAAATCACTCAGAACATTCCCGATGTCCGAATATAGCCTTCCAATATATCGATCTTTACCTCCCGACCATTTCGAGACTCCTCGTCATGTCCGTGATCTCATCCGGGACTCCAAACAATCTTCGGTCATCAAATCACATAACTCATAATACAAATTGTCATCGAACGTTAAGCGTGCGGACCCTACGGGTTCGAGAACTATGTAGACATGACCGAGACACATCTCCGGTCAATAACCAATAGCGGAACCTAGATGCTCATATTGGCTCCTACATATTCTACGAAGATCTTTATCGGTCAAACCGCATAACAACATACGCCATTCCCTTTGTCATCGGTATGTTACTTGCTCGAGATTCGATCGTCGGTATCATCATACCTAGTTCAATCTCGTTACCGGCAAGTCTCTGTACTCATTCCGTAATGCATCATCCCGCAACTAACTCATTAGTCACATTGCTTGCAAGGCTTATAGTGATGTGCATTACCGAGAGGGCCCAGAGATACCTCTCCGATACACGGAGTGACAAATCCTAATATCGATCTATGCCAACCCAACAAACACCTTTGGAGACACCTGTAGAGCATCTTTATAATCACTAGGTTACGTTGTGACGTTTGATAGCACACAGGGTGTTCCTCCGGTATTCGGGGGTTGCATAATCTCATAGTCTGAGGAATATGTATAAGTCATGAAGAAAGCAATAGCAATAAAACTAAACGATCATTATGCTAAGCTAACGGATGGGTCTTTCCCATCACATCATTCTCTAATGATGTGATCCCGTTCATCAAATGACAACACATGTCTATGGCTAGGAAACTTAACCATCTTTGATTAACGAGGCAGTGAAGTAGAGGCATACTAGGGACACTATGTTTTGTCTATGTATTCACACATGTATCAAGTTTCCGGTTAATACAATTCTAGCATGAATAATAAACATTTATCATGATATAAGGAAATATAAATAACAACTTTATTATTGCCTCTAGGGCATATTTCCTTCACCAGGGATACCAACTATACCTTGCTCCATCAAAAAGAATTATGTGAAAACTACTTTGTGTGATTTAGGAGCTGGTGTTAGTGTTATGCCTTTCTCTTTATATAAAAGACTTGATTTGAATAAGCTCACACCTACTGAAATATCTTTGCATATGGCTGACAAATCAACTGCCATACCTATCGGTATTTGTGAGGATGTGCCCGTTGTTGTTGCTAATGTTACTATTTTGACTGACTTTGTTATACTTGAGATGCCCGAGGACGACAACATATCGATTATCCTTGGTAGACCCTTCTTGAATACTTCAGGGGCTGTTATTGATTGCAATAAATGTTGGGAAACACAGTAATTTCAAAAAAATCCTACGATCACGCAAGATCTATCTAGGACATGCATAGAAATGATAGGGGAGAGTGTGTCCACGTACCCTCGTAGACCGAAAGCGGAAGCGTTTAGTAACGCGGTTGATGTAGTCGAACTTCTTCATGATCCAACCGATCCAAGTACCGGACGTACGATACCTCCGCGTTCAGCACACGTTCAGCTCGATGACATCTCTCGTGCTCTTGATCCAGTTGAGGACAAGGGTGAGTTCCGTCAGCACAACGGCGTGGCGACGGTGATGATGATGTTACCGGCGCAGGGCTTCGCCTAAGCACTACGGCGATATGATCGAGGTGTGTAACTGCGGAGGGGGGAACAACACATGGTTAAGAGAAACTTGTGTGTTCTAGGGTGCCCCCTACCCCCGTATATAAAGGAGTGAGGGGGAGGCCAACCGGCCCTAGGGGAGCGCCCAAGGAGAGGGAGTCCTACTAGGACTACTAGTCCTAGTAGGATTCCTACACAAGGAAGAGAGGGGGAAGGAAGGAGAGGGGGAAGGAAGGAGAGGGAGAGGGAGTAGGAAAGGGGGCGCCGCCCCCCTTCCCTTGTCCAATTCGGACTGCTAAGGGGGGCGGCCTGCCCTGGCGGCCCTCCTCTCTCTCCGATAAGGCCCATGGTGGCCCATTAGTTCCCCCGGGGGTTCCGGTAACCCCTCCAGCACTCCGTTTTTACCTGAAACTATCCGGAACACTTCCGGTGTCTGAATAACATGTTCCAATATATCAATCTTTATGTCTCGACCATTTCGAGACTCCTGGTCATGTCCGTGATCTCATCCGGGACTCCGAACAAACTTCGGTCATCAAAACACATAACTCATAATACAAATCGTCATCGAACGTTAAGCGTGAGGACCCTACGGGTTTGACAACTATGTAGACATGACCGAGACACATCTCCGTCCAATAACCAATAGGGGAAGCTGGATGCTCATATTGGCTCCTACATATTCTACGAAGATCTTTATCGGTCAAACCGCATAACAACATACGTTGTTCCCTTTGTCATCGGTATGTTACTTGCCCAAGATTCGATCGTCGGTATCATCATACCTAGTTCAATCTTGTTACCGGCAAGTCTCTTTACTCGTTCTGTAATACTTCATTCCGCAACTAACTCATTAGTCACATTGCTTGCAAGGCTTATAATGATGAGCATTACCGAGAGGGCCAGAGATACCTCTCCGAAACACGGAGTGACAAATCCTAATCTTGATCTCTGCCAACCCAACAAATACCTTCGAAGACACCTTGATGGTTGCTGCTACTACGTCGGTATTTCCCCCAAGAGGAAGGGATGATGTAGCATAGCGATGGTAGATATTTCCCTTAGTGATGAAACCAAGGTTATCGAACCAGTAGGAGAACCAAGCAACACAACGTAAACATCACCTGCACACAAACAACAACACCTCGCAACCCGACGTGTTAAAGGGATTGTCAATCCTTTCCGGGGTACGGCGCCTCAAGATAGGCAAACGGACGTGAGGTAAATTGTAGTAGATTGATAGATCGAACGCCAAATAAAATAAATAGAGATAAAACACAGCAAGGTATTTTTGTATTTTTAGTTTAATAGATCTGAATAAAAACACAAAGGAAAAGTATATCGCAAGGCAAATATATGAGAAAGAAGACCCGGGGGCCGTAGGTTTCACTAGTGGCTTCTCTCGAGAAAATAGCAAACGGTGGGTAAACAAATTACTGTTGGGCAATTGATAGAACTTCAAATAATTATGACAATATCCAGGCAATGATAATTACATAGGCATCACGTCCAAGATTAGTAGACCGACTCCTGCCTGCATCTACTACTATTACTCCACACATCGACCGCTATCCAGCATGCATCTAGTGTATTAAGTTCATGGAAAAATGGAGTAATGCAATAAGAACGATGGCATGATGTAGACAAGATCCGTTTATCTATTGCGGCAGATATGCATCCCATCTTTTTATCCTTAGTAGCAACGATACATACGTGTCGGTTCCCTTTCTATCACTGGGATCAAGCACCATAAGATCGAACCCACTAACGGGCACCTCTTCCCATTGCAAGATAAATAGATCAAGTTGGCCAAACAAAACCCAAATATCGGAGAAGAAATATGAGGCTATAAGAGATCATGCATATAAGAGATCAAAGAAACACAAATAACTTTCATGGATATAAAAAGATATAACTGATCATAAACTCGAAGTTCATCAGATCCCAACAAAAACACCGCAAAAAGAGTTACATCTTATGGATCTCCAAGAGACCATTGTATTGATAATTCAGCGAGAGAGAGAGAAAGAGAGAGAGAGAGAGAGCCATCTAGCTACTAACTCCGGACCCGAAGGTCTACAAAGAACTACTCACGCATCATCGGAGAGGCACCAATGGAAGTGGTGAACCCCTCCGTGATGGTGTCTAGATTGGATCTGGTGGTTCTGGACTCTGCGGCGGCTGGATGAATATTTCGTCGACGTTTCTAGGATTCTGGTATTTTTGGGGTGTTTATAGAGCAAAGAGGCGGTTCGGGGGGCACCCAAGGTGGCACAACCCACCAGGGCATGCTAGGGCCTCCTGGCGCGCCCTGGTGGGTTGTCCCCTCCTCGAGACTCCCCCCAGGTGCAACCAGGGCCCATCTGCTTCCTTTTGGCCCATAAAAAATCATCGTGGAGTTTCGTGGCATTTGGACTCCGTTTGATATTGATTTCCTGCGATGTAAAAAACATGAAAAACAACAACTGGCACTTGGCATTATGTCAATAGGTTAGTACCAAAAAATGATATAAAATGATTATAAAACATCCAAGATTGATAATAAAACAGCATGGAACAATAAAAAATTATAGATACGTTGGAGACGTATCAGCATCCCCAAGCTTAACTCCTACTCGTCCTCGAGTAGGTAAGTGATAAAAACAAAAATTTTGATGTGGAGTGTTGTTCATCAAGTCATATCATATTCTTTTCTTTATAGCATGGACTTTTGGATTTTTATGTGATTCAAAGCAATAGTCTAGTTTTGACATAATAATTTAGATACTCAAGCATATCAACAAGCAACCATGTCTTTCAAAATATCAATGCTAAAACAAGTTATCCCTAGCCCGTCATGCTCAAACATTGATCCATTCATGAAACACACTCGAATATTAACTACACCCAATACTTGAGCATGATCATATTGCCTCCTAGTTGGTGCTTTCGTAAGAGAAGATGGAGACTCAAATTCAAAATAAAAATTGCATAAAGTAAAAGAAAGGCCCTTCGCAGAGGGAAGTAGGGATTTGTAGAGGTGCCAGAGCTCAAAGCGAAAAATTTGAGATAAAAACATTTTGGGAGGTGTATCCATCCCACCAACGAAAATGACGTAGAGCTACAAACACTTTCCATGCTAGATATGCCATAGGCCGTTCCCAAACAGAAAATAAAGTTTATTCCTTTTTCCACCATTCTTTCACTTTCCATGGCTAGCCGTATCCACGGGTGCCTTCCATACCAACACTTTCCAAGGAATTTATTATTTGAAACATAAAGTAAATTCATTTTTGCATTTCGGGACTGGGCATCCCTAAAACCTTTGCCTTACTCTCGTGCAATGACAAGTGAATAAATACTCATCGTGAGAATAACACATCCAGCATGGAAAATATTAGCCACCCGTTACCGTTCCGCGAGCGAAACAAACACACAAAAGAGAAGTTTATTTTGAAAATTAGAGATGGCACATGAAAATTTGCTTAGAACGGCAAAAGAATACCGCATATAGGTAGATATAGTGGACTCATGTGGCAAAACTGGTTTAAAGGATTTGGATGCACAAGTAGAGGTCATACTTGGTGCAAAGTGAAGGCTAGCAAAAAGATTGAGAAGCGACCAACCAAGAAACAAATAATCTCATAAGCAAGCATTAAGCATAATTAACACCAAATAATGCACCACAAGTAGGATATAATTGTCATTACATGATTATTGACTTTCGTGCATGCATAGGGAATCACAAACCTTAACACCAATATTCTTACTAGAGCACAATTACTCATCAACATAACTCACATATCACATCATCATATCTCAAAACTATTACTAAGAATCAAGTTTATTTTGTCCAATGATCTTCATGACAACTTTTTACTTTATCCTTCTTGGATATCTATCACTTTGGGACTAATTTTGATGAGTTGCTTTTCATAAGCTCAAAAAAATATAAGTGAAGATCATGAGCATGACAAATTTTCTTTCTCTCAAAATAATTTAAGTGAAGCAAGAGAGAATTTCTTCAAAAATAACAAAGCACACCGTGCTCAAAAAGATATAAGTGAAGCACTAGAGCAAGTCCTAGCTCATAAAAGATTTAAGTGAAGCATAGAGAGCAATTCTAACAAGTCATGATATAATTTTGGCTCTCTCAAATAGGTGTGTCCAGCAAGGATACATATTAGACGCTCCAAGCAAAATACATATTATGTGACGAATAAAAATATAGCCTCGAGTAAAATACCGATAGTTGTTGGAAGAAAACGGGGATGCAACTCGGGGGCATCCCCAAGCTTAGTTGGTTGCTTATTCTTGGATAATAGCTTGGGATGCCGGGGCATACCCAAGCTTAGGCTCTTACATCCTTCCTTCATCCATCGTAAGATAACCCAAAACTTGAAAACTTCAATCACACAAAACTCAACAAAACCTTCATAAGATCCGTTAGTATAAGAAAGCAAACCACTACTATAAGTGTTGTATCAAACCAATTCATATTTTGTTTTTGTATTATATCTACCGTGTTCCAACTTTTCTATGGAAAAAACTCATCAAAGAAAACCATAGAGCCATCAAAATAAGCACACAACACAAAGAAAACAGAATCTATCAAAACAGAACAGTCTGTAGTAATCTGGCTTTAGCGAATACTTCTGTAACTCCAAAAATTCTACCAAATTAGGACGACCAGGGTAATTTGTATATTAATCTTATGCAAAAAGAATCAGGGAAAAATCTCTTTTCTGTGATTTATGAAAATTATTTTCGTGAGCACAAAGTTTCTGTCTTTTTCAGCAAGATCAAACAACTATCACCCAAGAAGATCCAAAAGGCTTTACTTGGCACAAACACTAATTAAAATACAAAAACCACAATCATACCAGAGGCAAAATTGTGCAAACACACAAGAACAGAAAGCAAAAAGCAAAAATAAATTTTATTCATTGGGTTGCCTCCGAACAAGCGCTATAGTTTTACGCCCTTAGCAAGGCATAAGGCAAGGGTCTAAGTTTTGTCATCTTTCTTCTTCTTAATTTTCTTGGGGGTATTTTTATCAGGAGGTTTTGTAAACACAACATAAAACATATTATCCATAGAAACTTTAGCATTCCTTAGTCGGTTTTCATCATAACGCTTCTGATTTCCTGCAACAATCCAAGAACAGTGTTGATTAACATTATTAAAAACTTGTTGGATTATTTCTAGAACGGGAACCTCCTTTCTAAGATTGTCATCAAAGATCTTATTGTCCCCAAGAAAATGCCTGAGTGCATAGTCACTATTGTAAAGAATTTCATCTATCACGGGTTTTTCACGATTCATACCATAAAAGTCAAATATTTCTCTAGCTTCCCGAATTATGTAGTCAAACTCGTTCATAAGAACGAGAGTGGCCAACTTTTTGGCTCTAGGATTCTTTATTTCAGGAAGCTCAAAAAACAATCTTTGCAAAGTAGGATGAGTGCGGATAAATTTACTTTCAAGTTTCAGAACTAGTGTTGAAATAGCATCCACATAAGATCTAGTAGTTTTAAGTATAGGAACATCATCAAGACTCAGATTTCCAACACAATTGAAAAATTCTTGGATACGTTCTTTTCCCATAACATTCCCTTGCCCCAAGATAAAAGTTTTAGCATCTAGATTGCCTGTACGTCCAATCTTAGGAGTCAGGCCATCATTTGTTGGTGCCATACTGAAATCACTCATGATTGCGAGCAGAGAATAGATCTGACAAGAAAACGGCGAACTAAAAAGAGAGGCGAATAAAACGGCAAATTTTTGTGAAGTGGGGGAGAGGAAAATGAGAGGCAAATGGCAAATAATGTAAATTGCAAGGGGATGAGATTTGTGATTAGGAACCTGGTTATGTTGAAGATCCTCCCCGGCAACGGCGCCAGATATTCTCCTTGATGGTTGCTGCTACTACGTCGGTATTTCCCCCAAGAGGAAGGGATGATGTAGCACAGCGACGGTAGGTATTTCCCTCAGTGATGAAACCAAGGTTATCAAACCAGTAGGAGAACCAAGCAACACAATGTAAACAGCACCTGCACACAAACAACAACACCTCGCAACCCGACGTGTTAAAGGGGTTGTCAATCCCTTCCGGGGTACGGCGCCTCAAGATAGGCAAACGGGCGTGAGGTAAATTGTAGTAGACTGAGAGATCGAACGCCAAATAAAATAAATAGAGATAAAACACAGCAAGGTATTTTTGTATTTTTGGTTTAATAGATCTGAATAAAAACACAAAGGAAAAGTAGATCGCAAGGCAAATATATGAGAAAGAAGACCCGAGGGTCGTAGGTTTCACTAGTGGCTTCTCTCGAGAAAATAGCAAATGGTGGATAAACAAATTACTGTTGGGCAATTGATAGAACTTCAAATAATTATGACGATATCCAGGCAATGACAATTACATAGGCATCACGTCCAAGATTAGTAGACCGACTCCTGCCTGCATCTACTACTATTACTCCACACATCGACCGCTATCCAGCATGCATCTAGTGTATTAAGTTCATGGAAAAATGAGGTAATGTAATAAGAACGATGACATGATGTAGACAAGATCCATTTATCTATTGCGGCAGATATGGATCCCATCTTTTTATCCTTAGTAGCAAAGATACATACGTGTCGGTTCCCTTTCTGTCACTGGGATCAAGCACCGTAAGATCGAACCCACTACCGGGCACCTCTTCCGATTGCAAGATAAATAGATCAAGTTGGCCAAACAACACCCAAATATCGGAGAAGAAATACGAGGCTATAAGAGATCAAAGAAACTCAGACAACTTTCATGGATATAAAAAGATATAATTGATCATAAACTCGAAGTTCATCAGATCCCAACAAACACACCGCAAAAAGAGTTACATCATATGGATCTCCAAGAGACCATTGTATTGAGAATTCAGCGAGAGAGAGAGAGACATCTAGTTGCTAACTACGGACCCGAAGGTCTACAAAGAACTACTCACGCATCATCGGAGAGGCACCAATGGAAGTGGTGAACCCCTCCGTGATGGTGTCTAGATTGGATCTGGTGGTTCTGGACTCTGCGGTGGCTGGATGAATATTTCGTCGACGCTTCTAGGGTTCTGGTATTTTTGGGGTATTTATAGAGCAAAGTGTCGGTACGGGGGGTACCCGAGGTGGGCACAACCCACCAGGGAGCGCCAGGGCCTCCTGGTGTGCCCTGGTGGGTTGTCCCCTCCTCGGGACTCCCCCAGGTGCAACCAGGGCCCATCTGCTTCCTTCTGGCCCATAAAAAATCATCATGAGGTTTCGTGGCATTTGGACTCCGTTTGATATTGATTTCCTATGATGTAAAAACATGGAAAAAATAGCAACTGGCACTTGGCACTATGTCAATAGGTTAGTACCAAAAAATGATATAAAATGACTATAAAATGATTATAAAACATCCAAGATTGATAATAAAACAGCATGGAACAATAAAAAATTATAGATACGTTGGAGACGTATCACACCTGTAGAGCATCTTTATAATCACCCATTTACGTTGTGACATTTGATAGCACACAAAGTGTTCCTCCGGTATTCGGGAGTTGCATAATCTCATAGTCCGAGGAACATGTATAAGTCATGAAGAAAGCAGTTGCAATGAAACTGTAATGATCATAATGCTAAGCTAACGAATGAGTCTTGTCCATCACAACATTCTCCTAATGATGTGATCTCATTCATCAAATGACAACACATGTCTATGGTTAGGAAACATAACCATCTTTGATAAACGAGCTAGTCAAGTAGAGGCATACTAGGGACACTTATGTTTTGTCTATGTATTCACACATGTACTAAGTTTCCGGTTAATAAAATAATAATAAACATTTATCATGAAATTAGTAAATAAATAATAACTTTACTATTGCCTCTAGGGCATATTTCCTTCAGTCTCCCACTTGCACTAGAGTCAATAATCTAGATTACAAAGTAATGATTCTAACACCCGTGGAGTTTTGGTGTTGATCATGTTTTGCTCGTGGAAGAGGCTTAGTCAACGGGTCTGCAACATCTAGATCCGTATGTATCTTGCAAATCTCTATGTCCCCTTCTGACACTTGATGACGGATGGAATTGAAGCGTCTCTTGATGTGCTTGGTTCTCTTGTGAAATCTGGATTCCTTTGCCAAGGCAATTGCACCAGTATTGTCAAAAAAGATTCTCATTGGACCCGATGCACTAGGTATGACACCTAGATCGGATATGAACTCCTTCATCCAGACTCCTTCATTTGCTTCTTCCAAAGTAGCTATGTACTCCGCTTCACACGTAGATCCCGCCACGACGCTTTGCTTGGAATTGCACCAACTGACTGCTCCACCATTCAATAAAAATACGTATCCGGATTGTGACTTAGAGTCATCCAAATCAGTGTCAAAGCTTGCATCAACGTAACCGTTTACGACCAGCCCTTTGTCACCTCCATAAACGAGAAACATATCCTAAGTCCTTTTCAGGTATTTCAGGATGTTCTTGACCGCTGTCCAGTGCTCCACTCCGGGATTACTTTGGTACCTCCCTGCTATACTTATAGCAAGGCACACATCAGGTCTGGTACACAACATTGCATACATGATAGAACCTATGGCTGAAGCATAGGGAATGACTTCCATTTTCTCTCTATCTTCTGAAGTGGTCGGGCATTGAGTCTGACTCAACTTCACACCTTGTAACACAGGCAAGAACCCTTTCTTTGACTGATCCATTTTGAACTTCTTCAAAACTTTATCAAGGTATGTTCTTTGTGAAAGTCCAATTAAGTGTCTTGATCTATCTCTATAGATCTTGATGCCCAATATGTAAGCAGCTTCACCAAGGTCTTTCATAGAAAAACTTTTATTCAAGTATCCCTTTATGCTACCCAGAAATTCTATATCATTTCCAATCAACAATATGTCATCCACATATAATATTAGAAATTCTACAGAGCTCCCACTCACTTTCTTGTAAATACAGGCTTCTCAAAAGCCTGTATAAAACCATATGCTTTGATCACACTATCAAAACGTTTATTCCAACTCCGAGAGGCTTGCACCAGTCCATAAAAGGATCGCTGGAGCTTGCACACTTTATTAGCACCCTTTGGATCGACAAAACCTTCTGGTTGCATCATATACAACTCTTCTTCCAGAAATCCATTCAGGAATGCAGTTTTGACATCCATTTGCCAAATTTCATAATCATAAAATGCGGCAATTGCTAACATGATTCGGACAGACTTAAGCATCGCTATGGGTGAGAAAGTCTCATCGTAGTCAACTCCTTGAACTCGTCAAAAACCTTTTGCAACAAGTCGAGCTTTGTAGACAGTAACATTACCATCAGCGTCGGTCTTCTTCTTGAAGATCCATTTATTTTCTATGGCTTGCCGATCATCGGGCAAATCCACCAAAGTCCACACTTCGTTCTCAT
Source organism: Triticum aestivum (assembly GCF_018294505.1). Taxonomy (NCBI): domain Eukaryota; kingdom Viridiplantae; phylum Streptophyta; class Magnoliopsida; order Poales; family Poaceae; genus Triticum; species Triticum aestivum. The sequence continues at coordinate 164,660,422 of NC_057799.1, read as the reverse complement.
ACATGGATCCCATCTCAGATTTCATGGCCTCAAGCCATTTCACGGAATCTAGGCTCATCATCGCTTCCTCATAGTTTGCAGGTTCACCATGGTCTAGTAACATGACTTCCAGAATAGGATTACCGTACCACTCTGGTGCGGACCGTACTCTGGAAGACCTACGAGGTTCTGTAGTAACTTGATCTGAAGTTTCATGATCATCATCATTAGCTACTCACTAATTGGTGTAGGAATCACTGGAACTGATTTCTGTGATAAACTACTTTCCAATTCGGGAGAAGGTACAATTACCTCATCTAGTTCTACTTTCCTCCCACTCACTTCTTTCGAGAGAAACTCCTTCTCTAGAAAGGATCCATTCTTAGCAACGAATATTTTTCCTTCGGATCTGTGATAGTAGGTGTACCCAACAAGTTCCTTTAGGTATCTTATGAGGACGCACTTCTCTGATTTGGGTTCGAGCTTATTAGGTTGAAGTTTTTTCACATAAGCATCGCAACCCCAAACTTTAAGAAACAACAACTTTGGTTTCTTGCCAAACCACAGTTCATAAGGCATCGTCTCAACGGATTTTGATGGTGCCCTATTTGAAGTGAATGCAGCTGTCTCTAAAGCATAACCCCAAAACGATAGCGGTAAATCAGTAAGAGACATCATAGATCGCACCATATCCAATAAAGTACGGTTACGACGTTTGGACACACCATTTCACTGTGGTGTTCCGGGTGGCGTAAGTTGTGAAACTATTCCACATTGTTTCAAATGAAGACGAAACTCGTAACTCAAACATTCACCTCCACGATCAGATCATAGAAACTTTATTTTCTTGTTACGATGATTTTCCACTTCACTCTGAAATTCTTTGAACTTTTCAAATGTTTCAAACTTATGCTTCATTAAGTAGATATAACCATATCTGCTCAAATCATCTGTGAAGGTAAGAAAATAACGATACCCGCCACGAGCCTCAACACTCATTGGACCACATACATCGGTATGTATTATTTGCAATAAGTCAGTGGCTCGTTCCATTGTTCCGGAGAACGGAGTTTTAGTCATCTTGCCCATGAGGCGCGGTTCGCAAGCACCAAGTGATTCATAATCAAGTGATTCCAAAAGCCCATCAGCATGGAGTTTCTTCATGCGCTTTATACTGATATGACCTAAACGGCAGTGCCACAAATAAGTTGCACTATCATTATCAACTTTACATCTTTTGGCTTCAATATTATGAACATGTGTATCATCACGATCGAGATTCAACAAAAATAGACCACTCGGCAAAGGTGCATGACCATAAAAGATATTACTCATATAAATAGAACAACCATTATTTGCTGATTTAAATGAATAATCGTATCGCATCAAACAAGATCCATATATAATGTTCATGCTCAACGCTGGCACCAAAAAAAATTATTTAGGTCTAAAACTAATCCCGAAGGTAGATGTAGAGGTAGCGTGCCGACGGCGATCACATCGACCTTGTAACCGTTTCCCACGCGCATCGTCACCACGTCCTTAGCCAATCTTCGTTTAATCCGTAGCCCCTGTTTCGAGTTGCAAATATGAGCAACATAACTAGAATCAAATACCCAGGCGCTACTACGAGCATTAGTAAGGTACACATCAATAACATGTATATAAAATATACCTTTCACTTTGCCATCCTTCTTATCCGCCAAATACTTGGGGCAGTTCCGCTTCCAGTGACCAGTCCCTTTTCAGTAGAAGGACTCAGTTTCAGGTTTAGGTCCAGACTTGGGTTTCTTCTCCCGAGCAGCAACTTTCTTGCCGTTCTTCTTGAAGTTCCCCTTCTTTCCTTTGCCCTTTTTCTTGAAACTAGTGGTCTTGTTGACCATCAAAACTTGATGCTCCTTTTTGGTTTCTAGCTCCACAGCCTTTAGCATTTCGAAGAGCTCGGGAATTGTCTTGTTGATCCCTTGCATATTATAGTTCATCATGAAGCCTTTATAGCTTGGTGGCAGTGATTGAAGAACTCTGTCAATGACACTATCATCAGGAAGATTAACTCCTAGCTGAGTCAAGTGGTTATGGTACCCAGACATTCTGAGTATGTGTTCACTAACAGAACTATTCTCCTCCATTTTGCAGCTATAGAACTTGTTGCAGACTTCATATCTCTCAACTCGGGCATTTGCTTGAAATATTAAATTCAACTCTTGGAACATCTCATATGCTCCATGACGTTCAAAACGTCTTTGAAGTCCCGATTCTAAGCCGTAAAGCATGGCATGCTAAACTATCGAGTAGTCATCAGCTTTGCTCTGCCAGACGTTCTTAACGTCATCAGTAGCGTTTGCAGCAGGCCTAGCACCTAGCGGTGCTTCTAGGACGCAATTCTTCTATGCAGCAATGAGGATAATCCTCAAGTTATGGTCCCAGTCCGTGTAGTTGCTGCCATCATCTTTCAACTTAGCTTTCTCTAGGAACAGGTTAAAATTCAAAGGAACGGTAGCACTGGCCATTGATCTACAATAACATAGACATGCAAAATAACTATCAGGACTAAGTTCATGAGAAATTAAAGTTCAATTAATCATATTACTTAAGAACTCCCACTTAGATAGACATCCCTCTAGTCATCTAAATGATCACGTGATCCAAATCAACTAAACCATGTCCGATCATCACGTGAGATGGAGTAGCTTTCAATGGTGAACATCACTATGTTGATCATATCTACTATATGATTCACATTCAAACTTTCGATCTCAGTGTTCCGAGGCCATATCTGCATATGCTAGGCTCGTCAAGTTTAACCCAAGTATTCTGCGTGTGCAAAACTGGCTTGCACCCGTTGTATGTGAACGTAGAGCTTATCACACCCGATCGTCACGTGGTGTCTCGGCACGACGAACTGTAGCAACGGTGCATACTCAGGGAGAACACTTATACCTTGAAATTTAGTAAGGGATCATCTTATAATGCTACCGCCGTTCTAAGAAAAATAAGATGTAAACATCACATGCGATCAAAATATGTGACATGATATGGCCATCATCATCTTGTGCTCATGATCTCCATCACCGAAGCATCGTCATGATCTCCATCGTCATCGGCGCGACACCTTGATCTCCATTGTAGCATCGTTGTCGTCTCGCCAACTATTGCTTCTACGACTATCGCTACCGTTTAGTGATAAAGTAAAACAATTAGATGGTGATTGCATTGCATACAATAAAGCGACAACCATATGGCTCCTGCCAGTTGTCGGTAACTTTGTTACAAAACATGATCATCTCATACAACAACTTATATCACATCATGTCTTGACCATATCACATCACAGCAAGCCCTGCAAAAACAAGTTAGACGTCCTCTACTTTGTTGTTGCAAGTTTTATGTGGCTGCTACGGGCTTCTAGCAAGAACCATTCTTACCTACGCATCAAAACCACAACGATTTTTCGTCAAGTGTGCAGTTTTAACCTGCAACAAGGACCGGGCGTAGTCAAACTCGATTCAACTAAAGTTGGAGAAACAGACACCCGCTAGCCACTAGTGTGCGAAGCATGTCGGTAGAACTAGTCTCATGAATGCGGTCATGTAATGTCAGTCCGGGCCGCTTCATCCAACAATACCGCTGAATCAAAGTAAGACGTTGCTGGTAAGCAGTATGACTATTATCGCCCACAACTCTTTGTGTTCTACTCATGCATATAACATCTACGCATGGACCTAGCTCGGATGCGACTGTTGGCAAACGCTGTAATTTCAAAAAAAATCCGTACGATCATGCAAGATTTATCTAGGAGATGCATAGCAACGATAGGGGAGAGTGTGTCCACGTACCCTCATAGACCAAAGGCGAAAGCGTTTAGTAACGCGGTTGATGTAGTCGAACTTCTTCGCGATCCAACCGATCCAAGTACCGAACGTACGGCACCTCCGCGTTCAGCACACGTTCAGCTCGATAACGTCCCTCGTGCTCTTGATCCAGTAGAGGACGAGGGTGAGTTCCGTCAGCATGACGGTGTGGCGATGGTGATGATGATGTTACTGGTGCAGGGCTTCGCCTAAGCACTACGGCGATATGATCGAGGTGTGTAACTGTGGAGGGGGGCACCGCACACGGTTAAGAGAAACTTGTGTGTTCTAGGGTGCCCCCCCTGCCCCTGTATATAAAGAAGGGAGGGGGAGGCCGGCCAGCCCTAGGGGCGCGCCCAAAGAGAGGGAGTCCTACTAGGACTACTAGTCCTAGTAGGATTCCTCCACAAGGAAGAGAGGGGGAAGGAAGGAGAGGGAGAGGGAGTAGTATCGGCGTTCTGGGAACGGGGGTCCCCAGACTTGCCTGCCTGCGGCCCACGGTGTGGCTAAGCCAGCGGGCCGTACGGCCCATCTTCATCAACAAGGCATCCAAGACCCTCGCGAGAGGCCAAGCCTCGCGAGGCGGGCGACGCAAGACCTCCTCGGGGGTGGCCTAGCCAGGCAGGCTCAAGAGGAGCGGAGATATCAAGGCGGGGCAAACCTCACGAGGCTCTCGTGACGTGAGCCATGACGATCAGACCTGGCGGGCGCCAGCGCGCGCGGCGTCCTTGTTTCTTCTTTGGTGCTAAGGAGGCAAGTGCAGGCGAGGAGTACCGAGGCATCAGGCAAAGGTTGCCATATCGGTGCAACAAGACCAAGACTAGAAAGACGGCAGGACGGAGGTCACCGTGGAGCCCAAGACGGCGTCACCACCAGAGCCTTTCGCAAGCGAAGACCACTTTTGTCAGGATAGCTTGTACTAGCTGTCCCCTTTCAAATTTGCCCGCCGTTGTTGGCTCCCTTCCCGCTCAATATTTGGGGAGAGGACCAGGGCCTATATAAGTAGAACTAGCCACCACAGTAGGGGGAGATCTCTTCTAATCAGATCCTCACTCACACAAGTCCGGCAAGCACAAGAACACCCAACCTCAGGAGGCTGTTCCTCCCCCTTTGTACCGTTCATCATCAGCCCAAGAGGCAATCCACCACCACACACACTGGAGTAGGGTATTACACCACAACGGTGGCCCGAACCAGTATAAATCTCGTGTATTTCTGTGTTGCGAGTTCATCGAGTTCGTCCGCGAGATCTTAGCGGAGCTAGGGCGTGGATCAGTAGGAGGGAAAGACTTCGCGCGCACCCCAGAGTTCGAACCTTAAGGGTTTGCCGGAACCCCACATCCGATAAGTAGGAAAGGGGGCGCCGCCCCCTTCCCTTGTCCAATTTGGGCTGCTCAGGGGGGCGCGCGGCCTGCCCTGGCGGCCCTCCTCTCTCTCCAATAAGGCCGATGGTGGCCCATTAGTTCCCCGGGAGGTTCCGGTAACCCCTCCAGCACTCTGTTTTTACCCCAAACTATCCGGAACACTTCCGGTGTCCGAATAACATGGTCCAATATATCAATCTTTATGTATCGACCATTTCGAGACTCCTCGTCACGTCTGTGATCTCATCCGGGACTCCAAACAAACTTCGGTCATCAAAACACATAACTCATAATACAAATCATCATCGAACGTTAAGCGTGTAGACCCTATGGGTTCGAGAACTATGTAGACATGACCGAGACACATCTCCGGTCAATAACCAATAGCGGAACCTGGATGCTCATATTGGCTCCTACATATTCTACAAGATCTTTATCAGTCAAACCGCATAACAACATACGTTGTTCCCTTTGTCATCGGAATGTTACTTGCCCGAGATTCGATCATCGGTATCATCATACCTAGTTTAATCTCGTTACCGGCAAGTCTCTTTACTCGTTCCGTAATACTTCATCCCGCAACTAACTCATTAGTCACATTGCTTGCAAGGCTTATAATGATGAGCATTACCGAGAGGGCCTAGAGATACCTCTCCGAAACACGGAGTGACAAATCCTAATCTCGACCTATGCCAACCCAACAAATACCTTCGGACACCTGTAGAGCATCTTTATAATCACCCATTTACGTTGTGATGTTTGATAGCACACAAAGTGTTCCTCCGGTATTTGGGAGTTGCATAATCTCATAGTCTGAGGAACATGTATAAGTCATGAAGAAAGCAGTAGCAATGAAACTGTAACGATCATAATGCTAAGCTAACGAATGGGTCTTGTCCATCACATCATTCTCCTAATGACGTGATCCCGTTCATCAAATGACAACACATGTCTATGGTTAGGAAACATAACCATCTTTGATAAACGAGCTAGTCAAGTAGAGGCATACTAGGGACACTTACGTTTTGTCTATGTATTCACACATGTACTAAGTTTCCAGTTAATACAATTCTAGCATGAATAATAAAATTTATCATGAAATAAGGAAATAAATAATAACTTTATTATTGCCTCTAGGGAATATTTCCTTCAATAAAAGCAAGGTCACCTTTCATATCAGTGGTAATGAGCATACAGTGCACTTTCCAAAGAAACAATTCCAAGTGAATGGTATTAATGTTATTGAAAAATCTCCGACAATCACTATTGGAAGTTTTCAACTACCTCTACCTACCGCCAAAAAGAAATATGAAATGCTTATTGTTGAGGACATTCATATCCTCGTTGAGGTAACTTAGAGATTTATGAAAGTTCTTTGGTTTCATGCTAATCGATAGTGGTTGTTAATAAGACCTGATCAACCTTATTAATGGATCATTTTTTAAAGGTATGAAGTTGATGAATCTAGTAAGCACTACCTTCTGTCCCTACTTTTTGTTTTCTGTTTTTGTTAGTTAAATAAAATAAAATGCCATGTTTTGTCAGTTTTTTGAATTTTCCGTGCAATAAAATGACCCAACAATAAAAGTTCTCAGAATGCTCTGAAAATTTAATACGATTTTTTCTGAATATTTAAGAATTTCTGGTGCAAATAATATCAGAGGGAGGTGCACCAAGAGGGCACAACCCACCTGGGTGCACCAGGACCCCCCAGGCGCGCCCTGGTGGGTTGTGGTCTGATGTCTACTACGCAACCTTCTTCTTGTAGACGTTGTTGGGCCTCTAAGTGCAGAGGTTTGTAGGACAGTAGCAAATTTCCCTCAAGTGGATGACCTAAGGTTTATCAATCCGTGGGAGGCATAGGTTGAAGATGGTCTCTCTCAAACAACCCTACAACCAAATAACAAAGAGTCTCTTGTGTCCCCAACACACCTAATACAATGGTAAATTGTATAGGTGCACTAGTTCAGCGAAGAGATGGTGATACAAGTGCAATATGCATGGTAGATATGGGTTTTTGTAATCTGAAAATATAAAAACAGCAAGGTAACTAACGATAAAAGTGAGCACAAACGGTATTGCAATGCTAGGAAACAAGTCCTAGGGTTCATACTTTCACTAGTGCAAGTTCTCTCAACGATAATAACATAATTGGATCATATAACTATCCCTCAACATGCAACAAAGAGTCACTCCAAAGTCACTAATAGTGGAGAACAAATGAAGAGATTATTGTAGGGTACGAAACCACCTCAAAGTTATTCTTTCGGATCGGTCTATTCAAGAGTTCGTACTAGAATAACACCTTAAGACACATATCAACCAAAACCCTAATGTCACCTAGATACTCCAATGTCACCTCAAGTATCTGTGGGTATGATTATACGATATGCATCACACAATCTCAGATTCATCTATCCAACCAACACAAAGAACTTCAAAGAGTGCCCCAAAGTTTCTACCGGAGAGTCAAGACGAAAACGTGTGCCAACCCCTATGCATAAGTTCACAATGTTACGGAACCCGCAAGTTGATCACCAAAACATACATCAAGTAGATCACGTGAATATCCCATTGTCACCACAGATAAGCACATGCAAGACATGCATCAAGTGTTCTCAAATCCTTAAAGACTCAATCCGATAAGATAACTTCAAAGGGAGAACTCAATCCATTACAAGAGAGTAGAGGGGGAGAAACATCATAAGATCCAACTATAATAGCAAAGCTCGCGAGTACATCAAGATCGTGCCAAATCCAGAACACGAGAGAGAGAGAGATCAAACACACAGCCACTGGTACATACCCTCAGCCCCGAGGGTGAACTACTCCCTCCTCGTCATGGAGAGCGCCGAGATGATGAAGATGGCCACCAGTGAGGGATCCCCCCTCCGGCAGGGTGCCGGAATGGGTCTAGATTGGTTTTTGGTGGCTCCAGAGGCTTGCGGCGGCGGAACTCCAGATTGTTTCTGGAGGTTTCTGTATATATAAGAGGTTTTGGCGTCGAGAACAAGTCAGGGGGGTCTCCGGGCTGTCCATGAGGTAGGGAGGCGCGCCCAGGGGGGTGGGCGCGCCCCCCACCCTCGTGGGCAGCCCGGACTCTTCTGGCCCAACTCTTTTACTCCATGGCCTTCTTCTGGTCCAAAAATAAGCTCCGTGAAATTTCAGGTCAATTGGACTCCGTTTGATTTTCCTTTTCTGTAAAACTCAAAAAACAAGGGAAAACAGAAACTGGCACTGGGCTCTAGGTTAATAGGTTAGTCCCAAAAATCATATAAAATAGCATATAAATGCATATAAAACATCCTATATGGATAATATAATAGCATGAATACTTCATAAATTATGGATACGTTGGAGACGTATCAGCATCCCCAAGCTTAATTCATGCTCGTCCTCGAGTAGGTAAATGATAAAAAATAATTTATGAAGTGTGAATGCTAGCAAGTGTATAAGTTTGATCAATGATAGTTCCAATCACTTTTTCTAGCATAATTATATATCATAACAGTAGCTCATATCATAAAGCTTCTCATGATCAAGTAACAAGCTATTCACATGTTAAAGTATAGATCATAAACTTTCTTGAAAACTAACAAACCGTTCTCACTCATCAAACAATTGCAATTCATCTTATTTTCAGGAAGGGTCTATGTAAGAGCTTTGATTTAGCAAATCCCACATACTCAACTATCATATAGTCTTCCATGATTGCTACCACTCAAAGCATATTTTTAGAACAAATAGCATCCATCGAACATAGAGAAAGATAGGGGCTTAATGTTTCGCCTCCCAACTTATTTATCATATAGATAATTGTCAACAATAATAATTCATGATCAAATATATTTGAATGGCCATATATGCTTAGATCTTTCTCCACCACATGATGCTTGCCAACTAAAAAGTAGGTTGGAATGAGAAGGAATACTACTGACTCTTGCATAAAAGTAAAAGATAGGCCCTTCGCAGAGGGAAGCAGGGATTTGCAGAGGTGCCAGAGCTCGAAGCTAAAACAGAGATGAAGATAATTTTGAGAGGTATGCTTTCATTGTCAACATAACGACCAAGAGTTCCCAATATCTTCCATATAGATACATTATAGGCGGTTCCCAAACAGAAAGGTAAAGATTTTACTCCCCCTCCACCAACAATCACACTCCACGGCTTGTCCGAAACAACGGGTGCCATCCAACTATCAACAATCCTGGGGAGTTTTGTTTAAATTATTTGCGATTTTGTTTTTGATCTTTTGATCATAGGACTGGGCATCCCAGTTACCAGCCATTTTCTCGTGAATGATGAGCGGAGTCCACTCATCGTGAGAATAACCCACCTAGCATGGAAGATACTGACAGCCCCTAGTCGCTACATGAGCGATTCGGGCATACAAAACAGATTATTATTTGAAGGTTTAGAGTTTGGCACATGCAAATTTACTTGGAACGGCAGGTAAATACCGCATATAGGTAGATATGGTGGACACTCATGGAATAAACTTGGTTCAAGGAATTTGGATGCACAAGCAGTATTCCCGCTTAGTACAGATATTTTGGCTAGCAAAGGATTCTAAATAGCAAGCACCACATGTTAGAGGATCCATAACAATATAACTTCTATACAAATATACCCAAGCATAACTCATTATGTTGTCTTCCTTGTCCAACTTCAACTAATTTGCTCAGGTTTGAAAATAATTAATGGGGCTCACAATCATAGAAGATGTCCAAGATAGTATATTTATATGTGAGATCTCTCTTCCTTCAATATTCTTTCATGAATTGTTCAAGTGACCAATACAATGTTTGCTAACCTTCAATAAATTTACCACCTCTACTTCTTATATGTGAAGTCATTACTCCCCATGGGATAAGCATATGAAACATATATAATTTCAGATTTATGATATTCAAATCATTCAACCATTTACTCATAGGATATAAGTGAAGCACACGAGTAAATGACAAACTACTCCAAAAAGATATAAGTGAAGATCAATGAGTAGTTAAATAATTATGTAGCTTTGTGAAGACTCTCTCTCATTTAAGAATTTCAGATCTTGGGATATTATTCAAACAGCAAGCAAAACAAAATAAAACGACATTTCAAGGATAGCACTCATCATGTGAAGAAGCAAAAACTTAGGCTCAACCGATACTAACCGATAATTGTTGAAGAAGAAAGGTGGGATGCCTACCGGGGCATCCCCAAGCTTAGATGCTTGAGACTTCTTGAAATATTATCTTGGGGTGCCTTGGGCATCCCCAAGCTTGAGCTTTTGTGTCTCCTTAATTCCTCTCATATCACGGTTTCCTAAATCTCGAAAGCTTCATCCACACCAAACTCAACAAGAACTCGTGAGATAAGTTAGTATAAACCAATGCAAAAACCTTATCATTTTCTACTGTAACAAATCACTAAAATTATTATTCAACATTGCATACTAAATGCCTCTGCATATTTAATACTCCTATCCTCAAATAGAATCATTAAACAAGCAAACATATGCAAACAATGCAAACATAACAGCAATCTGCCAAAACAGTACAGTCTGTAAAGAATGCAAGATTCATCATACTTCCCTAACTCCAAACATTATGAAATTCTACCACACTGTAGAAAATTTATCAGAGCTTATTATGCAAAAAGTTTCAACATTTTATCATATTCTGGCTTTTCTAGGGAATTTTTGCAACAGCGATAAACTTTCTGTTTTGAAACAGCAACATGTATACTTGCAAAATAAGCATGGTAAAGGCTATCCTTGACATTTTTATTGAAAATAGAGACGCAGAACATTATTCATGACAGCAAGCAAATACTAACAAAAGAAAATGACGCTCCAAGCAAAACACATATCATGTGGTGAACAAAAATATAGCTCCAAGTAAAGTTACCGATGAACGAAGACGAAAGAGGGGATGCCATCCGGGGCATCCCCAAGCTTAGGCTCTTGGTTGTCCTTGAATATTACCTTGGGTGCCTTGGGAAACCCCAAGCTTAGGCTCTTGCCACTCCTTATTCCATAGTCCATCGAGTCTTTACCCAAAACTTGAAAACTTCACAACACAAAACTCAACAGAAAATCTTATGAGATCCGTTAGTATAAGAAAATAAATCACCACTTAGGTACTGTTGTGAACTCATTCTAAATTCATATTGGTGTAATATCTACTGTATTCCAACTTCTCTATGGTTCATAACCTCCGATACTACTCATAGATTCATCAAAATAAGCAAACAACACATAGAAAACAGAATCTGTCAAAAACAGAACAGTCTGTAGTAATCTGCATCAAACGCAAACTTCTGGAACTCATACAAATCTTACAAAATAGGACGACCTATATAATTTGATTATTTATCTACTGCAATTGGAATCAGTATTTTATCACTTTCTGGTGATTTTTAACAATTGTTTTCGTGAGCAGAAAGTTTCTGTCTTTTTCAGCAAGATCAAATAATTATCATCCAAGAAGATCCTATAGGTCTTACTTGGCACAAACACTAATTAAAACATAAAACCACATCTAACCAGAGGCTAGATGATTTATTTATTACTAAAAAGGAACAAAAAGCAAGGAACAAAAATAAAATTGGGTTGCCTCCCAACAAGCGCTAACGTTTAACGCCCCTAGCTAGGCATGATGATTTCAATGATGCTCACCTAAAAGATAAGAATTGAAACATAAAGAGAGCATCATGAAGAATATGACTAGCACATTTAAGTCTAACCCACTTCCTATGCATAGGGATTTTGTGAGCAAACAACTTATGGGAACAATAATCAACTAGCATAGGAAGGCAAAACAAGCATAACTTCAAGATTTTAAGCACATAGAGAGGAAACTTGATATTATTGCAATTCCTACAAGCATATATTCCTCCCTCATAATAATTTTCAGTAGCATCATGAATGAATTCAACAATATAACCAGCACATAAAGCATTCTGTTCATGATCTACTCGCATAGAAATTTTACTACTCTCCACATAAGCAAATTTATTCTCATCAATAGTAGTGGGAGCAAACTCAACAAAATAACTATCATGTGAAGCATAATCCAATTGAAAATTAAAATCATGATGACAAGTTTCATAGTTATCTTTATTCTTTATAGCATACATGTCATCACAATAATCATCATAAATAGGAGGCGTGCTTTCATCATAATAAATTTGCTCATCAAAACTTGGGGGACTAAACATATCATCTTCATCAAACATAGCATCCCCAAGCTTGTGGCTTTGCATATCATTAGCATCATGGGTATTCAAAGAATTCATACTAACAACATTGCAATCATGCTCATCATTCACATATTTTATGCCAAGCATTCTATGTAATTCTTCTTCTAGTACTTGAGCACAATTTTCCTACCCATCATTTTCACGAAAGACATTAAAAAGATGAAGCATATGAGGCACCCTTAATTCCATTTTTTTGTAGTATTCTTTTATAGACTAAACTAGTGATAAAACAAGAAACAAAAGATTCGATTGCAAGATCTAAAGATATACCTTCAAGCACTCACCTCCCCGGCAACGGCGCCAGAAAAGAGCTTGATGTCTACTACGCAACCTTCTTCTTGTAGACGTTGTTGGGCCTCCAAGTGCAGAGGTTTGTAGGACAGTAGCAAATTTCCCTCAAGTGGATGACCTAAGGTTTATCAATCCGTGGGAGGCGTAGGTTGAAGATGGTCTCTCTCAAACAACCCTGCAACCAAATAACAAAGAGTCTCTTGTGTCCCCAACACACCCAATACAATGGTAAATTGTATAGGTGCACTAGTTCGGCGAAGAGATGGTGATACAAGTGCAATATGGATGGTAGATATAGGTTTTTGTAATCTGAAAATATAAAAACAGCAAGGTAACTAATGATAAAAGTGAGCACAAACGGTATTGCAATGCTAGGAAACAAGGCCTAGGGTTCATACTTTCACTAGTGCAAGTTCTCTCAACAATAATAACATAATTGGATCATATAACTATCCCTCAACATGCAACAAAGAGTCACTCCAAAGTCACTAATAGCGGAGAACAAACGAAGAGATTATTGTAGGGTACGAAACCACCTCAAAGTTATTCTTTCGGATCGATCTATTCAAGAGTTCGTACTAGAATAACACCTTAAGACACATATCAACCAAAACCCTAATGTCACCTAGATACTCCAATGTCACCTCAAGTATCCATGGGTATGATTATACGATATGCATCACACAATCTCAGATTCATCTATTCAACCAACACAAAGAACTTCAAAGAGTGCCCCAAAGTTTCTACCAGAGAGTCAAGACGAAAATGTGTGCCAACCCCTATGCATAAGTTCACAATGTTATGGAACCCGCAAGTTGATCACCAAAACATACATCAAGTAGATCACGTGAATATCCCATTGTCACCACACATAAGCACATGCAAGACATGCATCAAGTGTTGTCAAATCCTTAAAGACTCAATCCGATAAGATAACTTCAAAGGGAGAACTCAATCCATTACAAGAGAGTAGAGGGGGGAGAAAAATCATAAGATCCAACTATAATAGCAAAGCTCGCGATACATCAAGATCGTGCCAAATCAAGAACACGAGAGAGAGAGAGAGATCAAACACATAGCTACTGGTGTATACCCTCAGCCCCGAGGGTGAACTACTCCCTCCTCGTCATGGAGAGCGTCGGGATGATGAAGATGGCCACCGGTGAGGGATCCCCCCTCCGGCAGGGTGCCGGAACGGGTCTAGATTGGTTTTCGGTGGCTACAGAGGCTTGTGGCGGCGGAACTCCCGATCTAGGTTATTTTCTGGAGGTTTCTGTATATATAAGAGGTTTTGGCGTCAAGAACAAGTCAGGGGGGTCTCCGGGCTGTCCATGAGGTAGGGAGGCGCGCCCCCCACCCTCGTGGGCAGCCTCAGACTCTTCTGGCCCAACTCTTTTACTCCATGGCCTTCTTCTGGTCCAAACATAAGCTCCATGAAATTTCAGGTCAATTGGACTCCGTTTGATTTTCCTTTTCTGTAAAAAGTCAAAAACAAGGAAAAACAGAAACTGGTACTGGTCTCTAGGTTAATAGGTTAGTCCCAAAAATCATATAAAATAGCATATAAATGCATATAAAACATCCTAGATGGATAATATAATAGCATGAATACTTCATAAATTATAGGTACATTGGAGACGTATCATGGTCCCCACGTGGGCCCCCTCACTTATCTCTTCACACCACATCATCATTTACCTCCATAAAAAATTCTCCATTGCTCTCTCTCTCTCGTGTTCTTGCTCTTAAACCTGCGGATTTCGATCTCTTTGCTCGAAGCTCCGTTTCCGAAACTGTTTCGGGGGATTGTTGCTTGGTATGTGACTCCACCGTTTGTCCAATTAGTTTTTATTTTAGTGGTTTATATTTTGAATAATTAGCTACTCTTAGTGCTGATGTAGATGGGCTTGCATGTTAAATTCTTAGAGTTCTAAGTAGTTTGAATACTTACTATGGCCTCTATGTAGCCCTATGAGTAGTTGCTATCGATTTTGTGAAGTTTTGTTGGAAAAAATTATGGACTAAAAATTTCAGAATTTTTGTTCATAGGAAAAGGATGAATATCTTTAGGAAGTTTGCTTCTAAGAAGAACTCCAAGGGAGTTATTGGGGAGTCGTCTGACAGTGATCTCCATCCTCGGAGGTTGGCGGAAGTACGGCCGTGCGAATGGCCGCATACCCAGTTCATGGAAGAGCCTGGAATCCTTCATGAGTTCACACAATATGCTGCTAATGCCGGCCTCACCGACTTCATTGCAGCTGAATGTGAACAGTATCATCTCCTCACAAACATCTTTGTTCAAAGTTTTACTTTCCTTCCTAGGAATAATCCTCCTGAGGTGCAGTTTAATTTATATGCCGAAACCCGTCAGATACCACTTATTGAATTTTGTAACATATGCATGATCCCTTCTGACGGGAGTTTATTTGAGCCTAGGCTATCAGAGTTTGAGGCCTTTTATCGTACCTTGACGGTGGGTGACGAGAGAGGGGTGTCGGGTATCACTACCGCTGGCTTGGATTTTCCTGCTATTCATTATTTCACCCTTTATATTGCAAAATGCTTGCTTGCTAGAGAGAAGGTGGGTGCACTCAGTGAGGGAGTCCTGGGCTAAGGGGTCCTTGGACGTCCGGTCTGTTAGCTATGGGCCGGACTGATGGGCTGTGAAGATGCGAAGACCGAAGACTGCACCCATGTTCGGATGGGACTCTCCTTGGCGTGGAAGGCAAGCTTGGCGACCGGATATGTAGATTCCTTTGTTTGTAACCAACCTGATGTAACCCTAGATCCTCCCGGTGTCTATATAAACCGGAGGACTTAGTCTGGAAAGGACATATACTCATTACCATAGTCATACAGGCTAGACTTCTAGGGTTTAGCCATTATGATCTCGTGGTACATCAACTCTTGTAATACTCATATTCATCAAGATCAATCAAGCAGGAAGTAGGGTATTACCTCGATAGATAGGGCCCGAACCTAGGTAAACATCGTGTCCCCTGTCTCCGGTTACCATCGACCTTAGACGCACAGTTCGTGACCCCCTACCCGAGATCCGCCGGTTTTGACACCGACATTGGTGCTTTCATTGAGATTTCCACTGTGTCATCCCCAAAAGGTTCGATGGCCCCTTCAATCGTTAACAGTGACACTGTCCAAGGAGAAACCTTCCTTCCCGGACAGATCTTCGTGTTTGGCGGCTTCGCACTGCGGGCTAACTCGTTTGGCCACCTGGAGCAGATCGATAGCTATGCCCCTGGCCATCAGGTCAGATTTGGGAGCTTGAATTACGTTGCGAACATCCGCGGAGATTTGATCTTCGCCGGATTTGAGACCGCGGCGACCGCTCCTAGTCACCCCGATGAACATGACCTAAATCTGTCATCAGGCCGCATCCAGGAGATTGCTCCTGTAACTGCTCTGGCTGTAGATCCAGAGCATATTGCGCCGTCCAAGGACGGGAGGCTCAACCCCACCGCGGAGGCCGTAGACTCCAAGGCGTTGGAGCCGAACATGGACTTAACCTCACACAATACTCGCGTCACTGGAGCTCCGGACTCTTCTCCGGGTATAAGTTCTGAACCGCGTGAGTCCGCGGATGCCGAACTTGATCGCTTGTTGATTTTCGAGTTCAGCACCGCAGAAATCTTCCAGCACTCACCCTTGGGCGATCTGCTGAACTCGTTAGAAAACTTGTCCGTAGCAGAGGACTCACAGCCGAATTATGTCCGGTTCAAACTGGAGGCTAATGATGAAGGAGAATTTCGCTTCCCACCCACCACCCACTTCGTAGCCACTGTCAAAGATTTAACCGACGCGCTTGACCATGACTCCGAAGACATCGACGGTATGGACGACGATGCCAGAGACGAGGAGGCCCAAAACCCGTCGTTCACCAGACGATGAACGGCCACTTCCTCATACGACGTCTACATGGTAGACACGCCAAAAAATAATAGTGGCGATGACAAGGAAAACCCCACAAAGGAAGACCCTCCTAAAACACAACCAAAGCGCCGGCGCCAGCGACGCCGCTCTAAATCCCGCCTCAGTCGGGACAACAACACCGGCACAGGAGACAGTAACACTCCGGAGGGTGCCGAAGACACAGAAGAACCCGATGAACAAACTGCCGAACAAGACCATCGGGAAGATGGGAAAGTCAGCCCTGACGAACAGGCAATGGAAGAAGACTCGAAGGATGGTAGTTACCATCCGCCCTCCGAGGAGGAGGCAAGCCTCAGCAACGACAACTTCATCGTGCCTCAGGAGCCTCTGGAGCAGGAGCGCTTTAAGCGCCAGCTAATAGCCACTGCAAGGAGCCTGAAAAAGAAACAGCAGCAACTTCAAGCTGACCAAGATCTGCTCGTCGACAGGTGGACTGACGTTCTGGCAGCCGAAGAATACGGCCTCAGACGCCCAGCCAAGAGTTACCCATAGCGAAGGCTGCTACCCCAGTTCGATGAAGAGGCACCGGAGCTCATACCTCCCTCGCATAATGCGGCCGATCGACCACCACGCGGTCGAGACAGTGTGGCAGACCGACCACCACGTGGTCGGGATAGAGCGGCAGCTCAGGCCGAATAGCAGCCTGCCCCACCGCCTCGTAAAAATAGAGATGAAACGGCTCGGGATCGCACATACGACCTCCGGCAGACCCTGGATAGTAGAGCAGGACATACCCGATCGATTTACGGATCGCGAGGACGTCCCTCGACACGTGATGATGGCTACCTATTCGGACGTGACAAACCTAGTCACACCCAAGCCGATAACCGCAGACGAACTCCATCGGAGCTACGGCGCAATGCACCCAAATATAGAGGTGTCGCACACCCTCTCTGCTTCACTGATGAAGTAATGGACCACGAATTCCCCGAAGGGTTCAAGCCCGTGAATATTGAATCATACGACGGGACAACTGATCCCGCGGATCGAGGACTTTTTCCTCCACATCCACATGGCCCGGGGAGATGACCTCCACGCTATCAAGTACCTCCCGCTAAAGCTTAAAGGACCAGCTCGGCACTAGTTAAACAGCCTGCCTGAAAATTCTATTGGCAGCTGGGAGGACTTGGAAGAGGCCTTCCTCGATAACTTCCAAGGTACATATGTCCGGCCGCCAGACGCCGATGACTTAAGCCACATAGTTCAACAGCCTGGGGAGTCCGCCAGGAAGTTCTGGACTAGGTTCCTAACTAAAAAGAACCAGATCGTCGATTGTCCGGATGTCGAAGCCCTAGCGTCCTTTGTCACATCCCTAGTTCTGGTATGACCTAGACTAGCTAGTCATGTGTGCATCATGTTTAAATTCCATTTAAATTTGAAGTGGGGATCTGTGAAACCCTCAGAATCATTTCTGGAAATGACCCAAATAAAAATTGCTCCAAAAGGGTCCAAGAAAATGTTCATGTTGCTCTCTGAAAATATTGGACAGAGATAAAAATCAAACCAATATTTTTAGGAGCTCATAGATATCTATTTTGGCCTTTTGGAATTAATGCAGTAATTATTTGCTTTGGATATATATTGTTATATATATAGAATATTGTCCAAAAATTATGCTAGTTGATGAGGAGCTCTGGAATAATACCACTAGCTCCTACAAAAATTGGCATAAGAAAATAAAATGATTTAGTATTCTACTAAATCAGAACAAATGTCAGAAAAATAGAAAATAAACAAAAAGGGGGAAAACCCTTACCTGGACTTACCTGGGCCACTTGCTGGCCTGGCTCTGTGCCGGCCCAGCTGACTGGCCAGCGCCAGTCGTCCCCCTCCTCGCGCCAGAGGGACAGGGCGCGTGGTCGCCGCACGCCGCGCGCATGCACGCCACGGCAGCTGCCTGCCTGCCCTCTCCCCTCTTCGACCTGGCCTCGCCAGAAGCGCCCAGCTCCCCCTGGCCTCACTCCCTCTCTCCTGTTCCTCTCCCCTCCTCTCTCTCGCTCTCTCTTGCGACGCCCGAACGCACCGAAGAGCACCGCCGCACGCCGACGCGGCCATAGCCACCCCGAGCCTTCTCGCCGTGTCCCCGAGCTCCGCATCGACGATCTTTGCCTATCCACCGAAAGAAGCCACTCCGGACGCCCGGCAACGACTGCGTCGTCGTCGTGTTCAAGCTTCGGCCGCCGGCAACCCCACCGACGATTCGACGCCGTCCAGGCTTCCCCAAGCTCGCCGTCGACACCTTTAGATCCGTTGTGAGCCACTGCATCGACTCCCCCTACTCTCCTGCTCTTCCCTGCCCTCTAGCTCCCCTGCCCGCATGAGCCGAAGCTCGGCTCCGCCATCGCCGCAGCGCGCGCACTCACCGTGCTTCGTTCGCTGCCTTCGTGCAACGGGCATGCTCCACAGAGCCCCTGACGCCGTTGTGTAGCCCAGCCGGCTCGAAAGCGAGTCCCAGCGCAGCGCCCGCACCCCACCGAGCTCCGCCGCCGCATACGCTCACCGCCGTCGCCGCTACACGTCGTCCCCGGCGACCCCACGACCACCGCTGGATGCCCCGGACCACGGGCTGTCCAACGCACCTAACCGCACGTCCAGCCGTGGCCGGAAACGGTCGGCCGGCGATCGCCACCGCGTCGGGTCATCGCCGGCGTAACCCCGCCGACGTGGCACGGCCATTAGTGGCTAAACCCCACTAATTAGCCGCCCTACAGCCGCTGACAGCGGGCCCCACAGCAGGTCAAAGGTGAGTCAACGCGGGGTTAACCCCTGTCTCACTGACCAGTGGGCTCCGCCGGTCAGATTTGACCCTGGCCAGCCCGTTGACCTGCTGACGCAGCGATGACGTCATGCTGACGCAGTAAAGGACTTTCTGGATTTAAAATAAATCAGGAAATTCCAGAAAATTAGTAAAACTTCTAAAATTCATAGAAATTCAACCGTAGCTCAGATTTAAATAATTTATATATGAAAAATTATCAGAAAAATGCAATCTATCCATCTGTACTAGTTTCATGCATGACAAACCAACTTATACCTACTGTATAAGTGAAAACATATAAATGGCATATATAAGGACTTAAATTAGAGTTGCATTTGAACCTTTGGTTCAAATGGATCTCTTCCAAGTTGAATGCTAAATGCATTGGCTCAAAATACATCACATATTCATGCCATATTCATGCATCATATTGTTGCATATGATTGTGTTTTGATTGTCGACACCGTTCCTTCTCGATAGGTCCTGCTCCGGAAGAGTGTTCCAGAGTACCTGTCTGAGGAGCAGTGCCACCCTGTTGATCTACCAGGCAAGCAAACCCCCTTTGTTCATTCCGATACAATCCTACTCTCTCGCTCCTGCTCTCTTTTACTGCATTAGGACAACAACGATTCAACTGCTACTTTATGCTGCGGTAGTTGAACCCATTCCTCTGCATGACCTGTCATTGCCACAGTAAATAGTTGAAACCCACTAGCATGTGTAGGAGTTGATTGAGCCATGTTGTGTTCCTACCATGCCATGCCTGCTATTGCTTAGAGTTGTGTCAGGTCTGGTTCATTGGGAATGAATTGGAGTGTTACGATATGTTCTGGTGCCGAGAGTTAAGCGTGTGAACACGATTTGGTAAAGGTAGCGGTGAGAGGCCATGTAGGAGTACATGGTGGGTTGTCTCATTGGAACCGTCCTTAAGCACTGAGTTCTGTGTATGTTGTCCAATGACTAGCTACTACCACACATTGGGTTCCGGTAACTCGACCCTCTCGACTTATTAACCAACTTGATCTCTGTCCAGGAGTTGCAAACTAGTTTCTGGTGTTTGTAGGTAGTGCTATTTTTCTACCGAGTGGCACCCGGCAGGGTGGGCTTGGGACAGACTAGGCACACGTGGCCCGGTGTACCGAGTGGCACCCGGATGGTGGGCTCGGGAACCCTGCACACATCGTTTGGGGCCGTGAGCGACACCCCGGCCGGATCTCCTTGCGGATGGAACCCGAATAGGCGATAAACCTGGACTAGAGTCTTGTGTGGTTAGTCAGGTCGTGGCCGACACCCTCGCCAGGCTTCCGCTTGAAGGTTGCCGAGGTACATGACGTGTACATGGCGGTAAGTGGCGAGAGCGTGTGTGACGCAGTACACCCCTGCAGGGTTATCATGATCTATTCGAATAGCCGTGTCCTCGGTTATGGACTTCTTGGATGCTTACGTGGTACATAGACAACTTGAAGTGGATACTCTAAAATGCTCAAGATAAGTGTGAGTGCTATGGATGGCTTCTCGTAGTGAGACGGGAATGAATCCATAGTGGTGTATTGAGGTGGTGATTAGTGGACTCGTGTGCGCCTTCTTACCTCAAAGAAGTTTCTCGTAGTCGTAGAACAGGATAGCCACTGAGTCAAAGCTGGCTTGCTGCAACTAAACCCCACACTACCTTCTTGATACAAATGCATGTATGATAGGATCTGATGTAAGTCTTGCTGAGTACCTTTGTACTCATGTTGCTTTATTTATGTTTTTGCAGCGGAGACTTCGGTCTTACTAGTAGTTCCGGTTGGACTTCGACGAGTAGCTTGTACCTCAGCTACGATCTTGCACCCTTGGGAGGGTCTTGTAGATAGTCAGGCTTCTCAGCCTTTTTCCTTTGTAGTTGTCTGTACCCAGACATGTAATGCTTCCGTTGCTTGTATGCTCTGAATGATGGGTCATGTGACCCCTGTTTGTACTTAATGCTATGTGGCTCTTCTGGGCCTTTTATCTATATGAGTTTGCGTTATGTTGTGATGCCATGTTGTACAGCACATACTTGCATGTTATGCGTACGTGTAACGTGTATTGCTATGTGTGGGATCCGACAATCTAGTTGTTTATCCTTGGCAGCCTCTCTTATGGGGAAATGTAGTCTAGTGCCTCCTTGAGCCATAGTAGTCCGCTACAGCCCGGTTCACCGGAGTCCTGCTAGCCCAGCACTACTGCTCTGGACACTTGACTGGCCGGCATGTGTTTCATTTCGTTCCTGTGTCTGTCCCTTCGGGGAAATGTCACGCGGTGACATCCGGAGTCCTGCCTAGCCTGCTACAGCCCGGGTTCCCGGAGTCCTGTTAGCCCAGTGCTACAGCCCGGATTCACACGCTGCTGACCGACACGCTCGATGTTGATTCATGTATGCCTGTCCCCATACGTTAGTGCCGCTTTGGGTTCACGACTAGCCATGTCGGCCTGGGTTCTCTGTCATATGGATGCTAGCGACATTGTCATATACGTGAGCCAAAAGGCGCAAACGGTCCCGGGCCATGGTAAGGCGACACCCGTGGGAATACCGTGCGTGAGGCCGCAAAGTGATATGAGGTGTTACATGCTAGATCGGTGTGACTTAGAATCGGGGTCCCGACAGCTTTGGTATCAGAGCCTGACTGCCTGTAGGATTTCCAAGCCAACCTGGTCGAAGTTGAGTCTAGTAATTCTTTAGTTATATAAGGGAATTGGTTGTGGAAGGGAACGTAAGGCTCTTTTTACTTCTTTTACCTCATGCCCTTCTGATCTGAGTCATCCTATCTTTCCTACGGGGTTAAGGAACTAGGCTTTCTCTTCTGTCTATCAGGATCACGTGTTACTACTCCGTAGTCTCTTAGGATTGGTTGATCAGAGTCATATCCCAGTTTGAGTACCTCCAGGGTAGCCTGTTTAGTAATATCTCAGAACCTTGAGTGACGATGTTGAGTATGGTGCTACCCCGCCTTTTGCAGAATGTCCCATTTTGAGCATTTTACTGCCGTTATGCTGCCGGATTTGTCCTAGGAGTTTGAGAGATACTAAATTTTCTTATGCTACATGTTGCATCCTATAGTTGTTGTTGACCTCGTCCTTGGTTCCGCTTCTCAGGATGTCGTCAGTTAACCGAAGTTCTGTTGCTCGTTGCCTGAACCACAGAGGTGGTAGGGATGAGGAGGATCCTCCCGACCAGCCTTCGTTGGCAGAGTTGATGTTAGAGATGGAGAGGAACAAGCATGAGTCTAACCGCTTGTTAGCACGTATCGAGGAGAACACCGCACCCCAGTGCAAAGAGTCAGCGACCATCTATGATTTCATTGGTCTGAAACCACCTACCTTCCATCATTCTATTGAGCCACTCGATGCAGATGACTGGCTCCGTAGTATCACACACAAGCTGCGTTCTGCGAACGTAGCTGAAGGTGACAAGGTCACTTATGCTGCATATCACCTGGAAGGTCCTGCTAGTCTTTGGTGGCAGAACTATGAGGCTATGCTTCCAGCTGGCCAGATACCGACCTAGAGAGATTTCACTGAGGCTTTTCGCGAGCATCACATTCCTCGGGCTCTCGTTGACCGCAAGAGAGAAGAGTTCTGTAGTTTCACCCAGGGTAAGATGGCTGTTGATGCTTACGGATGCTAGCGACATTGTCATATACGTGAGCCAAAAGGCGCAAACGGTCCCGGGCCATGGTAAGGCGACACCCGTGGGAATACCGTGCGTGAGGCCGCAAAGTGATATGAGGTGTTACATGCTAGATCGGTGTGACTTAGAATCGGGGTCCCGACAGCCTTTAAACATAGCATCCGCGATGAATGGCTCGCCCGCCACCTCGGCCAAGAAAAGCCAAAATCTATGGCAGCCCTCACGGCACTCATGACCCGCTTTTGCGCGGGTGAGGATAGTTGGTTGGCTCGTAGCAAAAACACAGCTAGAAAGGCAGGCCCCTCCGAGGTTAAGAACAACAACGGCAAGCTCCGACGTAACAGACACAAACACCAAAGCAATGGTGATAATACCGATGAGACTACAGTTAATGCCGGATTCAGCGGCTCTAAGTCCGGTCACAACAACGACAAGCTCCGATGTAACAGACACAAACGCCGCACCCCCATCCTCGCCCCACACACACAATCCTCTCTCTCCACTTGCATCCTCGACGCCGCTCTTAGTCCTCAAAGCCGTCAGTGTATGAGGATGCCACCGAAGCGCCCCATCGGAAGGAGTGGCGACACCGAGGCTGCTGAAGCACCGGAGCACGGCTTGGAGATGGAGACAGAGGTTGCCGTCACTGCCGGCGAGTTATCACTGCACCCTGACGTCGTCGAGCTTCCATAGCCGGAGGCGGAGTTCCACACCGACTCTGGTGACGACTCGGGCGACGACCCCAGCGACGACTCCGATGACCACTCCGGTGACGACTCCGACAACGACGGACAACTGGTTAGTCATCTATACCCATTTATGTGTTAAATAGATCATAGGGTTTCTCTGGTTGCTCCTGCCTCCCCCTTTTTGGAATAGAAATCCTATGGTTATGTTCTCCCAATCCATAAAATCTGAGTAAGTTTTGTTAGATCCGTGTAGTGTATTGATTGTTTGAATGGTACAAGTGATAAGTGATTAGTTGTTTCATCTGTGCAAATGATTTCTGCTAGTAATCCGACTAGGGTTAGTGTTCGTGCAAATAATTCCTAGCCAGGACATGACAATTGGTTTTGAATGACCTACATATGTTTGTGCCATTATTTTCTTCAAGATTGGTCTGTACATAGACGACTGTGCTTAAAATCAAAACCATAATCTCTGGATATGTATAAATAAATAGCCATAAATTCCTAATCCTACTTCACGGCATGTAATCATTGATTTGATGCCAAATTTTGGCAACTACCAAATGTTCGCTAGAGATTAGTTTGTAAACATTAATTTGACGCCACATTTTTTTACTATTTGCATAGATGCTGTCTGACGATGTGGACAGCGAGGATGAAGATGGCCAGAGGAGGTACAAGAGGCAAATGTTGAGGGAGCTTTATGCGGGAATGCATAACAGGCGTATTAGGACCTGGGACGGCGGCTATCGATGCTCATTTTGCAACCACAAGCTTCATGATGCGTATCAAAGTGTTCTGGCGCATGCAAGAGGACGGGCCATTGGCTCCTTCAAGCACGAGTATTCTCGCAGGATGGCACATGGCGCGTACGCCGAGTACTTGGAGAAGTTTCAGGATCGTGCCGGCATGTGAGATGAGATGTGGGATCGAACTATGTACGCTTGAGCATGCTTAATGATGGTTGAACTACGTACTTATGGTTGAACCATGCTTGCGTATGTGTATGCTTATTATCTATGTTTGAGTATATTTAATCAATGTTTACTTATGTCTAACTGTGGGATATGGATGCAATCAGTTCAGTTGATGGAATCTACCTCCGTCCTTGTTTATTGGTCCCCCTTTGTGTTAAATTTTGACCAAAGATTTTAACTAACAAAATGTTAGTGCAGTTCAGCAAAAATTATATCGTTGGATGCGTATTTGAACATAGTGTTCAATGATATAATTTTTGACGACATGCATAAACATTTCTTAGTTAAATATTTGGTTGAAATTTGGTACAAATTACAAAGGGGACCAGTAAACCAGGACGGAGGTAGTACGTCAATCACACACGGTTCCCAAAATTGGAACCATGTGCAATGACTTTCATTTTGCCTGTTGCGTCAATCACACACGGTTGGCTCTAGCAAACCGTTGCCTCCGAAATTCTTTGTGGGACAGAAAACCCTCACCACCCAATTCAAAAAAGAAAAAAGAAAACCCTCACCATCCCCACGTCACAAAAACCCTCACCCCGCCCGCCACCCCCTCCGGTCCCCATTCACACCTGCACAAGCTCCTTCGCGTCTATGCATGGCATCGCCTATCGCGGCGGTAACCACTTAGCTCGACGCCTGCTGCCGCCGCCAGGCTTCCGGCAAACCCCACCGCATTTCGCCACTTCCGCTTGCCGCCGCCTATCGCCATCGACTTTCTCGACACTGCTCGTGCTCGACCCAGCTCCGCTCGGTTGGGGAATATGCTGTACTGAGGGTTCTTCATCATAATTTAGGAACTGCCATTCCCCCCATTAATGACGCGCCCGCTCTTATTCTACCACGACTGAAGCACCTCGAGCTCGTCGCCGTCTGCCTCCCAAATGGTGACATGGAGCGCCTGCTCCATGGCTGTACGGCATGATAACCCACAAGTATAGGGAATCACAACAGTTTTCGAGCATAGAGTATTCAACCCAAATTTATAGATTCGACACAAGGGGAGCCAAAGAATATTTGAAGGTATTAGCAACTGAGTTGTCAATTCAACCACACCTGGAGATTAATTATCTGCAGCAAGTAATCAGTAGCAAAGTAATATGATAGTTTTGATAGTAGTGACAGTAGCGACGGTAACAGTAACAATGATAGCAGTATTTTTGTAGCAAGTGTAACAGTGATGATAGCAGTAGTAACTCAGCAAGAACAATATAAGATAAATTCGTAGGCATTGGATCGGTGAATCGTTGGATGATATTCATCATGTGACAGTTATAACCTAGGGCGATACGACACTAGCTCCAGTTCATCGACATAATGTAGGCACGTATTCCATAAATAGTCATACGTGCTTATGGAAAGAACTTGCATGACATCTTTTGTCCTACCCTCCCGTGGCAGAGGGGTCCATATTGGAAACTAAGGGGTATTAAGGCCTCCTTTTAATAGAGAACCGGAACAAAGCATTAACACATAGTGAATACATGAACTCCTCAAACTATGGTCATCACCGGGAGTGGGCCCGGTTGTTGTCACTCTGGGGTTGCCGGATCATAACACGTAGTAGGTGAATATAACTTGCAAGATCAGATCTAAAACAAGGATATAATTATGATAACATAAACGGTTCAGATCTGAGTTCATGGCACCCGGGCCCAAAGTGACAAGCATTAAGCATAGCAAAGTCATAGCAACATCAATCTAAGAACATAGTGGATACTAGGGATCAAGCCCTAACAAAACTAACTCGATTACATGATGAATATCATCCAACTCCTCACTGACCAGCGAGCCTACTAAGGAATTACTCACTCCCGGTGGGGAGCATCATGGAATTGGCGATGGAGAGGGGTTGGTGATGATGAAGAACGAAGATCCCCCTCTCCGGAGCCCCAAATGGACTTCAGATCTGGCCTCCTGATGAAGAACAGGAGGTGACGGCGGCTCCATCTCATGGATTGCGATAATTCTTTCTCCCCTATTTTTTTATGGAAAAAATAGGATTTTATAGCATCGGTTTCAGGGTCTGCGGGTCCACCAGGTGGGGACAACCCACCTGGGCGCGCCAGGAGAGGGGGCGCGCCCTGGTGGGTTGTGCCCACCCAGGGGCCCCTCTCTGGTAGGTCTTGGCTCTAGAAATTCTTATATATTATATAAAAATTCCTTGCAAAGTTTCGTTCCAGTCCAAGAACTTTTATTTTTGCACAAAAAACAACACCATGGTAGTTCTGCTGAAAACAGCGTCAGTCCGGGGTTAGTTTCATTCAAATCATGCAAATTAGAGTCCAAAACAAGAGGAAAAGTGTGAGGAAAAGTAGATACGTTGGAGACGTATCAACTCCCCCAAGCTTAAACCTTTGCTTGTCCTCAAGCAATTCAGTTGATAAACTGAAAGTGAAAAAGAAAAACTTTTACGAACTCTTTTGCTCTTGTTTGCGTAAATAAGCTTAAACAGCACCCAGGTTTTCAGCTCCTCAAAGAACTCCTTCCAAATAAGTTCATCATGTCCGCGTAAATTTTCTGAAAAGATTGGGTGACAAAATTTGTCAACAAGACCTTATGAAATTGATAGCAACTACTCATAGGGATACATAGAGGCCATAGCAAGCATTCAAACTACTTAGAACACTAAGAATTCAACATGCAAGCTCATCTACAGCAGCACCAAGAGTAGCTAATTATTCAAAATATAAATCACTAAAACAAAAACTAATTGGACAAACGGTGGAGTCACATACCTAGCAACAATCCCCCGAAATAGTTTCGGAAACGGAGCTTCGAGCAAAGAGATCGAAATCCGCAGGTTAGAGAGCAAGAACACGGGAGATAGAGCAATGGAGATTTTGTTTCTAGAGGTAAGTGATGATGTGGGCTAAAGAGATAAGTGAGGGGGCCCACGTGGGGACCACAACCCACTAGGGCGCGCCCAGGTGGGTTGTGCTCACCTGGTGCACCTCCCTCTGATATTATTTGCACCAGAAATTTAGAAATATTCAGAAAAAAAAATCGTATTAAATTTTCAGGGCATTCTCAGAACTTTTAATTTTTGGTCATTTTTTATTGCATGGGAAATTCAGAAAACAGACAAAACATGGCCTTTTATTTTATTTAACTAATAAAAACAGAGAATAAAAAGTAGGGACAGAAGGTAGTGCTTACTAAATTCATCAACTTCATACCTCTCAAAAATAATTCATTAATAAGGTTGATCAGGTCTTATTAACAACCACTTTCGATTAGCATGAAACCGAAGAACTTTCGTAAATCACTAAGTTACCTCAATGGGGATATGAATGTCCCCAGCAATAAGCATTTCATATTTCTTTCTGACAGTAGGTAGAGGTATTTGGGAACTTCCAATAGTTATTGTTGGAGATTTTTCAATAACATTAATACCATTCACTTGGAATTGTTTCTTCGGAAAGTGCATCGTATGCTCATTACTATTGATATGAAAAGTGACCTTGCTTTTGTTGCAATCAATAACAGCCCCTGCAGTATTCAAGAAGGGTCTACCAAGGATAATCGACATGTTGTCATCCTCGGGCATCTCAAGTATAACAAAGTCAGTCAAAATAGTAACATTAGCAACAACAACGGGCACATCCTCACAAATACTGATAGGTATGGCAGTTGATTTGTCAGCCATTTGCAAAGGTATTTCAGTAGGTGTGAGTTTATTGAAGTCAAGTCTTTTATATAAAGAGAAAGGCATAACACTAACACTAGCTCCTAAATCACACAAAGCAGTTTTCACATAATTCTTTTTGATAGAGCAAGGTATAGTTGGTATTCCTGGATCTCCAAGTTTTTTAGGCACTCCATCTTTAAAAGTCTAATTAACAAGCATAGTGGAGATTTCAGCTTCTGGTATTTTCCTCTTATTAGTGATGATTTATTTCATATACTTTGCATAAGGAGGCATTTTCAAGATATCAGTCAAGCGAGTACGCAAAAAGACTGGCCTCGTCCTTTCAGCAAAGCATTCAAATTCTTCATCTTTCTTTTTAGTTGACTTGGGTGGAAAAGGCATAGGTTTTTGAACCCACAGTTCTCTTTCTTTATCGGGTTTTCTAGCAATGAAGTCTCTTTTATCATAATTTTTATTTTTGGGTTGTGGGTTATCAAGATCAACAGGTGGTTCTATCTCAACATCATTGTCTGGTTCTTTTTCATTATTTGGTTGAGTATCTTCATGAACATCAGCATTATCTTTTTCATTAACACTAGGTGGATGTTCATTACCAGATTGAGTTTCAGCATCAGAGATAGAAGTTTCATTTTCATTATCACGAGGTTTCTCTATTTCAGGTTCACTAGAAGCATGCAAAGTTCTAACATTTTTCTTCTTATTTTTCTTTTTAGAAGGACTAGGTGCACTAGTGTTATTTCTTTGTGAGTCTTGTTCAATTCTTTTTGGGTGTCCCTTAGGGTAAAGTGGTTCCTGAGTCATTTTACCTCCTCTAGTTGCAACTCTAACAGCAAAGTCATGTATATTATTATTCATTTCATCAAGCAATTCTCTTTGAGATTTAGCAACTTGTTCTAACTGGGTTTGAACCATAGAAGCATACTTTCCAACACCTCTAACATCATTTGAGATTCTAAAGAACAAGTCACTCAAGCGAGCAATCATATCAGAATTGTATTTCAACTATTTCATAACATTTGCATTGAAGTGATCTTGTTTTCTAATGTAGTTTTCAAACTCATAAGGGCATTGACTAGGATGCATATTATGAGGATTGTCATTATCATTGAATTTCATTAGAGAATTTACCTCTACCACCTTAAGAAGTGGTGGTGTATTAAACCCATGTATTTCTTCAATAGGAGGTAAATTTTTAACATCCTCAGCTTTAATACCTTTTTCCTTCATAAATTTCTTTGCCTCTTGCACAACTTCAGGACTGAGATATAATATACCCCTCTTCTTCGGAGTGGGTTTGGCCGGTGGTTCAGGAAGAGTCCAATCATCATAATTTTTCAATATGTTATTCAATAATTCTTCAGCTTGTCGTTCGTTCCCTGAAAACACAACCAGCACAACTATCTAGGAAGTCCCTAGAAGCATCGGTTAGTCCATTATAGAAGATATCAAGTATTTCATTTTTCTTAAGAGGATGATCAGGCAAAGCATTAAGTAACTGGCAAAGCCTCCCCCAAGCTTGTGGGAGACTCTCTTCTTTAGTTTGAACAAAGTTAAATATTTCCTGCAAGGCAGCTTGTTTCTTATGAGCAGGAAAATATTTTTCAGAGAAGTAATAAATCATATCCTGGGGACTACAAACACAACCAGGAGCAAGAGTATTGTACCAAGCTTTAGCATCACCCTTTATTGAGAAAGGAAATAATTTGAGAATAAAGTAATAGCAAGTTTTCTCATCGTGAGTAAAAATGGTGGCTATGTCATTCAACTTAGTAAGATGTGCCACAACAGTTTCAGTTTCATAACCATGGAAAGGATCAGATTCAACCAAAGTAATTAACTCTGGGTCGACAGAGAATTCATAATCCTTATCATCAATAAAGATAGGTGAAGTAGCAAACTTAGGATCACATTTCATTCTAGCATTCAGAGATTTTTCTTTATACTTGCATAATAATTTCACGAGATCATCTCTATCCTTACAAGAAAAAATATCTCTAGTTGTCTCCTCATTCATAACATAACCTTCCGCTACCTTAGGCAATTCATATCTAGGAAGGCTAGTTCTGGCAGGTGTTTTAGGAGTTTCAATTTCAAGCTCATCATCAGATTCAACAACATCATGTTGTATTACTTTAGCAATTTGTGCATTAAGAAAATCACCAAGTGGCACATCATCATTATGAAGCAAGGTACTAACATCATCATAAACATTATCCATAGAAGAAGTAGCATCATCCATCACTTGCGGCATATGAGAATTAATAGCATGTGGTGGTGTTGCAAGTTTACTCATAATAGAAGGTGAATCCAAAACAGAACTGGATGGCAGTTCCTTACCTCCCCTCGTCCTTGAGGGAAATATTGAAGGAAATATGCCCTAGAGGCAATAATAAAGTTATTATTTATTTCCTTATTCTCATGATAAATGTTTATTATTCATGCTAAAATTGTATTAACCGGAAACGTAATACATGTGTGAATACATAGACAAACAGAGTGTCACTAGTATGCCTCTACTTGACTAGCTCGTTGATCAAAGATGGTTATGTTTCCTAGCCATAGACATGAGTTGTCATTTGATTAACGAGATCACATCATAGGAGAATGATGTGATTGACTTGACCAATTCCGTTAGCTTAGCACTTGATCGTTTAGTATGTTTCTATTGCTTTCTTCATGACTTATACATGTTCCTATGACTATGGGATTATGCAACTCCCGTTTACGGGAGGAACACTTTGTGTGCTACCAAACGTCACAACGTAACTGGGTGATTATAATGGTGCTCTACAGGTGTCTCCGAAGGTACTTGTTGGGTTGGCGTATTTCGAGATTAGGATTTGTCACTCCGATTATCGGAGAGGTATCTCTGGGCCCACTCGGTAATGCACATCACTATAAGCCTTGCAAGCATTGTAACTAATGAGTTAGTTACGGGATGATGTGTTACGGAACGAGTAATGAGACTTGCCGGTGACGAGATTGAACTAGGTATTGAGATACCGACGATCAAATCTCGGGCAAGTAACATACCGATGACAAAGGGAACAACGTATGTTGTTATGCGGTTTGACCGATAAAGATCTTCGTAGAATATGTGGGAGCCAATACGAGCATCCAGGTTCCGCTATTGGTTATTGGCCGGAGATGTTTCTCGGTCATGTCTACATAGTTCTCGGACCCGTAGGGTTCGCAAGCTTAAAGTTTCGGTGACTATTGTATTATGAGTTTATGTGATTTGATGTACCGAAGGTAGTTCGGAGTCCCGGATGAGACCAGGGACATGACGACGAGTCTCAAAATGATCGAGACGTAAAGATCGATATATTGGACGACTATATTCGGACATCAGAAAGGTTCCGAGTGATTCGGGTATTTTCGGAGTACAGGGGAGTTACGGGAATTCACCGGGAGAAGTATTGGGCCTTATTGGGCCATACGGGAATAGAGGAGAGAGGTCAAAAGGAAGGAGGCGCCCCCCCCCCCCGGTCCGAATTGGACAAGGGGGGCAGCCCCCTTTTCCTTCTCCCTCTCCCCCTCTTTCCTTCTCTCCTACTCCGGAAAGGAAAGGGGAATCCTACTAGGACTTGCGAGTCCTAGTAGGACTCCCCACACTTGGCGTGCCCCCTCTAGGGCCGGCCTCTCCCTCCCTCCTTTATATACGGGGGCAGGGGGGCACCTCTAGACACAACAATTGATCTCTTGATCTCTTAGCCGTGTGCGGTGCCCCTCCACCATATTCCACGTCGATAATATCGTAGCGGTGCTTAGGCGAAGCCCTGCGTCGGTAGCATCATCATCACCGTCACCATGCCGCCGTGCTGACGGAACTCTCCCTCAAAGCTCGGCTGGATCGGAGTTCGAGGGACGTCATCGAGCTGAACGTGTGCTGATCTCGGAGGTGCCGTACGTTCGGTACTCGGATCGGTCGGATCGTGAAGACGTACGACTACATCAACCGCGTTGTGCTAACACTTCCGCTTTCGGTCTACGAGGGTACGTGGACACACTCTCCCCTCTTGTTGCTATGCATCACCATGATCATGTGTGTGCTTGGAATTTTTTTGAAATTACTACGTTCCCCAACAGTGGCATCCGAGCCAGGTTTATGCGTAGATGTTATATGCACGAGTAGAACACAAGTGAGTTGTGGGCGATACAAGTCATACTTCTTACCAGCATGTAATACTTTGATTCGGCGGTATTGTTGGATGAAGCGGCCCGGACCGACATTACGTGTACGCTTACGCGAGACTGATTCTACCGACGTGCTTCGCACACAGGTGGCTGGTGGGTGTCAGTTTCTCCAACTTTAGTTGAATCGAGTGTGGCTACGCCCGGTCCTTGTGAAGGTTAAAACCGCACATACTTGATGAAATATCGTTGTGGTTTTGATGCATAGGTAAGAATGGTTCTTGCTAAGCCCGTAGCAGCCACGTAAAACTTGCAACAACAAAGTAGAGGACGTCTAACTTGTTTTTGCAAGGCTTGTTGTGATGTGATATGGTCAAGACGTGATGAGATATAAGTTGTTGTATGAGATGATCATATTTTTTTGAAGTTATCGGCAACTGGCAGAAGCCTTATGGTTGTCTCTTTATTGCATAAGATGCAAGCGCCAAATAATTGCTTCACTTTATCACTATGCGATAGCAATAGTTGCAAAAGCAATAGTTGGCGAGACGACCATGTAACGACACGTTGATAGAGATCAAGATGATGGAGATCATGGTGTCATGCCGGTGACGATGGAGATCATGACGGTACTTTGGAGATGGAGATTAAAGGCGCCAGATGATCGTGGCCATATCATGTCACATATTTTGATTGCACGTGATGTTTATATTTTATGCATCTTATTCTGCTTTGATTGACGGTAGCATTATAAGATGATTTCTCACTAAATTTCAAGGTACAAGTGTTCTCCCTGAGTATGCACCGTTGCCAAAGTTCGTCGTGCCGAGACACCATGATCGGGTGTGATAAGCTCAATGTTCATCTACAACGGGTGTAAGACAGTTTTGCACACGCAGAATACTCGGGTTAAACTTGACGAGACTAGCATATGCAGATATGGACTCGGAACACTGAGACCGAAAGGTCGAGCGTGAATCATATAGTAGATATGATTAACATAGTGATGTTCACCATTGAAAACTACTCCATCTCACGTGATGATCGGACATGGTTTAGTTGATATGGATCACGTGATCACTTAGATGATTAGAGGGATGTCTATCTAAGTGGGAGTTCTTAGGTAATATGACTAAATTGAACTTTAATTTATCATGAACTTAGTCCTGATAGTATTTGCATAACTATATTGTAGATCAATAGCTCGCGATATAGCTCCCCGTTTATTTTTGATATGTTCCTAGAGAAAACTAAGTTGAAAGATGATAGTAGCAAAGTTGCGGACTTGGTCCGTGATCTCAGGATTATCCTCATTGCTGCACAGAAGAATTATATCCTTGATGCACCGCTAGGTGACAGACGTATTGCAGGAGCAGATGCAGACGTTATGAACGTTTGACAAAGCTCGGTATGATGACTACTTGATAGTTTAGTGCACCATGCTTTACGGCTTAGAACCGGGACTTCAAAAATGTTTTGAATGCCATGGAGCATGTAAGATGTTCCAAGAGTTGAAATTGGTATTTCATACTCATGCCCGTGTCGAGAGGTATGAGACCTCTAACAGTACTTTGCCTACAAGATGGAGGAGAATAGCTCAACCAGTGAGCATGTACTCAGATTGTCTGGGTACTACAATTGCTTGAATCAAGTGGGAGTTAATCTTCCAGATAAGATAGTAATTGACAAAGTTCTCTAGTCACTATCACCAAGTTACTATAACTTCGTGTTGAACTATAATATGCAAGGGATGACGAAAACAATTCCCAAGCTCTTCGCGATGCTAAAATCGGCGAAGGTAGAAATCAAGAAAAACATCAAGTGTTGATCGTTGACAAGACCACTAGTTTCAAGAAAAAGGGCAAAGGGAAGAAGGGGAACTTCAAGAAGAACGGCAAGCAAGTTGCTGCTCAAGTGAAGAAGCCCAAGTCTGGACCTAAGCCTGAGACTAAGTGCTTCTACTGCAAAGGGACTGGTCACTGGAAGCGGAACTACCCCAAGTATTTGGCGGATAAGAAGGATGGAAAATTGAACAAGCTATATTTGATATACATGTTATTGATGTGTACTTTACTAGTGTTTATAGCAAGCCCTCGGTATTTGATACTGGTTCAATTGCTAAGAGAAGTAACTCAAAACAAGAGTTGCAGAATGAACAGAGACTAGTTAAGGGTGAAGTGACGATGTGTGTTGGAAGTGGTTCCAAGATTGATATGATCATCATCGCACACTACCTATACTTTCGGGATTAGTGTTGAACCTAAATAAATGTTATTTGGTGTTTGCGTTAAGCATGAATATGATTTGATCATGTTTATTGCAATACGTTTATTCATTTAAAATCAAAGAATAATTGTTATTCTATTTACATGAATAAAACCTTCGATGGTCATACACCCAACGAAAATAGTTTGTTGGATCTCGATTGTAGTGATACACATATTCATAATATTGAAGCCAAAAGATGCAAAGTTAATAATGATAGTGCAACTTATTTGTGGCACTGCCGTTTAGGTCATATTGGTGTAAAGCGCATGAAGAAACTCCATGCTGATGGGATTTTGGAATCACTTGATGCTTGCGAACCATGCCTTATGGGCAAGATGACTAAGACTCCGTTCTCCGGAACAATGGAGCGAGCAACTGACTTATTGAAAATAATACATACTGATGTATGCGGTCCAATGAGTGTTGAGGCTCGCGGCAGATGATTTGAGCAGATATGGGTATATCTACTTGATGAAACATAAGTCTGAAACATTTGAAAAGTTCAAAGAATTTCAGAGTGAAGTGGAAAATCATCGTGACAAGAAAATAAAGTTTCTACGATCTGATCGCGGAGACGAATATTTGAGTTACGAGTTTGGTCTTCAATTAAAACAATGTGGAATAGTTTCACAAATTCGTGCCACCTATAACACCACAACATAATGGTGTGTCCGAACGTCATAACCGTACTTTATTGGATATAGTGCAATCTATGATGTTTCTTACCGATATACCACTATCGTTTTGGGGTTATGCATTAGAGACAACTGCATTCACGATAAAAAGGGCACCATCTAAATCCGTTGAGACGACACCATATGAACTGTGGTTTGGCAAGAAACCAAAGTTGCCGTTTCTTAAAATTTGGGGCTGCGATGCTTATGTGAAAAAGTTTCATCCTGATAAGCTCAAACCCAAATCGGAGAAATGTGTCTTCATAGGATACCCAAAGGAGACAGTTGGGTACACCTTCTATCACAGATCCGAAGGCAAGATATTCGTTGCTTATAATTGATCCTTTCTAGAGAAGGAGTTTCTCACAAAGGAAGTGAGTTGGAGGAAAGTAGAACTTGATGAGGTAACTGTACCTGCTCCCTTATTTGAAAGTAGTTCATCACAGAAACCGGTTCCTGTGACACCTACACCAATTAGTGAGGAAGCTAATGATGATGATCATGAAGCTTCAGATCAAGTTACTACCGAACCTCATAGGTCAACCAGAGTGAGATCCGGACCAGAGTGGTACGGTAATCCTGTTCTGGAGGTCATGTTACTTGACCATGACGAACCTACGAACTATGAGGAAGCGATGATGAGCCCAGATTCCGCAAAATGGCTTGAGGCCATGAAATCTGAGATGGGATCCATGTATGAGAACAAAGTATGGACTTTGATTGACTTACCCAATGATCGGCGAGCCATTGAGATTAAATGGATCTTCAAGAGGAAGACGGACGCTGATAGTAGTGTTACTATCTACAAAGCTAGAATTGTCGCAAAAGGTTTTCGACAAGTTCACAGTGTTGACTACGATGAGAGTTTCTCACTCGTATCTATGCTTAAGTCTGTCCGAATCATGTTCGCAATTGCCGCATTTTATGAAATCTGGCAAATGGATAAACAAAACTGCATTCCTTAATGGATTTATTAAAGAAGAGTTGTATATGATGCAACCAGAAGGTTTTGTCAATCCTAAAGGTGCTAACAAAATATGCAAGCTCCAGCGATCCATCTATGGACTGGTGCAAGCATCTCGGAGTTGGAATATACGCTTTGATAAGTTGATCAAAGCATATAGTTTTATACAGACTTGCGGTGAAGCCTGTATTTACAAGAAAGTGAGTGGGAGCACTACAACATTTCTGATAATTATATGTGAATGACATATTGTTGATCGGAAATAATGTAGAATTATTCTGCAAAGCATAAAGGAGTGTTTGAAAGGAGTTTTTCAAAGAAAGACCTCGGTGAAGCTGCTTACATATTGAGCATCAAGATCTATAGAGATAGATCAAGACGCTTGATAAGTTTTTTCAATGAGTACATACCTTGACAAGATTTTGAAGTAGTTCAAAATGGAACAGTCAAAGAAAGAGTTCTTGGCTGTGTTACAAGGTGTGAAATTGAGTAAGACTCAAAGCCCGACCACGGCAGAAGATAGAAAGAGAATGAAAGTCATTCCCTATGCCTCAGCCATAGGTTCTATAAAGTATGCCATGCTGTGAACCAGATCTATTGTATACCCTACACTGATTTTGGCAAGGGAGTACAATAGTGATCTAGGAGTAGATCACTGGACATCGGTCAAAATTATCCTTAGTGGAATAAGGATATGTTTCTCGATTATGGAGGTGACAAAAAGGTTCGTCGTAAAGGGTTACGTCGATGCAAGTTTGACACTGATCCAGATGACTCTAAGTCTCAATCTGGATACATATTGAAAAGGGAGCAATTAGCTAGAGTAGCTCCGTGCAGAGCATTGTTGACATAGAAATTTGCAAAATACATACGGATCTGAATGTGGCAGACCCGTTGACTAAACTTCTCTCACAAGCAAAACATGATCACACCTTAGTACTCTTTGGGTGTTAATCACATAGCAATGTGAACTAGATTGTTGACTCTAGTAAACCCTTTGGGTGTTGGTCACATGACGATGTGAACTATGGGTGTTAATCACATGGTGATGTGAACTATTGCTGTTAAATCACATGGCAATGTGAACTAGATTATTGACTCTAGTGCAAGTGGGAGACTGAAGTAAATATGCCCTAGAGGCAATAATAAAGTTATTATTTATTTCCTTATTCTCATGATAAATGTTTATTATTCATGCTAAAATTGTATTAACCGGAAACGTAATACATGTGTGAATACATAGACAAACAGAGTGTCACTAGTATGCCTCTACTTGACTAGCTCGTTGATCAAAGATGGTTATGTTTCCTAGCCATAGACATGAGTTGTCATTTGATTAACGGGATCACATCATTAGGAGAATGATGTGACTGACTTGACCAATTCCGTTAGCTTAGCACTTGATCGTTTAGTATGTTTCTATTGCTTTCTTCATGACTTATACATGTTCCTATGACTATGGGATTATGCAACTCCCGTTTACGGGAGGAACACTTTGTGTGCTACCAAACGTCACAACGTAACTGGGTGATTATAATGGTGCTCTACAGGTGTCTCCGAAGGTACTTGTTGGGTTGGTGTATTTCGAGATTATGATTTGTCACTCCGATTGTCGGAGAGGTATCTCTGGGCCCACTCGGTAATGCACATCACTATAAGCCTTGCAAGCATTGTAACTAATAAGTTAGTTACGGGATGATGTGTTACGGAATGAGTAATGAGACTTGCCGGTGACGAGATTGAACTAGGTATTGAGATACCGACGATCAAATCTCGGGCAAGTAACATACCGATGACAAAGGGAACAACGTATGTTGTTATGCGGTTTGACCGATAAAGATCTTCGTAGAATATGTGGGAGCCAATATGAGCATCCAGGTTCCGCTATTGGTTATTGGCCGGAGATGTGTCTCGGTCATGTCTACATAGTTCTCGGACCCGTAGGGTCCGCAAGCTTAAAGTTTCGGTGACTATTGTATTATGAGTTTATGTGATTTGATGTACCGAAGGTAGTTCGGAGTCCCGGATGAGACCAGGGACATGACGACGAGTCTCAAAATGATCGAGACGTAAAGATCGATATATTGGACGACTATATTCGGACATCGGAAAGGTTCCGAGTGATTCGGGTATTTTCGGAGTACCGGGGAGTTACGGGAATTCACCGGGAGAAGTATTGGGCCTTATTGGGCCATACGGGAATAGAGGAGAGAGGCCAAAAGGAAGGAGGCGCCCCCCCCCCCTCTGGTCCGAATTGGACAAGGGGGGCAGCCCCCTTTTCCTTCTCCCTCTCCCCCTCTTTCCTTCTCTCCTACTCCGGAAAGGAAAGGGGAATCCTACTAGGACTTGGGAGTCCAAGTAGGACTCCCCACACTTGGCGCGCCCCCTCTAGGGTCGGCCTCTCCCTCCCTCCTTTATATACGGGGGCAGGGGGCACCTCTAGACACAACAATTGATCTCTTGATCTCTTAGCCGTGTGCGGTGCCTCCCTCCACCATATTCCACCTTGATAATATCGTAGTGGTGCTTAGGCGAAGCCCTACGTCGGTAGCATCATCATCACCGTCACCATGCCGTCGTGCTGACGGAACTCTCTCTCAAAGCTTGGCTGGATCGGAGTTCGAGGGACGTCATCGAGCTGAACGTGTGCTGAACTCGGAGGTGCCGTACGTTCGGTACTTAGATCGGTCGGATCGTGAAGACGTACGACTACATCAACCGCGTTGTGCTAACACTTCCGCTTTTGGTCTACGAGGGTACGTGGACACACTCTCCCCTCTCGTTGCTATGCATCACCATGATCCTGTGTGTGCGTATGTTTTTTTTGAAATTACTACATTCCCCAACAAATATCTTAGTCTTAGGATCCTTCAGACTCTTCATAGTGATAAATTGATAATAATCCCAAGTGACTCAACAAATATAGCTATGCTCCCTGGCAACGGCGCCAGAAAAAGGTCTTGATAACCCACAAGTATAGGGGATCGCAACAGTTTTCGAGGGTAGAGTATTCAACCCAAATTTATAGATTCGACACAAGGGGAGCCGAAGAATATTTGAAGGTATTAGCAGCTGAGTTGACAATTCAACCACACCTGGAGATTAATTATCTGTAGCAAGTAATCAGTAGCAAAGTAATACGATAGTTTTGATAGTAGTGACAGCAGCAACGGTAACAGTAACAATGATAGCAGTATTTTTGTAGCAAGTGTAACAGTGATGATAGCAGTAGTAACTCAGCAAGAACAATATAAGTTAAATTCGTAGGCAGTGGATCGGTGACTCGTTGGATGATATTCATCATGTGACAGCTATAACCTAGAGCGATACGGCACTAGCTCCAGTTCATCGATATAATGTAGGCATGTATTCCGTAAATAGTCATACGTGCTTATGGAAAGAACTTGCATGACATCTTTTGTCCTACCCTCCCATGGCAGCGGGGTCCATATTGGAAACTAAGGGATATTAAGGTCTCCTTTTAATAGAGAACCGGAACAAAGCATTAACACATAGTGAATACATGAACTCCTCAAACTATGGTACTCACCGTAAAGAATCCCAATTATTGGCACCTTGGGGTATGCGGATCATAACTTGTAATAGGTGCGTATAACTCGTAAGATAGGATCAAGAACACAAATATATTCATGAAAACATAATAGGTTCAGATCTGAAATCATGGCACTCGGGCCCTAGTGACAAACATTAAGCATATCAAAGTCATAGCAATATCAATCTCAGAACATAGTGGATACTAGGGATCAAGCCCTAACAAAACTAACTCGATTACATGATGAATCTCATCCAACTCCTCACCGACCAGTGAGCCTACTAAGGAATTACTCACTCCGGGTGGGGAGCATCATGGAATTGGCGACGGAGAATGGTTGGTGATGATGAAGAACGAAGATCACCCTCTCCGGAGCCCCAAACGGACTCCAGATCTGGCCTCCCGATGAAGAACAGGAGGTGACGGCGGCTCCGCCTCGTGGATCGTGATAATTCTTTCTCCACTATTTTTTTCTGGAAAAATAGGATTTTATAGCGTCAGTTTCAGGTCTGCGGGGCCACCAGGTGGGAACAACCCACCTGGGGGCACCAGGAGAGGGGGGGTGCGCCCTGGTGGGTTGTGCCCACCCAGGGGCCCCTCTCTGGTAGGTCTTGGCTCTAGAAATTCTTATATATTATATAAAAATTCCTCGCAAAGTTTCGTTCCATTCTGAGAACTTTTATTTCTGCACAAAAACAACACCATGGTAGTTCTGCTGAAAACATCGTCAGTCTGGGGTTAGTTTCATTCAAATCATGCAAATTAGAGTCCAAAACAAGAGGAAAAGTAGATACGTTGGAGACGTATCAGTACTGCACTCGAGTATCTTCGTCTTCAGGCGATCAATGGGTTGAGTAGCTTCCACATCACCTCCATGACTCTCAGGACTATTTATGTGTGTTGCTGGTGCGGCAGGAAGACATCACAAGATGTGTGCCATGGTATGGTCATTAAGGACACACCTGCACTTGATAGATTACTTGTAGTTGATCAAGAAGGTCCAACAAGAATCAATGTCATTTATGCGCCGAAATTGACAGTGGTGGCCTACTCATCTAACAAATACTCCGAACTTGTTATTGGATCCACACCCGTTCAGGTACAACAGCCGCCTTCTACCTCTCCTTCTACAAATTAACATTATTTCTAATTTTGAAGACGTTTGTTCGTCTGTTATCCAGAAAATGATTCCGACAAGCTTGACCCCGAAACTATGCGCAGTGAAGGTCTTGGCACTAGAATCTATCGGCCCCAACCTGGAGCAAGTTGTCAGTTTCCTGAGATGCTTTCCATGCCTGGAGAAGCTATATATCGAGGTGATCTTCCTTTCCTGTTAAATGTTAACCATAAGGGAGTTCAATTTGTGACACCTTTTTCCAAGTTTAAAATGACAATGTACTACGATTTCTGAAGGATTCTTTTGGAGGATTTCAGTACATACATGTCCCCCACCCATATTGATTGCTTGATCCATATGGTTACAATCCATAAGCATTTCTCCTTTTGATTCATCTGTACTAGTTTTCTTAGGGAACTTTTCATCCACTCCAACCTCTTGTGAAGAAGGCTACATTTTTCTAGAATGTAATGAAATGCCCATGTTAATCATGTCAGATTGAAGATGGCATGTTAGTGCATTTTACAAATCCTGCAAACCAAATAGGCCTGTAGTAGTGTTCAAAACTGCATGTAGGCACTAACGCGTTTTTTTTTCTTTTGCAGATAAGATTAGGCCCAGTGGTGGATAATGTGATACAATATAACAATCACGTCGAATGCCTAGATCTGCATCTCTCATAAATTACTTTGAACTTCTACCGAGGGACCTTACCAAAGATTATATTCGCCAGATTCTTTATTGTCAGAGCAAGGGTGCTGAAGGTAGTGAGGTTGCCCTACATTTATTCCGCAAAATGAATGGTTTGTTGATCAGCTCCGGCGCCTGCGGCAGAATGGAATAGGCTCCGAAAATGCTGAATTTTATTTTGGAACCTCAGATGATAGAGTAATGAGAAGTCATCGTGTCAATCCCATACATGACTTCTCAGTGGCTGACCCCTTTGCAAAAATTACGAGGTTTCGAAACCAGACTTAGAAGTGGTAATATTAGTTTGAACCTCTTTGATATCCATGTTCAGCGGATCAACGCGAGCATTTGCAACTCATGAGCTGAATTTCATTCCTAATATCAGTTTGAACCTTGTAATCTTCGAATTTGAGCCTTGTAATATTTCAAGTTTTTGTGGTACAATCGTTGAAATGGCATCGTATGAGACTCGTATATTGGTAACACTATTTTGACCTTAATATGCAATGGTCTTAGATTTTATTAACCATTCTCAAATCTGTTTACCTTGTCGATCTCACAGCACACGATCTGTATAGCTAACTCGACTGCGATCTTCGACATTATTGCACACAATTGGTTTCTTCAACCGTGTGCCCTGTAGAGCGCAGAATTAATTATCGCACTCGAGTGTCCATCATCACCCTTTTGTGTAACTTTGGCCTCATCACCCACGGGTAAACTTATGACCGAAGTAATTCCACACACTTCATTTTTACAAAGCTTTTTGCCAATAAACACCCACGATTTGCCCCTCTTCTAGCCGACGCGTGGCCAAACTAGCCGTACGGGAAGCTTGCGCGGTAGCGCGGGGACAGGCTCACCGATGATACATTTGGCGCCTCTTCGAGCCCACGCGTGGTCAAACGAAATGCGTGCGGTGCGGTGTTGTCAAGCGTGCACTGGAATCCTCCGCTATGAACGCCGTGACAAGACTTGACGATTACAGGCCGGCCGACCCCCATTTATTACAGCGGCCATTTAACCCTTGTGTCTGTTCAACCTTTCGATCGCGCCCCACCATTGCAAGAAGCACACCCACCACGACAAATTCTTAGAGGGTATCTTGCACGACTCCAATGGCGCTCTGAGCGGCTGTCGACGACGAGTAGCAGTTCACCATGCATGCCGTGGTGGACACCCACAGAAAGTTCATGGACCTCTCGGTGGTGTACACCAACAACCCTGTCTGTGTGGAGCACTTTGTCCATATCATGGAGCTGTTGCTTGCCGAGGAGAAGTACAAGGTGGTCGGGTTCAACCTCGAGTACACCCGCGCTTGTGCCGGGTCTCGTCCCAAGGTCGTTGTCGCACAGATGTGCATGCACAACCACGTCCTCATCTACCACTACTGCCTGGCCAGAAGGCCTTGCGAGCGTTTCGCCAGGTTTGTCAACAGCCCCCACTAGGGATGGAAATGGAGTGGAAAGTTTCCGCTTTTCCGGAGAAAAAATGGAAACAGAGAGGAAATATGAAAAAGGAAATGAAAATTTGCAAAACAGAAATGGAAATGAAATTTTTTATAT
This sequence comes from Triticum aestivum, assembly GCF_018294505.1. Lineage (NCBI taxonomy): Eukaryota > Viridiplantae > Streptophyta > Magnoliopsida > Poales > Poaceae > Triticum > Triticum aestivum. The sequence goes on along the minus strand of NC_057799.1, from coordinate 164,617,039 downwards.
GGAAACGGAAACAAAAACGGAACCGTGTTTTCCGGTGGAACAGACGTGAAAACAAAACTTTCCATTTCCGTAAATATGGAATTTCCAATTCTACTATAGGCCTATAGTTGTTTTGTAGCCAACTACCAAACAACACACAATGACACAATGAGTAGAATGAGCGGAATGGGTCATTTGAGGACCAACTTTTACTACCACACACATACTCAACTAGACCCTGTACAGAATTGTCATGTACTACTACAATACTATACTATGTTGCTAACACAACCATATTATTTTGTAGTCATGTTAACAATTCCATAAATTTGTTAGTTTTTTGTCTATATTTCTCTATGATTCAATGGGGTTTTAAGTTCTGGTCAACAAACCATTTTGTTTCCGTGTCCGCTCTGTATTCGCTCCGTGTCTGTTTCCGGTAGTATTTGTTTCTGTATTCGTTTCCGCTTCTGCAAAAAAATATGAAAACAAATATGATAGCACCCAGTTCCGTCCGTTTCCGCGCCGTTTTCATCCCTAGCCCTCACTACATGTTTGCTACGGTGGACATCACAAACGATGTAAAGGTGCTCAAGAATTCGGGCATCGCCTACCAGAATCTTCTCGACGTCTAGGGCCAATACAAGATCTGGGGCAGCAAGGAGCATGAGAAGGACTCACTGGTTCACCTCGCCGAGGCCATCATCGACCCCTACTACAGAGACATGAAAGATTCCTGCAACAAGGACAAGCGTGCCTGGCACTCGGCCTGGATGGAGAAACTCGACAAAGCTCACGTCGTGTACACGGCCAAGGAGGCGTACACGAGGTACGACATGTACAGGCGGACCATTGACATGAGGAAGTGCCTCCTTCCCCAAAACGGCCAGGGATCCAGCCAGAAGCAGAGCAATGGCAAGCGTCGTCGCAACAAGAAGTAGATGAATAGATCCTCGTTTCTCCTAGTTTAGTATGCATGTAATTGCTTACTTTGGTGTGTGGAAATGTTATGTGTATAGTCACTTGTGTAATTGTATGCTTAATTTGATTATGCAATGCTGTCTTTTTAAGTATATATGTTGATGCTATGTAGACAGAGCGTAGATGTTGTGCGGACAAACAAAATCACGTTGCACACGGACTAAACAATGGAACCCGTCGGTGATGTTTTCATCAATCACTCACAATTGTATACCAGCAATCGTTTGCTCACAACACATACGGCTTGTTAATAGGAATCGTCTGTGTTGTTATCGGTCTTCCCACACATTTCTGATTACACACCTGTTTGCCGCATATCACACACATCTTGTTAAGTTGAACCGTTTATATTTTCTTGGCTCAACGCAAACAGTTCACCAGAGTGAACTCTATGACGTATATCGCTCACACCTTTATCTGCCTGCCCGTTTCTGTTGTTCCGCCTCGTCACAAACAGTTTATCCGAGTGAACTGTATGCCGTATATCGCCACGCCTTCATCTGCCTGCCCGTTTCTTTTGTTCTGTTTCATCGCAAACAGTTAATTGAACTGAACCGTATGCCCGGCATCGCACACGGAACTAAAATCTGAACCGTGTTTGATGCATCATTCATTGTAAACGTTTTGCATCTTTTTTTACGGTTATTTTACATCACCATTTGCGATTAATGTATCGCATATAGTTTCGTCAAAGGGTCTCTGATTGTCGCGTTAGCAGCATCATGCAGTAGTGTATAGAGAGATTCTAGAGAGAGGACTCCCTACTTTGGGCAGGTCCCGTGCTTGTTAGTTAGACCTTCCATGAATACTCTGTTCAATGTTTCCTTGCAAAGTATGCACATGTCGTGGGACTCTTTGGAACCTTCCATAAACACTCTACATTTCCTAATTCGGATTCCACTGCAGCCGGATGGGAGCTCAGCACGATCCAATTAACACGTGGCAGGTCATCACATGCGCACGGCGGCTGCCGAGCCGATCGCAGGGTTTGAAGCCTCGTCGGTCAGAAAAGCTATATCAACATACCTTTTTTTTCTTTTGCATATATATCAACATAGGTTCGCCTATTGTTATTAGGCAATGCCAGAGAACGAACGTTCTCCTTCTACTCTTCCCGCGCGATCCACGATGCATGGTCGAATTTCACTCCAGGACATGCGAGAGCAAGTTCTTGATGATTTTTTTAGAGTTAAGTTCTTGATGATTTCATGGCATTAGCCTGATATATAGCAGCGGAATGCCCAGCCGGCGCCGCGCCGTAGCCCATCCCAAACTTGCTTGCAGAGTTTGGGCACAGGCCGTCCTGCATCTGTATGACCGAAACTTGTTTCTCATGGCAGAAAGGGCCATATTGTTCGTGACTTCATTTTTTTTCTGGACACGTATAAGGTTTGCGTTAAGTAGTCTATTGATCCGGATGAATTTTTATTATTTTCGATGTTTGTTATACTGTCATGATTGAAGATTAATATATAGGAAGTTTTTTCCCCCAAAAAAGTTACAAAACCGGCTAAGAACTACGCTTCAAAGCGAACAGCTGTTCGAGTATGAGATGTTGGCGAACGTTCGCTGGTTATACTCCTTCCGCATGTTTAACCCCGCAAAAGAAATTCTCCCCAGCCATGGCCGCCACGGATTGGACTCAAAACCACACGGGGGTGGGCGTAGCGTAACCGAAGGAGGCCGAAGGGAGCAGGCAAGCCTCGTCCCCCTGCAACCCCGCGAAAGAAAATCTCCAGGAGTAAATTGCATAAAACCACCACTTTAAGGGCTAGGTTTGCGAAAAACACTAGGATACAGTTTCTCTGCAAAAAACACCACATCTTGCGTAATTGTTCTGCAAAAACCACTGATCGGCGGATTTGGCTCGGTTAAATGTGTTTATGACAGATTGGGCCCCTTTTTCGCTGACGTGGCATACCGTTTTGCACAAAGTGCGCTGGATGGGTCAAAAAGCAAAATCACCCCAACATTCTTTCCCCTAACCGCCTAGGCCCTTGCCCCGTCTCCCTGGACTTCGTCAACCTCGCTCCCGAGCCGCCCGAGGAGAGGATCCCGCACGCCGCTGCAAGTAGGAGCTCGCCGGAGCAGACGAAGCCGGCGAACTGCGGAGGAGGGTGCACCATGGTCCAGTTCTTGGACTTGAAGTCGAACACCCACAACGCGTGCCCGCCGCAGCGTTCCTCGAACTCGATGGCGCCAGTCACCACAACGCGCCCGGCGCTGCCGCCGCTCGACTGCGCACGCCGTGCTGGCCTCGAGACCAGGCGGGTAAGTGCCCACCTCGAGCCAGCCCCGGTGCTCCCCGCTCCACTCCACCACGGCAGCGGTGCCCTCGATGCACCACGCGGCTGCGCACCACCACGTGAGTCGTCGCCACCTCCGGCGAGGGAAGCTGCGTTGTCGCCCCGATTTCCCCTCCAGTTTCGCCACCTCATCCGGGTCCGGCGAGGGATGCCGCGCCGCCGCACCGATTTGGCCTCACGCGCGAGGAGACGCCCAGCGCGGGCTGCCGGATCCGGCGAAGGATGCCGCACCGCGACCCCGATCTGGCCTCCAGGCGAGGAGCCGCCCAACGCCGGCTACCGGATCCGGCGAGGGCTGCCGCCCCCTCCCCTCGATTTTGTCTCCTGCGCGAGGAGGCGCCCGACGCGGGCTGCGTTGACCGACCCAACCAGTGGCGGATGCACGTGGGCTGATTGCATTTTTTATTATTTAGGGGTGTCTATGTAAAAATTTATGGACTAGTTTGTAAAATTATATTAAAATTGACCTGGCACGAAATGTTACGCCACGTAGGCAAAAAAGGGCCCCATCTGTCATAAACACACTTAACCGAGCCAAATCCGCCGATCAGTGGTTTTTGCAGAACAATTACGCAAGATGTGATGTTTTTTGCAGAGAAACTGTATCCTGGTGTTTTCGCAAACCTAGACCTTAAAGTGGTGGTTTTATGCAATTTACTCAATCTCCGGCCATGGCCGCCTCCCTCCCCGACTGGATGATGCTCGAGCGCTTCGTGTTCTCCAGGGAGTCCTTCCCGGACAGCGAGGGCGCGCCCTTCATCAAGGCTGACGGCACCAGCTCCCACGGCGGCAGCTTTTCCATCGCCTTCCTCGTCCTCCAGCCCCCGGGCATCTCCCGCCTCTACCTGCAGTGGCCGGGCGGCCCAAAGGAAGGCTCTCAGTGCGTTCTCGTAGCGGCACACCGCAATCTCGTCCTGTTCAGGCTCACCCCAGAACCTCTAATCATCCGCGAGGCCCCCTTCGTGGATTTCCGACAGGACCACTTCATCTGCGGAGCCCAATCCTCGCCGTCCCAGCGGTCGCTGCTGCTCCAAAAGATCCCCAAGTGCGACATACCTGGGCTCTTGGATTGGAGGGATGGGAAGAAGGTGACCACGCCGCGCTCGTTTGATCTTAACCCCGTTAGCATCTTGTGCCGCGGAGAAGAAGAATTCGCCTTGGCGCAGTTGAACTTCCGTAGATCCAACAGCGAGTGGGGCAAGATTGAGGCTGAGCTGTGTGTCCTCCGCTCCAAAGCAAGCAATCGTCGTCACCAATGGAAGAGTGAGAAGTGGCTGCCGGTCCAGTGCGAAGGGCATGAAAGATCTGATTTGGAAAATTGGAGAACCGATAGAGTGGTTCCGTTCAACAAGTATTTGGGTTGGGTTAATTACGGCGGGGGAGGTATCATATTCTGTGAGGTGTTCAAACAAAAGCCTGACATTTTTTACCTCCGACTACCTATACTCGAGCATTGCTTACATCAACCTCCATTGAGATTCCAGGAGGCCAGCCGCGTTGTGGGTGTAACCAAAGGCAGCATGGGTTGTGATGAGCTGAGGTTTGTTGATGTAGTCTGTCAGGATAGTAACATTATTGATCCACTAGGCTCTGGTGACAAGGAGGGTTTCACTATCGCCTACTACGCTTTGAGGATAACACAGAGTGGTGGCATGGAGTGGGATATGCTTTTCTTCATCACATGCTATGAATTGTGGAGTATCAACCCTGAACTCCCGCATGAACTTCTGAAGCATCCTGTTGTAAGTATGGACGACCCAAATGTGGTATATTTTCTGATGTCGGAGCGTCTGGAACATGTTGACAAGGTTTCCGTAGTTACTCTTGATATGAGTACCAAAAAGCTGCTTTCAGTTCATCCATATATTAATGGAAAGGAAGACCTCTTGGGCAAAGACGGTGACATGGTTCGGCGAAACGCCACTTTTCTCCAAACCTTTCTTCCCTCAGAACTTCCTAAGTTCTTAAAATCCCACCAGGTATTTGCATCCCAAATTTATATTTGTGCCCTGTGTACAAGCTGTTGCTTTGTTTGTTATTTATGCGAGTGGTATTTGTTCAGCTTAGTAGATAATGGCGTTCTAATAGATTAGAAGAGTACAAGAAATTGCTTGACTGTTTTTGTGATGTCATAATTTGAATTAAAATGATATCTACCACATTTGTATAATAAAAAATAAAAATGACACATCTGTGCAGTTGATTTTGTGTCCACCTTGCATGCAAATCGCCAAGCTCTGCATTTAAATTTAAGTAGAGTCTCACCGCTGATGATAGAAAGAGATCACCGCTGTTCAGTAACTATCGGTGCCAATAGCATAATCAAACTTTGTCACAACGAAATACGTACTCATTTTATCACCTGTGTTCCTGCTGTGAGCAATTGTTGCTTACTTATGGCACAACGAAGAGAATTAGAAATTGAAAACTACGACCAAAACCCTATAGCAAGTACAGTTTTGGGAGGCTGTAACTTGAGGTCTAGCCCTTCTTTGTCTTTTCTTCTTATTTTCATGGACCATTTTCTCTGTTTGGTTCAGTTAGAGTTCGTGGTGCTCTGCCTGAATCCTTCAGGGTTCACCGGCACTATTCTATACTGTACTTTGGAGCTTTTAGTCCCTTTCCCTCCCCTTATATGAATTGACAGTGCTCCTGCCATTGCCCGTAAAAAAAGTACAGTTTTTTTCTGAGTGGATGTTGACATCAGTTTGCTTACCACGCTCGCCGCGCGATGTATAACAAGTACAATTTTTAGTTGAAAGTGGTCACAACTGTATTCATTGATACAAGTATCTATCATTCATGTGTTCAAAAATACTGAAATATGTATTAATTAGCAAGGCTGTGGGGAAAGTAGCAACTATTTTGTGTTCTTTTATTTGCTACAATGATTTCGTTACATGTCATTATTTATGAGCTTTTTTTGTTTTAGATTTCATAGCTCAAGTGAAGGTGCGAAGAAGATGAAATCAGGCGACCAAGTCCCTATGCTAAGACTAAGGACTGAAGCAAACCAGTTATACGATATTGGAACTTATTAGTAGTTTGATCAGTATCTGTAATGGACTTGTAATGTCCTGTGATTATGACCTCTATGTATTTTGGGTACTGATATGTAGCAATTGCCGAGACCTCTATGGGCACACGATTCTGTGGCATCTCGACACGGCTGAGACCTAATGCTGATATGTAAGACTTCATAGTGTTGTATTACCGATTTATGACCTGATGCTTTCTTAATGATCATGTTCATGGTACTTGTGATTTTACCAGACCCAACCGTGCAAATATTTGTTCTGTTCTGAAATTTTTATTCAGTAATATAGCTACTTCGATCTGTATATAGTCATGAATTGACCAGATCTTCAGTACACGCGTCGAGGTTTTCATGTTTGGTATTAACACTCATGGTTGACAAAGCTCATATCTTTTGTTCAGAAGAATGTCTTGTTGGGCTTGTAAGTTACTACACTGGTTTGGGCAGCAAAACCGAACTGCAAATGGGCCCTTAATTTCTTAGTGATCAGCAAGTTGGTGTGCCTGGGTGATCCAGTGAGAAATTTGATCAATGAAGCCTGCATATCAAAATAGATGAGCAGTATCAACTTGCCTAACCACTATGCACTATGAATTCAAGTTGAAGTGTCAATGTTATGCTATTAGTTTCAAAAGATCTTATGAATTAGACACCACTGTCCCAAATTTTTCCTTCCTGATATTTGTTTACACTCTTCATGCCAGGTCACTATGTGCTCCATCATCTTCTGCTTGCACTTGATACTACGACCATAAATGAGATGCATATTCAGCATGGTGATGCATGCCTAACAAAAATCAAATGGCCATGTGTTAAATTTTTGGTTATAATCCAATCAAGGTGAGCAGCAGCCAGCAGGGCAGCGTTCCTAGTTGATGATTATTCATGTGTATCAACTCGCTGCTGCTGCTTTTCATAGCTGGTAGTTCAGCAGGGTAAGGGGGGGGGGGGGGGGGGGGGGGGGGGGGGGGGGGGGGGGGGGGGGGGGGGGGGGGGGGGTTTGGTGTTGTGGCTCTCCTGGACAGTGAGGAGATGGTTTTCTGTGTTAAGGCTCTGAGATTTACATGCTAAAGATTAGTTTGAGTATGCTTGTTGCTCCTGATGCTTGTTTTTTTCTATAGCTTTCAGTATGCAGCAGCTTTATGGCCCTTCTGACTTGGGCCATTGTTGAGCTAAAGCTGGTCAGGGTTACAACTTCTTCATGAAGGTTGTCAGGGTTAAAACTCGTATATAATTATAGTCTTTTTTTATGGAGGCGGACTGTAGTTGATCTTCAGGTATGACTTGGGGATCAGCAGCCATTTATTCAGATTACGGCTTTGCCAAGTGCTAATGATAGTAGTAATAGCAGCAGCAGCGGTAGCTTGATGCATGCATACATGTTTGGTAGTATAGTATTCTTACTCCCTCCTATTCAAATTAATTGAAGCAGCCTCTGTACAATGTCCTCTATAGATTGTATAGAGGCTGCGTCAATTAATTTGAATAGGAAGGAGTAGTTTTATTGCTCTGTTTTCCTATCTTGATCGCTCTGTTTTGCTATCTTGATCATTCCAACTTGTCAGTTTTATAGTATTGTTAGTTTTGTCAAAGTTGATACTTGTCCTCTAGTCTGTGGTTTTGATTAGGTGCCTATCCCCCATTATTGCTGTTGAAGATTTAAGTAACGTCTGCAGGTGTTGGGAAAGCATCAAACACACTAACATTTGTCAAAGTAACCTGAGTAAGATCTTGAGCCCTTCAAGGTTTATGCTTCAAAATCAATTCATGAGTCCATTCAAAATCAAAACTGACAAGCCCTACAAGAGTAAATTAGTTTTCGAGAAGGTGACATACTCACATCCATAGACCACATTAGCACAATGCCAGCAAATAAGACGAGCATTTTTTTTGGTAGCACTACTTGGCGACCCGTAAATAGGCTATGTCAGGAATATTTTTTGTATTTTGTGGAGTAATGAGCAAATGTACACTATTAAGACCTTGGGGCTCACTTGAAGTGACAGGATCGAACTCAGATTTTGACTATGATTGGCCCAAAAGTGGTAGAACCTGGTTTATATATATATATATATATATATATATATATATATATATATATATATATATATATATATATATAGGTAAAATGTTTGGGGCACCTAGGTGCCTGGGCACCTAGTTCGGATCCGACCCGCTAATTCATTTTTTGCTTACAAATAATCAATACTACCTTTCAAATAATTCACTTTCCTTTTGTACTTGCATGCACTGCCATTGATTGTCGATTGGTTTCCCGAAAATGGCATGTTATTGATTCCCTCATAAACAGGGCACCTAGGTGCCTGGGCACCTAGTTCGGATCCGACCTGCCATATATATATAGGATGCCAGTTTGGGACACCTAGGTGCCTGGGCACCTTGCCTCTCCATTGTTGGATCGTGTTTAGCGATTGATTTGGAAACCAATAAAAATGCATCAATTGCTAGTTAATTTGGCAGGCTTTAATTCGTGGACCGTTCCATGCATGCATGGCGCGTGATAAAAAGGCAAGGTATTAATATGAGAATGCATATAATTTTGGTTATAGATATTGCATACCCGTATTAGATAGTTAAAAAATAAAATAAAATGTAAATAGTTCTAAAAACAAATTATTTGGAATATACGTACCCGCATGTGTACATAATTACATGAGTAGGTATTAGATACCTGTATTTGTACATAATATCGTTAATAGGTTTTTTTGTGGTATCGTTACTAGGTATTAAATACCCATATATTTACATAAATTATTGGGTATATACGTACCCGATATGTACATAATTTCGTTAATAGGTATTAGATACTCATATTAAATAGTTAATAAAATAGAACGTAATAGTTCAGAGAATAATTTACTGGTTATATATACCCGCGTATGCAGATAATTTTATTAGTAAGTATTAGATACCCGTATTAGATAGTTAGGAAACAAAAATACGCGTATTAGATACCCATAGTAGTTCAGAAGAAAATAAAATATTACTATGATTTATTGTATGGCAAGTCTTGCATGCCTAATAGTTAAAAACGAAAATAAAATGTAAACATGGAAAGTCTTGCATGAAGAATAATTAGGAAACAAATCAAACATTCATTATGCGCGGTACATACCTAAAACAATCAAGGTGCCCGGACACCTAGGTGTCCCAGTTAATTTACCTATATATATATATATACACACACACATGTGCAGTACAATATGTAGAAAGTCCCTTATAGTACGAGAAAAATACAAAGGGTGCACGACTAAATAAATATAACTCAAATACCCCCTCAAACTCATAATGGATCAACAACACTAAGTTTGAAGAGATAGAAGCCATGATGTGTTTAGTCTGGGCCATCATAAAAAGAACATCAACGGTACCTCTGAAGGCACATACTAAAGAGAAATAATCTGATCATGCACACCCAACACTTACAAAATAAGTATCAACACCAATATGCTTGGTGAGTTCTGTCGGATTTCGGGTTCCGGCAAACCCTTGTGAGGTTCAAACTCCGGGGTGCGCATGAAGATGAAGAATACTCTCTTCCTAGCTCGCTCGCTCAACGATCTCACGGCCTAGCTCGATGGACCCAAAGAACAAGAGACACGGGAGTTTATACTGGTTTGGGCCACCTTGCGGTGTAATACCCTACTCCAGTGTGTGGTGGATTGCCTCGAGGGGCTGAGGATGAGCTAGTCAGTGGATGAACAGCCTCAGGAGGTGAGGTGTTCTTGGGCTCGATGAGCTGGTGAGATGGTCCGGGTGAAAACGACCCGTCCGGTCTATGGTGGTGGCTAAGTCCTATTTATTGTGGCCTTGGTCCTCTTCCCAAATGTTAGGCGGGAAGGGATCCCACAACGACCAAGTTTGAAGGGAGACAACTAGTACAAGCTATCCTGACAAAAGGTGGTCTTTGCCTGCCAAAGGCTCTGGTGGTGATGCTGCTGTGGGCTCCGCGATGACCTCCGTCCTGCCATTCTGCTGGTCCTGGTCTCTTTGCACCGATATGGAAACCTTTTCCTGATGCCTCGGGAACCCGCGCCTGCGCTTGCCTCCTTAGCACCAAAGAGGAAACTGGTACACTGCGCCCGCTGGCGCCCGCCTGGCCTTGGTCGTCATGGCTTACGTCACGCGAACCTCGCGAGGTGTCCCTTGCATAGATATCTCCGCTCCTCGGGAGACAGCCTAGTGAGGCCACTCCCAGGGAGGTCTTGGTGTCGTCCGCCTCACGAGGCTTGGCCCCTCGTGAGGGTCTTGTGTTGTCGCTGCTGAAGCTGGGCCGTTCTAGGCCGTTGGTGGAGCCACGCCTCGGGCCGCAGGCAGGCAAATCTGGGCACCCCCGGGCCCAGAACACCGAGAGTAGCCCCCGGGCCCAAGGCGCGTTTGGACTTGGCTTCGTGGAGAAGCCTAAGGGCAAGTGCGGAGCGCCGCGGGCCCCAACCGCCTACGGCCCCGGTCGATGCGTGGCGATTGGTGGTACGTGGGCGCCTCCACTCCCCCACGCGGCCTTGATATGCGCCAGGCTAGGCGGCCGCCGTTGCCAACACAGCTCCGCCTCCATTGCTGGCAACGCGCTCCCACAACTCCTCCGTCTCTCAAAAACAGCAGTTTCCTCCCCTGGCCTGACCCGGCACCAATCCTATCTGCTGCCATGGCGCCGAGCTAGAAGAAGAAGAAGGGAAAGAAGAAGGCCCATACCTCAGCAAAGGCGCCGCCGGTCCTCGAGCCCGCCATCGAGCGGTCGGTGGTGCTGAACCAGGAAGCGATGGGCAAGGTTCGCCCCGCGCTCGCCGCAGATTCCAATGAATGGAAGGCGACGGTGGCCTGGCTTGCTTCGCGCGCCGCGATTGATAGGACGGCTACCGAGATCCCCATTCATCTTCACGCCCTCTGGGCTGGCTTAATTCCCCCCTTCTCCGATTTCTTCAATGTTGTGCTCTCGCATTACCAAGTCAATGCGCTGCACCTGGATCCCCAGTCCATCATCCTCCTCGCCGTCTTCGCCTTCGTCTGCGAGGCCATGGTGGGCATTGCCCCTTCCGTGGCTTTGCTTCGCCATTTTTTCTCGTTGCATCTGACCGACGCCCGCCAACGCTCGGGGTGCGTGACCCTCCAAGCCGTTGCGGGGACGGCTGGCTCGGGGATTGACTTTGAGCTCTCACCAGTCGTGGACGGATTTCGGAAGCGGTGGGTATTCATGGATGCTGGCGTGCTCAGCCCCTTGCTCCTGCTCCCGCGAGCACCGGCTGTCCCTAGCTCCGGCTAGGGGCATGTGAAGCTTGTCGACCGGCGGCTCGCCCACGTTTGGCGTCGACTAGCCAGGTTGAAGGACCTTGGGGTGACGGTGCCTATGGTGGTGAAGGAGTTCATCCGGTGCCGCATTGCTCCACTCCAGCGTCACTCCCGACAGATGTGGACCTTCTCCGGCAGCAGGGAGCCCATAAGGCTTCACGCGTCCGCGCTTCCTCCCGAGGCGCTGCAGACAGTACTCGAGCTCTTGACAGGTGACCCGGCGCCAGCTGACCTGCCGGAGGAGGGCTGCCTCTTGTACTGCTGCTCGAACAAGGTGGAGTTCGTGAGGCAGATGCCCCCCTTCGACGAATGGGGACTGCGCCCGGTCGGCCTTGAAGGGTCTCATGAGAGCCCGGATCTTGTGGTTCCCTTGCCTGCCATCACCTCGGCGCTCATCCCGGAAGTGGGTGCAGGGGGCGAGCACCGTCGAATGCCAACGAAGTGGCCGCCGAGGAGGCAACGCTGGTCGCGGCTCCTAAGGTGGCAGCTCCTGAAGCTCGGGCGAGCTGCCTCGAGGCGGCGGCTGGAGGGCCGACGCGGTCCGAGGCTCCCGAGGTGGAAGCCCCCGAGGCTCAAGCGGGCCGTCCTGGGGCAGAGGCTGAGGAGTCGACGCAGCTTGATGCCCCCGAGGTCGCCCGCTCAGGAGCCCCGCCAACTCCCCCAGGCGACGGCGGTCGCGCCCATGGCTTCGGCCAGCTTCGCCTGAACTTCGGAGCACTCCGCAAGAGAAAAGTGCCCCCTAGCTGTAGTGGTGGCACCTACGCGCCATTGAAGCAGAGGAAATACATTGCCAAAGACGAGTAAGTACCTCATCTACGTGATTTCCTGAGTGCTGCATCCCTTCCTGACCACAACTCTTCAGGGTCCCTTCGGTTGGTGCGGCGAGATCTCCAGGAGGGCGGCCCACGTCGGTCATTTGCTCGCCACTGACCCTCAGCTCCCCTCGCCAGGCCGCTGCGCGCGGCTCAGGGCCTGCTCCTGAGGAGGGTGCGCTAACTGGGGGTCTTGATCCTGCGTTCTTGTCGTCCCTCCTTCGCGGTCCGGTCTGGGGCGCTGGAGGCGTGCCGAGGGCTCCTCCATTGGTTATCGCCCGCAGTTGGGCGGCCTCAGCCCCGGCTTCGTCTTCAAGCGTGAGGCTTCACGCCGCGGCGCCTCTGTCGAGGCCCGGGAGGCGGCCGGGAAGGCGCCGGCCTCCAGCCCCCTGCTAGGAGAAGGCCGGCCGCCGCAAGCCTCGCCGACGATTCTCGGCGCGGAGGACGGACTTGGCCGCGCGTTTGAGCTTGCGCGCGGGCACGGTGCCATTCGCCACGAGCTCTTCCTGGAGGCGATGGGCACGCTGAGTCGGCTCAGGGAAGAGCTTGTCGATGTCGACGCCCGCTTGGAGGCAGAGGGCCTTCGGCTGTTTGATGAATGGCATCAATTGAAGGTGGCCATCAACCTCGGGCATCTTCAGCACGAGCGCGACGGTGCGAAGGCCGCGGCGTCCCTTGTGACCTCGCGCGAGGCAAGTGCTCGAGCCTTGGAGGAGGCCAGGGAGGCTGACTGCCGCCGCAAGGTCGCCGAGGAGCGCAGACGAGAACTCCAGGCCTTGAATGCTACCCTCGAGCAGCAGGTAGAGGCGCGCTGGGCTATCTAGGCGTCGGTGAGGGGGGCGCCTTCCGAGGAGAAGGAGATCCAGAAGCGTGAGGAGGCGCTGATGTTGGAGGCCTCAGAGCGCAACCTCGAGCTTGAGCGGCTGGAGACGAGGGAGCGACATGTGGCTATGGCCGAAGATGCCATCACCGCACTGTTGGGGAACGTAGTATTTCAAAAAAATCCTACGACCACGCAAGATCTATCTAGGAGAAGCATAGCAACAAGCGGGGAGAGTGTGTCCACGTACCCTCGTAGACCGAAAGCAGAAGCGTTTAAGTAATGCGGTTGATGTAGTCGAACGTCTTCACGATCCAACCGATCAAGTACCGAACGCACGGCACCTCCGCGATCTGCACATGTTCAGCTCGGTGACGTCCCTCGAACTTCTAGATCCAGCTGAGGTCGAGGGAGAGTTTAGTCAGCACGACGGCGTGTTGACTGTGATGATGAAGTTACCGACGCAGGGCTTCGCCTAAGCACTACGACAATATGACCGAGGTGGAAATATGTGGAGGGGGCACCGCACACGGCTAAGAATCAACTTGTGTGTCTACGGGGTGCCCCCCTCCCCCGTATATAAAGGAGTGGAGGAGGGGGAGGGCCGGCCTCCTATGGCGCGCCCCAAGGGGGGATTCCTACTCCTACTAGGAGTAGGTAGGGATGAAAATGGAGTGGAAACTTTCCGTTTTTCCGGAGGAAAAATGAAAACGAAGAGAAAATGTGAAAACGGAAACGGAAATTTGCAAAACGGAAGTGGAAGTGGAATTTTTTATGCGGAAACGGAAACAAAAACGGAACGGTGTTTTCCGGTGGAACGGGCGTGGAAACTGAACTTTCCGTTTCCACGAATATGGAATTTCGTTTTTACTATAGACCTATGGCTGCTTTGTAGTCCAACCACCAAACAACACACAATTATACAATGAGTAGAATGGATCATTTGAGCCCAACTACTACCACACATGTACTCAGGTTGACCCTATACGCGATTGTCCAGTACTACTACTATACTACGCTAAGTTGCTAACATGATATATATTGTAGCCATGTTAACAATTCTTTAAATTTGTTTGTGTTGTGTGTGTATTTCTCTATGATTCAAGGGTTTTTAAAGTTCTAGTCAACATCCACTTATGTTTACGTGTTTGCTTTGTATTCGCTCCCTGTCCGTTTCCGGTAGTATCTGTTTCATATTCATTTCAGGGGTTTCTGTATTTGTTTTTGCTTCTGTAAAAATATATGAAAACAAATGTGGTAGCACGTAGTTCTGTCCGTTTCCGCTCCGTTTTCATCCCTAGGAGTAGGTTTCCCCCCTTCCCTAGTCCAACAAGGAGGGGGGAGGAAGGGGAAGAGGGAGAGAAGGAAAGGGGGGCATGCCCCCCTCCCCAATTCGGATTGGGCTTGGGGGGCGCGCCCCACCACTTGGCCGCCTCCTCCGCTCTTCCACCATGGCCCATTAAGGCCCATTAACTCCCCGGGGGGTTCCGGTAACCCCCCGGTACTCCGAAAAATGCCCGAACTCATCCGAAACCTTTCTGGTGTCCAAACATAACCTTCCAATATATCAATCTTCATGTCTCGACCATTTCGATACTCCTAGTCATGTCTATGATCACATCCGGGACTCCGAACAAACTTCGGTACATCAAATCACAAAACTCATAATAAATATCATCATCAAACGTTAAGCGTGCGGACCCTACGGGTTCGAGAACTATGTAGACATGACAGAGACTCATCTCCGGTCAATAACCAATAGCGGAACCTGGATGCTCATATTGGTTCCTACATATTCTATGAAGATCTTTATCGGTCAAACTGAAGGAAATATGCCCTAGAGGTAATAATAAAGTTATTATTTATTTCCTCATATCATGATAAATGTTTATTATTCATGCTAGAATTGTATTAACCGGAAACATAATACATGTGTGAATACATAGACAAACATAGTGTCACTAGTATGCCTCTACTTAACTAGCTCGTTGATCAAAGATGGTTGAGTTTCCTAGCCATAGACATGAGTTGTCATTTGATTAACGGGATCACATCATTAGGAGAATGATGTGATTGACTTGACCCATTCCGTTAGCTTAGCACTTGATCGTTTAGTTTACTGCTATTACTTTCTTCATGACTTATACATGTTCCTATGACTATGAGATTATGCAACTCCCGATTACCGGAGGAACACTTTGTGTGCTACCAAACATCACAACGTGACTGGGTGATTATAAAGGTGCTCTACAGGTGTCTCCGATGGTACTTGTTGAGTTGGCATAGATTGAGATTAGGATTTGTCACTCCGATTGTCGGAGAGGTATCTCTGGGCCCTCTCGGTAATGCACATCACTATAAGCCTTGAAAGCAATGTGACTAATGAGTTAGTTACGGGATGATACACTACGGAACGAGTAAAGAGACTTGCCGGTAACGAGATTGAGCTAGGTATTAAGATACCGACGATCGAATCTCGGGCAAGTAACATACCGATGACAAAGGGAACAACGTATGTTGTTATGCGGTTTGACCAATAAATATCTTCATAGAATATGTAGGAACCAATATGAGCATCCAGGTTCGGCTGTTGGTTATTGACCAGAGATGTGTCTCGGTCATGTCTACATATTTCTCGAACCCGTAGGGTCCGCACGCTTAAAGTTCTGTGACTATCAGTATTATGAGTTTTTGTGTTTTGATGTACCGAAGGTAGTTCGGAGTCCCGGATATGATCATGGACATGACGAGGAGTCTCGAAATGATCGAGACGTAAAGATCGATATATTGGATGACTATGTTCGGACACTGGAAGTGTTTCGGGAGGTTTCGGACATATACCGGAGTACCGGGGGGTTACCGGAACCCCCCGGGGAGTATATTGGTCCTAATGGGCCTTAGTGGAGAAGAGGAGGGGTGGCTAGGGCAGGCCGCGCGCCCCTCCCCCACTAGTCCGAATTGGACAAGGAGGGGGGCGGCGCCCCCCTTTCCTTCCCCTCTCTCTCCTCCTTCCCCTTCTCCTACTCCTACTAGGATTAGAGGAGTCCTACTCCTGGTGGGACTCCCCCCTTGGCGCGCCCTCCTCCTTGGCCGGTGTAGCGATCCGACCTCAGACGGTCAAATCTCTGTGTTCAGTGTCATCCCTGGATCGGTAATGCTGACACACACAGTACTCGAAGGATTTATAACAGAGTAGCAATCACACACTTATTACATCGAGTGTCTCAAAAGAGAACTTATTACAATAAATATGTCATAAGGCCATCTAATAAGATAACAGCGAAAGGATTGGAAGATAAAGTGAGTCCATCAACTCCGACGGCATAGCTGAGTGCATGACAAACGACCTAGCGCACCTTACTCCTCGTCTGAAAAGTCTGCAACATAATATGTTGCAGCCCGAGAACGGGTCAACACATGGAATATGCTGGCAATATAACACAGTAGAGCAAAGAACAGATAAATGCTATCACTACATGCATATATGGCTAGTGGAGGCTCTAAGGTTATATTGTTTTTGCGAAAAGCCAATTTTTCCCTACAACAAAGGAATAGATTTTATTTAACTATCATGGTGGTTGAAACAACATTGAGAAGGTTCCTCCAACTCAATCCCAAATTAAAGTAGTCATTAACATCCCAACAAATTTAATTTAGAGTGACGAGATCCATGTGATAATCCAAGAACTAGATACTCAAGATGTCCATAACCGGGGACACGGCTAACCATGATTAGTTTATACACTCTGCAGAGGTTTGCGCACTTTTCCCCACAAGACTCGATCTCCTCCGTTGGATTTCTCGCACTACATGGTGTTTGAGAAACGGATGACCGAGACACAGTCTTTCAGAAGCATTAACTCTTTACTCTGGGTGGACAGTTACACCTACTTTCCCTCTATATCTACTAGCCCACCACTGAAAGAGGTCAGGCAACATACTCAACTATGCCAGAGCCCATAATGGCTTGTGGCTGCACACGGAAGTTTCTAGCATGAATAATCTTATGATCCCTTTGAGCCTGGGTGGCGGACCGTAGGATGATCACACGGGTACTCTGGGATATCCTAGGACAACACTAGATTCTCCAGGTGCCTACAAGCAATCCACCCAGATGTGTATTAAAGTTGCCACCTTAAGTTGAACCATTAATTAACAACTCACACCTGTCATGAATTCACTCAACCCCAATCCACGTCTACGAGCATAGCATGGCAATATAAGCATAACGTGTAAGTAACTCCCAGGGGTTTGATAATAAACAGGGCAATAGGTTCTACCTCATCTACTTCCCAAATACCCACAAGTTAAGCACATCCTAATCATGCAGTGTTTGAGGATTGTAACTAATGCATAAAAACTGGGTATGAAAGGGGTATGATCAATGTGTTACTTGCCTTGCGGACGATCCGCAAAACCTTGAGACTCGTAGTAGCACGCTTCGCACTCCGGGAATTCTATCGCAAACAAACAATAACATACATAAGCACTCAGGCAAAGATGCATGGTTAAAACTCAAATAAGAAGATCTAATCCAGAAAGTTCAACTGAAGAACTCCGGTTTGCAAAAAGAATCAAATCAAACGGAGCAACGAAACTCAAACCACGAAAGAAACAAGATCCGTTTACTATCCTGGACTAAAGTCAAATTTTACAGTACCAAAATCTTGCTTAAGTTGGTTAAACATAAAGAGGACTTCGAGACGAAGATCTAGGCGCTTGTTTCACCTGATTTGGATAAACGAGCGAAAAGTTATACTAGATCGAAGATTAGGGCAGAAATCGCGATCGAAAATAAACCCGGAAAAACCCTGGAAAAAGAAAAACTGACGAACAGACTAATGAACAAACGTTCGCTGTCTGCAGCTAACGGATGAACGGCGTTCGTTAAAAACGAATGTACGAACGAACGTCCGCTATTTAACTAAACCGAGAAAACCCGAAAAAAACCGATCTAGAAAAAAAAATAAACGAACTTGGGTTTCTAAAAAAAGCCGAATGGTTTTTCTCACGAGAACCGGCGGCGGCGGCTACCTCGGCGGCAATGGCGGACGGCCGGGCGGCGGCGGCGGCGCGGACTAGTGGGCGGCGGCGCGGCTTAGGGTTAGGGCAGGGGCGCGGCGCGGCTGGCCTCCCGGCTTATAAAGCCGGCCGGGCCAAGTGTCCAGGTCGGACACGGCCCGGTTAGGTCGGTAACTTTTTTTAAATAAATCCTGATGCAGGAAATCAAATAAAAGAAATACTAAACGGACTCCAAAAATCCTGAAATAAATTTTCAAGGTCGTCTAATAATATTGCGGACAAATTGAACATTTATTTGGGCCTCTAATGCAATTTTGAAAAACGTATATTTTTCCTCATTTAAATAAAATAGCAATAAAAGTCCAAAATATTATTTATTTGATTTTTAATATTCTTCCTCCGATATTCCCTTCATTTTGGAGAAGTCATATTATCTGCTCTCGTATATTGTAATATGAAATATTTTCGGAGAGAAAAATAATAAAACCAAAATGATCCTTGTCTCGATATTTGATAAAATTCAAATATGAAACACGTGAAATTCCCAACTCTCTCCATGGGTCCTTGAGTTGCTTAGAATTTCGGGGATCGCAAAACGAAATGCAATAAAACATGATATGCATTGATGACCTATGTATAACATTCCAAATTGAAAATTTGGGATGTTACAGCCGGCCGCCTCCCCCCTAGCTCCTTTAGGCAGGGGGGCACCCGAAGGACATAAAAATTGATCATTGATCTTTTAGCCGTGTGCGGTGACCCCCTCCACCAGAATCCACCTCGGTCATATCGTAGCAGTGCTTAGGCGAAGCCCTGCGTCGGTAGCTTCATCAACATCGTCACCACGCCGTCATGCTGACGAAACTCTCCCTCGAGCTCTACTGGATCGTGAGATCGCGGGACGTCACCGAGCTGAACGTGTGCTGAACGCGGAGGTGCCGTACGTTCGGTACTGAGGATCGGTCGATCGTGAAGACGTACGACTATATCAACCGCGTTGTCATAACGCTTCCGCTTAACGGTCTACGAGGGTACGTGGACGACACTCTCCCCTCTTGTTGCTATGCATCACCATGATCTTGCGTGTGCATAGGAAATTTTTTAAAATTACTACGTTCCCCAACAGTGGCATCCGAGCCAGGTTTATGCGTAGATGTTATATGCACGAGTAGAACACAAGTGAGTTGTGGGCGATACAAGTCATACTGCTTACCAGCATGTCATACTTTGGTTCGGCGGTATTGTTGGATGAAGCGGCCCGGACCGACATTACGCGTACGCTTACGCGAGACTGGTTCTACCGACGTGCTTTGCACACAGGTGGCTGGCGGGTGTCAGTTTCTCCAACTTTAGTTGAATCGAGTGTGGCTACGCCCGGTCCTTGAGAAGGTTAAAACAACACTAACTTGACGAACTATCGTTGTGGTTTTGATGCGTAGGTAATAACGGTTCTTGCTCAGCCCGTAGCAGCCATGTAAAACTTGTAACAAAAAAGTAGAGGACGTCTAACTTGTTTTTGCAGGGCATGTTGTCATGTGATATGGTCAAGACATGATGCTATATTTATTGTATGAGATGATCATGTTTTGTAACGGAATTATCGGCAACTGGCAGGAGCCATATGGTTGTCGCTTTATTGTATGCAATGCAATCGCCCTGTAATTGCTTTACTTTATCACTAAGCGGTAGCGATAGTCGTTGAAGCAATAGTTGGCGAGACGACAACGATGCTATGATGGAGATCAAGGTGTCGCGCCATTGATGATGGTGATCCTGACAGTGCTTTGGAGATGGAGATCAAAGGCACAAGATGATGATGGCCATATCATATCACTTATATTGATTGCATGTGATTCTTATCCTTTATGCATCTTATTCTGCTTTGTTTGACGGTAGAATTATAAGATGATCTCTCACTAAATTTCAAGGTAAAAGTGTTCTCCCTGAGTATGCACCGTTGCCAAAGTTCGTCGTGCCGAGACACCACGTGATGATCAGGTGTGATAAGGTCAACGTTCATCTACAATGGGTGTAAGATATTTTTGCACACGCAGAATACTCGGGTTAAACTTGACAAGCCTAGCATATGCAGATATGGCCTCGAAACACTGAGACCGAAAGGTCGAGCGTGAATCATATAGTAGATATGATCAACATAGTGATGTTCACCACTGAAAACTACTGCATCTCACGTGATGATCGGTTATGGTTTAGTTGATATGAATCACGTGATCACTTAGATGATTAGAGGGATGTCTATCTAAGTGGGAGTTCTTAAGTAATATGATTAATCAAACTTAAATTTATCATGAACTTAGTACCTGATAGTATTTTGCTTGTCTATGTTGTTGTAGATAGATGGTCGGTGTTGTGGTTCCGTTGAATTTTAATGCGTTCCATGAGAAAGCAAAGTTGAAAGGTGATGGTAGCAATTACACGTACTGGGTCCGTAACTCGAGGATTATCCTCATTGCTGCACAGAAGAATTACATCCTGGAAGCACCGTTGTGTGCCAGGCCTGCTGAAGATGCAACTAACGACGTTAAGAACGTCTGGCAGAGCAAAGCTGATGACTACTCGATAGTTCATTGTGTCATGCTTTACGGCTTAGAACCGGGACTTCAACGACGTTTTGAACGTCATGGAGCATATGAGATGTTCCAGGAGTTGAAGTTAATATTTCAAGCAAATGCCCGGATTGAGAGATATGAAGTCTCCAATAAGTTCTATAGCTGCAAGACGGAGAAGAATAGTTCTGTCAGTGAACATATACTCAAAATGTCTGGGTTTAACAATCACTTGATTCAACTAGGAGTTAATCTTCCAGATGATAGTGTCATTGACAGAATTCTTCAATCACTGCCACCAAGCTACAAGAGCTTTGTGATGAACTATAATATGCAAGCGATGGATAAGACAATTCTCGAGCTCTTCGCAATGCTAAAGGCTGCGGAGGTAGAAATCAAGAAGGAGCATCAAGTGTTGATGGTCAACAAGACCACCAGTTTCAAGAAAAAGGGTAAAGGGAAGAAGAAGGGGAACTTCAAGAAGAACGACAAACAAGTTGCTGCTCAAGAGAAGAAACCCAAGTCTGGTCCTAAGCCTGAGACTGAGTGCTTCTACTGCAAACAGACTGGTCATTGGAAGCGGAACTACCCCAAGTATTTGGCGGACAAGAAGGATGGCAAGGTGAACAAAGGTATATGTGATATACATGTTATTGATGTGTACCTTACTAAAGCTCGCAGTAGCACCTGGGTATTTGATACTGGTTCTGTTGCTAATATTTGCAACTCGAAACAGGGACTACGGATTAAGCGAAGACTGGCTAAGGACGAGGTGACGATGCGCATGGGAAATGGTTCCAAAGTCAATGTGATCACCGTCGGCACGCTACCTCTACATCTACCTTCGGGATTAGTTTTAGACCTGAATAATTGTTATTTGGTGCCAGCTTAAGCATGATCATTATATCTGGATCTTGTTTGATGCGAGACGGTTATTCATTTAAATATGAGAATAATGGTTGTTCTATTTATATGAGTAATATCTTTATGGTCATGCACCCTTGAAGAGTGGTCTATTTGTGATGAATCTCTATAGTAGTGATACACATATTCATAATGTTGAAGCCAAAAGATGCAGAGTTGATAATGATAGTGCAACTTATTTATGGCACTGCCATTTGGGTCATATTGGTGTAAAGCGTATGAAGAAACTCCATACTGATGGACTTCTGGAATCACTTGGTACTTGCAAACCATGCCTCATGGTTAAGATGACTAAAACACCGTTCTCCGGAACAATGGAGCGAGCAACGGATTTGTTGGAAATCATACATACTGATGTATGTGGTCCAATGAATATTGAGGCTCGCGGCGGGTATCGTTATTTTCTCACCTTCACAGATGATTTGAGCAGATATGGGTATATCTACTTAATGAAACATAAGTCTGAAACATTTGAAAAGTTTAAAGAATTTCAGAGTGAAGTGGAAAATCATCGTAACAAGAAAATAAAGTTTCTATGATCTGATCGTGGAGGAGAATATTTGAGTTATGAGTTTGCTCTACATTTGAAACAATGCGGAATAGTTTAGCAACTCAAGCCACCCGGAACACCACAGCATAATGGTGTGTCCGAACGTCGTAATCGTACTTTACTAGATATGGTGCGATCTATGATGTCTTTTACTGATTTACCGCTATCGTTTTGGGGTTATGCTTTAGAGACGGCTGCATTCACGTTAAATAGGGCACCATCAAAATCCGTTGAGACGACCCCTTATGAACTGTGGTTTGGCAAGAAACCAAAGTTGTCGTTTCTTAAAGTTTGGGGCTGCGATGCTTATGTGAAAAAGCTTCAACCTGATAAGCTCGAACCCAAATCGGAGAAATGTGTCTTCATAGGATACCCAAATGAAACTGTTGGGTACACCTTCTATCATAGATCCGAAAGCAAGACATTCGTTGCTAAGAATGGATCCTTTCTAGTGAAGGAGTTTCTCTCGAAAGAAGTGAGTGGGAGGAAAGTAGAACTTGATGAGGTAACTGTACCTGCTCCCTTATTGGAAAGTAGTTCATCACAGAAACCGGTTCCTGTGACACCTACACCAATTAGTGAGGAAGCTAATGATGTTGATCATGAAACTTCAGATCAAGTTACTACCGAACCTCGTAAGTCAACCAGAGTAAGATCCGCACCAGAGTGGTACAGTAATCCTATTCTGGAGGTCATGTTACATGACCAAGGCGAACCTACGAACTATGAAGAAGCGATGGTGAGCCCAGATTCCGCAAAATGGCTTGAGGCCATGAAATCTAAGATGGGATCCATGTATGAGAACAAAGTGTGGACTTTGGTTGACTTTCCTGATGATCGGCAAGCCATAGAGAATAAATGGATCTTCAAGAACAAGACTAACGCTGACGGTAATGTTATTGTCTACAAAGCTTGACTTGTTGCGAAAGGTTTTCGAAAATTTCAAGGAGTTGACTATGATGAGACTTTCTCACCCGTAGCGATGCTTAAGTCTGTCCGAATCATATTAGCAATTGCTGCATTTTATGATTATGAAATTTGGAAAATGGATGTCAAAACTGCATTCCTGAATGGATTTCTGGAAAAAGAGTTGTATATGAAGCAACCAGAAGGTTTTGTCGATCCAAAGGGAGCTAACAAAGTGTGCAAGCTCCAGCGATCCATTTATGGACTGGTGCAAGCCTCTCGGAGTTGGAATAAACGTTTTGATAGTGTGATCAAAGCATATAGTTTTATACAGACTTTTGGAGAAGCCTGTATTTACAAGAAAGTGAGAGGGAGCTCTGTAGCATTTCTAATATTATATGTGGATGACATATTGCTGATTGCAAATGATATAGAATTTCTGGATAGCATAAAAGGATACTTGAATAAGAGTTTTTCAATGAAAGACCTCGGTGAAGCTGCTTACATATTGGGCATCAAGATCTATAGAGATAGATCAAGACGCTTAATTGGACTTTCACAAAACACATACCTTGATAATGTTTTGAAGAAGTTCAACACGGATCAAGCAAAGAAAGGGTTCTTGCCCGTGTTACAAGGTGTGAAGTTGAGTCAGACTCAATGCCGGACCACTGAAGAAGATAGAGAGAAAATGAAAAGTGTTCCCTATGCTTCAGCCATAGGCTCTATCATGTATGCAATGCTGTGTACCAGACCTGATATGTGCCTTGCTATTAGCTTGTAACGCCCACGATGCGGCTATATCTCCCACGTGTCGAGGCACGACTTAGAGGCATAACCGCATTGTGGTTTTGTCGCAAGAAGGGTCATCTTCACACAATCCCATGTAATGAACAAGAATGGGATAAAGAGTTGGCTTACAATCGCCACTTCACACAATACATAAATAAAACATACATCATTCAGAGTACACACATAGACCGACTCCGGTCAAAGCCAAAAGAAAAGAAGATAACCCAACTGCAAGATCCACCGATCGTCCCAACTGGGCTCCACTACTGATCAACATGAAAAGAAACAACACAACAAACAGGATCTTCGTCGAACTCCCACTTGAGCTCGGTGACATCGCCTGCACTGGTCTCATCGGCACCTGCAACTGTTTGGAGGTATCTGTGAGTCACGAGGACTCAGCAATCTCACACCCGCGAGATCAAGACTATTTAAGCTTATAGGAAGGAAAGGGTAGTGAGGTGGAGCTGCAGCAAGCACTAAGCATATATGGTGGCTAACATACGCAAATAAGAGCGAGAAGAGAAGCAACGGAACGGTCGTCAACTAGTAATGATCAAGAAGTGATCCTGAACTCCTACTTACGTCAGACATAACTCAAAAGCCGTGTTCACTTCCCGGACTCCGCCGTAAAGAGACCATCACGGATACACACACGGTTGATGTATTTTAATTAAGGCAAGTGTCAAGTTCTCTACAACCGGATATTAACAAATTCCCATCTGCCACATGACCGCGGGCACGGCTTTCGAAAGATAATACCCTGCAGGGGTGTCCCAACTTAGCCCATTATAAGCTCTCACGGTCAACGAAGGATATTCCTTCTCCCGGGAAGACCCGATCAGTCTCGGAATCCCGGTTTACAAGACATTTCGACAATGGTAAAACAAGACCAGCAAAGCCGCCCGATGTGCCGACAAATCCCGATAGGAGCTGCACATATCTCGTTCTCAGGGCAACACCGGATGAGACATCCTACGAGTAAAACCAGACCTCGAGTTTCCACGAGGGGGCCCCGTAGTCTACTCAGTTCGGACCAACACTCGAAGGAGCACTGGCCCGGGGGGTTAAAATAAGATGACCCTTGAGTCTGCAGAACCCAAGCGAAAAGGGAATAGGTGGTAGCAAATGGTAAAACCAAGGTTGGGCCTTGCTGGAGGAGTTTTATTCACACCGAACTGTCAAGGGGGTCCCATAAATCACCCAACCGCGTAAGGAACGCACAAGCAAGGAACATAACACCGGTATGACGGAAACTAGGGGCGGCAAGAGTGGAACAAAACACTAGGCATAAGGCCGAGCCTTCCACCCTTTACCAAGTATATAGATGCATTAATTAAATAAGAGATATTGTGATATCCCAACAGATTTCATAATATCCGTGTTCCAACGAGGAACAAACTCCATCTTCACCTGCAACTAACAACGCTATAAGAGGGGCTGAGCAAACGCGGTAACATAGCCAAACAACGGTTTGCTAGGAAGGGTGACAAAGGTTAGAGGTTCATGGTAATTTGGGAGGCTTGATAAGCAAGTGGTAGGTAGCGCGACATAGTAATAGAGCGTGGTGCGAACCACTGCGCTGCCGCGGCTGCAGTTGATAGGAAAGGGCGCGGCCCCTTAAGAGATTGCCCAGGGCCGAGCCTCTCTGTATAGGCAGAGAAGACGACGGCTGCGAGGACGGAGCCGGCGAGGTTAGCCGTGGTGATGATGGGGCTTGGGAGGCCACAGCGGGTGTGCGGGTTAGGCTAAGGAGCACGTGTGCTTGGGGCTTCTAGGTGCAGGGGCATGTGCGGGGTGAGGCCAGCGGAGGGGCGCGCTAGGCGAGAACCGGAGCACGGAGACGCTATTGCATCTACGCGAGCAACAGAGAACTACAGGCGCCAACCATGAACGGCGGCCTGGTGGTGATGATGCGTGAGGATATGCATGTGATGTTTGGCGTGTTCTGGAGTTGCACGCACAAGTGAAAGGACGGGGCAGCCGTGTGCAACTGTGTGTGTGCGCGCTAGGCAGGCTAGGAAAAGGGCATGGGCGCTCGACTTGGGGCACGGCAAGCAGCGGCGACGGCAACAGGGCACGGTGAGCCGGCGGCAAAGCCGCGGAAGAAGGCGCGAGGCCAGTGGGACGTCTACGGAACCAACTGGGCCTCGGGATGCGCGGGATGCAGAGAGCGTGCTGCTGGATCCTGAGAAAAATTCAGAAAACACCGGAGCGGCGAGAGCGCGACGCGAAACCGATCCTAGGCACGTCTACGACGATCGATATGCGGCAGGAGAAGAGAGAGGGGGAGCTGGTATACCTAGCTCACCCTAGGACACAGATGCATCGACGTAGATGAGCCATCGGCGACGCGGACGAGCTCTAAACCCGACGCGGTTCCTGTCCGAGGAAGAAGAAAGCAGAGGAAGACGCCAGGCGCGGGACTTGGTGACTCCTTATGTGACGCAGATGTAGCAGCGGGCGAAGAGGACGTCGACGGACTTGCCGGACACGAACGGCGAGGAAGAAGATGAAGGAGTTCACGGCGGCGACATGGCTGGTCCTCCGGTGCGCTCGGGATGCGTTAGGGGCGATGGATCGGATGGATTGGTGTGGCTTACCGGGTGGCGGCTGAGATGGGGGAAAGAGGGGGATCGGGTGAACCCTAGGGGAGCAGGGGCGAATTTATAGGAGGGTCAGGAGGCGTCCAGGAGTCATGGTGAAACCACGGTGGCCATGTGCGCTCTTCACTGAGAGTTACTGTGAGAGAGAGGGTGCGTGAGGTGGAAGAAAAAGGTGAGGGGGAGAGGATGACAGGTGGGTCCAGCCCGGTGCATGTGGGAAAAAAATTACCAGGGAAGAGAGGAGTTGGGCTGGATCAGCTGGGAGGAACAGAGTTAAGTGGGCTCGCTCCTCTTAACTGAAAGCCCCTTCTTTTCCTTATTTCCTCAACCAGAACTTTAGAGAAAAGAAGGAGGTGCTAGAGGTGGAATATTTCAGAAAAGAAAATATCTCTGAAGTCTTGATAATATACACAATTTGAATAAATTGGTTTGGCAATTTTTAGAGGAAGAAAAATAATTCAAGTTTGAATTGAATTCAAACTTGAGCCATTTTTTAACCCAACCAAAACAACCCCAAAATGGATGAAATTTGGCAAAGTGGTCAAAGACATGGTGAGAATTTATAGGAAAAGAATGAACATTAAACGGAACAGAAATAATGCCACTTGAATAAATGGGTGAGAATTGAAAGGACGGAGCTAGAGATGGGGTGATGCACTGTGCAAAGAGACTCCGGTTTAGGCGAGAGGGACAACAAAGCACAAGGTTGGTCTCAGAACGGTCAACGAAAGCAAGGGGGGACACGGCAACTACGAGCGGATGCAAGTTTTATGAAAACATGCGGATGCAATGCGATGATGAATGCAACAAACAAATAAATAACAGAGCTGACACGCAAAACATGAAAGGCATCTGGAGCATCGGTCTCGGGGCGTTACAACACTCCACCACTACAAGAGGATCTCGTCCCGAGATCTAGGATGGCACCGGAGAAAAACGGAAGAGGAAGAGAAAAGGTAAAGCTAAGTTGCTTCTTTGACAAACGAGTGAAACCAAAGAACCTTGAGAGGTCGCAAAGCTTGAGGAAATGACACAACGGAGGTGAACAAAATTTAAAACACTCCGTTCAGCGAGAGGAACAAGGAACATTACAAGAACCTTGTAGGTTGAAAAACATGGAAATAAGAGCTTAACGGATCAAAAGGAATATGAAAGCACACCGGTAGAAAAGAGAAACAAGGAACGATAAGGATCAATTACGATAACGCTCCAGTTGGAAAATGGAAGGGGTAGAATATGCACTTGGATGAGACTCCGGTTAGAAGAGGAATGATAGACACAACACTCCGGTTAAAACAAGATAGAGAAGGAATAAGAATGATATAATTTGGACGGCACTCCGACTGTAAATGGAAGGAATCGAACATGAACTTTACAAGATGAGAGGATACTTAATGAAATCAATAGCACACTGCCTCCAGAACTATCAAAAGAATGGCACAATGGGTCAGAAAGATTTTAGACAGCCCTCCGGTTGAGGAAGGAGACAAAACTTGATAAGATGAGAGAACTCGAATGAAAACACAACACTCCAACTAAACGGATAAGAAAGGAAAAATTGCATGATCTTGACAAAACAAGATGATGGGTCGAAGAGAGCGATATCACAATGCCTCCGGAAACAATGCATGATAGTTAGATAGTTGGAGTGAATAGAACGAAGAATGAAACCAACATCTCCTACCATAAATGAATTTTAAAGAGCATCCTTATGAAGTAGGATTGAACGGAGTTGTTGGAAAACCAACAACGAAAAGAATAAGCTTGTAGTGGGCTTATGGAAACATCTCAACATTATGAGGTGACAAACGGCCACTAAAGGAAGCCATTGGTTTGAGTGAGAGCACCAAGGCGATGAAAAACTTCTTTCACCAAGAGGATAGGAGAAAACTTGGATCATTGATAAGCACCATAATAGCAACATTCCTTAGGGAAGGCTTTAGGTGAAACATGACACAAGATAAATCCAACAAAGAGATTGGTGGATTTAAAATATCTCATTCTTGACAACATGTGAAACATGGAACATGGATGGAAATTGTCAAGAAGGACATAACACCACCTCAAAAGATAAGAGAGAAAGAATTGCACTTCGGAATGCAAGATGAAGAATGCTTGAACTTCTCAAAACAAACATGTGTTGAGCACCATGTTTATTTTAGAGTATAGCTTGACGGATCTTGACTCCGAGAGAAATCTTGAAGAACAATTGAAGAATGAAACGAATCCTTGATGAGCCACCATGTAGAGCCTCCATGAAGAACTCCGGTAATAAAAGAATGATCAAACGAAATGGAAACTTGAAAAGAACTCCGGGAGAAGCCTTGCAATGATTAGATGAAGCTTTGAAATGATATAATTGAAATAACTTGGAGCTCCGGAAAGAAAAGATGAACAACTTGGAGCCGAAAATTTGATAACATGAACGAACTCCGGAAGAAGGAATTAATCACTTGGAGGAAACAAGAATAAGAATTACATTATGCGTATCCTTCACCAATTTAAATTTATGACAAGCAACGGATCTTGCATACTACTTATTCTCGTAGAAAGGATTAAGATAGATATTGCGCAAACTTGGGAAGGCCTTCATCGAACCACCGGTAGGATTGAAACAACGAATAAATTGATATGTGACGAAGGAAGAGAAATCTTGAA
Organism: Triticum aestivum; assembly: GCF_018294505.1. Lineage (NCBI taxonomy): Eukaryota > Viridiplantae > Streptophyta > Magnoliopsida > Poales > Poaceae > Triticum > Triticum aestivum. The sequence continues at coordinate 164,587,772 of NC_057799.1, read as the reverse complement.
CGAACCACCGTAAGAATTGGAAATGGAAGTAGCAAAGGCACAATTCACCGGGAAGAATTGGAAAACGAAAGAAGATACTTGAGGGGATTTAGATACAAGTGAACGAATAGATGACGAGCTGAATAGAGAATACTTGAATGATGCACCGGTAAGATTTGGAGAATGAGAGCTGAAAGCTGGAATGAATAATTCTGAGATGATGGCCTTTGGATGATCAAGAAACGAAAACAACTCATGAAAATGCTCCGTATGGGTACGAAAATAATTCTCGCAATCGAAAACAATTATGAGAGGATGGCATCAAGTTAGAACTATGAATCTTCAAGAGAACGGACCAAGATTCGAGAGAAATTCTTCTTCGGTCTTCAAATATTGAGAATGACGATGAGAAACACCACCATGAATTATTAAGGCACTCCGGAACCATGAAGAATAGAAAGGTTGAATCACAATGAAAAGAATTTGAAAGATCTTGGAGAAAGGCATATGACTGATGATACTTCATTCTTCCATCCAAAATTCGAAAAGAATTTGGGAATAGCTCCGGGGAAATTAGAAGAGTCAGGTAAGATCCTGGGAAAAGACCTGTGGGTTAGGGCCCACTCAGAAGATACACCGTTGAAATGATTACTTGAAATGGAGATTGCACCGGTTGAATTAAATGGCTTGAATGAGGTAACAACCTCGAAATAGTTAGAATTGATGCGGAGTGGAAATGCGAATCTTCTGAGAAACCTTCAACACTCCGGAACACATGGAAAGCGAGAGGTGAATGATTAAGAGATACACCGACATGAGAAAACATTTGAAACAAGGAAAGGAATGATCGACAAAGCTTGAATTTAATCCACCGGAGAAGAATACAAGAATGAAGAATGATGAACTTGAAGAACATCTTCCTGAGAATCACCGGATAAGAACATTGACGGAAAAGAATGGAGAGACTTCCCATCTATAAGATGGATACTTGATTAAGAAATCTGAGTCCTTGAAGAAAAAGGGTGGGAGGGCAGGAAAACAAAGGCAACTTGGGGCAGATGAAACAAACAACGTTGAGAAAACTCATTATTGATCTTCCGAATGGGGAGAATGATGGGATCATCTCAAAGAGAAACGCACCGGTTGGAAATAGAATTAAGATGGCAAACTCGATGATCAAGAAGGATTAGTATCCACATAGCAATATGAGAACACCGTTTAGGAAAAGTATGGATTCAACATTTGACTTCGAAGCAACTCGAATACCACAAATAAAGAAACAAAAAACCAAGGATTTGGCTTGCAGAATAAGCTGGAACAAACATATGATAGAGATTTCGTCCGAAGTTTTCATGGTGGGGCCCACACGGGCTCGATCGTACAGCACCATCATGTACAAGGCAGTGCACATGACATACGAAGCGTCCCCGAGTCGGCATAGCCAAGGACTCTTTAAGACACTACGAGACCACTGTAAAACCAACCGTGGAAAGGCGGACCACTAGACGTCGAACCCCAATCTCATATCATGCGTCTGACGGAAAGATATCCTAGGAGCTACTTGAATTCCCACTTATAAACTCCCGAAACTTTCTGGTTATGCAATCAGGTGTTGGGGATACAGTGGACACAAAATATATCACCCAAACTAACAATACCTAGATCCAGCTGTATCCATCCTTCAACACATAACCAAGAAACCTTCGGAAATCATTTACCTCAACCTTCGAAAAGCATCCGTTATACGAGTTATGGCAATACTCCCGAACTCCCGCCCCAGTACTGGGTGGCGTCGAGGTGATCTCACCAACAACTGCATAAAAGAGATTTCGATGTCGGCGAAACTCAGGTATTCCAGAACTGCAACGATAAAATTGTGACGACAACACCTCGGAGCTCAACTCCCCGGGACACTGCCACAACCCCTAAATGTCCGGAGGCACCAAGAACAATGTTCTCGTCACAAAACCATCGGAACGATTCCAAGATACCCGCGTGATCCTAAAATTTTTTAGTGAAATTTGAGGAGAGAAGAGTCAAAACTTCTACGTCAGGAGGCCTCACCAGAGCGACGAAGGGACTGAGGAGTAAAAAGAATCCTAATCTCCGATATATATAATCCTAAGACTCTAAACATTTTTGTTCTAGACTCAACAACGTCAGCGATTCGATCAAGCAGGGGGCTCCTAAGTCGGGGATGGCTCTGATTACCAACTTGTAACGCCCACGATGCGGCTATATCTCCCACGTGTCGAGGCACGACTTAGAGGCATAACCGCATTGTGGTTTTGTCGCAAGAAGGGTCATTCACACAATCCCATGTAATGAACAAGAATGGGATAAAGAGTTGGCTTACAATCGCCACTTCACACAATACATAAATAAAACATACATCATTCAGAGTACACACATAGACCAACTCCGGTCAAAGCCAAAAGAAAAGAAGATAACCCAACTGCTAGATCCCCCGATCGTCCCAACTGGGCTCCACTACTGATCAACATGAAAAGAAACAACACAACAAACAGGATCTTCGTCGAACTCCCACTTGAGCTCGGTGACATCGCCTGCACTGGTCTCATCGGCACCTGCAACTGTTTGGAAGTATCTGTGAGTCACGAGGACTCAGCAATCTCACACCCGCGAGATCAAGACTATTTAAGCTTATAGGAAGGAAAGGGTAGTGAGGTGGAGCTGCAGCAAGCACTAAGCATATATGGTGGCTAACATACGCAAATAAGAGCGAGAAGAGAAGCAACGAAACGGTCGTCAACTAGTAATGATCAAGAAGTGATCCTGAACTCCTACTTACGTCAGACATAACTCAAAAGTCGTGTTCACTTCCCGGACTCCGCCGAAAAGAGACCATGACGGCTATACATGCGGTTGATGTATTTTAATTAAGGTCAAGTGTCAAGTTCTCTACAACCGGATATTAACAAATTCCCATCTGCCACATAACCGCGGGCACGGCTTTCGAAAGATAATACCCTGCAGGGGTGTCCCAACTTAGCCCATTATAAGCTCTCACGGTCAACGAAGGATATTCCTTCTCCCGGGAAGACCCGATCAGTCTCGGAATCCCGGTTTACAAGACATTTCGACAATGGTAAAACAAGACCAGCAAAGCTGCCCGATGTGCCGACAAATCCCGATAGGAGCTGCACATATCTCGTTCTTAGGGCAACACCGGATGAGACATCCTACGAGTAAAACCAGACCTCGAGTTTCCATGAGGGGGCCCCACAGTCTACTCAGTTCGGACCAACACTCGAAGGAGCACTGGCCCGGGGGGTTAAAATAAGATGACCCTTGAGTCTGCAGAACCCAAGCGAAAAGGGAATAGGTGGTAGCAAATGGTAAAACCAAGGTTGGGCCTTGCTGGAGGAGTTTTATTCACAGCGAACTGTCAAGGGGGTCCCATAAATCACCCAACCGCGTAAGGAACGCACAAACAAGGAACATAACACCGGTATGACGGAAACTAGGGGCGGCAAGAGTGGAACAAAACACTAGGCATAAGGCCGAGCCTTCCACCCTTTACCAAGTATATAGATGCATTAATTAAATAAGAGATATTGTGATATCCCAACAGAGTTCATAATATCCGTGTTCCAACAAGGAACAAACTCCATCTTCACCTGCAACTAACAACGCTATAAGAGGGGCTGAGCAAACGCGGTAACATAGCCAAACAACGGTTTGCTAGGAAGGGTGACAAAGGTTAGAGGTTCATGGCAATTTGGGAGGCTTGATAAGCAAGTGGTAGGTAGTGCGACATAGCAATAGAGCGAACAGCTAGCAAGCAAAGATAGAAGTGATTTCGAGGGTATGGTCATCTTGCCTGAAATCCCGCAAGGAAGAAGAACGAGTCCATGAAGAAGACAAACGGACGTAGTCGAACGAATCCTCACAACTCCGGAACGAAACCGAAGCTAACGAGAGAAGCAACCCGGAAAGAAACAAACAACATAGTAAACAACCACCACAGAAACATGGCATGATGCACAATCAAGTATGATGCATGTCTGGTTTAATGAGGCATGGCATGGCAAAGTGCATAAACAATACTACAAATTAAATGGAGCTCAATATGCAACGAGTTGCATATTGACGAAACACCACATCAATTATTTAGTTCTCTCCCGCTTATGTACCCAACAATGTTAAATGTTGATTAACATGGCAAGAGGTGAAGCATAAGTAAACTACCTATTTAAGCAAGTTAAATGAGGCCGGAAATAACAAACAACAATTCCGGAAAATCCTCATGTGCATATTTTAGATTTGGTACTGTTCTGCCATAAACACAATTTTAATGTTGTTAAACAGCAAAATAAAGTGCACCATGTTAAACTAGGCATTTTTCTACCCTATTTACATATAAAGTTTAATTAAATCCGAGCTACGGTTATTTAGTTATGGAATAAATCATTTTAACATGGCATTTGAGAAAATTTAAACAAACAACATTTTAAACATTTTTAACATGGATGCAAGCAGCATATTATGAAACTAGATGCAATTCTAGACATTTTACATATATGACATGTTTAATTTGGATGCATGGATAATTACTTATTAACACTTTAATATGATGGCATTTTTCTGTAAATATGCATGCACAGGAATTAGACAAATCGCAGTGAACATAAAAAAAAGGATGCGGGCCGAATGTTGCGCACTGTGGAAGCCCAGCAGCAGATCTGGCCCGAAGCGGCTGAGTGTGTGTGAGCAAAAAAAAGGAAGCAGTGCAGAAAATAGGGGCTCCTGGGATTCGAACCCCAGACCTCCTGGATGCAGGAGCGTGGTGCGAACCACTGCGCTGCCGCAGCTGCAGTTGATAGGAAAGGGCGCGGCCCCTTAAGAGATTGCCCAGGGCCGAGCCTCTCTGTATAGGCAGAGAAGACGACGGCTGCGAGGACGGAGCCGACGAGGTTAGCCGTGGTGATGACGGGGCTTGGGAGGCCACGACGGGTGTGCGGGTTAGGCTAAGGAGCACGTGTGCTTGGGGCTTCTAGGTGCAGGGGCGTGTGCGTGTGCGGGGTGAGGCCAGCGGAGGGGCGCGCTAGGCGAGAACCGGAGCACGGAGATGCTACTGCATCTACGCGAGCAACAGAGAACTACAGGCGCCAACCATGAACGGCGGCCTGGTGGTGATGATGCGTGAGGATATGCATGTGATGTTTGGCGTGTTCTGGAGTTGCACGCACAGGTGAAAGGACGGGGCAGCCGTGTGCAACTGTGTGTGCGCGCTAGGCAGGCTAGGAAAAGGGCGCGGGCGCTCGACTTGGGGCACGGCAAGCAGCGGCGACGGCAACAGGGCACGGTGAGCCGGCGGCAAAGCTGCGGAAGAAGGCGCGAGGCCAGTGGGACGTCTACGGAACCAACTGGGCCTCGGGATGCAGAGAGCGTGCTGCTGGATCCTGAGAAAAATTCAGAAAACACCGGAGCGGCGAGAGCGCGACGCGAAACCGATCCTAGGCACGTCTATGGCGATCGATATGCGGCAGGAGAAGAGAGAGGGGGAGCAGGTATACCTAGCTCACCCTAGGACACGGATGCATTGACGTAGATGAGCCATCGGCGACGCGGATGAGCTCTAAACCTGACGCGGTTCCTGTCCAAGGAAGAAGAAAGCAGAGGAAGATGCTAGGCGCAGGACTTGGCGACTCCTTATGTGACGCAGATGTAGCAGCGGGCGAAGAGGACGTCGACGGACTTGCCGGACACGAACGGCGAGGAAGAAGATGAAGGAGTTCACGGCGGCGACATGGCTGGTCCTCCGGTGCGCTCGGGATGTGTTGGGGGCGATGGATCGGATGGATTGGTGTGGCTTACCGGGTGGCGGCTGAGATGGGGGAAAGAGGGGGGTCGGGGGAACCCTAGGGGAGCAGGGGAGAATTTATAGGAGGGTCAGGAGGCGTCCAGGAGTCATGGTGAAACCACGGTGGCCATGTGCGCTCTTCACTGAGAGTTACTGTGAGAGAGAGGGTGCGTGAGGTGGAAGAAAAAGGTGAGGGGGAGAGCATGACAGGTGGGTCCAGCCCGGTGCATGTGGGAAAAAATTACCAGGGAAGAGAGGAGTTGGGCTGGATCAGCTGGGAGGAACAGAGTTAAGTGGGCTCGCTCCTCTTAACTGAAAGCCCCTTCTTTTCCTTATTTCCTCAACTAGAACTTTAGAGAAAAGAAGGAGGTGCTAGAGGTGGAATATTTCAGAAAAGAAAATATCTCTGAAGTCTTGATAATATACACAATTTGAATAAATTGGTTTGGCAATTTTTAGAGGAAGAAAAATAATTCAAGTTTGAATTGAATTCAAACTTGAGCCATTTTTTAACCCAACCAAAACAACCCCAAAATGGATGAAATTTGGCAAAGTGGTCAAGACATGGTGAGAATTTATAGGAAAAGAATGAACATTAAACGGAACAGAAATAATGCCACTTGAATAAATGGGTGAGAATTGAAAGGACGGGGCTAGAGATGGGGTGATGCATTATGCAAAGAGAATCCAGTTTAGGCGAGAGGGACAACGAAGCACAAGGTTGGTCTCAGAACGGTCAACGAAAGCAAGGGGGGACACGGCAACTATGAGCGGATGCAAGTTTTATGAAAACATGCGGATGCAATGCGATGATGAATGCAACAAACAAATAAATAACAGAGCTGACATGCAAAACATGAAAGGCATCTGGAGCGTCGGTCTCGGGCGTTACATAGCTTAGCAGGGAGGTACCAAAGTAATCCAGGAGTGGATCACTGGACAACGGTCAAGAACATCCTGAAATACCAGAAAAGGACTAAGGATATGTTTCTCGTTTATGGATGTGAGAAAGAGCTCGTCGTAAATGGTTATGTCGATGCGAGCTTTGACACTGATCCGGACGATTCTAAATCGCAAACCGGATACGTGTTTACATTGAACGGTGGAGCTGTCAGTTGGTGCAGTTCTAAACAAACCGTCGTGGCGGGATCTACATGTGAAGTGGAGTACATAGCTGCTTCGGAAGCAGCAAATGAAGGAGTCTGGATGAAGGAGTTCATATCCGATCTAGGTGTCATACCTAGTGCATCGGGTCCAATGAAAATCTTTTGTGACAATACTGGTGCAATTGCCTTGGCAAAGGAATCCAGATTTCACAAGAGAACCAAGCACATCAAGAGACGCTTCAATTCCATCCGGGATCAAGTCCAGGTGGGAGACATAGAGATTTGCAAGATACATACGGATCTGAATGTTGCATACCCGTTGACTAAGCCTCTTCCACGAGCAAAACATGATCAGCACCAAGACTCCATGGGTGTTAGAATCATTACTGTGTAATCTAGATTATTGACTCTAGTGCAAGTGGGAGACTGAAGGAAATATGCCCTAGAGGCAATAATAAAGTTATAATTTATTTCCTCATATCATGATAAATGTTTATTATTCATGCTAGAATTGTATTAACCGGAAACATAATACATGTGTGAATACATAGACAAACATAGTGTCACTAGTATGCCTCTACTTGACTAGCTCGTTGATCAAAGATGGTTGAGTTTCCTAGCCATATACATGAGTTATCATTTGATTAACGGGATCACATCATTAGGAGAATGATGTGATTGACTTGACCCATTCCGTTAGCTGAGCACTTGATCGTTTAGTTTACTGCTATTGCTTTCTTCATGACTTATACATGTTCCTATGACTATGAGATTATGCAACTCCCGATTACCGGAGGAACACTTTGAGTGCTACCAAACGTCACAACATAACTGGGTGATTATAAAGGTGCTCTACAGGTGTCTCCGATGGTACTTGTTGAGTTGGCATAGATCGAGATTAGGATTTGTCACTCCGATTGTCGGTGAGGTATCTCTGGGCCCTCTCGGTAATGCACATCACTATAAGCCTTGAAAGCAATGTGACTAATGAGTTAGTTACGGGATGATGCACTACCGAACGAGTAAAGAGACTTGCCGGTAATGAGATTGAGCTAGGTATTAAGATACCGATGATCGAATCTCGGGCAAGTAACATACCGATGACAAAAGGAACAATGTATGTTGTTATGCGGTTTGGCCGATAAAGATCTTCGTAGAATATGTAGGAACCAATATGAGCATCCAGGTTCCGCTGTTGGTTATTTACCAGAGACGTGTCTCGGTCATGTCTACATAGTTCTCGAACCCGTAGGGTCCGCACGCTTAAAGTTCTGTGACTATAGGTATTATGAGTTTTTGTGTTTTGATGTACCGAAGGTAGTTCGGAGTCCCGGATATGATCACGGACATGACGAGGAGTCTCGAAATGGTCGAGACGTAAAGATCGATATATTGGATGACTATGTTCGGACACCGGAAGTGTTTCGGGAGGTTTCGGACATATACCGGAGTACCGGGGGGTTACCGGAACCCCCCGGGGAGTATATTGGGCCAAATGGGCCTTAGTGGAGAAGAGGAGGGGCGGCCAGGGGAGGCCGCGCGCCCCCTTCCCCTCTAGTCCGAATTGGACAAGGAGGGGGGCGGCGCCCCCCTTTCCTTCCCCTCTCTCTCCTCCTTCCCCCTTCTCCTACTCCTACTAGGAAAAGAGGAGTCCTACTCCCGGTGGGAGTAGGACTCCCCCCTTGGCGCGCCCTCCTCCTTGGCCGGCCGCCTCCCCCTAGCTCCTTTATATACGGGGGCAGGGGGCACCCCAAGGACACAACAATTGATCATTGATCTTTTAGCCGTGTGCGGTGCCCCCCTCCACCATAATCCACCTCGGTCATATCGTAGCGGTGCTTAGGCGAAGCCCTGCGTCGGTAGCTTCATCAACATCATCACCATGCTGTCGCGCTGACGAAACTCTCCCTCAAGCTCTACTGGGTCGTGAGATCGCGGGTCGTCACCGAGCTGAACGTGTGCTGAATGCGGAGGTGCCGTACGTTCGGTACTGAGGATCGGTCGATCATGAAGACGTACGACTACATCAACCGCGCTATCATAACGCTTCCGCTTAACGGTCTACGAGGGTACGTGGACGACACTCTCCCCTCTCGTTGCTATGCATCACCATGATCTTGCGTGTGCGTAGGATTTTTTTGGAAATTACTATGTTCCCCCACAAACCGCACAACAACATACGTTGTTCCCTTTGTCATCGGTATGTTACTTGCCAGAGATTCGATCGTCGGTATCATCATACCCTAGTTCAATATCGTTACCGGCAAGTCTCTTTACTTGTTCCATAATGCATCATCCCGCAACTAACTCATTAGTCACATTGGTTACAAGGCTTACAGTGATGTGCATTACCGAGAGGGCAGTGATTGAAGAACTCTGTCAATGACACTATCAACCAGAAGATTAACTCCCAGCTGAGTCAAGTGATTGTGGTGCCCAGACATTCTGAGTATATGCTCACTGACAGAATTGTTGTCCTCCCTTTTGCAGCTGTAGAACTTATTGGAGACATCATATCTCTCAATCCGGGCATTTTCTTGAAATATTAACTTCAACTCCTGGAACATCTCATATGCTCCATGACGTTCAAAACGTCATTGAAGTCCCGGTTCTAAGCCGTAAAGCATGGCACACTGAACTATCGAGTAGTCATCAGCTTTGCTCTGCCAGGTGTTCATAACATCTAGAGTTGCTCCTGCAGCGGGTTTGGCACCTAGCGGTGCTTCCAGGGCGTAATTCTTCTGTGCAGCAATGAGGATAATCCTCAAGTTACGGACCTAGTCCGTGTAATTGCTACCATCATCTTTCAACTTAGCTTTCTCTACGAACGCATTAAAATTCAATGGAACAACAGGACGGGCCATTTATCTACAACAACATAGACATGCAAAATACTATTAGGTACTAAGTTCATGATAAATTAAAGTTCAATTAATCATATTACTTAAGAACTCCCACTTAGATAGACATCCCTCTAATCATCTAAGTGATCACGTGATCCATATCAACTAAACCATGTCCGATCATCACGTGAGATGGGGTAGTTTTCAATGGTGAACATCACTATGTTGATCATATCTACTATATGATTCACGCTCGACCTTTCGGTCTCAGTGTTCCGAGGCCATATCTGCATATGCTAGGCTCGTCAAGTTTAACCCGAGTATTCTGCATGTGCAAAAACTGGCTAGCACCCGTTGTATGTGAACGTAGAGCTTATCACATCCGATCATCACGTGGTGTCTCGTCACGACGAACTGTAGCAACAGTGCATACTCGGGGAGAAAACTTATACCTTGAAATTTAGTGAGAGATCATCTTATAATGCTACCGCCGTACTAAGCAAAATAAGATGCATAAAGGATAAACATCACATGCAATCAATATAAGTGATATGATATGGCCATCATCATCTTGTGCCTTTGATCTCCATCTCCAAAGCACCGTCATGATCACCATCGTCACCGGCTTGACACCTTGATCACCATCGAAGCATCATTGTCGTCTCACCAACTATTGCTTCTACGACTATCGCTACCGCTTAGTGATAAAGTAAAGCAATTACATGGCGATTGCATTTCATACAATAAAGCGACAACCATATGGCTCCTGCCAGTTGCCGATAAATGTGTTACAAAACATGATCATCTCATACAACAATTTATATAATCACATCTTGACCATATCATATCACAACATGCCCTGCAAAAACAAGTTAGACGTCCTCTACTTTGTTGTTGCAAGTTTTACGTGGCTACTACGGGCTTAGGAAGAACCGTTCTTACCTACGCATCATAACCACAATGATTTTTTGTCAAGTTTGCTGTTTTAACCTTCAACAAGGACCGGGCGTAGTCACACTCGATTCAACTGAAGTTGGAGAAACAGACATGAAGGAAATATGCCATAGAGGCAATAATAAAGTTATTATTTATTTCCTCATATCATGATAAATATTTATTATTCATGCTAGAAACTTATTAACTGGAAACATAATACATGTGTGAATACATAGACAAACACAGTGTCACTAGTATGCCTCTACTTGACTAGCTCGTTGATCAAAGATGGTTGAGTTTCCTAGCCATAGACATGAGTTGTCATTTGATTAACGGGATCACATCATTAGGAGAATGATGTTATTGACTTGACCCATTCCGTTAGCTTAACACTTGATCGTTTAGTTTACTGCTATTGCTTTCTTCATGACTTATACATGTTCCTATGACTATGAGATTATGCAACTCCCGATTACCGGAGGAACACTTTGTGTGCTACCAAACGTCACAATGTAACTGGGTGATTATAAAGGTGCTCTACAGGTGTCTCTGATGGTACTTGTTGAGTTGGCATAGATCGAGATTAGGATTTGTCACTCCGATTGTCGGAGAGGTATCTCTAGGCCCTCTCGGTAATGCACATCACTATAAGCCTTGCAAGCAATGTGACTAATGAGTTATTTGCGGGATGATGCATTACGGAACAAGTAAAGAGACTTGCCGGTAACAAGATTGAGCTAGGTATTGAGATACCGACGATCGAATCTCAGGCAAGTAACATACGGATGACAAAGGGAACAACGTATGTTGTTATGCGGTTTGACCGATAAAGATCTTCGTATAATATGTAGGAACCAATATGAGCATCCATGTTCTGCTATTGGTTATTGACCGGAGATGTGTCTCAGTCATGTCTACATAGTTCTTGAACTCGTAGGGTCTGCACGCTTAAAGTTCTGTGACGATCGGTATTATGAGTTTATATGTTTTGATGTACTGAAGGTTGTTCGGAGTCCCGGATATGATCACGGACATAACGAGGAGCCTCGAAATGGTCGAGACATAAAGATTGATATATTGGAAGCCCATATTTGGACGTCGGAAGAATTTTGGGTGAAATCAGGATTTTACCGGAGTGCTGGAGGGGTTACCGGAACCCCCAGGGGGTTAATGGGCCTTGTTGGACCCTAGTGGAGAGAGAGAGGGGCCGGCCAGGGCAGGCCGCGCGCCCCCTCCCCCTCTGGTCCGAATTGGACTAGGAAGGGCGGGCGGCGCCCCCCTTTCCTTCTCCTTCTCCCCCTTCCTTTCCCCCTCCTAGTAGTAGTAGGAAAGAGGGGAGTCCTACTCCTACTAGGAGGCGGTGTCCTCCGCCTGGCGCGCCCTACAGGGGCCGGCCGGCCTCCCCCATTGCTCCATTATATACAAGGGCAGGGGCACCCTAGGACACACAAGTTGATCATTGATCTCTCCCAGCCGTGTGCGGTGCCCCCCTCCACCATAATCCACCTCGGTCATATCGTAGCGGTGCTTAGGCGAAGCCCTGCGACAGTAGCTTCATCAACATCGTCACCACGCCGTCGTGCTGACGAAACTCTCCCTCGAGCTCTACTGGATCATGAGTTCGCGGGAGGTCACCGAGCTGAACGTGTGCTGAACACGGAGGTGCCGTACGTTCGGTAGTGAGGATCGGTCGATCGTGAAGACGTACGACTACATCAACCGTGTTGTCATAACGCTTCCACTTAACGGTCTACAAGGGTATGTGGACGACACTCTCCCCTCTTGTTGCTATGCATCACCATGATCTTGCGTGTGTGTAGGATTTTTTTTTGAAATTACTACGTTCCCCAACAGTGGTATCCGAGCCAGGTTTATGCGTAGATGTTATATGCACGAGTAGAACACAAGTGAGTTGTGGGCGATACAAGTCATACTGCTTACCAGCATGTCATACTTTGGTTCGGCGGTATTGTTGGATGGAGCGGCCCGGACTGACATTACGCGTACGCTTACACGAGACTGGTTCTACCGACGTGCTTTGCACACAGGTGGCTGGCGGGTGTCAGTTTCTCCAACTTTAGTTGAACCGAGTATGGCTACGCCCAGCCCTTGAGAAGGTTAAAACAACACTAACTTGACGAACTATCGTTGTGGTTTTGATGCATAGGTAAGAATGGTTCTTGCTCAGCCCGTAGCAGCCACGTAAAATTTGCAACAACAAAGTAGAGGACGTCTAACTTGTTTTCGCATGGCATGTTATGATGTGATATGGTCAAGACATGATGCTATATTTTATTGTATGAGATGATCGTGTTTTGTAACGGAGTTATCGGCAACTGGCAGGAGCCATATGGTTGTCACTTTATTGTATGCAATGCAATCGCCCTGTAATTGCTTTACTTTATCACTAAGCGATAGCGATAGTCGTAGAAGCAATAGTTGGCGAGATGACAACGATGCTACGATGGAGATCAAGGTGTCGTGCCGGTGACGATGGTGATCATGACGGTGCTTTGGAGATGGAGATCAAAGGCACAAGATGATGATGGCCATATCATATCACTTATATTGATTGCATGTGATGTTTATCCTTTATGCATCTTATTCTGCTTCGTTTGACGGTAGCATTATAAGATGATCCCTCACTAAATTTCAAGGTAAAAGCGTTCTCCCTGAGTATGCACCGTTGCCAAAGTTCGTCGTGCCGAGACACCACATGATGATCGGGTGTGATAAGCTCAACGTTCATCTACAACGGGTGTAAGATAGTTTTGCACACGCAGAATACTCGGGTTAAACTTGACGAGCCTATCATATGCAGATATGGCCTCGGAACACTGAGACTGAAAGGTCGAGCGTGAATCATATAGTAGATATGATCAACATAGTGATGTTCACCATTGAAAACTACTCCATTTCACGTGATGATCGGTTATGATTTAGTTGATATGGATCACGTGATCACTTAGATGATTAGAGGGATGTCTAGCTAAGTGGGAGTTCTTAAGTAATATGATTAATTGAACTTAAATTTATCATGAACTTAGTACCTGATAGTATTTTGCTTGTCTATGTTGTTTTAGATAGATGGCCGGTGCTGTTGTTCCGTTGAATATTAATGCGTTCCTTGAGAAAGAAAGTTGAAAGATGATGGTAGCAATTACACGGACTGGGTCTGTAACTTGAGGATTATCCTCATTGCTGCACAGAAGAATTACGTCCTGGAAGCACCGCTGGGTGCCAGGCCTGCTGCAGATGCAACTGACGATGTTAAGAACGTCTGGCAGAGCAAAGCTGATGACTCCTCGATAGTTCAGTGTGCCATGCTTTACGGCTTAGAACCGGGACTTCAACGATGTTTTGAACGTCATGGAGCATATGAGATGTTCCAAGAGTTGAAGCTAATATTTCAAGCAAATGCCCGGATTGAGAGATATGAAGTCTCCAATAAGTTCTACAGCTGCAAGATGGAGGAGAATAGTTCTGTCAGTGAACATATACTCAAAATGTCTGGGTATAACAATCACTTGATTCAACTGGGAGTTAATCTTCCGGATGATAGTGTCATTGACAGAATTCTTCAATCACTGCCACCAAGCTACAAGAGCTTCATGATGAACTATAATATGCAAGCGATGGTAAGACAATTCCGGAGCTCTTCGCAATGCTAAAGGCTACGGAGGTAGAAATCAAGAAGGAGCATCAAGTGTTGATGGTCAACAAGACCACCAGTTACAAGAAAAAGGGTACAGGGAAGAAGAAGGGGAACTTCAAGAAGAACGGCGAACAAGTTGCTGCTCAAGAGAAGAAACCCAAGTCTGGACCTAAACCTGAGACTGAGTGCTTCTACTGCAAATAGACTGGTCACTGGAAGCGGAACTGCCCCAAGTATTTGGCGGATAAGAAGGATGGCAAGGTGAACAAAGGTATATTTGATATACATGTTATTGGTGTGTACCTTACTAATGCTCGCAGTAGCGCCTGGGTATTTTATACTGGTTCTATTGCTAATATTTGCAACTCGAAACAGGGACTACAAATTAAGCAAAGACTGGCTAAGGATGAGGTGATGATGCGCGTGGGAAATGGTTCCAAAGTTGATGTAATCGCCGTCGGCACGCTACCTCTACATCTACCTTCGAGATTAGTTTTAGACTTGAATAATTGTTATTTGGTGCCAGCGTTAAGCATGATCATTATATCTAGATCTTGTTTGATGCGAGACGGTTATTCATTTAAATCTGAGAATAATGGTTGTTCTATTTATATGAGTAATATCTTTTATGGCCATGCACCCTTGAAGAGTGGTCTATTTGTGATGAATCTCGACAGTAGTGATACACATATTCATAATGTTGAAGCTAAAAGATGTAGAGTTGATAATGATAGTGCAACTTATTTGTGGCACTGCCGTTTGGGTCATATTGGTGTAAAGCGCATGAAGAAACTCCATACTGATGGACTTTTGGAATCACTTGATTATGAATCACTTGGTACTTGCGAACCATGCCTCATGGGCAAGATGACTAAAACGCCGTTCTCCGGAACAATGGAGCGAGCAACAGATTTGTTGGAAATCATACATACTGATGTAGGTGGTCCGATGAATATTGAGGCTCGCGGTGGGTATCATTATTTTCTCACCTTCATAGATGATTTGCGCAGATATGGGTATATCTACTTAATGAAACATAAGTCTGAAACATTTGAAAAGTTCAAAGAATTTCAGAGTGAAGTGGAAAATCATCGTAACAAGAAAATAAAGTTTCTACGATCTGATCGTGGAGGAGAATATTTGAGTTACGAGTTTGGTCTACATTTGAAACAATGCGGCGCCCCCCTTTCCTTCTCCTTCTCCCCCTTCCTTTCCCCCTCCTAGTAGGAGTAGGAAAGAGGGGAGTCCTACTCCTACTAGGAGGAGGACTCCTCCTCCTGGTGCGCCCTACAGGGGCCAGCCGACCTCCCCCCTTGCTCCTTTATATACGGGGGCAGGGGGGCACCCTAGGACACACAAGTTGATCATTGATCTCTCCCAGCTGTGTGCGGTGCCCCCTCCACCATAATCCACCTCGGTCATATCGTAGCGGTGCTTAGGCGAAGCCCTGCGACGGTAGCTTCATCAACATCGTCACCACACCGTCGTGCTGACGAAACTCTCCCTCGAGCTCTACTGGATCGTGAGTTCACGGGACGTACCGAGCTGAACATGTGCTGAACGCGGAGTAGGGATGGCAGTTTTGCCCATGGGTATGGGTACCCGCGGGTACCCTACCCGAAAACAACGGGCTTGGGCAAGACTTGGAGAGATTTTGTACCCACAGGTAATGGGTATCCATACCCGCAAAATATATGGGTAGGGCATGGGTATGAAATTATGCCCATGGATAACCCAACGGATACCCATAAAACATTAATAAATGAAAATAACTCCTATGTCATGTGAGGTCAACATCCAAATCTTGTGGCCCATCCTAAATCTCGTATTCCTTAAACCGACCATAGCTCATAGGCCCATTATCACCTGCTTGCCACTCATCCTAAGTCTTATGCGACTCCTTGAAAAAGACAAAATCTTGACCCTTCGCTATCGAACTGCTGTCCAACTCTCGACCTAGCGATCCCCCATTCCCACCACCGCCTTCCACTACATTGGGATTCCACCAACGGCTGATTATACTCCCTTGATGCCTCCAAGAGGCCACCCATCAGAGGAGGCCACGTCAGTGCTATAATGCTCGCCCTTCGTCACTTGAATTTAAACTCATTTCTCCACCTTTAAAAAAGTTATATATTGTACCCACTGGATACCCATTGGGTATAGAATACCCGATGGGTATGGGCATGGGTGCCAATTTATGCCCACGGGTATTGAAGTGGGTGGGTATTGAAATTTTCCATGGGTATGGGTTTGGGCAGAAGGAGCTTGTACCCGCCCATACCCTACCCATTGCCATCACTAACGCGGATGTGCCGTACGTTCAGTACTGAGGATCGGTCGATCGTGAAGACGTACGACTACATCAACCGCGTTGTCATAATGCTTACGCTTAATGGTCTACAAGGGTATGTGGAAAACACTCTCCCCTCTCGTTGCTATGCATCACCATGATCTTGCGTGTGCGTAGGAATTTTTTTGAAATTACTACGTTCCCCAACAAGACACCCACTAGCCACCTGTGTGCGAAGCACGGCTGTAGAACCAGTCTCATACACTAGTAGGAAAAGGGGCTTTTACCCCGGTTCATAAGGGCCTTTAGTCCCGGTTCTGGAACCGGGACTAAAGGGTCGTTACTAATGCCCTAGCCCTTTAGTCCCGGTTCTTACACGAACCGGGACTAAAGGCCGTCCACGTGGCCGGTGCGGGGAGCCCAGGCAGGAGGGCCTTTGGTCCCGGTTGGTGCCACCAACCGGGACCAATAGGCATCCACGCGTCAGCACCTGGCAGGAGCTGAGGTTTTTGTTGTTTTGAAAGGGGGTGGTTTAGGGGTTTTGGGTGGTTAATTTAGGTGTTTCATATATTGTGTTAGCTAGCTAATTAATTGAGAGAAGTGTCCTCTCTTATCTCCGTGCTTGGTCGACGCTACGTACTATATACGTATGGAGAGGAGTAGACACGCTAGCTAGTAATCAAATGAAGGAAACAGAAGATCGTCATGAACATATGCATACAGAGAGAAGTGATATCGACCACCTCTCCTTCTCCGAGATATTGGTCGAACAACAAGTTCTCGTATATCTATCCGACACTACCGGCTACATATATACAATAATTATCTCTTACAATACAATCTCCTAATTATATTGTAGGAACACAGGGTCCACATAGTATTCTCCGTTTTCAGCGATCACGTGGTCAAGGAAGAATGCCGCCAATTCCTCTTGAATTCCTCGCATACGATCTTCTGCTAGGAGTTCATCCCGCTTCCGAAAGATCTAATTTGAAGAAGGGGGTCAATACATATATATATGAATAAATGAAACTCAACACAAATGATGGTAATAAAATAAAATTGTGAATATTATTGCTTACGCACTTCATATTGTTCTTCAGTGTAGCCCCGCTCACAGGTATGGTAGCGGATGGACTCGCAAACGTAGTATCCACAGTAATTATTCCCGGGTTGCTGCCACAACCACTTTACAAGAAATAGAGGTCAATCAAACTGATAAGCAAGCATGCTAAATGGTATTGATCAAACTAGCGCTTGAATCACTAGGAGATGCGCGGAACATGCTACTATAGTACTTACTTTCGGGTGTCTAAATTGCAGCTGGTTCGGCAGTCCCGGGGCTTTTGAGGTGAATTTTCTCCAAACCCTGCCAGACAAAGAAAACAATTACTTGATATCAGGAAATGAACAAAGTTGCTGATATGGTGGATAATGATCGATTTAACTTACTTCTGGAGCATTTGAGTCATGTTCGCATAGTCCTGGGGATCTTTTCGTCTCGAGTCTAAGACGGTTACTACTCCCGGCTCAAGCTTAATCTCTAGGAGAATATAGTGGAAGCTGCGCATGCATGCATAAGTCATCAATTACATTACCATAACCTGGACTAATAAGGGAAACCGAATATGCACAAGACAGTAACACTCACTTGAAGTTGTAAGGAAAGAGTATTATATCTTTGTTTTGATTTAATACCAACGATTGTAGCAAGTTGGCCTCGGCTTCTTTGGGATGTTTTTCAACCGTATATGCATCTATGAGATTTGTGTTAATGAACCCAATATCACCGATTTGTCTTTTCTTCAATTCGGCGATCTTCAATCTGCATAATATAGTGAGGATAAGTATAAATACATGCAATGAAAGAGCTGACCTATATAGAGAGACTTAATGACAGAAGTAGTACTACTTACAGACAGTAGCAAGTGATCGTTGTTTTATCGAGGGACTTTGATTGTAAAACTGGAAGAAATCCTCAAATGGAACATTCAGCAGTTCAATTCCAACGAGGTCATGCTCCGGTTTAACTCTCAGCGTCAAAGTACTCATCCCATCAGACTCTCTGCAGGTTTTCATGTACCAATCATGTAGTCTTCGCATCATCGTGCTTAGAGATCTGACATCTTTGACGAGAGGCTTCCCGTAATGGTATTTGTGTTCGTCCACCTCCATGATTTCATAATGTACATCGTCGGGCAGGTAATCTCCAAGATTGCTATAACCGGGCACCATACCCGGATCATTAGCGACGATGTCTTTTGACACCTTGAGCGGGGGGCACGATTGGTTCGCTTGTTCGCCGAGCTGGGCAATTTTTTTCCCAGCTCGTCGTTCTTTCATCCTTTTATCACTGACAGTACTTCCCGACCGCTCCGCTTCGGCATATGCCTTTGCAAGAACGCGCTCATAGTTGCCTCTCGGCGGAGACTTTGGTGGTTTTGTCAGGGCAGCCAGAGTGCGCTTTGCTTTCACCGGATCTACCTTCTCCTCCGGAGGTGGATGTTTCTTTGCTTTCACCCCTTCAAAGAAGTTCTTCACTTCGGCTCGCACGATCTTCGCGTTCTCCTCCTCGGTCCTCTCATATGGTAACTTCTCTGGAGTCTTCAGAGAAGGACCGAATCTGTATTGCCTCCCGCCTCTGGCAGCTGTACTGCTAGACGCCGGCAGAGCAGACGGAGCGGCTGCGGCTGTCTTCTTTCCTTGCTTACGAGGCGGAGGAGAAGGACTACAACGCGCCGGAGCAGCCGCAGCGGCGGCGGGTCTCTTCCGCCCTTGCTGACGAGGCGGAGAAGGAGGAGGCTGGCTGCTCTGGCGCGCCGGCGCTGGCGGAGAAGGAGGCGGAGTGCCGCCACGCGCCGGAGAAGGAGGCTGAGTGCCCTGATCACTCGCCGGAGAGGAGGCGGAGGAGGAGGCGGAGTGCCCTTACTCGCCGGAGCCGTCCTGTTCGGAAGCTTGATGAGCTCCTTCCGCCATAGGCATGGAGTCTTCAGAGCTAAACCCAGCCGAGTCTCCCCTTCACCGGTAGGGTGGTCAAGCTGGAGGTCCTCAAATCCCTCCAGCTAGAATCGGCCGGCAGTGGTAGGTTGCGCCGGGTTCAGTAGGTAAAACAGAGCCAACAGCCGCCTTGACTTTCAAGTTCTGCCATTCTGCCATAAGGTGGCAATGTTGAGACTTCGTGATAGCATCCACGGGGTAGCTAGCACGAGCCGCATGCTCCAGCTGAGGCAGCTCGGTGGAAGCCACGCTGCTTCTCCGCTGAGATGGCGATGTAGCTTCGGGGGCAGTTTCGGCATCTCGATTGCCGTCTCGTTCCTCTAGCACTTGAACCCTTTCGTGCAGACGCTGAATTTGGATGTGCTCCACTTTTTTCCTCCTCTCCTGGGTTTTGTAACCGCCCGCGTCCGGAAAACCAGCCTTCCACGGAACGGAGCCTGACGTGCCTCGTGTCCGTCCAGGGTGCTCAGGATTCCCGAGGGCCATTGTGAGCCCGTCGTTCTCTTTGTCTGGAACGAACGTCCCTTGCTGCGCTGCATCGATATAGTGCTTAAGCTTCTTGATGGGTATTTCAAGTTGCTCGTCCGTCCAACGACACCTCCCTAATACAGGGTCCAAGGTTCCGCCAGCCCCGAAGAACCAAGTCCGGCAACGGTCTGGCCAGTTCATTGTCTCTGGTTCGATCCCTTTATCAAGCAGATCCCTCTCAGACTTGGCCCACTTAGGCCGGGCTTTGAGGTGGCCACCTGACCCCGTGCGATGGTGAAGCTTCTTCTTCATAGCATTCTTCTTGTTTGTCGCTGACATCTTCTTACTCTTTTCCGATGTCTTGTGGGCCACAAATGCGGGCCAGTGATCTCTGATCTTCTCATACCGGCCGATGAATTCTGGTGTCTCTTCTTTGTCGACAAACGTTTTCAGCTCATTCTTCCACCTCCTGAATAGGTCTGCCATCTTCTTAAGAGCATGAGACTTGATTAATTGCTCTATAACTGGCTTCTCCGGATCCTCCTCTGGCGGTAGGGTGAAATTTGCCTTCAGCTCAGTCCAAAGATCATCTTTCTGCATATCATTGACATAAGACACCTCAGGGTCTTCCTTCTTAGGCTTATACCATTGGTGGATGCTGATCGGGATCTTGTCCCTAACTAGAACCCCGCACTGAGCAGCAAAAGCATCCTTTGTCCGGAGGGGTTCAATCGGTTGGCCGTCGCGCGCGATTGCTGTGATCTCAAACCTTTCATCCGAGCGCAACTTTCTCTTCGGGCCTCGTCTCTTTACCGCAGTTGTGCTCGATCCGGAGGGCTAGAAAAAAGAAGAAAGACGAGTGTTAATTAATATGTGTACATACCAAAACAATGAATGCATCAATTAGCTAGTCAGCACAGGCTTAACTAATATATTTACCTGGCCGGACTCTGTTCGGTCACCGGAGCCGTCACCACGGGCTCCTTCTTGCACCAGCATTGGGTCACCGGAGCCATCATAATCATGTCTTTCCTCCTCCACTCTTCGATCACCGCAGCCTGCTTCTTCACCCTGTTCTTCCAGACCATCATTGTCGTTAAGATACGACAAGATATCACCTCCGGCTAAGATTATGTCCCCCAACACATCTTCTGCTTGCTCATCTCGTCCGTGCTCCATTGTTTCTGCAAATATTACAACATGGCAATTATTACACAAACATGACAGCAGGTGGATATATTAGTGCAAACGTAGACCTAGCTTATTCCGGGTTTGGGGTGGCCTAGGCAACGCTTCAAGGGTAGGGGCGCGGCGGGAGGGGGTAGGAGACCGACATCGTTTTTTTCTAGGGTTTGGGTGTCCTCGAGAGTTTTGGTCGAGCGAGAGGGCCGGGGGGTGCTCCCGTGGTATAAGTTATCACGGTCGAGAGGGGGTATACATATCGACCGTCCATCATGTCGAAGTTATCTGGGAGGGAGTTATATATATCGACAACGACGACATACATACACGGGAAAATAATGTTATCGGGGAGGGGGTATATATCGACCCCCCCCCACGTGTTGAAGTTATCGGGAGGGGGTTTTATATCGACAACGACGACATACATACACGGGAAAATAATGTTATCGAGGAGGGGGTATATCGACCCCCCCTCGTGTTGAAGTTACCCCCCCTCGTGTTGAAGTTATCGAGAGGGGGTAATATCGACAACGACAACATACATACACGGGAAAATAATGTTATCGGGGCGGGGGTATATCGACCCCCCCCCACGTGTTGAAGTTATCAGGAGGGGGTTATATCGACAACGACGACATGTATACACGGGAAAATAATGTTATCGGGGAGGGGGTATATCGACCCCCCCTCGTGTTGAAGTTATCCCCCCTCGTGTTGAAGTTATCGGGAGGGGTATATATCGACGACGACAGACCCGATAAAACATAAGAAAACGAAGAAGAAATAAAAAGAGGAGAGAAGAAGAAAGGAATAGAGGAGAGGATTGAAGAAAAAAAAGAAGAAAAAAAAGAGGAGAAGAAGAAAGGAATAGAGGAGAAGAAGAAAAAATGGAATATTTTCTATTTTTTCTTCTTCTCCTCTATTCCTTTCTTCTTCTCCTCTTCTTTTTCTTCTTTTTCCTCTTCTTATTTATTTCTCCTCTTCTTCCTCTCCTCTTCTTCTTTCTTTCCTCTTCTTATTTTCTTCTTTCCTATCCTTCTTTTTCTTCTTCTTCCCTTCCTAGCTAGATATATAAAACTTTTCTAAAATTGTAACTTTTGCATATATAAAACTTTTCCATGTGGATCATCATTTCTCATATATATCGAATATATATCCATTGTCATATATAAAAACTTTCTATATATGAACAAAAAACTTTCTATGAACAAAAAAACATTTTTGACATATATATTCATACATTTTGAACATCTACATACATACAATTTTTTTTGTTCACATATACATTATAGCCACATACACATATACATCACATATGAACAAAAAAATTAAACTAATAAAATAAAAAACAGAGCCGGGGCGGCGGCTCTCACAGCGGGGGCGGCTAGGACGATGGCGACGGCGGGGGCGGCGAGGGCGCCGGCGCGCGGGGCGGGACGGGGCGGGGGCGGCGAGGGCGCCGGCGAGCACGCGCGGGCCGGGCAGGGGGGCTCGGGGCGCCGAGGCGGCGCGCGCGAGCAGGGGAGCACGAGGCGGGGCGGCGCGTGGGGGCAGGGCGACGGCGACGAGCACCGGGCGGCGACCCGTCGAGGCAAGGGCGCGGGGCGACGGCGACGAGGAGCGGGCGGCGACGGCGAGCACGGGCAGCCTGGCGGCGTCGGGGGCAACTGGCGAGGTATCTCGAAAATTTCCTAAGTGTGGACTTATATAGCAAAGCCTTTAGTCCCGGTTCGTGGCACCAACCGGGACTAAAGGTGGGCATTAGTCCCGGTTGGTGCCACCAACCGGGACCAAAGGCCCCTTTTCAGCAGCCCAAAGGGCGGGAAGCGGCGGCCTTTGGTCCCGGTTGGTGGCACCAACCGGGACTAAAGGGGGGGCATTGGTCCCGGTTGGTGGCACCAACCGGGACCAAAGGCCTTGCGCTGCCCGCGGCCAAAAGTTTAGTCCCACCTCGCTAGTTGAGAGGGGCTCGGAGTGGTTTATAAGCCCCACTGCGGCTGCCCTCTCGAGCTCCTCTCAAATGCAGGCTTACGGGCCTAATGTCACACTGTGCTGTCTGTTGGCCTATTGGGCCTTCTGCGGGCCTGAATCCTGGCCCAGGTTGGGTTTCTAGTCGTATTCAGGCCGTGGTGGCCCAATAGGTGGCAGTTTTTTTTTAAAAAAAATCCAGTTTTTTGGTTCTGTTTTTTGCATTATTTATTTTCTTTTGTTTTTTGCTTTATTTTTTAATTCTTTTTGCTTTTAGGTCAGCAAAATTATAAACTGTCTGTTAGTGCCATTAGTTTTAGAAAACATATAAACTTTCTATTAGTGCCATTAGTTCTTTATGAAAATTCTTTTTGCTGTATTTAGTTTTTTTGTTTTCTTTTTTGCTATATTTATTTTGTTTTGTTTCTACTTACAACAAAAAACTTATTTATTTTATTTTATTTTGTTTCTAATTACTTATTTATTTTACTTTATGATAATTCTTTCTGCTATTAAAGTTTCTATCAAAAAAAGTTCTTTATGAAAATTCTTTTTGCTTTTAATGATTAAAAATAAAAAAGAGGCGCAATGCGCGTTGATTTGCTTCAAGCCTTTCGGAATAGTGTAGACTGCACTGCACATAGCTCGATGCAGTCTACCTTATTCCTCAAGGCTTGAAGCTAAGCAACGTGAGCATTGCGCCTCTTCTTCATCGTCTCTGCACTCAGGGCTTATAAACCGCTCCTAGTGCCTCTCAGCTAGCGAGGTGGGACTAAAAAACTGCTTAGCTAGTAAGAAACTCTAGTACCGGTTCGTGCCACGAACAGGTACTAAAGGTGCTCGTGGGGCCACAGCCTCATTAGTACCGGTTCGTGGCACCAACAGGGACCAAAGGGTGGAATTGGTCCCGGTTCGTGCCACCAACCGGGACCAATGGCCTTGCACAGCGGCGTGGTGGTGAGTTTAGTCCCACCTCGCTAGCTAAGAGAGAGCCGCACCTGTTTATAAGGTGCGGTGCGCCTGAGCTGTCGAGCTCCTCTCTAAAGCAGGCTTACGGGCCTAACCTCTCTGCACTCAGGGCTTATAAAGCATTTCAAATGAACTCTGAAAAGGTTGAAAGTTGGCATGGTATCATCATTTCATCCACATAGCATGTGCAAGAAAGTTGAGAGGGTTACGGCAAAAACTAGATGCACTTCTTGTACAAAACGGACAATGGTATCATACTCGTCTATTACAAAGTTGGCATGGTATCATCATAATAGTTGCGGGAGAAAGTCTTCACTTTTTCTTCGCTTGTGTCATTTGCTTATTGCGCCGTAACCATGGATAATCTTCATCGTTTATCAGGATGCTTGGGTCAGCCTTGACTTTGAAGGGAGGAATTTCATGAAACTTTTCATAATCTTCAGACATGTCTGTCTTGCCCTCCACTCCCACAATGTCCCTTTTTCCTGAAAGAACTATGTGCCGCTTTGGCTCATCGTATGATGTATTCGCTTCCTTATCTTTTCTTTTCCTCGGTCTGGTAGACATGTCCTTCACATAGATAACCTGTGCCACATCATTGGCTAGGACGAACGGTTCGTCAGTGTACCCAAGATTGTTCAGATCCACTGTTGTCATTCCGTACTGTGGGTCTACCTGTACCCCGCCTCCTGACAGATTGACCCATTTGCACTTAAACAAAGGGACCTTAAAATCATGTCCGTAGTCAAGTTCCCATATGTCCATTATGTAACCATAATATGTGTCCTTTCCCCTCTCGGTTGCTGCATCAAAGCGGACACCGCTGTTTTGGTTGGTGCTCTTTTGATCTTGGGCGATCGTGTAAAATGTATTCCCATTTATCTCGTATCCTTTGTAAGTCAATACAGTCGAAGATGGTCCCCTGGACAACGAGTACAACTCATCACAAACAGTGGTGTCACCTCTGAGACGTGTTTCCAACCAACTGCTGAAAGTCCTGATGTGTTCACATGTAATCCAGTCGTCACACTGCTCCGGGTGTTTGGAGCGCAGACTGTTCTTGTGTTCATCGACATACGGGGTCACCAAGGTAGAGTTCTGTAGAACTGTGTAGTGTGCTTCAGACCAAGAATATCCGTCCCTGCATATTATTGAGTCCCCCCTCCAAGCGTGCCTTTTCCAGTCAGTCTCCCCTCATACCGCGATTTAGGGAGACCTATCTTCTTAAGGCCAGGAATGAAGTCAACACAAAACCCAATGACATCCTCTGTTTGATGGCCCATGGAGATGCTTCCTTCTGGCCTAGCGCGGTTACGGACATATTTCTTTAGGACTCCCATGAACCTCTCAAAGGGGAACATATTGTGTAGAAATACGGGCCCCAGAATGACAATCTCGTCGACTAGATGAACTAGGACGTGCGTCATGATATTGAAGAAGGATGGTGGGAACACCAGCTCGAAACTGACAAGACATTGCGCCACATCACTCCTTAGCCTTGGTATGATTTCTGGATCGATCACCTTCTGAGAGATTGCATTGAGGAATGCACATAGCTTCACAATGGCTAATCGGACGTTTTCCGGTAGAAGCCCCCTCAATGCAACCGGAAGCAGTTGCGTCATAATCACGTGGCAGTCATGAGACTTTAGGTTCTGGAACTTTTTCTCTGGCATATTTATTATTCCCTTTATATTCGACGAGAAGCCAGTCGGGACCTTCATACTGAGCAGGCATTCAAAGAAGATTTCTTTCTCTTCTTTCGTAAGAGCGTAGCTGGCAGGACCTTCATACTGCTTCGGAGGCATGCCGTCTTTTTCGTGCAAACGTTGCAGGTCCTCCCGTGCCTCAGGTGTATCTTTTGTCTTCCCATACACGCCCAAGAAGCCTAGCAGGTTCACGCAAAGGTTCTTCGTCACGTGCATCACGTCGATTGAAGAGCGGACCTCTAGCTCTTTCCAGTAGGGTAGGTCCCAAAATATAGATTTCTTCTTCCACATGGGTGCGTGTCCCTCAGCGTCATTCGGAACAGCTAGTCCGCCGGGACCCTTTCCAAAGATTACGTGTAAATCATTGACCATAGCAAGTACGTGATCACCGGTACGCATGGCGGGCTTCTTCCGGTGATCTGCCTCGCCTTTGAAATGCTTGCCTTTCTTTCGACATTGATGGTTGGTCGGAAGAAATCGACGATGGCCCAGGTACACATTCTTCCTGCTTTTGTCCAGGTATATACTTTCAGTGTCATCTAAACAGTGCGTGCATGCGTGGTATCCCTTGTTTGTCTGTCCTGAAAGGTTACTGAGAGCGGGCCAATCGTTGATGGTTACAAACAGCAACGCGTGCAGGTTAAATTCCTCCTGTTTGTGCTCATCCCACGTACGTACACCGTTTCCATTCCACAGCTGTAAAAGTTCTTCAACTAATGGCCTTAGGTACACATCAATGTCGTTGCCGGGTTGCTTAGGGCCTTGGATGAGAACTGGCATCATAATGAACTTCCGCTTCATGCACATCCAAGGAGGAAGGTTATACATACATAGAGTCACGGGCCAGGTGCTGTGATTGCTGCTCTGCTCCCCGAAAGGATTAATGCCATCCGCGCTTAAACCAAACCATACGTTCCTTGGGTCAGCTGCAAACTCAGCCCAGTACTTTCTCTCGATTTTTCTCCACTGCGACCCGTCAGCGGGTGCTCTCAACTTCCCGTCTTTCTTACGGTCCTCACTGTGCCATCGCATCAACTTGGCATGCTCTTCGTTTCTGAACAGACGTTTCAACCGTGGTATTATAGGAGCATACCACATCACCTTCGCAGGAACCCTCTTCCTGGGGGGCTCGCCGTCAACATCACCAGGGTCATCTCGTCTGATCTTATACCGCAATGCACCGCATACCGGGCATGCGTTCAGATCCTTGTACGCACCGCGGTAGAGGATGCAGTCATTAGGGCATGCATGTATCTTCTGCACCTCCAATCCTAGAGGGCATACGACCTTCTTTGCTGCGTATGTACTGTCGGGCAATTCGTTATCCTTTGGAAGCTTCTTCTTCAATATTTTCAATAGCTTCTCAAATCCTTTGTCAGGCACAGCATTCTCTGCCTTCCACTGCAGCAATTCCAGTACGGTACCGAGCTTTGTGTTGCCATCTTCGCAATTGGGGTACAACCCTTTTTTGTGATCCTCTAACATGCGATCGAACTTCAGCTTCTCCTTTTGACTTTCGCATTGCGTCCTTGCATCGACTATGACCCGGCGGAGATCATCATCATCGGGCACTGGTTCCTCTTGATCTTCAGCAGCTTCCCCCCTTGCAGCATCATTGGGCACATCGTCTGGTTCCTCTTGATCTTCAGCAGCTTCCCCCGTTGCAGCATCACCGTATTCAGGGGGCACATAGTTGTCATCGTCCTCTTCTTCTTCGCCGTCTTCCATCATAACCCCCATTTCTCCGTGCCTCGTCCAAACATTATAGTGTGGCATGAAACCCTTGTAAAGCAGGTGGGCGTGAAGGATTTTCCGGTCAGAGTAAGACTTCGTATTCCCACATATAGGGCATGGACAACACATAAAACCATTCTGCTTGTTTGCCTCAGCCACTTCGAGAAAATCATGCACGCCCTTAATGTACTCGGAGGTGTGTCTGTCACCGTACATCCATTGCCGGTTCATCTGCGTGCATTATATATAATTAAGTGTGTCAAAAACCATTACAGAACATCATGAATAGATAATTAAGTGACCAAATTAATAGAAGTTCATCATCACATTAGAACCAAAGTACATACATAGTTCTCATCTAACAACATATATATAGCTCTCCAGAGCATCTAATTAATTAAACCATACATTGAAACTATGTAAAACATTTCAATGCGAAAACAAATGCGATCATAATCGCAACCAAGGTAACAATTGATCCAACGGCATAATGATACCAAGCCTCGGTATGAATGGCATATTTTCTAATCTTTCTAATCTTCAAGCGCATTGCATCCATCTTGATCTTGTGATCATCGACGACATCCGCAACATGCAACTCCAATATCATCTTCTCCTCCTCAATTTTTTTATTTTTTCCTTCAAGTAATTGTTTTCTTCTTCAACTAAATTTAACCTCTCGACAATAGGGTCGGTTAGAATTTCCGGTTCAACCACCTCCTAGATAAATAAAATCTATGTCACGCTGGTCGGTATATTTGTCATAAACAATAAATGAATCAAATAGTTATAAAAAGATAATATATACCACATCCGAATCATAGACAGGACGAGGGCCGACGGGGGCGGATACCAAAACCATCGCACTATGTAATAAGAAGGAATAAAATAGTAAGAAAATTAGACAAGTATCTATCTAAAGTAAGAATTTTTTTCTTTCAAAAAGAAGATAAGAACAAGAGGCTCACCACGGTGGTGCCGGCGACGAGATCGGCGCGGGCGGTCGACGGCGGTGAAGACGGGAATGGGACGTGACGGGCCGCTAAACCTAGACAAATCTCGAGGAAAATGGAGCTTTGAGGTCGAGCTTCGAGAGGACAAAGCTTAACTAGTGTGGCTCGGGCATTTCATCGAACACCTCATGTGCATAGGAGGTGAGCTAGAGCACCACAAAGCCCTCCCCTCGCCGGCCAGAGAAAAACAGAGCACTGGAGTGCTCTGCTCGCGGGCGAGGGGTATATATAGGCACCTCATTGGTCCCGGTTCGTGGCATGAACCGGTACTAAATCCGGGCCTTCTGTCCCGGTTCATGCCAAGAACCGGGACCAATGCTTGTGGGCCAGGAGCGAGGACCATTAGTCCCGGTTCATGGCTCGAACCGGGACAAATGGTTCCATACGAACCGGGACCAATGCCCACGAGGCCCCGGCCGGCCCCCTGGGCTCACGAACCGGGACGAATGCCCCCATGGGTCCCGGTTCGTGACTGAACCGGGGCTAATGTGAAACTGCCCTGTGAACGAAAGCCCTGTTTTCTACTAGTCATGAACGCGGTCATGTATTGTCGGTCTGGGCAACTTCATCCAACAATACCGCCGAATCAAAGTATGACATGCTGGTAAGCAGTATGACTAGTATCGCCCACAAATCTTTGTGTTCTACTCGTGCATATAACTTCTATGCATAGACCTGGCTCGGATGCCACTATTGGGGAACGTAATATTTCAAAAAAAATCCCACGATCACGCAAGATCTATCTAGGGGAAGCATAGCAATGAGCGGCGAGAGTGTGTCCACGTACCCTCATAGACCGAAAGCGGAAGCGTTTAAGTAACGCGGTTGATGTAGTCGAACGTCTTCGCGATCCAACCGATCAAGTACCGACCGCATGACACCTCCACGATCTGCACACATTCAGCTCGGTGACGTCCCTCGAACTTCTAGATCCAGCTGAGGTCGAGGGAGAGTTTCGTCAGCACGATGGCGTGTTGACGGTGATGATGAAGTTACCGACGCAGGGCTTCGCCTAAGCACTACGACAATATGACCGAGGTGGAAATATGTGGAGGGGGGCACCGCACACGGCTAAGAATCAACTTGTGTGTCTATGGAGTGCCCCCTCCCCCGTATATAAAGGAGTGGAGGAAGGGGAGGGCCGGCCTCCTATGGCGCGCCCCAAGGGGGGATTCCTACTCCTACTAGGAGTAGGTTTCCCCCCTTTCCTAGTCCAACTAGGAGGGGGGAGGAAGGGGAAGAGGGAGAGAAGGAAAGGGGGGCCCGGCCCCCCTCCCCAATTCAGATTGGGCCTGGGGGGCTCGCCCCACCAGTTGGCCGCCTCCTCCTCTCTTCCACCATGGCCCATTAAGGCCCATTAACTCCCCGGGGGGTCCCGGTAACCCCCCGTACTCCAGAAAATGCCCGAACTCATCCAAAACCTTTCCGGTGTCCAAACATAACCTTCCAATATATCAATCTTCATGTCTCGGCCATTTCGAGACTCCTCGTCATGTCCGTGATCACATCCGGGACTCCGAACAACCTTCGGTACATCAAATCACAAAACTCATAATACATATTGTCATCGAACGTTAAGCGTGCGGACCCTACGGGTTTGAGAACTATGTAGACATGTCCGAGACTCATCTCCGGTCAATAACCAATAGCGAAACCTGGATGCTCATATTGCTTCCTACATATTCTATGAAGATCTTTATCGGTCAAACCGCACAACAACATACGTTGTTCCCTTTGTCATCGGAATGTTACTTGCCCGAGATTCGATCGTCGGTATCATCATACCTAGTTCAATCTCGTTACCGGCAAGTCTCTTTACTCGTTCTGTAATGCATCATCCCGCAACTAACTCATTAGTCACATTGCTTGCAAGGCTTATAGTGATGTGCATTATCGAGAGGGCCCAGAGATACTTCTCCGACAATCGGAGTGACAAATCCTAATCTCGATCTATGCCAACTCAACAAACACCATCGGAGACACCTGTAGAGCATCTTTATAATCACCCAGTTACGTTGTGACATTTGATAGCACACTAAGTGTTCCTTCGGTATTCGGGAGTTGCATAATCTCATAGTCATAGGAACATGTATAAGTCATGAAGAAAGCAATAGCAACAAACTAAACGATCATAGTGCTAAGCTAACGGATGGGTCTTGTCAATCACATCATTCTCTAATGATGTGATCCCGTTCATCAAATGACAACTCATGTCTATGGCTAGGAAACTTAACCATCTTTGATTAATGATCTAGTCAAGTAGAGGCATACTAGTGACACTCTGTTTGTCTATCTATTCACACATGTACTAAGTTTCCGGTTAATACAATTCTAGCATGAATAATAAACATTTATCATGATATAAGGAAATATAAATAGCAACTTTATTATTGCCTCTAGGGTATATTTCCTTCACGCACGTGAAGCCAAGATCCAGGAGGAAGTTGCCCGGAGGGTGGCGAAGGCTCGTGTGGATCTTGCCACGAGTACGACCTGAAGATGAAGTTCTCGAAGGCCGAAGCTGAGGGCAGGACCTCTGCCCTTAGGTCTAGGCTGGATGAGGCAGAGCAGCGCGAGAGGACCGCTGCAGCGGCCCAGACTTCCGCCCAGGCCGACCTGGCCGAGGCTCGCGCTGATCTGCATTTGCTTCAGCAGCTGATTGATCATGCTGCTTCCCTCGCGCAGCAGAACAGGGAGGAGGCGTGTCCTCGGTAGATGTTGCAGCGTGAGCACGCCCCCATGCTCCAGGCCCTCGGAGTGAGGGCCAATCGAGCACTGGGCGTCATCTGTGAGGAGAACATCCCTCATCCCCGCGTGGAAGACTACGCCAGCCACCTTTGCTTCTTCACCAACGTCGTGATGTGCCTGGAGGACCGGGCTGCGAGGGCTCGCGAGCTTGTTGAGGAAAGGAGCCAGGGTATCCTTGGGCGCGCGTTCTCGGCGTCTTCGGCCATCTCCAGAACCCTGACCCCCACTTCGACTTTGATGCCGCCATTGCTCCAGTGCCCGGGGCCATCCAGGACAACCTGTCGCACTAGGTGGACAATCATGTGGATGCCCTGGTCAGGGCGTTTGCCAGCGAGGACGACGCGGTGGTGGTCATGGCAGATGAAGACGGCATAATCGACGACGGCGAAGACGATACTAGCGACAGCGCCAGCAGCGCGTACGAGAGTGACCAGGACGACGTTGCATGCGACATGTCCGAATAAGTCGTTCCTTCGCTTGAACCTACACATAGAGACCTGGGCACAGCCCTGTAGGGCGTGAGAGCATTTTGGAGGGGGAGCCCCTCGTGTATGTAAATTGATGTTATATCTCTTAGGCCGAACCTGAAACGCGCTTTTACAAGCTTGCAAGTCCCTCAGCAGGGTTGTCAATGTGACTTACCTTGGTTCCTGTAGGCCTTGCACGGGCTTTGGGGTTGCTGATGCGTCCTTCTCCTGAGGGGAGCCTTTTAGGGGCTCGCGAGATTTTAGATCTCCCGAGGAGCCTGCTGATCTGGCCGAGAGAGCCTCGCGAGGAACAGATGCCAGCAGCGGCAGGGTGTGCGCACGGTGATCCTGCGGCAATGGTACTCTCGACCCTGCGGGGTTTTTCGCCACCCGGGCTTGCCTGAGCGCGGTCGGCGCGCGCATACCGCGCCCAGCCCCCGCTCGCGAGGCGCTCGCAAGGGGAGGGGAAGCAGGCGTGAGCCTCAAAATAAAGCACGCAACCAAGACGCAAGAAATCAACACGAACAAGAGAAGACTCCCCCCACGCTTGGCAATAAAAAAGACTTCAAGTTCAATCCAAAAGGGCGGCGAGCCGAGTTACAGAAAAGCGGATGAAAGCAAATGGCCGCGTCCGGCACCTAGCTAGTCTTCTTGTCTTCCCACCAGCGCGGAGCTAAGTGCTTTCACTGGCTGTGAGCATAGTCATTGGGGGACAGTGTTGACGGCCAGCACGGAGCATGGTGCTTCCACTAGGGCGTGGGCGGGAGCCCCCGAGGCCCGAGGGCGGCACTCCGGAGACTCCGCGGCATGTACAGCCCCACTCATTATTACATGAGAGTGTCACGAGCGGAGACCTTCACAGGCGTGAGCCTTGCTTCATATCGCCAGACGAGGACCCCGCCCTGCGCAACCCCCTACCACCGTTGGGGCGTCCGGAAACAAGGACGAGTCCAAAGGGGCAAGGGGGACGCTGGCGGCGCCCTCGGCGACCACGGGCCCTCTGCTAGGGGGAGAGCTCGCCGACGCCTGACGGTGTCCTGGACTAGGGGGTACTCACCGTGTTGTCTCCCGATGTTCGATTGGGCCGAGGACCCCCATGGCCGTTTGCTCATGGGCCAGTTCGAACAGCCAATGTATACACGAGGAAGATTCCACAAGACTTGGTGATCAAGACAAGGACTCCTCTCCACCGGCGTATTCGACTAGGACTCTTGTTATCCTAGGCCTCTGGTACATTATATAAGCCGAGGCCAGGCTAGTCGATAGGGTATCATGACATTACTCATCATACCTCTAGGGTTTAGACCACAACATATGATCTCGAGGTAGATCAACTCTGTAATCATACGCATCGAATACAATCAAAAGCAACATGTAGGGTATTATCTCTTCGAGAGAGCCCGAAGCTGGGTAAAATACCGTGTCCATGTTACCATCAATCCTAAGACACGCAGCATGTAGGGTGATGTAAGACTACATCAACCGCGTTGTCATAACGCTTCCGCTTAACGGTCTACAAGGGTATGTGGACGACACTCTCCCCTCTCATTGCTATGCATCACCATGATCTTGCGTGTGCGTAGGATTTTTTTTGAAATTACTACGTTCCCCAACAGTGGTATCCGAGCCAGGTTTATGCGTAGATGTTATATGCACGAGTAGAACACAAGTGAGTTGTGGGCGATACAAGTCATACTGCTTACCAGCATGTCATACTTTGGTTCGGCGGTATTGTTGGATGAAGCGGCCCGGACTGACATTACGCGTACGCTTACACGAGACTGGTTCTACCGACGTGCTTTGCACACAGGTGGCTGGCGGGTGTCAGTTTCTCCAACTTTAGTTGAACCGAGTATGGCTACGCCCGGTCCTTGAGAAGGTTAAAACAACACTAACTTGACGACTATCGCTGTGGTTTTGATGGTTGGTAAGAACGGTTCTTGCTCAGCCCGTAGCAGCCACGTAAAATTCGCAACAACAAAGTAGAGGACGGCTAACTTGTTTTTGCAGGGCATGTTGTGATGTGATATGGTCACGACATGATGCTATATTTTATTATATGAGATGATCATGTTTTGTAACGGAGTTATCAGCAACTGGAAGGAGCCATATGGTTGTCACTTTATTGTATGCAATGCAATCGCCCTGTAATTGCTTTACTTTATCACTAAGCGGTAGCGATAGTCGTAGAAGAAATAGTTGGCGAGACGACAACGATGCTACGATGGAGATCAAGGTGTCGTGACGGTGACGATGGTGATCATGACGGTGCTTTGGAGATGGAGATCAAAGGCACAAGATGATGATGGCCATATCATATCACTTATATTGATTGCATGTCATGTTTATCCTTTATGCATCTTATTCTGCTTTGTTTGACGGTAGCATTATAATATGATCTCTCACTAAACTTCAAGGTAAAAGTGTTCTCCCTGAGTATGCACCGTTGCCAAAGTTCGTCGTGCCGAGACACCACGTGATGATCGGGTGTGATAAGCTCAACGTTCATCTACAACGGGTGTAAGACAGTTTTGCACACGCAGAATACTCGGGTTAAACTTGACGAGCCTATCATATGCAGATATGGCCTCGGAACACTGAGACTGAAAGGTCGAGCGTGAATCATATAGTAGATATGATCAACATAGTGATGTTCACCATTGAAAACTACTCCATTTCACGTGATGATCGGTTATGGTTTAGTTGATATGGATCACGTGATCACTTAGATGATTAGAGGGATGTCTATCTAAGTGGGAGTTCTTAAGTAATATGATTAATTGAACTTAAATTTATCATGAACTTAGTACCTGATAGTATTTTGCTTGTCTATGTTGTTTTAGATAGATGGCCGGTGTTGTTGTTCCGTTGAATATTAATGCGTTCCTTGAGAAAGCAAAGTTGAAAGATGATGGTAGCAATTACACGGACTGGGTTTGTAACTTGAGGATTATCCTCATTGCTGCACAGAAGAATTACGTCCTGGAAGCACCGCTGGGTGCCAGGCCTGCTGCAGATGCAACTGACGATGTTAAGAACGTCTGGCAGAGCAAAGCTGATGACTGCTCGATAGTTCAGTGTGCCATGCTTTACGGCTTAGAACCGGGACTTCAATGACGTTTTGAACGTCATGGAGCATATGAGATGTTCCAAGAGTTGAAGCTAATATTTCAAGCAAATGCCCGGATTGAGAGATATGAAGTCTCCAATAAGTTCTACAGCTGCAAGATGGAGGAGAATAGTTCTGTCAGTGAACATATACTCAAAATGTCTGGGTATAACAATCACTTGATTCAACTGGGAGTTAATCTTCCGGATGATAGTGTCATCGACAGAATTCTTCAATCACTGCCACCAAGCTACAAGAGCTTCGTGATGAACTATAATATGCAAGCGATGGATAAGACAATTCTGGAGCTCTTCACAATGCTAAAGGCTACGAAGGTAGAAATCAAGAAGGAGCATCAAGTGTTGATGGTCAACAAGACCACCAGTTACAAGAAAAAGGGTAAAGGGAAGAAGAAGGGGAACTTCAAGAAGAACGGCAAACAAGTTGCTGCTCAAGAGAAGAAACCCAAGTCTGGACCTAAACCTGAGACTGAGTGCTTCTACTGCAAATAGACTGGTCACTGGAAGCGGAACTGCCCCAAGTATTTGGTGGATAAGAAGGATGGCAAGGTGAACAAAGGTATATTTGATATACATGTTATTGATGTGTACCTTACTAATGCTCGCAGTAGCGCCTAGGTATTTTATACTGGTTCTGTTGCTAATATTTGCAACTCGAAACAGGGGCTACAGATTAAGTGAAGATTGGCTAAGGACGAGGTGACGATGCGCGTGGGAAATGGTTCCAAAGTCAATGTGATCGCCGTCGGTGCGCTACCTCTACATCTACCTTCGGGATTAGTTTTAGACGTGAATAATTGTTATTTGGTGCCAGCGTTAAGCATGAACATTATATCTGGATCTTGTTTGATGCGAGACGGTTATTCATTTAAATCAGAGAATAATGGTTGTTCTATTTATATGAGTAATATCTTTTATGGTCATGCACCCTTGATGAGTGGTCTATTTTTACTAAATCTCGATAGTAGTGATACACATATTCATAGTATTGAAGCCAAAAGATATAAGTTTAATAATGATAGTGCAACTTATTTGTGGCACTGCCGTTTGGGCCATATTGGTGTAAAGTGCATGAAGAAACTCCATTCTGATGGGCTTTTGAAATCACTTGATTATGAATCACTTGATGCTTGCGAACCATGCCTCATGGGCAAGATGACTAAAACTCCGTTCTTCGGAACAATGGAGCGAGCAACAGACTTGTTGGAAATAATACATACTGATGTATGCGGTTCGATGAGTGTTGATGCTCGCGGGGGGTACTCGCGGGGGGTATCCTTATTTTCTGACCTTCACACATGATTTGAGCAGATATGGGTATATCTACTTGATGAAACATAAGTCTGAAACATTTGAAAAGTTCAAAGAATTTCAGAGTGAAGTGGAAAATCATCGTAACAAGAAAATAAAGTTTCTACGATCTGATCGTGGAGGAGAATATTTGAGTTATGAGTTTGGTCTTCATTTGAAACAATGCGGAATAGTTTCACAACTCACGCCACCCAGAACACCACAGCATAATGGTGTGTGTCCGAACGTCGTAATCATACTTTATTAGATATGGTGCGATCTATGATGTCTCTTACTGATTTACCGCTGTTTTTTGGGGTTATGCTTTAGAGACGGCTGCATTCACGTTAAATAGGGCATCATCTAAATCCGTTGAGACGACACCATATGAACTGTGGTTTGGCAAAAAAAACCAAGTTGTCGTCTCATAAAGTTTGGGGCTGCGATGCTTATGTGAAAAAGCTTCAGCCTGATAAGCTCGAACCCAAATCAGAGAAATGTGTCTTCATAGGATACCCAAAGGAGACTGTTGGTTACACCTTCTATCACAGATCCGAAGGCAAGATATTCGCTGCTAAGAATGGATCCTTTCTAGAGAAGGAGTTTCTCTCGAAAGAAGTGAGTGGGAGGAAAGTAGAACTTGATGAGGTAATTGTACCTGCTCCCTTATTGGAAAGTAGTTCATCACAGAAATCAGTTCCAGTGATTCCTACACCAGTAAGTGAGGAAGTTAATGATGAGATCATGAAACTTCTGATCAAGTTACTACCGAACCTCGTAGGTCAACCAGAGTAAGATTCACACCAGAGTGGTACGATAATCCTATTCTGGAGGTCATGTTACTTGACCATCACGAACCTACGAACTATGAGGAAGCGATGATGAGCCCAGATTCTGCAAAATGGATTGAGGCCATGAAATCTGAGATGGGATCCATGTATGAGAACAAAGTGTGGACTTTGGTGGACTTGCCCATTAATCGGCAAGCCATAGAGAATAAATGGATCTTCAAGAAGAAGACTGACGCTGACGGTAATATTACTGTCTACAAAGCTCGACTTATTGCGAAAGGTTTTCGACAAGTTCAAGGAGTTTACTACGATGAGACCTTCTCACCCGTAGCGATGCTTAAGTCCGTCCGAATCATGTTAGCAATTTCCGCATTTTATGATTATCAAATTTGGCAAATGGATGTCAAAACTGCATTCCTTAATGGATATCTTAAAGAAGAGTTGTATATGATGCAACCGGAAGGTTTTGTCGATCCAAAAGGTGCTAACAAAGTGTGCAAGCTCCAGCGATCCATTTATGGACTTTTGCAAGCCTCTAGGAGTTGGAATATACGCTTTGATAGTGTGATCAAAGCATATGGTTTTATACAAACTTTGGAAGAAGCCTATATTTACAAGAAAGTGAGTGGGAGCTCTGTAGCATTTTTGATATTATATGGGGATGACATATTGTTAATCGGAAATGATACTGAATTTCTGAATAGCATAAAAGGATACTTGAATAAGAATTTTTCAATGAAAGACCTCGGTGAAGCTGCTTATATATTAGGCATCAAGATTTATAGAGATAGATCAAGCCGCTTAATTGGACTTTCACAAAGCACATACCTTGATAAATTTTTGAAGAAGTTCAAAATGGATCAAGCAAAGAAAGGGTTCTTGCCTGTGTTACAAGGTGTGAAGTTGAGTCAGACTCAATGCCCGACCACTGCAGAAGATAGAGAGAAAATGAAAGTCATTGCCTATGCTTCGGCCATAGGTTCTATCATCTATGCAATGCTGTGTACCAGACCTGATGTGTGCCTTGCTATTACTTTAGCAGGGAGAAACCAAAGTAATCCAGGAGTGGATCACTGGACAGCGGTCAAGAACATCCTGAAGTACCTGAAAAGGACTAAGGATATGTTTCTCGTTTATGGAGGTGACAAGGAGCTCGTCGTAAACGGTTACATCGATGCAAGCTTTGACACTGATTCGGATGACTCTAAGTCACAAACCGGATACGTATTTTTATTGAATGGTGAAGCTGTCAGTTGGTGCAGTTCCAAGCAGAGCGTCGTGGCGGCATCTACGTGTGAAGCAGAGTACATAGCTGCTTCAGAAGCAGCAAATGAAGGAGTCTGGATGAAGGAGTTCATATCCGATCTAGGTGTCATACCTAGTGCATCGGGTCCAATGAAAATCTTTTGTGACAATACTGGTGCAATTGCCTTAGCAAAGGAATTCAGATTTCACAAGAGAACCAAGCACATCAAGAGACGCTTCAATTCCATCCGCGATCAAGTCAAGGAGCGAGACATAAAGATTTGCAAAATACATACGGATATGAATGTTGCAGACCCGTTGACTAATCCTCTCTCACGAGCAAAACATGATCAGCACCAAGACTCCATGGGTGTTAGAATCATTACAATGTAATCTAGATTATTGACTCTAGTGCAAGTGGGAGACTGAAGGAAATATGCCCTAGAGGCAATAATAAAGTTGTTATTTATATTTCCTTATATCATGATAAATGTTTATTATTCATGCTAGAATTGTATTAACCGGAAACTTAGTACATGTGTGAATACATAGACAAATAGAGTGTCACTAGTATGCCTCTACTTGACTAGCTCGTTAATCAAAGATGGTTAAGTTTCCTAGCCATGGACAAGAGTTGTCATTTGATGAACGGGATCACATCATTAGAGAATGATGTGATTGACTTGACACATCTGTTAGCTTAGCACTATGATCGTTTAGTTTATTGCTATTGCTTTCTTCATAACTTATACATGTTCCTATGACTATGAGATTATGCAACTCCCGAATACCGGAGGAACACTTAGTGTGCTCTCAAACGTCACAACGTAACTGGGTGACTATAAAGATGCTCTACAGGTGTCTCCGATGGTGTTTGTTGAGTTGGCATAGATCGAGATTAGGATTTGTCACTCCGATTGTCGGAGAGGTATCTCTGGGCCCTCTCGGTAATGCACATCACTATAAGCCTTGCAAGAAATGTCACTAATGAGTTAGCCATGGGATGATGCATTACGGAACGAGTAAAGAGACTTGCCGGTAACGAGATTGAACTAGGTATTGAGATACCGACGATCGAATCTCGGGCAAGTAACATACTGATGACAAAGGGAACAACGTATGTTGTTATGCGGTTTGACTGATAAAGATCTTCCTAGAATATGTAGGAACCAATATGAGCATCTAGGTTCCGCTATTGGTTATTGACCGGAAGTGAGTCTCGATCATTTCTACATAGTTCTCGAACCCATAGGGTCCGCACGCTTAACGTTCGATGATGATCGGTATTATTGTTTATGTGTTTTGATTTACCGAAGGTTGTTCGGAGTCCCGGATGTGATCACGGACATGACGAGGAGTCTCGAAATGGTCGATACATAAAGATCGATATATTGGAAGGCTATGTTTGGACACCGAAAGGGTTCCGGATGAGTTCGGGCATTTACCGGAGTACTAGGGGGTTACCGGAACCCCCCAGGGAGTCAATGGGCCTTATTGGGCCTTAGTGGGAGAGAGGAGGAGGCGGCCAGGTGGAGGGCGCCCCCCCAAGCCCAATCCGAACTGGGTGGGGGCCGCCCCCCCTCCCCTTTCCTTCCCTCTCTCTCCCTCTTCCTTCTTCTCCTACTCCAACAAGGGAAAGGGGGGAAACCTACTCCTACTGGGAGTAGGACTCCCCCCTTGGGCGCGCCCTATGAGGGCCAGCCCTCCCCTCCTCCCCTCCTTTATATACGAGGGAGGGGGGCACCCCATAGACACACAAGTTGACAGTTGTCTTAGCCGTGTGCGGTGCCCCCCTCCACAGATTTCCACCTCGGTCATATCGTCGTAGTGCTTAGGCAAAGCCCTGCGTCGGTAACTTCATCAACACCGTCACCACACTGTTGTGCTGACGGAACTCTCCCTCGGCCTCAGCTGGATCAAGAGTACGAGGGACGTCACCGAGATGAACGTGTGCAGATCGCGGAGGTGCCGTGCGTTTGGTACTTGGATCGGTTGGATCGCGAAGACGTTCGACTACATCAACTGCGTTACTAAACGCTTCCGCTTTCGGTCTACGAGGGTATGTGGACACACTCTCCCCGCTAGTTGCTATGCATCACCTAGATGGATCTTGCGTGTGCGTAGGTAAATTTTTTGAGATACTATGTTCCACAACATGTTATTGCGGAAACACTCTGCGTAGCATCTACAAGGGGTGGAAGCCGACGATGGGCCACTTTCAACTAATAAACGGTCGCAATGGAGTCAAAATAAACATATCATCGGCATTTGTATTTAATATACAAGGGTCACCTTCTGTAATCATCATTATAAAGCCATAAATATGCATCAATTTGGCTTAAGATTTCGGTCAAGGTGGGTTGCCTGCTCCTGTGATTACCCCTATGTTCCCGATTGTTTGGCTAGGAGGTAAAGGGAGCACCTCTGTTATTGTTACTTCCGGGTCATCCATGTTAGTACCGCAGACTGGGAGAAGCCGAAAGCTAGCCCATCTTAAAGAATATAATTGGTCGGCAACGACGGAAGTGAAAATTTTGGTCCATTAAAAGCCACAGAGATCGGGAACTTACCCCGAACTAAATCCTCAATATTTTCTCCTGCATCGATCGGAGTTGAGGTTTCATGATCATGGTCGGCATGGCAACCCAAAGAAAGGAACTGATAGCGGGATTATTTTCTTTGGGAGATGTTTCTTACATCAAATAGTAATATAACATTCTCTCCGCATACCTTTGTTTATAAAACCATATGGCCAGATTGCCTTGTTTGTCGTAAACCTTTGCCCTTGTAAAGGCTTTATAAAGTAGGACAAACACTCCCCGGCCACTGGCCGAGGAGGTTGAAGCCGATGGTCGGTCAACAAGGTGTTGTACAATGCGGATCTGAGCATTCATGATGTAAAGTACTTGGATACATAGAATCATTACACATAAAAATTGCGAGTAAAATCCATTTACTGCAATCCATCTTTTAAACCCCTTGGGGCCTACCTTGGTGAGCTCGGATTTCGACCAGCTCTAAGCTCCTTTAAGAGATCTTTATTCTCTTTCCGAGAAGTTTGTGTTAAACACAACAAATTTTGCTGCCAAACGGATATTGATCCTTAATTCGGCCACCCGTGCCCACATTAAGGCTCGGGGGCTACTGGGCTTCGCGTTCATTATTTATAAATATTAAAGAGGCACATCGATCCCCGGATTTGGTGTTGCCACCCGACCAGTGGCTCCGGGGCTACTGCATTGCCTATTCAATGCAGAAAATTCAAAGTGCTCGGTGTTCGGCATGGCCGAACTATGGACAAGCACGTCTTCGGACAACAATAAGTACCATCTGGGACTTATCCACCATCAATCTAATATATCACGGTGAATTCTCATGACCCTCTCTCAGGGGCCCGTCCACCGATCACTGTTACCTCTAATATATTACACTGCGTTTCTATTCCTACGTATGCTGTCGAGCTAGGAGTTGATCCTCAGGTCGATTTCGTGAATCGACCTGAGTCTCAGGGGGTACTAGGATCAGCAGTTTTATGTTTTCCTTCAGGTGCATCTTGGATTTTAGACCGACACACGCCTTGAGGGCTACTGGATATACATATACTGGTTATATATCTCGGCAGAGAATAAATTGCACCAATCAAAAATATTCACAAAAAATTCAGCCCGCAGTCGGGGTGGTGCACCACCTCGGAAGCAGTCCGGCATAAAGCTTGGGCGCCAGTGGCTGGCTCCATAGAGGACATTTCCGGCATTAAGCTCGGCTGAATTCGTTCAATCTTTTAAAATACCGAGGTAGTTTACGACACCTCGGATGTTGACCATCGTTGGAGCTCGGAAGTGGTCCGGCATAAAGCTCGGATTTGAATGGCTCCTTCCATAGAGAACTTTTTAGCGTTAAACTTGGATAACCTCCTTCAAACTTTTTCAAGCCAAGGTGATCTATGACACCTCGGATATAGTCTGGCGTTGGAGCTCGGATATAATCCGGCGTTGGTGCTCAGCTGCAAAAGATATCTCGAATGCAGTCCGGCGTTGAAGCTCAGATGCAAGAGGACACCGCCGCATGGGAACAACTTCAAACCCGAGGTGTGGCGTAAAAAATAATAACAAGGCATTGATAAAGGCCGAGAACTTAAAGGGGCTCCTCGGATACCCGACGTGTAAACTCTTCGGATTCACTTTGGCGATCCTCAGATCGAAGATGAGATGATTTGTTGAACCAGTTTTCAAGACCGACGACCGAAGATGAAGAACAGTTCGGAAGAATCGAGGAGCATCCCCAACTTGAAGACCGGTTCAGGGGGCTACTGACGATGTCCTGGACTAGGGGGTACTCACCATGCCGTCTCCCGGTCAGTTGGATTGGGCCGAGGACCCCCATGGCCGTTTGCTCATGGCCAGTTCGGACAGCCGATGTATACACGAGGAAGATTCCACAAGACTTGGTGATCAAGACAAGGACTCCTCTCCACCGGCGTATTCGACTAGGACTCTTGTTATCCTAGGCCTCTGGTACATTATATAAGTCGAGGCCAGGCTAGTCGATAGGGTATCATGACATTACTCATCATACCTCTAGGGTTTAGACCATAACATATGATCTCGAGGTAGATCAACTTTGTAATCATACGCATCGAATACAATCAAAAGCAGCATGTAGGGTATTATCTCTTTGAGAGAGCCTGAAGCTGGGTAAAATCCCGTGTCCATGTCACCATCGATCCTAAGACACGGTGCATGGGACCCCCTACCCGAGATGCCGGTTTTGACACTGAGAGCGCCTCCCCCGGCAGAGAACCTACCTCCATGCAGCGCCTTGCTCCGTGCGGCATGGGGGAGGCCCTGGCTCTAGGCCCCGCCCACGCAGCCCCCAGTGCACCACTCCCGTCGGGGGCGGAGCCACCGCTCTGGGGTCTCCGACTGCTGCGGCGGCCTGGTTCACCTGCAGCCCATGGTTAGTGTAAACTTCCTCCTGAGATGTTGGCTGTACCCCATCATCATCGTCGCTGAAGGGGTCGGCAAAGCCTCCGGGCGACTCATGGAAGGCCCCTGCTTCGGGTGTTCCGACCTCCCATCCTGGCTCGGGGAACGGGTTGGGGCCTTCCCTTGGCATCAACCCCAGGTTCACCATGCGGGGCACGTAGGCGTCTTCGGTCGCCCCGCCGGAGCCATCGCCTGGATGCCCCGCGCCTCGAGCTACTTGCTGGGGCGCCTGGTTCTGGTGGCCGCTGGGTGGCACTCCAGCACGTCCTCAGGGCAGTCCGTCAGCACTTGTCCCTCCTGGCGACGGCGCCGCCACGGCAGGAAGGGCCGCACCAGGGTCCATCTTGGTGTTGTCGGGTCCCCCTGGCGCTCCAAGAGGCGCGCGAGCTCGCCGAGGTCTCGCGCGCGCTTCTTGTTGGGGAACGTAGTAATTTCAAAAAAATTCCTACGCACACGCAAGATCATGGTGATGCATAGCAACGAGAGGGGAGAGTGTTGTCCACGTACCCTCGTAGACCGACAGCGGAAGCGTTATCACAACGCGGTTGATGTAGTCGTACGTCTTCACGATCCGACCGATCAAGTACCGAACGTACGGCACCTCCGAGTTCAGCACACATTCAGCTCGATGACGTCCCTCGAACTCCGATCCAGACGAGTGTTGAGGGAGAGTTTCGTCAGCACGACGGCGTGGTGACGATGATGATGTTCCACCGACGCAGGGCTTCGCCTAAGCTCCGCAACGGTATTATCGAGGTGTAATATGGTGGAGGGGGGCACCGCACACGGCTAAGAGATCTCAAGGATCAATTGTTGTGTCTCTGGGGTGCCCCCTTGCCCCCGTATATAAAGGAGCAAGGGAGGAGGAGGCCAGCCCTAGGAGGGGGCGCATCAAGTGTGGAGTCCTACTAGGACTCCCTAGTCCTAGTAGGATTCCACCTCCCATATGGAATAGGAAAAGAGGAAGGGAAAAAGAGAAGGAAGGAAGGGGGCGCCCCCCTTCCCTAGTCCAATTCGGACCAGACCAAGGGGAGGGGTGCGGCCACCTTTGAGGCCCTTTTCCTTCTTTCCCGTATGGCCCAATAAGGCCCAATACGTATTCCCGTAACTCTCCGGTACTCCGAAAAATACCCGAATCACTCGGAACCTTTCCGAAGTCCGAATATAGTCGTCCA
Source organism: Triticum aestivum (assembly GCF_018294505.1). Classification (NCBI taxonomy): domain Eukaryota; kingdom Viridiplantae; phylum Streptophyta; class Magnoliopsida; order Poales; family Poaceae; genus Triticum; species Triticum aestivum. The sequence goes on along the minus strand of NC_057799.1, from coordinate 164,543,263 downwards.
ATATATCGATCTTTACGTCTCGACCATTTCGAGACTCCTCATCATATCCCCGATCTCATCCGGTACTCCGAACTCCTTCGGTACATCAAAACTCAATAAAACTGTCATCGTAACGTTAAGCGTGCGGACCCTACGGGTTCGAGAACTATGTAGACATGACCGAGACACGTCTCCGGTCAATAACCAATAGCGGGACCTGGATGCCCATATTGGCTCCCACATATTCTACGAAGATCTTTATCGGTCAGACCGCATAACAACATACGTTGTTCCCTTTGTCACCGGTATGTTACTTTCCCGAGATTTGATCGTCGGTATCTCGATACCTAGTTCAATCTCGTTACCGGCAAGTCTCTTTACTCGTTCCGTAATACATCATCCCGCAACTAACTCATTAGTCACAATGCTTGCAAGGCTTATAGTGATGTGCATTACCGAGTGGGCCCAGAGATACCTCTCCGACAATTGAAGTGACAAATCCTAATCTCGAAATACGCCAACCCAACAAGTACCTTTGGAGACACCTGTAGAGCACCTTTATAATCACCCATTTACGTTGTGACGTTTGGTAGCACACAAAGTGTTCCTCCGGTAAACAGGAGTTGCATAATCTCATAGTCATAGAAACATGTATAAGTCATGAAGAAAGCAATAGCAACATACTAAACGATCGAGTGCTAAGCTAACGGAATGGGTCAAGTCAATCACGTCATTCTCCTAATGAGGTGATCTCGTTAATCAAATGAAAACTTATGTCTATGGCTAGGAAACATAACCATCTTTGATTAACGAGCTAGTCAAGTAGAGGCATACTAGTGACACTCTGTTTGTCTATATATTCACACATGTATTATGTTTCTGGTTAATACAATTCTAGCATGAATAATAAACATTTATCATGATATAAGGAAATAAATAATAACTTTATTATTGCCTCTAGGGCATATTTCCTTCACTTCTGCCACAACCTGAGGCGTGGGCAAGGAGCAGAAAGGCAGCGTACCTCTAGAGGCAGCGTCCACCAGCTCGCCGGCGCGTTCCAGTAGCGCATCACGGCCGCTCTCCGCCAGCCGGCATCGCAGCAGCTCCCGCGCCACGATGAGCGCGGCTCGCATGTTCGCCTGCTCCCGTCGGGTGTGCGGTGCCGTTGCCGCAGCGTAGCCTCAATACCGCATGGCAGTGCGCGTTGATGTCTACTACACAACCTTCTTCTTGTAGACGTTGTTGGGCCTCCAAGTGCAGAGGTTTCTAGGACAGTAGCAAATTTCCCTCAAGTGGATGACCTATGGTTTATCAATCCGTGGGAGGCGCAGGATGAAGATGGTCTCTCTCAAGCAACCCTGCAACAAAATAACAAAGAGTCTCTTGTGTCCCCAACACACCCAATACAATGGTAAATTGTATAGGTGCACTAGTTCGGCGAAGAGATGGTGATACAAGTGCAATATGGATGGTAGATATAGGTTTTTGTAATCTGAAAATATAAAAACAGCAAGGTAACTAATGATAAAAGTGAGCGAAAATGATATTGCAATGCGTTGAAACAAGGCCTAGGGTTCATACTTTCACTAGTGCAAGTTCTCTCAACAATAATAACATAATTGGATCATATAACTATCCCTCAACATGCAACAAAGAGTCACTCCAAAGTTACTAATAGCGGGGAACAAATGAAGAGATTATTGTAGGGTACGAAACCACCTCAAAGTTATCCTTTCTGATCAATCTATTCAAGAGTCCGTAGTAAAATAACACAAAGCTATTATTTCCGTTCGATCTATCATAGAGTTCGTACTAGAATAACACCTTAAGACACAAATCAACCAAAACCCTAATGTCACCTAGATACTCCAATGTCACCTCAAGTATCCGTGGGTATGATTATACGATATGCATCACACAATCTCAGATTCATCTATTCAACCAACACAATGAACTTCAAAGGGTGCCCCACAGTTTCTACCGGAGAGTCAAGACGAAAACGTGTGCCAACCCCTATGCATAAGTTCACAAGGTCACGGAACTCGCAAGTTGATCACCAAAACATACATCAAGTGGATCACATGAATATCCCATTGTCAACACAAATAAGCACATGCAAGACATATATCAAGTGTTCTCAAATCCTTAAAGACTCAATCCGATAAGATAACTTCAAAGGGAAAACTCAGTCCATTACAAGAGAGTAGAGGGGGACAAACATCATAAGATCCAACTATAATAGCAAAGCTCGCGGTACATCAAGATCGTGCTGAATCAAGAACACGAGAGAGAGAGAGAGAGAGAGAGAGAGAGATCAAACACATAGCTACGGTTACATACCCTCAGCCCCGAGGGTGAACTACTCCCTCCTCGTCATGGAGAGCGCCGGGATGATGAAGATGGCCACCGGTGATGATTCCCCCTCCGGTAGGGTGCCGGAACAGGGTCCCGATTGGTTTTTGGTGGCTACAGAGGCTTGCGGCGGCGGAACTCCTGATCTAGGTTATGTTCTGGAAGTTTGGGTATATATATGAGGTTTTGGCGTCGGGAACAAGTCACGGGGGTCTCCGAGGCGGCCACGAGGTAGGGGGCGCGCCCAGGGGGGTAGGGCGCGCCCCCCACCCTCGTGGGTGCCTCGGGACTCTTCTATCCCATCTCCGATACTCCGTGGGCTTCTTCTGGTCCAAAAATAATCTCCGTGAAATTTTAGGTCAATTGGACTCCATTTGGTTTTCCTTTTCTGCGATACTCAAAAACAAGGAAAAAACAAAAACTGGCACTGGGCTCTAGGTTAATAGGTTAGTCCCAAAATCATATAAAATAGCATATAAAATGCATATAAAACATCCTAGATGGATAATATAATAGCATGGAACAATCAAAAATTATAGATACGTTGGAGACGTATCAGCATCCCCAAGCTTAATTCCTTCTCGTCCTCGAGTAGGTAAATGATAAAAATAGAATTTTTGATGTGGAATGCTACCTAACATATTAATCAATGTAATCTTCTTTATTGTGGCAAGAATATTTAGATCCATAAGATTCAAAACAAAAGTTTAATATTGACATGAAAACAATAATACTTCAAGCATACTAACAAAGCAATCATGCCTTCTCAAAATAACATGGCCAAAGCAAGCTATCCCTACAAAATCATATAGTCTGGCTATGCTCTATCTTCATCACACAAAATATTTAAATCATGCACAACCCCGATGACAAGCCAAGCAATTGTTTCATACTTTTGATGTTCTCAAACCTTTTCAATCTTCACGCAATACATGAGCGTGAGCCATGGACATAGCACTATAGGTGGAATAGAATGGTGGTTGTGGAGAAGACAAAAAGGGAGAAGATTGTGACGCCCCAAGACCGACGCTTCAGACGCCTTCCATGTTTTTCGTTGTCGCCGTGTGTTTTATTTTGTTTGTTGCATTTCATCATGTCATCATGAGCATTGCATCTGCATGTTTTCTTAAAGTTTGCATCCGTTCGTAGTTGCCGCATACCTCCTCGCCTCCGTTGACCTTTTCTCAGACCCACCATTCTTTTGTTGCCCGATTGTTTGACCCTCTCTGCACAATGCACAAAACCCCTTCTCGCGCGCGTCCGAAACCTGTCCCGAACCCGACCCGCTCAGTCATCACCGTTGGGTCCGGATCATCCCCAAACATCTATAAAACATCTCCGTTTTCTTTATTGGACTCCACAGCCTATTTTTCTCGACCGTTCAATTTTGATCGGAGGGTTCGTTTTGCCTTAAGCTAGTCCACCTAGCTATTTAAACAGTCCAAACCCTATTTTCTAGGGATCCATTCCATCCATGCCCCTGTTTGCAATTATGGTGTGCCCTAGCATGACTCAATCTTGCTCTACTTTTGCTATAAAATATTTCTGGCAGATTCTTAACATGATATTCAATTTTGCCAAGGTTGTTGTAGTTGATCCATTCATGCTATGTATTTGCTCTTGCCATGGATAGCTTCATAAACATGCCATCTTGCTGTAGATATGCTTGTTTTGTCATGCATTGCTTTGTGGTGAGTGAATCAAGCTCACAAAGATGCCTTCATAATGCTGTTACTGCAATGCTCTGTTTTCTGCTAAGTCTGAAACCTGTTAACAAAACTTGCTATGTTTACATGGGTGCTATCATATTTTCTGGTCCTTTTTGGCTTATGGTCAGTAAGGGACTTTTGTTCTATGCATTTAGTAGATTCATGCCATGCCTTGTTTTGCTATGATAAATTCCTGTAGCATGTTGATTGCTTGCTCTGAACATTGCTATCTGATGCTGTTTCAGCCATGCCCAGTAATTTCACCAAGTCTGTGAACCCGATATCTTTTGCACTTTTGCCATGCCTGTTTGAACCTGTTATGTTGTGATCTAGCCGTAGCTCAGTGTTCATCTTTTGTCAAGCATCTCCTGTAGATTACTGTCATATGCTTCGTTGCTATGTTGGAGTGTTGTAGCATAGTTACTTGATGTATTCTAAGTGCTATCATGCTGTTAATCGCAGATCGTGTCATTCTTGTTTTGCTTGCCATTTGCAAACCGTGCATCCGTTTCCAGTGATCTTTATATCGATTTCGACCGAAATCATCTCATCTTTCCAGTGACATACTTGGTTTGCCAAGTTACTGCCTTGTTCATCATTTTTCTTCCGGAGCACGCATATGCGTCACATACCACATCTCGCATATCATACATGTTTTGCATCATGTTGCTTGTGCATTTCCCGTGATTGATTGTGGTTCCATTGCTTGTGTTCTTGCTATGGGTAGATCGGGGAGACGAGTTCGTGAACGAGGAACCTGTTGAGTACGCTTACGAGGATCAAGCTTTCGACAACTCTGAGAACCTTGCAGGCAAGATGACCATACCCTCGAAATCACTTCTATCTTTGCTTTGCTAGTTGTTCGTTCTATTGCCATGCTGCGCTACCTACCACTTGCTATATCATGCCTCCCATATTTGCCATGTCAAGCCTCTAACCATCCTTTCCTAGCAAACCGTTGTTTAGCTAAGTTACCGCTTTTGCTCAGCCCTTCTTATAGCGTTGCTAGTTGCAGGTGAAGTTGAAGTTGGTTTCATGTTGGAACATGGATATTTTGGAATATCACAATATCTCTTATTTAATTAATGCATCTATATATTTGGTAAAGGGTGGAAGGCTCGGCCTTATGCCTGGTGTTTTGTTCCACTCTTGCCGCCCTAGTTTTCGTCATACCGGTATTATGTTCCTTGAGTTTGCGTTCCTTACGCGGTTGGGTGATTTATGGGACCCCCTTGACAGTTCGCCTTGAATAAAACTCCTCCATCAAGGCCCAACCTTGGTTTTACCATTTGCCACCTAAGCCTTTTCCCTTGGGTTTTCGCGAGCCCGAGGGTCATCTTTATTTTAACCCCCGGGCCAGTGCTCCTCCGAGTGTTGGTCCAAACTAGAGCACCGTGCGGGACCATCCCTTGGCAACTTGGGTTACGTTGGTACATGTACGCTTAGCTTATCTAGTGTGCCCTGAGAACGAGATATGTGCAGCTCCTATCGGGATTTGTCGGCACAGCGGGTGGTCTTGCTGGTCTTGTTTTACCATTGTCGAAATGTCTTGTAAACCGGGATTCCGAGACTGATCGGGTCTTCCCGGGAGAAGGTTTATCCTTCGTTGACCGTGAGAGCTTATAATGGGCTAAGTTGGGACACCCCTGCAGGGTATTATATTTTGAAAGCCGTGCCCGCGGTTATGAGGCAGATGGGAATTTGTTAATGTCCGGTTGTAGAGAACCTGTCACTTGACTTAATTAAAATACATCAACCGTGTGTGTAGCCGTGATGGTCTCTTCTCGGCGGAGTCCGGGAAGTGAACACGGTTTGAGTTATGCATGAACGTAAGTAGTTTCAGGATCACTTCTTGATCATGTCTAGCTTCGCGACCGTTGCGTTGCTTCTCTTCTCGCTCTCATTTGCGTATGTTAGCCACCATATATGCTTAGTGCCTGCTGCAGCTCCACCTCATTACCCCATCCTTTCCTATAAGCTTAAATAGTCTTGATCTCGCGGGTGTGAGATTGCTGAGTCCTCGTGACTCAAAGATAAAAATAGTTGCAGGTGCCGACGATGCCAGTGCAGATGACGCAACCGAGCTCAAGTGGGAGTTCGACGAGGAACGTGGTCGTTACTATGTTTCGTTTCCTGATGATCAGTAGTGGAGCCCAGTTGGGACGATCGGGGATCTAGCATTTGGGGTTATCTTATTTTCATTTGGATTTGACCGTAGTCAGTCTATGTGTGGATTTTGGATGATGTATGAATTAATTTGTGTTTTGTGTGAAGTGGCGATTGTAAGCCAACTCTCGTTATCCCATTCTTGTTCATTACATGGGATTGTGTGAAGATGACCCTTCTTGCGACAATACGTACAATGCGGTTATGCCTCTAAGTCGTGCCTCGACACGTGGGAGATATAGCCGCATCGTGGGTGTTACAAAGATAGTCTCACATCAACTAGGCGTATCAACGGGCTATGAAGTTGCCCATCAATAGATATCAATATGAGTGAGTAGGGATTGCCATGCAACGGATGCACTAGAGCTATAAGTGTATGAAAGCTCAAAAAGAAACTAAGTGGGTGTGCATCCAACTCGCTTGCTCACGAAGACCTAGGGCATTTTGAGGAAGACCATCATTGGAATATACAAGCCAAGTTCTATAATGAAAGATTCCCACTAGTATATGAAAGTGACAACATAGGAGACTCTCTATCATGAAGATCATGGTGCTACTTTGAAGCACAAGTGTGGTAAAACAATAGTAGCATTGCCCCTTCTCTCTTTTTCTCTCTTTTTTTGTTTTTTGGCCTTTTTTATATGGCCTCTTTTTCTCTTCTTTTTTATTTTTGTCCGGAGTCTCATCCCGACTTGTGGGGGAATCATAGTCTCCATCATCCTTTCCTCACATGGGACAATGCTCTAATAATGATGACCATCGCACTTTTATTTACTTACAACTCAAGAATTACAACTCGATACTTAGAACAAAATATGACTCTATATGAATGCCTCTGGCGGTGTACCGGGATGTGCAATGAATCAAGAGTGACATGTATGAAAGAATTATGAATGGTGGCTTTGCCACAAATACAATGTCAACTACATGATCATGCAAAGCAATATGACAATGATGAAGCGTGTCATAATAAACGGAACGGTGGAAAGTTGCATGGCAATATATCTCGGAATGGCTATGGAAATGCCATAATAGGTAGGTATGGTGGCTGTTTTGAGGAAGGTATATGGTGGGTGTATGGTACCGGCGAAAGTTGCGCGGCACAAGAGAGGCTAGCAATGGTGGAAGGGTCAGAGTGCGTATAATCCATGGACTCAACATTAGTCATAAAGAACTCATATACTTATTGCAAAAATCTATTAGTTATCGAAATGAAGTACTACGCGCATGCTCCTAGGGGGATAGATTGGTAGGAAAAGACCATCGCTCGTCCCCGACCGCCACTCATAAGGAAGACAATCAAAAATAAATCATGCTCCGACTTCATCACATAACAGTTCACCATACGTGCATACTACGGGAATCACAAACTTTAACACAATTATCTCTCAAATTTACAACTACTCACTAGCATGACTCTAATATTACCATCCTCATATCTCAAAACAATAATAAGGAATCAAACTTCTCATAGTATTCAATGCACTTATATGAAAGTTTTTATTATATCCCTCTTGGATGCCTATCATATTAGGACTAAATTCATAACCAAAGCAAATTACCATGCTGTTTAAGACTCTCAAAATAATATAATTGAATCATGAGAGTTCATCTATTTCTTCAAAATAAAACCACCGCCGTGCTCTAAAAGGATATAAGTGAAGCACTAGAGCAAATGACAAACTACTCCGAAAGATATAAGTGAAGATCAATGAGTAGTTGAATAATTATGCAACTATGTGAAGACTCTCTAACATTTAAGAAATTCAGATCTTGGGATATTATTCAAACAGCAAGCAAAACAAAAATGACGCTCCAAGCAAAACACCTATCATGTGGTGAATAAAAATATAGCTCCATGTAAAGTTACCGATGAACGAAGACGAAAGAGGGGATGCCATCCGGGGCATCCCCAAGCTTAGGCTCTTGGTTGTCCTTGAATATTACCTTGGGGTGCCTTGGGCATTCCCAAGCTTAGGCTCTTGCCACTCCTTATTCCATAGTCCATCGAATCTTTACCCAAAACTTGAAAACTTCACAACACAAAACTTAACAGAAAACTCGTAAGCTCCATTAGTATAAGAAAATAAATCACCACTTTTGGTACTGTTGTGAACTCATTCTAAATTCATATTGGTGTAATATCTACTGTATTCCAACTTCTCTATGGTTCATACCCTCCGATACTACTCATAGATTCATCAAAATAAGCAAACAACACAATAAAAAACAGAATCTGTCAAAAACAGAACAGTCTGTAGTAATCTGTATCATTTGAATACTTCTGTAACTCCAAAAATTCTAAAATAAATTGGTGGACCTGAGTAATTTGTCTATTAATCATCTTCAAAAATAATCAACCTAAAATCACTCTCCAGTAAAAAATGGCAGCTAATCTCGTGAGCGCAAAAGTTTCTGTTTTTTACAGCAAGATCGCAAAGACTTCACCCAAGTCTTCCCAAAGGTTCTACTTGGCACAAAATCACTCTCCAGTAAAAAATGGCAGCTAATATCGTGAGCGCAAAAGTTTCTATTTTTTACAGCAAGATCGCAAATACTTCACCCAAGTCTTCCCAAAGGTTCTACTTGGCACAAACACTAATTAAAACAATCAAACCACATCTAAACAGAGGCTAGATGAATTATTTATTACTAAACAGGAGCAAAAGGCAAAGAACAAAAATAAAATTGGGTTGCCTCCCAACAAGCGCTAACGTTTAACGCCCCTAGCTAGGCATGATGATTTCAATGATGCTCACATAAAAGATAAGAATTGAAACATAAAGAGAGCATCATGAAGAATATGACTATCACATTTAAGTCTAACCCACTTCCTATGCATAGGGATTTTGTGAGCAAACAACTTATGGGAACAATAATCAACTAGCATAGGAAGGCAAAACAAGCATAACTTCAAAACTTTAAGCACATAGAGAGGAAACTTGATATTATTGCAATTCCTACAAGCATATGTTCCTCCCTCATAATAATTTTTAGTAGCATCATGAATGAATTCAACAATATAACCATCACATAAAGCATTCTTTTCATGATCTACAAGCATAAAAAATTTACTACTCTCCACATAAGCAAAATTCTTCTCATTCGGAATTGTGGGAGTACCATAAGAAACTCGAATACTATAAATTGTTTCCACATTAAAAGAGTAATGTTTAGAAAAAGGGTAATCATAATCATGACAAGTTTTAATATAATCATCACTACTTTTTATAGCATAAGTGTCATCACAATAATCATCATAAGTAGCAACTTTGTTCTCATCATAATCAATTGAAACCTCTTCCAAGATAGTGGAATCATTACTAAATAAAGTCATGACCTCTCCAAATCAAACTTCATAATTGTCACAATAAGATTCAACACCCTCCAAAATAGTGGGATCATAACTTCCTAAAGTTGACACTCTTCCAAACCCACTCTCATCAATATAACCATCATAAATAGGAGGCATGCTAGCATCATAATAAATTTTCATATCAAAACTTGGGAGGTTAAACATATCATCTTCATAAAACATAGCATCCCCAAGCTTGGGACAATCATTAATTGCAGCAAATAAATTCTCAAACTTTTCATTCTCATAAAACATGGCATCCCCAAGCTTGGGCCTTTTCATATCATAAGCATAATCACTCTCATCATTAATAGTATGGATAGCACCAACAGTATAGCAATTATCATCATCACAATGAGTAATAGGAGCAACATCATTTGGGAGGGATACCTTTTTACCTTTGCTTCTCCGTCTTTTCTTTTCCTTCTTCACATCATGTGTGGGTTTAATCCTCTTTTTGGAGCTCCTTATTAATGAGATTGGTTGAATAGAAAGCTCCTCCTCATTACCTGATTCATCATAAGAAATAATAGGAGAATATTGGGAAATCTCTTCCCTTTCATTAGTATTCTCTTCATCTTCTATTTGTTTTCTTGTCTTTATGTAATTGGCAATATAAGGATTTTCAATGCAATTCACCGCACAATACATATAAATTTCCTCTAGATCAAAATCAAGAACTTTATCAAGGACAAATTCTGGAATATCCTTAGTTATACGTTTCATTTCATCATAACCCAAAAGCAAACTAAGTTCATTATGATGTGCAAGGGAAATCAAGTCATCACAATTTTTGGACACGATTTGATCATGAAACAATTTGCATTGGAGATTTAAATGACCACGTTCATTGCAAAGTTCACAAGTACGGCTAAGAAAATTTAAATTTTTAGAACAAACATCTAGCCTCTCTTGCAACCATTTAGTTTTTAAATACTTATGCCTCTTGCAAAATCTATCTTCCCTATTTGGTGTGTACTTGCAAACTCTATGCACTCCACAAAAGTTGACATGCTTATAAGAGACATTTTCATCATGACTAGTGCAATCATCATGAGTACTATGGATATTCAAAGAGTTCATACTAACAACATTGCAATCATGCTCATCATTCAAAGATTTAGTGCCAAACATTTTAATGCATTCTTCTTCTAGCATTTTGGCACAATTATAGGAATCCTTATTTTCACGGAAGATATTAAAAAGATGAAGTATATGAGGCACCCTCAATTCCATTTTTTTGTAGTTTTCTTATATAAACTAAACTAGTGATAAAACAAGAAACAAAAAGATTTCATTGCAAGATCTAAAGATATACCTTCAAGCACTCACCTCCCCGGCAACGGCGCCAGAAATTGCTTGATGTCTACTACACAACCTTCTTTTTGTAGACGTTGTTGGGCCTCCAAGTGCAGAGGTTTGTAGGACAGTAGCAAATTTCCCTCAAGTGGATGACCTAAGGTTTATCAGTCCGTGGGAGGCGCAGGATGAAGATGGTCTCTCTCAAGCAACCCTGCAACAAAATAACAAAGAGTCTCTTATGCCCCCAACACACCCAATACAATGGTAAATTGTATAGGTGCACTAGTTCGGCGAAGAGATGGTGATACAAGTGCAATATGGATGGTAGATATAGGTTTTTGTAATCTGAAATTATAAAAACAGCAAGGTAACTAATGATAAAAGTGAGCGAAAATGGTATTGCAATGCATTGAAACAAGGCCTAGGGTTCATACTTTCACTAGTGCAAGTTCTCTCAACAATAATAACATAATTGGATCATATAACTATCCCTTAACATGCAACAAAGAGTCACTCCAAAGTTACTAATAGCGGGGAACAAACGAAGAGATTATTGTAGGGTACGAAACCACCTCAAAGTTATCCTTTCTGATCGATCTATTCAAGAGTCCGTAGTAAAATAACACGAAGCTATTCTTTTCGTTCGATCTATCATAGAGTTCGTACTAGAATAACACCTTAAGACACGGGGGTATGTTCTGGAAGTTTGGGTATATATATGAGGTTTTGGCGTCGGGAACAAGTCACGGGGGTCTCCGAGGCGGCCACGAGGTAGGGGGCGCGCCCAGGGGGGTAGGGCGCGCCCCCCACCCTCGTGGGTGCCTCGGGACTCTTCTATCCCATCTCCGATACTCCGTGGGCTTCTTCTGGTCCAAAAATAATCTCCGTGAAATTTTAGGTCAATTGGACTCCGTTTGGTTTTCCTTTTCTGCGATACTCAAAAACAAGGAAAAAACAGAAACTGGCACTGGGCTCTAGGTTAATAGGTTAGTCCCAAAAATCATATAAAATAGCATATAAATGCATATAAAACATCCTAGATGGATAATATAATAGCATGGAACAATCAAAAATTAATGATATGTTGGAGACGTATCACGCGTGCGCCGCGGCGCGAGGGCGGAGGGCGTCGGTCCGCGCCGCCCGCGTCCGGCGGTGTTCGGCGGTGTGCGGGCCGCCTGGAGCGCGGAGTTGAGGTCTTCCTGGGCGGACGGCGCCGCCCGGACGGGCCAAGCGGCCCAATGGTTGGCGTGAGTCCTCGGGTCGTCAAACATTGGAACCGCGGGGTGTCGGCAGGTCGATCAACGGAAGAGGGGCTTTGGCACACCCCTACCTGGCGCGCCAAATGTTGGATTTTGGGTTCCGGCAAACCCTTGTGAGGTTCGAACTCTGGGGTGCCCACGAAGAACACTCTCTTCCTAGCTCGCTCGCTCAACGATCTCACAACCTAGCTCGACAGACCCAAAGAACAAGAGACACGAGAGTTTATACTGGTTTGGTCCACCTTGCGGTGTAATACCCTACTCCAGTGTGTGGTGGATTGTCTCGAGGGGCTGAGGATGAGCTAGTACAGTGGATGAACAGCCTCAGGAGGTGAGGTGTTCTTGGGCTCGATGAGCTGGTGAGATGGTCCGGGTGGAAACGATCCGTCCGGTCTATGGTGGTGGCTAAGTCCTATTTATAGTGGCCTTGGTCCTCTTCCTAAAATGTTAGGCGGGAAGGGATCCCACAATGGCCAAGTTTGAAGGGGGACAACTAGTACAAGCTATCCTGACAAAAGGTGGTCTTCGCCTGCCAAAGGCTCTGGTGGTGATGCTGTTGTGGGCTCCGCGGTGACCTCCGTCCTGTTGGTCCTGGTCATGTTGCACCGATATGGAAACCTTTGCCTGATGCCTCGGGACCCCGCGCCTGCGCTTGCCTCCTTAGCACCAAAGAGGAAACTGGTACACTGCGCCCGCTGGCACCCGCCTGGCCTTGGTCGTCATGGCTCACGTCACGCGAACCTCGCGAGGTGTCCCTTTCATAGATATCTCCACTCCTCGGGAGACAGCCTAGTGAGACCACCCCCAGGGAGGTCTTGGTGTCGTCCGCCTCGCGAGGCTTGGCCCCTCGCGAGGGTCTTGTGTTGTCGCTGCTAAAGCTGGGCCGTTCCAGGCCGTTGGTGGAGCCACGCCTCGGGGCGCAGGCAGGCAAGTCTGGGCACCCCCGGGTCCAGAACGCCGACAAGTTCATGCTCCACAGGGTCGCCCGCAATAGTAATAAGGCATGTACTATCAGACACAAACACAAAACTCTTGAAGTAACTGTAGCTAGGTCATCTCTGTCATCAAAAGAGCCATAGCTTGCAACACATCCTCTACAGTCGAAGGGAAAACTGTATTTTGTTTCTACATCTTCCAGGCAATGAGAGAACCACCAAGAAAAACACATCAAGCAGAAAATGAATGATGATTCAGGGATCACTAGTCCACGTAGCATCCTAATAGGCCTGAAGTTGTAATTGAAAGGATTGATATGGTCGGCTAGAGGGGGGGTTCAATAGGTGACTAACAATTTTAACTTTGTTCCCGAATTTAGGCTCAACAAAAGATAGGTTATGTATATATGCAACTAGGTGGATAACCTATATGACAAGCACAATGAGCAACAAAATATAACAAGAGTAAACACAAGGCAGAAGCTAGCACAAAGTAAAGGAATGAGATAACCAAAAGTGGAGACGATGAAGACGAGGATGTGTTTCCAAAGTTCCCTCCTTTAGGGGACGTCAAGGAAATATGCCCTAGAGGCAATAATAAAGTTATTATTTATTTCCTTATATCATGATAAATTTTTATTATTCATGCTAGAATTGTATTAACCGGAAACATAATACATGTGTGAATACATAGACAAACAGAGTGTCACTAGTATGCCTCTACTTGACTAGCTCGTTAATCAAAGATGGTTATGTTTCCTAGCCATAGACATAAGTTGTCATTTGATTAACGAGATCACCTCATTAGGAGAATGACGTGATTGACTTGACCATTCCGTTAGCTTAGCACCCGATCGTTTAGTATGTTGCTATTGCTTTCTTCATGACTTTCCTCTGACTATGAGATTATGCAACTCCCGTTTACCGGAGGAACACTTTGTGTGCTACCAAACGTCACAACGTAAATGGGTGATTATAAAGGTGATCTACAGGTGTCTCCAAAGGTACTTGTTGGGTTGGCGTATTTCGAGATTAGGATTTGTCACTCCGATTGTCGGAGAGGTATCTCTGGGCCCACTCGGTAATGCACATCAGTATAAGCCTTGCAAGCATTGTGACTAATAAGTTAGTTGCGGGATGATGTGTTATGGAACGAGTAAAGAGACTTGCCGGTAACGAGATTGAACTAGGTATCGAGATACCGACGATCGAATCTCGGGCAAGTAACATACTGATGACAAAGGGAACAACGTATGTTGTTATGCGGTCTGACCGATAAAGATCTTCGTAGAATATGTGGGAGCCAATATGGGCATCCAGGTCCCGCTATTGGTTATTGACCGGAGACGTGTCTCCGTCATGTCTACATAGTTCTCGAACCCGTAGGGTCCGCACGCTTAAAGCTACGATGACAGTTTTATTATGAGTTTATGTATGTTGATGTACCGAAGGAGTTCGGAGTCCCGGATGAGATCGGGGACATGACGAGGAGTCTCGAAATGGTCGAGACGTAAAGATCGATATATTGGACGACTATATTCGGACTTCGGAAAGGTTCCGAGTGATTCGGGTATTTTTCGGAGTACCGGAGAGTTACGGGAATATGTATTGGGCCTTATTGGGCCATACGGGAAAGAAGAAAAAGGGCCTCAAGGGTGGCCGCACCCCTCCCCTTGGTCTGGTCCGAATTGGACTAGGGAAGGGGGCTCCCCCTTCCTTCCTTCTCTTTTTCCCTTCCTCTTTTCCTATTCTATATGGGAGGTGGAATCCTACTAGGACTAGGGAGTCCTAGTAGGACTCCACACTTGGTGCGCCCCCTCCTAGAGCCGGCCTCCTCCTCCCTTGCTCCTTTATATACGGGGGCAGGGGGCACCCCAGAAGCACAACAATTGATCCTTGAAATCTTTTAGCCGTGTGCGGTGCCCCCTCCACCAAATTACACCTCGATAATATCATTGCGGAGCTTAGGCGAAGCCCTGCATCGGTAGAACATCATCATCGTCACCACGCCGTCGTGCTGACGAAACTCTCCCTCAACACTCGGCTGGATCGGAGTTCGAGGGACGTCATCGAGCTAAACGTGTGTAGAACTCGGAGGTGCCGTGCGTTCGGTACTTGATCGGTCGGATCGTGAAGACGTACGACTACATCAACCGCGTTGTGATAACGCTTCCGCTGTCGGTCTACGAGGGTACGTGGACAACACTCTCCCCTCTCGTTGCTATGCATCACCATGATCTTGCGTGTGCGTAGGAATTTTTTTGAAATTACTACGTTCCCCAACAGTGGCATCCGAGCCTGGTTTTATGCGTTGATGCTATGCACGAGTAGAACACAAGTGAGTTGTGGGCGATATAAGTCATACTGCTTACCAGCATGTCATACTTTGGTTCAGCGGTATTGTGAGATGAAGCGGCCCGGACCGACATTACGCGTACGCTTCCGCGAGACTGGTTTCACCGTTCGGAGCACTCGTTGCTTAAAAGTGACTGGCGGGTGTCTGTCTCTCTCACTTTAGTTGAACCGAGTGTGGCTACGCCCGGTCCTTGCGAAGGTTAAAACAGCACCAACTTGACAAACTATCGTTGTGGTTTTGATGCGTAGGTAAGAACGGTTCTTGCTAAGCCCGTAGCAGCCACGTAAAACTTGCAACAACAAAGTAGAGGACGTCTAACTTGTTTTTGCAGGGCATGTTGTGATGTGATATGGTCAAGACATGATGTGATATAATGTGTTGTATGAGATGATCATGTTTTGTAACCGAGTTATTGGCAACTGGCAGGAGCCATATGGTTGTCGCTTTATTGTATGAGATGCAATCGCCATGTAATAGTTTTACTTTATCACTAAGCGGTAGCGATAGTCGTAAAAGCAATAAGTTGGCGAGACGACAACGATGCTACGATGGAGATCAAGGTGTCGCGTCGGTGACGATGGTGATCATGACGGTGCTTCGGAGATGGAGATCACAAGCACAGTGCTTCGGAGATGGAGATCACAAGCACAAGATGATGATGGCCATATCATATCACTTATATTGATTGCATGTGATGTTAATCCTTTATGCATCTTATCTTGCTTTGATTGACGGTAGCATTATAAGATGATCTCTCACTAAAATTTCAAGATATAAGTGTTCTCCCTGAGTATGCACCGTTGCAAAAGTTCTTCGTGCTGAGACACCACGTGTTAATCGGGTGTGATAGGCTCTACATTCAAATACAACGGGTGCAAAACAGTTGCACACGCGGAACACTCAGGTTAAACTTGACGAGCCTAGCATATACAGATATGGCCTCGGAACACAGAGACCGAAAGGTCGAGCGTGAATCATATAGTAGATATGATCAACATAGTGATGTTCACCATTGAAACTACTCCATCTCACGTGTTAATCGGACATGGTTTAGTTGCTTTGGATCACGTTATCACTTAGATGATTAGAGAGATGTCTATCTAAGTGGGAGTTCTTAAGTAATATGATTAATTGAACTTAAATTTATCATGAACTTAGTCCTGATAGTATTTTGCAAATTATGTTGTAGATCAATAGCTCGCGTTGTTGCTTCCCTGTGTTTATTTTTTGTTCCTAGAGAAAAATTATGTTGAAAGATGTTAGTAGCAAAGATGCGGATTGGATCCGTGATCTGAGGATTATCCTCATTGCTGCACAGAAAAATTATGTCCTTGATGCACCGCTAGGTGACAGACCTATTGCAGGAGCAGGTGCAGACGTTATGAACGTTTGGCTAGCTCAATATGGTGACTACTTGATAGTTTAGTGCACCATGCTTAACGGCTTAGAATCGGGACTTCAAAGACGTTTTGAACGTCATGGACCATATGAGATGTTCCAGGAGTTGAAGTTAATATTTCAAGCAAATACCCGAGTTGAGAGATATGAAATCTCCAACAAGTTCTATAGCAAAAAGATGGAGGAGAATCACTCAACTAGTGAGCATGTGCTCAGATTGTCTGGGTACTACAATCGCTTGAATCAAGTGGGAGTTTATCTTCCAGATAAAATAGTGATTGACAGAATTCTCTAGTCACCATCACCAAGTTAGTAGAACTTCGTGATGAACTATGGTATGCAAGGGATGACGAAAGTAATTCCCGAGCTCTTCGTGATGCTGAAATCGACGAAGGTAGAAATCAAGAAAAACATCAAGTGTTGATGGTTGACGAGACCACTTCAAGTGTTGATGGTTGACGAGACCGCTAGTTTCAAGAAAAGGGCAAAGGGAAAAAGGGGAACTTCAAAAAGAACGGCAAGCAAGTTGCTGCTCAAGTGAAGAAGCCTAAGTCTGGTCCTAAGCCTGAGACTAAGTGCTTCTACTGCAAAGGGACTGGTCACTGGAAGTGGAACTACCCCAACTATTTGGTGGGTAAGAAGGATGGCAAAGTGAACAAATGTATATTTGATATACAGATTATTGATGTGTACTTTACTAGTGTTTATAGCAATCCCTCGGTAATTGATACTGGTTCAGTTACTAAGAGTAGTAACTCGAAACGGGAGTTGCAGAATAAACAGAGACTAGTAAAAGTGAACAAAGGTATATTTGATATACAGATTATTGATGTGTACTTTACTAGTGTTTATAGCAACCCCTCGGTAATTGATACTGGTTCAGTTGCTAAAGAGTAGTAACTCGAAAATGGGAGTTGCAGAATAAACAGAGACTAGTAAAAGGCGAGGTGACGATGTGTGTTGGAAGTAGTTCCAAGATTGATATGATCATCATCGCACACTCCCTGTACTTTCGGGATTAGTGTTGAAACTAAATAAGTGTTATTTGGTGTTTGCGTTGAGCATGAATATGATCTGATCATGTTTATTGCAATACGGTTATTCATTTAAGTTAGAGAACAATTGTTGTTCTGTTTACATGAATAAAACCTTTATGGTCATACACACCAACGAAAATGGTTTGTTGGATCTCGATCGTAGTGATACACATATTCATAATATTGAAGCCAAAAGATGCAAAGTTAATAATGATAGTGCAACTTATTTGTGGTACTGCCGTTTAGGTCATATTGGTGTAAAGCGCATGAAGAAACTCCATACTGATGGGATTTTGGAATCACTTGATTATGAATCACTTGATGCTTGCGAACCGTGCCTCATGGGCAAGATGACTAAAACGCCGTTCTCCGGAACTATGGAGAGAGCAACAGATTTGTTGGAAATCATACATACAGATGTATGTGGTCCGATGAATATTGAGGCTCGTAGCAGGTATCATTATTTTCTGACCTTCACAGATGATTTGAGCAGATATGGGTATATCTACTTGATGAAACACAAAGTCTGAAACATTTGAAAAGTTCAAAGAATTTCAGAGTGAAGTGGAGAATCATCGTAACAAGAAAATAAAAGTTTCTACGATATGATCGCAGAGGTAAAATATTTGAGTTACGAGTTTGGCCTTCAGTTAAAACAATGTGAAATAGTTTCACTACTCACGCCACCTGGAACACCACAGTGTAATGGTGTGTCCGAACATCATAACCGTACTTTATTGGATATAGTGCAATCTATGATGTCTCTTACCAATTTACCACTATCGTTTTGGGTTATGCATTAGAGACAGCTACATTCACGTTAAATAGGGCACCATCAAAATCCGTTGAGACGACGCCTTATGAACTGTGGTTTGGCAAGAAACCAAAGTTGTCGTTTCTTAAAATTTTGGGGTTGCGATGCTTATGTGAAAAAATTTCATCCTGATAAGCTCAAACCCAAATCGGAGAAATGTGTCTTCATAGGATACCCAAAGGAGACAGTTGGGTACACCTTCTATCACAGATCCGAAGGCAAGACATTCGTTGCTAAGTATGGATCCTTTCTAGAGAAGGAGTTTCTCTCGAAAGATGTGAGTGGGAGGAAAGTAGAACTTGATGAGGTAACTGTACCTGCTCCCTTATTGGATCACAGAAATCTGTTCCTGTGACTTCTACACCAATTAGTGAGGAAGTTAATGATGATGATCATGTAACTTCAGATCAAGTTACTACCAAACCTCGTAGGTAAACCAGAGTAAGATCCGCACCAGAGTGGTACGGTAATCCTGTTCTGGAGGTTATGTTACTAGACCATGACGAACCTACGAACTATGAAGAAGCGATGGTGAGCCCAGATTCCGCAAAATGGCTTGAGGCCATGAAATCTGAGATGAGATCCATGTATGAGAACAAAGTGTGGACTTTGGTTGACTTGCCCGATGATCGGCAAGCAATTGAGAATAAATGGATTGTCAAGAGGAAGACGGACGCTGATAGTAGTATCACTATCTACAAAGCTAGAATTGTCGCAAAAAGGTTTTCGACAAGTTCAAGATGTTGACTACGATGAGAGTTTCTCACTCGTATCTATGCTTAAGTCTGTCCGAATCATGTTAGCAATTGCCGCATTTTATGAAATCTGGCAAAGGGATAAACAAAACTGCATTCCTTGATGGATTTATTAAAGAAGAGTTGTATATGATACAACCAGAAGGTTTTGTCAATCCTAAAGGTGCTAACAAAATATGCAAGCTCCAGCGATCCATCAATGGACTGGTGCAAGCATCTCGGAGTTGGAATATACGCTTTGATAAGTTGATCAAAGCATATAGTTGTATACAGACTTGCGGTGAAGCCTGTATTTACAAGAAAGTGAGTGGGAGCACTACAGCATTTCTGATAAGTATATGTGAATGACATATTGTTGATCGGAAATAATGTAGAATTATTCTGTAAAGCATAAAGGAGTGTTTGAAATGAGTTTTTCAAAGAAAGACCTCGGTGAAGCTGCTTACATATTGAGCATCAAGATCTATAGAGATAGATGAAGACGCTTGATGAGTTTTTCAATGAGTACATACCTTAACAAGATTTTGAAGTAGTTCAAAATAGAACAGTCAAAGAAAAGAGTTCTTGCCTGTGTTACAAGGTGTGAAATTGAGTAAAGACTCAAAGCCCGACCACGGCAAAAGATAGAAAAAGAATGAAAGTCATTCCCTATGCCTTGGCCATAGGTTCTATAAAGTATGCCATGCTGTGTACCAGATCTATTGTATACCCTACACTGATTTTGGCAAGGGAGTACAATAGTGATCTAGGAGTAGATCACTGGACAGCGGTCAAAATTATCCTTACTGGAATAAGGATATGTTTCTCGATTATGGAAGTGACAAAAGGCTCGTCGTAAAAGGTTACGTCGATGCAAGTTTTGACACTAATCTAGATGACTCTAAGTCTCGGTCTAGATACATATTGAAAGTGGGAGCAATTAGCTAGAGTAGCTCCATGCAGAGCATTGTAGACATAGAAATTTGCAAAATACTTACGGATCTGAATGTGACAGACCCGTTGACTAAAATTATCTCACAAGCAAAACATGATCACACCTTAGTACTCTTTGGGTGTTAATCACATAGCGATGTGAACTAGATTACTGACTCTAGTAAACCCTTTGGGTGATGGTCACATGACGATGTGAACCATGGGTGTTAATCACATGGTGATGTGAACTATTCATGTTAAATCACATGGCGATGTGAACTAGATTATTGACTCTAGTGCAAGTGGGAGACTGAAGGAAATATGCCCTAGAGGCAATAATAAAGTTATTATTTATTTCCTTATATCATGATAAATGTTTATTATTCATGCTAGAATTGTATTAACCGGAAACATAATACATGTGTGAATACATAGACAAACAGAGTGTCACTAGTATGCCTCTACTTGACTAGCTCGTTAATCAAAGATGGTTATGTTTCCTAGCCATAGACATAAGTTGTCATTTGATTAACGAGATCACCTCATTAGGAGAATGACGTGATTGACTTGACCCATTCCGTTAGCTTAGCACCCGATCGTTTAGTATGTTGCTATTGCTTTCTTCATGACTTATACATGTTCCTCTGACTATGAGATTATGCAACTCCCGTTTACCGGAGGAACACTTTGTGTGCTACCAAACGTCACAACGTAAATGGGTGATTATAAAGGTGCTCTACAGGTGTCTCCAAAGGTACTTGTTGGGTTGGCGTATTTCGAGATTAGGATTTGTCACTCCGATTGTCGGAGAGGTATCTCTGGGCCCACTCGGTAATGCACATCACTATAAGCCTTGCAAGCATTGTGACTAATAAGTTAGTTGCGGGATGATGTGTTACGGAACGAGTAAAGAGACTTGCCGGTAACGAGATTGAACTAGGTATCGAGATACCGACGATCGAATCTCGGGCAAGTAACATACTGATGACAAAGGGAACAACGTATGTTGTTATGCGGTCTGACCGATAAAGATCTTCGTAGAATATGTGGGAGCCAATATGGGCATCCAGGTCCCGCTATTGGTTATTGACCGGAGACGTGTCTCGGTCATGTCTACATAGTTCTCGAACCCGTAGGGTCCGCACGCTTAAAGTTACGATGACAGTTTTATTATGAGTTTATGTATGTTGATGTACCGAAGGAGTTCGGAGTCCCGGATGAGATCGGGGACATGACGAGGAGTCTCGAAATGGTCGAGACGTAAAGATCGATATATTGGACGACTATATTCGGACTTCGGAAAGGTTCCGAGTGATTCGGGTATTTTTCGGAGTACCGGAGAGTTACGGGAATACGTATTGGGCCTTATTGGGCCATACGGGAAAGAAGAAAAAGGGCCTCAAGGGTGGCCGCACCCCTCCCCTTGGTCTGGTCCGAATTGGACTAGGGAAGGGGGCGCCCCCTTCCTTCCTTCTCTTTTTCCCTTCCTCTTTTCCTATTCCATATGGGAGGTGGAATCCTACTAGGACTAGGGAGTCCTAGTAGGACTCCACACTTGGTGCGCCCCCTCCTAGAGCCGGCCTCCTCCTCCCTTGCTCCTTTATATACGGGGGCAGGGGGCACCCCAGAGACACAACAATTGATCCTTGAGATCTTTTAGCCGTGTGCGGTGCCCCTCTCCACCAAATTACACCTCGATAATATCATTGCGGAGCTTAGGCGAAGCCCTGCGTCGGTAGAACATCATCATCGTTACCACACCATCGTGCTGACGAAACTCTCCCTCAACACTCGGCTGGATCGGAGTTCGAGGGACGTCATCGAGCTGAACGTGTGTAGAACTCGGAGGTGCCGTGCGTTCGGTGCTTGATCGGTCGGATCGTGAAGACGTACGACTACATCAACCGCGTTGTGATAACGCTTCCGCTGTCGGTCTACGAGGGTACGTGGACAACACTCTCCCCTCTCGTTGCTATGAATCATCATGATCTTGCGTGTGCGTAGGAATTTTTTTGAAATTACTACGTTCCCCAACAGGACGTATGTCCGTTGAAGGGGTGTGGAGGCACAATGCTCCCCAAGTGTCACAAGGACTCACCCTATTCTCCTCACGCTCTCACACTATGCAGGGTGCCATGAATCCACTAGCGGTGCCTTTGAAGGCGGCAACCAGAACCTTTACAAACAAGGCTGGGGCTCTCTCCACAACTTAATTGAAAACTCCCAACACCACCACGAAGATTCACTAATGGATTGTGGCTCCGAGGTGACCTCGTCCATCTCGGGTGCCCAAACACCCAAGAGTAATAAGATCCGCAAGAAATATATGGGGGAATCAAATTTCCTTTGCTGGAAGTGTAGATCTAGGTCTCCTCCCTCACTCCCTAGCAAATCAACAAGTTTGGTTGGCTAGAGAAGGAACCGTTATGCTGAAAACGCATGGGAGCGGTACAACCACCCCAAATCCCGGGGGAGCCATCTGCCATGCATATGCAGTACAACCGCCCAGGTGCGTGGTACAACGACGCAAGGCGAGAGTGTTGTTGGGAGGGTAAAGCGGTACAACCGCCCTCTTCACCGGTTGTACTTGTTATTAACATAATAACTCGTGCAACCGTTCTGGCACAGCTCTGTACTGCTTGCCTAACCGAAGATAAACCCACTTGGGCGGTAGTTGCCCCGGTACAGGGGTCGGTAGTACCGCGCCAGGGGAAGCAGCGGTACAACCGCCCAAGTCACCAGTACGACCGCCAGGTAGGCTTGCGTCTACCCACTCCCACATAGGAGTGGTACGATCGCAAGCCCTAGTGGTACAACCGCTTGGGTGCATTTGCCTACATAGATTAGAATTGTGGTTTTCTCCTCGAGGTGGAAGGAAGATATGGTGGGTGCAATATGAACGTGTACGTGATTTGATTCCACCCATACCTTTCGATACGGACCCCCTCTCTCAATAGTACAGGTTTCCTACGACCAAAGAAAAACACGTCAAAAATGTTGTCATCGCTCTTTTCCTTCCAGAGGGGTGCCCAATTGCATTCTGCCATATATATATATATATATATATATATATATATATATATATATATATATATATATATATGCATGTGTATTTTAAACACACGGTTAGTCCGCAAATTTGCTTGTCATCAACACCAAAATATTTAAGGCAGGAAATGCCATTTCAGTAATGAACTGGAGCATGGAAAGAGCAGACGGTGAGAGCTCATGCCACGAAGATATCAAAGAGCACGAAGGAGGTGACTATAGTGAAGAAAAGTGGGAACAATGGGAAACTAACTCAAAATATGAACAAAATAGGAGATATCTGAATAAATGATAGCTAGATAGACAAGATGACAAATTTTCATGTTATATATCTTGCTATCGCTTAGTTTTTTATCTTGCTTAGCATAAGTTGTGCACATATGTGAGCCTAGTTGTTTTAGGTTTTTTGCTTGACAAATTAAACACTAGTTTTATTCCACATTTGTTCAAGCCTAAATCGTAATTATTTTAAAGAGCATATTCACCCCCCCTCTAGGCGTCATCCACGATCTTTCAGTAGTGCCTGGGGTACGGGGCATTTAAAGTGCGACCGTTTTTGATGTCGCACGACTCCCTTGGACACTGAGCTTTCATCCTTCGTTTGTCCTCCTAAAGGGGCTTGGAAGGGGAGAGTGACCCTCCACTTGAGTGTATTCAAGTGAGAGTGAGTAAGTTACATGTCCATGAGAAGATTTATATAGTCTACAGGTCGTTGACAAATGACCAAGGCTAGCCTTGAAGTAAGGAGGTGGGAGAGTAGAACTAGGTAATTTTCTGTCCTGTAGCCAATGTGCTCCTTATTGGGCTAGGAGGTGGATTGTGGCCCATTAGGGGGGAAATACCTACACTAGGATATTTCTTGTTTGGGCTTGGGCCCCTTTGCTCTCTTTCCTTCTCTTTTGACTTATTCTTTTATGCGGTCTTCCTTCTTTGACTTGTTAGCCATGAAGTCTTGCTTTGATTTTTTTGATCAGGGTAGCTTGGACTATTGTTGACTGCCTTGACTTGTGTTGACCGCTTGGGTGGCATTCCATGTAGGATAGGGGTGGGACCTCAAGTAGGGTTAAAATCCACCACTACAACACCATTGAAGAAGACGAAGGCCGCCATAGCGTAGAGCCATATCATGACTAAAGTAGCTGCTCCAGTGGTTTCCTCCCCCTCTCCCCCTTCCATCCCACCGCCAAGCATGGAGGAGCCGGTCTCACCCGTTGCCACAACCTCCCCCGTCCAGAACATGTTGATGATGTGTCCAAAAGGTATAAGAATTTATTTTTCTTTGGTTTTTCAATCTTTGTCACGCATTTTACTATTTTAATACAATTGTCATGTGATGCGTGTCTATATTCTTTAATTTTGGTGTATGTAGTGTCCATGATGTAAACTTTTCTGCAACACACGAATGTTGCATTTCAAGATTTTATCTCTCAAGAACATGAAGCACAATATGGTGACTTGATGAGCCTCGTATTGACATGGATGAGGAGTTTTTTTATGCAACTCCAAAGGGAAGAACAACAAGCTACCATGCTGATGAAGACAAGTTGCTATGTTTAGCATGGAAGAAAATTGGTCATGATTTGATCGTCTGTGTGGAGAAACCAATGAATACTTATTGGAAGTGTATCAAAGAGTTCTTCGATGCACGTAACACTAGTGGTAACGAACGACTGCAAGCTTCACTCCGCCATCGATGGTCACCAACTGTCAAAAGTGGTCGGCTTGCTTGTCACAAGTTAAACGTGTGACCCAAGTGGTACAAATGATGGCAATAAGGTGATTGTTTGCTCAAATTCAACAATTATTTTCTTTATCTCTTATATGTATTGGTGGCTAACTTGTTTTCTCAATTGTGTATGTATACCAACATTGCTCAAGATTTATACAAGGGAAAAGAAAAAAAGGCTCAAATAAAGGTAAACCATTCACTTTGCATTATTATTGGACGAAGCTTGAACATGAGGAGAAGTGGAAGAACCACGATACATATGAAGCTCCGAGGAAGAACTCCAAGAGTTCGGTTGGAGATGCAATAATAGTTGATGATGAGGAGGAGGAGGAGGAAGAGGAGGAGGAGAAGGAGGAGGAGGAGAACAGTGATAATGCATCAAGTGGCGAGGAAGGAAAAAAGAAGCTCCACTCCCAACTCGGTTGCTCCTACAAAAAGGCCCGATGGAAGAAAGAAAGGCAAAAAAAAGGCAAAGAATGGAGGAGATAATGAAATGAAGGAATCAATGGACGTCATCATGAATGCAAGAAAAGAGATGGCCGAGAAAGGAAAATGATGAAGTTCAAAGAAATTGACGAGAGGGCGGTGGCCAAGGAGAGGCAGGCGGCGGTGCAGGAGAGGAGTCAGCAGACGAGGAGGCAAAGGTTGTGGCTGAGGAGAGGAAGGTGATAGTTGAGGAGAGGAAGATGGCCATGGAAGAACACATCCAAGCCATGGAACAAGAGCAAAAGTTTATGCCCATGGGCACATGTGGTCTTAATGAGAAGGCAAAATCATACGTTGGGCTTTGTCACGACCAAGTGTTGGCGATGAGGTCCATGGGCATGGTGGGAGAGGATATGGGAGGAGACATGGGTGCCATGGGTAGCGGCATGGGAGGATTCATGGGCGTCATGGGAGGTGGCATGAGAGGAGGATTCATGCCTTCTATGGGAGGTGGCATGGGAGGATTCATGTGTGCCATGGGTGGTGCCATGGAAGGAGGCATGGGTGACATGGATGGTGCCTCATATGCAAATGAAGACAATGAAGCCAATGGTGCCAATGAAGAGGAAGCAACCCATGAAGAATTGAAAATGCAAGCACAAGTGATGATAATGAAGGCAATGGCATTTGAGTGACTATGCATTTATGTGCTATGCTTGTAGTTGTGTTTGTGTTTGTGTTTGTAATGCACTATGCTTTGCTTTTGAAGTTCAATTTGATATGTGTTGATTATGTGTATGATGATGTTGCAAAGTTTAAACTCCATCGGTAGCTCATGTTTTGTGGTGCCCTATTTTACACCATTTGACACGCCAGAAAATTTCCCTGTACTCTGAAATCTTCTCTCCTTCCTGAAAACATTTTTTGGATGCCTTATTGCTCTTAGATGCCCTTACATACAAAGAAAAGGCAAAGCCAATAAACAAGGAACAATTGTTGATGGTCAATCATGTACCGTAGCGTTGAGCTCGGAGAAGGATACATGTCCTAAGAATATCCTCCGATGACGAACTCAAACAGGGCCGCCCGCGGAGCGCAACAACAGAGCAAGCGCGCGGTCGCTGTCGACGGCCGCGTCACCCTTCCGACTGTGCCGCTGCCGAGCACCAGCAGACAAGCGGCGAAACTATACAAAACAAAGCGCCAACTAGCCGCCCGCCCACCCGCCCGCCCAGTGCTGACCCTTTCCACCACCCCCTCTCCCCCCTCGGCCGGCCGGCAGCGGCAGCACTCCCGTCGCCCGCCACGCCCGCATGGTCGCTGCCGGGCCCGAGATATGGTCGCTCGCTTCCCCCTCCTCCTCCTCGTCTTCTCCGCGCAGCTCCTGATCACCTCCGCCGCCGCCGCCGCGTCGCCCCATGGACTCACACAAGGTATACGAGAGCAGCACAGCCCCTGAACTGTCGATCGATCACGGAACCAATCCAGTTACAATTTCGGGACAGATTTTCAGTTCTTTGGGTAGCTCGGTAGCCATGACTGCATAGTGTGGTCTTGCTGCTGGTTTGTTCGACCGATTGGCTGAACCGGTGTAAACTTCGGTGCCAAAGTACTCTGCATGTGATTGATGTGACCAGCACGCTTAATTTTGCTGTTCACTGCCAAATCTGATGCCTTTTTTTCTGACCTGATATGGACTTTCTTGCTGACCTTGTTGTGCAGTGGATGTGGCGAAGCGACTCAAGGAGGAGCTATGGCAAAGGAACCCAGGACATGAGATGCTCAAGTCATGGAATGGAGGAGACCCGTGCTCCCCATCTGCCTGGGAAGGCTTCTCTTGCCGATTACTAGATGGTAACCAGGTCGTAGCTAAGCTGTAAGTGCCCATGGAATCTTGACAATGCTCACACGATCCTTCTTCTTTCCTTTTTTACTGGCATCTATGTGCCTCTGTTTATTATTTTACCCTATGAATTAAGAGCCTAGAGACATTGAGTCTGAGAGGTGGTGTGCCGTTGCAACCAATCTGATATAGGCTGGTGTCTGAGCAGGAATTTTTCTTCGAAGGAACTGCAAGGGCCAATTCCCGCCGCGATCGGTAACCTGACGGAGCTAACTGAGATGTATGTTCAGTGCCTGTGTTTCTTTTTGAGTGTTCAATGCCTTGTTCTAGAGATTGTTCATGTGTTCTTATTACTTGTGGGTGCAGTGATCTGCAGGGCAATAACTTCACCGGGTCTATTCCGGAATCTTTCTCTGCTCTCACTCACCTGCTGAAGCTGTAAGCGTGTTTGCCTTGTTCCACTTCTTACCATAAAATGTGATTGTCCAGAACAAACTCACCCTGGGGCTTACTGGTTGGATCCTAGGCATCACTCAAATTAAAATGTTACTCCTTCCGTTCCTAAATAATTGTCTTTCTAGAGATTTCAACAAGTGACTACATTCGGAGCAAAATGAGTGAATCTACACTCTAAAATATGTCTTTATACATCCGTATGTGGTAGTCCATTTGAAATCTCTAAAAAGACGAATATTTAGGAACGGAGGGAATATTATATAGACCCAATCCGCGCGCTTTCAGTTCTGATCATTCTGTTTCCATTCGATATGCTTGAATGCTTCTAATGTCAGTATGATTTCCTTGATAAAAAAGACCTAACCAAGCATGGTTGTTGATCCAGGTCAGTGAAGTGCAACCCCTTGTTGAGCAATCAGCTACCTGATGGCCTGTCTACCAACCTGGATTTCAGGTGAGATTTATGTTCTGATGTTCACCTTGATCTGGTCATGATTAACGGTGACATAATTCTGCTGAAATTGCTATATGAAAATCATAAAGCGATGGAGGCTGTGCTGCTGGAGAGCACAGTAGTCCACCTGGAGCTGCCAATCAGAGAACATTTGTTGTTAGCGGTCTTGCTGGAGGATCTTTGGCATGTACTTTTGCACTTGGATTGTTCTTCACTTGTTTCAACAAACGCGAACGACGCTCTCAGAAATCAGACTGTGCTTCTACAACAAGTATGTCCCCTGCTGCCACACACAGCTATTAGATATTGTGCACATCTGCTTGTGTAGTTAGTTCATGTTGCGCAACTCTTCATTTTGTGTGCATCATTGAGTTCATCTGTGCATTTGCATGGTATCAGAAACCTTTATTTTGCTGCTGTGTATAACTTGTTAGATTAGTGAAATGAGGAAAATATGGAACGAGCAAATGAATGTGTTTCTTCATAATGGTCAATGCAGATCCTGTTTTCGAAGAACGCAGCATCCATATAACTACAAATCCTGCAGTACAACAGTTGTCCTACAAATCAATCCAGAGCGCAACAAATCACTTCAAGAAACTGATAGGAGGGGGTGGATTTGGAGCTGTTTATCAAGGTACTCTAGCACATGGCCAACAAGTCGCAGTAAAAGTCCGTTCACCTGCATCGACTCAGGGAACACGCGAGTTTAACAATGAGGTAATGGCAGATTCTGCACACAGCTCCATAAAGAAATCGTGCCAGCAATAGGTTGCTCTTATTTTTGGATACAAAAAAAATATTGTTCAGGTTGCATAACACTCTTCTCTCCGGTGATATTTCATAATCTATGCAAGCAGCAACCCGCATAAGCCCGCTTCATACTGTATGTTGCCCGAGTCGCCCGTTGATGGCATTTCAGTTACTTAGTACTATTTTTATAACTGCCGTGAGGTTTTGCGGGCTTAGCGGCATGCCACTTGCATCCTTGTAACCTGTAATTTGGCCAGCGCCCCTAACATAAATGCTCGATTGCTCCAGTTAGTTTGTTTATTCCAGTATCTCTGTACTAAAATAATCATTTTGCACGCAAAATTCCCCTAACGACTGAATTTGTCAGTTGACACAGTTTGCGCACAAAGTTCCTCTAACGACTGAATTTGTCGATTGACAGTTACGGCTACTTTCTACTGTGTGGCATGACAACTTGGTTCCTCTAATTGGCTATTGCTGTGAAAAGGATCAACAGATTTTGGTTTATCCACTCATGTCCAATGGCTCACTACAGGATCGCCTCTATGGTATAAAGCTTTGTGAAGATTTAGCTACTTTTCAACTTAAGATCTTTCTTTTCTGATTTATGCTTCATTTAGGTGAGGCATCAAAACGAAAAGTTCTTGATTGGCCAACCAGAATATCAGTTTGCATTGGTGCTGCTAAAGGTTAGTAATGCAGTTAATGTTTTTTTTTAAGTTCTTGATATTGTCTACAGTAAGATTTGAACTAATTGTTCTTATGTAATTTACGGCCACCAAATGCTACTTTATCTTCATTCTTCCTCTTCAAATATTTTAATATTGCAAATGCTTCTTTTGAGTTATTACAACTTAACATAAATCTGTTTCTTGCTCAGGACTAGTATATCTTCACAATTTTGCTGGCCGCTGCATCATACACAGAGATGTTAAGTCTAGCAACATACTTCTGGATCAGAGCATGTGTGGCAAGGTTGCCGACTTTGGGTTTTCAAAGTATGCGCCTCAGGAAGGCGACAGTGTTGCATCAATGGAAGTGAGAGGCACTGCTGGATACTTGGATCCTGAGTAAGTTTGTACACTGATCTCACATGCGAAAAATATTGGTACAAATCTGTCTGTGTTGATAGTAGTACTATTTTTGTGCATTGCATACTATGTATTCATTGCTTTACCATCTCTCTGACTGTGAATGCTCCATATCTTTTAGATACTATTCCACTCAGGTGTTATCGACCAAAAGCGACGTGTTCAGCTTCGGGGTGGTTCTCTTGGAAATCGTGACCGGAAGGGAGCCTCTCGATGTTCAGAGGCCTCGGAGCGAATGGAGCTTAGTCGAGTGGGTAAGTTTTCACTGCACACCATCAGAAACCATGCATTTTCATCTACAGCTGCTGCTAGTTCTGGTTACAGTACATTCCACGATTGTTAGAGGAAAACAGAGAACGGTAAACTTACAGTGGTCTCTGTTGTTACGCAGGCAAAGCCATACATACGGGACTTCAGGATCGAGGAGATCGTGGACCCCGGCATAAAGGGGCAGTACTGCTCGGAGGCCATGTGGAGGGTGCTGGAGGTGGCCACGGCGTGCACCGAGTCCTTCTCGACCTTCCGCCCGAGCATGGAGGACATCGCGCGGGAGCTGGAGGACGCGCTCATCATCGAGAACAACGCGTCCGAGTACATGCGGTCCATGGAGAGCACGGGGACCTTCGGCTCCAACCGCTACCTGTCCATCGACAGGAAGATGTTCGCGTCGGGCTCGGCCCGGATCGACCCGGCCAAGTTCGCGTCGGGCTCGGGCCGGATCGACGCCGGCAAAGGGCCTCTGCAGACCATGCCTTCGCTTCCGAGGTAGCACCCCAGCTCTGCCTCCGTCCGTAATATATGGTGGTCTCGTCTCATGGATGTGATGGTTGCTGAGGAAGACACAGCCGGAGTTTTATACCCGTAGACGCCATGAGTGGCCGAGGGGAGAGGAGGCTACACGACACAGGCCATGCAGTTAGTTACCACGGCAGTTTGCTGCGAGGAAAGTTTTCCCCTGGAGACAAAACAGAGGCAGTTTTGCCTGTAAAATTTGTATGTTGAATTCGATGCCTACATGTGCCATGCAACTATTCTTTGGACTTGGACTACTGTTGATGTATTCTTTGGCCAACTAAGGCTGGGCAGCATAAGTTCATTATTTCGGGCATTACAAAGTATAGAACATTTGGTGTATATCTGTTACCCTCCACTGAATTATACTATAAGGCATCCACACGTTTCATGATTTCTTTATATAGTACTTTTTTAGTCTTTGATCAAGAATTGGTCTTAGGAAACATAAGTTTTGCGACATAAAAGCAGGGCCAAAATACTCCTTAATGTAGGCTTTCTCTAGAACTAGGACGCATCAATAATGGGATGTTTGAGTGTTTTTCTCCTCAGCCAACATTCAAAGCACGGTTCCAAAACTAGTAAATGTTACAGAGCCATAATAGCCGGCTAAGCAAATCTAGCCCCATATACTGTCACTACCTACAACTCAAACTAAAAGAGCAAAAGCTCCAGAAATTTCGAACATTTGGAACACAGCACTAGCAAAAAAATAAATTAAACAAATATGCAATGAACATATCTGTTTTGCGTTCTCCTTTTGAATTACGGGACAAGGCAAGACTTCAAAGTTCAGCTAAGCTATGGTTCTTATATGGGCACACGATTACGCAGTTTTCTAGAAACTCCACATAGTACAGGCAAAAAAGGTAAAGAGTACGGGTATAACTCATCAGAAAAATCTCCACATAAATAAAATGAAGTAAAAGCTTCATGAGATGGCATCCTAACAACGAGGGCACGATTCTTGCACTCGCCATTTTCATCTTTTTTCCCTTCATTTCTGGTGTCAAAAGGAATGACGGCAAACATCCATCACATGTTAGTTCAGGCTCATATGTTTTTGACAAGAATCAAGCCCAAACATCCGGAAAAGCACCGAACTACAGCTGAAATTCACAATTATCTGTATAAGCTTCCTCGATTCGTCTCCTAACCCAAAACAGAAATTTGACAGATTGGCATCTGTGATGTTTTGCTTTCTACCACAAGATCATGGAATTCTCTTAACCAGCAACAAATTCATTCTGTGAAGGTTGAACAATTCAATGAAATTGCTGCGCATGTAACTCCTTACTCGTTTTCATGCCATCTACAGAATGCCAGACAATTTCACGAGTTCCTTTATCAGTAGAGTTGTCTGCCCCAAACAATTCAAGAGTCCCTTTTTCACTGGAGTTATTTGAGGGGGCGCTGTGAAGTATTTGAAACTGATTATTACTCATGCGCCATTCATTGACAGCGATGGCTTGGTCACTAAAATGAGAACCACTCCCGACGCCATCAGAAGGAAATGGAACTGTAACATCAGTTGATCTTCGTGGTCGTCGGACAGGTCTGCTGCTCCTGCTAGAAGATGGGAAATTTCCCTCCCCACCTTTCTGCTTCCCCATAAAGCCACATGCAAGAGCTTCCAGAGCTCGGGATGTTGGTGGGCGGCTTCTGGTACTCTGCCTCCTCGAGTTGAAAGAAAGCTGCTCGCTTAAGATTGCATTACTAGAGGTATTGATATCTGGAAGGCAGTCATCCGCCTCCTTGGTTTCTGAGGGATGCATAGGTATGTCCATGATTACTGCATTATTGTCAGTTGGAGGTTGGATATAACTTGTAGTCGACTCATAATCAGAAGGCATTTGAGGGATATTCAGATCAATAACATGCTTACGTTGAGCTTTTTCCTTGTAAACCACTTCAACATTAGGGGGCACATTGTGAAGCTGTCCGCAATATGTGTGATTGCTATTAGTGCCAAAGGTTATGTTGGTTGATGAGCTTGAAATTGTGCTCCATACAAAAGGGTTGGCCCCTGCACTTGCTTCATTTGCTTTAGGCACAGGTTGCAGTGGGGTGTCAGCTTGCTTCCCGTAATGCCTTTTACTGACAGCAGTTCCTTTGCGACCAGTTCTTTCATTCTTGAAAGAAACTAACCTTCTTCTCTTTGGCATAGGTGCTAAGAAAACTTGAGGTTCAGGATTTACTCTTGGATCAAACTGAAAATTAATTTCAGTTGAAGAATTAGTAGCATGTATCCTCTGATTACCAACAGGAAGAACTGTTCCAGCCGAAGAGCAGACATTATTCTTTGTGCCAACACATTGATCAACTGAAACGTGACCATTGACCCTGCCTGGAAAGGAAGAAATCTTATGAAGTACATCAGCAGCCATCTTATCACCAGTTGGGGGATTGTTTTTTCTCTCCTCGTCAACACAGCTTGCATCAGTTTCCCTCTGATTGGTATCCAGATCTTCATAAGGTTCAGAACTGTCTTCTGAATCTGAATGTTCTTCTGAGTTCACGCTGACAGAATCGCCAGAATGTGGTGAAGAACTGTAGCCATGACCAGCATCTGTAGGTAGATTTCTTAGTGACCTTACCTTACATGGTTCTTCCCCTTGACCAAAACTAGTGTCCACCACAGTAAATTTCATAAGCTCGGGGGAACACCCTGGTTCACTGGGCCGGATATAGGAAGCAGGTTTCTTGTCAGCAAGTGTGCTTTTGTCAGGTTCAACATCATTGATCCATCCAATTGCAATCTTAACCTCACCTCCATTATTATCACCTTCAACTCCAAAATCAAGCAGCCTCGGTTCAGACGCAACTTTTCTCAAGACATCGCTGACAGAATCAAAGTAATGATTTCCTTTGACGAGTTTCTTTCTGGAAAATTTCTTTACACCTGGAATGAGGAAGACTAAGGCCTGCTTACCGACTAGTGAGGAATCTTTCGGCTGCTCGGAGTGCCACCCTCTCGCAAGTAAGCGAGGCCAGACAGCTTCCCAAAATAGATCATTAGATTTTGCCTTGCTTAGTCTGAAATCACCAGTCAAATACTTTATGATATCTCCAGACGAAAGCGATGAGCAAGCCTTGCCAATAGGTATTTCTGCACGGCCCGAAATAGCATGGTTTCTACTAGGATCTAATGCAAATCCAGTCAAGTCATACTTTCCCTTGCCAATTCCAACTGCTTCTACAAGAACCTGTGCACCAACTGTGGACTTTAAGCATAAAATAAACTGCTCAAAGTCAGATATCCCCTCATTGAATGTCTTGAAGACCTGCAGATGGTAATATATAATTGTCAGCCTCTAAAAAAAACTAGCAGGAGCATAAACTGGTATTGGTGAACATCAATGCAAAGACATGTTATGCGAAAATGCAGGGGCATCCTACAGAAAATAAGTAAGACGACAACAACAACATAATTAAATAGAGGTGATAAAGTATACAAAATTCCAGGACTTCTTCAAAAGCAGAAGAGATATGATTGTAATGATCGTACCATGGAAAAAATATTGTGGCTGTGCTAATGAAAGGAAGCCCATCCCAAAACATCGGCTTTCCATGTGCCAATGATTCAAAGGATCTAACACAGTAAAAGAATAGGAACAAAAAGGAGGAAATTAAAGTTCAACACACCTCGAGCAAAGGATCTTGAACCTCCCTTGCTACGCCAGCAAGCAAACGTGACAACAGTTCCTGCTGCCTGGAACCAGAAAATATACGCAACCCAAGTATACATCTCCTGCTTCTTACTTTTCTACATGCAGACCATCGTTTATATGCATCAGACTTAAAAAAATCTCCATAGTAGTAGGATAGAACTTCTCCCATTGTCTTGCTCTTTATAAATTTCGTCACCTGAACAAGATTTTTGCCAAAAATGTAGAGACCAAGAAGTAAAGTCTGTTCCTCTTCAACAGACCAGACGTATCTTGACATTCCAGGCAATGGAATATAATCACTGACCTCCCTCTTTACACAAGAACAGCTTAAAACTTCGCTTTTCGGCAAGCAGTACATATCTTGCCCAGTAGATTTTGGGAATTTCTCACCATGATCATCATATTCAACCTTACAGCGCAGACAATCTGGATAAATGCTTTGTTGAGGTAAACTTCTTGGGATAATTGCACTGATGTGGCTGTTATGATCATCTTCTGAAGCACACGAAGTGTGTCCTGAAAATTCCCTCCACTCTCCTTTAACATGAGTGCTTGTATTTGGGGTCCATGTGACTGGAATAGTTAATCCAACCACTACAGGATACTCAAAACCGAACATTCTGCTACCATCAACTGGCAAAGACCTTAATTTCATGCGTTCCTCTTCTGTTGTTAGATTTGGAACTTCCACCTGGTACTCATCCCCCACACGAGGGTATACTCGTGTATCTTCATTGACTTCCTCTGGACATATGGGTTCTAGAAAATGCGGCTGGTCAACAAGCATCTCTTCAGGATTCCCTTCGTTATCCTTGATTTGAATAGGATCCATCTGCGCACACAAAAGAAAAAAAAAAACGGAGGTATAAGATTGGAATCCATGATATGTAAAAACATAGCTCCGATATAATATATACACATGAACAAACAGATTTACCAGATATTCTTCTCCGTTCTTGATTTCAAGATAATTCATCTGTAACATAGCGAAGGACACAGAGTATATTAGTCCATGTTTTGTCAACTTTCATCTGAACAGCAGAACATAAAACTAGGATAAATCTGCAATATACTTTTCATGCAGATAAGAAGGGAAATAGTCTTACCATGAAAGTTGGTGGATATAAAATTGGCTTTAGCCAGACCAAAATCAAAGGACAACTTGTGTCTTAGTATTCACAGATATACTGCACAAAAGAAGCATATAGCAGTTAAGGTGTTTGTTGGAACATAGTGAATTAAGTACTACTAGAACTATCGAGAAACTTATTTACTAACAGTACAAAATATGCCAAAGAAAGTAGCTGTCCAAACAAATAAAGTTAACAGTAACAACTATGTACCTAGCTAGAAGCCTAGAAGGAAAACTACTTTGATATAAGTATCAATTGATTTCAACTCGTTTCCTGAGATAAATGAGGCGTAGATGAGTTTGGACCAGGACCATCTCCAAGACCTGACTAAAACTTAGTAGCTGATAACAGTATAGCTCAAAACACGAAGTGCGGAACATACAGAGAATAGAATAATAAACACATGAGTGGTTTAGGGTGTGTATGCTCACATGTGGTAAAAAGCACTTGTACATTTCGAAATTTGAGTAAAAAATCATATGCGCACATTCTACGAATATATGTGTACCCCTATAGCAAATAATTGAATCAAAATAAGTATATTTCTGAGCTGTATGAGAAATGTACGTGCATAGTTACAACATTAGTCATTTATCTCTTTGCATTTTTGTACAGATAATAAACTACCATATTCTAGCACAAGGTTTTGCTAGCACATATATTTTTGCACAATTTAGAGATATTTTTTTCACAAGTTGTGAAAACATGGGAGTACCTTTTTCAAGCTAATAGAAGAGGATGCACATGGGCGCCGAAGATCCTGACTCAGAAAGCTACAATTGAAGGAATACAGTAAGAATGAGTTATTGCATGAACCAGGTGATATTGTGTAATATGCCAAAGACATTGTTTAAAGTCTTAACAGATCATCCTTTTGCATTCGTATGAAAAACAAATTGGACAAGGAAACATGGGCCAAGAACAAACAAGTGTTTATTACGCTGATATCTCGCGGTTCTAGAAAATCCTGCAGAATGTTTCCATGACAGTTGGGGTTCTAGTCCAACAAATCATCCCATATATATGGAATACTAGATTATCAAGTGGTATTACTCCATACACAGCAAATAAATTCACAATAAACTGAATGGATCATTGATCACGAGGATGTTGACAGGGGATCTCTGGCTGGAGAAGGCCACACGGGAGATCAGAAAAAGTTGCATCAGAACGAGGGGGCAGGTGGGAGTGCTCGCCAAGCCGGGTTACCAGATCTGGTGAACAGTAGAATCAAAGTATGTAACTCACAACATATATGCTAACACATAACTCAGTTACCTTTTCTACTGGAGTTTTGGTTAAAATGTTTGTCTTGGGGACCTCTTGAATAACGACCTACATCTAAAAGTGTTATTATCATTGAAACTGGCTGCAGGGCAGCCATCTGCTAGTGCCATGTTGAACTATAGCAACATCAGCTGCCAACTGCAGAGCTACAAGTGGCCAAGCAGATCATTCCTCCCATATCTAAACTGTAACTTTGTGGGCACTGGCTAACCTACATCTAAACAGGAAAAGAAAAGTAACTCACGGTGCCTAAAACCTACACATAGTAAATTTGTTAGCTTGTTGTTTCATATGCAGTGCATAGAAAATTCAGGAGTTTGTTGCAGCCTGAAAAAGTGACATTAGTTTCTAGAACCGATTGAATCGAGTACTACTACAATTGTTCATAAAATAAGAAGTTATAACTCCCAAGCTAGCACGAAGGCAAACTATCCCAGTACAAGTATCAATGGATTCAACCAGTTTTTCTGACTGGAATATGGCCAAGGAAACAACATTTAGGCATGAGTCTGGACCACCTAAGATCTGACTAAAACTTAGCAGCTGATAACAGCATAGCTGAAACACTCATAAACGGAAGTACGGAACATAGAGAGAATAGAAGCCACAGTTCACGGAACAGAAGTCACAATGATCATTGCACGGACAAGGCAACAGGTATTACGTCAAATACACCATGTACAAAATTCGTATTAGAACATTGCTTTGCATTTCAGTGCATGGTTCTAAAAAATCCTGGGGATTGAGCCCACAATTGAGGCTCCAACAAACCATACAACAATTTAGGCTCCAACAATATAGAGTACTGGGTTAATATCAATTGGTAGCCTCTTCTGTAGATATTGCTCCTGGCAGTTGTTTGTACCTACGGTGTCTGAATGTCTAATTTACCAATGGTTATTAACATGTATAGATTTGAATTACACATTTGCTAGGAAATGGATAAAAACTTCCCCAAAATGAGCAGTAAGGACGACCAGAGTTTAAAAGTCCAGCAAACATAATGTGTGCAAAAGCATAAACTACTTCTGCATTCAAACATTTCTTACTCTAAAATCCAAATCTAGGCGGTATTACTGCGACGAAGCAAACCCCCAAAAAAAGTAATTTTTCGACAACCACGGCTGCATTTTGCAGTCACTTCGCTCACCAACATTTTTACTAACACTTGACAGAAATTACAGGATATGGTCGATCCACACTGATCAGCACCCAAAAAAAGGGGGAGGGAGCAAAAAGTGCACCCGCAATTTGGGTTCAAAGTCATACACGGTCAACTGAGATCGATCTCGCGCGCCGAAAAACAGAAGACATAATCCAGCCATGGGTGGGTGGATCGGATTAGTACAGCACCACGCAGCTAACAAATCTCCGTGTTACCACTGACGAGGAGATAAACGAAAAGGATTTGGATTCGATTGCACGCACGCAGGCAGCAACGAAAAGATCCATCGAACCGTGGGTGTATGGATGGATGGATCGGGTAAGCACAGTGCGACGCAGCTGACAATCCGTCGGACGAAGTTAGGCGCGCTTACCAAGAAGAGAGGCCAATCTCACGGCTGGGATGGATCTCCACTGCACGCCACGCCTCGCCAGCCCACACTCCTCCGGCGAAGAGCAGGAGGACGACGAGGCGGCTGCGAGCCGTGAGCTCCTACGAGGCGGCGAGCGTGGCTGGGTGGAATGGAAGGAGTGGGAGAATGGAGGCGCTGGCGAGGACGACGGTGTGAGAGGGGTGCGTGCGTTGTTGAGACCAACGGAGGATGCAGGGGTAGAGCCGTACAGGTGGCCTAAGCCGGGCCCGGACCGGGCCGGGCCGGGCTGACCGGAGGCGGAGACGCTCCCGTCGGCCGTGCGTGTACGGGTCGCACACAGCTTTGGCAGGATGCGTGCTGTGTGCTACTGCCTCGCCGTCGCCGAGACGAATCGAGGAGGCTTGCGATGGGTAGCTGACGATGATTTTGCGTTCTTGATGATAATAAATAATGAGGTGGAAACTTTGCCACTTCCGAAATTGGAGAAATGTCGTTGCTCGAATATGACTTTTTTTTCTCGGGCTTGTTGCGTCTTTTTCCAGCGTGACACCAAATACGAGAGCTTGGAAGGGAAAAGTTATAGGATCTGAATCAGAAATACTATTATGCACCATCATGATCCAGCTGTTACCACGCTCCTTTTTTTGTTTATTTATAGTACAAGCTACTAGCTGTTACCACGCTCTTGCCCGTGGATTTTGTGGCATCAATTTAGAGATGTGTGCATTTTGGGTTGTTGCGTAAGTGTCTGAAATAGTTAAGCAAAGGTTAGTATGGGTCCATAGATTCCTAATCACTCTACTCACCATTACGAACCTAGTAGGCCCTTAAAATAGGGATGGGGCATCTATTTACGCAATGTTGTCCCCACTTTCTATTCTGTCAATATATGTCAGAAAACGACAAAGAAAAAACGCATGCTTAAAATTTATCGATTATATCTTGCAACAAAATCCCCATCAAAAATATATATTTTGCAGTAGAAAAACAGAAAATGTATCCGGCGAACCACATCCTTTTTTCAACAAAACCGAACGCACTCAATGCCATCTGTTTTAGAGCGCACGACTCTTATTGTTCTTTGTTGGTTTCGTTCGCGGGCAAGGCGTGCAGCCGTCATGGGTAGTGGGTCTTTCCGTGTGCATGGATGTTTTCTTCTAACCGTTTACTCTATGGTCGCTGGGCCACAGCAAAGCACCGCACCGGGAGCCAATCGTCATGAGTCATCCCATTGCATCTAGTTCCACCCGCCATCTACAATTTAAGGGGTGCGCCTGTTTGAGTTTTGGAAACCACGTTGCACTTCCCCCATTTCTCTTTCGTTCTCCTCTTCTCGACGAGCGGTTGAATCGGCAATTGTCTTCTCGGTGGTCGACGGTGGATCGTCGGTGAGCTCGCATTCTAAATCCTTACCGTCGGTGAGCTCGCATTCTAAATCCTTACCGCCGTTGATTTGTGGAGGAGGGAGAGCGCGCGAGTGCTCATGGGCGGCAGGATCCGCGCATTTGCATCTTTGTGTTTGATGGTTGTAGTGTGGTTGTAGTTCCGATTTGCGCGGGGAGTCCACATGTTTGTTGAATTCAATGGGTGGAGGAGGGGGTGGTCCTGCAATCCGGCGGGAATCGGCACCTATCCCCCTTGGTCAACGATTTGATGTTGAATTTGTGTTAGATTCGTGGTTGTTGATTTTTAGTGTAGAGTTTTGGGTGGGTTTTTTCGTGCGGAATTCAACACCATGTTTCGCCGTTGTGTCTGATCAATTCACTAGTTTGACTACAGGAATTGCGCCAGTCTACTAGTGCTTTCTTTGATGCATTGCTGGATTTCCTAGGAAAAACAGTGCTCTATCCCATAGGAATTTACCATGCTGGTTTAAATGGATGTATCGTGCTTGTTATCACAAACCTACCAGGGTCTATAAAATATTACTCCTAGAAATGATGTTGGAGAACTCGCCTCATCGGGGATTTGGCACGTTAGAGTGTCCTCCATGTTGTCTTTTTGCCCGCGCCTCACGCCACTAGCTCCCTGGCGCTCTCCCGACCGTCTGATCTCCACGGTCGCCCACACCCGACTGGCTTTCCTCGGAGGTCTATGATGTGTGGCTGTAGGCGCGTCCGGGCACCTCTCTGTGGTGGGTTTTTTCGCACTCGCGTGCGCCCTCTCGCACGAAGCTTCACGCGTGACGGGTGAGGCTGGGTCGCCCTGTCAACATCCACATGCGCCGGGTAGACCCGGTTGGCGTGCCGGCCGCCGGGTGAGGGTTCCCGCATGCATGGTCTCGCACGCTGCCCCGCGTGCCTCTAGTAAGGCCGAGTTGGCCTGTCAGGGTCGTTCTCCCCGTGCTGCGATGTTTCGCTCACGTCAGCCGGGCACGCGCACGCCCGGCTCGGCTTGTGAGGGTCGGTTGCGGCCGACCTAGCTGGGTAGCCTATTGCTTCACGTCCGGCTCGGCATGCTGCGAAGCGGGTGAAGCATGTTTTTTATGCTCATCACATCTTTGTATAAACCGGTTTATCTTATAAAATCTGAGGTATTCCCTCTGATATGGTCACTAATGACTAATGAAATGCATGAGATTATGAAATCCTCTCTTTATTTTTGTTTCCACGGGAAAAGAGGCTATACATGGATAAAAATCGTCACTTATATGGAAAGAAGCAAAATGGAGAAAGAAGATATCAATTGGGAGGTGCACCAGAGGAAACAGAGCGCAAGACGATGTCTGAGCATGTGCGCTCGTACCAGCACTCGTACCAAGTGCCCACGACACCGTGGCGTCCAACACTCCAACTTCTATAAAGGGCTCTGTACTAGCATCGTGAAAGAGCATCGCCAGGAACCTCCATCTATGCACCAGAAGCCATTCACAAACCCTAGCCGCCACCATTTCCCATCTCATCTCCATAGCCACCACCATCTTCACCACCTCAGCAATCCACCTCCAAGTTAGCCATACCTGTAATTGATGGCCTGCAAGTGCACATGGTTTAGTTGTAGTCTTTTCGAAGTAAGAGTATCGATCCCATAGGGAGCACCGGAATTAAGTGTTGTCTCTTGTAGTGAATTATGGATTTATGCCTGCAAGTAATTGTAGACTCCAAGCAAAGTGAGGGCAGAAATTGTTGGCGAACGTTGCATGGAAAACAAAAAAAAATCCATGCACACGCAAGATCTATCCATGGAGATGCATAGCAACGAGAGGGAAGAGTGTGTCTACGTACCCTCGTAGATCGTAAGCGGAAGCGTTTGTTAACGCGGTTAATGTAGTCAAACTTCTTTGCGATCCAACCTATCGAGTACAGAACGTACGGCACCTCCGCGTTCAACACACGTTCAGCTTGGTGACGTCCTCGCCTTCTTGATCCAGCAAGACGACGAAGTAGTGGATGAGTCCCGGCATCACGACGGCGTGGTGACGGTGGTGGTGATGCTATCTCCGCAGGGCTTCGCCTAAGCACTACGAAAATATGATCGAGGAACTAAACTGTGGAGGGGGGCGCCGGACACGGCTAAGCAATTGTCGTGGGTGTGCTAGGCGCCCTCCTCCCAGATATATATAGGTGGGGGAGGAGGGAGCAGCCAGGAGCGCCCCCAAGTAGGCTGAATCCTACTTGGGGTCCTTCCCAAGTGGCGCCCCCCTTACCATATTTGTCGGAGGGGGAAGGAAAAGGGGAAGAGGGAGGCCGAACCCCCCCCCCCCCCGTTTCCTTTCCCCCACTTGGGCGGCTGCCATAGGAGGGTGTACCAGCCCCTTGTGGGCTGGTGTGCTCCCCTCTAATGGCCGAATAGGCCCATTACCCTCCCGGGGGTGTCCGGTACCCCCTCCGGTATTCCGA
The DNA here is from genome assembly GCF_018294505.1 of Triticum aestivum. Taxonomy (NCBI): domain Eukaryota; kingdom Viridiplantae; phylum Streptophyta; class Magnoliopsida; order Poales; family Poaceae; genus Triticum; species Triticum aestivum. Next base: position 164,500,868 of record NC_057799.1, on the reverse strand, counting down.
TGACTGCCCGGTACACTCCGAAACACTTTCGGTGTCCGAATACCATTGTCCTACATATCAATCTTTACCTCTCGACCATTTCGAGACTCCTCGTCATGTCCGTGATCTCATCCGGGACTCCGGACAACATTCAGTCACAAAATCATATAACACTATATCGTCAACGAACGTTAAGTGTGCGGACCCTACGGGTTCGAGAACTATGTAGACATGACCAAGACACCTCTCCGGTCAATAACCAATAGCGGAACCTAGATGCCCATATTGGCTCCTACATATTCTACAAAGATCTTTATCGGTCGAACCTTATGACAACATACGCAATTCTCTTTGTCCATCGGTATGTTACTTGCCCGAGATTCGATCGTCGGTATCTTCATACCTAGTTCAATCTCGTTACTGGCAAATCTCTTTCCTCGTTCTGTAATACATCATCTTGCAACTAACTCCTTAGTCACTTTGCTTGCAAGGCTTCTTATGATGTGTATTACCGAGAGGGCCTAGAGATACCTCTCCGATATTCGGAGTGACAAATCCTAATCTCGATCTATGTCAACTCAACAAACACTTTCGGAGATACCTGTAGAGCATCTTTATGATCACCTAGTTACGTTGTGACGTTTGATAGCACACAAGGTATTCCTCGGTATCCGGGAGTTGCATAATCTCATAGTCGAAGGAATATGTATTTGTCATCAAGAAAGGAGTAGCAATAAACTGAACGATCAATATGCTAAGCTAACAGATGGGTCTTGTCCATCACATCATTCTCCTAATGATGTGATCCCGTTATAAATGACAACACATGTCTATGGTTAGGAAACCTTAACCATCTTGGATCAACGAGCTAGTTGATACGTCTCCAACGTATCTATAATTTTTTATTGTTCCATGCTATTATATTATCTGTTTTGGATGTTTTATATGCATTAATATGCTATTTATATTATTTTTGGGACTAACTTATTAACCTAGAGCCCAGTGTCAGTTTCTGTTTTTCCCTTGTTTTGAGTTTTACAGAAAAGGAATATCAAACGGAGTCCAAACGGAATAAAACTTTCGCGATGATTTTTCTTGGACCAGAAGACACACGTAGGACTTAGAGATGAAGTCAAAGGAGTCCCGAGGAGGCCACAAGCCTCCAGGGCGCGCCCTAGGGGGGACGCCCCCTGGCTAGTGGGCCCCTCAGAGCTCCTCTAACCCTAATTCTTGTCCTATAAATTCCCAAATATTCCCAAACGACCAGAAGCGTCCACCAAAACACTTTTCCACCGCCGTAACCTTCTGTTCCTGTGAGATCCCATCTTCGGGCCTTTTCTGGCATCCTGCCGGAGGGGGATTCGATCACGGAGGGCATCTACATCAACTCTATTGCCCTTCCGATGAAGCGTGAGTTAGTTTACCATAGACCTATGGGTCCATAGCTAGTAGGTAGATGACTTCTTCTCTCTCTTTGATCCTCAATACAATGTTCTCCTCGATGTTCTTGGAGATCTATCCGATGTAATCTTCTTTTGCGGTGTGTTTGTCGAGATCGATGAATTGTGGATTTGTGATCAGCTTATCTATGAATATTATTTGAATCTTCTCTGAATTCTTATATGCATGATTTGGTATCTTTGTATTTCTCTTTGAATTATCGGTTTGGTTTGGCCAACTAGATTGGTTTTTCTTGCAATGGGAGAGGTGCTTAGTTTTGGGTTCAATCTTGCGGCGTCCTCACCCAGTGACAAAGTAGGGGTAGCGAGGCACGTATTTGTATTGTTGCCATCAAGGGTAAAAAGATGGGGTTTTCATCATATTGCTTGAGTTTATCCATCTACATCATGTCATCTTGCTTAAGGTGTTACTCCGTTCTTATGAACTTAATACTCTAGATGCATGCTGCATAGTGGTCGATGTGTAGAGTAATAGTAGTAGATGTAGGCAGGAGTCGGTCTACTTGACATGGACGTGGTGCCTATATTCATAATCATTGCCTTGGATATCATCATAACTTTATGCTTTTCTATCAATTGCTCGACAGTAATTGTTCACCCACCGTATTATTTGCCTTCAAGAGAGAAGCCTCTAGTGAAACATATGGCCCCCGGGTCTATTTTCCATCTTATATTTTCAGATCTATATACCAAAAATACCTTGCTGCAATTTATTTACTTTTATTTTATTTAAATTTTTAGTAATCTTTTATATCTATCTCTATCAGATCTCACCTTTGCAAGTGACCGTGAAGGGATTGACAACCCCTTTATCACGTTGGGTGCAAGTGTTTGATTGTTTGTGTAGGTGCATATATCGGGGACTTGCGTGTTTCTCCTACTAGATTGATACCTTGGTTCTTAACTGAGGGAAATACTTATCTCTACTTTGCTGCATCACCCTTTCCTCTTCAAGAGAAAAATCAACACAAGCTCAAGAAGTAGCAGGAAGAATTTCTGGCGCCGTTGCCAGTGAGATCTACATCAAGCCTACCAAGTACCCACCATAAACTCTCATCTTTTGCATTACATTATTTTCCATTTGCCTCTCGTTTTCCTCTCCCCCACTTCTAAAATGTTTTCAGAAAAACACAAAAAGATTTGCCCTTTTATTCGCCTTCTTTCCATATGCCTTTTTGCTCATTTGCTATCTTTGCTTGTGTTGCCATGTGCCTTCTATTTGCTTGCATCTTTGCTTGCTAAAAATCTACTAATATGGATCCACTTAAAGTTTTCTACTTGGATCATCTTCGATCCATATGTGCTCGTGCTGAAACTCCAACTAGTTTAGTTGAGGGAAAATCTTTAGATGAGCATGCTCATTTTTTGCGTCACTGTTTGTTTGAAAAAGGGAGACTCTTATGGAATCAAATAAATTGTTTGCTATGTTATGCTTGGAATCTTTGTGAACTTTGTGGTTTTACTCGTTGCTCTAAGAACCCTAAGAAACACCTTCCCTACCTATGTGAGTTTAATGATAATGAAATATTATCTTCTTATGAAAAGGGTGTTTATAGTTACTATGATATCGAACAAATTGAAGAATTTGTTGCTTTTAAGGGTGCTTATGAAGTTGCTTCTTTAATTGAAAAGTATGAAATTACTCTCTACAAATCTAATTTTTTTGACATACTTAAATATTGCTATGAAAACTATGCTCATAATGCCTATGTTAAGGAATTTATTGAGAGAATGACCGTTGCTTTGGAAGAAAATAATGATATGCATGAATCTATAGATAATTATGATTCTGATGATTTGATTGAAATATCCCTTGATGAACATGATGGTTTCTATTCTTATGGCCATGATGCCAGTATTTATAGAGATGAATTTGCTGTAGTTCCTTATGTTAAACATGAGATTATTGCTATTGCACCCATACTTGATAGTTCCTTGAATCAAAAGCATGATTGCAATGATGTTATTATGAATTCTATTAAGGTCAATTGTGCTAATAATATGCAAAACCCCAAGCTTGGGGATGCAAGTTTTGCTATGTCCGCTACTTATTGCAATGATCATGACTGGGGTGATAACGCTTCTTATGATCTTGAAATTTTATTTAAGCCTCATGATGAATATGTTAGCTATAATATTGAAAGTAGATTTGGAAGAGTGTCAACTTTAGGAATTAATGGTCCCACTACTTTGGAGCTTGATTGATCTTATGAAATTTTTGATAAAAGTGGGCTTAGAGAAGTAATGACTTTATTTTATGTTGATCCCACTATTTTGGAAAAGTGTCAACTTTGCATGCATGAGGATCATAAAGAGAAGATTTTATGTGATAGCTATATTGCTGAATTTTATTATGATCCTACATGTAATTATTACGAGAGAGGAAAATATGGTTGTGGAAATCTTCATGTTACTAAATTACCTCTCGTTATGTTGAGATTGCTATTGTTTCTTTCTTCTTCTTTGCATATGCTAGGATTTGCTTGCCTTGATAATTTGTTTGCCTATAAGATGCCTATGCATAGGAAGTATGTTATACTTAGATGTGTTTTTCACGTACTATATGATGCTCTCTTTGTGCTTCAATTCTTGTCTTTCATGTGAGCATCATTAAAATTATCAACGCCTAGCTAAAAGGCTTTAAAGAAAAGCGCTTGTTGGGAGACAACCCAATATTTTTATTTCCTTTTTTTGGATAATTCTGTCATCTAGCCTCTGGTTAGATGTATTTTGGAGTTTTAATTTAGTGTTTGAGCCAAGTAAGACCTTTGGGATGGCTTATGGTGATAGTTAATTTGATCTTGCTGAAAACAGAAATTTTTGCGCCGAGTCACAGAATTGTTAAAAATCACAGAAGCGTGATAAAACTCTGAATGTTTTACACAAGATTGATATACAAATTGCCCAGGTTGTCCTAATTTTTCAGAATTTTTGGAGTTACAAAAGTATTCGAAGTTTTCAGATTGCTACACACTGTTCTGTTTTTCACAAATTCTGTTTTCTATGTGTTGTTTGCTTATTTTGATGAATCTATGGGTAGTATCGGGGGGTATGAACCATGGAGAAGTTGGAATACAGTAGATATTACACCAATATAAATAAAGAATGAGTTCACAGCAGTACCAAAAAGTGGTGATTTATTTTCTTATACCAACGAATCTCATGAGTTTTCTTGTTGAGTTTTGTGTTGTGAAGTTTTTAAGTTATGGGTAAAGATTTGATGGACTACGGAATAAGGAGTGGCAAGAGCCTAAGCTTGGGGATGCCCAAGGCACCCCAAGGTAATATTCAAGGACAACCAAGCATCTAAGCTTGGGGATGCCCCGGATGGCATCCCCTCTTTCGTCTTCTTTTTATAGGTAAACTTACTTGAGGCTATATTTTTACCACATGATATGTGTTTTGCTTGGAGCGTCTTGTATGATATGAGTCTTTACTTTTCATTTTGCCACAATCATCCTTGTTGTACACACCTATTGAGAGGGACACGCATGAATCGTGATTTATTAGAATACTCTATGTGCTTCACTTATATCTTTTGAGCTAGGCAATTTTGCTCTAGTGCTTCACTTATATCTTTTTAGAGCACGGCGGTGGCTTTATTTTATAGAAATTGTTGAATTCTCAGGCTTCACTTATATTATTTTGAGATTCTTTCTAAACAGCATGGTAATTTGCTTTGGTTACGAATTTAGTCCTAATATGATGGGCATCCAAGAGGGTTATAATAAAAACTTTCATATAAAGAGCGTTGAATGATATGAGAAGTTTGATTCCTTATGATTGTTTTGAGATATAGAGATGGTGATATTAGAGTCATGCTAGTGAGTAATTGTGGATTGGTAGAAATACTTGTGTTAAAGTTTGTGATTCTCGTAGCATGCACGTATGGTGAACCGTTATGTGATGAAGTCGGAGCATGATTTATTTATTGATTGTCTTCCTTATGAGTGGCGGTCGGGGACGAGCGATGGTCTTTTCCTACCAATCTATCCCCCTAGGAGCATACGTGTAGTACTTTGTTTTGATAGCCAATAGACTTTTGCAATAAGTATGTGAGTTCTTTATGACTAATGTTGAGTCCATGGATTATACGCACTCTCACCCTTCCACCATTGCTAGCCTCTCTAGTACCGCGCAACTTTCGCTGGTGCATTAAACCCACCATATACCCTTCCTCACAACATCCACCATACCTACCTATTATGGCATTTCCATAGCCATTCCGAGATATATTGCCATGTAACTTCCACTGTTCCGTTTTATTATGACACGTACCATCATTGTCATATTGCTTTGCATGATCGTAAGATAGCTAGCATGATGTTTTCATGGCTTGTCTATTTTTTGATGTCATTTGATACGCTAGATCATTGCACATCCCGGTACACTGCCGGAGGCATTCATATAGAGTCGTATTTTGTTCTAGTATCGAGTTGTAATTCTTGAGTTGTAAGTAAATAAAAGTGTGATGATCATCATTATTAGAGCATTGTCCCATGTGAGGAAAGGATGATGGGAGCTATGATTCCCTCACAAGTTGGGATGAGTCTCCGGACTTTATAAAAAATAAAAGAGGCCAAAGAAGCCCACAAAAAAAGAGGCCAAAGAAGCCCACCAAAAAAATGAGAGAAAAGAGAGAAGGGACAATGTTACTATTCCTTTTCCACACTTGCGCTACAAAGTAGCACCATGATCTTCATGATAGAGAGTCTCCTATGTTGTCACTTTCATATACTAGTGGGAATTTTTCATTATATAACTTGGCTTGTATATCCCAATGATGGGCTTCCTCAAATTGCCCTAGGTCTTCGTGAGCAAGCGAGTTGGATGCACACTCCGTTGCATGGCAATCCCCACTCACTCAAATTGATATGCTTGAAGGATCATTGTTTTTAAGTCAACATTAAACTTTTGTTTTGAATCTTATGGATTTGAACATTCATGCCACAATAAATAAAATTACATGGATAAATATGTTAGGTAGCATTCCATATCAAAATTTCTGTTTTTATCATTTACCTACTCGAGGACGAGTAGGAATTAAGCATGGGGATGCTTGATACGTCTCCAACATATCTATAATTTTTTACTGTTCCATGCTATTATATTATCTGTTTTCGATGTTTTATATGCATTAATATGCTATTTTATATTATTTTTGGGACTAACTTATTAACCTAGAGCCTAGTGCCAGTTTCTGTTTTTTCCTTGTTTTTGAGTTTTTCAGAAAAGGAATATCAAACGGAGTCCAAACGGAATAAAACTTTTGCGATGATTTTTCTTGGACCAGAAGACACATGTAGGACTTGGAGATGAAGTCAGAGGAGTCCCGAGGAGGCCACAAGCCTCCAGGGCGCTTGTGGGCCCCTCGGAGCTCCTCTAACCCTAATTCTTGGCCAAATATTCCCAAACGACCGGAAGCGTCCACCAAAATACTTTTCCACCGCCGTAACCTTCTGTTCGCGTGATATCCCATCTTCGGGCCTTTTCTGGCATCCTGCCAGAGGGGGATTCGATCATGGAGGGCATCTACATCAACTCCATTGCCCTTTCGATAATGCATGAGTAGTTTACCACATACCTACGGGTCCATAGCTAGTAGGTAGATGGCTTCTTCTCTCTCTTTGATCCTCAATACAATATTCTCCTCGATGTTCTTGGAGATCTATCCGATGTAATCTTCTTTTGCGGTGTGTTTGTCGAGATCGATGAATTGTGGATTTATGATCAGCTTATGTATGAATATTATTTGAATCTTCTTTGAATTCTTATATGCATGATTTGATATCTTTGTATTTCTCTTTGAATTATCAGTTTGGTTTAGCCAGCTAGATTGGTTTTTCTTGCAATGGGAGAGGTGCTTAGTTTTGGGTTCAATCTTGCGGTGTCCTCACCCAGTGAAAAAGTAGGGGTAGCGAGGCACGTATTTGTATGGTTGCCATCAAGGGTAAAAAGATGGGGGTTTCATCATATTGCTTGAGTTTATCCCTCTACATCATGTCATCTTGCTTAAGGCATTACTCCGTTCTTATGAACTTAATACTCTAGATGCATGCTGGATAGCAGTCGATGTGTGGAGTAATAGTAGTAGATGTAGGCAGGAGTCGGTCTACTTGACACGGACGTGATGCCTATATTCATAATCATTGCCTTCGATATCGTCATAACTTTGCGCTTTTCTATCAATTGCTCGACAGTAATTTGTTCACCCACCATATTATTTGCCATTAAGAGAGAAGCCTCTAGTGAAACCTATGGCCCCCGGGTCTATTTTCCATCTTATATTTTCAGATCTATATACCAAAAATACCTTGCTGCGATTTATTTAGGTTTTAGTAATCATTTATATCTACCTCTATCAGATCTCACCTTTGCAAGTGACTTTGAAGGGATTGACAACCCATTTATCGCATTGGGTGCAAGTGTTTGATTGTTTGTGTAGGTGCATATATTGGGGACTTGCGTGTTTCTCGTACTGGATTGATACCTTGGTTCTTATCTGAGGGAAATACTTATCTCTACTTTGCTGCATCACCCTTTCCTCTTCAAGGGAAAAACCAACGCAAGCTCAAGATGTAGCACTAGTCTAGTAGAGGCTTACTAGGGACACGGTCTTTGTTTATGTATTCACACATGTATTTAAGTTTCTGATCAATACAATTCTAGCATGAATAATAAACCTTTATCATGAATAAGGAAATATTAAATAACAACTTTATTATTGCGTCTTGGGCATTTTTCCTTCAGTCTCCCACTTGCACTAGAGTCAATAATCCAGATTACATTGTAATGAATCTAACACCCATGGAGTCTTGGTGCTGATCATGTTTTGCTCGCGGAAGAGGCTTAGTCAATGGGTCTGCCACATTCAGATCCGTATGTATTTTGCAAATCTCTAGTCTCCATCCTTGACCTTTTCACGAATGGAGTTGAAGCATCTCTTGATGTGTTTGGTTCTCTTGTGAAACCTGGATTCCTTTGCTAAGGCAATTGCTCCAGTGTTGTCACAAAAGATTTTCATTGGACCCGATGCACTGGGTATTACACCCAGGTCGGATATGAACTCCTTCATCCAGACTCCTTCACGCGCTGCTTCCAAAGCAGCCATGTACTCCGCTTCACACGTAGATTCCGCCACGACGCTTTGCTTGGAACTGCACCAACTGACAGCTCCACCGTTCAATATAAATATGTATCCGGTTTGTGGCTTAGAGTCATCCGGATCAGTGTCGAAGCTAGCATCGACGTAACCATTTACGACGAGCTCTTCGTCACCTCCATAAATGAGAAACATATCCTTGGTCCTTTTCAGGTACTTTAGGATGTTCTTGACCGTTGTCTAGTGATCCACTCCTGGATTACTTTGGTACCTCCCTGCCAGACTTATGGCAAGGCACACATCAGGTCTGGTACACAACATAGCATACATGATAGAACCTATGGCTGAGGCATAGGGAATGACTTTCATTTTCTCTCTATCTTTTGCAGTGGTTGGGCTTTGAGTCTGACTCAAATTCACACATTGTAACACAGGCAAGAACCCTTTCTTTGACTGATCCATTTTGAACTTCTTCAAAACTTTATCAAGGTATGTGCTTTGTGAAAGTCCTATCAAGCGTCTTGATCTATCTCTATAGATCTTGATGCCCAAAATATAAGCAGCTTCACCGAGGTCTTTCATTGAAAAATTCTTATTCAAGTATCCTTTTATGGTATCCAGAAATTCTATATCATTTCCAATCATCCACATATAATATTAGAAATGCTACATAGCTCCCACTCACTTTCTTGTAAATACAGGCTTCACCGTAAGTCTGTAAAATCCATATGCTTTGATCACCTCATCAAAGCGTATATTCCAACTCCCAGATGCTTGCACCAGTCCATAGATGGATCGCTGGAGCTTGCACACTTTGCTAACACCTTTAGGATCGACAAAACCTTCTGGTTGCATCATATACAACTCTTCTTTAAGAAATCCATTAAGGAATGCAGTTTTGACGTCCATTTGCCAGATTTCATAATCATATAATGCGGCAATTGCTAACATCATTCGGACAGATTTAAGCATCGCTACGGGTGAGAAAGTCTCAACGTAGTCAACTCATTGAACTTGTCAAAAACCTTTCGCAACAAGTCGAGCTTTGTAGACAGTAACATTACCATCAGCGTCAGTCTTCTTCTTGAAGATCCATTTATTCTCTATGAGTTGTCGATCATCGGGCAAGTCCACCAAAGTCCATACTTTGTTCTCATACATGGATCCTATCCCAGATTTCATGGCCTCAAGCCATTTATCGGAATCTGGGCTCATCTAGCTTCTTCATAATCTGTAGGTTCGCCTTGGTCTAGTAACATGACTTCCAGGACAGGATTACCGTACCACTCTGGTGCAGATCGTGCTCTGGTCGACCTACGAGGTTCAGTAGTAACTTGATCTGAAGTTTCATGATCATTATCATTTTCTTCCTCTCTAGTTGGTGTAGGCATCACAAGAACGGTTTTCTGTGATGTGCTACTCTCAAATTCGAGATAAGGTACAATTACCTCATGAAGTTCTACTTTCCTCCCACTCACTTCTTTCAAGAGAAACTCCTTCTCTAGAAAGGACCCATTCTTGGCAACAAATATCTTGCCTTCGGATCTGTGGTAGTAGGTCTACCCAATTGTTTCCTTAGGGCATCCTATGAATATGCACTTCTCTAATTTGGGTTCAAGCTTATCAGGATGAAGCCTTTTGACATAAATGTCGCAACCCCAAACTATAAGAAACGACAGCTTGGGTTTCTTGCCAAGCCAAAGTTCATATGGTGTCGTCTCAACGGATTTAGATGGTGCCCTATTTAATGTGAAATGCGGCTGTCTCTAATGCATAACCCCAAAATGATAGTGGTAATTCGGTAAGAGACATCATTGATCGCACCATATCTAATAAAGTACGGTTACGACGTTCCGACACACCATTACGCTGTGGTGTTCCAGGTGGCGTGAGTTGTGAAACAATTCCACATTGTTTTAAATGAAGGCCAAACTCATAACTCAAATATTCGCCTCCACGATCAGATTATAGAAACTTTATTTTCTTGTTACGATGATTCTCCACTTCACTTTGAAATTCTGTGAACTTTTCAAATGTTTCAGACTTGTGTTTCATCAAGTAGATATACCCATACCTACTCAAATCATCTGTGAAGGTCGGAAAATAACGATACCCACCGCGTGCCTCAACACTCATCAGACCGCATACATCGGTATGTATTATTTCCAATAAGTCATTAGCTCGCTCCATTGTTCCATAGAAAGGAGTTTTAGTCATCTTGCCCATGAGGCATGGTTCGCAAGTATCAAGTGATTCCAAAAGTCCATCCGCATGGAGTTTCTTCATGCGCTTTACACCAATATGATCTAAACGGCAGTGCCACAAGTATGTTGCACTATCATTATCAACTTTGCATCTTTTGGCATCAATATTATGAATATGTGTATCACAACGATCGAGATTCAACAAGAATAGACCATTCATCAAGGGTGCATGACCATAAAAGATATTACTCATATAAATAGAATAACCATTATTCTGCGATTTAAATGAATAATCGTCTCGCAATAAATAAGATCCAGATATAATGTTCATGCTCAACGCGGGCACCAAATAACAATTATTGAGGTCTAAAATTAATCCCGAAGGTAGATGTAGAGGTAGCGTGCCGACGGCGATCACATGGACCTTGGAACCATTCCCGACGCGGATCGTCACCTTCTCCTTAGCCAATCTTTGTTTATCCCGCAACTCCTATTTCGAGTTACAAATATGAGCAACCGAACCAGTATTAAATAACCAGGCGCTACTACGAGCATTAGTAAGGTACACATCAATAACATGTATATCAAATATACCTTTGTTCACTTTGCCATCCTTCTTATCCGCCAAGTCTTTAGGGCAGTTCCACTTCCAGTGACCATTTCCTTTGCAGTAGAAGCACTTAGTTTCAGGCTTGGGTCCAGCTTTGGGCTTCTTCCCGGGAGTGGCAACTTGCTTGCCATTCTTCTTGAAGTTCCCTTTCTTTCCCCTTCCCTTTTTATTTAAACTAGTGGTCTTGTTAACCGTCAACACTTGATGCTCCTTCTTGATTTCTACCTCCGCGGCCTTAAGCATTGCGAAGAGCTCAGGAATCATTTTATTCATCCCTTGCATATTATAGTTCATCACAAATCCTTTGTAGCTTGGTGGCAGTGACTGAAGAACTCTGTCAATAACACTATCAACTGGAAGTCAACTCCCAGTTGAGTCAAGTGGTTATTATACCCAGACATTTTGAGTATGTGTTCACTGACTGAACTATTCTCCTCCATCTTGCAGCTATAGAACTTGTTGGAGACTTCATATCTCTCAACCTGGACATTTGCTTGAAATATTAACTTCAACTCTTGGAACATCTCATATGCTCTATGACTGTCGGATTTCGGGTTCCGCAGACCCTTGAGAGGTTCGAACTCTGGGGTGCGTGCGAAGGACTCAACCTCCCCAGTTGTAGCGACCCGACCTCAGACGGTCAAGTCTCTGTGCTTCATTGTCATCCCTAGATCAGTAATGCTGACACACACAGTACTTGAATGGATTTATAACAGAGTAGCAATCACACACTTATTACATCGAATGTCTCAAGAGAGAACTTAATACAATAAATATGGCTTAAGGCGATCTAAATAAGATAACAACGGAAGGCTTGGAAGATAAAGTGAGTCCATCAACTCCAACGGCAAAGCTAAGTGCATGACAATGACTTAGCGCACCTTACTCCTCGTCTGAAAAGTCTACAACATGATATGTTGCAGCCCGAAACGGGTCAGCACATGGAATATGCTGGCAATATAACACAGTAGAGCAATAAACAGATAAATGCTATCACTATATGCATATATGGATGGTGGAGGCTCTATGGTTATAGTGTTTTGCGAAAAGCCAGTTTTTCCCTACAACAAAGGAATATGTTTTATTTAACTATCATGGTGGGTGAAACATCATTGAGAAGGTTCCTCCATCTCAATCCCAATTAAAGTAGTCATTATCATCCCAAAAAATTAATTTAGAGCGATGAGATCAAATCAATAATTCAAGTACCAGATACTCAAGATGTCCATAACTGGGGACACGGCTAACCATGATTAATTTGTACACTCCGCAGAGGTTTGCGCACTTTTCCCCACAAGACTCAATCTCCTCCGTTGGATTCCTCGCACTACATGGTGTTTGAGAAACGGATGACCGAGACACAGTCTTTCAGAAACATTAACTCTTTACTCTGGGTGGACAGTTACACGTACTTTCCCCTACATCTGCTAGCCCACCACTGAAAGAGGTCATGCATAATACTTAACTATGCTAGAGCCCATAATAGCTTGTGGTCGCACACGACAGTTTCTAGCATGAATAATTTTATGATCCCTTTGAGCCTGGGTGGCGGACCGTAGGATGATCACACGGGTACTCCGGGATATCCTAGGACAACACTGGATTCTCCAGGTGCCCACAAGAAATCCACCCAGATGTGTATTAAAGTTGCCACCTTAACTTGAACCATTAATTAACAACTCACATCTGTCATGGATACACTCAAATCCAATCCACGTCTACGAGCATAGCATGGCAATATAAGCATAACGTAGAAGTAACTCCCAAGGGTTTGATAATAAAACAGGTGATAGGTTCTACCTCATCATCTACTTCCCAGTACCCACAAGTTAATCGCATCCTAATCATGCAGTGTTGGAGGATTGTAACTAATGCATAAAAACTGGGTATGAAAAGAGTATGATCAATGTGTTACTTGCCTTGCTGACGGTCTGCAAATCCTAAAGACTCGTAGTAGCATGTTTCGCACTCCGGGAATTCTATCGCAAACAAACAATAGCATACATAAGCAATCAAGCAAAGAAGCACGGGTAAAACTCAAATAATAAGATCTAACCAGAAAGTTCAACTGAGGAACTCCGGTTTGCAAAAAGAATCAAATCTAACGGAGTAACAAAACTCAAACCATGAAAGAAACAAGATCTGTTTACTAATCTGGACTAAAGTCAAATTTTACAGTACCGAAATCTTGTTCAAGTTGGTTAAACAGAAAGAGGGCTTCGAGACGAAGATCTAGGCGCTTGTTTCACCTGATTTGGATAAACGAGCGAAAAGATAAACTAAAACGAAGATCAGGGCAAAAATCGCGATCGAAAATAATCGCGGAACAACCTGAAAAATAAAACGAGACGAACGGGCTAACGAACGAACGTTTGCTGTCTGCGGCTAACTGACGAACAACGTTCGTTAAAACGAACGTACGACGAACGTCCGCTAAACAACTAAATCAAGAAAAGCAAACCTATAAAATAAAGAATGCATCTAGGGTTTAAAAAAACCCGGGGTTTTTACCTAAAAACCAAATAAACCGGCGGCTAGGATCGGATCGGGACGGCGGCGGCTCCGGCGGCGTGCGGCGCGGCTCCGGCGAGGCGAGGCGCTGCGGGCGACGGCGGGGAAGTGGCGGTGCGCGGGCAGCGGCGGCGGCGCTCGGGAGGCGGGGCTGCGGCGGCGTGGGCTCGGGCGGCGGCGGCTTGGGCTCCAGGGGGGCCCGAGGGGGTATTTAAGAGGGGGGCGAGGCGGTGGCGCGCCCGACTTGGGGAGGGGGTCAGCGCGGCGGGCGTGGCATGGACTCCTCCGAGTCCGGCGGCGACACGGGACGGGGAGGGCGGTGCGGCAGCTGTGCCTCGGCCCAGTTCGGTCCGTCGGGGAGTTTTTTTAAACACATTTCGCCAGAAAAATCCTAATAAATAAAATAAAAATCTAAAAATGCCGAAACAAATTTTCACCGTCTAAATAGAATATTTAGAACGAAGTGAACATTTTCTTGGCCCTAAAGTGCAATTTTGAAAAATGCATATTTTTCTAATTCAAATAAAATTGCAATAAAATTCAAATAAAATTACTTATTTGATTTTAGTATTTTTCTTCCAATATTTCATTCACTTTGGAGAAGTCATATTATCTCCTCTCATATATTTTAATATGAAATATTGTCGGAGAGGAAAAATAATTAAAACCAGATGATCCTTGTTTCGATATTTGAAAAAAAAATTCAAATATGAAAAACGTGAAATCCCCAACTCTCTCCGTGGGTCCTTGAGTTGCTTAGAATTTTGAGGATCGCAAAATTAAATGCAATAAAATATGATATGCATGGATGACCTATGTATAACATTCCAAATTGAAAATTTGGGATGTTACAAACCTACCCCCCTTAAGATGAATCTCGTCCTCGAGATTCGGGTTGGCTAGCAAATAGGTGTGGGTGGTCTTTGCGTAGATCATCCTCTCGTTCCCAGGTAGCTTCATCCTCGGTATGGTGGCTCCACTTAACTTTGCAAAACTTGATAACTTTGCCGCGAGTGGCTCGACTGGCAAACTCGAGAATTTTGACAGGTTTCTCCTCATAGGTCAAATCACTATCCAACTGAATTGCTTCCAGGGGCACTGTATCTCTCAGAGGAATATCGTCCATCTCTGCATGGCACTTCTTCAACTGGGACACGTGAAAGACATCATGAACTCCTGACAGTCCTTCGGGTAACTCCAACTTGTAGGCTACTTCTCCCATGCGTTCCAAAACACAGTATGGTCTTACAAATCTCGGGGCTAGCTTTCCCTTAACTCCAAAACGTTTAACTCCTCGCAGAGGTGACACTCGCAGATATGTTGTGTCTCTGATTTCATAAACTACCTCCTTGCATTTTGAGTCTGCATAGCTCTTCTGTCTAGACTGGGCTACCTTTAGTCTGTCTCGAATCAGCTTAACCTTCTCTTCTGACTCTTTAATCAAATCCGGTCCAAACAACTGACGGTCTCCGACTTCATCCCACATCAACGGTGTTCTGCACCTCCTTCCATACAAAGCTTCGAAAGGTGCCATCTTCAAACTGGCCTGGTAGTTGTTGTTGTATGAGAACTCCGCGTATGGCAAATTGTCATCCCAACTAGATCCATAATCTAGCGCACAAGCTCTCAACATGTCCTCCAGAATCTGATTGACTCTCTCGGTCTGTCCATCTGTCTGTGGATGAAATGTTGTACTGAACTCTAGCCTGGCACCCAAAGTCTGGTGCAGTTGGTGCCAAAACTTTGAAGTAAACTGTGTTCCTCTATCTGATACGATGGTCCTCGGAACTCCATGCAGACATACGATCCTAGTCATATATATCTTGGCCAACTTTGCGCTTGTATAAGTGGTTTTTACTGGGATAAAGTGAGCCACTTTAGTCAAACGATCAACTACTACCCAGATAGAATCATATCCCGATCGGGTCCTGGGTAATCCGGTGATAAAGTCCATGCCAAGCTTGTCCCACTTCCATTCGGGTATCGGCATAGGCTGCAGTAATCCTGCTGGCTTCTCATGTTCTGCCTTCACTCTCTGGCATACATCACATACGGCTACATACTCGGCAATATCCTTCTTCATTCCAGTCCACCAGAAACGCTCCTTCAAATCTAAATATGTCTTGGTGTTTCCGGGGTGTATCGAGTATGGCGAGTCATGAGCTTCCTGTAGTATCAACTTCCTGATCTCGACATTATTGGGCACATATACACAGTCCTCAAACCACAAGGTGTCATGCTCATCCTCACGAAAACCTTTGGCTTTTCCTTCACTCATCTTCTCCTTTATCTCGGCAATTTCTTTGTCATCCTTCTGAGCTTCTCGAATCTTTCCCAATAATGTTGACTGAACCTCCAATGCTGCTACAAAACCTCTAGGAACTATCTCCAAACGAAGCTCCCTGAGATCTTCGGCCAAATCCTTTGGTAACCCTCTGCTCACGAGCGTATTGGCATAACTCTTCCGGCTCAAAGCGTCTGCTACGACATTGGCCTTGCCTGGATGATAGTGCAACTTCATATCATAATCCTTTATGAGTTGCAACCATCTCCTCTGCCTGAGGTTCAGCTCCTTCTGAGTGAAAATGTACTTCAAACTCTTATGATCTGTGTACACATCACAACGGTTTCCAATCAGAAAATGTCTCCAGGTCTTGAGTGCATGCACTACAGCTGCTAACTCCAAATCATGCGTAGCATAATTCAACTCATGGGGTCGAAGCTGACGTGAGGCATATGAAACAACTCTTCCGTCTTGCATAAGTACTCCTCCAAGTCCTAAACGAGATGCGTCGCAATACACTTGGAAATCCTTGTGTATATCCGGCACAATTAGCACTGGGGCTGTAACCAAGCGTTTCTTCAACTCCTGGAAACTTGCTTCACATTCTTTAGTCCAATGGAACTTGGTATCCTTCTTCAACAATGCCGTCATAGGCTTCGCAATCTTGGAAAAATTCTCAATGAATCTTCGATAGTATCCCGCGAGTCCAAGAAAACTGCGGATCTCTCCAACAGAGGTGGGTGCCAACCACTCAGTGATTGACTGAACCTTGGTAGGATCCACTGCTATACCTTCTCCTGATATAACATGTCCAAGAAATCCAACTTCCTTCAGCCAAAACTCACATTTGCTGAACTTGGCATATAACTGATGTTCCCTGAGTTTCTCAAGAACCAAACATAAATGCTCCTTGTGTTCTTCTTCATTCTTCGAGTACACAAAGATATCATCAATGAACACCACGACAAACTTATCCAAGAATTCCATGAACACCTTATTCATCATACTCGTGAAATAGGCAGGGGCGTTAGTCAGTCCGAATGACATAACCGTATACTCATATAGCCCGTACCATGTGGTGAAAGCTGTCTTAGGTATATCTTTTTCCCGGATCTTCAGCTGGTGGTATCCTGATCGCAGGTCGATCTTTGAAAACACTTTAGCTCCTTGTAGCTGGTCAAACAAATCATTGATCATCGACAGTGGGTACTTGTTCTTGATGGTCACCTCATTCAAGGCTCGATAATCAACAACCATTCTTAAGGATCCATCCTTCTTCTCAACCAAGAGCACTGGGGCTCCCCATGGTGATGAACTTCGTCGAATGTAACCTTTCTCCAATAACTCCTTAATCTGCTTCTTGATCTCTTCCAGATCATTTGCGGGCATCCGGTACGGTCTCTTCGATATCGGTCCGGTGCCTGGCAACAGCTCTATCAAAAACTCGATGTCTCGATCTGGCGGCATGCCTGGTAGCTCCTCTGGAAATACGTCTGGGTAATCCTTCACTACAGGTACTTCCTCCTGAACAACTCGAAGAATGCCTGGATACATACTTGATCCTTTTTCCCTCTGGGGTGGTAAGTAAAATCGACTTACTGGCGCAGTCGATGTTTCCCCCATATATCGATAGCCAATCCATTCCTAGTATCACATCCAATCCTTGTGACTCCAAAATTATCAGGTCTGAGGGGAAAACATGGCTCCCAATGGTCAATGGCATATGAAAACATCCTTGACTTGCCATATACTCCGCTCCTGGTGAGCGTACTAGCATAGGTGTCCTAAGTACTTTAGTGGGCAACTTATATTTATCCACGAATCCCCTTGAAATGTATGAATGCGATGCACCAGTATCAAAAAGAGCAGTAAATGACTTAACCAAAAACTTACCGATAACTGCATCTAGCTGCTCTTCAACCTCCTCGACGTTCACGTGGTTCACTTGTCCCCTGATGAAAGGGTTAGGCTTCTTCCCAGAGCTTCCATTGCCATTCCCATTCTTCACTTCAGTGCACTCAGTGGCATAGTGTCCTGTCTTCCCGCACTTGAAACAAGTAATGTGACTTAGATCCTTCTTGGCGGGCGTTGCTGGGTTAGAGCAGTTCTGATTGCTGCCTGCTCCATTCCCGTTTCCATTCTTGGGGCCACTGTGGTTATGCGAACTTCCTCCATTGTGGGTATGGCCTCCATGGTTATGGGTAAATCCTCCCGAGTTCGGGGTGAAACGGGGCTTCTGCTGAGCTCCAGAATTGTACTTCCCTTGTCCATACTTCCTTTTGCGGCTCTCTATCTGCTGCTGCTTCCCTTCAATCATAAGAGCCTTGTCTACCAGTTTCTGGTAGTTGTTAAATGTTGCCACCATCAACTGCATGCTCATCTCATCATTCAACCCTTCCATAAACTTCTCCTGCTTCGCGGCATCTGTGGCCAAATCATCTGGGGCATAGCGAGATAGCTTACTAAACTCATCTACGTACTGAGCCACAGTACGGTTTCCCTGGCGCAAGTTGCGAAACTCACGCTTCTTCATGCTCATAGCTCCAGTTGAGACATGGGCTGTGCAAAAAGCTGGCTATAGGGAAAGTGGTCGTGTAATTCTCCCACCATGCGGCTGCGGGTCCATCCAGTTGATGTGCGGAAAAACGCACCTTCTCAGCATCTGTGCAACCTGCGGTGGTCAACTCCCTTCCAATCCTGCGCAGCCAGTCATCAGCAACTATTGGCTCGGTGCTACTAGAAAACACTGGTGGCTGCAACCTCAGAAAGCGAGCTAAGTTGTCCACTGGGGGTGGTGGTGGAAGGTTGTTGTTGTTGTTGCCTTGGTTCTGGACTAATATCTGCATCAAGGCATTCTGCTGCTGGATCAACTGGGTGATCTCCGGTGGGAAGACAAATCTGGTATCACGTCTTGGAGGCATCTGTTGAGTTTAGAGGGGAGAGATTAGAATAGAATGAGGTCTAGTGAGAAAGCACTACCCATATGCACATGAGACAGACACAATCATATCACACCAAATCAATTCAAGCAAGGGCATACAATCGGTCTAGAACTATCGTGACAAAAGTGCTCGGGCTACTACTATATACATGGGGAAATACTACTAATCATATGGTGGTCATCTAGAAATTTTGATCGGTGGAAGACTCCATGATATCTGCTCCAGCTTCATCTTCATAATCATCATCACTACCATCAGGGTCGGATTCGGTGTCGTCGATGATGATGTAGTCTTCAGAACGAATTTCCTTAGGTTCGTTGTCTTCTCCTCCTGGCGCGGGGTCTCCCATAAAAACTCCTAGCTTCCTTGTCAGGTCGTCATTCTTCTCCACGAGCACCGTCATTTCCTCCTCATATCCATCGTGTGTAGACTTGAGTTCCTCTTCTAGCTCTGTGATCCTGGTCATTGCCTTCTTCAGATCTATCATGCCTGCGCACATCTGATTCTCCTGCCGACGAATGTGTTGGTTTAGCTCCTGGATGAAAGCTACAATGGACCTGTCCCTCCTGGTGCTGACTATCTCCCATTGCTCATCTCGGTGCCCACATATTTGGTAGATAGTATCCTTGAGATCCTTGTGATAAACTTCGCCAATGCGCCCCATGGCGATGTGGGCTGCCATGCTCTTTCCTAGACTCCAGGTTGGTGCATCAAAGGAAAACTCTATGGGCTCAGTGACTGGCGTGAATGTCCTTCCTGGAACTTGAACTCGAACCAACCATCACTCCTCTTCTGGTAAAGTGGCGGTGTAGGTGTGACGCCCCCGATTTGACCGTACACTAATCATGCACGCAAATGTGTACGATCAAGATCAGGGACTCATGGGAAGATATCACAACACAACTCTATAACATAAATAAGTCATACAAGCATCATAATACAAGCCAGGGGCCTCGAGGGCTCGAATACAAGTGCTCGATCATAGACGAGTCAGCGGAAGCAACAATATCTGAGTACAGACATAAGTTAAACAAGTTTGCCTTAAGAAGGCTAGCACAAAAGTAGCAACGATCGAAAAGGCAAGGCCTCCTGCCTGGGACCTCCTAACTACTCCTCGAAGCCGAACTCCACGTAGAATCATCCTCGGGATCTCTAGCTCCTGGACTCCAGCATCTGGTTGCGACAATCAGGTATAGAAAGGGGAAAAGAGGGAGAAAAACAACCGTGAGTACTCATCCAAAGTACTCGCAAGCAAGGAGCTACACTACATATGCATGGGTATATGTGTAAAGGGCCATATCGGTGGACTGAACTGCAGAATGCCAGAATGAGAGGGGGATAGCTAATCCTGTCGAAGACTACGCTTCTGGCAGCCTCCATCTTGCAGCATGTAGAAGAGAGTAGATTGAAGTCCTCCAAGTAGCATCGCATAGCATAATCCTACCCGGCGATCCCCTCCTCGTCGCCCTGTTAGAGAGCGATCACCGGGTTGTATCTGGCACTTGGAAGGGTGTGTTTTATTA
Organism: Triticum aestivum; assembly: GCF_018294505.1. NCBI lineage: Eukaryota > Viridiplantae > Streptophyta > Magnoliopsida > Poales > Poaceae > Triticum > Triticum aestivum. The sequence continues at coordinate 164,480,253 of NC_057799.1, read as the reverse complement.
AGTATCCAGTTCTAGTTGTCATAAGGTCAAGGTACAACTCCGGGTCGTCCTTTTACCGAGGGACATGGCTATTCGAATAGATAAACTTCCCTGCAGGGGTGCACCACATAACCCAACACGCTCGATCCCATTTGGCCGGACACACTTTTCTGGGTCATGCCCGGCCTCGGAAGATCAACACGTCGCAGCCCCACCTAGGCTCAACAGAGAGGTCAACACGCCGGTCTAAATCCTATGCGCGCAGGGTCTGGGCCCATCGCCCATTGCACACCTGCATGTTGCGAGGGCGGCCGGAAGCAGACCTAGCCTAGCAGGCGTTCCAGTCCAATCCGGCGCGCGCCGCTCCGTCGCTGACGTCAAGAAGAACTTCGGCTGATACCACGACGTCGAGTGCCCATAACTGTTCCCGCGTAGCTGGTTAGTGCGTATAGACCAAATGGCCAGACTCAGATCAAATACCAAGAACTCGTTAAGCGTGTTAAGTATCCGCGAACGCCGACCAGGGCCAGGCCCACCTCTCTCCTAGGTGGTCTCAACCTGCCCTGTCGCTTCGCCACAAAGTAACAGTCGGGGGCCGTCAGGAACCCAGGCCCACCTCTACCGGGGTGGAGCCACCTGTCCTTTCAGCCCCCTCATCAGAATCACTTGCGGGTACCCAAGGAGCCGACCCGACTTTAGTCACCACATGTGTCATGTATATAAAGTATATAATATATACCCGGATCACCTCCCGAAGTGATCACGGACCAGTAGTATAGCATGGTAGACGGACAAGAGTGTAGGGCCACTGATGGAACACTAGCATCCTATACTAAGCAGTAGGATAGTAGGTAAGGGTAACAACTGTAGCAACAATGATAGGCTATGCATCAGGATAGGATTAACGGAAAGCAGTAACATGCTACATTACTCTAATGCAAGCAGTATAGAGAAGAATAGGCGATATCTGGTGATCAAGGGGGGGGGGCTTGCCTGGTTGCTCTGGCAAGTAGGAGGGGTCGTCAACTCCGTTGTCGAGCTGGGCAGCAGCAGCGTCGGTCTCGTAGTCTACCGGAGAGAAGAGGGGGAAGAAACAGTAAATACAATGCAAACATAAGCATGACGATGCGTGACATGACAATGAGCGATGCTAGGTGTGCCCTAACGCGGCAGTAGGTGGTACCGGCGAAGGGGGGACATCCGGGAAAGTATTCCCGATGTTTCGCATTTTCGGACAGATGAAACGGAGGGGAAAAGTTGCGAGTTCGATATGTTAGGGATGTGTGGCGGACGAACGGGCTGCGTATCCGGATTCGTCTCATCGTTCTGAGCAACTTTCATGTAGAACATATTTTCATCCGAGTTACAGATTAATTTATATGATTTTCTAAAGTTTTAAAGTTTTTCTGAATTTCCTGGATTTATTATTCATTTGAAATTAAAAAAGAATTTGCTAAGCATACCCAAAAGTAAACCCACCGAGAGGCTGACTGGTGGGTCCAGAGGGCCCAGTTGACCAAGTCAACAGCCCAGTCAACAGTCAACTGGTTTGACTGTTGACTAGTCAAATATGGCAAGTGGGGCCCAGTTGTCATACTCTGTAGTTTTCTAACAGTGTTTAGTTAATTCCTAATTTAGGGGTTATTAGAGGGTGACCCACGTGCCAGAGACTCATTAAGTTAAAAAGGAGGGATTTGTGGCCTAATTAGTGGGTTAAAGCCCTGAGCCCACTAGCTAAGGCAAAAACCAGTGGTGGCCTCGGCTGGGCACGCCCGCACCAGGGAGGCCACGGCCAGGGCTGCGCGGTGGCGCATGGAGCGGCCGGCGAGGAGGGGCAGTTGGGGCGCGCCTGCGATGGTGGCCGAAGCGAGCAGCAGCAGGGGAGCGGGGGTGCGGCGTCACGGGGGGTGGGCGGCGGAGGCGGCCGGCAGCAGCGGGGCAGACAGGTGAGGCGCGGCGGGTGCAGCGGGAGAGTGGGGGCGGCGACAGGGGCGGAGGAACGCCAGGAGCGGGGGGGGCTAGGATGGCAGCAGCAGGTGCAGCAGCAAGGCAACGGAGGCGGGGCGAGCACGGCGGAGGAGCGGGGCAAGGCAGCATGGCGCATGGCCAGGGGAGTGTGGGTAGCGGCGGCTATAGGCACGGGCGCGCGCGCTGGTGAAGGGCGCAGCAGCGGGAGGCCGGGGCGCGACCTGGGGCGGGCGTGTGCATGAGGGAGGAAGGCAGAGGCAACGTGAGTGGAGCGCCGGCCATGGCGACTTCTAGCACGAGACGGCAACGACGAGCACGACGACTAGAGGATGCAGATAGAGGGGGAGGCAGAGGGGAAAAGCGCGCCAACTCACATCATTGACGGGGAGAGGCTCGGGGAGGCGCGGGATGCAGTGAAGATGACGAATCCGTCGATGGCGTCGCGGTGGCCGGAGGTAGAGGACGAGGTGGTCGATGGCGACGTTGCGGCGGCTCCTCAGCCTTGACCCAGGGACGATGACGATGAAGAGGACCACGCCGGAGCTGCTGGACACATTGGCGGGGCGCGGGGACAGCGGTGGCCGCGGGATCGAGCGGTGCACGGCAACGGCGGCGTCGGGCAGAATACAGAGGGAGAGAGCGAGCGAGGGAGAGGGAGTGAGTGGGTACTAGGGTTCGCTAAGGGGTCGACGAGGCTCTTATCCCCCCAGGGCACCGGTGGGTGGCCGACGCGTGGAGGATCCACGCCGTGGACGCTGTGTGTGCGGCCACAGAGCTCTCTGTGAGCAGTAGGAAGAAAAGGGATAGGTGGGCTGGGTTGGGTACTGTAGCAATGGGCTACAGTGCATAGTGCAACCTTCTCTCTCCTTTTTTCTTATTTTGTTTATTTTCTTTACATTTTATTTTAGTTTTAGTAAAATATACACCTAGCATCTAAATTGGTATTTCAACTTAGTCCACAGTCAGAAAATGTCTAGTCCCCAAATAAATTAGTTTGATATTTTATTAATTACAAAAGGTATTTAAATAATTGTTTTTGCTGTTGTTTTTATTATTTTGGTGCATCTAGATATACTATAACAGTGTGGTTTCTTCACCATAATTACATACGCATTATTTGGCACAACCCGAACTTTTTAGTTTGATTGTTCGAAAACTTTTGTTGGTTGCCTTTAATTCAATTTGAATTTAAATCGTTTTGAACTAACGCGAGATTATCAACAGTAATCCGAGGTGACTGGCATCATTAGCAGGGAATTACTGTAGCCTAATTATCCGGGCGTCACAATTCTCCTCCACTACAAGAAATCTCGTCCCGAGATTTAAGAGGGGAAGTGACAGGGAAGGGATTTGGTTACGAAATTTTAACGAGTGTTCTTGGTCTTGGTTGCTCTTCCTGAAGTAGTTGATCCTCCTCGTTGATGTCTTTATTTCTCTGCTTCAGGTCATCATGGTGAAGTCGGCATTCTTTCTTCGGGAACTACATCGTACTTACGAAAGAATAAAGGGTGGGTATATTCCAGGAGAACGGACCTCTGCAAGGTTGACTATATGGTAGCTAACATCGGGGAAGGTGGCGGAAAGTAACTGTCGAATTGAAACTTACGGAAATATCGAGAGCAAAGTAAGGAGGTATCCTGGGAAGTTTTGAGCGGGTAGGCAATCGTTCGATGCCTGTTACAGGGCGTGAAAGGGGTTCAAAGCAACGGGAATAAGTATTGTGTCTGATATCAGACTTGAAGGTGGCTCGTGAATTACATACGAGGCCACGCATGATGAATTAATTTGGGAATAGGGGGTGCACAGGAGAGTCAGGTTTTGATCCTGTGGAACTGTGGGTTATGGGCCCACCATGTGGTTAAAGTAGGAAGGGCGATGACATCTTGCACGATCATGATAGCAAGGCATGTCAGAGGGTAGCCTGTCAATTATATGTCAGCAACATCGTCGGTACCAAGGGCGAGGGACGAAGAGAACCATTTTCCTGCTCATTGAATGAGGCGGACCAATAGGCAAAGTTCTCGTCCATTGGTGGCTACCGGAATGTCATCAACAATGGTAACAGGGTCTTGCTGACAGAATTGTACACCGAGGTGTTTACATAAGCAGGAGAACATTACTGCTTAGATCATATAGATCACAAGAAACGTTAAACCAACCAATGGAAAGGCAAATATGATTATCAGATTAAACAGAACAATGGAAAGGAAAATGTGTTTAAACACTTATTTCAAGGGTATATCCTTCCCAAGGGTAAGCAGAGCATGATATCCATGATTGGATAGAAGTAGAAAACCCTTTAGGTAAGGGGAGAGAAATTTCTTGACATCACCCATACAACGGTGTTTGGATAGTGGACAAAGAAAATTTAGCATTGTTCTTCAAATGCTCTTATTGGAAATCGGAGTACCACAGACATGCTTCGAGATAGCATTGACATGTTCTTCAAGCAAAGGTCAAACTTTGGATACACAAAGGATCCATCAGGAACAACTCATAGAATAAGTCTTGCAGTAGGTCCTCCAACCAGGTGTGCTAGGCATGACATCACCTTATTGGGTTATAGAAATACCAATGCTATGACTCTTGGAAAATGTTCCAACCATCATATCTGACCGAGTTTCAGATCTGGTTGGTGTCAGGATACCTCAGACTCAGGATGCCCGAGAAGAAAAAGGTGCGACACAAATTGACGAGATGACATTGTAAGATTCTCGGGAAATGAACTATGGAAGCGAGTTCCGAAACAAGAGTTCATCATTAAATCAAGGAGAGGATAAGGATGTGGCTAATGGGCTCAGCGACAACTCATCGGGATTTCCAAAAAGATGGGATTCCACAGTTATGTGAACAAGGAGATATCATTTGTCAAATCAAATGATATAATGATGTATGACCGAGGAAAACATACACAATTAAACATTGGTTGAAAGGTGCACCCAAAATATGGGCTTAGGTAGCACGATCAAAGTTAGAATGGTGAATCTATAACCAATAGTCCAAGAATGAACGGTTGACCACAACTTCAAAGCAATAGGGTCGCTAGAAGTACAGAATCCAAGCAGCACCATTCACTTGTTGGTGTCCCGGTTAGAATCAACACGGGGACCAAGAAACAATGGTGATGGTGTGAAGTATCATAATACTAAGAGTTATTTAAGAGGTGGAGCAATTCTCACAACATTCTTGACATCAAGGATGGTAATACTCCACGGTAGAACATAACATAGGTTGGATAGCAGGGAAATCAAGATACAACACAAAATATGAACAAGTTTGTGTTGAGGGGAGGCAAGAATGTTGTCGATGATAACACAATCCATCGAGGGGCAAGGATGGTATTTCTCATCCTGAATTTCGACACACAACTTGGAAGAAGTCAAATTGTTGACAATGATCACGACAAATTTGTCGAGAGGTTTTCAAGAAGATGTAATTGATCGACGATGACATCAAGTCAAAGGAATGATGAAAGCGAAAGGTTATTGGAACCACGGGTAGGACACAAACTCGAAATCAAGTTTGCTGTTCAAGGAGAAGTGATATGACGAGGAAGTTCGACGCAAGATTAGCTCACTGTCGAAATTTGTGCGCTGGGAAGGTCCAGGTAGCACAGTTAAAATTGGCACGATAATGACATAGCCGAGCAGGCTAGGAATGACTTGAAGGATTATTAAACTCGTAAGCAACAAAAATTACTTAGAGTTATTGAATTGGAGTGCGGAATTGATTCACTTATCGGTGTTTTTGAGGGGTTCTAACAACTCAGAACCGGTTGGAAAAATGGAATCGGCAAGAATATTAGTTGATGAAGAACTCATAAGAAGTTAAGTAGTTCCTTGGCATTCTCGAGATACCAGGTGGGTAATACTCGACGACAGACCAAAGTAGAGGTTGGACGGGGGTATTGCTCTGCAGAGGACAAGTGCTTAAACTTGCACGAGAAATGGTATTTAAAGGAGAACATGGTCGGAACCACGATTGCAAAAGGATCAATACACAGATACTAGACGATATCATATCAAGGAAATAGTTATTATTACAAGAAGCTTCTATGATAGGATCTACATCGTGTCCATGGGCATGAACACAAAGTTCAAGGTCGACTCCCACTTCTCCAATGCATACCCTTTCATTCACTTCTCGCGTTTGATGAAGTTGCAGTGTTGAAAATTTTTATCTGGCAAAATACCAGAAGAGTATGACTCATGAAAACTTTCGAGTTCACACATACTATGAAAGGCACAGGTTCAACCCATCGGGGCATCGTGGAAACATATACCACAAGCTTCAGGGGTAAATAACTCAAGCTCGATAGTAGAGCATGGGTGACAAAACGAGAGGATACAATTTACTAAAGGCATTATGTATCAGGGAAAGAACTTCCAAAGTGATTGAATATGAAGGACGTTGTCGGATAAAATCCAACAAGGTTCTGATGGTCCATAAAGGATCTGATGTGAGTATCGGCACACAACTAGAGGTAGAATCAATGCAAAGACCTTGGATTATAGAAACAACTAAGTAACTTAGAGCTCAATTGCAAAGGAATTATGATTTACAAAGCGAAGGATCAGAAACAGACGCTCTAATCAAGGATGGATAAGTTCAATAGACATAGGGGCAAAATCGACGACAATTTGATTGGCGAGAACCAGCTCACGTTTCAAATGACGTCTGAGCCGGACGGATGAATTCTAGGCTCTGATTGAGGATTGCGAGCATTCGCAACAGATGGAATCAACGGACTCAAAATGATAATGACAAGAGATGCCAATAAGATTACGAGACTTAAGATTAATCATAATGCAAGTAAGCAAGAATTGCAAGAGCAAAAGGCTCCTGAGGATTTTCGGAAGATCGAATGGTATTTTGAACACTTTTGTGAAATACTTGAATCAACTTGGGATGAGCGGATACTCGGTAAGTGCGAGAATTATCCGTAGGGGTATTCAGGCGACAAAGATCAGCAAGGCAATAAGCTCAAAGGATTCTCGGAACAACAGAGAGAATTTCGGGGTATCTTGTAATAACAAGATCAACTGGGAAACATTGTATGAATGGCGAGTATACGTGGTTATCCATAGGAGTTTATCGATGAAAGGGAATTGCAAAAGCGATGAACACAAGTTCTCGGGTTATCAGCGGAGAGTATCTTCAGGGTCTTCACGTGCAGCAGACGATCATCAGTAATAAGGGGCTCTCCGGGTGAAAGTGATAACGAGATCCTAATGTTAGATTTAGCAAAACTCACTTAACCCGAATAGAAGAGAGATCAGAGTCCCATAGTATAGACAAGGAGTAAAAGATCCTAATACCACCCAATGGCGACGTGGGCCCGTAAGCCACACAGCCATGTCAGTAAAAGTTTAGCAATGACTAGACTCAACTTCGGCCAAGGAGTTGGAAAGGGGGATTCCTATAGGCAGTCGGCTCTGATACCAACTTGTGACGCCCCCGATTTGACCGTACACTAATCATGCACGCACATGTGTACGATCAAGATCAGGGACTCACGGGAAGATATCACAACACAACTCTATAACATAAATAAGTCATACAAGCATCATAATACAAGCCAGGGGCCTCAAGGGCTCGAATACAAGTGCTCGATCATAGACGAGTCAGCGGAAGCAACAATATCTGAGTACAGACATAAGTTAAACAAGTTTGCCTTAAGAAGGCTAGCACAAAAGTAGCAACGATCGAAAAGGCAAGGCCTCCTGCCTGGGACCTCCTAACTACTCCTCGAAGCCGAACTCCATGTAGAATCATCCTCGGGATCTCTAGCTCCTGGACTCCAGCATCTGGTTGCGACAACCAGGTATAGAAGGGAAAAGGGGAGAAAAGCAACCGTGAGTACTCATCCAAAGTACTCGCAAGCAAGGAGCTACACTACATATGCATGGGTATATGAGTAAAGGGCCATATCAGTGGACTGAACTGCAGAATGACAGAATAAGAGGGGGATAGCTAATCCTGTCGAAGACTACGCTTCTGGCCACCTCCATCTTGCAGCATGTAGAAGAGAGTAGATTGAAGTCCTCCAAGTAGCATCGCATAGCATAATCCTACCCGGCGATCCCCTCCTCGTCGCCCTGTTAGAGAGCGATCACCGGGTTGTATCTGGCACTTGGAAGGGTGTGTTTTATTAAGTATCCAGTTCTAGTTGTCATAAGGTCAAGGTACAACTCCGGGTCGTCCTTTTACCGAGGGACACGGCTATTCGAATAGATAAACTTCCCTGCAGGGGTGCACCACATAACCCAACACGCTCGATCCCATTTGGCCGGACACACTTTTCTGGGTCATGCCCGGCCTCGGAAGATCAACACGTCGCAGCCCCACCTAGGCTCAACAGAGAGGTCAACACGCCGGTCTAAATCCTATGCGCGCAGGGGTCTGGGCCCATCGCCCATTGCACACCTGCACGTTGCGAGGGCGGCCGGAAGCAGACCTAGCCTAGCAGGCGTTCCAGTCCAATCCGGCGCGCGCCGCTCCGTCGCTGACGTCAAGAAGAACTTCGGCTGATACCACGACGTCGGAGTGCCCATAACTGTTCCCGCGTAGCTGGTTAGTGCGTATAGACCAAATGGCCAGACTCAGATCAAATACCAAGAACTCGTTAAGCGTGTTAAGTATCCGCGAACGCCGACCAGGGCCAGGCCCACCTCTCTCCTAGGTGGTCTCAACCTGCCCTGTCGCTTCGCCACAAAGTAACAGTCGGGGGCCGTCAGGAACCCAGGCCCACCTCTACCGGGGTGGAGCCACCTGTCCTTTCAGCCCCCTCATCAGAATCACTTGCGGGTACCCAAGGAGCCGACCCGACTTTAGTCACCACATGTGTCATGTATATAAAGTATATAATATATACCCGGATCACCTCCCGAAGTGATCACGGACCAGTAGTATAGCATGGTAGACGGACAAGAGTGTAGGGCCACTGATGGAACACTAGCATCCTATACTAAGCAGTAGGATAGCAGGTAAGGGTAACAACTGTAGCAACAATGATAGGCTATGCATCAGGATAGGATTAACGGAAAGCAGTAACATGCTACATTACTCTAATGCAAGCAGTATAGAGAAGAATAGGCGATATCTGGTGATCAAGGGGGGGGGGGGGCTTGCCTGGTTGCTCTGGCAAGTAGGAGGGGTCGTCAACTCCGTTGTCGAGCTGGGCAGCAGCAGCGTCGGTCTCGTAGTCTACCGGAGAGAAGAGGGGGAAGAAACAGTAAATACAATGCAAACATAAGCATGACGATGCGTGACATGACAATGAGCGATGCTAGGTGTGCCCTAACGCGGCAGTAGGTGGTACCGGCGAAGGGGGGACATCCGGGAAAGTATTCCCGATGTTTCGCATTTTCGGACAGATGAAACGGAGGGGAAAAGTTGCGAGTTTGATATGTTAGGGATGTGTGGCGGACGAACGGGCTGCGTATCCGGATTCGTCTCGTCGTTCTGAGCAACTTTCATGTAGAACACATTTTCATCCGAGTTACGGATTAATTTACATGATTTTCTAAAGTTTTAAAGTTTTTCTGAATTTCTTGGATTTATTATTAATTTGAAATTAAAAACAGAATTTGCTAAGCATACCCAAAAGTAAACCCACCGAGAGGCTGACTGGTGGGTCCAGAGGGCCCAGTTGACCAAGTCAACAGCCCAGTCAACAGTCAACTGGTTTGACTGTTGACTAGTCAAATATGGCAGGTGGGGCCCAGTTGTCATACTCTGTAGTTTTCTAACAGTGTTTAGTTAATTCCTAATTTAGGGGTTATTAGAGGGTGACCCACGTGCCAGAGACTCATTAAGTTAAAAAGGAGGGATTTGTGGCCTAATTAGTGGGTTAAAGCCCTGAGCCCACTAGCTAAGGCAAAAACCAGTGGTGGCCTTGGCTGCGCATGCCCGCACCAGGGAGGCCACGGCCAGGGCTGCGCGGTGGCGCATGGAGCGGCCGGCGAGGAGGGGCAGTTGGGGCGCGGCTGCGGTGGTGGCCGGAGCGAGCAGCAGCAGGGGAGCGGGTGTGCGGCGTCACGGGGGGTGGGCGGCGGAGGCGGCCGGCAGCAGCGGGGCAGACAGGTGAGGCGCGGCGGGTGCAGCGGGAGAGTGGGGGCGGCGACAGGGGCGGAGGAACGCCAGGAGCGGGGGGGGCTAGGATGGCAGCAGCAGGTGCAACAGCAAGGCAACGGAGGCGGGGCGAGCACGGCGCAGGAGCGGGGCAAGGCAGCACGGCGCATGGCCAGGGGAGTGTGGGTAGCGGCGGCTATAGGCACGGGCGCGCGCGCTGGTGAAGGGCGCAGCCGAGTGCAGCAGCGGGAGGCCGGGGCGCGACCTGGGGCGGGCGTGTGCATGAGGGAGGAAGGCAGAGGCAACGTGAGTGGAGCGCCGGCCATGGCGACTTCTAGCACGAGACGGCAACGACGAGCACGACGACTAGAGGATGCAGATAGAGGGGGAGGCAGAGGGGAAAGCGCGCCAACTCACATCATTGACGGGGAGAGGCTCGGGGAGGCGCGGGATGCAGTGAAGACGACGAATCCGTCGATGGCGTCGCGGTGGCCGGAGGTAGAGGACGAGGTGGTCGATGGCGACGTTGCGGCGGCTCCTCAGCCTTGACCCAGGGACGATGACGATGAAGAGGACCACGCCGGAGCTGCTGGACACATTGGCGGGGCGCGGGGACAGCGGTGGCCGCGGGATCGAGCGGTGCACGGCAACGGCGGCGTCGGGCAGAATACAGAGGGAGAGAGCGAGCGAGGGAGAGGGAGTGAGTGGGTACTAGGGTTCACTAAGGGGTCGATGAGGCTCTTATCCCCCCAGGGCACCGGTGGATGGCCGACGCGTGGAGGATCCACGCCGTGGACGCTGTGTGTGCGGCCACAGAGCTCTCTGTGAGCAGTAGGAAGAAGAGGGATAGGTGGGCTGGGTTGGGTACTGTAGCAATGGGCTACAGTGCATAGTGCAACCTTCTCTCTCCTTTTTTCTTATTTTGTTTATTTTCTTTACATTTTATTTTAGTTTTAGTAAAATATACACCTAGCATCTAAATTGGTATTTCAACTTAGTCCACAGTCAGAAAATGTCTAGTCCCCAAATAAATTAGTTTGATATTTTATTAATTACAAAAGGTATTTAAATAATTGTTTTTGCTGTTGTTTTTATTATTTTGGTGCATCTAGATATACTATAACAGTGTGGTTTCTTCACCATAATTACATACGCATTATTTGGCACAACCCGAACTTTTTAGTTTTATTGTTCGAAAACTTTTGTTGTTTGCCTTTAATTTAATTTGAATTTAAATCGTTTTGAACTAACGCGAGATTATCAACAGTAATCCGAGGTGACTGGCATCATTAGCAGGGAATTACTGTAGTCTAATTATCCGGGCGTCACAGTAGGTCCCGGTGAAACTTGGTATTCCAATGTTCAGGTACCTAGTGACTTCCTTCAAGTGTCGTCCAAAGGGTGTGTCTTCATCTGGTTGCGCAAACTTGTTCCTTGAGTCCGCCATCCTAAAGAGTAGAAAATGGAGAGGAGTCAGAAATGAGTAGAGAAGTGTGACCTATGGCTTATCTTAGTGGCCGTGTCCTACATTCAGGGTGTGCTCTGATACCATCTTGTAGCGACCCGACCTCAGACGGTCAAGTCTCTGTGCTTTAGTGTCATCCCTGGATCGGTAATGCTGACACACACAGTACTTGAATGGTTTTATAACAGAGTAGCAATCACACACTTATTACATCGAATGTCTCTAGAGAGAACTTAATACAATAAATATGGCTTAAGGCCATCTAAATAAGATAACAACGAAAGGCTTGGAAGATAAAGTGAGTCCATCAACTCCAACGGCATAGCTGAGTGCACGACAACGTCCTAGCGCACCTTACTCCTCGTCTGAAAAGTCTGCAACATGATATGTTGCAGCCCAAAACGGATCAGCACATGGAATATGCTGGCAATATAACACAGTAGAGCAATAAACAGATAAATGCTATCACTATATGCATATATGGCTGGTGGAGGCTCTATGGTTATAGTGTTTTGTGAAAAGCCAGTTTTTCCCTACAACAAAGGAATATGTTTTATTTAACTATCATGGTGGGTGAAACATCATTGAGAAGGTTCCTCCATCTCAATCCCAATTAAAGTAGTCATTATCATCCCAACAAATTAATTTAGAGTGATGAGATCAAATCAATAATTCAAGTACCAGATACTCAAGATGTCCATAACCGGGGACACGGCTAACCATGATTAGTTTGTACACTCTGCCGAGGTTTGTGCACTTTTCCCCACAAGACTCGGTCTCCTCTGTTGGATTCCTCGCACTACATGGTGTTTGTGAAACGGATGACCGAGACACAGTCTTTCAGAAACATTAACTCTTTACTCTGGGTGGACAGTTACATCTACTTTCCCCTACATCTGCTAGCCCACCACTGAAAGAGGTCATGCATAATACTTAACTATGCTAGAGCCCATAATAGCTTGTGGCCGCACACGGCAGTTTCTAGCATGAATAATTTTATGATCCCTTTGAGCTTGGGTGGCGGACCATAGGATGATCACATGGGTACTCCGGGATATCCTAGGACAACACTGGATTCTCGAGGTGCCCACAAGCAATCCACCCAGATGTGTATTAAAGTTGCCACCTTAACTTGAACCATTAATTAACAACTCACATCTGTCATGGATACACTCAAACCCAATCCACGTCTACGAGCATAGCATGGCAATATAAGCATAACGTAGAAGTAACTCCCAAGGGTTTGATAGTAAAACAGGTGATAGGTTCTACCTCATCATCTACTTCATAGTACCCACAAGTTAATCGCATCCTAATCATGCAGTGTTTGAGGATTGTAACTAATGCATAAAAACTGGGTATGAAGAGAGTATGATCAATGTGTTACTTGCCTTGCTGACGATCTGCAAATCCTAAAGACTCGTAGTAGCATGCTTCGCACTCCAGGAATTCTATCGCAAACGAACAATAGCATACATAAGCAATCAAGCAAAGAAGCACGGGTAAAACTCAAATAAGAAGATCTAACCAGAAAGTTCAGCTGAAGAACTCCGGTTTGCAAAAAGAATCAAATCAAACAGAGTAACGAAACTCAAACCACGAAAGAAACAAGATCCGTTTACTAATCTGGACTAAAGTCAAATTTTACAGTACCGAAATCTTGTTCAAGTTGGTTAAACAGAAAGAGGGCTTCGAGACGAAGATCTAGGCGCTTGTTTCACCTGATTTGAATAAACGAGCGAAAAGATAAACTAAAACGAAGATCAGGGCAGAAATCGCGATCGAAAATAATCGCGGAACAACCCTGGAAAATAAAACGAGACGAACAGGCTAACGAACGAACGTTCGCTGTCCGCGGCTAACGAACGAACAGCGTTCGCTAAAATGAACGTACGGATGAATGTCCGCTAAACAACTAAACCAAGAAAACCGAACCGATAAAATAAAAAAAACGCATCTAGGGTTTAAAAAACCCGGGGTTTTTACCTAAAAACCAAAAAAAGGCGGCCCGGATCGGATCGGGACGACGGCGGCGTGCGGCGCGGCTCCGGCGAGGCGAAGCGCTGCGGGCGATGGCCAGGAAGCGGCGGTGCGGCGCGGGGCAGCGCGGGGCGGCAGCGGCGGCGGCGGCGCTCGGGAGGCGGGGCTGCGGCGGCGTGGGCTCGGGCGGCGGGGGCTAGGGCTCCAGGGGGGCCCGAGGGGGTATTTAAGAGGGGGGGCGAGGCGGTGGTGCACCCGACTTGGGGAGGGGGTCGGCGCGGCAGGCGCGGCTTGGACTCCTCCGAGTCCGGCGGCGACACGGGACGGGGAGGGCGGGCGGCAGCTGGGCTAGCTGGGCCTCGGCCCAGTTCGGTCCGGTGGGGAGTTTTTTTTAAACAAATTTCGCCAGAAAATCCTAATAAATAAAATGACTATCTAAAAATGCCAAAACAAATTTTCACCATCTAAATAGAATATTTAGAACGAAGTGAACATTTTCTTGGCCCTAAAATGCAATTTTGGAAAATGCATATTTTTCTAATTCAAATAAAATTGCAATAAATTCAAATAAAAATATATATTTGATTTTAGTATTTTTCTTCCAATATTTCATTCATTTTGCAGAAGTCATATTATCTCCTCTCATATATTTTAATATGAAATATTTTTGGAGAGGAAAAATAATTAAAACCAAATGATCCTTGTTTCGATATTTGAAAAAAATCAAATATGAAAAACGTGAAATCCCCAACTCTCTCCGTGGGTCCTTGAGTTGCTTAGAATTTCAAGGGTCGCAAAACGAAATGCAATAAAATATGATATGCATGGATGACCTATGTATAACATTCCAAATTGAAAATTTGGGATGTTACACCAGTTTGCCTCCTCGCTAATCTCACGGCCTAGCTCGATGAACAGGAAGGAAACGGGACACAACAGTTTACCCAGGTTCGGGCCACTGTCAGATTCAGGGTTCCGCGGACCCTTGAGAGGTTCGAACTCTGGGGTGCGTACGAAGAACTCTCTCTCCCTAGTCTGCCCGCTCAATGATTCCACAACCTAGCTCAACGAACCCAAGTAACAAGAGACACAGGGATTTATCCTGATTCGCGCCACCTTGCGGTGTAATACCCTACTCCAGCTTTGTGGTGGATTGCCTCGAGGGGCTGAGGATGAACTATTATAGTGGTGGAACAGCCTCAGGAGGCGAGGTGTTCTTGAGCTCGTTGAGCTGGTGAGGTGGTCAGGGTAGAATGGCCCCGATTCGAGATGCCTCGCTATGGTGGTGGCTAAGTCCTATTATAGTGGTCCTGGTCCTCTTCCCAAATGTAGGCGGGAAGGGATTCCACAACGACCAAATTTGAAGGGAGACAACTAGTACAAGCTATTCTGACAAAAGTAGTCTTCGCCTGCAAAAGGCTCTGGTGGTGACACTGCGGTGGGCTCCGCGATGACCTCCGTCCTGCCGTCCTGGTGGTCTTGGTCTCGTTGCACTGATATGGAAACCTTTGCCTGATGCCTCGGGACCCCGCGCCTGCGCTTGCCTCCTTAGCAGCAAAGAGGAAACTGGTACACTGCGTCCGTTGGTGCCCGCCTGGCCTTGGTCGTCATGGCTCACGTCGTGGGAACCTCGCGAGGTGCACTTTGCATAGATATCTCCGCTCCTCGGGAGCCAGCCTAGTGAGGCTGCCCCCAGGGAGGTCTTGGTGTAGTCCGCCTCACGAGGCTTGGCCCCTCGCGAGGGTCTTGAGTTGTTCCTGCTGAAGTTGAGTCATACCGGGCCGTTGATGGAGCCACGCCGCGGGCCGCAGGCAGGCAAGTCTGGGTACCCCCGTTCCCAGGATGCCGACAGTAGCCCCCAGGCCCAAGGCGCGCTTGGACTTGGCTTCGAGGAAAAGCCAAAGGGCAAGTGGAGACCGCCGCAGTCCCCAACCGCCTACGGCCTCGGGCAACGCATGGTGATTGATGGGACGTGGGCGCCTCTGCTTCCCCACGCTGCCTCGGCAACCGTTCTCATCTGACAAAAAGGGCTGGCGCACGCTACAGAGCTTTCATTCCCCTCCTTCGTCTTGCTCCAGATCCCCTTCTCTTCTCGCCTAGAGAGACTCCAGATCCACCAAAACTCTTCCCCGAGCCCACAACCGATGGCCACCAACAACGCGAAGGCCGCGCATTCGCCCTCCTGGTTCGAGCCTGTTCTGAGCGCGTCCACGGTCTCAGAGAAGAAACTCGCCGCTGCGCTCCTAATGACGGCGGGTGGTAGCAATGAGGGGGGAGAGGCCGTGCTTCAGGCCGGCTCTGCCGAGCGGGAGGCGTCGGGCAGCACCTTCTATCCCTTCTTCATGCACAGCGTCTTTGCGGGGGGCTGGTCCCCCCTTTCTCCGAATTCTTCTATGCCGTCCTCCACCATTACAATCTCCACGCTCTCCATCTTCACCCCAAATCCATCCTCCTCATGTTGATCTTTGCCTTTTACTGTGAGGCATTCATGGGGGTGATGCTGTCCGTGGCGCTGCTTCGCCATTTCTTCTACCTCCGGAACAAGGAGGGCCAGTGTGCCAACTTCGTCGCGGCAAACAGAAGCAACGCAATCTCAAGAGTCGGGAAGAAGGTGGAGGGCTTCAGGAACAAGTGGGTCCTCATAGATGCCAAGAGCTCCTACCCTCGTCTTGTGCTGCTGACGGGGATGCCAGCGCCTCACGAGGGATGGAACAGCACGAAGCTCACTGACCCTCGGGCGGAGCAGATGATGGGGAGGATGGTGGCTGACCTAAAGCCAGACGACCCGAAGGCGGAGAAGCTGACGGGAGCCATGATCGTCATGGACTTTCTGGCGCAGCGGCTGGCTCCACTCCAGGCACGCCCGCGCCCCTTGTGGAAGCTCAAGGATGAGGGAGGCAACCTCCGCCTGCGCCCGGATGCCTTGTCCGACAAGGAGCTGGACAAGGCCCCCCGCCTCCTGGTTGGGGAGGACCAGGGGTACCCGCCTGATACTCATCTTCCGCTGTACCGCCGCCCGGATGGGCCGAAGATCGCCACCGCCATGCCCGTCTTTAACAAGCGCGGGCTCATGCCGCCGACGCCCACTGGAGCCCCGGTGGTGTTATCCTCCAGCGAGTCCGTCCAGGAGGAGGGGTCGGACTCGGAGGCGACCCGAGAGGGGGCGGGGGAGACTTCTCCTCCGTGCCTGGCAGATCTCCTCCGCACCCTTCCTGACACCGATGACGCCGATGAGCATCCGGTGAGGGATTCGCCGCACCCCGCCAGGGTCACCACGAGGTCCAAGGGCACCCACCGAAGAAGCTGCAGGCCGGGGTCTTGAAGAAGAGCAGATCGGCGCTGATCTCCATCGCCGGCCGACGTTGCGGCGGGTCCGACCGTCGTACCCTTATCTGCCCCTGGGGCTCGCGCGCCGGTGTCCCAGCCTGCGAAGCCTTCGGGCTTGGTGCTTCAGAAGAGGGTGAGGGAGTACGCCGCCGTGGACCACTAAGTGCTCCGCCTTGATCTTTTGTTCCTGTCCTTGCCATAGTTTCTTGATGTCTTCCTCTTGTACTGCGAGGCCAACGCCGGTGGTGAAGAAGAAGAAGGGGGCGACCGCAATCTCCGAGACTTGACAGCCTGCCGCGGCCGTGCCACCTTCGGCGTGGAAGGATGGCGATGGCTCCCGAGCCTCAGTGGTTGGGTCATCCTCGCGAGATCCAGAAGCCCGCCCTAAGACAGTCTCCCTAGCCAAGCCGGCTCCTGAGGCGCCCGCCCGCAGCTCACCTGCTGAGGTCGCGAAGGCTCAGGAGCCCCCGGCCCCTTCTGCAGGCCTTGGTGCCGACGCCGTCTCTTCCCCCTTCCATCGTACCGCTGGGCCGTGATCCTCCTGCTTCGCTTGATTCTTTGGAGGACGCCCTTTTTGCGCTGACCCAGCTTCGCGATGACGTTCAAGGTGTCGACCATCGGCTGGCGTCGGGACGACTGGAGTTGGTCTCGGGGTGGCTTCGATCTGATGCGTCCATGAGGGCGGCATGGAGCTAGGCCGTGACAGCCTCTGAGGAGGGTAAGCAGACTGCCGACCTGGCCACGGCCGCCTGCGAGGTGGCGTTGAAGGATGCCGAGGCTGCCAAGGAGCGTTGCTGGGTGGCGGAGGCCGAGCTGGAGACCCTGCACAACGAGCGCACCGCCGAGGCTTGTCAACGCGAGGCGTGGGGGAGAAGCTGAAGGCTCGAGAAGACGCGGTCACCGGTCGTGACACTGAGCTGGAGCAGTCGGCGCGGGCGCATGCCGTGGAGCGCGATCGCCTAGAGAAGCTGAAGAAGGAGGTGGAGGGGAAGAAGGTCCTGCTGGAGGCCAAGGCAAACATCCTTGCCAACGATCATGCTGCCTTCGTTTCCCTTGAGGAGATGTCCCGCAAGGCATTGCGAGAACTCTACGAAGGGGGTTGAAGGAGCCGTTGGTGACTGCTGAGGAAGGCCCCGCCGAGCTGCTCCCCCAGCTTGCCGAGGCACTCGAGGGCGTTGCTGCTGGAGTCGGCCCCATGGTGGAGGGGGAAGCCCGTGCGCTCTCCTCTTCAGCTATGACGCGTGTCTTCAGCCACCTCCACCTTCGCGACTCCAACATCGACTTGGGGGCCCTGCTTGAGCCTATGGACGAGGAGCACTGCACCGCCGCCACCGAAGCCATGAAGGACCAAGTGGAGGCCCTGCTGCGGAAGTTCCTCGCCATCGACCCCGCGTCCCCGACTGACGGCGCCACCGAACCTGCAGCCACAGTCGCTGGCACGGGCGACGGTGATGTTGTCAACGACGGGGCACCCTTCGCGGGCGATGGCAGCGCCTAAGGCTGAAGAAGAGGCTTGCTGGCAGCGCTTCCTTCTATTTTTATCTTCCAGCAACATGCACCATGCCTCGTGGAGGCGTTAAAACTTATGTTTGGTATTTTGAGAAACAATATGTCTTGTAATAATTTGTTAGGATTCCGCGATTTCCTTCCCGTTGTTTTAGTGTTCTGCGTCGGCAGGGCCCGACCCCGCGCATGCCTCAGCCGCCGTTGGGTCGTCCGGATCACCGGGACGAGACCAAGGGGTGAGGGGCTACGTGACCAGTTAGGCTCCTAAGTCGCGATGCTTAGGAGTCCCCCTTGACGTACAAACAGCCCTCGGGAAGGGAATGCGAAAGTAGGCCTTAGCGTTCTGCGTCGGCAGGGCCCGGCCCCGCGCATGCCTTAGCGGCCGTTGGGTCGTCCGGATCACCAGGACGAGACCAAGGGGTGAGGGGCTATGCGACCAGTTAGGCTCCTGAGTCGTGATGCTCAGGAGTCTCCCTTGACATACAAACAGACCTCCATACCTGTCCTCGCCGAGGTCCCGCTCTGGAGGGGCGCGCGACGACCAGGTCCGAGGGACCTGGCAGGGTGGCGTAAGCTAGGAGTGACCCGATTGTAGCCCTCGTGCCCAGCCCCCTCGTGCAAATCTCCTGAGGGGAAAGTGTTGCGATGAGGCTGGACACTGAGCCTGGTGGCTCCCTGAGGTTGATGCGGCCATGGGGCCGCCCCTAGTTGTTTATCACCAGCGCGAAGCATAGAGCTTCCGCACTTGCACGGGCATAGCCACTCCTCAACCGTGTCGACTGCCAGCACGGAGCATGGTGCTTCCATTGGTGCGTGGGTGGGGGCTCCCTCTGAGTGGAGCCCCTGGGGCGTGTACAGCCCCGCCCTGACATGTGGCTTGCATGGAAGGGCTAGACGAGGTGTGTCTGGGCACTCGTGAGCCAGCGTGGGACTCACGAGGCCCTACCTCAAGGCGGGTTACGCCTGAATTTGATTCTTGATAGCTTTGGTGGTCCTGCAAGATGGTGAGACAACCTGCGTCGAATGAATCTCCTGAGGTGATCACATGAGAAGGCCAAACACCAACGACCCCAGGAGGTGACGTGAACGGGGCCGGCCCACCCGACAGAGCTTAGTCGTTGGGTTTATCGACGCTGCAGGGACGGACCCGAGCACAGACGCCGTGTCCAGTCTTCTCATGCGAAAAATCCTGAAGAAAGATAGCCGGCAAGCGGCTCCCATGGTGGCGAGGCACCGGGTCGTGCGCCCTGGCTTGTCCGTCCGCGATTAGCTCATGCGAGAACAAGGCACCAAGGGCCATGGGAGGTGACATACACGAGAGCTAGCCCGCGAGCCAGATCTCAGCCTCTTGGGTTTAGTGACGCTGCAGGGACAGACCCGAGCACAGACGCCGTGCCAGTCCTTAATCATGAGGCGGTCGTGGGTGGGCTCACAAGAGCGTACGACGTTCATGGTATCGAAGTACCGGAAAACATATAATAACCGTGAAGCAACTCATGGAAGGAGGCAAGCTAGTTCAGGTAAATGCAAGAACGATACATGCCATAGGGACGGACCCATGCGGCCTGGGGATGATGCAGCCCGAGGGGCGCCCCAACTGAATGAACCGGAAAGAGTCACCTGGCACCGTTGCAGGAGGGGTGTTGAAGCAGCTGGAGACACACGCCGGAGGAGTTGTTACTCACGACCGCCTGGGTCCTAAACCTCGGGATGCTCTGGAGGTCCCGGGGGTTCGCGAGGAACCATCGCCATCTCTGCCTGGACCGCCTGGAGCCTGGTGTGCTGAGCCGCCAGAATGCTCCGCAGGCGACGCTGGAAGGTAACAGCCGCGTTCGGCAAGCCGAAAGGCATGTGAACGTAGCTGTGAGGTGGACCCTCGCTGAAGGAAATATGCCCTAGAGGCAATAATAAAGTTGTTATTTATATTTCCTTATATCATGATAAATGTTTATTATTCATGCTAGAATTGTATTATCCGGAAACTTAGTACATGTGTGAATACATAGACAAACAGAGTGTCACTAGTATGACTCTACTTGACTAGCTCGTTGAATCAAAGATGGTTAAGTTTCCTAGCCATAGACATGAGTTGTCATTTGATTAACGGGATCACATCATTAGAGAATGATGTGATTGACTTGACCCATTCCGTTAGCTTAGCACTTGATCATTTAGTATGTTGCTATTGCTTTCTTCATGACTTATACATGTTCCTATGACTATGAGATTATGCAACTCCCGAATACCGGAGGAACACTTTGTGTGCTACCAAACGTCACAGCGTAACTGGGTGATTATAAAGGTGCTCTACAGGTGTCTCCGATGGTGTTTGTTGAGTTGGCATAGATCGAGATTATGATTTGTCACTCCGACTGTCGGAGAGGTATCTCTGGGCCCTCTCGGTAATGCACATTGCTACCTCTTGAGCACTGTGTTGGTTTTCCCTTGAAGAGGAAAGGGTGATGCAGCAAAGTAGCGTAAGTATTTCCCTCAGTTTTTGAGAACCAAGGTATCAATCCAGTAGGAGTCCACACGCAAGTCCCTTGTACCAACACAAACAAATAAGAACCTTGCAACCAACGCGATAAAGGGGTTGTCAATCCCTTCATGGTCACTTGCAAAAGTGAGATCTGATAGAGATGATAAGATAATATTTTTGGTATTTTTATGATAAAAACTAAAAGTAAAGAATGCAAAGTGAAAAGCGCTAGAAATAGCTCATTGACGGGAGATTAATATGATGGAAAATAGACCCGGGGGCCATAGGTTTCACTAGTGGCTTCTCTCAAGATAGCATAAGTATTACGGTGGGTGAACAAATTACTGTCGAGCAATTGATAGAATTGAGCATAGTTATGAGAATATCTAGGTATTATCATGTATATAGGCATCACGTCTGTGACAAGTAGATCGACTCCTGCCTGCATCTACTACTATTACTCCACACATCGACCGCTATCCAGCATGCATCTAGAGTATTAAGTTCATAAGAACGGAGTAATGCTTTAAGAAAAATGACATGATGTAGAGGGATAAACTCATGCAATATGATATAAACCCCATCTTTTTATCCTTGATTGCAACAGTACAATACGTGTCATTTCCCCTACTGTCACTGGGATCGAGCACCGCAAGATTGAACCCAAAGCTAAGCACTTCTCTCATTGCAAGAAAGATCAATCTAGTAGGCCAAACCAAACTAATAATTCGAAGAGACTTGCAAAATAACCAATCATACATAAAAGAATTCAGAGAAGATTCAAATAGTGTTCATAGATAATCTGGATCATAAACCCACAATTCATCGGATCTCGACAAACACACCGCAAAAGAAGATTACATCGAATAGATCTCCAAGAGAATTGAGGAGAACTTTTTATTGAGGTCCAAAGAGAGAGAAGAAGCCATCTAGCTAATAACTATGGACCCGAAGGTCTGAAGTAAACTACTCACACATCATCGGAGAGGCTATGGTGTTGATGTAGAAGCCCTCCGTGATCAATGCCCCCTCCGGCAGGACGCCGGAAAAGGCCCCAAGATGGGATCTCACGGGTACAGAAGGTTGCGGCGGTGGAATTAGGTTTTCGTGGTGCTCCTCGATGGTTTGGGGGTACGTAGGTATATATAGGAGGAAGAAGTAGGTCGGTGGAGCCACGAGGGGCCCACGAGGGTGGAGGGCGCGCCCAGGGGGTAGGCGTGCCCCCTGCCTCGTGGCCTCCTCGTTGGTTGCTTGACGTCCACTCCAAGTCCTCTGGATCACGTTTGTTCCAAAAATCACGCTCCCGAGGGTTTCATTCCGTTTGGACTCCATTTGATATTCTTTTTCTGCGAAACACTGAAATAGGCAAAAAAACAGCAATTTGGGTTGGGCCTCCGGTTAATAGGTTAGTCCCAAAAATAATATGAAAGTGCATAAATAAGCCCATTAAACATCCAAAACAGAATATATAATAGCATGGAACAATCAAACATTATAGATACGTTGGAGACGTATCAAGCATCCCCAAGCTTAATTCCTGCTCATCCTCGAGTAGGTAAATGATAAAAACAGAACTTTTGATGTGGAATGCTTCTTAGCATAATTTTCAATGTAATTCTTTTTATTGTGGTATGAATATTTAGATCCGAAAGATTCAAGATAAAAGTTTAATGTTGACATAAAAACAATAATAATTCAAACATGCTAACCAAGCAATTATGTCTTATCAAAATAACATAGCCAAAGAAAGCTTATCCCTACAAAATCATATAGTTAGGCCATGTTTCAATATCGTCACACAAACGTTCTCATCATGCATAACCCCGATGACAAGCCGAGCAATTGGTTCATACTTTTTAACGCGCTTCAGCCTTTTCAACCCTTACGCAATACATGAGCGCAAGCCATGAATATAGCACTATGGGTGGAGTAAAGTATAATGATGGGGGTTATGAGAGAAGACAAAAGGTAGAAAGTCTCACATCGACGCGGCTAATCAATAGGCTATGGAGATGCCCATCAATTGATGTCAATGAGAGGAGTAGGGATTGCCATGCAACGGATGCACTAGAGCTATAAATGTATGAAAGCTCAACAAAAGAAACTAAGTGGGTGTGAATCCAACTTGCTTGCTCACGAAGACCTAGGGCATTTTGAGGAAGCCCATCATTGGAATATACAAGCCAAGTTCTATAATGAAAAATTCCCACTAGTATATGACAGTGACAACATAGGAGACTCTCTATCATGAAGATCATGGTGCTACTTTGAATCACAAGTGTGGAAAAAGGATAGTAACATTGTCCCTTCTCTCTTTTTCTCTCATTTTTTTCTTTCTTTTTTTTCTTGGGCCTTCTCTTTTTTTCTTGGCCTCTTTTTTTTATTTAGTCCGGAATCTCATCCCGACTTGTGGGGGAATCATAGTCTCCATCATCCTTTCCTCACATGGGACAATGCTCTAATAATGATGATCATCACACTTTTATTACTTACAACTCAAGAATTACAACTCAATACTTAGAACAAAATATGACTCTATGTGAATGCCTCCGGCGGTGTACCGGGATATGCAATGAATCAAGAGTGACATGTATGAAAAAATTATGAATGGTGGCTTTGCCACAAATACGATGTCAACTACATGATCATGCAAAGCAATATGACAATGATGGAGCGTGTCATAATAAACGGAACGGTGGAAAGTTGCATGGCAATATATCTCAGAATGGCTATGGAAATGCCATGATAGGTAGGTATGGTGGCTGATTTGAGGAATATATAAGGAGGTTTATGTGTGATAGAGCGTATCATATCATGGGGTTTGGATGCACCAGCGAAGTTTGCACCAACTCTCTAGGTGAGAAAGGGCAATGCGCGGTACCGTAGAGGCTAGAAAATTGTGGAAGGTTGAGAGTGCGTATAATCCATGGACTCACATTAGTCATAAAGAACTCATATACTTATTGCAAAAGTTTATTAGCCCTCGAAGCAAAGTACTACTATGCATGCCCCTAGAGGGATAGATTGGTAGGAAAATACCATCGCTCGTCCCCGACCGCCACTCATAAGGAAAGCAATAAAAGAACACCTTGTGTGTCAAAATTGTCACAAAACTTTTACCATACGTGCATGCTACGGGCCTTACCAACTTTAACACAAGTATTTCTCAATTTCACAATTACTCAACTAGCACACTCTAATATTACCACCTTTATATCTCAAAACACTTATCAAGTATCAAACTTCTCATGATATTCAATGAACTCAATATGGAAGTTTAATTTCACAATTAAAGCAAATTACCATGCTGTTTAAGACTCTCAAAATAATATAAGTGAAGCATGAGAGATCAGTAATCTCTATAAAATACAACCACCACCTTGCTGTAAAAGATATAAGTGAAGCACTAGAGCAAAAACTATATAGCTCAAAAGATATAAGTGAAGCACATAGAGTATTCTAACAAATTCCGAATCATGTGTGTCTCTCTCAAAAGGTGTGTACAGCAAGGATGATTGTGACAAACTAAAAAGCAAAGACTCAAATCATACAAGACGCTCCAAGCAAAACACATATCATGTGGTGAATAAAAATGTAGCTCCAAGTAAAGTTACCGATAGACGAAGACGAAAGAGGGGATGCCTTCCGGGGCATCCCCAAGCTTAAGCTTTTGGTTATCCTTGAATTTTACCTTGGGGTGCCATGGGAATCTCCAAGCTTAGGCTCTTGCCAATCCTTGTTCCATAATCCATCAAATCTTTACCCAAAACTTGAAAACTTCACAACACAAAACTTAACAGAAAATCTCGTGAGCTCCGTTAGCGAAAGAAAACAAAACACCACTTCAACGTACTGTAATGAACTCATTCTTTATTTATATTGGTGTTAAACCTACTTTATTCCAACTTCTCTATGGTTTATAAACTCTATTACTAGCCATAGATTCATCAAAATAAGCAAACAACACACGAAAAACAGAATCTGTCAAAAACAGAACAGTCTGTAGTCATCTGTAACTAATGCAAACTTCTGGAACTCCAAACATTCTACCAAAATATGAAGACCTAGATAATTTTTTTGTTGATCTACTGCAATTGGAATCAGTATTTTATCACGTTCTGGTGATTTTTAACAATTGTTTTCGTGAACAGAAAGTTTCTGGAATTTTCAGCAAGATCAAATAACTATCATCCAAGAAGATCCTATAGGTTTAACTTGGCACACACTAATTAAAACACAAAACCACATCTAAACAGAAGATACATGGATTATTTATTACTAAATAGCAAGGATAAATATTGGGTTGTCTCCCAACAAGCGCTTTTCTTTAAAGCCTTTTTAGCTAGGCATTGAGATTTCGATGATGATCACATAAAAGATAAGAATTAAAGCGCAAAAAGGGCATCATAAAACACGCGACAAACACATCTAAGTATAACATACTTCCTATGCATAGGAATTTTATAAGAAAACAAATTATCATAGCAAGCAAAAATTAGCATATGCAAGGAAGAAGAAAGAGACGATAGCAATCTCAACATGACGAGAGGTAATTTAGTAAGATAAAAATTTCTACAACCATATTTTCCTCTCTCATAATAATTACATGTAGGATCATAGGAAAATTCAACAAAATAGCTATCACATAACATATTCTCAACACAATCCACATGCATGCGAAGTTGACACTCTTCCAAAATAGTGGGATTAACATTAGCTAGAGTCGACCTCTCAAACCCACTTTTATCAAAAATTTCATAAGATTGAACATTCTCCAAATATGTGGGATCTAAAGTTGACACTCTTCCAAACCCACTTTCAATAATATTGCAAACACTATTATCAATCTCATATTCATCATGGGGCTTAAATAAATTTTCAAGATCATAAGAAGAATCACCCCAATCATGATCATTGCAACAAGTAGTAGACATAGCAAAACTAGCATCCCCAAGCTTAGGGTTTTGCATATCATTAACACAAATTGACATTAATAGAATTTATAATAACATCATTGCAATCATGCTTTTTATTCAAAGATCTATCGTGAATCACTTCATAAAGCACTTCATCACAATTTTCAGATTCACGGATTTCAAGCAAAACCTTATAAAGATAATCTAGTGCACCCAAATCACTAGGAATTGATTCATCACAATTGGATCTCTTAAAAATATTGGCAAGCGGATGAGGATCCATAGATCTTAGGTTCTCTGTTTAGCAATAAATAAACAACTATTCCAACCAAACGAGCAAACGAGCCAAGTAAGACATCAAGGCAAACGAAAAGACGAACAGAAGATGGGCGAATAAAACGGCAAATGTGAAGTGGGGAGAGGAAAACGAGAGGCAAATGGCAAATAATGTAATGCGAGGGATAAGAGTTTGTGATGGGTACTTGGTATGTCTTGACTTGTGCATAGACTCCCCGGCAACGGCGCCAGAAATCCTTCTTGCTACCTCTTGAGCACTGCGTTGGTTTTCCCTTGAAGAGGAAAGGGTGATGCAGCAAAGTAGCATAAGTATTTCCCTCAGTTTTTGAGAACCAAGGTATCAATCCAGTAGGAGGCCACACGCAAGTCCCTTGTACTTACACAAACAAATAAGAACCTTGCAACCAACGCGATAAAGGGGTTGTCAATCCCTTCACGGCCACTTGCAAAAGTGAGATCTGATAGAGATGATAAGATAATATTTTTGGTATTTTTATGATAAAAACTAAAAGTAAAGAATGCAAAGTAAACGGCGCTAGAAATAGCTCGTTGACAGGAGATTAATATGATGGAAAATAGACCCGGGGCCATAGGTTTCACTAGTGGCTTCTCTCAAGATAGCATAAGTATTACGGTGGGTGAACAAATTACTGTCGAGCAATTGATAGAACTGAGCATAGTTATGAGAATATCTAGGTATGATCATGTATATAGGCATCACGTCCGTGACAAGTAGACCGACTCCTGCCTGCATATACTACTATTACTCCACACATCGGCCGCTATCCAGCATGCATCTAGAGTATTAAGTTCATAAGAACGGAGTAACGCTTTAAACAAGATGACATGATGTAGAGGGATAAACTCATGCAGTATGATATAAACCCCATCTTTTTATCCTCGATGGCAACAATACAATACATGTCGTTTCCCCTAATGTCACTGGGATCGAGCACCGCAAGATTGAACCCAAAGCTAAGCACTTCTCCCATTGCAAGAAAGATCAATCTAGTAGGCCAAACCAAATTGATAATTCGAAGAGACTTGCAAAGATAACCAATCATACATAAAAGAATTCAGAGAAGATTCAAATATTGTCCATAGATAATCTGGATCATAAACCCACAATTCATCGGATCTCGACAAACACACCGCAAAAGAAGATTCATCGAATAGATCTCCAAGAGAACCGAGGAGAACTTTGTATTGAGATCCAAAGAGAGAGAAGAACTCATCTAGCTAATAACTATGGACCCGAAGGTCTGAAGTAAACTACTCACACATCATCGGAGAAGCTATGGTGTTGATGTAGAAGCCCTCCGTGATCAATGCCCCCTCCGGCAGGACGCTGGAAAAGGCCCCAAGATGGGATCTCACGGGTACAGAAGGTTGCGGCGGTGGAATTAGGTTTTCGTGGTGCTGCTCGATGGTTTGGGGGTACGTAGGTATATATAGGAGGAAGAAGTAGGTCGGTGGAGCCACGAGGGGCCCACGAGGGTGGAGGGCGCGCCCAGGGGGTAGGCGTGCCCCCTGCCTCGTGGCCTCGTTGATTGCTTGACGTCCACTCCAAGTCCTCTGGATCACGTTTGTTCCAAAAATCACGCTCCCGAGGGTTTCATTCCGTTTGGACTCCGTTTGATATTCTTTTTCTGCAAAACACTAAAATAGGCAAAAAAAACAACAATTTGGGCTGGGCCTCCGGTTAATAGGTTAGTCCCAAAAATAATATAAAAGTGTATAAATAAGCCCATTAAACATTGAAAACAGAATATATAATAGCATGGAACAATCAAACATTATAGATACGTTGGAGACATATCACACATCACTATAAGCCTTGCAAGCAATGTGACTAATGAGTTAGTTGCGGGATGATGCATTACGGAACGAGTAAAGTGACTTGCCGGTAATGAGATTGAACTAGGTATTGAGATACCGATGATCGAATCTCGGGCAAGTAACATACCGATGACAAAGGGAACAACGTATGTTGTTATGCGGTTTGACCGATAAAGATCTTCGTAGAATATGTGGGAGCCAATATGAACATCCAGGTTCCGCTATTGGTTATTGACCGGAGACGTGTCTCGGTCATGTCTACATAGTTCTCGAACCCGTAGGGTCCGCATGCTTAACGTTTGGTGACGATCGGTATTATGACTTTATGTGTTTTGATGTACCGAAGATATTTTGGAGTCCCGGATATGATCACGGACATGATGAGGAGTCTCGATATGGTCGAGACATAAAGATCGATATATTAGATGACTATATTCGGACACCGGATGAGTTCCGGGGGTCACCGGATAATTATCAGAGTGCCGGGGGGTTATCGGAACCCCCGGAGGAACTAATGGGCCAACATGGGCCTTGTGAGAGAGAGAGAGGAGGGGCCATAGGGCTGGCCATGCCCCCCTTGGGAGTTTGAATTGGACATGGAGGGGGGCGCCCCCTCTTTCCCTCCCTCTCTCCCTCTCCTTCCTTCCCCCTTCCTCCTCCTAGTTGGACTAGGAAAGGGGGAGTCCTACTCCTACTAGGAGGAGGACTCCTCCCCTCCTTGGCGTGCCCAAAGGGCCAGCCGGCCTCCCCCTTGCTCCTTTATATACGGGGGCATGGGGGCACCCTAGGACACACAAGTTTACCATTGATCTCTTAGCCATGTGCGGTGCCCCCTCCACCATAATCCACCTCGGTCATACCGTCGTAGTGCTTAGGCAAAGCCCTGCGTTGGTAGCTTCATCATCACCGTCATCACGCCGTC
The DNA here is from genome assembly GCF_018294505.1 of Triticum aestivum. NCBI lineage: Eukaryota > Viridiplantae > Streptophyta > Magnoliopsida > Poales > Poaceae > Triticum > Triticum aestivum. The sequence goes on along the minus strand of NC_057799.1, from coordinate 164,451,502 downwards.
GTGCTGACAAAGGTCTCCCTCGACACTCTGCTGGATCGTGAGTTCATGGGACTTCACTGTCGGTGTCAAAACCGGCGGATCTCGGGTAGGGGGTCCCGAACTGTGCGTCTAGGATCGATGGTAACAGGAGACGGGGGACACGATGTTTACCCAGGTTCAGGCCCTCTCTATGGAGGTAATGCCCTACTTACTGCTTGATTGATCTTGATGAATATGAGTATTACAAGAGTTGATTTACCACAAGATCGTAATGGCTAAACCCTAGAAGTCTAGCTTGTATGACTATGGTAATGAATGTCTTGATCCGGACTAAGCCCTCCGGTTTATATAGACACTGGAGGGATCTAGGGTTACATAAGGTCGGTTATAGAGAAAGGAAATCTTCATATTTGGTTGCCAAGCTTGCCTTCCACGCCAAGGAGAGTCCTATTCGGACACGGGTGAGGTCTTCGGTCTTCGTATCTTCACAGCCCATGAGTCCGGCCCATGGCTAACAGGCCGGACGCCCGATGACCCCTTAGTCCAGGACTCCCTTAGTAGCCCCTGAACCAGGCTTCAATGACGAGGTGTCCAGCACGCAGATTGTCTTCGGCATTGCAAGGCGGGTTCCCTTCCCGAATAGTCCAAGATAGTCTTCGGACGCGAAGAATGTATCCGGACCTATAACACAAACACCACACACGGCTGCAGAGAGTATAATATTCCACGAGTCTAATCTGCTGAAAACTTTTTCGTAATGTGATATCACGTCCACCTGGTCATTATTTCAAACCGTTTTCGTCTGCCGTTCCGCGTTTCGAGATGCGGTTTCCATTGGCACGTCTTGTCAAAGCAGAGATCATGTCCCCTTATTGCGGGATTCTCATTAATACGGGCGTGGGTAACCCAACCGTGCCGTTTGCACAGTCCTTGGGAATAGGCGAAATTTTAAGGGCGAGTGGGGAGGTGTTCGATATTCACTGCCTTTATAAGGGGATAAGGACTCCCTTTCTTCACCCACGCCTTCTCTCTTTCTGCCCTTCCATCTTTGAGCTCCAGCACCCAAGCTCTCAACTTTTCCGCCTCAAGCAAGCATTCAACCATGTCCGAATCCGGAGCTGGAGGCAAGTGGATGGCCTCCTCCGTCAAGAAGAAGGACATCAAAAAGCTCCGGGAGGCTGAGTATCTGGCCAAGGAGATCGTTCACCGACTCCCGGCCGCGGGACAGATCGTCCCTACCCCAAAACCCCATGAGAGGGTTGTGTTTCTCACACATTTTGTCCGCGGGCTGGGATTCCCTCTCCACCCTTTTGTCCGCGGACTGATGTTTTACTACGGGCTGGACTTCCACGATCTAGCCCCTAACTCTATCCTCAACATCTCGGCATTTATTGTCGTGTGCGAGGCCTTTCTCCGCATCCCACCTCACTTCGGCCTATGGTTGAAGACCTTCAATGTGAAGCCGAAGGTGGTGAGCGGCCAACAAGCAGAGTGCGGAGGCGCCATGGTGGGCAAGATGCCCAATGTCACCTGCCCCGAAGGCTCCTTTGTGGAGACGGTGAAGGGGTGGCAATCGGGGTGGTTTTACATCACCGAGCCGCGCGACACCAACTGGGCGGCGGCCCCCGAATTCCGATCCAGAGCTCCGATGCGGCTCACCTCCTGGCAAGAGAAGGGCCTGACCTGGGGTTCTTCGGACGAGCTGACTGGGCTCCAGACGTGCATCCAGAGCATGATAACCAAGAAAATCAAGCTCGTCAACGTGATTCAGGTTATGCTCATTCACCGGATCCTTCTGTGCCAACGCCGGATTTGCTATTTGTGGGAGTTCGATCCGGCCAAGCACCAGACGCTACTAGAGCTCTTCGGCGTGATGCACGAAGACATCTGGAAAGTGCTATTTAAGGCCGGCGAGACACCACCGCCCACGACCGAGGTTCGCGGGCTCAGCTTAAAACGCCAGGCTAATCTGGTAAGCCCTTTCATGTTTTCAAGGCATACCCTTTGCTGGCATATTTTGAGGAAGGAGTCTAAGCCTTTCTATCAATTTTTTCAGGCCTGGATTGAGGCAGCGGGGCAGATTAACTATCCGGCTCCGCCGCCCGAGAACCAAGAAGACCCGCTTCTGACGAAGATGCTGTTTCCAGCGCCTTATGAGGTGCCGGAGAAGAAGGCCAAGGGGACCAAGAGTGGCCCTCGCCGGAAAGGTGCTTCGGACATGACGTCCGAAGACGACGAGTCTCACTCCCCCGCCACCGAAGACGACGAGGAGGAGGAGGAGAACAAACCTCCCCCTGATGAGGGGAGAAAAAAGAGGGCAGCCTCCGTGAATCTGGAGGCAGCGGCGCCCAAGCGAGGGAAGGGCACCCTCGCGGATAACTCCCCGTGGGATGTCGACAGCAGTCCGGAGCGACCCCCCCCCACCCCCCGACCAAGCCCCGGGCCGCATCGTAAGTACCAAAAAACTTGTGCACGTCCATGTCTCCGCTTCATGGTACTAATATGTTGAATTATGCTATTACAGTCCGGCCACGACAGCCCCCTGCGATCCTCATCAGGAGGTTCGCTAGATTCAAAGGCGATGGCCAGCGAGTCTCCGCCGGCCGCTCACTCTCCTCCGGCCAAGGGTGACGACGAGGCGGTGTCCCAAAGGACCTTCCCAGGCCAGGGAGAGGTTCAGGAGGCCGTTAGGGTGGCGCTAGAGGATGATTCCTCAGCCGCCGAACACATGGGGGAGGAAGCCCCATGGGGACTGGCGATGGGGGCCATATACAATTCGGCCCCCAGCCGAATACCCTTCTGGAGACCCATATGGTTCCGGAGTCAGGCAAACAGCCTTCCCTGAAAGGAGGAGGGATGCCTGCTCGGATAATCTGCTGGAAGCGCTACGAGGCGCTTCCATTGTGGATGAACACCGTATCCTTATGGGTACGGTGATTGAGAAGGTCCAGTCTGCCAGAAGCGGACTGACCGAAGCCTGCACTAGCCTTCCTAACAGGCTTTGAGGTAAGTAATGTAATTGTAGAAAGAATATCACAGTGTAGACAGTAGCCCCTGATGCTCTGTTCGGTGTTCGGAGAGAAAAAGCCGAACAGAGGATCAAAATAATTTTCGCAGGAGTCTAACATAAGATGTCTATGTGAATAAGCAGGCGTCGCTGCTGGCTACTGCCGCTCATACTGCAGAGGTCTCCGGACTGAAGCAGAACCTGAAGCGGGCCGAGGAAGAGCTCGGCCTCGTGAAGAAGCAGCTGGAGGACAGCCAAGGTATGTAGTAACCTGCTTGTATATTTAGGAAGGATGAATGGTTCGTGCTGACTAAAGTGTCATGAATTTATTAGGGGCCACGACCGAGGTGGCAGTCCTCAAGAAGGCGTTAGCCAAGGCCGAGGACAAAGCGGCCAAGGAAAGCGCCGCGCGCGAGAAGCAGGAGGCCCGGGTCAGCGAGGTCCAGCAAGAGCTCCAGGACGCCGTCAAGAAGTACGAGTCCTTGGAGCGTGATTCTAAGACTCAAGAGTCCGAACTTGCCAAGGCCCGCCAGAGCGCACAAGATGCCCGAGCCGAAGCCCAGAGCGCCCTCCAGGAAATCCAGGCGGCCAAGAAGATCGCGGCGGGTAAGGCTTTCATTATGCGAAGCAAATCTGCAAAGGAAACGTTCCTTTTACTTACCCGAATTTGGAGCTCTCCAGGGGCATTTACGGATCTGCCGCGCAGCATATCAGATGCTGCAGAGTTCTATCGAGCCGAAGAAGGGAGCTCTACGGAGAAGCTGTTCTGGTCTCAATACCTTAGACCAGAACATCCGGTGCCCTTTAGCGACCAGCTGAAACAGCTGGTCGAGCTGCACAAGGCGGCCGAACTAGCCATGAAGGACCTAATAGTCCGGCTATGGCCTGCCGAGCCCATGCCCGGCAGCTACTTCGGACTCATGAAGCGGCTTGTGAGTGCCTGCCCGCGGCTTGAAGTCATAAAGCGGTCGGTCTGCATTGAAGGTGCGCGGATGGCCTTTGCCCGCGCCAAGATGCACTGGGCGAAGATGGATGCCAAGAAGCTGATGACCGAGGGGCCGCCTGAGGGCAAGGAGCACCGCCGACCCGAGCTATATTTTGATAGTGTCCTGGAGGGATCCCGCCTTGTGGCGGAGCAATGTGCGAAGGATGTGATCTTTGAATGAATACATTCATATTTGTCTCGCCCTGTATTAGGAAACAAAGACAATTTGTGTAATATAATGCTTTGTGTTAAATTTTTACCTCCTGTGCGGCCGTTTTTATTAAATCTGAGGGTTGGCCAGTCGTCGGCTTCAGCCCCCATGTAGGTAGTACGGGGATGTTCGGGGTGGAATCTAAACACTCTTGATCCAATTATTTGGTCCTTGAAGGAGGTGTTTAGCGCAACGAACAAGGCAATCGGACTATAACGCTTTATCACCCTCACTTAGCCATAGGAGTTCGACAATAAAAATGTAGGCGCAGCCCCTAGCATCCAAACTAGGGTGTTGTAAACACCTGATCGGGTAAGTACCGACCCTTCGCGTAATGCGGAAAAAACCTCTATCGATTTGAAACCTCCGAACAGCTGACCGGCTCTCGCCGCATCATGACAGTCAGTTTTCGGCTTTCTCTACTGAGGTGCTCATCCGGATGAACCGGGACACAATCGCAGTAGTTCTCCTTTACTACCCTAGCGATATAGCGGAACGTAAGGTAGTAAGCACAGGAGCCGGGCAACCCAACTATTGACCAAAGACATGATTCGGAGCCAATGCATATAATGCTAAATTCGGGGTGCCGAACTATACTGTAAAAGTGTTCGGACTTTGTTGCCGTAGTGCGGGGCGCTATGAAGCCCCTGGCAAATATGAAACGTACCAAAGTGTACGGGTGCTATGTGATAAGATTATCAACAAAAAACAAAGGAAAACAGGAAGAGAACAAAGGTAATAAGCGGGGCCTTAAAATTTTGGGCCGCAAACTATTTCCATTATAATTTGATAAATACGTCAAGGCGTATTGATACAAATAGTGCGATAAGCAACATGCTATTTAACATGCCGTGACCAACAGTGAGCTGCGTGCGGGTATGTAAAACAGGTATAACGATCGTTAGCAGAGACCACCTGGGGATTCCCTTGTACGTCAAAGCTCCTTGCCTCCTTGGTGTATCCGCCCCGTGATCGGTCCGATGATCAGGTTATCAGAAAAAGCCTCGAGAAGAGAAAAACCTGAAATGAAAAAGAAAAAGTGAAGGTGTGCGGATCCAGGGGCGGTTGAGCCGCATTATGGATCATGGTCTAGCTTTGCCTCCGTCCGTGCCCATGGTATTTTGAGTGCGTAGTTATGTACGCGGGGCACAAATGTCACCGCTTGATCGGGACTGGGACGGAGGCCGGATTGCTAGTCAAGCTCTGGATTAGCTGGGCCGTCCTACCGCAGAGTAGTTCGGACTCGCTTGACTGTGTCCGAGGGCTTTACTGCCGAATTGAGGTTCTGCCTAAAAAGGCTACTTTGTACTTCTGCTGCAAGGGCCGCGGTGTGTTCCTCGGTACGGAGGGAGCGCTCCCTATTTCCGTTGACCGTTATTACACCGCGTGGTCCCGGCATCTTGAGCTTGAGGTAGGCGTAGTGCGGCACCGCGTTGAATTTAGCGAATGCGGTTCGTCCAAGCAGTGCATGATAACCACTGCGGAAAGGGACGATATCGAAGATTAACTCTTCGCTTCGAAAATTATCCGGGGATCCGAAGACCACTTCCAGTGTGATTGAGCCCGTGCAACAGGCCTCTACACCTGGTATGACACCTTTAAAGGTGGTTTTTGTGGGATTGATCCTTGAGGGGTAGATACCCATTTTGTGCACTGTATCCTGATAGAGCAGGTTCAGGCTGCTGCCACCATCCATGAGACTCACGTGAGATGGAATCCATCAATAATTGGGTCGAGGACCAGTGCAGCTGAACCGCCATGACGGATACTGGTCGGGTGATCCCTCCGATCGAAGGTGATCGGACAGTTGGACCATGGGTTGAACTTTGGGGCGACTAGCTCCATCGCGTAGACGTCCCTGAGTGCACCCTTGCGCTCCTTCTTGGGGATATGGGTGGCGTATATCATGTTCACCGTTTTAACTTGGGGGGGGATTTCTTCTGTCCCCCGTGTTTGGCTGCAGGGGCTCCTCGTCATCGTCCTTGCTCTGCAATCCCTTTTCCTTGTTCTCGGCATTTAACTTGCCGGCTTGTTTAAAAACCCAGCACTCTCTGTTGGTGTGGTTGGCTGGTTTGTCTGGGGTGCCATGGATTTGGCACGGACGGTCGAGTATGCGGTCCAAGCTGGATGGTCCCTGATTGTTTCTTTTAGACGGCTTCTTCCGCTGACCGGACTTGGAGCCGCTGAATCCGGCGTTGACAGCAGTGTCATCGGTATTGTCGCCATTGCTTCGGCGTTTGTGTCTACTACGTCGGAGCTTGCTGTTGTTGTTTTTGGCCTCGGAGGGGCTTGCATCGCTGGCCGTATTTTTACTACGGGCCAACCAGCTATCCTCACCCGCACAAAAGCGGGTCATGAGTGCTGTGAGGGCTGCCATAGATTTCTGCTTTTCCTGGCCGAGGTGGCGGGCGAGCCATTCGTCACGGATGCTAGGCATCCGGAACAGTTGACTATCTGGTTCTTTTAGTTAGGAACCTAGTCCAGAATTTCCTGGCTGACTCCCCAGGCTGTTGAACTATGTGACTTAAGTCATCGGCATCTGGTGGCCGGACATATGTGCCTTGGAAGTTGTCGAGGAAGGCTTCTTCCAAGTCCTCCCAGCTGCCAATGGAATTTTCAGACAGACTGTTTAACCAGTGCCGAGCTGGCCCTTTGAGTTTTAGTGGGAGGTATTTGATGGCGTGGAGGTCGTCTCCGCGGGCCATATGGATGTGGAGAATAAAATCTTCGATCCATACAGCGGGATCAGTTGTTCCATTGTATGATTCGATATTTACGGGTTTAAACCCTTTTGGGAATTCATGATCCATTACTTCGTCAGTGAAGCAAAGAGGGTGTGCGGCGCCTCTATATCGGGCCACATCGCGACGTAGCTCCGATGGAGTCCGTCTGCAGAGTTCGGCCCGGGCGTGACTGGGCTTGTTACGTCCGAATAGATGGCCGTCTTCACGCGTCGGGGCACGCTCTCGCGATCCATGGATTGATCTAGTATGTCCTACATTATTGTCCAATTTTTGCCATAGGTCATAGGCATGTCCCCGAGCTATTTGATCTCTACCTTTACGGTGAGGTTGAGCGGGCTGGTGTTCGGCTTGAGTTGCCGCCTTGTCCCGGCCCCGTGGTGGTCGGTCAGCCGCATTCCGCGATGATGGTATGGGCTCCAACGCCTCATCATCAAACTGAGGTAGCAATTTACGTTGCGGGTAGCTTTTGGCTAGGCGCTTAAGGCCGTATTCTTCGGCTGCCAGGACATCAGGCCATTTATCATTGAGCAGATCTTGATCAGCTTGAAAAGCTGCTGCTACTTCTTTTTCAGGCTCCTTGCAGTGGCTATTAGCTGAAGCTTAAAGCGCTCCTACTCGAGGGGCTCCTCAGGCACGATAAAGTCCTCGTTGCCGAGGCTCACCTCCTCCTCGGAGAGCAGATGATAACTATCATCCTCCGAGTCTTCATTTATGGCCTGTTTGTCAGGGCTGACTTGCCCATCCTCCTGATTGTCTTGTTCGACAGTTTTTTCATCGTGGTCTTCTACGTCTTCGGCACCATCCGGAGTGTTGTCGTCTCCTGTGCCGGTGTTGCTATCCTTGCTGCGGCATGGTTTGGAGCGGCGCCGCTGACGCCAGCGCTTTGGTTGTGTCTTAGGGGGGCTATCCTCCACTGGGTTTTTCTTGTCGTCGCCGCTATTATCTTTCGGCGTATCCACCATGTATACGTCATATGAGGAAGTCACCGTCCATCGTCCGGTGAACGGCGGGTTTTGGGCCTCCTCTTCTCCAGCATCGTCGTCCATACCGTCGATGTCTTCGGAGTCATAGTCGAGCGCGTCGGTTAAGTCATCGACAGTGGCTATGAAGTGGGTGGTGGGTGGGAAGCGAAATACTCCATCATCAGCCTCCAGTTTGAACCGGACACAATTCGGCTGTGAGTCTCCTGCCAAGGACAGGTTCTTTAGTGAGTCTAGCACATCGCCGAAAGGCGAGTGTTGGAAGATGTCTACGGCGCTGAATTCAAAGATCGATAACTGATCAAGCTCCGAGTCCGCGGACGCACATGGTTTGGAACCTATAGCCGGAAATGGGTCCGGAGTTCCGGTGACATAGACATCACATGAGGCTAAGTCTGTGAGCGGCTCCGACGCCGCGTCATCTGCGGCCTCCGTGGCGGGGTTGAGCTTCCGTCCTCGGATGGCGCGATTTGCTCCGGATCTAAGGCCAGGGCAGTTACATGAGCTATCTCCTGGGTATGGTTCGATGACAGATCTAAGTCATGATCATCGAGGTGACAGGGAGAGACCGCCGCGGTCTCGAGTCTGTCGAAGATCATATCTCCGCGGATGTCCGCGATGTAATTCAGGCTTCCAAATCTGACCTGGTGGCCAGGGGTGTAGCTATCGATCTGCTCCAGATGGCCAAGCGAGTTGGCCCGCAGTGCGAAGCCGCCGAACACGAAGATCTGTCCGGGGAGGAAGATTTCCTCTTGGACAGCGTTGTTGTAGACGATTGAAGGAGCCATCAAACCTTTTGAGGACGACACAGTGGAACTCTCAATTAAAGCACCAATGTCGGTGTCAAAACAGGCGGATCTCGGGTAGGGGGTCCCGAACTGTGCGTCTAAGATCGATGGTAACAGGAGACGGGGGACACGATGTTTACCCAGGTTCGGGCCCTCTCTATGGAGGTAATACCCTACTTCCTGCTCGATTGATCTTGATGAATATGAGTATTACAAGAGTTGATCTACCACGAGATCGTAATGGCTAAACCCTAGAAGTCTAGCCTGTATGACTATGGTAATGAATGCCTTGATCCGGACTAAGCCCTCCGGTTTATATAGACACCGGAGGGATCTAGGGTTACATAAGGTCGGTTATAGAGAAAGGAAATCTTCATATTTGGTTGCCAAGCTTGCCTTCCACGCCAAGGAGAGTCCTATCCGGACACGGGTGAGGTCTTCGGTCTTCGTATCTTCACAGCCCATCAGTCCGGCCCATGGCTAACAGGCCGGACGCCCGAGGACCCCTTAGTCCAGGACTCCCTCAGTCACCGAGCCGAACGTGTGCAGATCGCGGAGGTGTCATACTTTCGGTACTAGGATCGGTCGATGGTGAAGACGTACGACTACATCAACCGTGTTGTCATAACGCTTCCGCTTACGGTCTACGAGGGTACGTAGACAACACTCTGCCCTCTCGTTGCTATGCATCACCATGATCTTGCGTGTGCGTACAATTTTTTTGAAATTACTACGTTCCCCAACAGTGGCATCCGAGCCAGGTCTATGCGTAGATGTTATATGCACGAGTAGAACAAAAAGAGTTGTGGGCGATAATAGTCATACTGCTTACCAGCATGTCATACTTTGATTCGGCGGTATTGTTGGATGAAGCGGCCCGGACCGACATTACGCGTACGCTTACGCGAGACTGGTTCTACCGACGTGCTTCGCACATAGGTGGCTGGCGGGTGTCAGTTTCTCCAACTTTAGTTGAATCGAGTGTGGCTACGCCCGGTCCTTGTTGAAGGTTAAAACAACACACTTGACAAAAAATCGTTGCGGTTTTGATGCGTAGGTAAGAACGGTTCTTGCTCAGCCCATAGCAGCCACGTAAAACTTGCAACAACAAAGTAGAGGACGTCTAACTTGTTTTTGCAGGGCATGTTGTGATGTGATATGGTCAAGACATGATGCTAAATTTGATTGTATGAGATGATCATGTTTTGTAACGGAGTTATAGGCAACTGGCAGGAGCCATATGGTTGTCGCTTTATTGTATGAAATGCAATCGCCATGTAATTGCTTTACTTTATCACTAAGCGGCAGCGATAGTCGTAGAAGCAATAGTTGGCGAGACGACAACGATGCTACGATGGAGATCAAGGTGTCGCGCCGGTGACGCTGGTGATCATGACGGTGCTTTGGAGATGGAGATCAAAGGCACTAGATGATGATGGCCATATCATATCACTTATATTGATTGCATGTGATGTTTATCCTTTATGCATCTTATTTTGCTTAGTTCGACGGTAGCATTGTAAGATGATCTCTCACTAAATTTCAAGGTACAAGTGTTCTCCCTGAGTATGCACCGTTGCGAAAGTTCGTCGTGCCGAGGCACCACGTGATGATCGGGTGTGATAAGCTCTACGTTCACATACAACGGGTGCAAGCCAGTTTTGCACACGCAGAGTACTCGGGTTAAACTTGACGAGCCTAGCAATATGCAGATATGGCCTCGGAACACCAAGACCGAAAGGTCGAACGTGAATCATATAGTAGATATGATCAACATAGTGATGTTCACCATTGAAAACTACTCCATTTCACGTGATGATCGGTTATGGTTTAGTTGATTTGGATCACGTGATCACTTAGATGATAAGAGAGATGTCTATCTAAGTGGGAGTTCTTAAGTAATATGATTAATTGAACTTAAATTTATCGTGAACTTAGTACCTGATAGTATTTTGCTTGTCTATGTTGTTGTAGATAGATGGCCCGTGTTGTTGTTCCGTTGAATTTTTAATGCGTTTCTTGAGAAAGCAAAGTTGAAAGATGATGGTAGCAATTACATGGACTGGGTCTGTAACTTGCGGATTATCCTCATTGCTGCATAGAAGAATTACGTCCTGGAAGCACCGCTGGGTGCTAGGCCTGCGCAGATGGTACTGATGACGTTAAGAACGTCTGGCAGAGCAAAGCTGATGACTACTCGATAGTTCATTGTGCCATGCTTTACGGCATAGAACCGGGACTTTCAACGACGTTTTGAACATCATGGAGCATATGAGATGTTCCAGGAGTTGAAGTTAATATTTCAAGAAAATGCCCGGATTGTGAGATATGAAGTCTCCAATAAGTTCTATAGCTGCAAAATGGAGGAGAATAGTTCTGTCAGTGAACATATACTCGAAATGTCTGGGTATAATAATCACTTGAATCAACTGGGAGTTAATCTTCCGGATGATAGTGTCATTGACAGAATTCTTCAATCACTGCCACCAAGCTACAAGAGCTTCGTGATGAACTATAATATACAATGGATGGATAAGACAATTCCCGAGCTCTTCGCAATGCTAAAGGCTACGGAGGTAGAAATCAAGAAGGAGCATCAAGTGTTGATGGTCAACAAGACCACCAGTTTCAAGAAAAAGGGTAAAGGGAAGAAGAAGGGGAACTTCAAGAAGAACGGCAAACAAGTTGCTGCTCAAGAGAAGAAACCTAAGTTTGGACCTAAACCTGAGACGAGTGCTTCTACTGCAAACAGACTGGTCACTGGAAGCGGAACTGCCCCAAGTATTTGGCGGATAAGAAGTATGGCAAGGTGAACAAAGGTATATGTGATATACATGTTATTGATGTGTACCTTACTAAAGCTCGCAGTAGCACCTGGGTATTTGATACTGGTTCTGTTGCTAATATTTGCAACTCGAAACAGGACTACGGATTGAGCGAAGATTGGCTAAGGATGAGATGACGATGCGCATGGGAAATGGTTCCAAGTCGATGTGATCGCCGTCGGCACGCTACCTCTACATCTACCTTCAGGATTAATTTTAGACCTGAATAATTGTTATTTGGTGCCAGCGTTAAGCATGAACATTATATCTGGATCTTGTTTGATGCGAGACGGTTATTCATTTAAATCTGAGAATAATGGTTGTTCTCTTTATATGAGTAATATCTTTTATGGTCATGCGCCCTTGAAGAGTGGTCTATTTGTGTTGAATCTCGATAGTAGTGATACACATATTCATAATATTGAAACCAAAAGATGCAGAGTTGATAATGATAGTGCAACTTATTTGTGGCACTGCCGTTTGGGTCATATTGCTGTAAAGCGCATGAAGAAACTCCATTCCGATGGACTTTTGGAATCACCTGATTATGAATCACTTTGTACTTGGGAACCATGCCTAATGGGCAAGATGACTAAAACTCTGTTCTCTGGAACAATGGAGCGAGCAACATATTTGTTGGAAATCATACATACTGATGTATGTGGTCCAATGAATATTGAGGCTCGCGGCGGGTATCGTTATTTTCTCACCTTCACAGATGATTTGAGCAGATATGGGTATATCTACTTGATGAAGCATAAGTCTGAAACATTTGAAAAGTTCAAAGAATTTCAGAGTGAAGTGGAAAATCATCGTAACAAGAAAATAAAGTTTCTACGATCTGATCGTGGAGGAGAATATTTGAGTTACGAGTTTGGTCTTCATTTGAAACAATGCGGAATAGTTTCGCAACTCACGCCACCTGGAACACCACAACGTAATGGTGTGTCTGAACGTCGTAATCGTACTTTACTAGATATGGTGCGATCTATGATGTCTCTTACTGATTTACCGCTATCGTTTTGGGGTTATGCTTTAGAGACGGCTGCATTCACGTTAAATTAGGGCACCATATAAATCCGTTGAGACGACACCTTATGAACTGTGGTTTGGCAAGAAACCAAAGTTGTCGTTTCTTAAAGTTTGGGGCTGCGATGCTTATGTGAAAAAGCTTCAACCTGATAAGCTCGAACCCAAATCGGAGAAATGTGTCTTCATAGGATACCCAAAGGAGACTGTTGGGTACACCTTCTATCACAGATCCGAAGGCAAGACATTCGTTGCTAAGAATGGATCCTTTCTAGAGAAGGAGTTTCTCTCGAAAGAAGTGAGTGGGAGGAAAGTAGAACTTGATGAGGTAACTGTACCTACTCCCTTATTGGAAAGTAGTTCATCACAGAAATCGGTTCCTGTGACACCTACACCAATTAGTGAGGGAGCTAATGATATTGATCATGAATCTTCAGATCAAGTTACTAACGAACCTCGTAGGTCAACCAGAGTGGTACGGTAATCCTATTCTGGAAGTCATGTTACTTGACCATGGCGAACCTACGAACTATGAAGAAGTGATGGTGAGCCCAGATTCCGCAAAAATGGCTTGAGGCCATGAAATCTGAGATGGGATCCATGTATGAGAACAAAGTGTGGACTTTGGTTGACTTGCCTGATGATCGGCAAGCCGTAGAGAATAAATGGATCTTCAAGAAGAAGACTGACGCTGACAGTAATGTTACTGTCTACAAAGCTCGACTTGTTGCAAAGGTTTTCGACAAGTTCAAGGGGTTGAGTACGATGAGACTTTCTCACCCGTAGCGATGCGTAAGTCTGTCCGAATCATGTTAGCAATTGCCGCATTTTATGATTATGAAATTTGGCAAATGGATGTAAAGACTGCATTCCTGAATGGATTTCTGGAAGAAGAGTTGTATATGATGCAACCTGAAGGTTTTATCGATCCAAAGGATGCTAACAAAGTGTGCAAGCTCCAGCGATCCATTTATGGACTGGTGCAAGCATCTCGGAGTTGGAATAAACGTTTTTATAGTATGATCGAAGCATATGGTTTTATACAGACTTTTGGAGAAGCCTGTATTTACAAGAAAGTGAGTGGGAGCTCTGTAGCATTTCTAATATTATATGTGGATGACATATTGTTGATTGGAAATGATATAGAATTTCTAGATAGCATAAAAGGATACTTGAACAAGAGTTTCTCAATGAAAGACCTCGGTGAAGCTGCTTATATATTAGGCATCAAGATCTATAGAGATAGATCAAGATGCTTAATTGGACTTTCACAAAGCACATACCTTGATAAAGTTTTGAAGAAGTTCAAAATGGATCAAGCAAAGAAAGGGTTCTTGCCTGTGTTACAAGGTGTGAAGTTGAGTCAGACTCAATGCCCGACCACTGCAGAAGATAGAGAGAAAATGAAAGTGTTCCCTATGCTTCAGCCATAGGCTCTATCATGTATGCAATGGTGTGTAGCAGACCTGATGTGTGCCTTGCTATTAGTTTAGCAAGGAGGTAACCAAAGTAATCCAGGAGTGGATCACTGGACAGCGGTCAAGAACATCCTGAAATACTTGAAAAGGACTAAGGATATGTTTCTCGTTTATGGAGGTGACAAAGAGCTCGTCGTAAATGGTTACGTCGATGCAAGCTTTGACACTGATCCGGACGATTCTAAATCGCAAACCAGATATGTGTTTATATTAAGTGGTGGAGCTTCAGTTGGTGCAGTTCTAAACAAAGCGTCGTGGCGGGATCTACATATGAAGCGGAGTACATAGCTGCTTCGAAAGTAGCAAATGAAGGAGTCTCGATCTAGGTGTCATATCCGATCTAGGTGTCATACCTAGTGCATCGGTCCCAAAGGAATCCAGATTTCACAGAGAACCAAGCACATCAAGAGACGCTTCAATTCCATCCGGGATCAAGTCCAGGTGGGAGACATAGAGATTTGCAAGAACACATACGGATCTGAATTTTGCAGACCCGTTGACTAAGCCTCTTCCACGAGCCAAACATGATCAGCACCAAGACTCCATGGGGTGTTAGAATCATTATTGTGTAATCTAGATTATTGACTCTAGTGCAAGTGGGAGACTGAAGGAAATATGCCCTAGAGGCAATAATAAAGTTGTTATTTATATTTCCTTATATCATGATAAATGTTTATTATTCATGCTAGAATTGTATTAACCGGAAACTTAGTACATGTGTGAATACATAGACAAACAGAGTGTCACTAGTATGCCTCTACTTGACTAGCTCGTTGAATCAAAGATGGTTATGTTTCCTAGCCATAGACATGAGTTGTCATTTGATTAACGGGATCACATCATTAGAGAATGATGTGATTGACTTGACCCATTCCGTTAGCTTAGCACTTGATCGTTTAGTATATTGCTATTGCTTTCTTCATGACTTATACATGTTCCTATGACTATGAGATTATGCAACTCCGAATACCGGACGAACACTTTGTGTGCTACCAAACATCACAACGTAACTGGGTGATTATAAAGGTGCTCTACAGGTGTCTCCGATGGTACTTGTTGAGTTGGCATAGATCGAGATTAGGATTTTTCACTCCGATTGTCGGAGAGGTATCTCTGGGCCCTCTCGGTAATGCACGTCACTATAAGCCTTGCAAGCAATGTGACTAATGAGTTAGTTGCGGGATGATGCATTACGGAACGAGTAAAGAGACTTGCCGGTAACGAGATTGAACTAGGTATTGAGATACCGACGATCGAATCTCGGGCAAGTAACATATCGATGACAAAGGGAACAACGTATGTTGTTATGCGGTTTGACCGATAAAGATCTTCGTAGAATATGTAGGAGCCAATATGAGCATCCAGGTTCCGCTATTGGTTATTGACTGGAAACATGTCTCGGTCATGTCTACATAGTTCTTGAACCCGTAGGGTCCGCACGCTTAACGTTCGGTGACGATTGGTATTATGAGTTTATGTGTTTTGATGTACCGAAGATAGTTCGGAGTCCCGGATGTGATCACGGACATGACGAGGAGTCTCGAAATGGTCGAGACATAAAGATTGATATATTGGATGACTATATTCGGACACCGGATGAGTTCCGGGGGTCACCGGATAATTATCAGAGTGCCGAGGGGTTATCGGAACCCCCGGGGGAAATAATGGGCCAACATGGGCCTTGTGGGAGAGAGAGGAGAGGGCCTAGGGCTGGCCGCGCCCCCCCCCTTGGGAGTCCGAATTGGACAAGGAGGGGGGGGCGGCGCCCCCTCTTTCCCTCCCTCTCTCCCTCTCCTTCCTTCCCCCTCCTCCTTCCTAGTTGGACTAGGAAAGGGGGAGTCCTACTCCTACTAGGAGGAGGACTCCTCCCCTCCTTGGCGCGCCCCAAGGGCCGGCCGGTCCCCCCCTTGCTCCTTGATATACGGTGGCAGGGGGGCACCCTAGGACACACAAGTTGATCATTGATCTCTTAGCCGTGTGCGGTGCCCCCCTCCACCATAATCCACCTCGGTCATATCGTCGTAGTGCTTAGGCAAAGCCCTGTGCCGGTAGCTTCATCATCACCGTCATCACGCTGCTGTGCTGACAAAGCTCTCCCTCGACACTCTGCTGGATCGTGAGTTCGTGGGACGTCACCGAGCCGAACGTGTGCAGATCGCGGAGGTGCCGTACTTTCGGTACTAGGATCGGTCGATCGTGAAGACGTACGACTACATCAACCGCGTTGTCATAACGCTTCCGCTTACGGTCTACGAGGGTACATAGACAACACTCTCCCCTCTCGTTGCTATGCATCACCATGATCTTGCATGTGCGTAGGATTTTTTTGAAATTACTACGTTCCCCAACGCTCACACCAGCCAACGCGTGAAGGCCAGAAGCGCTCCTGGGACGCGGCCCTGTTGAGCCCTGGGATGTTGACGCAGACGCGTAGCTCGTCGTCCTCGCTAGTACAAGGAGCTGCGCCAGGTGGTGGGCGGCGGTTGCCACGCATGGCTCTCGCCTCTTGAAGCTCCTCGATCGTCTTGGTGATGAACTCCTGAGCACCTGGCACCCCGTGCCTTGTGCCCTCCTGAGGGAAGCGTGCGATGAAGCATGCCTCCATGCGGTGCCCGAGCGCCTCCCTCATGACGTTGGCTAAGTCAAAGGCCCTCCAGAAGAGAGCCCCCGATCCCAACCTGAGGAGGGCACCGGGCGCGCCTTCCTATGCAAGAGAGAGAGGCGCCCCATCCGTGGGCGCAGGTCCTTAGGTGGTGCCGCTGGAGACACCGCTCTCCTGAGGCTCTTGACAGAGCATCTGATTCTTCTTCTTGGGGACTGCCTCCGGAGGGTAGACGGCACCTTCGTTGTCTGGGTCTCCAATCGCCGCGGCCTGGTAGGCGCGCTCGAGGGAGCACACCGTGTCCTTTTCCTCGCAAGCGATCATGATGATGTCGCGGTTCCCTGGCATCTTGAGGACGTTGTAGCCGTGGTGGGTCACCGCCATGAACTTGGCCAGGGCCGGATATCCAAGGATGGCGTTGTACGGCAGGCGGATGTGGGCAACGTTGAAGTCGATGAGCTCAGCGCGATAGTTGTCACGCTGGCCGAAGGTGACTGGGAGGCGGATCTGTCCTATTGGATTGGTGGAGCCGCCGATCACTCCTGAGAAGGCTTGGTGGGCTGCAGCTAATCATATGGCACTTGGAGGCGGTCGACCGTCTCGATGGAAAGAATATTGAGCCCTGCACCACCATCGATGAGGGTCTTGGTGACAAGGACATTGCTGATGACGGGCGAGCAGACCATCGGGAGGGCGCCGGCAGTTGCCGCGCACTTGAGCTGGTCGGACGAGCTGAAGGTGATGGTGCACTTGGACCACCTGAGCGGGCGCGTGACCTCGAGCCTGGGAAGGGCCATGTTCACCTCACAAGCGAACTTCTTGAAGATGCGCTGGGAGGCTGGGGCCTGAGCGCCACCCAAGATGCAGGTGATGGTGCGAGGTTCCTGGAAGCCGCCAGCCCCCTCATCCTGGTGGTGGTCGCTGTTCCTCCTTGGTGGTGGCGGCAGTGGAGGGAGGCCAGCATTGCCCTGAGGATGGTCCTCGCGAGGCTGGTCTCTCTAGGAGCCCTTGCGAGGCGGGCCTTGCCAACGGTCCTCACGAGGCTGGTCGCGCCACTCCTGGCGGGGGTCGCGGTCGTCCCAGCGCCCCCCGCTTTGACCTCCTCCACGGCCGTAGCCTCGATCGTTGCACTCGGGGCATCGACCGAAGCGTCCGTTGCGGATGGCCCTGAGCTCTTGACAATCACTGGTGTTGTGGTTGTATACGTTGTGGAAGGCGTAGAACGGGCGACTGGGCTTGGATGACTCTGGGTGGTCGCAGCCGCGCTTCATCTCTGACTCAGCCGTGAGCATGGCCGCCCCCTTGCGCTTCACGTCCTTGGTCTTGGCCTTCTTGTCTTCCGGGTCGGTAGCTGGGAGCTCGAGGAGGGAGGGGCGCCCTTCCTTAGCTCTCGCGCACCTGGTCGCCATGTTGAGCATCTCCAGAGCTGTGCACAGGTCCTCGTGGATGGCGAGCTCCTCCTTCATCTTGACATCACAGACACCATCAGAGAACGCTGAGATGATGGCTTTGTCTGAAACCTTGGGGATCTTGAGGCGAACGCTGTAGAAATGTTGGATGTACTTCTGCAGGGTCTCCCCTGGCTGCTGCTTGATGCGCCGCAGGTCACCGGCGATAGGCGGGCGGACACGCGTGCCCTGGAAGTTGGCGATGAAACGCTCGCGCATCTCACCCCAGGAGGAGATCGATCCTGCGGGCAGATTCAGGAGCCACGAGCGCGCCCCACCCTTGAGGGCCATGGGAAACCAATTCGCCATGACCTTCTCGTCGCCGCTGGCTGCCTCGATTTTGAACTTGTCAAGTTCACTTTGAAGCACATCCAATTTGGATACGGAGTCGGTACCTTCGTGCATATCAATCAAAGTATCCCAAATTTCCTTTGCATTCTCAAGACGGCTGATTTTGTTGAATTCTTTGGGGCACAATCTGTTGAAGAGAATATCACAAGCTTGAGCATTGTATTGCAGAATCTTCAACTCTTCCGCGATAGCTTCACGGTTTGGTTCTCTCCCATCAAAGAATTCACCTTGCAAGCCAATACACACAATAGCCCAAACGGTCGGGTTATGTCCAAGAATATGCATTTTCATATTATGCTTCCAACTAGCAAAATTTGTACCATCAAAGTAAGGACCTCTATGATGGTAATTTCCCTTGCTAGACGCCATACTCTCCTAGGTTGTGAAACCAAGGCTATGACCACCAAAAGCTATGGAAATCAAAGCAAATGGAGACCAAAGCTCTGATACCACTTGTAGGATCGAAAGTATGTCTAGAGGGGGGGGGGGATTAGACTACTTGACCAAATGAAAATCTAGCCTTTTCCCAATTTTAGTTCTTGGCAGATTTTAGCAACTTTGCACAAGTCAAGCAATTAACCTACACATGCAATTCTAAGAGTATAATAGCGGAATGTAAAACAATTGCATATGAAGGTGAAGGGAGGAGTTTGAGGGAGCAAACGCAATGTTGACACAGAGATCTTTTATCCATGGATCCGATAGGTGGTGCTATCGTACATCCACGTTGATGGAGACTTCAACCCACGAAGGGTAACGGTTGCGCGAGTCCACGGAGGGCTCCACCCACGAAGGGTCCACGAAGAAGCAACCTTGTCTATCCCACCATGGCCGTCGCCCACGAAGGACTTTCCTCACTAGGGTAGATCTTCACGAAGTAGGCGATCTCCTTGCCCTTACAAACTCCTTGGTTCAACTCCACAATCTTGACGGAGGCTCCCAAGTGACAGCTAGCCAATCTTGGAGACACCACTCTCCAAGAGGTAACAAATGGTGTGTTGATGATGAACTCCTTGCTCTTGTGCTTCAAATGATAGTCTCCCCAACACTCAACTCTCTCTCACAGGATTTGGATTTGGTGGCAAGAAGATTTGAGTGGAAAGCAACTTGGGGAAGGCTAGAGATCAAGATTTATGTGGTTGGAATGGAATATCTTGACCTCAACACAAGTGTAGGTGGTTCTCTCTCAGAAAATGTATGTTGGAAGTGTAGGCATGTTCTGATGGCTCTCTCCATGAATGAAGAGTGGGTGGAGGGGTATATATAGCCTCCACACAAAATCTAACCGTTACACACAATTTACCAAACTCGGTGGGACCGAATCATGAAACTCGGTCGGACCGATTTAGTTCAAAATGTGAACGTTAGGATTTTCGGTGGGACCGACATGTCAACTCGGTGGGACCGATTTGTTAGGGTTAGGGCATAACGTAATCTCGGTGAGACCGATTACACAAACTCGGTGAGACCGATTTTGGTAATAGACTAACCAGAGAGTTGGTCAGGCAAACTCGGTGGGACCGATTCGCTCATCTCGGTTGGACCAAAACGTTACGAAAGGGAAACAGAGAGTTTGCATTGCAATCTCGGTGGGACCGATCGCTCATCTCGGTTTGACCGAAACGTTACGAAGGGAAAGAGAGAGATTACAATCCCATCTCGGTGAGACCGAGATCCCTATCGGTGAGACCGGACCGAAAAGACTAGGGTTTCTGGCAGTGGCTATGTCAAGTGAACTCGGTGGCACCGGATAGAAAGTTTCGGTGGGGCCGAGTTTGACTTTTGGTTTGGGACATATGTGGATGTGAGAAAGTGGTTGAGGATTTTTGGAGCATATCACTAAGCATTTTGAGCAAGAAACTCATTAAGCAACACCTCACCTCTCTTGATAGTATTGGCTTTTCCTATGGACTCAATGTGATCTTGGATCACTAAAATGAAAAATGTAGAGTCTTGTGCTTTGAGCTTGAGCCAATCCTTTTGTCCTTGGCATTTGAAGGGGTCCACTTTTCTAATCCATGCCATGCCAATCATTGAGCTTTCCTGAAATATTTATCTTGAAATAGCATTAGCTCAATGAGCTATATGTTGTTAGGAATTACAAAAATCACCCAGGAATAGTTGCACTTTCAATCTCCCCCTTCTTGGTAATTGATGACAACATATAGATCAAAGCTTCGACAAATGATAATAAGATTGAAAAACATCGTCGCTTTGAGAAGTATGTGATAAACACGAGCCCCCCCCCTAAATTTGTGCATTATTTAAAATTTGCTTTTGAATGCAAATGCACAATCGGTTAGGATCATGGGTTACTCTTCCATGTCACATACATCTTGGTGGAGCGCTCAAAATGATAGAAATTGAAAGCATGCACTCATCACCAAGCAAGTGAATGATCATATAAAGATATGAAAGATAATATCATCCAACAAGCATTAAGGGTAGCATATGATCAAACAAGTATCTCACAAGGACATAAAGTATCTCACACAAGCACACAATCAAGAAGTTCAACCAAAAACAAGAGAGATAAAAAGCAACACTCTCTCTCGAAGACTATGATCTATACATTTTTCTCCCCCTTTGGCAACAAGTTACCAAAAAGTGCAAAAATGCATAGTGCTAAACGTCTCTCAGGCTTGATCTTCGGGAGGTGGTGTAGAGAGAACTCCAAGGACGAAGGCATCTGTTGATGTAGCTGGAGCTGGTGGAGTGGCTGCTGGAGGTGGCACTGGAGCTGTAGCTGCTGGTGCTGATGCTGTAGCTCTAGTATCTGTGACTGGCACTGCAGCTGATCTTTGTCCTCTGGGCACTCTAGCAAAAGCATCTGTAGTAGACTTGCCCTTCTTCTCCTCTAGCAACTGTTGTTTGAATCTCAGTTACCTTGACATCAAGATCATAGAACTTCCGCTCAATAATCCTCTCCAAGCTCTCCTGGTTTTGAGTCAGGGTGGCCAAGCCCTTCTCAATCCTCAAGGTGGATTGGATCAGATATGCAAGCTGGTCTTGCTTACTCTTCAAGAACACTTGAGATGCCTCTTCAGCAGTTGGCATCTTTGCAGCTTTCTCTGCCCTTGCCTTCTCTCTCTTCTCATGTGCTTGTACTGATGAGGGATCTTCCTCAGTCATGACAATAGTGTTGTCCTCAAAATCAGGGTATATGGGCAGGTGCTCCTTATCCAATAGATATTTGCCTGTGCCCATCTTGGAATTGATGAGCTCCTGAATTTGTGGAGCATACCCACAAGATCTCTTCTGATCTGCAGCTGTCCTCTTGATTGTTTCCACAATCAGACTCATGACTTTGAACTTTTGAGGAACATCAAATATATGCAGCAAGTTGATGGAATGTCCTCTGATCATTCTGTGATCTCCTGACTTTGGTAGCAATGTGTGCCTTAGAATCCAATTGATTGTAGGCAGGCCTGACAGTAAGTGCTTTACATAACCAAATTGATGAGTCTCCGGGTCTGCATCAGGAATCTCCTTGTACATGTGTGCCATTGAGTTATGATCCTTCTTCTTCTTGGCATAGACATCCAAGTCATCCTCATGTTCTTCTGGGGCATTGATCAACTGAGCCCATTCTTCCACAGAGGATTGGTACCTAGTACCTTCTGACATCCAAATGATATTCCCATCTGGGTAGAAGTGGGTAGTGGAGTAAAACTGCATGATCAGCTCATCATTCCACTTGGTGAGCTTCTGAGCCACAAATTTATCAACTCCACATGATTTGAAGCTGTCATAAACTCCTGGGAAGTGATCTTCATTCTCCTTGATGTATTCTCAATCAACCCATCTCATGTCACACACTATGGGCTTCTTGTCAAGCAGGATAGTCTCATAAAAGTCTTGTTGTTCCTTTGTGTGGAACCTATAATCCACAATAGTTCTCCTCCTGACAGCATATGGATCAGACTGTCTCCACAATCTCAGTCCTGAATCCTTCCTGATCTTCATATTTTCTGCAACAGGATGTGCATCATTGTGGTCAGGGATCTTGGGCTTGAGCTTCCTTAGCACTTGGGCTTCATCATCTTCTTCTTCAACTTGAGGCACTGGGGCCTTGTTCTTCTCCTCAGCAGGGATGTTCCTGGTGCTTCTCTTGGGTGCAGACTTTTGAGTTGGAGCTTTGGGAGCAGACTTGGGCTTAGATGGAGCAGCCCCTGATCTGACTGCGTCTCCCATAAGCTTATGAGCTTTGGGTGCTGGTGCAGCATCCTCTTCTTCTTCATTATCATCTCTCATCATGGAGGGCTTCCCAATAACTCTGGCAATGGTCTTCTTGACCCTTTCTTTCCTCTTCTTGCCTTCACCTCCTTCTTTGGGTTCAAGAGTGAACTCCATTGTCTCTTGAGTATAGGCTCTGGCCTTAGATATAGGAACTCTTCTTGCTGGAGCCTTTGTTTTCAGTCCTGTCTTACTTGCAGCAGTTGTGCCATATTCCTTTTTCAGCACCTTTTCCTTTAAAGTGGCCTCATCCTCAACAGCCACATAATTCTCGTCCTCAGAATCTGAGGTTCTCTTCTTCCTTGTCCTGGTAGCTGCTTTTGGCAAGTTGCTTGGTGTGCTCCTGCTGCCCTCATCATAGCTGCTGGAGGGACTAGTGCCCTCACTCAACTGTACCTGTTCCTCAGACTTGTTCTGACTGTCACTTTGATCAGACATCTTCAGGCAAACTGTCAGCAGACCTTGTGAATAGGTCGTAGATGAGGTAGAGTAGATGAGCATCACAAAGTGCAGAGGTTTTGCAAAACAATTGAGTCAAAAAGCTTAGTTTTAGTTCTCTACAGAAGTGATCTCGGAGCTACCGAATTGACAAACTCGGTGATACCGAAGCAACACTTGGAACCTAAACTAGTGAACTCGGTTGGGCCGAGTCACAGTTCGGTGGCACCGAGATTGCTAGGGTTTCATAGAGTCTTGAACTCGGTCACACCGATTTGTACGTTTCGGTCGGACCGAAAAGCGCATGTGCAATGGCCAAGGCCGAATCGGTGAGACCGATTTCTACATTTCGGTCGGTCCGAGATGAGTTCTGCGGAGAGCTAACCGTGAAATTTTCGAATCAATCTAGACCTAAGGAAGTTTTAGCTGGATGGATCAATCTCAATCGTGGCAAGAAACATGGCATTGTCCTTGTGCTAGGAATCAGAGTGAAAAAGACAGCACAAGGGGTCGAACACTTACCCTAGAGCGGCGAGTGTTCGCTACGGTGGCAACGGCGGAGCAGATTGCCATTGACGGCGGCGGAGACCAGCGGCGGGAGGTCGCTGGTGGCGAGAGGACGATCCGGAGACCCGAAGAGGCAGAGCAGGTCACGCGCGGGTGAAGGGTTTCGGAAAATTTTCCAAAATTTGACCCGTCAGTATATATAACCTGACCCTGTCGGTGTGACCGAGTGGAACAACTCGGTGGCACCGAGATGCAAAACTGCAGGCAGTTACTGCAACTCGGTGTGACCGAAAGGTTCTAATCGGTTGCACCGAGATTGAAAACCTAGATCAACTAAGTGATCTCGGTAGGACCGAAAAGGATGAATCGGTCAGACCGAAATGCACAAAGAGGTTTTGGAAGTTTAAGTCTATGACAAATCGGGGACTCCGAGTGCTCCTCACACAGAGTGGTTCGAATCTGACTTGATCAAACTTTGTGATGTAGCATGAATAGAGTTTGAGACGAGGAAAGCATAGATAGCTAGAGGGAGTTCTTAGGCATTCTTGTCCATCCATTTGGCAAAAGAGAAAAAGCCAAACAATCAAAGCAACAAATGGATGTCCTCGAATGAGAAAAATATGCATCCAGCATGCTCACACAATAAAATGGCAAATGAAATATGTGACAAAGCATGCACAAACACTCTAGCATCTATCAAGCAATTGGCGATGACTAGGTCATCTATATATGAGTATATTGACTTAGGAGTCAAATGAGAACATTTGATCATAGGTCATACTCATCGTTTAAGCACAAGTGGGGTTACCACTTTTACATAAAGCATTGTTGTGCTCACACCATTAGAGTTGCTTTAGCTCAATTCTTAGAGTAAAGCTCCCCCTAGATGTGATATCCCCCCTAAGAGGGATGAACTAACCTTGGGTTTTGTCGATGATGACTTCATGTAGGTAATGAAGATGTGGATGCTCAATGTTGATGTAGATCATTCGGAGCAATCCATTGGAGTGAGTTGCACTTTCAATACCTACACGGGTTAGTCCCACAAGGAACAAACAAGGATATCCATAGACATAGAGTGATGTATACACAAGATGATGTCCACGAAAGCATTAGGTTACCTTGTCCCTTGTCTTACCAACAAGAGGGTTTGTGACTCCATGAACTAGTGCAAGATATGGAAGATGTTTGCACTTGTCCTTGCCAAAACGATAAGAGTGAAGTATGTTGGCGGAGTCACCCTCAAGAACTCTCTAGTTCTTCTTCTTAGGGATCCACACCATCTTGATGGGAATCCTTGGAGTTGTAGTCATACTTGATGAAGTGGAACTTGATGTAGTCTTGGGAACCCACTTGACCAAGGCCTTAGGTGCTTCTTCAAATGCATCAATCTCCTCTTGAAGCTTGTCCTTGCCTTTTTGCTTGTGGTCTTGTGGTGGAAGATCATCTTGAGCTTGTGTTCCTTGGAAAGAAGTAGGATCATACTTCTCTTGTTGAGGAACAAACTTCGTCTTGGGGTATTGATCTTCTTCCCACTCAACTCCATTGGCATTGAACTTTCGTTCAAAACCAACACCTTGATTCTTCCGGTGCCTTCCTTGCTTGCGTACAATTTCCTCAAATTGCTTACTTCCGGCAAGGCTCTTGTAAACACCTTTCTCTATAATTCCCTTCAATAAGCTATTTTCTTGCTCAAGTGTAACTTGGCTAAGAGAATCATTAGTGGAATCAAGAGAACTACTAGAAGCAACAACATTGGATTTAGCATGATTGTTGTTACTACTAGATGAAGAATCTTTCTTGTTCTTGTTGCTAGATTTAACTTGTGGCATGTAAGTAGACAAGAGTAAACGCTTGGCAATGTAAGAAGAACTTTTCTTACGAAGATCATCATTGATTGCCTTTAAAAACTCATGTTCTTGCTCAAGGTTGAGCTTTTCAAAGCGTAGCTTATCATGAGTCTTTAAAAGTTCTCGATGATCTTCCAAGGTAGTTTCATGAGCTAACTTAAGAGTGTTTAGTTCTTTAGTTAGACGCTCAATCTCCTTCTTATCATCGTCATTCGTTTTATCTTGATTAGCATGATTAATAGCAAGTTCATCATAGTTTTCATAACTAGAGTTGTCAACAAGTAAATCATCATCTCCTAGCAAATCATCTTCATCACTATTGAAATCAACATACTCGGGGTGTGTTACCTTTGGACCTTTAGCCATGAAGCATCTCCCAATTCCTTCATTTGGTGAGTCAAATATGTCGTAGGAGTTGGTTGTCACAAGTGCTAGTCCGGCAACACCTTCATCTTGAGTATATTCGGAGTCGGAGTGATAACTTCTTTCGGAGTGATTGTCGGAGTCGGAACCGGATACCCATTCACCAACATGAGCTTGATGTCTTCCTTTTGTGTAGCTCCTTGATGACTTATCCTTCCTTTCCGAATCCTTGCTTCTCCGAGAGGGTCTTCGTTCATAACGATCATCTCTACTCCTTCTTTCCCTTGGTGGTGATTCTTCTCTTCTACTCCTTCTTTTGGGAGAATCTTCTCTTCTTTTGTAGGGAGCCGTACACTCATTGGAGTAGTGTCCGGGTCTTCCACAATTGTAGCAATTTCTTTCGCGACTTGAAGATCTCTTGTCATTGTAGGATCTTGACTTGGAGCTTCTTTCCTTGCTCCTTCTCTTGTAGAATTTGTTGAAGTTCTTCACCATTAGACTCAATTCTTCATTGAAGGTTTGCTTCTGACTTGATGATGTGGGAGCTTCACATGAGGCTTTGTAAGCACCACTTGACTTGTTGTGGAGCTCTTCCTTATCCTTGAGTGACATCTCATGAGCAACAATTCTTCCAATGACTTCCGTTGGCTTGAGATCTTTGTAATTGGGCATCATTTGGATCAATGTGCACACGGTATCATATTTTCCATCCAAGGCTCTTAGGATCTTCTTGATGATGAATCTATCGGTCATCTCTTCACTTCCTAAGCCGGCAATCTCATTTGTGATGAGAGCAAGCCTAGAGTACATTTCAGCGACGCCTTCACCATCCTTCATTTTGAACTTGTCAAGTTGACTTTGAAGCACATCCAATTTGGATTCCTTGACGAGTCGGTACCTTCGTGCATATCAATCAAAGTATCCCAAATTTCCTTTGCATTCTCAAGACGGCTGATTTTGTTGAATTCTTCGGGGCACAATCCGTTGAAGAGAATATCACAAGCTTGAGCATTGTATTGCAGCATCTTCAACTCTTCCGCGGTAGCTTCACGGTTTGGTTCTCTCCCATCAAAGAATTCACCTTGCAAGCCAATACACACAATAGCCCAAACGTCCGGGTTATGTCCAAGAATATGCATTTTCATCTTATGCTTCCAACTAGCAAAATTTGTACCATCAAAGTAAGGACCTCTACGGTGGTAATTTCCCTCGCTAGACGCCATACTCTCCTAGGTTGTGAAACCAAGGCTATGACCACCAAAAGCTATGGAAATCAAAGCAAATGGAGACCAAAGCTCTGATACCACTTATAGGATCGAAAGTATGTCTAGAGGTGGGTGATTAGACTACTTGACCAAATAAAATCTAGCCTTTTCCCAATTTTAGTTCTTGGCATATTTTAGCAACTTTGCACAAGTCAAGCAATCAACCTACACATGCAATTCTAAGAGTATAGCAGCGGAATGTAAAACAATTGCATATGAAGGTAAAGGGAGGAGTTTGAGGGAGCAAACGCAATGTTGACACGGAGATTTTTATCCGTGGTTCCGATAGGTGGTGCTATCGTACATCCACGTTGATGGAGACTTTGACCCACGAAGTGTAATGGTTGCGCGAGTCCACGGAGGGATCCACCCACGAAGGGTCCACGAAGAAGCAACCTTGTCTATCCCACCATGGCCGTCGCCCACGAAGGACTTGCCTCACTCGGGTAGATCTTCACGAAGTAGGCGATCTCCTTGCCCTTACAAACTCCTTGGTTCAACTCCACAATCTTGACGGAGGCTCCCAAGTGACACCTAGCCAATCTAGGAGACACTACTCTCCAAGAGGTAACAAATGGTGTGTTGATGATGAACTCCTTGCTCTTGTGCTTGAAATGATAGTCTCCCCAACACTCAACTCTCTCTCACAGGATTTGGATTTGGTGGAAAGAAGATTTGAGTGGAAAGCAACTTGGGGAAGGCTAGAGATCAAGATTTATGTGGTTGGAATGGAATATCTTGACCTCAACACAAGTGTAGGTGGTTCTCTCTCAGAAAATGTATGTTGCAAGTGTAGGCATGTTCTGATGGCTCTCTCCACGAATGAAGAGTGGGTGGAGGGGTATATATAGCGTCCACACAAAATCTGACCATTACACACAATTTACCAAACTCGGTGGGACCGAATCATGAAAATCGGTGGGACCGAATCATGAAACTCGGTGGGACCGATTTAGTTCAAAATGTGAACATTAGGATTTTCGGTGGGACCGACATGTCAACTCAGTGGGACCGATTTCGTTAGGGTTAGGGCATAACGTAATCTCGGTGAGACCGATTACACAAACTCGGTGAGACCGATTTTGGTAATAGACTAACCAGAGAGTTGGTCAGGCAAACTCGGTGGGACCGATTCGCTCATCTCGGTTGGACCGAAACGTTACGAAAGGGAAATAGAGAGTTTGCATTGCAATCTCGGTGGGACCGATCGCTCATCTCGGTTTGACCGAAATGTTACGAAGGGAAACAGAGAGATTAGAATCCCATCTCGGTGAGACTGAGATCCCTATCGGTGAGACCGAAAAGACTAGGGTTTCTGGCAGTGGCTATGTCAAGTGAACTCAGTGGCGCTGGGTAGAAAGTTTTGGTGGGGCCGAGTTTGACTTTTGGTTTGGGACATATGTGATGTGAGAAAGTGGTTGAGGGTTTTTGGAGCATATCACTAAGCATATTGAGCAAGAAACTCATTAAGCAACACCTCACCCCCTCTTGATAGTATTGGCTTTTCCTATGGACTCAATGTGATCTTGGATCACTAAAATGAAAAATGTAGAGTCTTGTGCTTTGAGCTTGAGCCAATCCTTTTGTCCTTGGCATTTTGAGGGGTCCGCTTTTCTAATCCATGCCATGCCGATCATTGAGATTTCCTGAAATATTTATCTTGAAATAGCATTAGCTCAATGAGCTATATGTTGTTAGGAATTACCAAAACCACCCAGGGATAGTTGCACTTTCAGGGTGCCATCGTAGCGTGGAGGCAGGTCAGGCTTGAACTTGCCCGGCCAGACGACGCTGCGTAGCTCAGGGGTGAAGGCGCGGCAGCCCATGGTGGTCACTGGGGCTCGTCGTGGAGGCGGAGCCTGGTCTTGGTTCCCATGCGCCACCGGTGCAGGCGGCATGCAGTCTTCACGTGGGGGTGCCAGGAGTGCAGGAGAATCTTCTTGTGACCGCTGGACCTCCTGGCAGCTTTCTTCTTCACGCGCGGGCGCCCTGTGCGGCGTGTCACGCCGTGAGGAGATTGAGGTGGTGGATGCGCTCCATGGGCTACGTTGCCCGTAGCGGGAGGCGGGCGAGGTAGTGAGAGGGACGGTGCAGGAGAGCCCTCGGCGGCGCTGATGAGCTCGGCGATGCGGTCCAGCCAATCCTCGTAGAGGTCGTCGACGGGGCGGTAGCGCAGGAGCTCGCGGTCCATGAGCAGCGCAGCCTACGCGTCCGCGGGCCCATGACGAGCGTGAGATGACGAGCCGGCCAGAGTCAGCGACGGGGTGGCGGTGCATCTGTCCCGCCGCACGGAAGGGTGTGGCGGCGAAGCTTGCTGCACGTTCCCCGTCGGGCCGGTGGCGGCGTTGGCGGCGGGTGACGGAGAATGACGGGGAGGCCCGCCGACGGGCGCCGTCTGGGCGACGCGAGCGGCGAGAGCGGCTCGGTGCTCAGCACGGGCTCGACGAGCATCAGCCATGGAGACGGTGGAGCCGCGGCAAGTCGGTCGACGGAAGAAAAGCTTCGATGCACCCCTACCTGGCGCGCCAAATGTCAGATTCAGGGTTCTACAGACCCTTGAGAGGTTCGAACTCTAGGGTGCGTACGAAGAACTCTCTCTCCCCAGTCTGCCCGCTCACCGATTCCACGGCCTAGCTCGACGAATCCAAGGAACAAGAGACACAGGGATTTATCCTGGTTCGAGCCACCTTGTGGTGTAATACCCTACTCCAGCTTTGTGGTGGACTGCCTCGAGGGGCTAAGGATGAACTAGTACAGTGGTGGAACAGCCTCAAGCGGTGAGGTGTTCTTGAGCTTGATGAGCTGGTAAGGTGGTCAGGGTAGCATGGCCCCGATTCGAGATGCCTCGCTATGGTGGTGGCTAAGTCCTATTTATAGTGGCCCTGGTCCTCTTCCCAAATGTAGGCGGGAAGGGATTCCACAACGGCCAAATTTGAAGGGAGACAACTAGTACAAGCTATCCTGACAAAAGTAGTCTTCGCCTGCAAAAGGCTCTGGTGGTGACGCTGCGGAGGGCTCCGCGACCACCTCCGTCCTGCCGTCCTGGCAGTCTTGGTCTCGTTGCACTGATATGGAAACCTTTGCCTGATGCCTCGGGACCCCGCGCCTGCGCTTGCCTCCTTAGCACCAAAGAGGAAACTAGTACACTGCACCTACTAGCGCCCGCCTTGCCTTGGTCGTCATGGCTTATGTCATGTGAACCTTGTGAGGTGCACTTTGCATAGATATCTCCGCTCCTCGGGAGCCATCCTAGTGAGGCTTCCCCCAGGGCGGTCTTGGTGTCGTTCGCCTCGCGAGGCTTGGCCCCTCGCGAGTGTCTTGAGTTGTTGCTGCTGAAGCTGGGCCGTACCGGGCCGTTGATGGAGCCACGCCGCGGGCCGCACGCAGGCAAGTCTGGGTACCCCCGTTCCCAGGACACCGACAGTACAGTGGGGGAACAACCTCAGGAGGAGGAGTGTTCTTGGGCTCGAGTGAGCTGGTGAGTGTGAGGATGGAATGGATACGATCCGGTCTCTCCCCCACTATGGTGGTGACTAGGCCCTATTTACAGTGGCCCTGGTCCTCTTCCCAAATGAAAGGCAGGAAGGGATCCCACCATGGCCAAATTTGAAGGGAGACAACTAGTACATGCTATCCTGACAAAAGTAGTCTTGGCCTGGAAAAGCCTCTGGTCGTGACACCGTGGTGGGCTCGGTGGTGACCTCCGTCCTGCTGTCCTGGCGGTCTTGGTCTTGTTGCACCGGAATGGAAACCTTTGGCTGATTCCTTGGGACTCCGCTGTCGGTGTCAAAACCGGCGGATCTCGGGTAGGGGGTCCCGAACTGTCTGTCTAAGGTCGATGGTAACAGGAGACAGGGGACACGATGTTTACCCAGGTTCGTGCCCTCTCTATGGAGGTAATACCCTACTTCCTTCTTGATTGATCTTGATGAATATGAGTATTACAAGAGTAGATCTACCACGAGATCGTAATGGCTAAAACCCTAGAAGTCTAGCCTGTATGACTATGATTATTCTTCTTCTGCCCTCTACGGACTAAGCCCTCTGGTTTATATAGACACCGGAGGGGACTAGGGTTATACAAGGTCAGTTACAGAGAAAGGAATCTTCATATCAGGATGCCAAGCTTGCCTTCCACGCCAAGAAGAGTCCTATCCGGACACGGGAGAGAGCCTTCGGTCTTGTACCTTCGCAGCCCATCAGTCCGGCCCACGTACTATAGTCCGGACGCCCGAGGACCCCTTAATCTAGGACTCCCTCAGTAGCCCCTTAACCAGGCTTCAATGACGATGTGTCCGGCGTGCAGATTATCTTCGGTATTGCGAGGTGGGTTCCTTCTCCGAATACTCCAGAGTATTTTCCGAACACACTGACAACGTTTTGTAACGTGAGACCACGTCATCACCCGGTCATTATTTCGAACCGTTTTTTGGCCTGCCGCTCCATATTTTGAGATGCGGATTAATTGGCACGTCTTCTCGAAGCAGAGATCGTGTCCCCTCATTACGGGATTCTCATCAATACGGGCGTGGGTAATCCAACCATGACATTCGCACAACCCTTGGGAATAGGCGAGCTTTGAGGTGAGTGGGGAGGCATTTGATATTCACTGCCTTTATAAGGAGATAAGGATCCCTTTCTTTCACCCACGCCTTCTCTCTCTCTGCCTTCCCATTCTTGAGCTCCAGCGCCCAAGTTCTCATCTTTTCCACCTCAAGAAAGCACTCGACCATGTCCGGATCTGGAGCGCAAGGCAAGTGGATGGCCTCCTCCGTCAAGGAGAAGGACATCGCCGAGCTTTGGGAGGCCGGGTATCTGGTGAAAGAAATCGCCCACCGGCTTCCGGCCAAGGGGCAGATTGTCCCCACCCCAAAGCCCAATGAGAGGGTGGTGTTCATCCCCCACTTCGTCCGCGGGTTAGGGTTTCCTCTCCACCCTTTTGTCCGCGGACTTATGTTCTATTACGGGCTAGATTTCCATGATCTAGCCCCAAACTCTTTCCTCAACATCTCGGAATTCATTGTCGTGTGCGAGGCCTTCCTCTGCATTCCACCCCACTTTGGACTGTGACTCAAGATCTTCAACGTGAAGCCGAAGGTGGTGGATGGCCAGCACGCATAGTGCGAATGTGCCATGGTGAGCAAGATGCCCAATGTCACATGGCCCAAAGGTACCTTTGTGGAGACTGTCAAAGAGTGGCCGAAATTGTGGTTCTATATCACAGAGCCCTGCGACGCTACCTGGGCCGCGGCTCCCGAATTCAAGTCCGGAGCCCCAATGCGGCTCACCTCCTCACTGGAGAAAGGCCTGAATTGGTCTTCGTCGGATGAGCTGACGGCGCTGCAGACACGCAACCAGAGCATGGTGGACAAGAACATCAAGCTCGTCAACGTGATCCAGGTGATGCTAGTTCGCCGAATCCTTCCATGCCAGAGCCAGACTTGCCACTTGTGGGAGTTCAATCCGGCCGAGCACCAGACCTTGCAACAGTTCTTCGGAACTACGCACGAAGATATCTGGAAGGTGCTCTTTAAGGGCAACGAGACGCCGCCGGAGACGACCGAGGACTGTGGGCATGCCCTGGCCCATCCCGGCAGCGCGGTAAGTCTTCCGCACTTCAAGGTGTATCCTTTACTTGCTTTTTCATGGACGATACCTGAACTTCACTATATATTTTTCCAAGGCTGGACAATAAGGCGGAGCGGATTCGGTGTCCGGCTCCACTGCCCGAAGAACCAGCCACCCCGTTTCTGACGAAGATGCTGGTCCCGGCACCTTACAAGGTGCCAGAGAAGAAGGCCAAGGGGGCCAGAAGTGGCCTCCGCCGCAAGGGTGCTTCGGACATGACGTCCGAAGACGACGAGACTCACTCCTCCGCCGCTGAAGACGACGACGAGGAGGAGGAAAGCAGCTCTCCCCCTGAGGGGGAAGGAAGAAGAGGGCGGCCTCCACAAATCTGGAGGCGGAGGCATCCAAGAGGGGGAAGAGCTCCCTCGCGGATAACTCCGCATGGGACGTTGACAGCAGCCCAGAGCCGCGCCCCCGAAACAAGTCCCTGGCCGCATCGTGAGTACTAAGAAAACCTGATGCGTCCTTATATCCAACCTCTCTACTTCATAGTTTTAACATGCTGAATTATGCAATTGCAGTCCGACCCACGATAGCTCCCTGCGGTCCTCATCGGGGGATTCGCTGGATTCAAAGGCGATGGCCAGCAAGTCACCACCGACGGCTCACTCTCCCTAGGCCAAGGGCGACGCCGAGGTGCTGTCCCGAAGGACCTTCCTCGGCTAGGGAGAGGTTCAGGAGGCCATCAGGGTGGCGCTTGTCGGATCTCGGGTTCCGGCAAAACCCTTAAGGTTCGAACTCTGGGGTGCGCGCGAAGATCTCTCCCTCACAGATCACGCCCTCACACGCTTCGCAATCTCTAGGCTAGCTCGACGAACTCGCAACACAAGGGACACGAGATTTATACTGGTTCGGGCCACCGTTGTGGCGTAATACCCTACTCCAGTGTGTGGTGGTGGATTGCCTCTTGGGCTGAGGATGAACAATACAAGGGGAAGAACAGTCTCCTGAGGAGAGGTGTTCTTGTGCCTGGTGAACTTGTGTGGGTGAGGATTGATCAAGATGAGATCGATCTCTCCTCCTACTGTGGTGGCTAGTCCTATTTATAGATGCCCCGGTCCTCTTCCCAAATATTGAGCGGGAAGGGATCCCACAACAGCCAATTTGAAAGGGGACAACCAGTACAGCTTATCCTGACAAAAGCGATTTTATCACTAGTTTAGTTTATAAAAGAAAACTACAAAAAAATATGGAATTAAGGGTGCCTCATATGCTTCATCTTTTTAATATCTTTCGTGAAAATGATGGGAAGGAAAATTGTGCTCAAGTACTAGAAGAAGAATTACATAGAATGCTTGGCATAAAATATGTGAATGATGAGCATGATTGCAATGTTGTTAGTATGAGTTCTTTGAATACCCATGATGCTAATGATATGCAAAGCCACAAGCTTGGGGAAGCTATGTTTGATGAAGATTATATTTTTTGTCCCCCAAGCTTTGATGAGCAAATTTACTATGATGAAAGCATGCCTCCTATCTATGATGATTATTGTGATGACACGTATGCTCTAAAGAATAATGATAACAATGAAACTTGTCATCTTGATCTTAATTTTCAACCATATGATAGTTATTTTGTTGAGTTTGCTCCCACTACTATTGAAGAGAAGAATTTTGCTTATGTGGAGAGTAGTAAAATTTCTATGCAAGTAGATCATGAAAAGAATGCTTTAGGTGCTGGCTATATTGTTGAGTTCATTCATGATGCTACTGAAAATTATTATGAGTGAGGAATATATGCTTGTAGGAATTGCAATAATATCAAGTTTCCTCTCTATGTGCTTAAAGTTTTGAAGTTATGCTTGTTTTGCCTTCCTATGCTAGTTGATTATTGTTCCCATAAGTTGTTTGCTCACAAAATCCCTATGCATAGGAAGTGGGTTAGACTTAAATATGCTAGTCATATTCTTCATGATGCTCTCTTTATGTTTCAATTCTTATGTTTTATGTGAGCATCATTCAAATCATCATGCCTAGCTAGGGGCGTTAAACGTTAGCGCTTGTTGGGAGGCAACCCAATTTTATTTTAGTTTCTTGCTTTTTGGTTCTGTTTAGAAATAAATAATCTATCTAGACTCTGGTTAGATGTGTTTTTGTGTTTTAATTAGTGTTTGTGCCAAGTAGAACCTTTGGGAAGACTTGGGTGAAGTCTTTATGATCATGCTGTAAAAAAGAGAAACTTTAGCGCTCACGAGAATAGCTAAAACTCTTTACTGGAGAGTGCTATTGTCACGACCGTTTTCCAATAAAAATATTTATTGAGAAACCGATCCCGTTACGGACCAGTAGAGAAGAATTCCTTCTCATGGGTAGACAATTTCTTGATCACAGAAGAAAAACCAGGAGTACTGAATATAATACAAGGTTGAGCGGAGACTGCTCAACAATTTATTACAAGCACGCCGATAAAACATAACGGCGGATAGGGTGGCATAACTACTAACTCACGATAAAAGCGGTGGTGGAAATATCACAGCGAAGGGGGTGACATGACTCCTGAATCTAACAACTCTTCGAGCGTCGGAGTGAGGCTCGAGGATACTTATTATGGGTGGCGGAAGCGTATATAATACAAGTGACCAATATCCAGGATCGCACGGGACTGACTGGGACTCCTCTAGGCGTCGGACTCACTATCAAACTCTTCATCCATGAGATCGCCTTCGTCAACATCTGACCAAATCAACAAGCCAGGTGAGTACTATGAAAGTACTCGCAAGACAGTTCGGACATAAGATATAACAAATGTAAACATGATGCATATGAACAGATTAACAGGCGCACTCAGACAATGAGATAATAATGCATGGGAAATAAGAGAGAAGTCGGGCGGTAGTCCTCCCGAAATCCCAAAGTAATACTGAGGGCCAATCGAGTGTCTGAATGACTCCTCGAAAGGATACAAAAAGAATAACAATGCCGCAGTCGGGCGTCAAGGCGACACCACATAAAGGGCTTATAATAGAATATAAATGACGGTGCGTGCCATAGTCGGACGTCTGAGCGATATCACATAAAGGGCTTATATCAAAAGTAAATAACAAGAGTGCCACAGTCGGACGTCTGAGTGACATCACATAAAGGGCTTATATCAAAAGTAAATAACAAGAGTGCCACAGTCGGACGTCTGAGCGACATCACATAAAGGGCTTATATCAAAAGTAAATAACAAGAGTGCCACAGTCGGACGTCTGAGCGACATCACAAAAAGGGCTTATATCAAAAGTAAATAACAAGAGTGCCACAGTCGGACGTCTGAGCGGCATCACATAAAGGGCTTATATTTCATAACTTGATATCTCGGTAGCTCAAGAATTTAAATCATTTCAAGGGAATAATCAGGTATGAAATAAACAACAGGGTTAGTCCATCCACAGGAATAACGTTCAACCAATTTACCACTCAAGCTTGTTCACCGGGGAAATACCACGAGGACTGACATAGATATGGATATACTGGCCATGGTCCTTGACCATAGACACGATGACTCGGAAGGGTTTGACTCTGCAGAGTTTGTACTTCAACCACAGCTAACGGATTTCAGTAGTCACGGGGACTAGTTCCATTTACGGTGTTTTAGGAGAAACACATCTAACCAGTACACACCCATTCAACATTCCGATGCCAGAAATCACCCTCGGCAACATTCAAGAAAAACCTTGAGACGGGGAGGCTACAACCTCGCGTAGCATGGGATCAAATTTATATACGCGCGCTCTAAGGGGTGCCCCCCTCTCGGTCCCAACCGGAAACACCCATGTCCCCTGACCGGATGACTGGCTTTAATCCAGGGCCATGGAACCCTCATCCCGGCCCCTCTATTTGGTGTGTACACGGAAAGAGGTTAACAACTTACTAAACCGTATTCCTTGCAGAAAACATGTGGCAGCACGAAAGGGGGAGAACGGTAACGTGACTCAGTCCACGTTAACGTCGGAGTTTATCGGATGTTGTAAGGCTGGCATGCTACAACAATACCACCTTACTGCCTTTCATGTCCCCACATGACTAGGCCATCTCTCATCAGAGATCACAGTAACTTCGGAACACACGGATAGTTGCCTTACATGCAACGAGATACTCACCGATGCTCATATGCCATGCACAAACCATTCAAGCAAACATGCAAAACACCTATCATATCGAAGGTTCAAACATGCTTGCCTGGTTCGGAGAAGTCGGAGTCTAGCTCGGCGAAGTTCGCGGCTCCGTCACCTCCTCCGGAACCTACGGTATAGCGAAAACGTACACTAACGTGAAAATCATCGCGTGCATAAAATTTGTTCCAATTTTTTTCCAAATAAATACCATAAAAACTAGACAAAATTATAAGACTGACAGAAAAAGAATCAATCAAAAATCATCTTTTATTAAAAATATATAAGGGTTTTAGTCCAGGGACTAATCTGTGATGAAACAGAAAAGATCCAGGGACTTAATTGAGAAAACAGAAAACGGTTCGGAAAGAAATGCGCCAGCCCAAAGAGAAAACGTATTCTGCCCGAAGGCGCCAACAGAAAACGGTTCGAGGGGGGAAAGAAGAGAGGCTGACGGGGGGGGGGGTCCCACATGTCAGGTTTAAAACTTCGCCGGCGCCCGAAGGCTGCGGTGGTCGCCGGCGTTGAACCACGGCGAGGCAGGGAGATCGGAGGGTACCAAGAGGTTCAGTGTGTTCTTCCGCGTCGGTGGGTGGTGGACTTGGCCGTCGGAGAGCACCACGTCGACGGCGACACTTTCTCCGGCGGACGGTGGTTCGGGCGATGGTGGAGTACTCCGGTGGGTGCTACAAACTCCAAATTGAAGCGCGGGTTAGCAAAGTGGATGCACTAGAAGGCTACTGGCAAGAGCTGAGGGGTAGGGGTGCACGCACGGGAGCGAATCGAGCTGGGTCCCGTGGCGGGTCGAGGCGGCCGGAGTTGGGGAAGAAGGCTCCCTCGGGGCTCTTCCAGTGGCTTGGCGTGGTGTTGGTGGAGTGCAGAGGTGGTGTGGGTTCGAGCTCGAGCTCGGGGGCTCCTTTTATAGGCGATCCGAGGGGGTGGCCGTGAACGGGATATCTCCGGCGAGCGATTACGGCGAGGCAGTGGTTGGGCAGGGGGTTTAGGTGGCCAGGCAACATCAGGGAGGTTCACTGGTGCCGTTCCCCCGCTAAACCTCGGTCGGGCTTGGCGTAATGCGCCGATCCTCGACGGGGCGGCCGTACGGGCACGACGGCGGCAGAGAGCGCGCTCCGCGCCTACCAGTTCACGACGAAGGATGGCAGCGCGCACGGGGGAGTGGATGGCCACGCGGCGGCCTCCGGTGGCTTGGGCGGCGCTGGACGGCGCCGTCCATGCTGCGCCTCTCTCTGGCAGCCGCAAAGCCGCTGCTGCCGTCACTCACGGGTGGCGCACCTCCTCCTGCTCGTCGCCGACGCCCGCAAGCCTCCAGGAGATCGTGCGACACAGGGATAAGAAGGAGAGAACAGGGAGCAAGGCGCCACCGCGGTACTGGCGAGATCGACGTCGGGCTCTGAAGAAAACGACAGCAGTTTACTGAAACTGTTTATCTGAACTCTGAACATGACAGTGACAATGCTCTGCAGGTGTTCGACGAAATGATTTGGCATGAAGAAATTTTTTTCTGGAGCTGGGACTTGGTGAGGTGACCTCTCAATGCACCCAGAGGCTGCCTGAATTTTTCTCAGATTTTTAGGAGAAGAATTCAAATGAATTTCATCAAATTTGGCAAATATGGTCCAAACTTGCAGCAAGCACAATTTGAAAATTTTGAACTAGAGACCAGTGGATCTTCATGGATCCTGGTTGAGGGCTCAAAGGACTAGCTAGGGAAATTGGTTTGGAGGCAAAACTCAAAGCAGAAAGGGTAGCTCCTTTGTAAATCTCCAAGAGCTAGAATAGAAGGCAGAAATAATTTTTGATAAGAATTAAATGGAAACAAATACAAGGAGAGGTTCACCTTGCTGGATTTGAAGTAAAACTTGACACAAAGATGGGGAATGGCTTTTGGGAGGGGATTTCCACTTAGGTCATGGCAAGAGGGATTTTTGAAAGGGGAGAAGATCATTCCAAATGCCATAGGGCTATTTAAAAGATTTTTCAAAAGAAATCTCCCAAGTGAAAAGCATTTGGTTTTTGAGTCCACATAAGAAGGAAAAACCTCCAAGACCAAAAATCATGTCTTGGGTGAATCCAAAACAAAACACTTGTCATAAAGAAGATATTTTGAGAGGGAGAGTTCTTTAGAAGAAAATTTAAATACCCTCCTCAAATCAAAATAAAAGTTTGGAAAAACCAATTAAATTTTTTGGGTGTCACAGCTATTTAGTTGATTCTTTTTGCAGATGATTACTAGACAAATTCCTCAGGTCCACCAATTTATTTTAGAATTTTTGGAGTTCCAGAAGTATACGTTTGATACATATTACTACAGACTGTTCTGTTTTTGACAGATTCTGTTTTTCGTGTGTTTTTGCTTATTTTGATGAATCTATGGCTAGTAAAATAGTTTATAAACCATAGAGAAGTTGGAATAAAGTAGGTTTAACACCAATATAAATAAAGAATTATTTCATTACAGTACCATGAAGTGGTGTTTTGTTTTCTTTCGCTAACGGAGCTCACGAGATTTTCTGTTAAGTTTTGTGTTGTGAAGTTTTCAAGTTTTGGGTAAAGATTCGATGGACTATGGAATAAGGAGTGGAAAGAGCCTAAGCTTGGGGATGCCCAAGGAACTCCAAGGTAATATTCAAGGACAACCAAGAGCCTAAGCTTTGGGATGCCCCGGAAGGCATCCTCTCTTTCATCTTCGTTCATCGGTAACTTTACTTGGAGCTATATTTTTATTCACCACATGATATATGTTTTGCTTGGAGCGTCATTTTATTTTCTTTTGTTTTGCTTGCTGTTTGAATAAACTACCAAGATCTGAGATTCTTAAATGTTAGAGAGTCTTCACATAGTTGCATAATTATTCGACTACTCATTGATCTTCACTTATATCTTTCAGAGTAGTTTGTTGTTTGCTCTAGTGCTTCACTTATATCTTTTAGAGCACGGTGGTGGTTTTGTTTTATAGAAAATATTATTCTCTCATGCTTCACTTATATTATTTTGAGAGTCTTAAACAGCATGGTAATGTGCTTAATCCTAATATGCTAGGTATTCAAGACTAGTAAAAACTTTCTTATGAGTGTGTTGAATACTAAGAGAAGTTTGATGCTTGATGATTGTTTTGAGGTATGGAGGTAGTGATATTAAAGTTGTGCTAGTTGAGTAGTTGTGAATTTGAGAAATACTTGTGTTGAAGTTTGCAAGTCCCGTAGCATGCACGTATGGTAAACGTTATGTAACAAATTTGAAACATGAGGTGTTCTTTGATTGTCCTCCTTATGAGTGGCGGTCGGGGACGAGCGATGGTCTTTTCCTACCAATCTATCCCCCTAGGAGCATGCGCGTAGTGCTTGGTTTTTGATGACTTGTAGATTTTTGCAATAAGTATGTGGGTTCTTTATGACTAATGTGGAGTCCATGGATTATACGCACTCTCACCTTTCCACCATTGCTAGCCTCTTCGGTACCGTGCATTGCCCTTTCTCACATTGAGAGTTGGTGCAAACTTCGCCGGTGCATCCAAACCCCGTGATATGATACGCTCTTTCACACATAAACCTCCTTATATCTTCCTCAAAACAGCCACCATACCTACCTATTATGGCATTTCCATAGCCATTCCGAGATATATTGCCATGCAACTTTCCACCATCCAGTTTATCATGACACGTTCATCATAGTCATATTGCTTTGCATGATCATGTAGTTGACATAGTATTCGTGGCAAAGCCACCGTTCATAATTCTTTCATACATGCCACTCTTGGTTCATTGCATATCCCGGTACACCACCAGAGGCATTCATATAGAGTCATACTTTGTTCTAGTATCGAGTTGTAATCATTGAGTTGTAAATAAATATAAGTGTGATGATCATCATTTTCTAGAGCATTGTCCCAAGTGAGGAAAAAAAGAAAAAAAAGAAAAAGGCCATAAAAAAGAGAAGGCCCAAAAAAATGAGAGAAAAAGAGAGAAGGGACAATGTTACTATCCTTTTACCACACTTGTGCTTCAAAGTAGCACCATGATCTTCATAATAGAGAGTCTCTTGTTTTGTCACTTTCATATACTAGTGGGAATTTTTCATTATAGAACTTGGCTTGTATATTCGAACAATGGGCCTCCTCAAGTGCCCTAGGTCTTCGTGAGCAAGCAAGTTGGATGCACACCCACTTAGTTTCTTTTGTTGAGCTTTCATATATTTATAGCTCTAGTGCATCCGTTGCATGGCAATCTCTACTCCTTGCATTAACATCAATCGATGGGCATCTCCATAGCTCATTGATTAGCCTCGTTGATGTGAGACTTTCTCCTTTTTTGTCTTCTCACATAACCCCCATCATTATATTCTATTCCACCCATAGTGCTATATCCATGGCTCACGCTCATGTA
The DNA here is from genome assembly GCF_018294505.1 of Triticum aestivum. NCBI lineage: Eukaryota > Viridiplantae > Streptophyta > Magnoliopsida > Poales > Poaceae > Triticum > Triticum aestivum. The sequence goes on along the minus strand of NC_057799.1, from coordinate 164,410,286 downwards.
TTGCGTGAAGGTTGAAAAAGTTTGAGATTACTAAAGTATGAAACAATTGCTTGGCTTGTCATCGGGGTTGTGCATGATGAGAGCATTCTTGTGTGACGAAAATGGAGCATGACTAAACTATATGATTTTGTCGGGATGAACTTTCTTTGGTAATGTTATTTTGAGAGGACATAAATGCTTAGTTAGTATGCTTGAAGTATTATTATTTTTATGTCAATATGAACTTTTATCTTGAATCTTTTGGATCTGAATATTCATACCACAATTAAGAAGAATTACATTGAAATTATGCCAAGTAGCATTCCACATCAAAAAAATTGTTTTTATCATTTACCTACTCGAGGACGAGCAGGAATTAAGCTTGGGGATGCTGATACGTCTCCAAGTATCTATAATTTTTGATTGTTCCATGCTATTATATTATCCATCTTGGATGTTTTACGGGCTTTACTATGCACTTTTATATTATTTTTGGGACTAACCTATTGACCCAGAGCCCAGTGCCAGTTCCTGTTTTTTCCCTTGTTTCAGTGTTTCGAAGAAAAGGAATATCAAACGGAGTCGAAACGGAATGAAATCTTCTGGAGAAGTTATTTTTGGAAGGAAAGCAACCTGGGAGATTTGGAGTCCACGTCAAGAAAGCAACGAGGGAGGCACGAGGCAGGGGGCGCGACCACCCCCTGGGCGCGCCCTCCACCCTCGTGGGCCCCTCGTGGCTCCCCTAACGTACTTCTTTCACCTATATATACCCATATACCCTAAAATGATCGGGGAACAGAATAGATCGGGAGTTCCGCCGCCGCAAGCCTCTGTAGCCACCAAAAACCAATCGGGACCCTGTTCCGGCACCCTGCCGGAGGGGGATCCCTCACCGGTGGCCATCTTCATCATCCCGGCGCTCTCCATGACAAGGAGGGAGTAGTTCACCCTCGGGGGTGAGGGTATGTACCAGTAGCTATGTGTTTGATCTCTCTCTCTCTCTCTCTCTCTCTCTCTCTCTCGTGTTCTTGATTTGGCACGATCTTGATGTATCGCGAGCTGTGCTATTATAGTTGGATCTTATGTTGCTTCTCCCCCTCTACTCTCTTGTAATGGATTGAGATTTCCCTTTGAAGTAATCTTATCGGATTGAGTCTTTAATGACTTGAGAACACTTGATGTATGTCTTGCCGTGCGTATCTGTGGTGACAATGGGATATCACGTGATTCACTTGATGTATGTTTTGGTGATCTACTTGCGGGTTCCGCCCATGAACCTATGCATAGGGGTTGGCACACGTTTTCGTCTTGATTCTCCGGTAGAAACTTTGGGGCACTCTTTGAGGTTCTATGTGTTGGTTGAATAGATGAATCTGAGATTGTGTGATGCATATCGTATAATCATACCCACAGATACTTGAGGTGACATTGGAGTATCTAGGTGACATTAGGGTTTTGGTTGATTTGTGTCTTAAGGTGTTATTCTAGTACGAACTCTAGGGCTGTTTGTGACACTTATAGGAATAGCCCAACGGATTGATTGGAAAGAATAACTTTGAGGTGGTTTCGTACCCTACCATAATCTCTTCGTTTGTTCTCCGCTATTAGTGACTTTGGAGTGACTCTTTGTTGCATGTTGAGGGATAGTTATATGATCCAATTATGTTATTATTGTTGAGAGAACTTGCACTAGTGAAAGTATGAACCCTAGGCCTTGTTTCCTAGCATTGCAATACCGTTTACGCTCACTTTTACCTCTTGTTACCTTGCTGTTTTTATATTTTCAGATTACAAACACTTATATCTACCATCCATATTGCACTTGTATCACCATCTCTTTGCCGAACTAGTGCACCTATACAATTTACCATTGTATTGGGTGTGTTGGGGACACAAGAGACTCTTTGTTATTTGGTTGCAGGGTTGTTTGAGAGAGACTATCTTCATCCTACACCTCCAACGGATTGATAAACCTTAGGTCATCCACTTGAGGGAATTTTGCTACTGTCCTACAAACCTCTGCACTTGGAGGCCCAACAACGTCTACAAGAAGAAGGTTGTGTAGTAGACATCACCAGTTCATCAGGGCTAACTTGCCCGTCTTCCCGTTCGCCCTGTTCGGAAGTTGCCTCAACGGGGTCCTCACTGTCTCCGGCATCGTCTGGAGTATTGTTTTCTCCGGTGCCAGTATTGCTGTCTTTTCCACGGCGTGACTTGGAGCGGCGCCGCTGACGTCGGCGATTTGGTTGTATCTCAGGAGGTTTGTCCTCGACTGGGTCTTTCTTGTCGTCGCCGCTGTTCTCTTTGGGTGTGTCCACCATGTATACGTCATACGAGGAAGTGGCCGTCCAACGTCTGGTAAACGGCGGGTTTTGGGCCTCCTCTTCTCCAACATCGTCGTCCATACCGTCGATGTCTTCGGAGCTGTAAACGAAATTCTCCGCCATCAGCCTCCAGTTCGAACCGGATATAATTCGGCCGTGAGTCCCCTGCTAAGGAGAGTGTTTTTAATGAGTTTAGCACGTCGCCTAAAGGCGAGTGCCGGAAGATGTCCGCGGAGCTGAGTTCGACGATCGACGCCCGATCAAGCTCGTCGTGCGTGCACACACATGCTTCAGAACCCGTAGTCGAAAACGTGTCCGAGGTTCCGATAACATAGATCCCACTTGAGGTTGGGTCTGTGTGCGGCTCCGATGCCGCTGAATCTGCGGCCTCCATGGCGGGGTTGAGCCTCCCGTCCTCGGATGGCGTGATCTGCTCCGGATCTAGGGCCAGAGTAGTTGCAGTCGCTATCGCCTGGGTATGGTCCGATGACAGATTTAAGTCATGTTCATCGCGGTGACAGGGAGCGGCTGCCGCGGTCTCGAATCCGTCGAAGATCAAATCTCCGCGGATGTCCGTGACGTAGTTCAAGCTTCCGAATCTGACCTGATGGCCAGGGGCGTAGCTATCGATCTGCTCTAGATGGCCAAACGAGTTGGCCCGTAGTGCGAAGCCATTGAATACAAAGATCTGTCCGGGGAGGAAGACTTCTCCCTGAACAACATTGTTGTAGATGATTGACGGGGCCATCGAACCTCTTGACGACGACACAATGGAACTCCCAATGAAAGCACCAATGTCGGTGTCAAAACCGGCGGATCTCGAGTAGGGGGTCCCAAACTGTGCGTCTAAGGTCAATGGTAACAGGAGATAGGGGACACGATGTTTACCCAGGTCCGGGCCCTCTCTATGGAGGTAATACCCTACTTCCTGCTTGATTGATCTTGATGAATATGAGTATTACAAGAGTAGATCTACCACGAGATCGTAATGGCTAAAACCCTAGAAGTCTAGCCTATATGACTATGATTATTCTTCTTCTGCCCTCTACGGACTAAGCCCTCTGGTTTATATAGACATCGGAGGGGACTAGGGTTATACAAGGTCAGTTACAGAGAAAGGAATCTTCATATCAGGACGCCAAGCTTTCCTTCCACGCCAAGGAGAGTCCTATCCGGACACGGGAGATAGCCTTCGGTCTTGTATCTTCACAGCCCATCAGTCTGGCCCACGTACTATAGTCCGGACGCCCGAGGACCCCTTAATCCAGGACTCCCTCATCCGCGCCTGCGCTTGCCTCCTTAGCACCAAAGAGGAAACTGGTACACTACGCCCGCTGGCGCCCGCCTGGCCTTGGTCGTCATGGCTCACGTCATCTGAACCTCGCGAGGTGAGGCTTGCATAGAAATCTTCGCTCCTTGGGAGCCGGCCTGAGGAGGCCGATCCTCGTGGAAGTCTTGGTGTCATCCGCCTCGCAAGGCTTGGCCCCTCGCGAGGGTCTTGATTTGTTGACGCTTGAAGCTGGGCCGTACCAGGCCGTCGACGAAGCCACGCCGTGGGCCGCAGGCAGGCAAGTCTGGGTACCCCCGTTCCCAGAATGCCGACAGTAGCCCCGGGCCCAAGGCGCGCTCGAACTTGGCTTCGAGGTGAAGCCAAAGGGCAAGTGCGGAGCGCCACGGGCCCTAACCGCCTGCGGCCTTGGTCGACGTGTGGCAATTGATGGGACATGGGCATCTCCGGCTTCCCCACGTGGCCTCGGCAACCGCTCCCGACTTGACGAGACTTTGCTGCATGGAGAGAAAGACCATCATTGTGTGGGATCGTGGAGGCCGGCGATTGGCTTTCCTCCAGCTATAAATGAGGGAAGGGGCAGAGCCCCCTTTGCTCATCTCCATCTTCTCGCCGCCCGCTCCTTCTCCTTCTTTCTTCGTCTCCCCGTCTTGCCGCAACATCCATGGCGCCGACAAGGAGGTTCTCTGCCGCCAAGAAGGGGAAGGCCCCCAAGGAGGGGCCGGACTCGCCGCCGCCCAAGAGGGGGCGTGGCTGCCCCCGCAAGCATACTGCAACCCCGGCAGTAGCTCCTCGGGGGCGCGGGCGCACTTCTTCGAGGGCCGGTGTCGGTATGGGTGGCCGCGGCAGCACTTCTTCTCGAGGTGGGGGCCGCCAAGGGAGAGGCAGCCTCTACGATGAGGGGAGGCATGCCGTGGTTGCCCGGCCTCCTCGGCCGCGCTTCCACTCGGCGGATGTGCTCCCGGAGTTCGTCATGTGGTTAGAGAGGCCTGCCGGCACCTGGCTTCCACTCACGCGCTTCTTCACGGGTAAGCTGCTAGTCGAGGGGCTTGACGGCCTTTGGCTGCAGGCTGACGGTTGCTGTAGCAAGGCTTCATGGGTTGGGGTCGAAGTCACCGCGACGGGCAGCATGTCCTTGACCCACGGTTGGACGCGTTTGCCCGCGCGCGGGGCCTAAGTGGGAGGTGCACCCTTCATTTTTGGTACGATGGCCTCGCGACCCTCTACGTGAGGGTGTTCGGGGAGGACGACCGTCGTGCGGGGTGCTGCCCTGAAGGCGACAGCGGCGACAATGAGCTTGGCCTTGACGACGGTCGCGCTTCCTTCAGCAGCGGTAGCTCCTCCTCCGGCGAGAGCACCAGCAGTGGAGGCTACGACCAACCGCCACGTTGCCGGGCTCGCATCGGGGAAGGCGACGGGTCGTCTCTTCGCCGCGCTCCGGTGAAGCGGGAGGAAGACTCGAAATGAGGCCGAGGGCCGCCGGAGCCTGCCCTCGGGAGCTGCCGTAGTCGTGCGGGCCACTTTTGTTTAACCTTTCCTTTCTCCTACATTTGAAAAAAGTAGAGGGCCCCTCTGGGGTGTGTAATGAATTATGGCACTTATGCCATTATGCGATGTTTACTATTCTGATGTTATGCCATGATATATGTGCTCCGAGTAGGGTAACTTGGCTTGATATGCTTGCGGTAGTTTCCCATCTCGTGAGGGCGCGCCCTTCGGCATCTGGCGAAGCTCCCTTACTGACGACAGATGAGCTGTCGGCCTCAGGAGACATTGTAAAGCTGTAGAGTTGTTAGAAAGCTATCGAGGCGCCTTGTTATTCCTTGCGCGAGCCCCCAGGCATGGGTTAGTTGTGGCTTAGTGCACCACATCGTGCTGCCCATGGGGCATGGACTTAAGAGGGTGCGCATGTCCACGAGCTCATTCGAGAGCATCTCGCGAGGATTAAGAAAGCCGAAGCACTGGGGCAACGGGGTTTCGGCGAGGTGTGCTTGCGTGCGGGCGAACCCAAACATGCACACCTGCCCCAGGCCCCGCACGAGGAGGAGCGACGGGCAACTGCCGCTCTTCCCGGGCCAAGACTGAGAGGCAAGCGAAGCAAGAGGAGAAAAATTCCAACTCTGGCAAACAAAACGCGAGCGAAGCAAGAGGAGATGCCCATCAATAGATATCAATGTGAGCGAGTAGGGATTGCCATGCAACAGATGCACTAGAGTTATAAGTGTATGAAAGCTCAAAAAGAAAATAAGTGGGTGTGCATCCAACTCGCTTGCTCACGAAGACCTAGGGCATTTTGAGGAAGTCCGTCATTGGAATATACAAGCCAAGTTCTTATAATGAAAATTCCCACTAATATATGAAAGCGACAACATAAGAGACTCTCTATCATGAAGATCATGGTGCTACTTTGAAGCACAAGTGTGGAAAAAGGATAGTAGCATTTTCCCTTCTCTCTTTTTCTCTCATTTTTTTATTTGGGCCTTTCTCTTTTTTTATGGCCTCATTTTTTCTCTTTTTTTATTTTTTGTCTGGAGTCTCATCCCGACTTGTGGGGGAATCATAGTCTCCATCATCCTTTCCTCACTGGAAAAATGCTCTAATAATGATGATCATCACACTTTTATTTACTTACAACTCAAGAATTATAACTCAATACTTAGAACAAAATATGACTCTTTGTGAATGCCTCCGGCAGTGTACCGGGATGTGCAATGAATCAAGAGTGACATGTATGAAAGAATTATGAAGGTGGCTGTAGCGATCCGACCTCAGACGGTCAAATCTCTGTGTTCAGTGTCATCCCTGGATCGGTAATGCTGACACACACAGTACTCGAAGGATTTATAACAGAGTGGCAATCACACACTTATTACATCGAATTTCTCAAAAGAGAACTTATAACAATAAAAATGGCTTAAGGCCATCTAAATAAGATAGCAGCGGAAGGCTTGGAAGATAAAGTGAGTCCATCAACTCCAACGGCATAGCTGAGTGCATGACAAACGACCTAGCACACCTTACTCTTCGTCTGAAAAGTCTGCAACATGATATGTTGCAGCCCAAAACGGGACAGCACATGGAATATGCTGGCAATATAACACGGTAGAGCAATGAACTGATAAATGCTATCACTACATGCATATATGGCTGGTGGAGGCTCTATGGTTATAATGTTTTGCAAAAAGCCAATTTTCCCTACAACAAAGGAATAGATTTTATTTAACTATCATGGTGGTTGAAACATCATTGAGAAGGTTCCTCCAACTCAATCCCAATTAAAGTAGTCATTTACAACCCATCAAATTAGCTTAGAGTGATGAGATCAAATCAATAATTCAAGTACCAGATACTCAAGATGTCCATAACCGGGGACACGGCTAACCATGATTAGTTTATACACTCTGCAGAGGTTTGCACACTTTTCCCCACAAGACTCGATCACCTCTGTTGGATTTCTCGCACTACATGGTGTTTGAGAAACGGATGACCGAGACACAGTCTTTCAGAAACACTAACTCTTTACTCTGGGTAGACAGTTGCACCTACTTTCCCTGTACATCTGCTAGCCTAACACTGAAAGAGGTCATGCAACCTACTCAACTATGCTAGAGCCCATAATAGCTTGTGGCTGCACACGGAAGTTTCTAGCATGAATAATCTTATGATCCCTTTGAGCCTGGGTGGCGGGCCGTAGGATGATCACACGGGTACTCCAGGATATCCTAGGACAACACTGGATTCTCCAGGTGCCCACAAGCAATCCACCCAGATGTGTATTAATGTTGCCACCTTAAGTTGAACCATTAATTAACAACTCACATCTGTCATGGATACACTCAAACCCAATCCACGTCTACGAGCATAGCATGGCAATATAAGCATAACGTAGAAGTAACTCCCAAAGGTTTGATAATAAAACAGGTAATAGGTTCTACCTCATCATCTACTTCCCAAAACCCACAAGTTAATCACTTCCTAATCATGCAGTGTTTGAGGATTGTAACTAATGCATAAAAACTGGGTATGAAAAGAGTATGATCAATGTGTTACTTGCCTTGCTGACGATCCGCAAAACCTAGTGACTCGTAGTAGCACGCTTCGCACTCCGGGAATTCTATCGCAAACAAACAATAACATACATAAGCAATCAAGCAAATATGCATGGGTAAAACTCAAATAGGAAGATCTAACCAGAAAGTTCAACTGAAGAAGTCCGGTTTGCAAAAAGAATCAAATCAAACGGAGCAACGAAACTCAAACTACGAAAGAAACAAGATTCGTTTACTAATCTGGACTAAAGTCAAATTTTACAGTACCAAAATCTTGTTCAAGTTGGTTAAACAGAAAGAGGGCTTCGAGACGAAGATCTAGGCGCTTGTTTCACCTGATTTGGATAAACGAGCGAAAAGATAAACTAAAACGAAGATCAAGGCAGAAATCGCGATCAAAAATAATCACGGAAAAACCCTGGAAAAAAAAACAAGACGAACAGGCTAACGAACAAACGTTCGCTATCTGCGGCTAACTGACGAACAGCGTTCGTTAAAACGAATGTACGGACAAACGTTCCCTTTACTCCGAAACGGTTAACTCCTCGCAGAGGTGACACAGATATGCTGTGTCTCCAATTTCATAGACTACCTCCTTGCATTTTGAATCTGCATAACTCTTCTGTCTGGACTGAGCTACCTTCAGTCTATCTCGAATCAGCTTAACCTTCTCTTCCGACTCTTTAATCAAATCCGGTCCAAACAACTGACGGTCTCCAACTTCATCCCACATCAACGGTGTTCGGCATCTTCTTCCATACAAGGCTTCGAACGGTGCCATCTTCAAGCTGGCCTGGTAGCTATTGTTGTACGAGAATTCCGCGTAGGGCAAATTGTCATCCCAACTAGATCCATAATCTAGCGCACAAGCTCTCAACATGTCCTCCAGAATCTGATTGACTCTCTCGGTCTGTCCATCTGTCTGCGGATGAAAGGCTGTACTGAACTCTAGCCTGGTACCCAAGGTCTGGTGCAGCTAGTGCCAAAACTTTGAAGTTAACTGCGTTCCTCTATCTGATATGATGGTCCTCGGAACTCCGTGCAGAAATACGATCCTGGTCATATATATGTTGGCCAACTTTGCACTGGTATAGGTGGTTTTCACTGGATAAAGTGAGCTACTTTGGTCAAGCGATCCACTACTACCCAAATAGAATCATATCCTGATCGGGTCCTGGTTAATCCGGTGATAAAATCCATGCCAAGCTTGTCCCACTTCCATTCGGGTATCGGCATAGGTTGCAGTAATCCTGCTGGCTTCTGATGTTCTGCCTTCACTCTCTGACATACATCACATATGGCTACATACTCGGCAATGTCCTTCTTCATTCCAGTCCACCAGAAACGTCCCTTCAAATCCAAATACATCTTAGTGTTTCCGGGGTGTATCGAGTATGGCGAGTCATGAGCTTCCTGTAGTATCAATTTCCTGATCTCGACATTATTGGGAACATATACACGGTCCTCAAACCACAAGGTGCCGTGCTCATCCTCACGAAAACCTTTGGCTTTTCCTTCACTCATCTTCTCCTTTATCTCGGCAATTTGTTTGTCCTCCTTCTGAGCTTCTCGAATCTTTCCCAATAACGTTGATTGAACTTCCAATGCTCCAACAAAACCTCTCGGAACTATCTCCAAACGAAGCTCCCTGAGTTCTTCTGCTAACTCCTTTGGCAATCCTCCGCTTACGAGGGTATTGGCATAACTCTTCCGGCTCAAAGCGTCTGCTATGACATTGGCCTTGCCTGGATGATAGTGCAACTTCATATCATAATCCTTTATGAGTTCCAACCATCTCCTCTGCCTGAGGTTCAGCTCCTTCTGAGTGAAAATGTACTTCAAACTCTTGCGATCCGTGTACACATCACAACGGTTTCCAATAAGAAAATGCCTCTAGGTCTTGAGGGCATGCACTACAGCTGCTAACTCCAAATCATGCATGGCATAATTCAACTCGTGCGGTCAAAGTTGACATGAGGCATATGAAACAACTCTTCCGTCTTGCATAAGTACTCCTCCAAGTCCTAGGCGAGAGGCATCGCAATACACTTGGAAATCCTTGCGTATATCCGGCAGAATCAACACTGGGGTTGTAGTCAAACGTTTCTTCAACTCCTGAAAACTTGCTTCGCATTCTTCAGTCCAATGGAACTTGGTGTCCTTCTTCAACAATGCCGTCATAGGCTTCGCAATCTTGGAGAAATTCTCAATGAATCTCCGATAGTATCCCGCGAGTCCAAGAAAACTCTGGATCTCTCCAACTGTGGTGGGTGCCAACCACTCAGTGACTGACTGAACCTTGGGAGGATCCACTGCTATACCTTCTCCTCATATAACATGTCCAAGAAATCCAACTTCCTTCAACCAAAACTCACATTTGCTGAACTTGGCATATAACTGATGTTCCCTGAGCTTCTCAAGAACCAAACGCAAATGTTCCTTGTGTTCCTCCTCGTTCTTCGAGTATACCAAGATATCATCAATGAACACCACAACAAATTTGTCCAAAAACTCCATAAACACCTTATTCATCATACTCATGAAATAGGCAGGGGCGTTAGTCAATCCAAATGACATGATCGTATACTCATATAACACATACCTTGTGGTGAACGCTGTCTTAGGTATATCCTTTTCTCGGATCTTCAGCTGATGGTACCCTGATCGCAGATCGATCTTGGAGAATACTTCGGCAGTGGGTACTTGTTCTTGATTGTCACCTCATTCAACACACGGTAATCAACAACCATTCTTAAGGATCCATCCTTCTTCTCGACCAAGAGCACTGGGGCTCCCCATGGTGATGAGCTTCGTCGAATGTAACCCTTCTCCAATAACTCCTTAATCTGCTTCTTGATCTCTTCCAAATCATTCGCGGGCAACCGGTATGGTCTCTTCGATATCGGTCCGGTGCCTGGCAATAACTCTATCAAAAACTCGATGTCTCGATCTGGCGGCATGCCTGGTAGTTCCTCTGGAAATACATTTGGGTAATCCTTCACTACAAGCACTTCCTCCTGAACAACTCCCGAGAGAGAATTTACTTGAGTCCTCCTAGGCACATGCCTAGATACATGCTTGATCCTTTTTCCCTCCGGTGTGGTGAGCAAAATTGACTTACAGGCGCAATCGATGTTTCCTCCATACATCGACAACCAATCCATACCTAGTATCACATCCAATCCTTGTGACTCCAAAATTATCAGGTCTGAGGGGAAAACATGGCTTCCAATGGTCAATGGCATCTGAAAACACCCTTGACTTGCCATATACTCCGCTCCTGGTGAGCTTACTAACATAGGTGTCCTAAGTACTTTGGTGGGCAGCTTATATTTATCCACGAATCCCCTTGAAATGTATGAATTTGATGCACCAGTATCAAAAAGAACAATTGCAATAAACGACTTAACCAAAAACTTACCGATAACTGCATCAGGCTGCTCTTCAACCTCCTCCACGTTCACGTGGTTAACTTGTCCCCTGTTGAAAGGGTTGGGCTTCTTCCCAGAGCTTCCATTGCCATTCCCATTCTTCACTTCAGGGCACTCAGTGGCATAGTGTCCAGTCTTCCCGCACTTGAAACAAGTAATGTGACTTAGGTCCTTCTTGGCGGGTGTGGCTGGATTGGAGCGGTTCTGATTACTGCTTGCTCCATTCCCATTCCCATTCTTGGGGCCATTGTGGTTATGAGAACTCCCTTCGTTATGGGTGTGGCCTCCATGGTTATGGGTAAATCCTCCCGAGTTCGGGGTGAAACGGGGCTTCTGTTGAGCTCCAGAATTGTACTTTCCTTGTCCATACTTCCTCTTGCGGCTTTCAATCTGCTGCTGCTTCCCATCAATCATAAGAGCCTTGTATACCAGCTCCTGGTAGTTGTTAAATGTTGCCACCATCAACTGCATGATCATCTCATCATTTAGCCCTTCCATAAACTTCTCCTGCTTCGCGGCATCTATGGCCACATCATCTGGGGCATAGTGAGATAGCTTACTAAACTCATCTATGTACTAAGCCACAGTATGATTTCCCTAGCGCAAGTTGCAAAACTCGTGCTTCTTCATGCTCATAGCTCCAGTTGAGACATGGGCTGTGCGGAATGCTTCTGAAACTGATCCCAAGTGATATTGGCTATAGGGAAAGTGGTCGTGTAATTCTCCCACCATGAAGCTGCTGGTCCTTCCAATTGATGTGCGGCAAAGCACACCTTCTCAGCATCTGTGCATCCTCCGGTGGTCAACTCCCTTCCAATCTTGCGTAGCGAGTCATCGGCAACTATTGGCTCGGTGCTACTAGAAAACACCGGCGGCTGCAACCTCCCAAAATGGGCTAAGTTGTCGACTGGTGGTGGTGGTGGAGGGTTGTTGTTGTTGCCTTGGTTCTGGACTAATATCTGCATCAAGGCATTCTACTGTTGGATCAACTGAGTGATCTCCGGTGGGAAGACAAATCCGGTGTCACGTCTCGAAGGCATCTGATGGGTTTAGAGGGGAGAGATTAGAATAGAAATGAGGTATAGTGAGAAAGCACTACCCATATGCACATGAGACAAACTCAATCATATCACACCAAATCAATTCAAGCAAGGGCATACAATCGGTCTAGAACTATCGTTACAAAAGTGCTCGGACTACTACTATATACATGGGGAATAACTACTAATCATATGGTGGTCATCTAGAAATATTGATCGGTGGAAGACTCCATGATATCTGCTCCAGCTTTGTCTTCATAATCATCATCACTACCATCAGGGTCGGAGTCGGTGTCGTTGATGATGATGTAGTCTTCAGAACGAATCTCCTTGGGTTCGTCGTCTTCTCCTCCTGGCGCGGGGTCTCCCATGAATACTCCTAGCTTCCTTGTCAGGTCGTCATTCTTCTCCACAAGTATCACGAATTCCTCCTCATATCCATCGCGAGTAGACTAGATTTCCTCTTCTAGTTCCGTGTTCCTGTTCAGCGCCTTCTTCAAATCTATCATGTGTGCGCACATCTGATTCTCCTGTCAACGAATGTGCTGGTTTAACTCCTGGATGAAAGCTGCAATGGACCTATCCCTCCTGGTGCTGATCATCTCCCATTACTCATCTCGGCACCCACATATCTGGTAGATAGTGTCCTTCAGCTCCTGTTTGTAGACTTTTCCAATTCATCCCATAGCAATGTGGGCTGCCATGCTCTTGCCTAGACTCTAGGTGGGTGCATCAAAGGAAAACTCTATGGGCTCAGTGACTGGCGTGAATGTCCTTCCTGGAACTTGAACTCGAATCATCCAGCTCTCCTCTTATGGTAAAGTGGCGGTGTAGGTCCCGGTGAAGCTGGGTATTCCAATGTTCAGGTACCTAGTGACTTCCTTCAAGTGTCGTCCAAAAGGTGTGTCTTCATCCGGTTGTGTAAACCTGTTCCTTGAGTCCGTCATCCTAAAGAGTAGAAAATGGAGAAGAGTCAGAAATGAGTAGAGAAGAGTGACCTATGGCTCATCTTAGTGGTCGTGTCCTACATTCAGCGTGTGCTCTGATACCATCTTGTAGCGATCCGACCTCAGACGGTCAAATCTCTGTGTTCAGTGTCATCCCTGGATCGGTAATGCTGACACACATAGTACTCAAAGGATTTATAACAGAGTGGCAATCACAAACTTATTACATCGAATCCTCAAAAGAGAACTTATTACAATAAAAATGGCTTAAGGCCATCTAAATAAGATAACAGTAGAAGTCTTGGAAGATAAAGTGAGTCCATCAACTCCAACGGCATAGCTGAGTGCATGACAAACGACCTAGCGCACCTTACTCTTCGTCTGAAAAGTCTGCAACATGATATGTTGCAGCCCGAAACAGGTCAGCACATGGAATATGCTGGCAATATAACACAGTAGAGCAATGAACTAATAAATGCTATCACTACATGCATATATGGTTGGTGGAGGCTCTATGGTTATAATGTTTTGCAAAAAGCCATTTTTTTCCTACAACAAAGGAATAGATTTTATTTAACTATCATGGTGGTTGAAACATCATTGAGAAGGTTCCTCCAACTCAATCCCAATTAAAGTAGTCATTTACAACCCATCAAAATTAGCTTAGAGTGATGAGATCAAATCAATAATTCAAGTACCAGATACTCAAGATGTCCATAACCGGGGACACGGCTAACCATGATTAGTTTATACACTCTGCAGAGGTTTGCACACTTTTCCCCACAAGACTCGATCACCTCTGTTGGATTTCTCGCACTACATGGTGTTTGAGAAACGGATGACCGAGACACAGTCTTTCAGAAACACTAACTCTTTACTCTGGGTAGACAGTTGCACCTACTTTCCCTGTACATCTGCTAGCCTAACACTGAAAGAGGTCATGCAACCTACTCAACTATGCTAGAGCCCATAATAGCTTGTGGCTGCACACGGAAGTTTCTAGCATGAATAATCTTATGATCCCTTTGAGCCTGGGTGGCGGACCGTAGGATGATCACACGGGTACTCCGGGATATCCTAGGACAACACTGGATTCTCCAGGTGCCCACAAGCAATCCACCCAGATGTGTATTAATGTTGCCACCTTAAGTTGAACCATTAATTAACAACTCACATCTGTCATGGATACACTCAAACCCAATCCATGTCTACGAGCATAGCATGGCAATATAAGCATAACGTAGAAGTAACTCCCAAAGGTTTGATAATAAAACAGGTAATAGGTTCTACCTCATCATCTACTTCCCAAAACCCACAAGTTAATCACTTCCTAATCATGCAGTGTTTGAGGATTGTAACTAATGCATAAAAACTGGGTATGAAAAGAGTATGATCAATGTGTTACTTGCCTTGCTGACGATCCGCAAAACCTAGTGAGTCGTAGTAGCACGCTTCGCACTCCGGGAATTCTATCGCAAACAAACAATAACATACATAAGCAATCAAGCAAAGATGCATGGCTAAAACTTGAATAAGAATATCTAACCAGAAGTTCAACTGAATAACTCCGGTTTGCAAAAAGAATCAAATCAAACGGAGCAACGAAACTCAAACTACGAAAGAAACAAGATTCATTTACTAATCTAGACTAAAGTCAAATTTTACAATACCAAAATCTTGTTCAAGTTGGTTAAACAGAAAGAGGGCTTTGAGACGAAGATCTAGGCTCTTGTTTCACCTGATTTGGATAAAGGAGCGAAAAGATAAACTAAAACGAAGATCAGGGCAGAAATCGCGATCGAAAATAATCGCGGAAAAACCCTGGAAAAAACGAGACGAACAGGCTAACGAACGAACGTTCGCTGTCTGTGGCTAACTGACGAACAACGTTCATTAAAACGAACGTACGGACGAACGTCCGCTAAATAACTAAACCGAAAAAAAACTGAACCGATCTATTTAAAAAATAGATCTAGGGTTTCAAAAAAACCGATCGGTTAACCGAAAAAAAACGACGAACGGCGGCGGCGGGGCTCCGGTGGCTGCGGTGGTGAGGGGCGACGACGGCGCGGGCGACGGGCGACGGCGGGTGCGGCGCGGGGCGCCGTGGCGGGTGGAGGAGAGGGCGGCGGGGTGGCGGCTTATAAAGGGGGGCTCGGGGTGGTCCGACTTGGGGGAGGGGGCGGCCGGCGGCGTGGTGGCGCGGGACTCCGGCGAGTCCGAGCCGGGCACGGGAGGGAGGCGGCGGCGCTAGGCGGGCCGGCCTGCTCGGCTGGGCTCCGGCCCACTCGGGCGGGAAACCTTTTTTTCTTAAATAATTCCGCCAGAAATAGAAAAAAAATCCCTATAAAATAAAATAACAATCTAAAAATACCAAAACAAATTTTCACCGTCTAAATAGAATATTTAGAACAAAGTGAACATTTTCTTGGCCTAAAATGCAATATTAAATTATGCAATTTTTAATTCAAATAAAATTGCAATAAAATTCAAATAAAATTATTTATTTGATTTTAATATTTTTCTTCCAAATTTCATTTGTTTTGGAGAAGTCATATTATCTCCTCTCATATATTTTAAATATGAAATATTTTTGGAGCGAAAGATAGTAAAAATCAAAATGATCCTTGTTTTGATATTTGAAAAAAATTCAAATATGGAAAACGTGAAATCCCCAACTCTCTCCATGGGTCCTTGAGTTGCTTAGAATTTCGAGGATCGCAAAGCCAAATGCAAATGAAATATGATATGCATGAATGACCTATGTATAACATTGCAAATTGAAAATTTGGGATGTTACAAGCTTTCCCACAAATACGATGTCAACTACATGATCATGCAAAGCAATATGACAATGATGAAGCGTGTCATAATAAACAGAACGGTGGAAAGTTGCATGGAAATATATCTCGAAATGGCTATGGAAATGCCATAATAGGTAGGTATGGTGGCTGTTTTAAGGAAGGTAAATGGTGGGTTTATGGTACCGGCAAAAGTTGTGCGGTACTAGAGAGGCTAGCAATGGTGGAAGGGTGAGAGTGCGTATAATCCATGGACCCAACATTTGTCATAAAGAACTCACATACTTATTGCAAACATCTATTAGTTATCAAAAGAAGTACTACGTGCATGCTCCTAGGGGGATAGATTGGTAGGAAAAGACCATCGCTCATCCCCGACCGCCACTCATAAGGAAGACAATCAAAAAATAAATCATGCTCCGACTTCATCACATAACGGTTCACCATACGTGCATGCTACGGGAATCACAAACTTTAACACAAGTATCTCTCAAATTCACAACTACTCAACTAGTATGACTCTAATATCACCATCTTCATATCTCAAAACAGTCATAAGGAATCAAACTTCTCATAGTATTCAATGCACTTTATATGAAAAAAATTATTATACCCATCTTGGATGCCCATCATATTAGGACTAATTTTATAGCCAAAGCAAATTACCATGCTGTTCTAAAGGAATCTCGAAATAATATAAGTGAAGTATGAGAGATCAATAATTTCTATAAAATAAAACCACCACCGTGCTCTAAAAAGATCTAAGTGAAGCACTAGAGCAAAATTATCTAGCTCAAAAGATATAAGTGAAGCACATAGAGTATTCTAATAAATTCCGATTCATGTGTGTCTCTCCCAAAAGGTGTGTACTACAAGGATGATTGTGGTAAACTAAAAGACAAATACTCAAATCATACAAGACGCTCCAAGCAAAACACATATCATGTGGTGAATAAAAATATAGCCTCAAGTAAAGTTACCGATAGACGAAGACGAAAGAGGGGATGCCTTCCGGGGCATCCCCAAGCTTAGGCTTTTGGTTGTCCTTGAATTGTACCTTGGGGTGCCTTGGGCATCCCCAATCTTAGGCTCTTGCCACTCCTTATTCCAAAATCCATCAAATCTTTACCCAAAAACTTGAAAACTGCACAACACAAAACTTCAACAGAAATCTCATGAGCTCTGTTAGTATAAGAAAATAAACCACCACTTTAAGGTAATGAAATCATTTTTATTTATATTGGTGTTAAACCTAATGTATTCTAACTTCTCTATGGTTCATACCCCCCGATACTACTCATAGATTCATCAAAATAAGCAAACAACAACGAAAAGCAGAATCTGTTAAAACAGAACAGTCCGTAGTAATCTGACTTGTTCGAATACTTCTGGAACTCCAAAAATTCTTAAATAAATTGGTGGACGTGAGTAATTTTTCTATTAACCATCTGCAAAAAGAATCAACCTAAAATCACTCTCCAGTAAAAATTGACAGCTAATCTCGTGAGCGCAAAAGTTTCTGTTTTTTACAGCAAGATCGCAAAGACTTCACCCAAGTCTTCCCAAAGGTTCTACTTGGCACAAACACTAATTAAAACATAAAACCACATCTAAACAGAGGCTATATGAATTATTTTTTAATAAACAGGAACAAAAAGCAAAGAACAGAAATAAAATTTGGTTGCCTCCCAACAATCGCTATCGTTTAACGCCCCTAGCTAGGCATTGATAATTTTAATGATGCTCACATGAAAGATAGCAATTGAAATACAAAGAGACCATCATAAAACATGTAATAAACAAGTTTAAGTCTAACATGCTTCCTATGCATAGGGATTTTATAAGCAAACAAATTATTATAGCAAGCAAAAACTATCACATGCAAGGAAGAAGAAAGAAAGAATAGCAATCTCAACGTAACGAGAGGTAATTTAGTAACATGAAAATTTCTACAACCATATTTTCCTCTCTCATAATAATTACATGTAGGATCATAATCAAATTCAGCAATATAGCTATCACATAAAATTTTCTCTTCATGATCCACATGCATGCAAAGTTGATACTCTTCAGAAATAGTGGGATTATCATAAAATAAAGTCATGACCTCTCTGAACCCACTTTTGTCAAAAACTTTATAAGATTGGATCCAAATATGTGGGATCTAAAGTGACACTCTTCCAAACCCACTTTCAGTATTATTGCAAACATTATTATCAATCTCATATGCATCATGGGGCTTATATAAATTTTCAAGATTGTAAGAAGAATCACCCCAATCATGATCATTGCAACAAGTAGTGGACATAGCAAAACTAGCATCCCCAAGCTTAGGGTTTTGCATATTATTAGCACAATTGACATTAACAGAATTTATAATAATATCATTGCAATCATGCTTTTCATTCAAGGAGCTATCGTGAATCACTTCATAAATTTCTTGTTTCAACACTTCATCACAATTTTCAGATTCATGAATTTCAAGCAAAACCTCATAAAGATAATCTAGTGCACTCAACTCACTAGCAATTGGTTCTTCATAATTGGATCTTTTAAAAAGATTAGCAAGGGGATGAGGATCCATAACAATAGATTTTTAGCAAGCGAAGATGCAAGCAAATAGCAGGCACATGGCAACACTAGCAAACATAAGATCGAACGGAAGAAGGGCGAAGAAAAGGGAAAATCTTTGTGAAGTGGGGGAGAGGAAAACGAGGGGCGAATGGCAAATAATGTAATGCGAGGGAGAAGAGTTTATGATGGGTATTGGTATGTATTGACTTGGCGTAGATCTCCCCGGCAACAGCGCTACAAATCCTTCTTGCTACCTCTTGAGCATGCATTAGTTTTCCCTTGAAGAGGAAAGGGTGATGCAGCAAAGTAGCGTAAGTATTTCCCTCGGTTTTTGAGAACCAAGGTATCAATCCAGTAGGAGACAACGCACAAGTCACCTAGTACCTGCACAAACAATCAAGAACCTTGCAACCAACGCGATAAAGGGGTTGTCAATCCCTTCACGGTCACTCGCAAAAGTGAGATCGAATAAAGATAGTAAAGTAAATATTTTTGGTATTTTTGTTGTATAGATTGGAAAGTAAAGATTGCAAAATAGTAAACGAGATGCGATGTAAATAAAAGAGATGCAATATAATAAGAAAGAGACCCGAGGGCCGTAGGTTTCACTATTGGCTTCTCTCAAGATAGCATGTATTACAGTAGGTGAACAAATTACTGCCGAGCAATTGATAGAAAAGCGCATAGTTATGAAGATATCTAAGGCAATGATCATGAATATAGGCATCACGTCCGTGTCAAGTAGACCAAAACGATTCTGCATCTACTACTATTACTCCACACATCGACCGCTATCCAGCATGCATCTAAAGTATTAAGTTCATAAGAACGGAGTAACGCATTAAGCAAGATGACATGATGTAGAGGGATAAACTCAAGCAATATGATATAAACCCCATTTTTTTATCCTCGATGCCAACAATACATTGGGTGCCTTGCTGCCCCTACTGTCACTGGGAAAGGACACCGCAAGATTGAACCCAAAGCTAAGCACTTCTCCCATTGCAAGAAAGATCAATCTAGTAGGCCAAACTAAACCGATAATTCGAAGAGACTTGCAAAGATATCAAATCATGCATATAAGAATTCGGAGAAGAACCAAATAATATTCATAGATAATCTTGTTCATAAATCCACAATTCATCGGACCTCGGCAAACACACCGCAAAAGAGTATTACATCGAATAGATCTCCAAGAAGATCGAGGAGAACTTTGTATTGAGAATCAAAGAGAGAGAAGAAGCCATCTAGCTAATAACTATGGACCCGAAGGTCTGTGGTAAACTACTCACGCTTCATCGGAGAGGCAATAGTCTTGATGTAGAAGCCCTCCGTGATTGCTTCCCCCTCCGGCAGATCGCCGGAAAAGGCCCCCAGATGGGATCTCACGGGTACAGAAGGTTGCGGCGGTGGAAAAGTGGTTTCGTGGCTCTCTCTGATTGATCTAGGGTATAAGAGTATATATAGGCGAAAGAAGTACGTCGGTGGAGGTACGAGGGGCCCAGAAGGGTGGGGCGCGCCTACCCCTGGGCGCGCCCTCCTGCCTCGTGGCGTTCCATACTCAACTCCAAGTCTTCTAGATTGCTTTCGGTCCAAGAAAGATCATCGCGAAGGTTTCATTCCATTTGGATTCCGTTTGGTATTCCTTTTCTGCGAAACACTAAAATATGCAAAAGAACAGAAACTGGCACTGGGCCTCCGATTAATAGGTTAGTTCCAAAAATAATATAAAAGAGCATATTAAAGCCCATTAAATATCCAAAACTAATAATATAATAATATGAAACAATAAAAAATTATAGATACGTTGGAGACGTATCATGGTCTCTCGACTCGAAGGTGAGGTCGGCCTTAGGCGCCGCCCAGCCCGGAGGAGCTCCCTGCTTCACGTGGGCGGCACCCACCTGGCGGAAGAACTGCTTGACGTGGCGGTCAGAGGGCGGCGCGTGCGAACCAGCGAGCAAGGCTGTGACGGCGTGGGGCGCCGGCGCCGCGAAGCGCGTGACGAAGAGACCGCGCAACTCCTCCTAGGAGGCCACAGAAGATCCCGGCAAGCTAAGCAGCCAGGCGCGCGGCACGCCTGCGAGGGCCATGGGGAACCAGTTGGCCATGACCTTGTCGTCACCGCCGGCTGCCAACACCGCCTCCTCGTATGCCCGGAGAAAACCTGCCGGATCCGCCGCCCAGTCGTATCGGGGCGGCAGCTCCGGCCTGAACTTAGGTGGCCACTCCACCTGCCGCAGGGCGGGGGTGAAAGCTCGTAGGCCCTCGGCTCCCTCGAAAGCGCGCGTCAATCCGGTCGATGGAGGAGCGTCCGCCATGAGGGCCAAGCACCAAGCACAGCGCACGGAGAGGCGGACCTTTGACGCACCCCTACCAGGCGCCCCAAATGGCGGATTTCCGGTTCCGCAGACCCTTGAGAGGTTCAAACTCTGGGGTGCGTGCGAAGGACTCAACCTCCCTAGTCTGCCTACTCGCCAATCCCACCGCCTAGCTCGATGAAATCGATGGAAACGGGACACGGCGGTTTACCCAGGTTCGGGCCACCTTGCGGTGTAAAACCCTACTCCTGCTTTGTGGTGGATTGGCCTCGAGGGGCTGAGGATGAACTAGTACAGTGGGGGAACAACCTCAGGAGGAGGAGTGTTCTTGGGCTCGAGTGAGCTGGTGAGTGTGAGGATGGAATGGATCCGATCCGGTCTCTCCCCCACTTTGGTGGTGGCTAGGCCCTATTTATAGTGGCCTTGGTCCTCTTCACAAATGAAAGGCGGGAAGGGATCCCACAACGGCCAAATTCAAAGGGAGAGAGCTAGTACATGCTATCCTGACAAAACTAGTCTTCGCCTGCAAAAGCCTCTGGTCGTGAAGCCGCGGTGGGCTCGGTGGTAACCTCCATCCTGCTGTCCTAGCGGTCTTGGTCTTGTTGCACCGGAATGGAAACCTTTGGCTGATTCCTTGGGACTCTGCGCTTGCGCTTGCCTCCTTAGCACCAAAGAGGAAACTGGTACACTACGCCCGCTGGCGCCCGCCTGGCCTTGGTCGTCATGGTTCACGTCATCCGAACCTCACGAGGTGAGGCTTGCATAGAAATCTTCGCTCCTCGGGAGCCGGCATGAGGAGGCCGCTCCTCGTGAGGTCTTGGTGTCGTCCGCCTCGCGAGGCTTGGCCCCTCGCGAGGGTCTTGATTTGTTGACGCTTGAAGTTGGGCCGTACCAGGCCGTCGACGAAGCCACGCCATGGGCCGCAGGTAGGCAAGTCTAGGTACCCCCGTTCCCAGAACACCGACAATGACGTTCAAAACGTATTTGAAGTACCAGTTCTAAGCCGTAAAGCATGGCACACTGAACTATCGAGTAGTCATCAGATCAAGCTTGCCAGGCGTTCATAACATCTGCTTCAGCTCCTGCAGCAGGTCTGTCACCTAGTGGTGCATCAAGGACATAATTCTTCTGTGCAACAATGAGCATTATCCTCAAGTTACGGACCCAGTCCGTGTAATTGCTACCATCATCTTTCAACTTAGCTTTCTCTAGGAACGCATTAAAATTCAGGGGAACGGTAGCTCGGGCCATTGATCTACAACATAGATATGAAAAACTATAAGACTAAGTTCATGATAAATTAAGTTCAATTAATCAAATTACTAATGAACTCCCACTTAAATAAACATCCCTCAAGTTCTCTAAGTGATACGTGATCCAAATCAACTAACCCATATCCGATCATCACGTGAGATGGGGTAGTCATCAATGGTGAACATCTCTATGTTGATCATATCTACTATATGACTCACGTTCGACCTTTCGGTCTCCAGTGTTCCAAGACCATGTTTGTACATGCTAGGCTCGTCAAGTTTAACCCAAGTATTCTACATGTGCAAAACTGTCTTACACCCGTTGTATGTGAACGTAGAGTCTATCACACCTGATCATCACAAGGTGCTTCGAAACGACGAACTTTGGAAACGGTGCGTACTCGGGGAGAACACTTTTATCTTGAAATTTAGTGAAGGGATCATCTTATAATTCTATTGCCGTTCTAAGCAAAATAAGATGCATAAAGGATAAACATCACATGCAATCAAAAATATGTGACATGATATGGCCATCATCATCTTGTGCTTTTGATCTCCATCTCCAAAGCATCGTCATGATCTCCATCGTCACCGGCTCGGCACCTTGATCTCTATCGTTGCGTCGGGGTCGTCTCGCCAACTATTGCTAACGCATAGCGATAAAGTAAAGCAATTACATGGCGCTTGCACTTCAAACAATAAAGGGACAACCCTAAGGCTCCTGCCAGTTGTCGATATTACAAAACATGATCATCTCATACATCAAGATATATCACATCATATCTTGACCGTATCACATCACAACATGCCCTGCTAAAACAACACTACAAAAAAAAGACACATCCGTGACATTTTGGGCCAAACGATTTTTTTTCTGTCATGCTTATGACACTTCTATGATGATAATTATGAAAAAACTCGGTATCATCATAGATGTGGTGGGCTCCTATTTCTGTGAAAAAAGATCATGACAGAAAATGGGCTTTTCGTCCTGGGCGGGCCGGAGACGCACATGCATGACATTCTTTGGGCCGTCCATGACGGAGAAAATTGTGGTAGAAGCGAGGGTGAGGAAAATATCGGGGACTTCCCGGTTACGGTGGGTGGTCGAGGCCGAGCGATGCAGTGTGGTTTGCGTGTTTCTCTCGTGCGCGCGCACGGTGTGAGCCGGGTCGCTATAACTGAACCCGAGCAATCTCCTGCTGCTACGTACTGAAGCCGATCGATCGATCCCTTTGCTCCTAACTGAACCTGACCGAGACTCCTACGCTGCTAACCGAAACCGATCGATGGATGCTGCTGCATGCTTACTGAAGCCGATCGAACCCCCATGCGAGACGTAGCTAGCCGGTTGGGTCGCCTCTGGATGAACAGTGCCCGTTGCTACCGCGCGCTCGATACGTAGAACGAATCGAGACGTGGTGTGAGTCAAGCCGGTTGGGTTGGCTGTGGATGAACAGTTCCCGGTGGGGGTTGGATGAACAGGACCCCGGCCGTGTGTATAGGCGGTTGCCGCTGGATGAACAGGACCCCGTGGTATATAGTATGCGGTTGCCGCTGGATGAACAGGAGCCCAAGGAGGCCGCTACACACCCCAGCTGATTGGGGGTGGATGAACAAGACCCCGTGAAGGCTGGTTGAACTGAAGTCCGTGGAGGCTAGATGAATAGTAGCCCTTGGATGAATAGTGTCTGGTGGAGGCTGGAAACGGCGGATGAACAGTAGCAGGTGGAGGTTGGAGGAAGTCGACGGTGGATGAACACTAGCCCGTGGAATCCCGTTTTGCGGTACGCCACATCCCTCCCGATGAAAAAGACCCCCGTTTCGACCGTAGAAGGTCAAAGAGGAGTCCGTTTCCTCCGTTTTGCGGTGCGCCACACCCCTCCCGGTCAACAGGACCCCGTTTCAGCCATAGGAGCTCGAATAGAAGTCCGTTTCCACCGTTTTGCGGTATGCCAGACCCTTCCCGATGAACAAGACCCTGTTTCGACCGTACGCGGTCGAACAGAAGGCTCGTTTCCTCCATTCTGCGGTACGCCAGACCTCGTTTCGGCTGTTCCATCCAAGCCGGTTGGCTCCCGATGAACAGGACGTGTTCCGACCCAGTGGCTTCGCTCCCGATGAATAGGACGCGCTCCAACCCAGTCACTTGGCTCTCAGTGAAGACGACGTTGTTTCCTCCGTTTCGACCCAGCCGGTTAGCTGCCGGTGAACAGGACGACGTCGCTGCCGTCCGTTGCCTCTCCATGTACACGAGCCCTGGCCGTACGTATGCGCAAGTATGCGTTCGAGACCCCCCTTATGTTTGTAGTAGCCGTATTTAATTTCTTGCAGCGTGGCTATACGTACGTGTACACGATATATATAGACGGGACTGCGTGACATGCTACGTCTGCGCGCTCTACTACGACACGTGCATATCCTTACTCGGACACGATTCATCACTACAGAGAGACCGATCGACCAGTATGTAAGTACACGATCACGACCAGACAGACAACCCGACGTACGGTTCGACCCGGTGGGACCCAACTATGAGGGAGGATAAGGAGGCACTTCCTTCCATGCGAAGATATAGCTGGTGGGTCCCAGCTGTCAGGGAAGATAAGGAGGCACTTCCTTCCCTATGAAATATAGCTGGTGGGTCCCAGCTGTCAGGGGGAACAATCTTTTTTTGCCCGTAATACGGACGCACTTCCTTGCGTACGAAGATGTAGCTAGTGGGTCCCAGCTGGCAGGGCGAAATGTTTTTTTCGAGGCCCTTCCGGTAGGTCCCGCTGTTAGGTGGAGGAATCATTATTTTGCGCGTAGTAAGGAGGCACTTCCTTGCTGCGGCCGTGGACCCAGCCGTCAGCCTCTCCACGTACAATCCTCTTCTGATGGAAGGCGTTCCTTGACCATGTTGACCACGCCGCACCGAGAGCACCAAGGCGGTGGACGTCGGCGAGGCCTAAGATGGGAACGATCTAGAGTCATGAAACAAGGGGCACTAGAGTCCCTGACGGAGGGGAGTATGAGCGACTGGTTCGGCTACCGGGTGAGGCTGCCTTTGCTGGAGAATAACAGAAGGTGTGGATGAGTACATGTATGACCTGGCCACCGTTGGGAGTAGAGTGGGGCGGCGAGGCCTGCACGGCAGCACAGCCGGCCACAGGA
Organism: Triticum aestivum; assembly: GCF_018294505.1. Taxonomy (NCBI): domain Eukaryota; kingdom Viridiplantae; phylum Streptophyta; class Magnoliopsida; order Poales; family Poaceae; genus Triticum; species Triticum aestivum. The sequence continues at coordinate 164,385,123 of NC_057799.1, read as the reverse complement.
GGCAGGTGCAGGTGCTCCAGCCAGTGATGGTTTTGGCGGCTGGAGCAAGAGCTACTAGATCAGAGATTCAAGAAGCAGGATCGCCATTGGATGTCAATCCAACGACTACAGATGTCAGAATAATTTGTTGACTCTTTGTATTACACCATTAAATCAATTTGTTCACTAATTGGACAACACCTTGCGCAGGCTTCGTCTAGTGGGCCAACAAAGTCAGCTTCGAAAGCTGTGGCGGAATGCAGCCCATTTGTTTAGGTTTTAGAGCCCATTTCATTTTGTTTGCCAATACATCTATTTCTTGGGCTTTGACTCAAAAAAATATCTATTTCCTGGGCTGGTTAAAAATAATAATAATAGCCGATTTACTATTTATGATAATTGTTTCTGAAAAAAACTATTTATGATAATTTACAGCTCATTTGATTATTTATTCGAATACACCTATTAACTGAGCTGAGTCAAAAATAATATTGCGTACTGATACGTCTCCAAAGTATCTATAATTTTTTATTGTTCCATGCTATTATATTATCTGTTTTGGATGTTTTATATGCATTAATATGCTATTTTATATTATTTTTGGGACTAACCTATTAACCTCGAGCCCAGTGCCAGTTCCTGTTTTTTCCCTGTTTTTGAGTTTCGCAGAAAAGGAATACCAAACGGAGTCCAAAGGATAAAACCTTCGCGATGATTTTTCTTGGACCAGAAGACACCCAGGAGACTTGGAGATGAAGTCAAAAGAGCCACGAGGCGGCCACAAGGACGAAGGGCGTGCCTAGGGGGTAGGGCGTGCCCCCCACCCTTGTGGGCCCCTCGTGCACCCCCTAAACTAATTTCTTCACCTATATGTTCCCATATATCCCCAAACCAACATAGGCATCCACGAAAACACTTTTCCACCGCCGCAACCTTCTGTATCCGTGAGATTTGATACGTCTCCAACGTATCTATAATTTTTGATTGTTCCATGTTGTTATATGATCATTCTTGGATGTTTTACGATCATTTTATAGTCATTTTATATCATTTTTTGGTACTAACCTATTGACTTAGTGCCAAGTGTCAGTTGCTGTTTTCTGCATGTTTTTTACATCGCAGGAAATCAATACCAAACGGAGTCCAAATGCAGCGAAACTTTTTGTGGAATTTTTATGGACCATAAGACGTCCAGTGGGCCGGAGAAGACCTGGGGGGTGCCCCGAGGGGGGCACAACCCACCAGGGCGCGCCTGGGCCCCCAGGCGCGCCCAGGTGGGTTGTGCCCACCTCGGTGGCCTCCCAAACCGCCTCTTTACTCTATAAATACCCTAATATTCCAGAAACCCTAGAGGAGTCGACGAAAATCAATTCCAGCCACCGCAAGTTCCAGAACCACCAGATCCAATCTAGACACCATCACGGAGGGGTTCATCATGTCCCTTGGTGCCTCTCGGATGATGCATGAGTAGTCTATTGTAGACCTACGGGTCCGTAGTTAGTAGATAGATGGCTTCCTCTCTCTCTCTCTCTCTCTCTTTTGATTCTCAATACAATGGTCTCTTGGAGATCCATATGATGTAACTCTTTTTGCGGTGTGTTTTTTGGGATCTGATGAACTTTGAGTTTATGATCAGATCTATCTTTTATCCGTGAAAGTTATTTGAGTCTTCTTTGGTATCTTATATGGATGATTTCTTATAGCCTCATATTTTCTCTCCAATATTTGGGTTTTGTTTGGCCAACTGGATCTATTTATCTTGCAATGGGAAAAGGTGCTTTGTGATGGGTTCGATCTTACGGTGCTTGATCACAGTGACAGAAGGGGAACCGACACGTATGTATCATTGCTATTAAGGATAACAAGATGGGGTCTATTTCTACATAAATAGATCTTGTCTACATCATGTCATCGTTCTTATTGCATTACTCTGTTTCTCCATGAACTTAATACACTAGATGCATGCTGGATAGCGATCGATGTGTGGAGTAATAGTAGTAGATGCAGGCAGGAGTCGGTCTACTAATCTTGGACGTGATGCCTATATAATGATCATTGCCTGGATATCATCATGATTATTTGAAGTTTTATCAATTGCCCAATAGTAATTCGTTTACCCACCGTTTGCTATTTTTCTTGAGAGAAGCCACTAGTGAAATCTACGGCCCCGGGTCTATTCCTTATTTTGCCTTTGCGACCTATTTTATTTGCTTTTATTTTTAGATCTATTAAACCAAAAATACAAAAAATACCTTGCTGCACTTTATTTTATTTGGCGTTTGATCTATCAATTATTACAAAATCTCTCACATCCTTTTGCCAATTTCTGGCGCTGTTACCCGAAAGGGATTGACAACCCCTTTAACACGTCGGGTTGCGAGTATTTCTTATTTGTGTGCAGGTGATGTTCATGTAGTATTGCGTGATTCTCCTACTGGTTCAATAACCTTGGTCTCATCACTGAGGGAAATACCTACCGTTGATGTGCTTCATCATCCCTTCCTCTTTGGGGAAATACCGACGTAGTTCTAGCAGACATCAAAAGGAATTTCTGGCACCGTTGCCGAGGAGACATCATCAACATCTACCAGGTTCCTAATCACAAATCTCATCTCCTTGCAATTTACAATATTTGCCATTTGCCTCTCGTTTTCCTCTCCCCCACTTCACAAAAGTTTGCCATTTTATTCGCCCTCTTTTTCTTTCGTCGTTTTCTCGTCAGATCTACCGTTTGTTTGCAATCATGAGTGACTTTGGTATGGCAGAAACAGACGATGGTATGACTCCTAAAATTGGACAATCTGGCAATCTGGATGCTAGAACTTTTGTTTTGGGGCAAGGGAATGTTATAGGAAAAGAACATATCCAAAAAAATCAATTGTGTTGGAAATTTAAGTCTTGGTGATGTTCCTATACTTAAGAGGATAAATCTTATGCGGAAGCTATTTCACCACCTGTTCTGAAACTTGAAACTAAATTTATCCGTACTCATCCTACCTTGCAAAGATTTTTTTAGCTACCCGTTATAAAGAATCCCAAGGCTAAAAAGTTGGCCACTCTTGTTCTTATGAATGAATTTGCCTACATAATACGGGAAGCGAGGGAAATCTTTGACTTCTGTGGTATGAATCGTGAAAAGCCGGTGATAGATGAAATTCTTTATAATAGTGATTATCCGTTAAGACATTTGCTTGGGGATAATCAAATTTTTGATGACAATCTTAAAAAGGAAGTCCCTATTCTAGATATAATCCAACAAGTTTTTAATAATGTTAATCAACATTATTCTTGGATTGTTGCCGGAAATCAAAGAGGTTATGATGATAAGCAACTTGATAGTGCTAAGGTTTCCATGGATAATATATTTTATGTTGTTTTTACAAAACCTCATGACAAAAATACCTCTAAGGAAATTAAGGAGAAAGATAACAAAACGTAGATCCTTGCTTTATGCCTAGCTAGGGGCATAAAACGATAGCACTTGTTGGGAGGCAACTATACCTGGCCATGGGTCGGGCCGGGCCTAAAAAAGCCCACGGCAGAAAACTGAGGCCCAGGCCCTCCCATCGGGCCTACTTTCAAGCCCAAGCCCGACCCATCTGGTAAAAAGCACTCAAAAGTCCTTAGGGCTTAGGGCCGTGGGCCGGGCCTCTTCCTTAAAATGCCAATATGCCAAGCCCAAGCCCAAGCCCAAGCCCGTCCAGGCCCTGCTGGTGGGCTCAAAACTCAGGCCCAAGCCCGGCCCATGGGCAAGCCCGTCGGGCCTAGGCCCTGGATTTTAGGGCCGGGCCTGGGTGGGCCGAGAGGGCCAGGCCGGAGATGGCCACGACTAGAGGCAACCCTATGAATGAAATTTATTTTTGTCTTTTGCTTTATGTTCTTGAGTGTTTGCATAATTATGCTACTGTTATGATTATGTTTTTTGTGTTTTAGTTACTATTTGTGCCAAGCAAAGCCTTTAGGATCTTCTTGGGTGATAGTTGCTTTGATCTTGCTGAATTACAGAAACTTTTGCGTCCAGAGTTACGATTCTCTAAAATCACAGAAGTGACAAAAAAATCTGAATTTTTTTACATTAGATTTATATACAAATTGCCCAGGTTGTCCTAATTTTTAAGAATTTTTGGAGTTTTTTTTGACTATACACAGTAGGGCAAAACCCCACTGCAATTTTTTGTTTATATTAATCTAAAAAAAGTAAAGTCCCAGAAAGGAACCAAAGTACAAAAGGCTTGAGATAAGCCAAGGAGGAAGAAAAAGAAAGAGGAAAGAAAAAACACTAACAACTAAGAAACTAGGATTACAGGACAAGATTATCCAGCCAAAAACAGTATGCTCCAGCATAGCTCTTTTTAATTCTGAACCTGAGAAGAGAGAGCTCCTCCATGAAGATGGCTTTCCACCTTTGAATGCTGGGATGAATTGCTTGGAAAATCATGTTGCTCCTGGAGATCCAAATAGCCCAAGAAGCAAGGATGACTATCTCCATGAAGAAAGGTACATGAAGTTTCTGCTTGAGATCAAGAAAAGCTTCCATGATTGAAACATTTGCCTGTCTTGAAGGGCAGATCAGATCCCAACACTGTGCAGCAAAAGGGCAAGTCCAGAAAAGGTGCTGAAGAGTCTCTTCCTGTGGACAATTGTTGACAGCACAATTATAGCTGCCCAGCTGAAAAGATTTCCTTCTCAGAAGATTTCTAGTATTGAGCCTGTCATGAAGTAGTCTCCAAAAGAACACCTTATGTTTTGGCTGACAAGAACTGCTCCAGATCCAATTGAACTGCTGTGGTACAACTTTAACTCCCATCAGCACTTTATATGCCTTAGCCACAGAGAATTGCTCAGTTCCCCATATGTAACTCCAGGTATCTGTGCAATCCAAAGTATCAGAGGCCCTTAAAGCAATGCATATGTCCTCCATAGCCTCAAATTCCTGGAAAGCTTGCACAGTCAGTGGCAGATGAAATAGGTCCTCTAAGTATTCAGTTTGGAGAATGGTGTGAACAGTAGCATCCTTGTTTTTCACAAACGAGAATAGGTGGGGGAACATGTCTTGCAAGCAATGTGAGTGCCAAAGATCAGTCCAAAAATAAGCACTCTTTCCATCACCTATGTTGCATCTGGCCAAGGACTTATAGTTATCAATCAGCTTAAGGTTTGCCTTCCACCAAAAAGATCCCATCCAGCTATTACCAGGTAGAGAATCATTGCTGTAGTAAGATTCCCAAATCAGATTGACCCAGGGAATATTGTGTCTGTTGTAGAACTTATGCAGGTTCTTGAGAAGCAATGCTTTATTCTGAACAAAAATATCAATCACTCCTAAGCCACCTTGATTTTTAGGTCTACACACAGTACTCCATGCCACCATGGCAGGTCTATGGTCCTCCAAATCAGGGCCTCTCCAAAGACAATGTCTCAAGTATTTTATGGCTTGGGTTTTGATGGTAACAGGCACATCAAGGCATCCCATGAGATATATCAATAATGAGTTGAGGACAGATTTCACTAGCAACAATCTCCCAGCCAAAGTCATAAAGGTGGACAATCCCACAATCTTCTTCTGCAGTCTTGTGACAAGAGGAAAACATTGCTCAACAGTAGGCTTATGAAGGCCTAGGGGTACTCCCAAATACTTGATTGGAAAAGATTCCTTCTTGCAATGAAAAGTATTTATTAAAATCTCCATCTTCTCTTCTGGCACATTTATTGGAATCATACTTGATTTATTGTAATTAACTTTAAGGCCTGTGGCATCAGCAAAAGTATTGAGAAGGGCTTTGAGGCAATGTAATTGCTTTGCATCTGCTTGCAGAATAACCAAGGTGCCATCAGCATACTGGACAATTGGAAAATCAGGGCATGACTCTACTTGCAAGGGAGAAGTTACCAAACCCAGGTGCATTGCCTTGTTGAGAATTGTCTGAAGTAGATCAGCAGCCAGCACAAAGAGAAGAGGGGACAGAGGATCCCCTGCCTTACACCTCTAAGGCAATAATTTTTTTTCCAGGAACACCATTTAGTAATATAGCAGAGGATGCAGAAGTAAACAATAATTTGATCCATGTAAGCCATCTGTCCCCAAAGCCCTTTGCTTTTAAAATATCCAACATAGCCTGATGTTCAATGGTGTCAAAAGCCTTTTCAAAATCCAATTTCAGAACAATGATTTCCTCCTTTGACTTATGACATTGGTGTAAATATTAATAAGCCCACCCCAAACAGTCATGAATAGATCTTTCTTTAAGGAAACCATATTGGTTGATGTGGACCAATTTCAGAATCACCTTTTGCAATCTATTTGCCAGCAGCTTAGTAACAATTTTCAGACAGCTGTTCAGTAAAGAGATAGGCCTAAAATCATTTGCTAGTCAATGGAGAACTCCCCTTTGGAATGAGAGTTATGAATGAAGTGTTCAAACTCTCAAGGGAGATGTGCCCTGCATGAAAATCATAAATGAATTTGAGCACATCTTCTTTAATAATATCCCAACAAGACTTGAGGAATTCATTGTTAAAACCATCAGGGCCAGGAGACTTGTCATTTGGGAGATCATGAACAACAGCTTCAATTTCTTCAGCAGTAAAAGGCAGTTCCAGATTAGCAAAAATATCTGAATGCCGTCTCTGCCCATACAAAGAAACCAGATCAAAGTGCATTGTGGTTTCTTGGGATGTGCCCATTCTTTTTTTGTAAGCATCCAAGAGAATAGCAGCTTTGCCAGCATGATCTGAGATCTCCACTTGGTCCTCATTGTGAAGAATAGCAATATGGTTATGCCTGTAATTGATGGAAGCTTTTGTGTGAAATTTTTTGTGTTTTCATCTCCAAACTTCACCCCCTTGATTTTTCCTCTCTGCTTCCAATAAATCTTTTGGTTCCTCAGTAATATAAGCAGTTGTTCTTTAAGAATAGCCCTGCAGTTCCATTCATGAGTATCCAGCTCTCTGAATTCCTCAAAGAAATCCCACATGAAGATGAGCTCATTTAACTTTGCAATTGTAGTTTTCAGACAGGACGGAGATTTAGCCCACAACTTCAAAGCTCTTCTTAAAATCTTGAACTTAGCATTCAAAGACTTAACAGAATCAAGGTTTCCCACTGGGATGCTCCAAGCAGAGGCAACAACTTGTTTGAAATCAGAATGATGCAGCCAATAGTTCTCAAACCTGAATACTCTTGCCTTTGGGATAGAAGTACCAACTTTTATTACACAGGGCAAGTGATCAGATATAGGTTTTGCAAGTGGTAGTACAATTGTATTAGGGAAAGAAGTCATCCAGGAGGCAGAAGTGAAAAACCAGTCAAGTTTGACCAACAAAGGATCATGCTGCATGTTACTCCAACTGAACTTTCTACCATGCAAAGGTAATTCAACCAAACCTTGCTTACTAATTGCCTCATTGAACATAAGCATATCATTAACATCTCCCCCAGGTCTGTTCCTATCTGATGGAGCCCTCATAAGGTTGAAATCTCCCATTAAGATCCAGTCAACATCATCAGGCATGTGAATATTTAGAAACCAGTTAATAAACTCCATTTTGTCTTGAGGGTCACATGGACCATAGATATTTGAAAGAATCCAAGACTGATTGGAAAGCAAACTGGTGAACTGCATGGAAAGTGAAAACCTATTTTGTGCAATGATTTCTCCTGAGAATTGTGAGCCATTCCAGGCCACTAGGAGCCCCCCAGAAGCTCCAACAGAGGGGAGGAAGGCAAAATTATTAATTCTAGAGGGGCAGAATTTTTTTAAGTAGGCTGTGTCAAAGGTCTCTCTTTTGGTTTCTTGAAGGCACACAATATTACAATCACTCTCATCAATCTTCTGTCTTAAAGCCAGGCATTTGTCCTCAGAATTCATACCTCTAATGTTCCAATTTAGAATATTCCAGTTTCTGTTATTGTTATTCATGGAAACAAATTGAGATTTTGTACCAGAGAGCAAGCACCATCACTTGATCATCATCCAAAAAGGAAAGAAACTGGCATAATGCCCTGATCCACAACATAGCATAATTCCAGCAGAGCATCCAAATATGACACATGAAAGGACTAGCAGGAGAGTACATCCACAGGCATACAAGGTTCAGAAAGCACCAAGATCCAAGTCTTACAATTGGGAAAAGCAACAACAAACTAAGTGGTGTGGAACTACAAACACAATCCCACCACACAACACTCCAAGAAAGGTCCCTAAACATTAAGAAGAGGTGGTAGCATGTCCTTCTCCTTTGGCCAAGGGCACCTTGTCCAAAACCTCCTCTTGCATTCTGTTGGGCTTCTTGGCCAGCATGTCCTCCAGTTCCCCCTCAGAAACCTTACAGAAAGGGGCAGTGAGGTTTTTAACAACTGATTTTTTGATGGTGGGAGGGACAGCATTGCAAGGTAAACAATTATTATTAGGGCATGAATTTCTCTTGTAACCAGCATTGTCTTTCTTAATTCTGTCACTTCTTCTTACCTCTGTTTCCACAAGTGGAGTTTTTCCACTTCTCCTCTTCCTCAAATTTTCCTGGCCAAAAGGGTGCAGCAAGGCCTGTGACTCCACATCATGCAAATTTGCAGCCACCCCAATATTTTCTTTACCCTTGTCCTTATCACCTTCCTCCATGACCTGACAGATTGGTGCATGAGAGGTAGGACATTTGTCAGGTATATGAAACAGAAAAGCTTGGTCCATATTTTCCACAGCAGTGAACAGAACCCACATTCCAGATTTTAACATATTGACAGTCCAGGAAAACTTATCAGGGGACAGGAGCAAGTGGACAATAAAGTTAAACCAACTTACAGGAATGTTAGTAGAGAAAAAGCTCCTGTTGTCCAATGCTTTCTCTTTAAAGTGCTGCTTCCACAGTAACATGCCTTCTTCAGAAACAGAGAGTTCAGTGTTAGCAGTGGCAGCCATCTGAATACTTTTCAGACCAAGGAGGGAAGGTGCCATGTTAAAGTGCTCATTGATTTGATTAACCCAGTTACCTTGGAGACCTGACTGGAGGTCCTCTAAATTCTCCACAGGCTGTAAACTTCCTCTGGCAGTAATAACATGTTCAGCAGTGTCATTCAAGACTTGAGTTGATGATCCAGTAGTTGTCATAGGAAGATCAGAAAACATGACAGGCTCCAAAGCTGCTTCCAGAAGTGCAGGTTGGTCAGAAGCCACCTCCAAGGGAGGAGAAACATCAGGAGCAACCTGTGTTGCAAGAGGGTTTGAGGCAACATGTTGCAGTGGGTCTGCAGGAGGCTGATCATGCAAAGCAGCCACCTCCTGGGTTTGCTCCTGCAATACAGGAGGCTCCTCATCATCTGACTGGTATGCTTGAATTATGTTCTGCAGTCCAGTTGCCATCACAACAGCAGTAGGTTGGGCAATTGCAGGAATTGCAGCCCTAGCATGAGTGGCTTCCACAGTAACTGAAGGCAAAACCATATGAGAATTGTCTCCTTCATAAAAGGACATGTCTGAAGAGAAACTGCTATTACTAGGTGCTAGAAGCAGCTCTTCACCATCTGCCCAGGCCATTTCCTCCTGTTGTACAGCATCAAGAAGATCTTCCAACTCAGCATTATGGATGTGCTGATGGTTATCGTCCCAGTTATCCCAGTTTGCAGCAACCTGAACATCCACCTCATTATTGATGGCTGCAACAACATGAAAACCCTCAGCAGGCATAGCATTCTCAGGTAGAGGGTGCGGGTCCTCATTAGCAGGAGGAAAAGGGTCCTCATCTGCAGGTCCTCCACCAAGGAGCTCACTGGCCAGCACTTCGATGGAGGAAGACCAGCCGTCCCCCTCAAATTCATCCCCTTCAGACCAGCGCATACTTTTTGGGATGGTATCCAAGTTCAGAACTCTTGCCTTGACCACAATGCGACCCATGTGGTCATCCTCCTTGTCCCAGGAAATCATGCGGCCAAACTTACTAACAGCACAAGCAAGATCTTCAGTGGTGCGGAAATCAAAAGGGACTCCCGTCAGAAGCAACCACACCACTCTGTTAAGATGAACCCTCCTGTGATTCCTTCCCTCATCATGCCTCGCAAAACTAATGAACACATCTCCAAACTCGTGGGGGCTATCAAGGACCAACTTGTCCCTATCCCTAACCCGCGTGAGACGAACATATGCCTCACCGAACGGACAGCGCTGGATATCTCGCAGCCCCAACTGTCTATGTTCAACAATAAAATCCTCAAGAACATCTCTTACATTGGGGAATGGAGCATCTGCAGGGAGAGGGTGAATAGTCGCAATCGCCCAGTCCTCATGGCGACAAGGGCGCTGCGGTAGCACCACCCGAGCCACACCATTGCGCCCAGGAACCTGCTGAATGTTGAAGCCATGTGGCACAAAGGGGCGTGGGTCGATCGGGATGTTGGCCATCGGCGTCGCCGAAGAACGCGAGATCACCGGCGAAGTGAGGCGCAAAGCACTAGAAGCAGAGTTTGTGCACAGAGGTGAGACAGAGGAACAGAGCGGAGAAGTTGAGGAGGCAAGGGGACGACGAGGCTGGAAATTAGGAAAAGATCCCAAACAAAGCTCACTAAAAGAGGAAACGAGCGGAGGCTCGCGGGCTGGGCCAACTGACTGAAACCAGTCATGGACCGCGTCTAGGTCCCAGGCCTCAGGCGATGGGCTGGGGAAAGTGTCAAACCGGAGATAAGGAAAAAGCCCAGGTAGGCGATTGGCATTGCACTCCTTAGCAAAATGGCCCAACTTGCCACACGCGTAGCACTGAAAAGAGAAATTAGAGTGATCCAGATTCCCGCCCGACGTAACCCGCAGCGAGATCCTCGCCCGAGGAATTAATATTGGGCAATGAGTGCACATTATTGTCCGAGGCCACATTACTGCTGACGGTCGGAAAATTCGCTAACCTAGCAAAAACCGACTGCCGTGGTTGATCGCCGGAAAATCTACCGGCGGCGGAGCGTGGGCGTGATCCAGAACTGACCAAAGTCCAAGAAGCTTCTTCCTCTCGATAAAAAAGTTGTTCTTCACGTAGCCAGTTCGGTCCTCCAAAACCCCAAAGATTGAACACTAACTCAAAATCCTTCTCAACCACCCGACCCTGATTATAAATTTCAAAACCCATTGCTTTGGAGGCAACCGAAAACTTGAATGTTCTGTCTTTGAGATGTAGCACACGAAAACCTTGTGGATAACCGCCAAAACAAGATTGCAACGTGACACTGACTGTGTGACAATCCAACCGAAATCGAGCACGCCAAAAGGAAACCACCAAAGTGAATTCACGTTGACGAAAACAAGGGGAAAACACCACCGGATGACCAAACTTTTGTCTCATTGAAAGCTGAAATTCTTACCTCGAGCAAAGTTGAGAGAGGGAGGATCCATGGCCATGCAAGGGCCAAAACTTCCCACAAAGGGCCCAGAGACAGCAAGGTGGACGGATGGACAGTGGCCGCCAGCGCCGGAGCGGCAGCCGGCGGGAAGAGGGGTGGCCGCCGGGGCCGGAGTGGCCACCGGCGGGGAGTGCCTAGAGAGAGCCTAGAGAATTTTTGGAGTTACAGAAGTATTCAAAATATTCAGATTGCTACAGACTGTTCTGTTTTTGGCAGATTCTATTTTCTTTGCGTTGTGTGCTTGTTTTGATGATTCTACGGTTTTCTTTGAAGAGTTTTTGCCATAGAAAAGTTGGAATACAGTAGATATAATGCAAGAATAAAATATGAATGGGTTTGCAACAGTACTTATAGTAGTGATTTGCTTTCTTATACTAACGGATCTCATGAAGGTTTTGTTGAGTTTTGTGTGATTGAAGTTTTCAAGTTTTTGGTGATGTTACGATGGATGAAGGAATAAGGAGTAAGAAGAGCCTATTTGGGGATGCCTATGCCATCCCAAGCTATTATCCAAAGATAATCAAGCAACTATGCTTGGGTATGCCCGAGTGGCATCCCCTCTTTCTTCTAACGACCATCAGTATTTTACTCGAAGCTATATTTTTATTCGTCACATACTATGAGTTTTGCTTGGAACGTATTGTATGATATGAGTCTTTGCTTGATTTGCTTTTAGTTTTAAGTCTTGAATCCTTGCTGGACACACCTATTTGAGAGAGCCAAAATTATGCTATGACTTGTTAGAATTGCTCTCTATGCTTCACTTAAATCCTTATGAGCTATGGAATTGCTCTAGTGCTTCACTTATATCTTTTTGAGCACGGTGTGCTTTAGTATTTTTGAAGAAATGCTCTCTTGCTTCACTTAGATTTATTTGTGAGTTAGTAATTGTTTTTAGAAATTCTCTCTTGCTTCACTTAAATTAATTTGAGAGAAAGAAATATTATCCTCATGATCTTCACTTATATTTGTTTGAGCTTATCAAAAGCAATATATGAAAATTAGTTCCAAAGTGATAGATATCTAAGAAGGATATAATAAAACTTTCATGAAGATCATTGGAAAAACTTGATTCCTTGTAATAGTTTTGAGATATGATGATGTGATATGTGAGTCATGTTGATGAGTAATTATGCTTTAGTAAGAATATTGGTGTTAAGGTTTGTGATTCCCTATGCAAGCACGAAAGTCAATAGTTATGCCATGAAATTACATCCTACTTGTGGTGCATTATTCGGTGTTAATTATGCTCAATGCTCGCTTATGAGATTTTTTGTTTCTTGGTTGGCCACTTCTCAATCTTTAGCTAGCCTTCATTTTGCACTAAGTATGATCACTACTTGTGCATCCAAAATCCTTTAAACCAGTTTTGCCACATGAGTCCACCATACCTACCTATATGCGGTATTGTTTTGCCGTTCTAAGAAAATTTGCATGTGCCATCTCTAATTTTCAAAATAAACTTCTTTTTTGTGTGCTCGTACCGCTCATGAAGCTGTAGGGGGTGGCTAATATATTTCCATGCTAGATATGTTATTCTAACGATGAGTGTTTATTAACTTGTCATTGCACGAGAGTAAGGCAAAGGTATTAGGGATGCCTAGTCCCGAAATGAAAAATGAATTTGCTTTATGTTGTCAAATAATAAATTCCTTGGAAAGTGTTGGTATGGAAGGAACCCGTGGATACGGCTAGCCATGGAAAGTGAAAGTATGGTTGAAAAAGGAATAAATTTTAATTTCTGTTTGGGAACCGACTATGATATATCTACCATGGAAAGTATTGGGAACTACTCGATCGTTCTCATTGACAGGAAAAGCATGCCTCCCAAAATGTTTTTATCTCTATATTTTTTGCTTTGAGCTCTGGCACCTCTACAAATCCCTACTTCCCTCTACGAAGGGCCTTTCTTTTACGTTATGCAATTTTTATTTTTATTTGAGTCTCCATCTTCTCTTATAAAGCACCAACTATGGGGCACTATGATCGTACTTGAGCATTGGGTGTAGCTAATATGCAAGTGTGTTTCATGAATGGATCAATGATTGAGCATAATGGTCTAGGGATAACTTATTTTAGTGTTGATATTTTGAAAGACATGGTTGCTTCTTGGTATGTTTGAGTAATAAAGTCCTCATGTCAAAACTAGACTATTGCTTCGAACCATATAAAGTCCAAATGTCCATGCTATAAAGAAAAGAATATGAGATGAACATGTTAGGCAGCATTCCACATCAAAAATTCTGTTTTTATCATTTACCTACTCGAGGACGAGCAGGAATTAAGCTTGGGATGCTGATACGTCTCCAACGTATCTATAATTTTTTATTGTTCCATGCTGTTATATGATCATTCTTGGATGTTGTACAATCATTTTATACTCATTTTATATCATTTTTTGGTACTAACCTATTGACATAGTGCCAAGTGTCAGTTGCTGTTTTCTGCATGTTTTTTACATCGTAGGAAATCAATACCAAACGGAGTCCAAACGCAGTGAAACTTTTTGTGGAATTTTTATGGACCAGAAGACCTCCAGTGGGCCGGAGAAGCACCTGGGGGTGCCCCAAGAGGGCACAACCCAACCCACCAGGGCGCGCCCTGGTGGGTTGTGCCCATCTCGGTGGCCTCCCAAACCGCCTCTTTACTCTATAAATACCCCAATATTCCAGAAACCCTAGAGGAGTTGACAAAAACCAATTCCAGCCGCCGCAAGTTCCAGAACCACCAGATCCAATCTAGACACCATCACGGAGGGGTTCATCATGTCCATTGGTGCCTCTCCGATGATGCGCGAGTAGTCTTTTGTAGACCTTCGGGTCAGTAGTTAGTAGCTAGATGGCTTCCTCTCTCTCTTTTGATTCTCAATACAATGGTCTCTTGGAGATCCATATGATGCAACTCTTTTTGCGGTGTGTTTGTTGGGATCTGATGAACTTTGAGTTTATGATCAGATCTATCTTTTTATCCATGAAAGTTATTTGAGTCTTCTTTGATCTCTTATATGCATGATTGCTTATAGCCTCGTATTTCTTCTCCGATATTTGGGTTTTGTTTGGCCAACTTGATCTATTTATCTTGCAATGGGAAGAGGTGCTTTGTGATGGGTTCGATCTTACGTGTTTGTCACAATAGGTCACCTTTTCTGTCATGTATGTACATCCATGACGATTTTATGACAGAATCAAGATAGTCATACCTGCGCTGTCGTAGAAGTGTTCCATGACATTACCAAAATTATCATCACGGAAGTGTCCACTTCCATGATGATAAATCGAGCGTCATAGAAGTGCTTTCGTCAAGGGTGACCGACATGTGGCATCCACCGTAACATGTCGCCGTTAAGCTATCGGGTCCGATTTTGGATCTGATAACCCGTTAACATCACGGACCAATGGCGATTTTCCACGTGTAAAATTCTCATTAGCCGAAGGAAACACATGTCAGCTCGTCATTGGGTCAGATAGGCGCCTATGATATGTCGACACGTGCGACGACCCACCACTGTCCCATTTAGCTTACAAATGCCGGCCCGTTTGACTTGGTCAAAAGTTAGCGGGCCGGCCCATGAAAAGCCTGTTAACGGTCTGTTCGCAAATAGCCCATTTTACGGCTCGGTAACTCATGGCCCGTTATGGCCTTACCGAAATCGGCCCAACAGCGTCATGTGGGTTGTCAAATATAACACCAGCCCATTTCACTTTCGGCCCATGTATGGCCCATGACGTCTTTCGTCCCATATGAGGCCTTTCGTATCTTTAGTCCCTTTAGTGGCCCACGGTGACTCTAGCCCATAATGTACAGTAAATTTCTTTGTACCCATTAATGGCCCATGATTCACATGGGCCGTTTCCAGCCCGTGTTAGCTTTCGGCCTACTGACGGCCCATACGTTCTTGGCTCCTTTCTGGCCCTCGATTACTTCCGGCTCGTTACTGGCCTGTTCCACTAATGGACCAAATTCGGCCCGTGGCTAGAATCGGCCCGTTTGTGGCCTGTTAACTCGTTGCGCCGTTTCCAGCCCGTCCTATATTCTGGCCCATTAACGACATGTTATTCTTGTGATAGAATTAAGCCTTTGCTGTCTTCCGGCCTGTTAACGGCCCGTTACCGTGCTGGCCCGATACCAATTACACCCGATTACGGCCCATGTGGACCCATTTATCCGACGGCCCGAGTCCCACCGATTCTACGGCCCGTTGGAGGCCCATTTATCCAACGGCCCGTAGGAGGCCCATGGATCCTATGGCCTGTAGCAGGGTCAAGGTTACTGTCAGTGTCAAAACCGGCAGATCTCGGGTAGGGGGTCCTGAACTGTGTGTCTAAGGATCAAAGGTAACAGGAGGCAGGCGACACGATGTTTTACCCAGGTTCGGGCCCTCTTAATGGAGGTAATACCCTACTTCCTGCTTGATTGACTTTGATGTGTATAGGGGTTACAAGAGTTGATCTACCTCGAGATCGTAATGGCTAAACCCTAGATGTCTAGCATGTATGATTATGATTGCCTCTACGGACTAAACCCTCCGGTTTATATAGACACCGGAGGGAGCTAGGGTTATACAGAGTCAGTTTAAAAGGAAAGGAAACTATACATCCGGTCGTCAAGCTTGCCTTCCACGCAAAGGAGAGTCCCATCCGGACACGAGAGAAGGTCCTCGGTCTTGTATCTTCATGGCCCATCAATCCAGCCCACATCACACAGCCCAGATCCCCGAGGACCCCCTAGTCCAGGACTCCCTCAGTAGCCCCCGAACTAGGCTTCAATGACGATGTGTGCGGGACGCAGATCGTCTTCGGCATTGCAAGGTGGGTTCCTCCTCCGAATACTCCAGAGCAATTTGAACAAAAAGAACCGTATTCGACCCTTCGACAATGACGCAGTATCCGGCTTTTACATCCTCAGTCTTGCTGGGTAGGCCCTCCATGATACTCCGGACGGCTTCGGCTTTGCATTAAACATCATATCCTTCGGCTTCCTCGCCTCCGTCGCCTCGGCTTCCACGTGTCAGACGAATACGAAAGGTCCAAGCGTTTTTACAGATAACACCCTGATGGCGTATGGAAGGCGTCTATTTAAGGAGACTAGATCTCAGATGCCATTTCACACCAGGCGAAAATCTTAGAACTTGCCACAAGAGACCACGCAAACATGGCCAGCACTCCCAGTTCTTCCTCCCGCCCCCACGGTCCTCAAAAAGGCGATTGGGAGAGCTGCTCGGTATCCCATGCCCAACTGACTAAGCTTCAGGTGCAGGGATATCTCCCTCCCACGGATCTAGTCCCCGTTAGAGCGGGATTAACTTCTTTCAATGGCGAAGCGCTGGCGGAAAATTTCCCCAATCCCTCAGAAGGGGAGCGAGTGTGCTTCGTTTCCTTTCTCTCAAGAGGCGTTGGATTTCCAATCCACCCGTTCCTCCGAGGTCTCCTGGAGTACTATAAACTCCAGCTACACAATCTCACGCCGGGCTCCATATGCACATCTCGGGCTTCGTGGCTCTCTGTGAACTGTTCCTAGGCTGCGAGGCCCATTTTGAATTATGGAGGAAGCCTTTCTGCCTCGTCCCCTGCGGGATCCATATTCGAGGTGGGCGGGGCTGAAGTATGGAGCGTAGCCGGGACAGGATACCTGTCCGGCACTCCGAAGAAGGCATCCGAAGAGTGGCCCTCGGAGTGGTTTTACATTGAAGATGTCATTTTCCCAGACCCAATCTGACGAGGCCTACCCGAGTTTTCCAACGCTCTGTTAAAGAAACGCCACAGCTGGCGCCCCCGAAGCCTCGAGGAGGAAGATAGTGCGGAGGTTAAGAAGTTAATGGATAAGATAAAGACACTTTCCCAATCCGGACTGTCCATCATTGAGGTAATGGCAATTTCAATAACGTGAGGCGTTCAACCACTCCAATCCAGAGGACTCCCCATGTGGCACTACAACGGGGAAGACGACGCATCATGTTGCAGGCGCAAGGGTCCGGACAACTTTGCCGCCTTGGCTACCATGTTAGCTGATCTTTATAAAGGGGAGAAAGAAGAGTTCACTCGCCTTAAGTGCCGAGAGGGCTTTTCCATGTACAACCCTCCCAGCTGGGTAAGCCTTCGCTCCGTAATTTTACTCCATCCTCTTCCTGAGTCGTACCCAGTTGAACTTAATCCGACCATTTTTTAACAAGAATGGAGGAAGGTTGCTGCGGGGATCTACAGCCCCGCTCTGCAGCCAGAGGACCAGGTTCAGGACCTGGATCCTGGATTTGAAGAGGATTCGGATATATTCGTAGAGCTCAAGGAGGGGGTCTTCTATTAAGCGAGTTATGACAGCACGGAAGTGGCCATTATAGCCGATTACCCTGGCCTTCTCCCCTCCTCCCACGTAAGTACCCAGGAGACATCTCCTCCAAGAGAGTTTTCTCATTGCGCCTCACCTACCACATTGTCTCGTGCTTCAAAGGGGCGGCGCTCATCTCGCCACGCAGCATCAGAAGCGTCCCTTAAGAAGGTGACGCCTACACGGGGCGGGTCTTCAAAAAGAAAGGCGGACGGCGATACTGCCAAGCCCCCACCCTCATCAAAAAGGTATGTTTTTTTAATATGCCCATGACAGACGTACCGAATTTTGACGTTTCCTGCTGCGCCACATTTTTAGGAAAAGCATACGTTGGACTGTGTCCGGGTACCTTGCCGGTCATGCTTCCCAATCCGACCTCGAATCCCGCCCCAAGGGCTGGGGTTGATACAAGTGAAATGCCGGATTGTCCTCTCCCTGAGGATTCGGATGATGTATCCGTTACCAACTCCGAAGTGGAGAGTGCAATGAACCATCGGCGCCGGACAGCGGCTATGCGCGACCCAACCTTCATCGAAGAGGCATTTAATGCCTTCAGCTCAGCGGATGCATACATCCGAGCTGCTCAGGATGGGCTTGTTGGAGCCACTCAACAGCTTTCCAAGGACATGCGGGTAAGATCATGTGTGAGTAGTCCCCGAGACTTAAAGCAGTTGACGCAACTGATTTAAGGATCGTTGCATAATCAGGTACTCACGGAGAGAAACAACATGTTGTCTCAGGAGCTGGAAAAATGTCGGACCCAGCTAACTACTGTCACCGCCGAACTGGCGAAGTTCATGGAGGCACCGACTGGTAATGTATGCTACTGTCCGGAAAATATAATCATGAACCAGCAATGTTTTTTGAAATAAACGTTGATGTATTTACGATGGCAGTATCGCCGAGTCCACTGGAAGAGAGACTGAAGACCGCACAGGCGGATAAACAACATGTCGAAAGGCAAGAGGCCGCAGGTCAGCGTATACTAACGCGGACCAGGGATGAGAAGAACAAGCTACAAGATGCCAATATCAAGCAGGCCGAGGAGCAGAAGGATATATGAGCCCAACTAGCAGATGCCCTGAAAGGGAACAGAAGGCTGAAAGGCGGCATATTCAGTATGCTTTTTAACCTTACTTCCATACAGTCTTCTAATGGGAAGTGTAACAAGTTTGTTGTTGTAGGTGTGCTGACTGGGCAGCCCGAAGGAGAGGTGTCCGGATTCCAGGGCGGCCTGCTACAAGAGCTGTCCAAAGTGCACGAGCGAGCCCGGAAGGCAATGAGGAACATTGCTAAGGCTTTATGGCCGGCCGATTCTCCTCCCGGAAGCATGGAAGAGCTCGTGAATTTATTCAAGGGAGCTTGGTGCCGCTTTGGACCGTGGAAGATGTCAGCATGCCTAGAAGGGGCACGAGAGGCCTGGGCCATGGTAAAAACACGATACACCGGACTTGATCCAAATCATATGGCCCGGGTTGGTCCTCGAGGATCAGATGGACAAGAGATTCCTGTTGGCTTGGTATATGACCAAGTAAAGATAGCCGCCAAGATTTCGCAACAAGATTGTAGGCTAGACAACTTATTAGATGGTCTAGAGGAGGAGGAAGTTTGCGAGTCCAAGTAGTAATGTACCTTTATCGACAAACGTATCTCCGGCTGAATTATAAAACTATTCTCATGGCAGACCTTCCGCTTTAACCTCCAAAATCCAAAGTCTTGGAGTGTTTCTGAATATTGTACTGGTGGGAAGCACCAAAGTATGTTCGGAAACCAGGAAGTCCAGTCATAGTTGCTTGAACAGACAAGTTGTATTCGGGGAGTTATGTTATATTACATTTGATCGTAAGAAACATCTTCCAGAGAGAATAGTTCCGTTAAGGGTTCCTCTCCCCGGGCCAGCATGCATTGTGCATGCCCGAGCTGTGATAAAAAATCACAATACTCGTTGTATGTTGGGGGATTGTATAGCAACAAGGGTAGTTCATCTTATGTCCACCGACCTATTATTCCCTTAAGAATGCTAGCTTTCGGCTTCACCCGTCTGAGGTACACGTCCGGATAACCCGGCTATAACAATCGTAGAGGTGCTCCCTTTATGCCCTAGCCGAACAAGCGGGAACGTCGGGCATAAGCACAGGAGCCAGGCAACCCAGCTTGGCAAAAACTTAAGTCATAAAGGTGCATATAATGGCGAAGAAAAGACATGTATGAGAAGACAATACATATATACGTTGAGCTTGATGCTCGAAAAATTATAATAAGCTTCTGTGACAAGAAGCCCCCAGGTATTGGGGGGTATGTACATTTAAGGATGTATACCCCTTAAGTGTGTAGTTTATCCAAACACGGGCTAGCAGTCATATAAAAACGAAAAGAAGAAATAGAAAAACTAGAAAAAGGTAACGAACAATGAGTCCGGACTTAGGCGTAGAATCTTCGGAGTCTGACAGCGTTCCATGGGTTCGGCTCTAAGCGATTGTCTGATGCATTACGAAGGCGATAGGCTCCTCCAATGAGAACTTCATCTAAATGAAGGGACTCTCCCATTTGGGCTTGAGTTTATCCTTTTTCTTCTCTGGTAGGCGTAGAACAAGTTCACCGACATTGTAAGTCTTGGCCCACATTTCTCTGCTTTGGTATCTTCGAGCTTGTTGTTGGTAGAATGTTGAGCGAGCTTTTGCGCATCGCGCTCCTCCTCCAGGCCATCTAAGTCATCTTGTCGATCGAGCTCAGCCTCTATCTCCTCGTACATGCGTACTCGAGGTGAGTCGTGAATAATATCACAGGGCAAGATGGCCTCTGCGCCGTACACCATGAAGAACGGTGTGTATCCGGTCGTGCGATTGGGCGTGCTCCGCAGCCCCCAGAGTACGGAATCGAGCTCCACAACCCAATGTTTATCTGACTCCTTTAAGGCTGGGTTTAATGCCGCTCAATATCAGGCCATTAGCCCGGTCGACTTGACCGTTTGTTTGAGGGTGATAGACGGAGGCATAATCGAGATTGATGCCCAGATTAGCGCACCAAGTTTTTACTTCGTCGGCTGTGAAGTTAGAGCCATTATCGGTGATGATGCTATGTGGGACACCATAACGGTGTACGACACCGGATATGAAATCTATCACTGGTCCGGCTACGGCCGTTTTAACTGGTTTGGCCTTTATCCACTTAGTGAATTTATCTACCATGACCAACAGATATTTTTTTTCTTATGGCTTCCCCCTTTAAGGGGTCCGACCATGTCAAGCCTCCAGACCGCAAAAGGCCAAGTAATGGGGATTGTTTGTAGGGCGGTAGGCGGCATATGTCTTTGATTGGCGAAAAGCTGGCATCCTACACAACGCTGGATGAGGTCTTACGCATCTACTCGGGCCGTAGGCCAGAAAAATCCGGTTCAGAAGGCCTTACTTACAAGGGCCTGGGCTGCAGCATGATGACCTCCAAGACCAGCATGGATTTCGGCCAAGAGCTCCCGCCCCTCTTCTTCGGAGATACACCTTTGAAGGACTCCGGTAGTACTTTTCTTGTAGAGCTCTCCTTCATGAACCTTGTAGGCTTTCGAGCATCGAACGATGCATCGAGCCTCATTCTGGTCCTCGGGGAGCTCTCGCCTATTAAGGTAGGCCAAGAAGGGTTCGGTCCATGGGGCGATTACTGCCATGATTACATGGGCCGATGGTGTTATTTCGGTGGCCGAGCCCCCGATGATATCAGGATTATGTTCAGAATCTGGGGGTATGATCGGATCCGGACTGTCATTGCTGCTCTCGTCTTGCCATACCACGGATGGCTTGAAGAGCCTTTCCACAAAGGTATTGGGTGGGACGGGATCGCGCTTAGCACCCATGCGAACAAGGATGTCTGCTGCTTGGTTACTCTCTCGGGCCACGTGATGAAACTCGAGCCCCTCAAACCGAGCTGATATTTTAAGTACGGTGTTGCGGTAAGCCGCCATCTTCGGATCTTTGGCATCAGACTCTCCATTTATTTGGGATTTGCAAGGTTTGAATTCCCGTGCACCTCGAGGCATTGTATGCCCATAGAGACGGCCATCTGAAGACCATGCAATAAGGCCTCATATTCGACTGCGTTATTAGAGTATGTATACAGTATTTGGAGCACATAACGGACCGTATCTCCTGTGGGGGATGTCAGGACGACGCCAGCCCCAAGTCTGGCTAGCATTTTAGAGCCGTCGAAGTGCATCACCCAGTTGGAATATGTGCCGTACTCTTTAGGGAGTTGGCTTCTGTCCATTCGGCGACGAAGTCAGCCAACACGTGAGATTTAATGGCTCGGCGTGGCTTATATGTTATTTCAAACGGAAAGAGCTCAATGGCCCATTTGGCAATCCGGCCGGTGGCGTCCCGGTTGTTTATGATATCATTAAGTGGTACCTCGGAAGCTACCGTGATCGAACACTCTTGAAAGTAGTGCCGGAGCTTCTGGGATGCCATGAAGACCGCATACGCTATCTTTTGATAATGCGGGTATCGTGATTTGCATGGTGTGAGGACCGTCGACACATAGTATACTGGTTTTTGAAGTGGGAGTTTATGTCCCTCTTCCTCTCGTTCGATGACGAGCAGCACACTCACCACCTGATGTGTTGGAGATATGTACAGTAACATGGGTTCGCCGATGTTTGGTGCGGCCAGGATTGGGTTGCTTGCTAACAAAGCTTTTATTTCTTCTAGTCCGGCTGTTGCTGCATCCGTCCACGCAAAGTGGTCGGTGCGTCGGAGTAGGCGATACAGTTGCAGCACCTTTTCTCCTAATCTGGAGATAAAGCGGCTCAAAGCTGCTACGCACCCGGCTAGTTTTTGGACCTGCTTGAGATCTGTTGGTGTAGCCAACTATGACAGGGATCGGATTTTGGCTGGGTTTTGCTTCGATTCCCCAATTGGAAACAATGAACCCAAGCAGTTTTCCGGCAGGACGCCAAAAACGCACTTTTCCGGATTGAGCCGTATGTCATATCTTCGGAGGTTGTCGAATGTAAGGCGTAAATCGTCCACCAATGATTCGACATGCTTAGTTTTGATGACTACATCATCCACATATGCCTCCACTGTCTTGTCGATTTGCTTTTCCAGGCACGTTGGTATGTGGCGCTAGTGTTTTTGAGCCCGAAGGTCATGGTGTTGAAGCAGAAGGGCCGGTATGGGGTGATGAATGCCGTTGTGGCTTGCTCGGATTCCTTCATCTTGATTTGATGGTATCCGGAGTATGCGTCGAGGAAGCACAGTGAGTCGTGTCCTGCGGTTGCATCAATAATCTGGTCAATGCGAGGTAGTGGGAAGGGATCCTTAGGGCAGGCTTTATTAAGGTCCTTGAAGTCGACACACAAGCGCCATGATTTATCCTTCTTCGGCACCATGACCAGATTTGCTAGCCAATCTAGATGTTTGATCTCTCTGATAAACCCGGCTTCGATTAGCTTGGCTAGCTCCTCCCCCATAGCATGTCGTTTGGGTTCGGAAAATCTCCGCAGCGTTTGCTTGACTGGTTTGTATCCCTTGAGTATGTTGAGACTATGTTCGACCAGCGCGCGTGGGATTCCCGTCATATCCGAGGCGTGCCAGGCGAAGATGTCCCAGTTTTCGCGCTAGAACACACGCAATGCGACGTCGACCGCCGGATCCAGCTGTGCCCCAATGGAAGCTGTCTTCTTGGGGTCCGTCGGGTGAACTTGAAATTTGACTATCTCGTCTGCTAGCTTGAAAGAAGTGGATTTAGGCCTTTTATCAAGAATTACGTCATCTCTATCCACTGTGGAACACAAAGCGGTGAGCTCCTCGGCTGCCAGGGCTTTGGACAGTGCCTCGAGGGCCAGGGATGCGGTTTTGTTTTCGGCGCGGAGTGCTATGTCCGGATCACTGGCGATAGTGATAACACCATTGGGCCCGGGAATCTTGAGCTTCATGTACCCGTAATGAGGTATGGCTTGAAAGCGTGTGAATGCGTCACGCCCTAACAGGGCATGATATCTGCTGTTGGAAGGGGCCACCTGGAAGATTATCTCTTCGGACCTATAATTCTCTGGCGTGCAAAATACCACATCTAGTTTAATTTTCCCTGAGCATCTTGCTTCCCGACTGGGGATGATTCCTCGAAAGGATGTATTACTTTGCTCAATGCGACTCCTGTCCATTTGCATTTTATTGAGCGTGTCTTTGTAGATGAGGTTCAGTTCGCTGCTGCCGTCCATGAGCACTTTAGTGAGGCAAAAGCCGTCTACAATTGGGTTTAGAACCAAAGCGGCTGGTGCTCGGACTGATCGGGCCCTTGGCTCGTCATTGGCGTTGAAGGTTATCGCCATATCATTCCAAGGATTTATTGCGGCTACGTGATTACTTCGGCGAGGTCGCAGAGCGCCCTTTTGCGCCGGTTGTTTGAAGAAAAGGTCTCGAAGACCGTAAACACATCGAGGTCGTTATTCTCGGGGGAATGCCTTGTCGGGGTAGTGTTGGTGAGAATAGTCTCCCCGCTTTTAGCCACCTGCCGGAGTATCCAACATGCCCGAAGGTTATGAGTTGGCTCGGAATTTGGCATCGCGTGTATCTGACAGAGCTTGTCGAGCCATCCATCAAGGACAGTTCTATGTCCCGGTAAGGGCTGAATTTTTCTTTCCGTGGAAGAATTATCAGGTGCCTCGTAAGGGTGCATCCTTTTTGTCCGGCCAGTGGGTGGCTTAAAGGCCGGTGGCTCCCACCAAGCTGTCTAGGATTTCCAAGCGCTTTCCATTATGCAATACTTCTATACTATGTGTGCCAAATCTGCAAAGTGCAGAATGTGGCACTGATTGAGGGCGTTGAGGATGCCCTCGTCTGTACAGTTGCGGCAAAAGACTGATACCGCATCATCGTCGCAGCAATCTTTGATCTTGTTTTTAACAAGTAGGAATCTAGCCCAAAAGTGATGGACTGTTTCTAGAGGTTGTTGTCGTATATACATTAAATCGCATATGTCCGGGGGACTAGAATTGCTTGGATAGTATTGATTGTTGTGGGTGGGTGGGCTTGAATCCGAACCCTAGCCCACTGTGGAATCCGGATTTTGAAAATTTTCTGAGGTCAATGGCCCAGGGTCCGGAGTGTCTGGGGGGTTTTTAGACTCAGTGCCGGATTCTATGTTTGGGAGACAGATGATCCCTTCTCGAAGATGAGTGTCCGGCTCATAGGGCTCGGAGATCAGAACATAGTTTGTTTTTAGCATAGGAGGAGCGGTATCCTCAACTTGTTCTTCCACAACAGTCATCAGGTGGGTGACAGGTGGAGACCTGATTTCCCTCTGATCGGGTTTAAGCCCAACCAGATCGTAATCTGTTGCGACCCCAAGGGCGCCGATCCGATCTAGCAGTTCGTTTAAAGATGAAACATCTGTCGGATCCATCTTATCGATGCCTTCGGGGTTGATGCGGAGATGATTTTTGGCAATCCGGGGGACCGCCTTGGGCTTAATGGCCGGACGGGCGCCTATGGTGACATTGCCGATCTGGAGGATCTGCCCAGGAACTAGGGCTCTTCCAGAGGTGATTTTGTTGTTGACGACGAGGCGAGCCATCGATCCTTCTATCGACAACACGGAGGAACTCTCAATGAAAGCACCAATGTCGGTGTCAAAACCGGCAGATCTTGGGTAGGGGGTCTCGAACTGTGTGTCTAAGGATCGAAGGTAACAGGAGGCAGGGGACACGATGTTTTACCCAGGTTCAGGCCCTCTTAATGGAGGTAATACCCTACTTCCTGCTTGATTGACTTTGATGAGTATAGGGGTTACAAGAGTTGATCTACCTCAAGATCGTAATGGCTAAACCCTAGATGTCTAGCCTGTATGATTATGATTGCCTCTACGGACTAAACCCTCCGATTTATATAGACACCGGAGGGAGCTAGGGTTATACAGAGTCAGTTTACAAGGGAAGGAAACTATACATCCGGTCTTCAAGCTTGCCTTCCACGCAAAGGAGAGTCCCATCCGGACACGAGAGAAGGTCCTCGATCTTGTATCTTCACGGCCCATCAATCCAGCCCACATCACATAGCCCGGATCCCTGAGGACCCCCTAGTCCAGGACTCCCTCAGTTACCACGGTCCGTATACGGCCCATGGTTGTTGCGGCCACTAGCAAACCAGGGAAAAAGAAGACTAGGAAATAAATAAGCCTGAAACTAATGCTAGGCTATTAAGGCGATTGCACAGATTACATCCACTGGGCATCAAAGTTTGCCACCAGTGCAAATATAGGGAACACCTTACACTATATAAAAATGGCTTGCAGTTTTCTTCAGCCGGTGGCTGCACGTTAAGAACAAATTTTGTATGGCAACAAAACAAATTACAACCATAAAACAAAAGGAAGGTTGGCATAAAAGTTAACAGTCTGGCAGATAAATGCACCACCAGAAGTTCAGAAGCTCAGTTCATTTGACCCGACTGTTACGTTTTCATGTTGTATTGTCCGATGGAGCACCATAACCTTCGCCTTCATTTCTCCTAGGCTCCTGAACAACATAGCAAATTTCTGGTAGTCTTGTTTCAAAACCATGCATATCTTGACGAAATCGAACAATGTCTGTCCTTGTTTCACAAAGGGTCTCTGTTAGGGAATGGACTTGTGTCTGGAGCGTAGATATAACATTGTTTTGAGCTTGCATATCTTGATCATGAGGCAGTTTGGACGAGATTGCCTTAACAACCAACCCAGTATTACGCAGGAACGTGCTTTTGGCACTGTTAGTGACGTACTGACCCACTGCAGCAAGAGGTGACATTGCGGTTATAGTCGCCTCGTCACCTTCAGAAGGTGGCGGTTCCACCATTTTTCCATAGCTTCCTGGAAATTTGAGTTTTTTACATTAGTAGTACCAGAACAGAAGATATTAAGGAGGCAGCAAAACCAAACAAAATAGCTTTGGTCTATATGCATAACTTATTCTGGTGAACCCGTGTAAAATATTAGTTGTATTTTACTGCAAAGTACATAATAAAACCAGGTTCCAAACATATGACCATGTACCATGGCTAATGTATTGTCTATTTCTTCACATTGTATTGACAGCTAAGGATAAAGAGACAAATTTTATAATACGGTAAGCATAGTATGACATCATCCATATCACAAAACAACTGAGAACAGATAAACAGGCAATTGTAACATTGTGTAGGCAAGTCCAGCACGGAACTAGATTACAGATCAAGATCAAAGGAACATCACTCCTCTCTTTTAAACCTTGTAAGGTGTAATGATACGCTAAGACAATTGTGTATATAATTGAAAAGAGTAATAGGCATTGGCTGCAAACCATGTAGTTCAATGCACAAGTCAGAGTAAGTAGTAGTTAAGAGGCATGATGATTAAGGACTTACAACAGCGGCTTTGACTGGTGTAGTCATGCCCTTCGTCTTGCTGGTGTGACAGTCCTTGAAGATTTCCACAACATTTGGTTCAGGTACTTTTTGGTCCTTGCGGGCTTTCCTCTGCATTTGGAACAAGTCAATATAGATACGATAATATGGCACAGCAAAAAGAGTGAAACAACAGCTAATTACAAGAGCCTTGCAGTGTGCAATATAGCTACGAGATCCTGTCGTCTATTGGAATTTCACTTTCATACGGTTGGCCTTGTTCTTTGAACAGTTCACCTACAAGAAGATAGATTTGTGAGGCACATGCATAAATAGGAGTTCAACATGTGATCTGATCACATACATATAACGTACCTGATACTTTGGATCAGACCAGTGTTTAACGAGGCCTCTCCAGTCCTCATCTAATATATTTTCCGCTCGATATGTTTGGGCAAGTTCACTGTTAGCCTTGCCTTCAAAGTGAGTTTTCCTCAAGTTATACTGATACTGTCGCAGAGCAGACTAGAAAACATGGGTAAAAGCTTGTATGGTTACATCATCTTGGCTATCCAACTTGAACCTCATCTGTTGAAAATTATGGGAGTCTCATTATCAGCAACCTAGAAAGTATGGGACAGAGCAAGACGATATTACTAGTTTCCATACATAACCATACTTATAGATAAATGGTCGAGGAAGGTGTCGAACTGGGTTTCGTCTTTGTCATTCCTGTACTGAATCCATGTTGGGAGGATACGTGCATGACACCTAACGGCAACCGCTACCTCTGATACTAACTTGGCTGACTCTGTAGCATCACATGGCCTTTTTAGACCTGCCTCAAAACTGATCTCCATTCTTCCTCCTCTAGATTTAGTTAACCTATCGAGCATTATCCCTGATGTTTGTTTCCTCTTGCGCCTAGGTGCTAGTCCAACAACGAACATAGGAAGTGTTAGTGTACACCAAACAGTGAGACTACATATAAAGAAGCATGCAACTGTAACTTGACTCCAGCAACTACCTTCTTGCTGTTGAAGCTCACAAAGTTCATTTGATCTTGCCAACTCGTCTTGTGTCAAGACTGCTTCGAAAGTAGTGTCAGGTGGCAAGGGAGCTTGGGAACGTGCTGCTAGCTGAGTTGAAAAACGAGTAACTCGCGCAGCTGGTGGTACTGTGGAAGGTGTTGCAACAACTAGGGCTGTCTATGCTTGTTTGGTGGTAGCTATTGGTTTCTGTTTGGCTTGTTTTGCAGCTCGTGTAGCACGGGATACCCCATTTGTAAAATTTTCCACTAGACTTTGACCTTCTATTGCACCATCAGTACCAGCAGAATCTTCGGGATTCATCCGCTTCCCTTTCTGTGTGTCCTTAGTACTAACACCATCCCCTGTCATTTTGTGTTCCTTCCTCTTTCTCTGTGCCATGTTAAGTCAAGCCGACAAGAAAAAGGAATAACAATTTAGTTCTTCAGAACAAATTGATGCATGATACAGACGAAATGAACTTTGATGTTAGACAACCACATGATAGGAGGATGTAATATGTATGAAAAACAAGACGGCATGAGATAATCAGAACTATGATGTTTAAACTAAGTAGAAGACATTTCACTAAATTAGAAGCAATGCAATGGAAGGTAGACACCATATGAAAGATGCTACAAATATTGCTCTGCCAAGTTAATAGTGTCTTGTCATAACCGGCGTTTAAAGAAATGTGAAGCAGTACAAGAAATAAATCATATGCAAGATGCAAACAACATCACACTACCAAGTTAAAGGTCCCTCGTCATTAGTGCCATTGCATATTCACAGCATTGCATATTCACAACTTACGATGTGTAAACTAAGCATAAGGCATTTCAACAAATTAGAAGCAATGAAAGCTAGACACCATATGAAAGATGCAATGAATATCACTCTACCAAGTTAAAATTGTCTCGTCATAAGTGCCATTTCAACAAATTAGAAGTAGTACAAGCTAGAAAAGAATGTGAGATGTAAGGCAAACACATGATACCAGGATGGAATATGTACGAAAAATGGGACGACATGGCATATTCACAACTGTTTGTGTAAACTAAGCAGAAGCCACTTCAACAAATAAGAAGCAATGCAAGCTAGACACCGTATGCAACATGCAAGAAAATATCACACTGCCAAGCTAGAGAAAGCACCTGGGATGCCGGTTTCGACGGAAGACCACCATCAGTCCCTGGCTTATTTTTTCCTTCCTCTTTCTTAATGTATTGCCTTGTCAAGTCAAACCCACAAGAAAAATGAATAAAAATTCGCTTTTCAGAACTCATTGATGCAGGATGCTGACGAGAACTACTTTAATGTAAGGCAACCGCGTGATAGGACGATTAAATGTGTAAGAAAAAAGGACAACATTGCATATTCACAGCTATGATATGTAAACTAAGCAGAAGGCATTTCAACAAATTAGAAGCAATGAAAGCTACACCATATGAAAGATGCAACGAATATCACTCTACCAAGTTAAAATTGTCTCGTCTAAGTGCCATTTCAACAAATTAGAAGTAGTACAAGCTAGAAAAGAAAGCGAGATGTAACCTATATCACACTCCCAAGTCAAACGTGTCTTATGATAAGTGATTGTTGCAGGTTACACAACAGTAGTACTTTGATGTAAGAACATGGTGTGATAGACAGATATTGTATGTTCTAGAAATAGGAACACGTGTCTTATTCACAAGTATAATGTGTAAAGTAAGCAGATGGAATTCAACAAAATTAGAAGCAATACAAGCTAGACATCATACATAACATGCAACCACATATAACAGTGCCAAATTAGAGGGAGCACCTGTGATGGTGCACTAGGGGAGACGTGTTCATCGTCAACACAGCTACGTTGAGTGTCTATGCATGTGTTGTCTTGCAAATCTTCTTTGGGTGGCGGAGTAGAATCTGTAGATGCCCTCCATTTGGAAGGAGCACCCTTATCCGCTGCCTTGCTATTTTCCTTCCGCTTTATTGATTTTGAATTGTCAAGTAAAACCGACAAGAAAAAGCAATAAAATTCACTCTTCAGAACTCATTCGTGCATGATACTGAAAATCACTACTTTGATATAAGGCAAACACATGATACCAGGATGGAATATGTACGAAAAACAGGATGACATGGCATATTCACAACTGTTTGTGTAAACTAAGCAAAAGCCATTTCAACAAATAAGAAGCAATGCAAGCTAGACACCACATGAAATATGCAACCAATATGACTCTGCCAAGTTAAAAGCGTCCCATCATAAATGGCGTTTCGACAAATTAGAAGCAGCGCATGCTATAAATCATATGAAAGATGCAACTAATATCACACTTCATATACTAAAGGTGTCTCATCATATTGATTAATGCGGGATACAAAACAAAACAATAGTTTTATGTAAGGACATGCTTAATAGACATATGTACTGTGTACTAAAAACAGGAAGGCATGTCACATTAACAGGTATAATGTATAAACTAAGCAGAATAGCACGCAATTTAACCATATTGGAATAATTACAATCTAGACACCATATGCAACACGCAACCACATATCACGCTGCCAAGTTAAAGCAAGCACCTGCGATGCTGGTGTAGGGGAAATGCGGTAATCAACTACAGAGCTACGTTCACTATCTTCATCTAGCCTTGCTGTTTCTTGAGAATCATGTGGGGAGGCTAACGCTGCATTCTTTAAATGAGGATCTTTTCTCACAGTAGTCCACTGGCCTGACTGCCTCATCATAAGTGATTGATGAGGGATACACAAGAACATTATTTTGGTGTAAGAATATGGTCAATAGACAGATGTACTAGTATGTAGCAAAATCAGGAAGGCATGTCATATTCAAAGGTATAATGTGTAAGCTAAGCAGATGCAATTTAACCAAATTGGAAGCTATAGAAGCTAGACATCCGGCTGGAGTGACGAGCATGATCATCTAGGACCTGAGAGCCTTGTGGGAGGCAGGCTGCTTCGCCACCATCGTGGCTTTTTAGTTGGCTTCCAGGTGATGCCTGTCTGTGCTGGGCTTGTCACTGGCTCGGCCAGTGCCCTGACTAGCTATTTTTCTTCTGGTGCTCCCGGGATGGTGGTTCATGTAAAAAATATCTTTCCTTATCTTAATAAAGACCGACTTCGGTCTTTCGAATACAAGCTAGACACCATATGCAACATGCAACACATATGACAACCACGAAGTTAAAGCAAGCACCTAGGATGGTGGTTCATGGCGAGCGAGATCCTCAACTCCAGAGCTACGTTTACCGTCTCCATCTGCTGACATTGCACCCTTTATAGCGCTGAAACGTGTCTTGCCTAAGCCTGAAGCAAGCTGGAGCTACTTCTCTGTTATTTCGTGCTTCTATCAACCGGTTGGCAGAGTCTAAAATACCCATGCATAAAAAAACAATAGTGAGAGTATATATGGGTGAAGTGTGTGCAGAACTAGTGCACTGTAAAAGTAGCAGATAGCAGGTGGCTGAAAAATAAATGACAGGAGACATATGATAACTCTACAATATTGCATGGCAAACAAAATTAGATTCCACTCCGTATGATTTTGTAATATATGAGCACAGGGATGGCTGGGAAATGCAGGTACTCCTCCAGCACACCACCACATGTGGT
This sequence comes from Triticum aestivum, assembly GCF_018294505.1. Lineage (NCBI taxonomy): Eukaryota > Viridiplantae > Streptophyta > Magnoliopsida > Poales > Poaceae > Triticum > Triticum aestivum. The sequence goes on along the minus strand of NC_057799.1, from coordinate 164,353,447 downwards.
CCTATCAAAATAACAGTCAACTGAAAATAAATAGGTCAGTCAATTTTTTTATGAACCGTCCGATCTATAAGGAACGGGCAGATGGCCTTCGTCTACCACCCGCCAGTCACTGTTGACGATCTTTCTCGAACCGCCAGCGACCACCGGCCCAGACCCCTGCCTCCGCCGCCCCGCCCTCCCCCCGACCTCATACCACCGCCGTGCTTGGCAGCGCCCCCCAGCCATCCCTTTAATCCCAGCCGACCTCCAGATCGGGCGCTAGCAGCTCCTAGGCCCCACACACCCCTAAGATAAACACCGAGGCGCTGCTTCCCCGGTGTAATAGGAGGACTAGCGCTTATTATGCCGGGGAATGCTTCCTTTAATTGGGAATCAACTGACCAGGAATTGAAATCCAGGGGGCGATGGACCACTAGCTAAGGTGAAATAATATATGAGGAGAAACCTTGTGCATTGCGAGTTACTAGGAACATCTAGTATCAAGAAGAAGCGGTCAACTAGTGTCTTCTGTGGAATGAATAACGTGCAAGCAGACACGTAAGATTTGCACGAATAAGGGAAGAGGAGTACCATTTCCGGTTGCCAGTGCTGGGTCCTCCGGATGTCACGGTGATTTTCTTGGTTTTACCTGGGGAACCGATATTTTGGAGGAGGGTCGAGCCTTGGATGAACCCATGGCCAAATTGTTGACTGTGTTGCGGTGGCCGTCTGTTGGCGGAGGGGAAGCAGATCCGAGGCGGCGAAGGACGGTGTAGCGGGAACAGCTCCGATGCGGTGGACGGTGGTGAAGTTGGAGCGGCAGCGGTGAGGTGCAGGACGGCGTGGTTGAACTGGCTCGGGTACGGACAGCTCGGCCTCGGCTTCAACTACTAGCCGTGGAGGGCGTTGCGGGTGCGGTTGCGGTGGACGACGACGTTGGGGTATCGGCTCCGGCGTGATGGAGGAGGGTGACGGTTGATGGGCTAGCGAGGGAATAGTGGTACTGGGGAGGCGAGCGAGGCGAGGGTACGCGGGGGCATAGTGAGATGATGAAGAGTGACCTCAGGATCTCCGGCGAGATGGAGATGGAGATGGAGTGATGCTAGGGGAGAGGGAGACGAGGCGAGGCATGCTATACAGCGGCGGTGACAGTGACTACACAGTGCACAAGGTGAGGCTGACTTTGGTAACCCAAACACGCCGCCTGGATTAGTGTCACCTCGGGCGCAGGGTCTTGTCACTTCAATGTGAGGACCGGATGAATAATATTTTGACCATCAAGTGTACCACAGTTGTAGTACTACTAGTAGGAACATACAGTGTAGTACTGTATAGCGGAAATAGGTCTCCCATGCTAGCATGCCTCTGGGTTCACTTCATCCTCCAGGTATCATCCATATTGCGAGCAGAACCAAATTCTCATGCATGCGGAAGCGCGAAGAAGGGCTTTTTCTTTTTTGAGGATAACCGCATATTCCTTAACCAGAGAATGTTGTGTCTCCCACGCACGCGCCAATATCCATCCGAACCAACTACGACACATTTTTTATATCTGTTTGCATAGGTCCCACCTATCAGGAGGGGTGCAGAAATAAAAAGGAATCATAAAATGTATCGCCACGGTGATTCAAAAAAGTGACCTCAACTAGCCAGTGGCACGTGTAGCGCTAGAAGGATGGGCACGTACACGAACATGTACCACTCCTCAGTCTACCCACATAGCCTTTTCGTTTAGTCTACCTAGCCGTCTAATCAACTGCCTGCATAACACTTCTCCCATTTACTTCTCCATCGGGAACCGATTTTCCTTGGCTTCTTCACCTCTCCTTCATCTTCATTTGCATCCAAACCCCACTGCATTCACATTGTTTTAACCTCTTCACATACTCCTGGAGTAATTCTGAAGCCCCTTTAAATAATCATCTTCTTCAGTTAGACTAGCCATCTAATCCTAATTCTCCAAACCAAGCCCTTCAGTCCAGCGGTTCCAAATGGCGAAAGAGATCCAGATGCAGGTTTTTAGCGTCCAACATGTCCTCGTCGAAGGCCCGCTGAGCATAGTTGCCACCATCACCGACCACCCAAGGGTTGTTCGAAAGTGGATCAGCAATGTATCCAACTCCCTCCAAAAGGTAGAGATGAAGGTCATCGGTCTCGATGCAGAGTACACGGAGCGTGCCACTCGGAAGATCCAACGCATCGCCGTCCTTCAGCTGTGCCTCGAAGATGATGTTTTGGTGCACCACATCATACACGCGCCCTCCATACCAGGTGAGCTCCACAATTTCTTGTCTCGGGAGGACATATACTTCTGTGCGGCCGCCATCAAAGGGTACAAACAGAAGCTGGCATCGTACAACCTTGATTTGAAAGCATCACTGACCTACAAAACAGAATCAAAATTCCTGTAGAAGATTGTGATAAACAGACACCATCCCTATTCGACGTAGCAAATTTTGTGCTCGGAACAAATCTTCAGAAGGGTGACGAGACGCTGGCATTAAGGTCGTCTAGATGGGAGAATTATCCCTTGACGTACGAGCGAATAAAATATGATGCCCTCGATGCCCGTGTGAGTTTCGAGATAGTTGCAAGGTCCAAAGAGCTTGTTGCGAAGCCGTCTCCCACAGAAAATGAGAACAACAAGAAGAAGAAGAATAAGAAGAAGCGGCACCAGCAGCAGGGCATTATGGATGGATAAACTATTTCCTTTCTTGTAAAAAAATATTTCCTCTCTGTGTATATTGATATAGATGAACTATTTTGATGGTGCGCATGTCTTTGGAACCAGTAGCAAAGTAGGTCCGCTTCACTATAAGGAACTATTTATCCGCCTAGCTTTCTCTACTACTCCTTCCAGTGATTGGTATGTAATGCATGTGTCAGTAGACATGACAGCTTGTCCATGGAAGTTGAACTACAGCGACCATCATGTTTCATACACTGCCACTCATGATTCCCACGACAGGAGAGAAGCATGTGAGATCCATGGAAACTTGGGAGGGAGAGGATCGGCGTGCGGAGAGGACGGAAGCGTGCAACTCATTCTTTTAGAAACATAAACATAATGTTTCCATAACGGGATTTGTTTTTTTAACTAACGGGATTTGTTTTTATGGTGTATGACGCGTCATGATTTACATGTTAGGTTTCTTGAAATTCATTATTTGTTTTCTTAAAATTCATTATTTTGTTCCCTAAAGCAAATTGTAATAATGGAGAATTTGTTTATTTGAGTAATAAATTAAGAAAGATTGAATTTGTGATCTCTTATACGTTAGGAAAGTGTTGGTTTGCAAGGAAAGAGTGAAGAGAAAAATAAAACGATGGATAAGAAAATCAATGTGGAGGGGGGTGGTGGTGGAAGATGAGGCAAGAATAAATCGGTGAGGCAAAAATAAACCTGGTACCGGGCTATTAACTCCTCACTAGTAGAATGCTCGTGCGTTGCTACGGGCTATAGTGATATAAATAAATCAAAGAAATAATTAAGGTCGTCATATGTCCGATTATGTTCGGACAACAAACAAGGGCCTAGTGGGCTCCCCAAATCCAAACCTAGTGGCTCTATCACGACGGTGCCACGCTCATGCAAAGCCACGAAAAATAAATCTATGAATAGACATGTTCGTTGAAATCATGAAAAATGTCAATGCTTCTCTCTGCTTCCCTCCATCACGCGCACATGCTCGATTCAGGCACGAATTTATGTATCCGTTAGAGAAGAATAAAAAAAGATTCGCCCACTTTCCATCTTCTATACCTAAAACTGCTTTTAGGTCAACAAATTTACTAATTCTATGATCCAATAAACCAAATGAAAGAGAGGGCATATCAAGTTGGAACCTTGAGTTTCCCTTCAACAAAAGGTGTAGTCCTGAGCTAAATACGAGAACCTAAAGAGATAAAATTCAAAATGTTTGAGGTACTCGAGAAAACCATCTAAAACATAATAAACAAAAATCTAGCTATTTGATTAATATTGCCTGGATATAACAATCAAGAAAATATAGTGAACAAAGAGGAAATTTAAAGCACACACCCAATGAACGAATCATCTTTCGTGAGGCTCACATGATATAGGCTACAAACGGGTATGATAGGCAAGAATCCCCAAATTCCCATTGTACCTCAGGAATTTTGCACCACATCTTCTTATTTGGTACTACATCAACATTTAGCACGACGGCAACGACCACATAATGCCTTCATCACTGGTGAGCGGTCTGATCTTGCTTCTTCCTACCTGTGAAAACACAAATATTAAATTCTATTGTTAGAGATATATTCATAACATGTGAATAAGAGGGAAAATAAATGTGGCAATTTAATGTCTCATCGCCCTACAAGTTGGCAACATCCCAAATGATGATCAATTTTAAACATAATCTCTAACTACAAGAATGAGTACACTACAATTCAGCATTGAGACAGGACTTTCAACACCCGGGTGCCCGTGCACCCTCCATGAACAGTAAATTCAAAATAATTTAATGTCTTAATAACTACAAGAATGAGTACACTACAATTCGTGCATGATTTAAAAAGGAAGAAAGAACCAACTTTGGGGAAATAGTACCATGACCAAACAAACTTAGTTATATCTTACATCGTCGAATTTGTAGTTTGTCTAGGTCCACTTTTGGAGCAAGAATCCATGTCATGGGACCTACAATTCCAACCCAATGAGATGGAATTAAACACCGAGAGTGAAAATAATAGCCAGGTTAAAAGTTAAGAGGTCCTGAATAATTAATTATACTTGGGGCCCAAGTTGTGCATTATTTTTTAGTTTAGAAGCATGATGGAGGGCAGTAGATATGAATGGTGCATTTGCTTGCCTTAGGGTCGATACGACCATGCCCACACACGTAAGAAGATCAAATTGAGCAAGATTAGCGGCGGACCCAACAAGGAGGAGATGGCAGAAGGAAAGATGACATGAGGAAGGTGTCATGGTTGTCGTCATTAGGGCATCCACCCCAGGAAGAGATGCAGGAGCGAGCGATGTACAGAGGGAAGAAGAATAGTGCATTGAGGACATCACCGAGATATGGCACTTATGTTCTCAACCCTCCACTATCCATCATGTGATATGACAATGACTAGGTAGGGGAGGAAAGCATCAGGAATAGGAGCATATTAGAGAGAGGTAATTAGGGGGCTACGGAAGGAAGGAGAGAAAACCGCGTTGACAGGTAAGTTCCACATATCACGATGGAATTGATTATGTTAATTCGAGATTGCTAGCTCTAAAGTGAAAGTAGAGAGGGTGACGAAAAGAATGAATTACCACGCCCTACCATCAGATTTAGTAGTAGAAATTTCATTTGGAATGATGGGGATGAGGAGGTCATGCGATCGCGGTGAGGACAAAACCTGCAGGCGAGGAATCGCACGACCAATTCTCTTTTTTTTAGGGAACGACTAATTCTCATTTGATAGTAGTGATTTATGCTTGATTTAATAGGAATCCAATGACCAATTATCATTTAATAGCAGGTACCACTACCTTAGCTCTGATAGAACACACATCTCGTTCTTCCTCTTCACACATGGAGATGAAGATTTTTAGTGCGTCAGGCATGGGTTCGTCGTTAAATAGCCAAGCCATTTACCATTGTGTGCCTAAAAACTACTCCCTCCGTTCCAAAATATAAGTCTTTCTAAAGATTTCAATAGATGACTACATATAAAGCAAAATGAGTGAATCTACACTCTAAAATATGTCTAAATACATCCATATGTTGTAGTCCATTTGAAATGTCTAAAAATACTTATATTTCGGAATGGAGGGAGTAGTTTTTATAGTCAACTGCATGCAGTCATGCAAAGACAAAGCACGCACGAAACTTGATATACGCTGATTTGCTATCACCTATGGGGTTGGTGGTTATGTCTTTTTAAGCAGTAGATCAACCCCTGAACAATAGAGAGGAAATAGGAAACAACAAATTATATCTTCTTGCATAAAACATATTGGTACAAATGCTTTGGGACTAACAAAAGAGTAAAAAAATTAAAACAAAAAGAAACTGAAAGCTACAGATTATACCTTCTCACATGAAACATATTAGTACCCTCAAAATAGGCTTTTGCCCCGCGATATAGATATAGCAACCACCCGATACAACTGAGATTCCACTGCTAGGGCAGACACCACAAGCACGCCCAAAAGAAATAAAAGATAAAGAAAAAGAAACTAATGACAACAGAGTCGGATTGATGAAAACAATGATGATCCTCAACCGCTGCGCCCTCTGGAGATTTCCACCACACTCCTAGCACTTCGGACCAGCGCATACCAAGCAACACCTTCAGGAAGGAACGCGACGATGACGACATTGGTGTCCGGACTGCTCCTAGGGTTTCCCTATTACGCAGAGGGGCGTGGGTGAAGGGGATACCCGACGCCCTTCAGGAAGGAACGATGGCGCCCACGGGCGTCGCCACGTTGGTGCCAGGCAAGACGACAAGGATTTCTCCCGTCCGCCACACACCCACCACCCCGACCGATCCGTCATGCTACACCACACTTGCTGCCCACCAACATGCGCCACCACTGTCTTGGAGTCACCACCGCTGTCTCACCATGGAGTCCAAAGTGGGACGGCCGGGCCCAAGAGGGAGCAGCCAAAAATGAGGAGCGGCAGCGTTAGCAGCCAAGCAGGAGGGGACAACCTCCACCGCCATCGGCGGTCACTGACCGGACGCGGCAAGAGGAGCAAACTAGGCACATAGGCCCAACCGAGCTCGAAATGGCTCGTGAAGCTCCCGTCGCTGTGCTACAGTGGGCACGCCGCTGTCTCCACAACCCCCCGCATGAGCCGCACCTCCGTCCGTCAGAGCCATTGCAGGCAGAGCCGAGCCAAGCCCGCACAGACCCAGATGGGGCCCCAAAGGGCCTAGATCTGGGCCGGGAGGGCACCACCACCGGCCGCCGCGCTAGCCTACCGTCACGTGACTGTGCCACCGCCTCCTCACCTCCCGGATCTGTGCCGCCTGAGGCACTGCGCACTACCGAAACCGTCGTCGCCCAAGGAGAACCGTCGTGCGCCTGTGACGGGAAGACCCATCCACAGCAGCCAGGAGCCCGAAGCCGTACCCCAGCCGCCGCCCACGCAGCTCGCGACTCGCGCCACCTAGATCCAGATCCGCCACCCGACCGGCACCGAACCGCACCCACACACGCCCCTCCATGGCAGCCACCGCGTCACCACGAGACCCCACTGGTACGCCGCCCCGCCGCCACCGGGAGCGCCCGTAGATGCACCACTAGGCCCCGCCATAGCCCGGCGCCTCCTACGGCAGCCGTTCCGCACCAGTTTGGGATCCGCGAGAGGCGAAGGGTCGACCCCCCTGCCGGCCGGCCAGGCTTTGTCCGGCAGCGATGCGGGGCGGCGGCGAGGGAGGGAGAGGTCGGAGGGGAGGGGCTAGGGGGCGGCGGCTAGGGTTCCCCCCGAGGTCGCTCGCGGGAGCCGCTCGGGGTGGGGGAGGGGTGGAGCGGCTCCGTTTCCGCACTCTACTCACGGTCTCACTCTGCCCTTGCGTCTATCCTCTATATTTCGAAAAAGCTTATCAACATAAGTCAATAAATACTCATCTACCTAGCAAAGAAACTGGAAAACAAAAATATATGATAGTTGATTCGACGTCAGGACCTGTAACATTAAGTGTCTGAACAAGCACTCTGTTATTACTATGATGGTATACTTCTATAAAACCAACTATGCATCCAAATATAGGAAATAAGGACCAAAGCCCTGCTAACCGTCTATGATTTCGTTTATTCAATATGAATAGAACAACAGCTCCAAAATGTGGTAAAAAAGCAAAGCATAACGGTGAAATGAGCACAGGAAAGCAACATACCTGACCGGTGTCGGAGTGCAGATTTCCCTACCTGGTTAGTCTCTACTTTTAGGCCCTAGCTACTTCCATGAACATCCCATCCTCTCAGGGTAATCGTCATTGGTCTCTCCACTGGCATAGTCACCACACTGAGAAACGAAAGTGAAGAAAATTACACCGGGTGCAGACATCTTACATCTGAAGCATTAACCATGATTAGTTTTTACTCAACAAAAATCCTAAAGCACAAAGTATATTTTCTTAACTTGTAGGGTAACAAACCACAAATTGTTGCTTGCTGCATCATTCAAAAAATTCAAACAGAGAAGATATACACAACAGGGCAGTAGGTAGATGTCAAGCGGCTAGGGTGGAGCAGAAAGCCGGGGCAGAGGAACATGTGAACTTGGCGAGGAGGATGGAACATAGCAGGAAGGGTCACGGAGAAGGTTGAAGAATTAGTGGACGACGCCACCGTCGAGAGGTTGAAGATCAATCAACAGCGTCCATGGATGCGTCAGCTCACGACCTTGTACTTGACCCCCTCACGCAGCATGGTCGCCTCGTTGTTGCCCCCACCCATGCCACCGCCTCCGCAGGTAGGCTCCGCTTGTAGAGTGTGATGGGCGTGGCGATGGCCGTCATCGCCGCCTTGTGCGCCTGGCTACCAATCTGCCATAGAGCATGCACGCCGCCGCCGGGTTGCATGCCATGGAGGAAGAAGGATGATAGTGTAGCCACACATATGTGTTGTAGGTGGCTCCATATACAAACCCTAGTCTAGCGGGGGAGGAGGAGTTGAGTTGCCACGGTGGCGAAACCTCCTCCTAGGAACCCTACACGGAGGGGGACAAGAGATGAGATAGTGTTGAAGTGTTCCTTTTGTATAGTTTACCTTGTATAGGCATATGATCTCCTGCCGATATGTATTGATTCGGTTAGGGATACTCTTGATCTCTCTTGATGGTCAAGTCATGTAATCTATATATGTGATGTGAAGCCACCCCATGAGAGGCGTGCAATACACAAACATTCTTGTTTACTTGGTATCAGAGCAGCAGCCTCGATCCGCCTCACCTCCTCCACCCTGCCTACAACCATGAACTCCGCCTCCGACGCCCTCGTCACCGCTGCTATGCCCGCCTCCTCGTCCTCGACAGTGCACGTCGCCAGCGTGCGCACCCATGTCCCCGTCACGCTCGACCTCCATGCCTTGAACTTCACCAAGTGGCGGATGCTCGTCCGCATCCTCCTCGACAAGTTGATGACCCACAAGTATAGGGGATCTATCGTAGTCCTTTCGATAAGTAAGAGTGTCGAACCCAACGAGGAGCAGAAGGAAATGACAAGCGGTTTTCAGCAAGGTATTCTCTGCAAGCATTGAAATTATTGGTAACAGATAGTTGTGTGATAAGATAATTTCTAACAGGTAATAAGTAATAAAAGTAAACAAGGTGCAGCAAGGTGGCCCAATCCTTTTTGTAGCAAAGGACAAGCCTGCACGAACTCTTATATAAAGCAAAGCGCTCCCGAGGACACATGGAAATTGTTGCCAAGTTAGTTTTCATCATGCTCATATGATTCGCGTTCGTTACTTTGATAATTTGATATGTGGGTGGACCGGTGCTTGGGTGTTTCCCTTCCTTGGACAAGCCTCCCACTTATGATTAACCCCTCTCGCAAGCATCCACAACTACGAAAGAAGAATCAGGATAAAGCTAACCATAGCATGAAACATATGGATCCAAATCAGCCCCTTACGAAGCAACGCATAAACTCGGGTTTAAGCTTCTGTCACTCTAGCAACCCATCATCTACTTATTACTTCTAAATGCCTTCCCCTAGGCCCAAACAATGGTGAAGTGTCATGTAGTTGATGTTCACATAACACCACTAGAGGAAAGACAACATACATCTCATCAAAATATCGAACGAATACCAAATTCACATGATTACTTATAACAAGACTTCTCCCATGTCCTCAGGAACAAACGTAAGTACTCACAAAGCATATTCATGATCAAGATCAGAGGAGTATTAATTATCATTAAGGATCTGAAAATATAATCTTCGACCCGATAAACCAACTAGCATCAACTACAAGGAGTAATCAATACTACTAGCAACCCACAGATACCAATCTGAGGTTTTGAGACCAAGATCAAATACAAGAGATGAACTAGGGTTTGAGAGGAGATGGTGTTGGTGAAGATGTTGATGGAGATTGACCCCCGGCCCTCTCGATGAGAGGATCATTGGTGATGACGATGGCGATGATTTCCCCTTCCCGGAGGTATGTTTCCCCGGTAGAACAGCTCTGTCGGAGCCCTAGATTGGTTTTGCCCAAGTTCCGCCTCGAGACGGCGGCGCTTCATCCCGAAAGCTTCCTTCTGATTTTTTCCAGGTCAAAACACACCATATAGCAGAAGATGGGCGTCGGAGGCCTGCCAGGGGAACCACATGGACGGGGGGCGCGCCCTCCACCCTTGTGGCTGGCTGGTGGCCCCCTCTGGTATTTTCTTAACCCAATATTTTTTATATATTCCAAAAATATTCTCCGTGAATTTTCAGGACTTTTGGAGTTGTGCAGAATAGGTCTCTAATATTTGCTCCTTTTCAAGTCCAGAATTCCAGCTGCCGGCATTCTCCCTCTTCAAGTAAACCTTATAAAATAAGAGAGAAAAGGCATAATTATTGTGATATAAAGTGTAATAATAGCCCATAATGCAATAAATATCAATATAAAAGCATGATGCAAAATGGACGTATCAACTCCGCCAAGCTTAGACCTCGCTTGTCCTCAAGCGAAAGCTGATATCGATAAATATGTCCACATGTTTAGAGATAGAGGTGTCAATAAAATAAAATACGGACATGAGAGCATCATGATCATCTTTTAGAACAACAACATATAATGCCATATAATTTCTTATGCTAAAGTAACAATTCGTTCACAAGGTAAAGTATGAATCAAAAACTTCATTGAAACCTAACAAACTATGATCTCAGTCATTGAAGCAATTGCAATTTATCATATCATCGGAAAGAGTCAATATAAGAGCTTTTCAGCAAGTCCACATACTCAACTATCATTTAGTCTTTCACAATTGCTAACACTCAGGCGATATTTATGGGTTCAAAGTTTCAATCGGACATAGAGAAAGATAGGGGCTTATAGTTTCGCCTCCCAACCTTTTACCTCAAGGGTAATGTCAACAATAATACTTTATGATAACCTACATCCGAGTGGATATATATATAGGACAAATGTTTCCTACAAGCAGTGGTAGTTACCACCACTTGCGTTTTCTATGTTGTATGTAGTATTTATCGAAACCGAGAGTATGTACATGTAGTATGTAGTATATAACAATGATTAGGTAGTATATATACTAATTTTTATGTAGTATGTACCATGTTTTGAGTATGCTCTTTTTTACGTACAAATATGTACGTATTTCACAAATATAACAAAAACTATGGGCTCATATGCAATTTTTTCATGTAACTTGCTTTAAAATATCTTAGATATAATATATGAACATATTTAAAATAAAATAATAGTATATATAGTACCACATGATAGTATATGATATATGTGGGGTAACTACCACCGGATGGTAGGATGGATTTTCCCTATATATATATATATATATATATATATATATATATATATATATATATATATATATATATACGGATCTCTCCAACACATAGTGCTTGCCAAAGGAAAAGTGTAAAAAAAAGGTGATGATCACCATGACTCTTGTATAAGGGTAGAAGATAAAAGCAAAAGATAGGCCTTTTGCAGAGGGAAATAGAGGTTGTCATGCGCTTTTACGGTTGGATGCACAAAATCTTAATGAAAAAGAACGTCACTTTATATTGCCGCTTGTGATAAGGACCTTTATTATGCAGCCTGTCGCTTATAATAAAGTTGTTATTTTATATTTCCTTATATCATGATAAATGTTTATTATTCATGCTAGAATTGTGTTAACCGAAAACTTGATACATGTGTGAATACATAGACAAAACAAAGTGTCCCTAGTATGCCTCTACTTGACTAGCTCGTTAATCAAAGATGGTTAAGTTTCCTAACCATAGACATGTGTTGCCATTTGATGAATGGGATCACATCATTAGGAGAATGATGTGATGGACAAGACACATCCGTTAGCTTAAGCATAATGATCGTTAAGTTTTATTGCTATAACTTTCTTCATGACTTATACATATTCCTTTGACTATGAGATTATGCAACTCCCGAATACCGGAGGAACACCTTGTGTGCTATGAAACGTCACAACATAACTAGGTGATTATAAAGATGCTCCACAGGTGTCTCCGAAGGTGTTTGTTGGGTTGGCATAGATCGATATTAGGATTTGTCACTCCGAGTATCGGAGAGGTATCTCTGGGCCCTCTCGGTAATGCACATCACTATAAGCCTTGCAAGCAATGTGACTAATGAGTTAGTTGCGGGATGATGCATTACAGAATGAGTAAAGAGACTTGCCGGTAACGAGATTGAACTAGGTATGATGATACCGACGATCGAATCTCGGGCAAGTAACATACCGATGACAAAGGGAATGACGTATGTTGTTATGCGGTTTGACCGATAAAGATCTTCGTAGAATATGTAGAAGCCAATATGAGCATCCAGGTTCCGCTATTGGTTATTGACCGGAGATGTGTCTCGGTCATGTCTACATAGTTCTCGAACCCGTAGGGTCCGCACGCTTAATGTTCGATGACGATTTGTATTATGAGTTATGTGATTTGATGACCGAAGTTTTTTCGGAGTCCCGAATGAGATCACGGACATGACGAGGAGTCTCAAAATGGTCGAGAGGTAAAGATTCATATATTGGAAGGTTATATTCGGACATCGGAATGGTTCCGAGTGATCCGGGTATTTTTCTGGAGTACCGAGGGGTTACCGGAACCCCCCGGTGAAGTGTTGGGCCAAACATGGGCCTAAGGGAGAGAGAGGGAAGCCCACGGGAGGTGGCCGCATGCCCCCCTCCTTGGGAGTCCGAATAGGACAAGGAGGAGGGGGTGCCCCCCCCCCTTCCCTTTCCCTCTCCCTCTCCTTCCTATTCCCTCCGGTGGAAGAAAGGAAAAGGGGGCGAATCCTAGTTGGACTAGGAGTCCAAGTAGGACTCCCCCCCATTGCGCGCCCCTCCTGGCCGCCAGCCTCTCTCCCCCCTCCTTTATATACGTGGCCAGGGGCACCCCAAAGCACAACAGACAAACTCTTAGCCGTGTGCAGTTCGCCCCTCCACAGTTTAACACCTCGATCATATCGTCGTAGTGCTTAGGCGAAGCCCTGCGCCGGTAACTTCATCATCACTGTCACCATACCGTCGTGCTGACGGAGCTCTCCCTCGACCCTCTACTGGATCAAGAGCTCGAGGGACGTCATCGTGCTGAACGTGTGCTGAACACGGAGGTGCCGTACGTTCGGTACTTGGATCGTGAAGACGTTCGACTACATCAACCGCGTTACTAAACGCTCCCGCTTTCGGTCTATGAGGGTACATGGACACACTCTCCCGTCTCGTTGCTATGCATCTCCTAGATAGATCTTGCGTGATCATAGGAATTTTTTTGAATTACTACGTTCCCCAACAGTGGCATCTAAGCCAGGTCTATGCGTAGATGTTATATGCACAAGTAGAACACAATGAGTTGTGGGCGATAATAGTCATACTACTTACCACCAACGTCTTACTTTGCTTCGGCGGTATTGTTGGATGAAGTGGCCCGGACCGACATTACATGACCGCGTTCATGAGACTGGTTCTACCGACGTGCTTCGCACTCAGGTGGCTGGCGGGTGTCTGTTTCTCCAACTTTAGTTGAATCGAGTTTGACTACGGCCGGTCCTTGTTGAAGGTTAAAACAGCACACTGGACGAAAAATCGTTGTGGTTTTGATGCGTAGGTAAGAACGGTTCTTGCTAGAAGCCCGTAGCAGCCACGTAAAACTTGCAACAACAAAGTAGAGGACGTCTAACTTGTTTTTGCAGGGCATTTTGTGATGTGATATGGTCAAGACGTGATGAGATATAAATTGTTGTATGAGATGATCTTGTTTTGTAAAAGTTATCGGCAACTGGCAGGAGCCTTATGGTTGTCGCTTTATTGTATGAAATGCAATGGCCATGTAATTTCTTCACTTTATCACTAAGCGGTAGCGATAGTCATGGAAGCAATAGTTGGCGAGACGACAACGATACTACGATGGAGATCAAGGTGTCAAGCCGGTGACGATGGAGATCATGACGGTGCTTTGGAGATGGAGATCAAAGGCACAAGATGATGATGGCCATATCATGTCACATATTTTGATTGCATGTGATGTTTATCCTTTATTCATATTATTTTGATTAGTACGGCGGTAGCATTATAAGATGATCCCTCACTGAATTTCAAGGTATATGTGTTCTCCCTGAGTATGCACCGTTGCTACAGTTCGTCGTGCCGAGACACCACGTGATGCTCGGGTGTGATAAGCTCTACGTTCACATACAACGGGTGCAAGCCAGTTTTGCATGTGCAGAATACTCGGGTTAAAGTTGACGAGCCTAGCATATGCAGATATGGCCTCGGAACACTGAGACCGAAAGGTCGAACGTGAATCATATAGTAGATATGATCAACATAGTGATGTTCACCATTGAAAACTACTCCATCTCACATGATGATCGGACATGGTTTAGTTGATATGGATCACGTGATCATTTAGATGACTAGAGGGATGCCTATCTAAGTGGGAGTTCTTAAGTAATATGATTAATTGAACTTTAATTTATCATGAACTTAGTACCTGATAGTTTTTGCATGTCTATGTTGTTGTAGATCAATGGCCCGTGCTACCGTTCCCTTGAATTTTAATGCGTTCCTAGAGAAAGCTAAGTTGAAAGATGATGGTAGCAACTACACGGACTGGGTCCGTAACTTGAGGATTATCCTCATTGCTGCACAGAAGAATTACGTCCTGGAAGCACCGCTAGGTGCAAGACCCGCTGCAGGAGCAACTCCGGACGTTATGAACGTCTGGTAGAGCAAAGTTGATGACTACTGGATAGTTCAGTGTGCCATGCTTTACGTCTTAGAATCGGGAATTCAAAGACGTTTTGAACGTCATGGAGCATATGAGATGTTCCAGGAGTTGAAGTTAATATTTCAAGCAAATGCCCGAATTGAGAGATATGAAGTCTCCAATAAGTTCTATAGCTGCAAGATGGAGGAGAATAGTTCTGTCAGTGAACATATACTCAGAATGTCTGGGTACCACAACCACTTGACTCAACTGGGAGTTAATCTTCCTGATGATAGTGTCATTGACAGAGTTCTTCAATCACTGCCACCAAGCTATAAAAGCTTCGTGATGAACTATAATATGCAAGGGATGTGTCGTGGAATTGTCACGGCAGAATGTCCTAGCAGAAGGACTTAGTCGTGGAGTCATCGCAACTAGGTTAGCTTAAAGGGGTTAAACAGGACAAAGGACACAGAGATTTTATACTGGTTCAGCCCCTTGCGGTGAAGGTAAAGGCCTAATCCAGTTTGAGGTGGTATTGCTTAGGTTTCGATTACCAGGGAGCGAATACGCTTGACCTAGCTTTCGATCTCTTGTTTCTTGTCCTAAACCGCCGTCGGGTCACCCCTTTATATACACAGGTAGACGCCCAACGGCTCATAGAGTCCCGGTCAGCTCATACACAACGTGTCCGGCTCGGTGACTAATTACACTTGCCTTACAATACAAGTTATACATACATGGCGGTTCATCCTCCTGGGCCTTAAATCACCTCTGGCCTTGGGCCGTCATCCGGCTCGTATGATCCGCCATCTTCATTGGTAAGCCATCAGTGGTATCACCCGGCCCCTCCTGGGCGGTTTATATCCAATAGTCATATCCCCAACATTAGGCCCCAGGTTGATTTGAACTTGTTCATATCAATCTTCAACACTTAGAAAAAATCCTTCCTCACCTATTCTTGCGAGGTCTTGTAACCCGCCATGACGTCATCTTTTAGGATCGTGGTAACCCGCCGTGACGTCGCCTGTCATTAATATTATGCAAGGCCCAAATCTTAATATATCTTCTCTTTTAATGAGCCTCCAAAAATCGAGGCGTCTGCGCTGTCACATATCCATTTTTTAGCCTCCTCGATTCCCGCGCATGCTATTTATCTTTCCAGCCTTATAAATAGGGCCAGGGGTCTGTCGGATCACGGGTTCCGGCAGAACCTTTAAGGTTCGAACACTGGGGTGCGCGTGAAGAATTCCTCCCAACCGATCTACGCCCTAGCTCACTAAGATCTCGCAGACGGACTCGACGGACTCACAACACAAAAACACAAGATTTATACTGGTTCGGGCCACCGTTGTGGTGTAATACCCTACTCCAGTGTGGTGGTGGATGGATTGCCTCTTGGGCTGATGATGAACAGTACAAGGGGAAGAACAACCTCCTGAGGTTGAGGTGTTCTTCTGCTTGGCGAACTTGTGTGGGTGAATGCCTCTCAATGAGTTGTTTTTGAGATGCCCTCTATTGTGGTGGCTAGTTCTACTTATATAGGCCCTGGTCCTCTCCCCAAATATTGTGGCACCCCGGCTCAGAGCAACCGGTTTACCCTGCATTGCCAGCCTAGAGATCGAGTCTTCTGGAAATACACAACAACATGGTACAGAAATAACCGCTTTATTGATACTAGCGTGGTACAAAGGTCTGATATTACATCGAGATTCGAGGCCAAGCGGCACACACGGTGCTGCTGGACAATATGTACATTATTTAATGAACATGGCTGGGGCCTCGATTACATGAAACTACGCGGCAGCGGAAGAACGACGTAGTGGAACTCCATGGCACAGGGACACCGACGTGGACACGGCCTAGACACGAGATGCGCTCCGATGCGAATCAACTTGCCTGAAAGCTGGCATGACACGCCAGGTCAGTACATTGAATGTACTTCCAAGCTCACAACAAACATAAGCACGATGATAGTCAATATCATGATAATTAATCAAGTTAAATTAATGCAAGAAATTACTACAAATGCAAAGCAACCAAACAGCGCACCGAGTCACACGGACTCGCTTACCAGACGGTTACCTCGTAACCAAACGGTGACCACACCGGGGTCACACCTGAAACCAATCACTCATGAACACCTCGAGTGTTCAAGGTTCACCACGAAACAATGCATCACAACAATTACTAGTTTGCAAGATTAATTATAAAAGTTGATCCATGGTGTGACTTACTCCCGAGTCTTGCCCATAACCGAGGGCGTGGCTATCGATAGATTAATTACACTCTGCAGAGGTAGCGCACTTTACCCACACTACGGAATACCTGGCCTCGTACTCCCATTCGGGTGGACCAAAGTATTCCGACGAAACCCTCCCTTTGCCATGCACTCTCCCCGGCCACTCCGACCATCTCCCTCTCAGGGCTAGGTCTTGGGTGGCCCCGTGTCTACCAAAGACACCAACGGCCACCGTCGTGGCAAAACGGTCCCAAACGGGGACAAGGTACCATAAAAACAAAACGAGCACACAAGGTTATGTCTGCCTACCGGGCCAGGGTATGCACGCCCATAACCTTCCCTCGCGGGAGGCACCGGTGAGAGCCACGACAAAGGACCGAATCAAGACCTTCCCATTAGGTAAATGTGGTCGCACTGAATTAAAAACCCGATTCAGTGGCACCATGATGTGATCAACATCATATTCAGGTTGAACTTAATCAAGTATTAACTTTCAGAAAAACTTTTTATTACTAACATGGCATCATACCGGAAATCATGCAACTACTCGTCACACAGAGCAAGCAACTCTTAAGCATGGATCAAAACAAGCAACATAACTATCTTGCAATACTAAGATCAGAAACTTCTCTGGTTATAACTCATTTTTATCTACAAACAACATTTTTATTAGTTCATCATTTAGTTGAAAACTATTACTAGCAAAAATAGCTACCATAACTTTCCATAACAAAATATCTAGTGCAAAATCTTACTCTACTTAGCCAAACAATTCTATGAACTCAACCAGAAGCTAAAACAAGCATATCAAGCATCATAAAACAACTAGCAATTAACCATATTAATTTATCAAATTTTAAATGCAAATAAAGACTCATATTCAAGTAGAAAATCATAGATATTGAAATAACACCATCCAAATGATGTTGTGGCTTGCCTTAGTGCAGAGGAGGGTCACACTCCTCCTGGTTAGCTTCAAGGCAAGATCCTCCTTCTGAAAATATTTTAAAACCACAAAAATAAATGTCAAAACACATTCTGAAAATCACCAGAAGTTCTAGACGGCAAGGAAAAATCGACCTTTTGGTGTGCTACTAGAGCTTTCTGTAACAAAGACAATGCAAAAAGAATCAATTCATTTGGACTTATGGTTTAGAAATGGTGGCTAGTCGAAGTTTAGTCAAATTTCTGAATTAAATTTGAATAAGTAGAAAATCCTGGGGGGGTGACGTCGAAGGCGTAAAGTGGGAGTGCGCCTCCACTCGTACCGCTTCGGGCGCGAGTGGTGAGGCTGACACTGGGCCCCACCAGTCAGGAGAGAGGGAAGGGGATCTGGATCAGAGGGGAGGCGGTGCTTCGCCGGAGCTCATGCCGGCGACGAGGGGGTTTGGGCTAGGATAGAGGGATAGATCGGAAGCGGGGCTCGCGGCGCACCTGCCCGTACCCATGGCTTGGTGAAAGGTGGACGGAGCTGCTCGCAGTCGAGCTCGCAAGCTTCGGTGGCGGACGGGGTTCGCCGGAGAGGTGGAAGACAGAGGCCAGAGGCAGCTTCAAGGGCTTGGCGGGGTCCAGGCAGCTCCAGCAGACCACCAAGGCCCTGCCCAAGCAGCTGCTTGAGCTCGAGAGGCCCTGGAGAGCGGCAGCTGGCCTGCGGGGATCGCCGGAGTCCTCGGGTCGGGGCGATGGCCAGAGGCCTGCCCGACCGGGCTTCTGCTCTTCTACGTGTTCGCGGAGGTGGTGTGGAGTGGTGCGTGGCTAGCAAGGGAGGTGGGGTGGCTTTATATAGCCGGAGCAGAGGGGGGGAATGTGTCGCCACCAGAGCGCTCTGGACACGCGGCGAACATCGACGAGAGGCTCCAACGCAAGGGGACAGGGTGCAGCATCAATGCCGGCGCTTGCCCACGCTCGCGGACGAGCACAGGAGGCGGTTTGAGATGGGGACAAGCACACGCGCGCACTATGCCGTTTTGGCCACGACTTGACTGGGCTTGCTGCGGCGGCTCCGGCGTCGGCGAGCGCCGGGGAGGGGTCATGGGTGATGGGTTGAGGGTTGTGGCACGTTGCGGCAGTCGGAGGCGAGCGCTTGCATGCACACGCGCGAAACAGAATGCAAAGCGCCAGCCAGAGCGCGTCGAGACGCTGCCAGGCGTCGTATCATCGCGCGGTCACCAAGCTGGCATGGCCAAAATGATGGCCAGGAGCGGCCAAACCTTGTCTACAAGCTCGACCGTGCAGTGCTACGTCTAGGAGAGGTGATGGATCATACCCAGGCCGACCAGACGCGACTCTACCAAGCTGGCAAGTTTCTGGTCACAAACTTGGTCGCCAAGTTTGGCCACCTTCTAGAAGGCCATTAGGGCTAATCTCCTGGGGTTTAGGGTTTCTTAGGAAGGTATTTAAGCTCAAGAAATCTCAAGGCCAAAAGCTCAAGGAAAAATGCACTTGCTGTACAAAGTGCATTTCTGGTCCAGAAGTGAAAAGATTTTCTACAGCAAAAATATTACAAAAAGTGATGCAATATTTTTGCATGGGAAGATGTGCCATGGTCCTAAGAATATTTAGGAATTATCTCAGATTTTTCTGAGCAAGAAAAATTGAGGTTGCTTTGGAGCACAAAGTTCTGAAATGAGCTTAAGAGAGAAAAATGAATATTTTCCTTTTAGGAAAAATATTCATTTTATTATTTTGGGAATTTGTGGGAGGAATAAGGTAGATAGGTCACTTGGGTGAAAGCCAAGGATATGCCCAAGTGACAAGTCCATTTGAATTGATCCAAAAATCCAAATCAAATCAGGGCAAAAACCACGATGAAAACCAAGTCCGGAAAGAGAGAGAAGGCAAGTCCGGTAAAAAGAGAGAAGGCAAAATCCAGGCTGTCACAAACCTCCCCCACTTAGGATGAATCTCGTCCTCGAGATTCGGTTGCTTGGGAAAACCATTCTGGGTATGCAGTCCTTAAAAATTCCTCTCTTTCCCAGGTTGCTTCTTCTTCGGTGTGATGCTCCCACTGAACCTTGTAAAATCTTATCTCTTTG
Organism: Triticum aestivum; assembly: GCF_018294505.1. Taxonomy (NCBI): domain Eukaryota; kingdom Viridiplantae; phylum Streptophyta; class Magnoliopsida; order Poales; family Poaceae; genus Triticum; species Triticum aestivum. Next base: position 164,333,287 of record NC_057799.1, on the reverse strand, counting down.
CTGCGAGTGACCCTTTCTGTCTGATCCAATATTCTGATTGGCTTTTCCTCATAAGTCAAATCCTTAGCCAATTCTATCTCTGACATATCAGTCCTTTTCTCCGGTGGCGAGATGCATCTTCTTAGCTGTGAGATGTGAAACACGTTGTGTACTTCTGACAATTCTGGTGGCAATTCCAACTGGTAGGCAACTGTTCCGACTCTGGCCATGACGGGGAATGGACCGATATATCTGGGTGCCAATTTTCCTCGGGTCTGAAACCTCTTGACTCCTTTCATAGGGGTGACTCGGAGATATACGTGTTCTCCGGGTTCGAAGCTGATCTGACGATGTTTGGCATCATAGTAGCTCTTCTGTCGGGATTTGGCCAGTTGCAGTCTGTCTCGGATTTCCTTGACTTGCTTCTCTGCTTCGAGCATTAAATCAGTCCCGAAAATACGGCTATCTCCGGTTTGAGACCAATTTAATGGGGTGCGGCATTTCCGTCCATACAGGGCTTCATAGGGTGACATCTTTAAGCTGGCCTGGAAACTGTTGTTGTAGGAAAACTCGGCGTAGGGCAGACAGTCTTCCCACTTGGTTCCTTGGGCCAATTTACATGCCCGGAGCATATCTTCGAGTATTTGATTTACTCGCTCAGTCTGTCCATATGTTTGAGGATGGTAAGTCATGCTGTACTTCAGAGCGGTCCCTAAGGCTTGATGAAGTCGGGACCAAAATGCGGATGTGAATAGAGATCCCCTGTCGGAGGTGATAGTCTTGGGTACTCCATGCAGACTGACGATTCTTGATACATACAGCTGTGCAAGTTGATTTGCACGGTATGTGGTCCGGATGGGTAGGAAGTGTGCCACCTTGGTTAGAGTGTCCACTATGACCCATATCACGTCGTTTCCTCGATGAGACCTTGGTAATCCGGTGATGAAATCCATGCAAATATCGTCCCATTTCCATTGGGATACCGGCAGAGGCTGGAGGAGTCCGGCGGGTTTTTGGTGTTCCGCCTTTACCTTATTGCAGATATCGCAGCAGGCCACAAAATACGCGATGTCTTTCTTCATTCCATCCCACCAAAATATCTGACGAAGATCCTCATACATCTTGGTACCACCGGGATGAATTGAGTATGGTGCTTCATGTGCTTCCGCCAATATTTTCTTCTTCAGACTGTCTTGGTTGGGTACGCAAAGTCTTCCTCGGAACCTTAGCGAACCTTGCTGATCCATAGTGAAATCCGGTGCTTGCCCTTGGTGCAGCTTCTGAACATATATCCGTAACACCTTATCATCCGCTTGAGCTCTGCGGATTTCTTCTTCGAGAGTAGGAGCAACTTCCAATATATTGGTAAGACGGGCGTCGGTGATTACCAGATTTAGCTGCATGATTTCTTCATAGAGCTCTGGAGGCAAGGAATCCATTAGGGCATTGAGGTTGGCTGGTTTGCGGCTGAGGGCGTCAGCCACCACATTAGCTTTGCCCGGGTGATAATTTATTCCGAGGTCATAGTCCTTAACCAACTCGAGCCATCTTCGCTGTCGAAGGTTCAAGTCGGGCTGAGTGAATATATACTTGAGACTTTTATGGTCGGTGAATATCTGGCACTTCTTTCCAATCAGATAATGTCTCCAGATTTTCAAAGCGTGCACCACTGCGGCCAATTCCAAATCATGAGTAGGATAGTTTCCTTCATGTTGTCGCAGTTGGCGAGATGCATAGGCCACCACTTTGCCATCTTGCATGAGTACACACCCCAGTCCTTTTCTGGAGGCGTCGCAGTAAACATCAAAACTGCGGTAGATATCTGGAAGAGTTAATACGGGTGCCGATGTCAGTCTGGTTTTTAACTCATTGAAGCTCCGTTCGCAGTCTTCAGTCCATACGAACTTCTTGTCCTTCTTGAGGAGCTCAGTCATTGGCTTGGCGATCTTGGAAAATCCTTCGATAAAACGGCGATAATATCCGGCCAGTCCAAGGAAACTCCGGATTTCTGAGACGGTGGTGGGTGCGGACCAATCAAGTACATCTTTTACCTTGCTTGGGTCCACCGAGATTCCTTCTGCCGAGAGGATATGTCCGAGGAATCCCACTTGCTGGAGCCAAAACTCACATTTGCTGAATTTGGCATACAGTTGATGATCGCGAAGCCGTTGCAGAACTGCGCGAAGATGTTCCTTATGTTCGTCCTTGCTTTTGGAGTAAATGAGGATGTCATCAATGAACACCACCACAAACTTGTCCAAGAAGTCCATAAACACCTTGTTCATCATATGCATAAAGAATGCAGGAGCGTTGGTGAGGCCGAAGGACATAACAGTGTATTCGTAAAGACCGTACCGAGTGGTGAACGCGGTCTTAGGAATATCTTCCTTCTTAATCTTGAGTTGATGATATCCCGTCCTCAAATCAATCTTTGAGAATACTTTGGCCCCACTGAGTTGATCAAACAGATCGTCAATCCTCGGCAGTGGATACTTGTTTTTAATGGTGACGTCATTCAGCTGTCGGTAGTCTACACACATTCGTAGACTGCCATCCTTTTTGTCCACGAAGATTGCTGGTGATCCCCATGGGGAAGAGCTTGGACGAATGTATCCTTTTTGCAGCATCTCATCCAGTTGTTTCTTCAATTCCACCAATTCTGAGGAGGGCATCCGATAATATTTCTTATGTATCGGGGTGGTTCCAGGCACTAGGTCAATAGCGAACTCCAATTCCCGGTCTGGTGGCATGCCGGGCAATTCTTCAGGAAATACATCTGGATACTCACTGACCACTGGGATTAATTCCACCTCTTCTGTCACGGCTGCGAAAACCATATCCTTCGTGGGGATGCGCTTGCGGGCATAAAAACTGGTAGTGCGACCTTCCATATTTTTCACGGTAACTTCTCTGGTCGCACAGCTGATGCAGACTTGGTATTGGGTTAACCAATTCATGCCCAGAATGACATCCAATTTGTTGGAATCGATGATTATCAACGATGTTGGAAACTTGACGCCCTTGATGTCAATCTCCAAATTTCGGCAGACGAGATTGCTTCTGAGGAGGGATCCCGGGGATTGTACCAGCATGTGTTTTCCCAAAATCGAGCAAGAAAAATTGTTTTGGGAAGCAAAACTCCGCGAAATAAAAGAGTGGGAAGCCCCAGAGTCAAATAAAATTACGGCGGGTATGTCGTTAACGAGAAACATACCAATGACGACTTCCGGGTCCTCTTGGGCTTCGTCTGCGGAGATGTGATGAACTTGCCCTTGGATTATATCGGGGGCGGAATACTGCTCCATGTAGTTGACTTGCGGCTGAAATGGAGCGACGTGCTTGGTGTTCTTGGGACACTGTCGGGCGTAGTGTCCGGTTTGACCACAGCTGAAGCACGAATTGTTGCGCTGGCAATCGTCGCGCACCAGGCTGGTCACGACATTCTTGACTTGTGTAGTAGTCTTGTTGACGTTCTGCTGCCAATTGGGTTTGTACTCCACCTGAGTCTGTTGCCATGTACGAGCCTTTTGCACTGGTTGCATATCCTTCTTGGGCTCGAATTTGCGCTTGTGGTCATTAGCAGCTGGCTTGTTGTCGTGCAGGAGCTTGTGTTCCCTCTCGGCGATGAGGGCCTTGTTCACCAGAGTCAGGAAGTCCGGGAAATCAAACATACTGAGAGTGCACCGGAGATGTTGATGTAGGCCTCCAAGGAATCGGTCGATCTTCCGCTCTTCTGTGGCCACATCATGGAGAGAATAGCGGGCCAGATGGTTGAATTTATTCAGATACTCGGCGACGGTCATGCTGCCTTGAGTGAGAGCGAGAAATTCGCGTTGCTTGATCTTCATGACTCCGGTGGGAATATGATATTTGCGGAAATGATCCTTGAATTTTGTCCAAGTAATTTCCTCGTCGGCAGGCCATATTGCTTTGGCATTATCCCACCATATAGCGGCAGCTCCTTCGAGATAATGCGTTGCGAAGGGAACCTTGTCTCCTTCGTCTGTGCGAGCAATTTCCAGTTTTCTTTCAATAGTCCTTAGCCAGTCGTCGGCGTCCAAAGGATCAGTAGCATGGCTAAACTGGGAGGCTTGGTTCGCTGAAAATCTGATAGCTTGGAATGATGGCCATTCTGGTTTCCATTCTACCCAACCATAACTTGTACACTTTTCTGTATTTCCAGCTGATCGTTGCTCCTTCTTTCTTCAAACATTCGCAGGATTTGCTCGGTGGAAGGCGGTTGTGGCGGTGGAGGCGGGGGTGGTTGGTATGGTTCAGGGGAATGTCCTGCCTGTCTTGCGGAACGACGGACAGGGACATCCTCACCAGCTTGACTGCTGCTGCCTCCATGCGGCATCCTATTTTTCGTTTTCCCAATACATAGCAACCATGATGAGAACATTCCAAAATGGGGGAAAACCCAATGACAAATCCCGGAAGAAACAGCGAATAAAACCAAGTCAAAAAAAGAATCCAACATAATTATGCGTAGTCCCAACATGAAAATAAACATCGCAATGGGTCTACTACCCTCGTACATGAAAATACGCATCATGACAAGTGTGATTACAGCCATACATCATGGTCATGACTACCACGATACTCTAACGATCTACTGCTCGGATGGTGCTGCTGCAGGCTCGTCTCCTGAGCCGGACCTAGATCCTAAACTGATAGTAGAGACCTCCGGGGGAAGAGAGGTACGCTGGCGCTACCTTGAGGGCTCTCCCTCAGGGGCAGGCGGGGGATGGGATCTAAGTATAGGAGCGGCAGGAGTAGCGACAAGAGAAGACCATACAGCAGGAGCGATGCGAGGGTTCACCATCAAAGGGTTAACGGTACCCTGCGAGGTCGTCGTAGGAACGGTGGTGGGAGGAGCAGAAGTGTAGATGACAGCGGGAAGAGGGTTCCTTATACGAGCAGCAGTGAGAGCGGCGCGAGCGCGTGAGAGCTCCCGAGCTAACTCGTAGTTAAGGAGATAGCTAGCGGTGATGTAGCGTGCAAGGTGGCTAGTGGGACGATCGCACGCCGGATTAATCAAAGGAAAGCGGATACGCCCATTCTCGTGCAGAGATGGTGTAACACCCACGATGCGGCTATATCTCCCACGTGTCGAGGCACGACTTAGAGGCATAACCGCATTGTGGTTTTGTCGCAAGAAGGGTCATCTTCACACAATCCCATGTAATGAACAAGAATGGGATAACGAGAGTTGGCTTACAATCGCCACTTCACACAATACATAAATATAATTCATACATCATCCAAAATCCACACATATAGACCGACTACGGTCAAATCCAAATGAAAATAAGATAACCCCAAATGCTAGATCCCCGATCGTCCCAACTGGGCTCCACTACTGATCATCAGGAAAAGACACATAGTAACGACCACGTTCCTCGTCGAACTCCCACTTGAGCTCGGTTTCGTCATCTGCACTGGCATCGTCGGCACCTGCAACTGTTTGGTAGAATCTGTGAGTCACGAGGACTCAGCAATCTCACACCCGCGAGATCAAGACTATTTAAGCTTATAGGAAAGGATGGTGTAATGAGGTGGAGCTGCAGCAGGCACTAAGCATATATGGTGGCTAACATACGCAAATGAGAGCGAGAAGAGAAACAGCGGAACGGTCGTCAACTAGTAATGACCAAGAAGGGATCCTGAACTCCTACTTACGTCAAACATAACCCAGAAACCGTGTTCACTTCCCGGACTCCGTCGAGAAGAGACCATCACGGCTACACACACGGTTGATGTATTTTAATTAAGTCAAGTGATAAGTTCTCTACAACCGGACATTAACAAATTCCCATCTGCCTCATAACCGCGGGCACGGCTTTCGAAAGATAATACCCTGCAGGGGTGTCCCAACTTAGCCCAATATAAGCTCTCACGGTCAACGAAGGATAAACCTTCTCCCAGGAAGACCCGATCAGTCTCGGAATCCCGATTTACAAGACATTTCGACAATGGTAAAACAAGACTAGCAAAGCCGCCCGATGTGCCGACAAATCCCGATAGGAACTGCACATATCTCGTTCTCAGGGCACAACGGATGAGCCAGACGTCGGGTTGGCATAGACCCTGGTTGCCCAGGGGGCGCCGGACATCGCTCGGTTTGGGCCAGCACCCGAAGGAGCACTGGTCCGGGGGTTTAAATAAAGATGACCCTCGGGCTCGTGAAAACCCGGGGGAAAAAGGCTTAGGTGGCAAATGGTAAAACCAAGGTTGGGCCTTCCTGGAGGAGTTTTATTCAAGGCGAACTGTCAAGGGGGTCCCATAAATCACCCAACCGCGTAAGGAACGCAAACTCAAGGAACATAATACCGGTATGACGGAAACTAGGGCGGTAAGAGTGGAACAAAACACCAGGCATAAGGCCGAGCCTTCCACCCTTTACCAAATATATAGATGCATTAATTAAATAATAGATATTGTGATATCCCAACATATCCATGTTCCAACATGGAACCATCTTCAACTTCACCTGCAACTAGCAACGCTATAAGAAGGGCTGAGCAAAAGCGGTAACTTAGCCAGACAATGGTTTGCTAGGAAAGGATGGTTAGAGGCTTGACATGGCAATATGGGAGGCATGATATAGCAAGTGGTAGGTAGCGCAGCATGGCAATAGAACGAACAACTAGCAAAGCAAAGATAGAAGTGATTTCGAGGGTATGGTCATCTTGCCTGCAAGGTTCTTAGAGTTGTCGAAAGCTTGATCCTCGTAAGCGTACTCAACAGGTTCCTCATTCACGAACTCGTCTCCCGGCTCTACCCAAAACAAGAACACAAGCAACGGAACCACAATCAATCACGGGAAATGCACAAGCAACATGATGCACAACATGTATGATATGCGAGATGTGGTATGTGATGCATATGCGTGCTCTGGAAGAAAATTGATGAATAAGGCAGTAACTTGGCAAACCAAGCATGCCACTGGAAAGATGAGATGATTTCGGTCGAAATCGATATAAAGATCACCCGAAACGGATGCACGGTTTGCAAATAGCAAGCAAAATAAGAATGACATGAATCTGTGATTAACAGCATGATAGCACTTAGAATACATCAAGAAACTATGCTACAGCACTCCAACATCGCAACAAAGCAAATAGCAGTAATCTACAGGTGATGTTTGACAAAAGATGAACACTGAGCTACGGCTAGATCACAACATAACAAGCTCAAACAAGCATAGCAAAAGTGCAAAAGATATCAGGTTCACAGACTAGGTGAAATTACTGGACATGGCTGAAACAGCATCAGGTAACAATGTTCAGAGCATGAAATCAACATGATACAGGAACTTAACATGGAAAAGCAAGGCATGGCAGTATCCTACTAAATGCATATGACAAAAGTCCCTTACTGACCATAAGCCAAAAAGGACCAGAAGATATGATGGCAACCATGTAAACATAGCAAGTTTCGTTAACAGGTTTCAGACGACAGAAAACAGAGCATGGCAGAAACAATAATATGAAGGCATCTTGGTGAGCTTGATGCACTCACCACAAAGCAACGAATGACAAAACAAGCATACCTACAGCAATATGGCATGTTTATGAAGCTATCCATGGCAAGAGAAATTATATAGCATGAAAGGAACAACTACAACAAGCTTGGCAAAATTGAATATCATGTTAACAATCTGCCAGAAATATTTTATAGCAAAAGTAGAGCAAGATTAAGTCATGCTATGGCACTCCATAATTGCAAAAGGGGGCATGGATGGATCAACTACAACAATATCTACAAAACATCCTTACTGAACATCACCAAAATAAGCATGGATCTCTCTGTAGACACATGGATACATAGCAACAAAATAACAGCAGACAAATCTACTAAGTCCCTGAAATCAGAAACATCACGAAGCCTAGTTTACATTCTTGTGCTAGTCACCACAGAGATCACAAAAATACATGGCATACACCTCTGTAAATATGGCATGGCATAAATCAAAACAAATGTAAAGCTCATACTCATAAGATACACCGATTAAATGCAACAAAAATAACAAAACCCTAAGATCTGATAAGTAACAGCAGTTAACAGCAACTAGCACTCTTGCATCAGAGATTTGGGCATCAAGATGGACTCAAATGAACATGGCACAATAGAACAAAATGAAGAGCATCTCGAGATGAACATTTCGATATATTACACGCACGAAACGGAGCTATATGCAGAGAGTTATGATGCGATGAACAGAGGCATGTAATGTAAAAATCTCAGGACAGGATTTTTGGGAGAGAAGAAAGTCAACCCAGGGTTCGATCCAGATCTGGCTCGGGACCGGCTGGAGCTCGCCTCGCCGGAGCTGCTGCTCGTCGCCGGAGATGGAGGAAGGAGAGGGCGGCGCTCGGGGCCGGCGTGGGGGGAGCTCGGGGAGGCGCACGGGCGTGGAGGAAGGAGGCGCTCGGGGCGGCGTGCCGGCGCGCGGGGCGGCTTCCGCAGCGGCGCGGGCTGCCGGAGACGACGATGCCGGCGAGGGCGTGGGAGAGGCGACGATGGGGCAGCGCTCGGCCAGGCGGCGGCGCGGGGGCGCGGGATCCCGCGGTCGGGCGACGGGGCGGAGACGGGCCGCGGGGGCCTGCGGCGGGCTTCGCGGGCCGGCGCGGGAGGAGAGAGAGAGCCGGCGGGGTGACGTGGCACGCCATGAGTGGCTGAGGGCGGCGGCGCGATTTCGTCCGGCGCCGGGCGGACACGTCCGGCGCGCGGAGGGAGAGGGCTAGGGTTTCGGGATCCGGGATTTTCGGGGAGGCTCACATATTTATAGCTAGAGAGAGCTAGGAGAGTCCAAATGGAGCACGGTTTTCGCCCACACGATCGTGATCGAACGACGGAGAGCATGGAGGTGAGTTAGAGGGGTTTAGGGCTGTTTAGAGGGGGGTTTTGCTGCAACACACAAAAGGACTTTGCGGTTACCCGGTTAACCGTTGGAGTACCAAACAACCTCCAAATGGAACGAAACTTGACAGGTGGTCTACCGGTGGTATACCAAGGCCACTTGACAAGACTCGGTCCATTCTGAGAACGTTCAACACCCACTCACGAAAAGAAAACAAGAGGGGTGCGCCAGAGGAGATGGGAGTGCCGGATTGCAAAACGGACAACGGGGAAAATGCTCGGATGCATGAGACGAACACGTATGCAAATGCAATGCACATGATGACATGATATGAGATGCATGACGAAAACAAAATGCAAAACGAAAGACAAAACCCGACCACGAAGGGAATATCACAACACATAGCCAAAAATGGCAAGAGTTGGAGTTACAAATATGGAAAGTTACATCCGGGGTGTTACAGATGGGTAGAAGAAAAGTCCAGGGTGGGTGTGCATGCGAACCTCATTGTAGCGCAAGTCTACAAGAGCCTCGATAGCAGCAAACTGAACCGCCTGAGATGGCGTAGAAGCAAGACCACCCTTAGACGAACGAGTGTAAGCGCCGGATGGGGAACTGTGGTATAGAGTGACCTCAGCATAATACTCATACAATGCACCGGCCAGATGCTCGCGATACACCCGATACTCTGGATCAGCACCCTCTGGATAGAGTCGTCGCCACACGTTCTGAAGCAGGTGCGGCGATGTGCACGGAGCTGGCTCAGGATGGTACAAGATCGGTAATGGTGCCATCTACACTCACAAACCCTACGGTTAGTAATAACAACAATAAGTCATGCATGCAATGCAACAACCAATTCCTATGTCTACCGGCACTCAAACGAAACTATCTACCATTTTACTAACGCACTACTGGTCTAGCGTGTCCTACAATCAGCACGGCTCTGATACCAAGCGTTGTGGCACCCCGGCTCAGAGAAACCGGTTTACCCTACATTGCCAGCCTAGAGATCGAGTCTTCTGGCAATACACAACAACATGGTACAGAAATAACCGCTTTATTGATACTAGCGTGGTACAAAGGTCTGATATTACATCGAGATTCGAGGCCAAGCGGCACACACGGTGCTGCTGGACAATATGTACATTATTTAATGAACATGGCTGGGGCCTCGATTACATGAAACTACGCGGCAGCGGAAGAACGACGTAGTGGAACTCCATGGCACAGGGACACCGACGTGGACACGGCCTAGACACGAGATGCGCTCCGATGCGAATCAACTTGCCTGAAAGCTGGCATGACATGCCAGGTCAGTACATTTAATGTACTTGCAAGCTCACAACAAACATAAGCACGATGACAGACAATATCATGATAATTAATCAAGTTAAATTAATGCAAGAAATTACTACAAATGCAAAGCAACCAAACAGCGCACCGAGTCACACGGACTCGCTTACCGGACGGATACCTCGTAACCAAACGGTGACCACACTGGGGCCACACCTGAAACCAATCACTCATGAACACCTCGAGTGTTCAAGGTTCACCACGAAACAATGCATCACAACAATTACTAGTTTGCAATATTAATTATAAAAGTTGATCCATGGTGTGACTTACTCCCGAGTCTTGCCCATAACTGAGGGCGCGGCTATCGGTAGATTAAATACACTCTGCAGAGGTAGCGCACTTTACCCACACTACGGAATACCTGGCCTCGTACTCCCATTCGGGTGGACCAAAGTATTCCGACGAAACCCTCCCTTTTCCATGCACTCTCCCCGGCCACTCCGACCATCTCCCTCTCAGGGCTAGGTCTTGGGTGGCCCCGTGTCTACCAAAGACACCAACGGCTACCATCGTGGCAAAATGGTCCCAAACGGGGACGAGGTACCATAAAAACAAAACAAGCACACAAGGTTATGTCTGCCTACCGGGCCAGGGTATGCACGCCCATAACCTTCCCTCGCAGGAGGCACCGGTGAGAGCCACGACAAAGGACCGAATCAAGACCTTCCCATTAGGTAAATGTGGTCGCACTGAATTAAAAACCCGATTCAGTGGCACCATGATGTGATCAACATCATATTCAGGTTGAACTTAATCAAGTATTAACTTTCAGAAAAACTTTTTATTACTAACATGGCATCATACCGGAAATCATGCAACTACTCGTCACACAGATCAAGCAACTCTTAAGCATGGATCAAACAAGCAACATAACTATCTTGCAATACTAAGATCAGAAACTTCTCTGGTTATAACTCATTTTTATCTACAAACAACATTTTTATTAGTTCATCATTAGTTGAAAACTATTACTAGCAAAAATAGCTACCATAACTTTCCATAACAAAATATCTAGTGCAAAATCTTACTCTATTTAGCCAAACAATTCTATGAACTCAACCAGAATCTAAAACAAGCATATCAAGCATCATAAAACAACTAGCAATTAACCATATTAATTTATCAAATTTTAAATGCAAATAAATACTCATATTCAAGTAGAAAATCATAGATATTGAAATAACACCATCCAAATGATGTTGTGGCTTGCATTAGTGCAGAGGAGGGTCACACTCCTCCTGGTTAGCTTCAAGGCAAGATCCTCCTTCTGAAAATATTTTAAAACCACAAAAATAAATGTCAAAACACATTCTGAAAATCACCAAATATTCTAGATAGCAAGGAAAAATCCACCTTTTGGTGTGCTGCTAGAGCTTTCTGTAACAAAGACAATGCAAAAAGAATCAAATCATTTGGACTTATGGTTTAGAAATGGTGGCTGGTCAAAGTTTAGTCAACTTTCTGAATTAAATTTGAATAAATAGAAAATCCTGGAGGGAGTGACGTCGAAGGCGTAAAGTGGGAGTGCGCCTCCACTCGTGCCGCTTCGGGCACGAGTGGTGAGGCTGACATTGGGCCCCACCAGTCAGGAGAGAGGGAAGGGGATCGGGATCAGAGGGGAGGCGGTGCTTCGCCGGAGCTCATGCCGGCGACGAGGGGGTTTGGGGCTAGGCTAGAGGGATAGATCAGAAGCGGGGCTCGCGGCGCACCTGCCCGTACCCGTGGCTTGGCGAAAGGTGGACGGAGCTGGTCGCAGTCGAGCTCGCAAGCTTCGGTGGCGGATGGGGTTCACCGGAGAGGTGGAAGACGGTGGCTAGAGGCAGCTCCGAGGGCTTGGTGGGGTCCAGGCAGCTCTAGCGGACCACCAAGGCCCTGCCCAAGCAGCTGCTTGAGCTCAAGAGGCCCTGGAGAGCGGCAGCTAGCCTGCGGGGATCGTCGGAGTCCTCGGGTCGGGGCGACGGCCAGAGGCCTGCCCGACCGGGCTTCTGCTCGTCTACGTGTTCGTGGAGGTGGTGTGGAGTGGTGCGTGGCTAGCAAGGGAGGCGGGGTGGCTTTATATAGCCGGAGCAGAGGGGGGAACGTGTCACCACCGGAGCACTCTGGACACGCGACGAGCGTCGATGAGAGGCTCCAACGCGAGGGGACAGGGTGCAGCATCAACGCCGGTGCTTTCCCACGCTCGCGGACGAGCACAGGAGGCGGTTTGAGACGGGGACAAGCACACACGCGCACTGTGCCGTTTTGGCCGCGACTTGACCGGGCTTGCTGCAGCGGTTCCGGCGTCGGCGAGCACCAGGGAGGGGTCATGGGTGATGGGTCGAGGGTTGTGGCACGTTGCGACAGTCGGAGGTGAGCGCTTGCATGCACACGCGCGAAACAGAACACAAAGCGCCAGCCAGAGCGCGTCGAGACGCTGCCAGGCGTCGTGTCCTCGCGTGGTCACCAAGCTGGCATGGCCAAAACGACGGCCAGGAGCAGCCAAACCTTTTCTACAAGCTCGACCGTGCAGTCCTACGTTTAGTAGAGGTGATGGATCATACCGAGGCCGACCAGACGCGACTCTACCAAGCTGGCAAGTTTCTGGTGACAAACTTGGTCGCCAAGTTTGGCCACCTTCTAGAAGGCCATTAGAGCTAATCTCCTGGGGGTTAGGGTTTCTTAGGAAGGTCTTTAAGCTCAAGAAACTCAAGGCCAAAAGCTCAAGGAAAAATGCACTTGCTGTACAAAGTGCATTTCTGGTCCAGAAGTGAAAAGATTTTCTACAGCAAAAATATTACAAAAAGTGATGCATTATTTTTGCATGGGAAGATGTGCCAAGGTCCTAAGAATATTTAGGAATTATCTCAGATTTTTCTGAGCAAGAAAAATTGAGGTTGCTTTGGAGCACAAAGTTCTGAAATGAGCTTAAGAGAGAAAAATGAATATTTTCCTTTTAGGAAAAATATTCATTTTATTATTTTGGGAATTTGTGGGAGGAATAAAGTAGATAGGTCACTTGGGTGAAAGCCAAGGATATGCCCAAGTTACAAGTCCATTTCAATTGATACAAAAATCCAAATCAAATCAGGGCAAAAACCATGATGAAAACCAAGTCCGGAAAGAGAGAGAAGGCAAGTCCGGTAAAAAGAGAGAAGGCAAAATCCAGGCTGTCACATATATTGAGCGGGAAGGGAGCCAACAACGGCCAATTTGAAAGGGGACAGCTAGTACAGCTTATCCTGACAAAAGCGGTCTTCGCCTGCGAAAGGCTCTGGTGGTGACGCCGTCTTGGGCTCCATGGTGACCTCCGTCCTGCCGTCCTGCCGGTCTTGGTCTCATTGCACTGATATGGAAACCTTTGCTTGATGCCTCGGTACTCTGCGCCTGCACTTGCCTCCTTAGCACCAAAGGGGAAAACAGGACACTGCGCGCGCTGGCGCCCGCCTGATCTTGATCGTCATGGCTCACGTCACGAGAGCCTCGCGAGGTTTGCCCTGCCTTGATTTATCCGCTACTCGCGAGGCATCCTGGTGAGGCCGCTCCTGAGGAGGTCTTGTGTCGTCCGCCTCACGAGGCTTGGCCCCTCTCGAGGGTCTTGAATGCCTTGTTGACGAAGATGGGTCATACTGGCCCGCTAGCTCAGCCACGCCATGGGCCGCAGGCACGCAAGTCTGGGGACCCCTGTTCCCAGAACGCCGAGAGTAGCCCCGGGGCCCAAGGCGCGCTCGGTCTTGGCTTCGAGGCGAAGCCAAGGGTCAAGCGCGGAGCGCCGCGGGCCCCAAAAGCCTGCAGCCTTGGTCGACACGTGGCGGTTGATTGGACGTGGGCGTCTCCACTTCCCCACGCTGCCTTGGAATCCGCCAGGCTATGCGGCCCCCGCAACTTACACAGTTATTCTTCCATCGCCCACGCCTTGCTTCCCCAATCCCTCTGCTTTCTCGAGACCTTGCTCCCCCTCTCCAATCTGACCTGCGCCATGCCCGCTTCGCCGCCATGGCGCCGAAACAAGCAGACAAGGGGAAGAAGCCTCTATCTTTGCCAAGTGCGCCTCCGGCCGTGGAGCCTGCGATCGGCCGATCCTTGGTGCTCAACGACGAGGCCATGGACAAGGTGCGTCCAATGCTCGCTTCCAGCTTCAACGAGTGGGGGGAGACGGTGTCTTGGCCTGCGTCTCGCGCTCGCATTGCCCGGGCGGCCACCGAGATCCCAATCTTCATCGATGCCCTTTGGGCTGGCCTGATTCCTCCTTTCTCCGCCTTCTTCAATGCGGTACTTGAGCATTATCAGATCCACATGCTGCATCTCGACCCTCAATCTGTGACTCTCCTTGCCGTCTTTGCCTTTGTGTGTGAAGCCATGGTGGGCATCGCTCCTTATGTGGCCCTCTTCCGCCATTTCTTCTCATTGCATCTGATTGACCCTCGGCAGCGCTCAGGGTGCGTGAGCTTCCAGGCCGTGGCCGCGACGGCGGGCTCGGGGATCGACTTCGAGCTTCCTCCATCCACGAGCGAGTTTCGGACACGGTGGGTGTTTATCGACGCCGGCGTGCTCAGCCCCCTGCTCCACGCCCCGTCACCGCTTGCCTTTCCTCACTCCGGCAGGGGCCACGAGAGGCTCGCGAGCCCCCGTCTTGCCCCCGTCTGGCATAGGCTGAGGAGGTTGAAGGACCGCGGCGTGACCGCGCCTATGGTGGTGAAGGGTTCATCAAGCGCCGGGTCGCTCCGCTTCAGCGCCATTCTCGCCTGATGTGGACCCTTCTCAGCAGTCAAGACCGTATGAGGTTTCAGGAGTCCGGGCTCCCCCTTGGGACACGGAAAACGGTGCTCGAGGTCCTGAGAGGTGTCCCTTCACAAAACCCTTAAGGTTCGAACACTGGGGTGCGCGTGAAGATTTCCTCCCTACCGATCTACGCCCTAGCTCGTTAAGATCTCGCGAACGGACACGACGAACTCACAACACAAAGACACAAGATTTATACCGGTTCGGGCCACCGTTGTGGTGTAATATCCTACTCCAGTGTGGTGGTGGATGGATTGCCTCTTGGGCTGATGATGAACAGTACAAGGGGAAGAATAGCCTCCTGAGGTTGAGGTGTTCTTGTGCTTGGCGAACTTGTGTGGGTGAGATGCCTCTCAATGAGCTGTTTTTGAGATGCCCTCTACTATGGTAGCTAGTTCTACTTATATAGGCCCTGTTCCTCTCCCAAAATATTGAGCGGGAAGGGAGCCGACAACGGCCAATTTGAAAGGGGACAACTAGTACAGCTTATCCTAACAAAAGAGGTCTTCGCCTGTGAAAGGCTCTGGTGGTGATGCCGTCTTGGGCTCCATGGTGACCTCCGTCCTGCCGTCCTGCTGGTCTTGGTCTCGTTGCACTGATATGGAAACCTTTGCTTGATGCCTCGGTACTCTGCGCCTACGTTTGCCTCCTTAGCACCATAGGGGAAAACACACTGCGCGCGCTGGCGCCCGCCTGATCTTGATCGTCATGGCTCACGTCACGAGAGCCTCGCGAGGTTTGCCCTACCTTGATTTCTCCGCCCCTCGCGAGGCAGCCTGGTGAGGCCGCTCCTGAGAGAGTAATGCATTGAAAAACGCGTGATTCATTAAGTGAAAGACGCTAACCGAATAGTTAGAGATGCCGCAAGCAAAGATCATATAGCCTAATTGACTGCAAGTTAAGGTCTTGTGTCGTCCGCCTCGCGAGTCTTGGCCCCTCGCGAGGGTCTTCAATGCCTTGTTGACGAAGATGGGCCGTACTGGCCCGCTAGCTCAGCCACGCCGTCGGCCGCAGGCAGGCAAGTCTGGGGACCCCAGTTCCCAGAACGCCGACAGTAGCCCCCGGGCCCAAGGCGCGCTCGGGCTTGGCTTCGAGGCGAAGCCAAGGGTCAAGCGCGGAGCGCCGCGGGCCCCAAAAGCCTGCGGCCTTGGTCGACGCGTGGCGGTTGATTGGACGTGGGCATCTCCGCTTCCCCACACTGCCTTGGAATCCGCCGGGCTATGCGGCCCCCGCAACTTACACAGTTATTCTTCCATCGCCCACGCCTTGCTTCCCCAATCCCTCTGCTTTCTCGAGACCTTGCTCCCCCTCTCCAATATGACCTGCGCCCTGCCCGCTTCGCCGCCATGGCGCCGAAACAAGCAGACAAGGGGAAGAAGCCTCTGTCTTTGCCAAGTGCGCCTCCGGCCGTCGAGCCTGCGATCGGCCGATCCTTGGTGCTCAACGATGAGGCCATGGACAAGGTGCGTCCAATGCTCGCTTCCAGCTTCAACGAGTGGGGGAGACGGTGGCTTGGCCTGCGTCTCGCGCTCGCATTGCCTGGGCGGCCACCGAGATCCCAATCTTCATCGATGCCCATTGGGCTGGCCTGATTCCTCCTTTCTCCGCCTTCTTCAACGCGGTAGTTGAGCATTATCCGATCCACATGCTGCATCTCGACCCTCAATCCGTGACTCTCCTTGCCGTCTTTGCCTTTGTGTGTGAAGCCATGGTGGGCATCGCTCCTTCTGTGGCCCTCTTCCGCCATTTCTTCTCATTGCATCTGATTGACCCTCGGCAGCGCTCAGGGTGCGTGAGCTTCCAGGCCGTGACCGCGACGGCGGGCTCGGGGATCGACTTCGAGCTTCCTCCATCCACGAGCGAGTTTCGGACACGGTGGGTGTTTATCGACGCCGGCGTGCTCAGCCCCCTGCTCCACGCCCCGTCATCGCTTGCCGTTCCTCACTCCGGCAGGGGCCACGAGAGGCTCGCGAGCCCCCGTCTTGCCCCCGTCTGGCATAGGCTGAGGAGGTTGAAGGACCGCGGCGTGACCGCGCCTATGGTGGTGAAGGAGTTCATCAAGCGCCGGGTCGCTCCGCTTCAGCGCCATTCTCGCCTGATGTGGACCCTTCTCAGCAGTCAAGACCGTATGAGGTTTCAGGAGTCCAGGCTCCCCCTTGGGACGCGGAAAACGGTGCTCGAGGTCCTGAGAGGTGTCCCTTCACAAAACCCTTAAGGTTCGAACACTGGGGTGCGCGTGAAGATTTCCTCCCTACCGATCTACGCCCTAGCTCGCTAAGATCTCGCGAACAGACACGACGAACTCACAACACAAAGACACAAGATTTATACTGGTTCGGGCCACCGTTGTGGTGTAATACCCTACTCCAGTGTGGTGGTGGATGGATTGCCTCTTGGGCTGATGATGAACAATACAAGGGGAAGAACAGCCTCCTGAGGTTGAGGTGTTCTTGTGCTTGGCGAACTTGTGTGGGTGAGATGCCTCTCAGTGAGCTATTTTTGAGATGCCCTCTACTGTGGTGGCTAGTTCTACTTATATAGGCCCTGGTCCTCTCCCCAAATATTGAGCGGGAAGGGAGCCGACAACGGCCAATTTGAAAGGGGACAGCTAGTACAGCTTATCCTGACAAAAGCGGTATTTGCCTACGAAAGGCTCTGGTGGTGATGCCGTCTTGGGCTCCATGGTGACCTCCGTCCTGCCATCCTGCTGGTCTTGGTCTCATTGCACTGATATGGAAACCTTTGCTTGATGCCTCGGTACTCTGCGTCTGCGCTTGCCTCCTTAGCACCAAAGGGGAAAACAAGACGCTGCGCGCGCTGGCGCCCGCCTGGCGCCCGCATGATCTTGATCGTCATGGCTCACGTCACGAGAGCCTCGCGAGGTTTGCCCTGCCTTGATTTCTCCGCCCCTCGCGAGGCAGCCTAGTGAGGCCGCTCCTGAGGAGGTCTTGTGTCGTTCGCCTCGCGAGGGTCTTGAATGCCTTGTTGACGAAGATGGGCCGTACTGGCCCACTAGCTCAGCCACGCCGTGGGCCGTAGGCAGGCAAGTCTGGGGACCCCCGTTCCCAGAATGCTGACAGTAACCCCGGGGCCCAAGGCACACTCGGGCTTGGCTTCGAGGCAAAGCCAAGGGTCAAGCGCGGAGCGCCGTGGGCCCCAAAAGCCTGCGTCCTTGGTCGACGTGTGGCGGTTCATTGGACGTGGGCGTCTCCTCTTCCCCATGCTGCCTTGGAATCCGCCAGGCTATGCGGCCCCCGCAACTTACACAGTTATTCTTCCATCGCCCACGCCTTGCTTCCCCAGTCCCTCTGCTTTCTCGAGACCTTGCTCCCCCTCTCCAATCTGACCTGTGCCCTGCCCGCTTCGCCGCCATGGCGCCGAAACAAGCAGACAAGGGGAAGAAGCCTCTGTCTTTGCCAAGTGCGCCTCCGTCCGTCGAGCCTGCGGTCGGCCGATCCTTGGTGCTCAACGACGAGGCCATGGACAATGTGCGTCCAATGCTCGCTTCCAGCTTCAACGAGTGGGGGGAGACGGTGGCTTGGCCTGCGTCTCGCGCTCGCATTACCCGGGCGGCCACCGAGATCCCAATCTTCATCGATGCCCTTTGGGCTGGCCTATTCCTCCTTTCTCCGCCTTCTTCAACGCGGTACTTGAGCATTATCAGATCCACATGCTGCACGGCATCGCTCCTTCTGTGGCCCTCTTCCGCCATTTCTTCTCATTGCATCTGATTGACCCTCGGCAACGCTCGGGGTGCGTGAGCTTCCAGGCCGTGGCCGCGACGGCGGGCTCGGGGATCGACTTCGAGCTTCCTCCATCCACGAGCGAGTTTCAGACACGGTGGGTGTTTATCGACGCCGCGTGCTTAGCCCTCTGCTCCACGCCCCATCAGCGCCTGTCGTTCCTCACTCCGGCTAGGGCCACGAGAGGCTCGCGAGCCCCCGTCTTGTCCCCGTATGGCACAGGCTGAGGAGGTTGAAGGACCGCGGCGTGACCGCGCCTATGGTGGTGAAGGGGTTCATCAAGCGTCGGGTTGCTCCGCTTCAGCGCCATTCTCGCCCGATGTGGACCTTGCTCAGCAGTCAGGACCCTATGAGGTTTCAAGAGTCTGGGCTCCCCTTTGGGACGCGGAAAACGGTGCTCGAGGTCCTGACAGGTGTCCCTTCGCTGGATGACTTGCCTGAGAAGAACTGTCTACTGTACCACTGCAAGAACAAGGCTGAATTTGCAGGGAGCATGCCTCCCTTTGACGAGTGGGGACTGCGTCCGGACGGCCTGGTGGGGTCCCGCGAGAACCCTGTCAACGTGGTTCCCTTCCTCGTCGCCGGCGTCGTGCTCATCCCGAATGTGGGTGCAGGGGGACGAGCGTCGCCAGAGGCTGGCGGCACGAGTGCTGATGTGCTGACGCCGCTTGGGGCTCCTGGGGCGTCGTCCTCAGGAACCCGTGATCCTGGGACGTTGGTCGCTGAGACGATGCAGCATGCGGCTCCCGAGGCCGAAACTCCGGATGCCTCGGGAGGTCGTGGTGAGACGGCGCCCGACTGTTCTCCGCAGCCAGGCACTCCTGAAGTTGTTCTCTCGAGCACTTCTCCGGCTACACCCCGTACTGGGCGCCACGTTCAGCGCTTCGGTCGGCTTTGTGTGGACTTCGAGGAACTCCGCAAGAGGAAAGAATCTCCGGGCGGCAGTGGTATCTTCGGGCCATTGAAGCGACGAAAGTACATCGCTGTCGACGAGTAAGTACTGCACCTTGTGATCTCTTGATTGCTGCTTTCCTTCCTGACACTGGCTCTTCAGGACCCCTTCTGCCAGGGCCGTTGAGTCCCCCGAGAAGCAATACCCGCCTTCCTCGGCACCCCCGTCGGCCTTGAGCATCCCGAGCCTGCATGCCGCGCCTGGAGCTGGGCCGGTCGAGGGGGTGTGCTTGCCTCCATGGCGCTTTGAATCTGCAGCTCCGTTGCCCTTCCTCCACGGTCTAGCTTGGAGCTTGGCGGGCGTTCCCTGGACTCCTCCTCTGGTCATGGACAGCAGCTGGTTGGCTTCGGCCTTCAGCTCCTCCTCAAGCAGCGGGCCCCCACTAGCCGGGGCCCCTCGTGAGGTCGGGCCGGCACCTGGAGCGGCACCAGCCCCCAGCCCCCTGCTGAGAGGGGGTGCGCCACTTCACGTCCCTCCTGCAGCCCCCGTGGCGGAGGACGAGGTGGGGCGTGCGTTGGAGCTCGAGCGCGGGCGGAGCATCGTTCGTCATGAGCTCTTCCGGGAGGCGATGGGCGCGATGAGCCGACTCGGTGAAGAACTCGCGGGTGTCGACGTGCGCCTTGAGGCTGAGGGTCTTCGACTGGTGGAGGAACGGCGTAAGCTGAGGGTAGCCATCAACCTTGGCTGCTACCAGCATGATCTGGACAATGCGAAGGTTGAGGCGTCCCTCAAGGTTTCCCGTGAGGCTTGCTCCCGAGCCTTGGAGGAGGCTCGCGAGGCTGACCGCCGTCGCGAGGCTGCGGAGAAGCGCGTGTGTGAGCTCCAAGCCTGTAGTGCGTCCCTCGAGCGTCAAGTGGAGGCGCGCAGAGCTGCCCTTGCGTTGCTGAGGGGGACGCCTGCCGAGGAAGAGGAGGTCCGGAAGCGCGAGGAGGCGTTGGCTCTGGAAGCCGTGGAGCGTAGCCTCGAGCTTGAGCAACTGGAGATGAGGGAGCGTCAAGTTGCCCAAGCGGAAGATGCCGTCGGGGCTCGCGAGGCCAAGGTCCAGGAGGAAGTCGACCATCGGGTGGCCGAGGTTCGCGCGGATCTTGAAGGTTGGCACGACCTGAAGCTGAAGCTTGCGGGAACTGAAGCAGCGGGCAGGACCGCCGCTCTTAGGCCCAGGTTAGATGAGGCGGAGAGGCGTGAGGAGGCCACGGCTGCCACCCTGGTCACGATGCAGGCGGACTTGGCCTCCGCCCGCGCCGAGCTGCTTTCTTTTCAGAAACGGGTTGATGATGCCGAGGCCGTCGCACGGCAGAACAGGGAGGAAGTGCTTCAACGGCGGACGCTGGAGCGCGAGCACGCCCCCATGCTTCAGGACCTCCGGAACAGGGCTAATACCGCCCTGGGCTACATCTGTGACGAGAATGCACCGCACCCCCACTCAAATGACTACGCCAGCCACCTGAACTTCTTCACCAACGTGGTGACGCGCCTGGAAGCCCGGTCCGATAGGGCTCGCCAGCTTGTGGAAGAGAGAAGCCGGGGCCTGCTCGGGCGCGCGTTCTCCCGTGTATTCAGCCATCTTCGGAACTCCTTCCCCGACTTCGACTTCGACGCCGCCATTGCCCCTGTACTGCAGGCCATTCGTGGTGACCTGGCGCGGTGGGTGGAGGACAACGTGGACGCGCTGGTCAGGGCCTTCACTTCCGAAGACGAAGCGGTGGTAGTCGCGGCAGATGAAGGTGACGAGGTCAACGACGGCGATGGAGGCATCGCCGAAGGCGGCGACGATGCCGGCGAAGACAACGACATCGCGAACGACGCGTCCGAAGGCGATGCAGCAAGCGACATATCTGGCTGATCCCGGGTTCCCCTTGCTGTTTATCCTGTAAGCAAAAACTCAGGCGTGGCCCCTAAATATTGTGAGAGCATTTTGAGAGGGGGAGCCCCTCGTGTAAACAAACCGCTGCCTTCATTCTCTTATGTCAAACTGAGTGTGCGCCTTCGCGAAACCGTAAATCTGGCGGCTAGTTCCCATCGTGGCTTACCTTGGTCGGGGCAGGTCGCGAACCGAATCATGAGGTCATGAGCTTTCGGGACTCCTGGAGAGCCCATCAATCCACCCGAGGGGGCCTCGTGAGAGGCAAACACCATCTGTGGCGTCAGCATGCGCGCGCGGCACACATGTGCCCTGCCCAATCCAGCTCGCGAGGGGCTCGCGAGTGAAAGGCGTGGTGCATGAGTCCAAAACAAGGCGAGAACCAGATAACGAGAAATCGCTCTGAACGAGAAAAGGCACCCCCCAGCGAGCATCGATGAAAACTCAACTTCAACTTAAATCCAAATCCAAAGGGCAAGGCTACAGAAAAGGGGTTCAAAGCAAATGGCCGCGTCCGGCACCTAGTCTACTCTTCTTGTCTTCAAGTCTTCTCACCAGCGCGGAGCTAAGTGTTGCCACTAGGCGTGGGAGGGAGCCCCTGAGGCCCGAGGGCGGCTCTCCGGAGACTCCGGGGCGTGTACAGCCCCACTCATTATTACGCGAGAGTGTCACGGGTGGCGATCTTCACAGGCACTGGGCCTTCTTCACAGGTACCGGCCTTGCTTCATATCGCCAGACGAGGGCCCCGCCTTGCGCCGCCCTCGACCACCTTTGAACCGACCGGCAACCAGGATGGCGCAAAGGGGGGAAAGGGGATGCCAGCGGCGCCCTCGGTGACCACGGGTCCTCTGCCGGGGGTAGGCTTTTCAGCACCTCCCCAGCAAAGGGCCTACCTCCGGGGGGGACCTTGCTCCGTGCAACGCGGCGAGGGATCTGGCTCCCGGCTTCTCTCCTGATGCCCCCAGCGCGATCCTCCTGGCGGGAGGGAGGTCGCCGAGCTGGGGCCGCCAGCCGCTGTGGTGACCTGATTCTCCTGCGACCCATGGTTAGCGTAAGCTTGCTCCTGAGGGATTAGTGGTACCTTGTATCTGTTGTCGACGGCACGGCTGGCGGGGCTCTCCGGCGGCTCCTGGAAGGCTTCAACCCCTAATGCCTCCTCCTCCCAACCTGGCCTGAGAAACGAGCCAGGGTCGTCCTCCGGCGTGTACTCCTGGTCCATCATGCGGGGCACATAGGCTTCCGGGGCCGTTACCCCAAACACCTCGCCGTAGTGCCCCACACTCCACGTCGCCCGGCCCAGCGCGGCGTCCGGAGGATGATAGCGCGACACCTCACTGGGGCCATGGGGGGCAATGCTCGTGCCCATGCTCATCGGAGGCGGCATGGGGGCAACGGGGGCCTCGGCGCCGCCGGCCGTCCTGGTGTTGATGAAGCCCTCAGGCGCACCCGAGGCCGCGTGGTTGCGGCGAGGCCCACCGTGAGATCCCGTAGTGGCCTGAGAAGGAAGCAGATAGCAGAAGGGCGGCGCTCCCGATGCCGCCGCATCCAGCAGCTCGGCAACGCGTTCCAGCAGTGCATCCCGGTCGCTCTCCATCAGTCGGCACCGCAGCAACTCCCGCGCCACCGTGAGCGCGGCTCGCATGTTCGCCTGCTCCCGCCGTGTTTGCGGCGCCGTTGCTGCGGTGTGGCTTGCGGCCCTCGCAGCGGCTCGCGCTTGTCGTGGAGTGAGGGTGGACGGCGCCCCGCCACGCCGCCCGTGCCCTACGGCATTAGGCGGCGCTCGGGCCACCTGGAGCGCGGGGTTGAGGTCTTCATGGGTAGGTGGCGCCGCCCGGGCTGGCCAGGCTGCCCAGCGGTCGGAGTCGGCCCTCGAGTCGCCGGACATCGGGGCCGCGGAGCGTCGGCGGGTCGATTGGCGGGGAAGAGGCTCCGGCGCACCCCTACCTGGCGCGCCAAATGTCGGATCATGGGTTCCGGTAGAACCCTTAAGGTTCGAACACTGGGGTGCGCGCGAAAATTTCCTCCCAACCGATCTACGCCCTAGCTCGCTAAGATCTCGCGGACAGACTCGACGAACTCACAACACAAAGGCACAAGATTTATACTGGTTCGGGCCACCGTTGAGGTGTAATACCCTACTCCAGTGTGGTGGTGGATGGATTGCCTCTTGGGCTGATGATGAACAGTACAAGGGGAAGAACAGCCTCCTGAGGTTAAGGTGTTCTTGTGCTTGGCGAACTTGTGTGGGTGAGATGCCTCTCAATGAGCTGTTTTTGAGATGCCCTCTACTATGGTGGCTAGTTCTACTTATATAGGCCCTGGTCCTCTCCCCAAATATTGAGCGGGAAGGGAGCCAACAACGGCCAATTTGAAAGGGGACAGCTAGTACAGCTTATCCTGACAAAAGCGGTCTTCGCCTGCGAAAGGCTCTGGTGGTGACGCCGTCTTGGGCTCCATGGTGACCTCCGTCCTGCCGTCCTGCCGGTCTTGGTCTCATTGCACTGATATGGAAACCTTTGCTTGATGCCTCGGTACTCTGCGCCTGCACTTGCCTCCTTAGCACCAAAGGGGAAAACAGGACACTGCGCGCGCTGGCGCCCGCCTGATCTTGATCGTCATGGCTCACGTCACGAGAGCCTCGCGAGGTTTGCCCTGCCTTGATTTATCCGCTACTCGCGAGGCATCCTGGTGAGGCCGCTCCTGAGGAGGTCTTGTGTCATCCGCCTCGCGAGGCTTGGCCCCTCGTGAGGGTCTTGAATGCCTTCTTGACGAAGATGGGTCGTACTGGTCCGCTAGCTCAGCCACGCCATGGGCCGCGGGCAGGCAAGTCTAGGGACCCCCGTTCCCAGAACGCCGATAGGGTCCCTTTTCACTTTCCCCCCTTGCCTCCTCATCTCTGTCTTCTACCTCGCATCGCCTCAGCGCCCGAGCTCTGCTGCCGCCGCCGACCTTTGCCACCGCCTTGACAACGGCCGCTGCATCAACCTGAATTGACCAGTGTTCGTCTGCGCACCTCCGCTGTTCAATAGCTCTGGTGAGTTCTCCTCCTTCCTTTTCCCATAGATCCCATTAGGGTTTCCACGAGTTTGTCGGAGTTCATCTTCGCTCTTCACTGTAGCTTGTGATTTTTGATTCAAACTTGGTACCCCTCCTGCGCGGCGGTAGTCGTGGTACTCATTTTTGCTATTAGAGCATCTCCTTTTGTGTAAGAAATCCAATCTGGACACATGAACTGCTCAAGTACTGCAATTTAGGTCTAGATATTTTCCGTTATCTGAAGCGCCGTAGATCCAAAATCATAGCATCAATCTGTGAAATCTATTTTTCCAACACTTAGCAATTTTTCCATTCTCAGATCTGTAAATCAATAATTGTGTGGGCGGCTTAACTTAGAAATCGTAACCCACCAGGTACCATTAGTCCCCTCTTAAGCCGCCAATAGCTCATCTTTATAACTTCAATGCCATCCTCCGGGCAAAGGCATGGCAAGCGGATCTTGATCCTGAAGATTTGGCCAATGGCTGCCCTAGCGTTAAAGAAGACGGAACTTCCTTCAGTGCTAATGACTTTGCAGAAATAGCAAGAGCAATGCGCCCCTTAGCGGGTAAGCTGGCTGATGAAACCAATCTTGCCACATACCAGGCGGCTTATGACGCTGAGAACAAGAAAATGAAAGCACCGGTTCACCAGCCAACGGACCTCATCCCGCCGATTTGTAAGCATACCTTCGGTCCTGGCATTGATCCATCAAACCTTATTGATGATGAAGTTGTGTTTAGAGCGTTGACCGGTATCAACTGGGCTACGCCTGACTTCCATCTGATGGATAAGCAAGGAGCTGAAGATGAAGAAGAGGTGCAGGATGACCCGGATGCTTCAACCCGCCAACAGTCATGAGCCGGTTTATTAAGCAGAATACTTTGCTGTGTTGACATATCCAAAACACTTATTCTCGTTGGGCCATTAGATGCCTTGTAATAGGCTAGTTAAACCCTTGATCTGTCGTGCCATCGTGCATGTTTTGTTTACACAACACTGATGATCTGCCAATTGAAGATCTGCCACTTATGCTCATGATTTCATCAAATATGTATACCAGATTTATTATTTTACCTGCACACAAACAAATCACAAGTGCCCCGTGACATTTGCTCACACTGCCGGTTTATCATACATGTGCAGTAAGGGGTAATAAAGATTGAGCGTACAATGCCCTGTTCAATTGATGTATACTGCTGTCTTACAACGCCGTATGCAGGAAGGGGTACTGTCCCAAAACTTAGAGCACAACGCTTCCAAGTATAAAAATATCATACACGGGCGACTTATAGTCCAAAGCTCGGCCGGGTTAATAAACTCCGGATAGATTCATATATGAACCATAAGGCATCATAGCCCTCATTGGTTTTCAACCATGTATTAACATGTCAAAAGAGATGAACCTCAAGAAACGCTCAAATCAAATATAAATCAAAAGACAAAAAACAAGGCTTTCACGGGCTGCCAAACCTTCAAGTCAAGTGCTTTCAAAGGGTCGCACAGCCGCTGAGTTAAACCTTCATGCAACCTTATAAGTCGGGCCTCACATGACCAGTCGTTGTCTTAACTTTGACAAGTTCAGGGTCTGTATAAGATTGACTGTCAAAAGTACGGCGAGTCATTCCAGTCAATCTGGGCAGAGTGGCAGACTTAAAAAGACAGGATAACCCAGGTTTTTAGGTGAATACACCTGGCTTCCAAACCTATTACCAGGGTCATAAAAACTCTTGTTCGTTGAACAAAGAGCCCCCAAGTAATATTTCATTCCAGGCGTACAAGCCAGATCAATAGGGTAATCATAGCTATGCTCAATGAGCAGGAAGCCCCCAAGTATTTTGCAATCATGGCGTACAAACCTGATCAAAAGGGTAATCATAGCTATGCTCAAGGAGCAGGAAGCCCCCAAGTGACCATATAAAGTGACAATAAAGACTCATTATTCTCAAAAATGAAACGACAGAGGCCCTGAATTATCAGGGATGCCAGCTTTATTATATTCATCATAATATATACATTGTCAAAATATGTACATCACAAGAGCCGGTGGCTCAAGTATAGTAAGGCCGAAGATGAGCAATATTCCACGGCCGGTGGTTTCCTCCTCCGACGTGCGTGAGTCCTTGTGGCCTCGAACATCGATAAGGTAGTATGACCCATTTTTCATATTTTTGCTGACCACAAAGGGCCCTTCCCAAGGCGGGGATAGTTTGTGCATATCAGTTTGATCCTAGATAAGCCGGAGCACCAAGTCGCCTTCTTGAAAGGTTCTGGTTTTAACCCGGCGGCTGTGATAACAGCGCAGATCTTGCTGGTAAATCGCCAAACGAGCCACCGCAAGGTCACACTCTTCATCCAATAGGTCAAGTGCATCCTGATGTGCTTTTTCATTATCAGCTTCACCATAAGCCGCCACACGGGGCGAGTCGTGACAGATGTCACTAGCGAGAACCGCCTCTGCTCCGTAAAGCATGAAGAAAGGCGTGTAACCCGTAGATCTGTTGGGGGTAGTATTGGTACTCCATAACACTGAGGGCAACTCTTCCACCCAACAACCCGACGTCCTCTGCAAAGGAACCATAAGCCGGGGCTTCATGCCTCTCAAAATCTCTTGATTGGCTCTCTCAGCTTGACCATTGGACTGGGGGTGAGCCAATGATGATACATCAAGTCGAATATGCTCTCGTTGACAAAACTCTTTCATAGCACCCTTGGACAGATTAGTGCCATTATCAGTTATAATGCTATGGGGAAAGCCAAAACGGAAAATCACCTTTTTGATGAATTGAACCACTGTCGCCGCGTCACACTTACTAACCGGCTCTGCTTCAACCCACTTTGTAAACTTGTCAACCGCCACCAAAAGGTGGGTCTTTTTATCCTTGGACCTTTTGAAAGGCCCAACCATATCAAGGCCCAGACTGCAAACGGCCAAGCAATTGGAATCATCCTCAATTCCTGAGCCAGCACATGAGCTCGTCGTGAAAATTTCTGACAACCATCACATTTACTGACCAAATCTTCTACATCAGCATGAGCCGTCAGCCAATAAAATCCCTGACGGAAAGCTTTGGCTACGAGAGAATTAGAGCCGGCATGATGACCACAATCTCCTTCATGAATCTCTCGCAAAATCTCACAGCGTTCCTCAGGAGAAACGTAACGTTGAAACGCCCCTGTGACACTGCGATGATGCAACTCTCCATTGACAATAGTCATTGACTTAGACCGCCGGGTTATCTGCCTGGCCAAAGTTTCATCCTCAAGTAACTCGCCCTGGGTCATATAAGCCAAATATGGGACTGTCCAATCAGGATGGAGCGACCCGACCCAAAATCGGTCAAGTCTCTGTGTAGTTGTACCATCCCAAGATCATGCTGGCACACACAGTACAGTGATGAAAAGATTCAAAGTTCAATCACACCTGAATTTATTACACGATTCTCATATCGAGTCTTTATTACATCATAATAAATTCGGCCGAAGGCCAACTCATGAGAAATAAACTAAATAAAGCTGCGGAAGCGTAGACGAATAGCGAGTCCATCCGACTCCATAGGGCAATCGTCAAGCATGGATCGTAGCCTCACTCTTGGTCGGAAAACTCCTCTGCAACATAAGACGTTGCAGCCGTGTAGGTCAGCATTTTGAATATGCCGGCAAGTCACAAAGAAAGACAATAATAACAATGCTAATGCTATATGCAATTTGGCTGTGGGGCTCTAAGTTTTATGTTTTTGCGAAAAAGCCAGTTTTTCCCTACAACAAAGGACTTGCTTGCAATTACTACAAAATGTTGGTTGTTATTGAGATGGTTCCGCCAACCAATGTCTCATTCCCAATTATTAAATAACCCCTCAATTAGTTTATTAAGTTCGGTGTTGAGATTTCCGAAATACTCCAATTCCAGAGGCTCATTTGTCCGTAACCGGGGACACGGCTAATCGATTAGGTTGTTACTCTGCAGAGTCTTGTGCACTTTACCCGCAAGAATCGTTCCCTCCTTTATGTCTTCGCACTGCCTGGTGTTTGAAGACGGGACGAACGAAACAGGGTCTTCCGTAGAGTTTCTCTGGGCACTGCCGGTGCCCATCCATGTCCTACCGTTCTTCTACATCTGCTGGCACCGTCCGTCCAGAGTCACGCCTAAGGTCAACCCAGCCAGAGCCCATAATGGCTTGCGGCTGCACAGGTAAGCTTCCGGTCAAGGTGTATCCATCCGTCTCTTCGTGGCTGGGTGAAGCTTTCCGCAAGATGTCATGGCGCTTCTCCATGCATCCCGGCCATCCGCTGGTTTCTCCAGGGTGCCCGTCAACCGTCCTCCACCCAGTAGTGAATTTGAAGTCCATCTTGAGCTTGAAGTCATGGGGTTGTCATCATCTTGACTCTCACATCTCCCTTATGAATCTCTCAACCAACCCCGTCTACGAGCATAGCAAAATGAACTACATCGTCCCGGGCAATGGTAACAAGGATAATTGGGTTCATCCTACCTCATGGTACTACTCAAGAACATAACTTAAAATTCTCCTACTGCATGCATGGTGGGGAAGGATAATTCTAATGCAACAAAATCATAGGTATTGTAAAACATGATCAAATGAGTTGCCTGGTGACGGTCTTCGAAAGCTAGCGACTCGTAATAGCAGGCTTCGCACTCCGGAAATTCTATCGAAGCAACCAATAATCATATAAGCATACAAACATGCAATCACATTAACATAACAGCAAGCTAACATAAATCACACAAAAGCAATCAAACCAAAACCAAAGAAAACTCGAAGAACTCCAAGCCAACAACTAGCAAGAAAATAAAATAAACATTTTCTTTTCTGTAAATAAAAGTTCACACTCTATAACTGCAGAAACTAATCTAAAATAAATTATAACATAGGTAAAACTAAAATCTTAAATTAACTAGAACAACAGAAAACAGCAGTAAGCTAAAAAAAAGCTTGTTTTTGCATAAAAACTATTTTTAATAAAGACTAAAAACACCCAAATAAAATCCTACTGCTAGGCAAGGTCAAAACAAAAACAGTGACAAAAAGAAACGCCTAAAAATAATAATTCTAACTCAATTTATAGTAGAAATACTAATCTGACTAAAACTAATATAAAACTACTTTTATAAACTTAAACATGGCCGAAACAATTTTCTACAGAAACTATAGGAAATTTTTAAACTAACAAAAAAAGAATCAACTAAAAACATTAAATAACCTAAGAGATATAGATTTTAGAAAATTGGAACTATTCTGTTAAAAACAGAAACGAAAATTAAACAAAAAAACAACTAAGGCGCTAACGGGCCGAAACAGTGAGCGTTCTAAAACTAAACAGCGCACATGCGTTGAATAGGCTAGTACGCGTACGGGTTAATAATAAAAAAACCGATCGGGCCGGTCTACACTAAACTGTAACTAAACCAGAAATAAGCCGTAAACTAAACCGTACAAAACCGATCTAGTACAAATAAACCTAACCCTTCGCTAGTCTAATCTAGGCCCTAGATTAACGATCTAACGGTGGAGGGGGCTCGGGCTTACAGCGGACGGCGGCGACGGACGGAGACGACGGCGGCGACTCGGGCGATGGCGGTGCGGCGGCTCCGGTCGTCGGGGAGGAAGGAGGTGGCGTCGGGGCGATGCGGCGGAGCTTAGGGAAGTCGGGGGAGGGGTCGCTGGAGCTCGGAGACGACGGAGGCGATGGAGACGTGCTCGGGTGAGCTCCTGCTCCGGCGGGCGGCGGTCGAGCTCGGAGCGACGGCTTCGGCGGTTCCTGGGTGACGATAGGATGTCAAAGAGGTGCGGAACGAACAGGCGGTTCGGGTGGTGTAGCTTGGAAGCAAGGGGGGTGCTCACCGGTGGTAGAAGCGGCGGCGAACCGAGGCGGTGGCGGTGAGATGCGTTTGGCGAGGGCGCGAGCTACGGGTGGAGTTGAGCTTAGGGTTTTAGGGGGATCGAGAAAGGAGGCCGAGGGGTTTATATAGGGCATAAGCGTGGGCGAGGGGTCGACTCGGGATCGTGATCCCGTGGAACTCGGACGCGGCGGCGGCGTCAAACGCGCTCTGGCGCGGTGTTGTGGGCGAGGGGTTAGGGATAGGGTGGGGCCGACGGGTCAGTGAGGGAGAGGGAGATCGAGAGAGAGGGAGAGCGATCGGGCGGCCGATCGGAACAGGGGTCGGCGCGGTGCGGCGTGAGCAGGCCAGCTCGGCGCTGGTGGGCTGCGGCTCGGGCGTCGGCTGGGCCGGTTGGCCTGGCTCGTGCTTGGGTCTTTTCCTTTTTTTTGAATTACGTCAGAGAGAGAAAACTAAAATAAGAGAAAACTATAATATTTTTATATAGGACATATATACTAATAAACGCAGAAAAATAAATCCTACAACGTGAACATTTTTCCAGAGGCAAAACAGAAACTAAAAAATATATTTTCTATAAATTCCAAATAAAATTCTGAATTCAAACCTTTTGGCATTAATTTCTTCTGACATTTTGGAGTGTCATGTTAGCTCCTCTCATACTTTTGATCAAGTATTTGTCAGGGATATTTGAAGTAAATGTTCAAATGCCAAGTTGAATCCAATTCAAACAAAACTCAAATGCCTCTGAAAAATTTCAAATGCCACTCAATTCAAACAAATTGCATAGATGCTTAGCTAATAATTGTAAAACATTCCAAATTGAAAATTTGGGATGTTACAAACCTACCCACCTTAAGATGAATCTCGCCCTCGAGATTCGGGTTGGCTAGCAAATAGGTGCGGGTGGTCTCGGCGGAGATCTTCTTCTCGCTCCCAGGTGGCTTCCTCCTCGGAATGATGACTCCACAGAACCTTGCAAAACTTGATGATCTTGCTGCGGGTAACTCTGTTCGCAGTCTCGAGAATTCTGACGGGTTTCTCCTCATAAGTCAGATCATTGTCAAGTTGTATGGCCTCTAGGGGCACTGTGTCTCTCAAAGGAATATCGGCCATCTCAGCATGGCATTTCTTCAGCTGGGAAACATGGAAGACATCGTGAACTCCTGACAATCCTTCTGGCAATTCCAGCTTGTATGCAACTTCTCCTCTGCGTTCGAGGATTTTGTATGGGCCTATGAACCTGGGTGCTAACTTTCCTTTAACACCGAACCTCTTGATTCCTCGAAGTGGGGACACACGGAGATATGCTCGGTCTCCAACTTCATACGTTATCTCCTTGCGTTTACTGTCGGCATAACTCTTCTGTCTCGACTGAGCTATCTTGAGTCTATCTCGAATCAACTTGACCTTCTCTTCGGAGTCTCTGATAAGATCGGGACCAAAAAGTTTTCGGTCTCCAACACCATCCCACAGCAATGGTGTTCTACACCTCCTTCCGTATAGAGCTTCGAAAGGGGCCATCTTCAGACTAGTCTGGTAGATGTTGTTGTACGAGAACTCTGCGTATGGCAGATTGTCATCCCAGCTAGATCCATAGTCTAGCGCGCAAGCTCTCAACATG
Source organism: Triticum aestivum (assembly GCF_018294505.1). NCBI lineage: Eukaryota > Viridiplantae > Streptophyta > Magnoliopsida > Poales > Poaceae > Triticum > Triticum aestivum. Next base: position 164,301,249 of record NC_057799.1, on the reverse strand, counting down.
TCCTCCAGAATCTGGTTGACTCTCTCGGTCTGTCCATCTGTCTGCGGATGAAAAGCTGTACTGAACTCCAGCCTCGTACCCAAAGTTTCATGCAACTGATTCCAAAACTTTGAGGTAAATTGCGTTCCTCTATCTGACACGATACTCCTCGGAACTCCATGCAGACATACGATCCTGGTCATGTATATCTTGGCTAACTTAGCGCTGGTATATGTGGTCTTCACGGGAATGAAATGAGCTACCTTGGTCAAGCGATCAACCACTACCCAGATAGAATCATAACCTGAACGGGTCCTCGGTAATCCTGTGATAAAATCCATTCCAAGTTTTTCCCATTTCCACTCGGGTATCGGCAAAGGTTGAAGTAACCCTGCCGGCTTCTGATGTTCCGCCTTTACTCGCTGACAAACATCGCATACTGCTACGTACTCGGCAATATCCTTCTTCATACCTGTCCACCAGAAACTTTCCTTCAAATCCAGATACATCTTGGTGTTGCCTGGGTGAATCGAGTACGGTGAATCATGGGCCTCCTGAAGAATTAACTTCCTGACCTCTGGGTCATTAGGCACATAGATGCGATCCTCAAACCATAAAGTTCCGTGCTCATCTTCACGAAAACCTTTAGCCTTTCCGTTACTCATCTTTTCCTTTATCTCTGCAATTTCCTTGTCTGTCTTCTGGGCTTCACGGATTCTTTCGGTCAGAGTGGACTGTATATCCAAGGTGGCGACAAATCCTCTCGGTACTATCTCCAGTCGGAGCTCTCTGAGATCGTCGGCTAATTCCTGAGGTAATCCTCCAGCTATGAGGGTGTTCACATAACTTTTACGGCTCAAGGCATCTGCTACAACATTTGCCTTCCCTGGGTGATAATGCAATCTCATGTCATAGTCCTTGATCAATTCAAGCCATCTCCTCTGCCTGAGGTTCAACTCCTTCTGCGTGAAAATATACTTCAAGCTCTTATGATCCGTGTAAACATCACAACTATTTCCGACAAGGAAATGTCTCCAGGTCTTGAGTGCGTGCACTACGGCTGCTAACTCCAAATCGTGTGTGGCATAATTCATCTCGTGAGGTCGTAGCTGTCTGGAGGTATAAGCTACAACTTTTCCTTCCTGCATGAGCACTCCTCCGAGTCCTTGACGAGAAGCATCACAATATACCTGGTAATCCTTGTGTATGTCCGGCAAAATGAGCACTGGGGCTGTAACCAGACGTTTCTTCAGCTCCTGAAAACTGGCTTCACAATCCTCGGTCCAAATGTACTTGGCTTCCTTCTTCAACAGCTCAGTCATGGGCTTGGCAATCTTGGAGAAATTCTCAATAAACCTCCGATAATATCCTGCGAGTCCGAGAAAACTGCGGATCTCCTTGACTGAGGTGGGGGACTGCCAGTTGGTGACCGATTCGACCTTGGTGGGGTCGACTGCTATTCCTTCTCCTGAAATAACATGTCCGAGGAATCCGACTTCCTTCAGCCAAAATTCACATTTGCTGAACTTGGCATATAACTGATGTTCTCGGAGTTTCTCCAGAACTAGACGCAGATGTTCCTTATGCTCTTCCTCGCTCTTGGAGAAAACCAATATGTCATCGATGAACACCACGACAAACTTGTCCAGATATTCCATAAATACCTTGTTCATCATGCTCATGAAATACGCAGGGGCATTAGTCAATCCGAATGACATGACGGTATACTCATATAAACCATACCTGGTGGTGAAAGCTGTTTTGGGTATATCCTGTTCACGAATCTTCAACTGATGATACCCTGATCGAAGATCGATCTTGGAGAATACCTTGGCTCCAACTAGCTGATCAAATAAATCATTAATCATCGGCAGAGGGTACTTGTTCTTGATGGTCACATCGTTCAATGAACGATAATCCACAACCATTCTCAGGGTTCCATCCTTCTTCTCTACCAAAAGAACTGGGGCTCCCCAAGGTGACGAGCTTGGCCGAATATATCCCTTCTCCAATAGCTCCTTAATTTGCTTCTTGATCTCTTCCAAATCATTCGGGGGCATCCGATAGGGTCTCTTGGATATTGGGGCTGTGCCGGGCAATAACTCAATCAAAAACTCAATGTCTCTGTCCGGTGGCATTCCTGGTAATTCCTCTGGAAACACATCGGGAAAATCTTGCACTACGGGCACTTCCTCCTGAACAACACCCGTGAGGGAATTCACCCGATTCTTCATCGGTGTGCGTCTGGATACATACTTGATCCTCTTCTGCTCCGGGGTGGTGAGCAAAATCGTCTTGCGGGCACAGTCGATGTTTCCTTCAAACTTGGTCAACCAATCCATGCCTAGGATTACGTCCAATCCCTGGGATTCCAATACTATGAGGTCTGCGGGAAAATCATGATTTCCAATGCTGAGGGTCGAATGACAGCCTAAGCCTGCCGTCATCTCTCCTCCTGGGGAAGTGACCTGAAGCGGGGTTCTAAGGGTTCTAGTGGGCAACCCGTACTTTTCCACAACTACCCTTGATATGAATGAATGCGTTGCACCGGAATCAAAGAGTACCAATACTGGATGTGAATTTAATAAAAACTTACCAACCACAGTGTCTGGCTGATCATAGACGTCCTCCACGTCAAGGTGATTCACCTGAGCACGAGGAAAAGGGTTGGGCTTCTTTGCTGAGCTTCCATTGCCGTTGCCGTTTCCATTCCTCTGCTTGGCCTCCGGACAATCGGTGGCATAGTGTCCTGTCTTCTGGCACTTGAAACAGGTGATATGACTCAGATCCTTCTGAGCCGGAGCAGGACGGTGCTGGTTGCCATTGCCTCCATTGCCTGACTTGGAGTTGTTGTCGTGGTTGCGATTGTTCCCATTCCCTCCATGGTTATGTCCTCCATGATTATGTCCTCCATGGGTGTGATGGGTATGTCCTCCCGAGTATGGGGCATAGCGGGGCTTCTGCTGAGCTCCGGAGTTGTACTTTCCCTGGCCATATTTCCGCTTGCGGCTATCAATCTGCTGCTGCTTGCCTTCAAGTATGGTGGCCTTGTCTACCAGCTCCTGGTAGTTGTTGAAGGTAGCCACCATTAGCTGCATTCCTAGCTCATCATTGAGTCCCTCGAGAAACTTCTCTTGCTTTGCGGCATCTGTGGCCACATCATCTGGGGCATAGCGAGATAATTTGCTGAACTCATCCACGTACTGCCCCACAGTACGGTTCCCCTGGCGTAAGTTGCGGAACTCACGCTTCTTCAGACTCATGGCTCCAGCTGAGACATGAGCGGTGCGGAAAGCCTGCTGGAACTGATCCCATGTCATGGTGGCGACCGGATAAGTGGCGGTGTAGTTCTCCCACCAAGAGGCTGCAGGTCCATCAAGCTGATGTGCGGCAAAGCGCACCTTCTCTGCATCTGTGCACCCAGCAGTGGCTAACTCCCTTCCGACCTTGCGGAGCCAATCATCGGCCACAATCGGCTCAGTGCTGCTAGAGAACACTGGCGGATTCAGCCTTAGGAAGCGGGTCAAGTTGTCAACAGGGGGTGGTGGCGGTGGATTGTTGTTGTTGTTGTTGTTGTTCTGGTTCTGGATGAGCATCTGCATCAGGGCATTCTGCTGCTGGATCAGCTGGGTGAGCTCCGGCGGAAAGTTGAAACCGGGGTCACGTCTCGGAGGCATCTGGTGTTTTGGAGTGGATGAGAAATTAGAATAGAACAAGGGTCTAATGAGAAAATAGCACTACCCATATGAATGCACAATCATAATCACACCAATCATTTATTCATTCATCTCAAACAAAGTTCCATCTCGGATTACAAAATCTTGCGACTAATCGAAAATAACGGCCTAACTGATCGACGAAAAGAAAATAATATAACATGGCGGTCGACTAAATGTCTTCATTAATTATCCTTGCGTCCTCCGGTGCGGCGTCCTCTGGTGCGTCGTCCTCTGGTGCGGCGTCTCCTCTTGCGGCTTCCTTCGGTGGAGCTCTCTTCATAATCCTGGTCATTGCTCACGAGGGGTCCATCATCTCCACTCGGAAAAAGGTCTTCTCCCAGGTCCATCTTCTCCTCCAGTGTGGCAATATATTTATCCCGGTCCTCGATTCTATCCATAAAATCCTTGACTTCTTCTTCATGTTCAAGGAAGTCCGCGCGTGCCTTCTCCTCCAGTTCCAGTTCACGGAACAACAGCCTCCTGTGTACCTTCGAGTTTCGGCGCGTCTGGATTTCCCGGTTCCTGATGAGACTCTCCAAGTCTTGGACATATGAAAGAATGGAGTCGTCCTCTACGGTACGGATGATATCTCCATTCCTAGCTCTGCGAGAAATCATGGCGAGGTCTGATGGGTCGAGCTCGGCCCTGTACTCTTCTCGGAGATGTCCAAGTGCACGATAAATCGCCATGTCTCTTCCGAGGATCCAAGTGAAATCGGTAAACTCAAAGTCAATGGGCTCTGAATGTCCTCCGAAGGTCCTCCCTGGAATGTGCACCTTAATCCTGTAGCGGGTATCCGTCGGAAGTGCATTGGTAGGCTTCCCGGTGATTGAGGGCAGAGCAATCTTCAGCTTCTTCACGATCTGAACCAGCTTCTTGCCGAGAAGCATCGTCTCATCTGGCTGGCAAAACTCCGGTAGCAGAACTGGGGTGAACTCGGCGGCCATCTAGAATGTTGAAAATCGGAGAGAAGTCAGAAATGAACAGGGGAGAATTACGGAATGATAAGGACATAAAATAAAATAGTCTCTTCCTATGGCTTTCCGATCCTAGGGGTTACGTCCTACGGTCAGCGTGTGCTCTGAATACCATCTCTGTAGCGACCCGACCCGAAATCGGTCAAGTCTCTGTGTAGCTGTACCATCCCAAGATCATGCTGGCACACACAGTACATTGATGAAAAGATTCAAAGTTCAATCACACCTGAATTTATTACACGATTCTCATATCGAGTCTTTATTACATCATAATAAATTCGGCCGAAGGCCAACTCATGAGAAATAAACTAAATAAAGCTGCGGAAGCGTAGACGAATAGCGAGTCCATCCGACTCCATAGGGAAATCGCCAAGCGTGGATCGTAGCCTCACTCTTGGTCGGAAAACTCCTCTGCAACATAAGACGTTGCAGCCGTGTAGGTCAGCATTTTGAATATGCCGGCAAGTCATAGAGAGAACAACAATAATAATGCTAACACTATATGCAATTTGGCTGTGGGGCTCTAAGTTTTATGTTTTTGCGAAAAAGCCAGTTTTTCCCTACAACAAAGGACTTGCTTGCAATTACTACAAAATGTTGGTTGTTATTGAGATGGTTCCGCCAACCAATGTCTCATTCCCAATTATTAAATAACCCCTCAATTAATTTATTAAGTTCGGTGTTGAGATTTCCGAAATACTCCACTTCCAGAGGCTCATTTGTCCGTAACCGGGGACACGGCTAATCGATTAGGTTTCTACTCTGTAGAGTCTTGTGCACTTTACCCGCAAGAATCGTTCCCTCCTTTATGTCCTCGCACTGCCTGGTGTTTGAAGACGGGACGAACGAAACAGGGTCTTCCGTAGAGATTCTATGGGCATTGCCGGTGCCCATCCATGTCCTACCGTTCTTCTACATCTGCTGGCACCGTCCGTCCAGAGTCACGCCTAAGGTCAACCCAGCCAGAGCCCATAATGGCTTGCGGTTGCACAGGTAAGCTTCCGGTCAAGGTGTATCCATCCGTCTCTTCGTTGCTGGGTGAAGCTTTCTGCAAGATGTCATGGCGCTTCTCCATGCATCCCGGCCATCCGCTGGTTTCTCCAGGGTGCCCGTCAACCGTCCTCCACCCAGTAGTGAATTTGAAGTCCATCTTGAGCTTGAAGTCATGGGGTTGTCATCATCTTGACTCTCACATCTCCCTTATGAATCTCTCAACCAACCCCGTCTACGAGCATAGCAAAATAAACTACATCGTCCCGGGCAATGGTAACAAGGGGAATTGGGTTCATCCTACCTCATGATACTACTCAAGAACATAACTAAAATTCTCCTACTGCATGCATGGTGGGGAGGAATAATTCTAATGCAACAAAATCATAGGTATTGTAAAACATGATCAAATGACTTGCCTGGCTGACGGTCTTCGAAAGCTAGCGACTCGTAATAGCAGGCTTCGCACTCCGGAAATTCTATCGAAGCAAACAATAATCATATAAGCATACAAACATGCAATCGCATTAACATAACAGCAAGCTAACATAAATCACACAAAAGCAATCAAACCAAAACCAAAGAAAACTCGAAGAACTCCAAGCCAACAACTAGCAAGAAAATAAAATAAACATTTTCTTTTTCTGTAAATAAAAGTTCACGTTCTAAACTACAGAAACTAATCTAAAATAAATTATAACAGAGGTAAAATAAAATTTTAAAATAACTAGAACAACAGAAAACAGCAGCAAGCTAAAAAAACTAGAAAAGCTTGTTTTCGCGTAAAAACTATTTTTAATAAAGACTAAAAATACCCAAATAAAATCCTACTGCTAGGCAAGGTCAAAACAAAGCAGTTACAAAAAGAATCACTAAAAAATTAATCCTAGCTCAATTTATAGCAGAAATACTAATCTGACTAAAACTAATATAAACAATTTTTAAAAAACTAAAACATGGCCGAATCTATTTTCTACAGAAACTATAGGAAATTTTTAAACTAACAAAAAAAGAATCAACTAAAAACATTAAATAACCTAAGAGATATAGATTTTACAAAATTGGAACTATTCTGTTAAAAACAGAAACGAAAATTAAATAAAAAACAACTAAGGCGCTAACGGGCCGAAATAGTGAGCGCTCTAATACTATCTAACGCGCCATGCGTTAATAGCTATACGCTACGGGTAAAAAAAAACCGATCGGCCGGTCTAACTAAACCAGGAACTAAACCGAAATACCAAACTAAACTAAACCGATCAGAAAATAACCTAACCCTTCGCGGATCTAATCTAAGCCTAATAACGATCCAACGGTGGAGGGGGCTCGGGCTTACAGCGGACGGCGGCGACGGACGGAGACGAGGCGGCGACTCGGGCGATGCGGTGCGGCGGCTCCGGTCGTCGGGGAGAAGGAGGTGGCGTCGGGCGATGCGGCGGAGCGAGGGGAGTCGGGGTGGGTCGTGGAGCTCGGGACGACGGAGGCGAGGGACGGCTCGGTGAGCTCTGCTCCGGCGGGCGGCGGCGAGCTCGGGACGGCTTCGGCGGTTCCTGGGACGATAGGATGTCAAAGAGGTGCGGAACGAAGGGGTTCGGGTGGTGTAGCTTGGAAGCAAGGGGGATGCTCACCGGTGGCAGAGCGGCGGCGAACCGAGGCGGCGGCGGCGAGATGCGTTTGGCGAGGGCGCGAGCTACGGGGGATTGAGCTTAGGGTTTTAGGGGGTCGAGAGAGGAGGCCGAGGGTTTATATAGGGCATAAGCGTGGGCGAGGGGCGACTCGGGATCGATCCCGAGAAGATCGAACGCGGCGGCGGCGTCGCGCTCTGGCGCGGTGCGTGGGCGAGGGGAGGAAGGGGTGGGGCGACGCGGTCAGTGAGAGAGAGGGAGAGGGGAGCGATCGGGCGCCGACGAAGGGGTCGGCGCGGTGCGGCGGGCGGCCGGCTGGCGCTGGTGGGCTGCGGCTCGGCGTGCCTGGCTGGGCCGTTGGCCTGGCTCGCGCCTGGGTCTTTTCCTTTTTTTGAATTACACGAGAGAGAAAACTAAATAGAGAAACCTATAATATTTTTATATAGGACATATATATATAATAAAATCAGAAAAATAAATCCTACAACGTGAACATTTTTCAGAGGCAAAACAGAAACTAAAAAATTATGTAAATTCCAAATAAAATTCAAATTTGAATTCAAACCTTTTGGCATTAATTTCTTCTGACATTTTGAAGTGTCATGTTAGCTCCTCTCATACTTTTGATCAAGTATTTGTCAGGGATATTTGAAGTAAATGTCCAAATGCCAAGTTGAATCCAATTCAAACAAAACTCAAATGCCTCTGAAAAATTTCAAATGCCACTCAATTCAAACAAAATGCATAGATGCTTAGCAAATAATTGTAAAACATTCCAAATTGAAAATTTGGGATGTTACACGGGAATAACATGAAGAGTTGCCACCAATTGTGCTTCTGGGTCAGGAATAGCTAGATCTTCCTTTGTAGGCAATTTTACTGAAGGGTTATGCAAAATATCCAGGAAAGTGTTAGGTGGCACCGGCTTACGCTGGGACCCTAACCGGCTCAAAGCATCAGCCGCCTCATTTTTCCTATGATCAACATGTTCAACTTGATAACCTTTGAAGTGACCAGCGATAGCATCAACCTCTCGGCGATAAGCCGCCATGAGTGGATCCTTGGAATCCCAAGTGCCAGAAACTTGCTGAGCTACCAGATCCGAGTCGCCGAAACACCTCACCCGGCTTAAGTTCATCTCCTTAGCCATCCGAAGACCATGGAGCAAGGCCTCATACTCAGCTGCATTATTAGTACAAGGGAACATCAACCGGAGAACGTAAGAAAAATTATCACCTCGTGGGGAAGTCAAAACAACTCCAGCCCCCGAGCCCTCCAACTGCCTGGATCCATCAAAGTGAATAGTCCAATATGTGTTATCCGGCTTCTCCTCAGGCATCTGCAGCTTTGTCCAATCTTTATGAAATCCACAAGTGCTTGAGACTTGATGGCTGTTCGAGGCATATACTTCAAACCATGAGGTCCAAGCTCAATGGCCCACTTGGCTATCCGACCTGCGGCTTCTCTGTTTTGAATAATATCCCCTAAAGGAGCAGAACTAACCACAGTGATGGGATGACCCGGAAAATATTGCTTGAGCTTTCGACTAGCCATGAACACCCCATATACAAGCTTCTGCCAATGCGGATACCTCTGCTTGGACTCAATAAGCACCTCACTGATGTAGTAAACCGGCCGCTGAACTGGATGCTCCTTGCATGATTCCTTCCTTTCCACCACAATGGCTATGCTAACAGCTCAGCTATTGGTAGCCACATATAACAACAAAGGCTCTTTATCAATGGGAGCAGCAAGAACCGGCGGCTCAGCCAATTGTTTCTTCAAGGCCTCAAATGCCTGATCAACAGCATCACTCCAGACAAGGTGATATGTCTTCTTCATCATCTGGTACAGAGGGATAGCCTTCTCACCCAACCGGCTTATGAACCAGCTTAAGGCCGCAATACGACCTGCCAAACGCTGAACATCATTGATACACGCTGGTTTAGCCAGAGAGATGATAGCCTTTATTTTCTCCGGGTTAGCTTCAATACCCCGTTCTAAAACCAGAAAACCCAAGAGCTTGCCTGCTGGCACACCAAAGACACACTTGGCCGGGTTAAGCATCATCTTGTAAACCTGGAGATTGTCGAAGGTCTCCTTCAAATCATCTATCAGGGTCTCCTTCTTCCTGGACTTCACCACAATATCATCCACATAAGCATGAACATTACGCCCGATTTGATTATGAAGGCAATTCTGCACACACTGCTGGTAAGTCGCCTGGGCACTCTTGAGGCCAAAAGGCATAGACACATAACATTAGGCTCCAAAGGGGGTGATAAAGTTGTCTTCTCCTGGTCCTTAACTGCCATCTTGATCTGATGATAACCAGAATAAGCATCCAAAAAACTCAAACGCTCACAACCCGCCGTTGCATCAATAATCTGATCAATACGGGGGAGAGCAAAGGGATCAGCCGGACAGGCTTTGTTTAAGTTCATGTAATCCACACACATACGCCAGGTGCCATTTTTCTTAAGTACCAGCACCGGGTTAGCCAACCACTCGGGATGAAACACTTCAACGATAAACCCAGCCGCCAAGAGCCGGGCCACTTCTTCACCAATAGCCTTGCGCCTCTCTTCATTGAAACGGCGAAGGAATTGCTTGACCGGCTTAAACTTTGGATCAATATTGAGAGTGTGCTCAGCGAGTTCCCTCGGTACACCTGGCATGTCTGAAGGCTTCCATGCAAAGATGTCCTGGTTCTCACGGATGAACCCGATGAGCGCGCTTTCCTGTTTTGGATCCAGATTAGCACTGATGTTGAACTGCTTGGATGAATCGCTAGGAACGAAGTCAACTAGCTTAGTGTCATCGGCCGACTTAAAATTCAACAAGGGGTCGTGCTTTGTGGTTGGCTTCTTCAAGGACGTCATATCCGCCGGGTCAACATTATCTTTGTAAATTTTCAATTCCTCTGTTGCACAAACAGGCTCAGCGTAAGCAGCATCGCCTTCTTCACACTCCAAGGCTATCTTGCGACTTCCATGCACTGTGATAGTGCCCTTGTGACCCGGCATCTTAAGCTTCAAATAAACATAACAAGGCCTTGCCATGAACTTAGCATAAGTCGGCCGCCCAAACAGAGCATGATAAGGGCTCTTGATTTTAACCACTTCGAAAGTCAACGTCTCAGATCTAGAATCATACTCATATCAAACGCAACCTCCAAAGATATATTGTCCACTGGATATGCCGACTTACCAGGCACCACACCGTGAAAAACAGTGTTCGGCGGCTTAAGATTTTTATCAGTTAACCCCATGCGACGGAAGGTGTCATAATAGAGGATATTGATGCTACTGCCTCCATCCATGAGCACTTTAGTGAATTTGTATCCTCCAACCTGAGTTGCCACCACCAAAGCCAAGTGACCCGGGTTATCAACCCGGGGCGGGTGATCCTCACGGCTCCAGAGAATAGGGTGTTCAGACCATCGCAAGTAACGGGGGATTGCCGGCTCAACCGCGTTTATTACCCTTTTATGGAGCTTTTGATCCCGCTTACACATACTCGTGGTGAAGACATGATACTCCCCACTATTCAACTGCTTTGGATTACTCCGATAACCAGATTGTTGTTGCTGATTCCCTTGACCAGACTGTTGATTAAAGCCACCCTGATTGCCTTGGCTCTGGAAACCGGAATTATAACCGCCACCACCATAACCCGGATCATGAGAGCCGGGTCCTGAGCCGCCGTCCAGCCCATGATTGTTCTGGAAAAAATTTGAATTTCTGTACTCCCTCATAATGAAGCAATCCTTCCAGAGGTGAGCGTCCGGCTTTTCCCGTGTACCATGCTTTGGGCAGGGCTGATTCATCATCTCCTCAAGATTGAACCTCCAAACCGAGGAGGTGGCTTTCCCTTACGACGCTGACCATTATTCTGTGTATTGGTGTTAGCCACAAAATCCAAACTACTATCAGCTTTGCGCTTACCATTGCCCCCCTGATTCGCTGGGTTATGCTGCTGCCCTTTGGTGTTGCTACTCTTCTTTCCCTTACCCGGCCTTTCATCATCCAAGTTGGGGTCCTTGGTACTATCAGAGTCAGCATACTTGACCAGAGCCGCCATTAGATCCCCCATGTCACTGCAGTGGCGTTTGAGCCGTCCTAATTTCTGCTTAAGGGGCATGAAACGACAATTCTTCTCCAACATTAGAACTGCTGAACCGGCATTGATATGATCCGATGAGTGCAGGATGGCCGAGACCCGGCGCACCCAATGGGTTGTTGATTCGCCCTCTTCTTGGACACGGGAGTCCAAATCCATGATAGACATAGGATGCTTGCACGTGTCTTTAAAGTTCTGGATAAATCGGGCTTTTAACTCGGTCCATGATCCAATGGAATTGGCAGGCAGCCCTTTCAACCAAGTACGGGCCATCCCATCCAACATCATAGTGAAATATTTAGCACATGCAGCATCGCCAACATCCAGCAGCTCCATTGCCATCTCGTAACTTTCGACCCAAGCTTCAGGGGGTTGATCTGCTGTGTAGTTAGGCACCTTACGAGGACCCTTGAAATCCTTGGGCAAACGCTCGTTACGCAGAGCCGGCACTAAACATGGCACACCCAAGGTTCTAGAGGTCACGCCTGCCTCCACCGAAGTTGTCGGATACGCTGGAGAATGTTGATGAGCCGCTTGCTGAGCCGCCAGCTAGGCCTCCCGACGTGCTCTGCCTGATCCACCAGAGTCTGAGCATTGGCACCACTGCGCGTCGGGTCATGTCCACTAGGCTGGTTACGGCGCTGCTCACTGCTTGAAACCGCCGGTGAGTCAATGTGCCTGCTGTAACTCCGGCTTGGACGAGGGGTTGAGTGAATTCGTCCATGACTATAAGAATAAGCCACCTGCTGAGCCACGGCTGTCTGAAGAAGCTCCCTGGCCCGCCATGTCTCTACCGCCGTTGGAGACTCGCCTTCAACTGGTAGAGCCGCCAATCACGATGCCGCAGCAATCATATTGTCCAAAGGGTTAGAGTAATGACCCGGTGGCGTCAAAACATGCTGAGGCAGGGTATTATTCACACGTGGAGAGCCCATCGTGCGTGGCTGAACCAGCGCTCCAGCCCCAGGCGCTTCAACCGTCCAGTTTAGCACCGACGGGTCACTGGTCCCTGCTCCAGGCGTGTTGAAGAGGTTCCTCGGCTCATAAACCGGGGGTAGATGGCTCTGGTGTCTCCTCCTCATAACCTCGTTTGAAGCATTCTGATCAAACGTGAGCCGGAAGGAATCCGCTTGGATCCGTTGTGCCTGAGCATCCAAAACAACCCATTCTGCAGCCATCCTAGCGTTCTCAGCCGCCAGCTCTTCCTTTGCTTGAGCTATCTCATCTCGCAGCTTAGCCACATTCACCTTGTGTTGTTCCTGGTTTTCCGAGGTTACTTCCACCCCCATCAGAGTCTCCAGAGCCTCTAACAATTCGGTGAGAACTTGAGCCGGCGGGCGCGCTGAGCCGCTAGCACCAGCCGCCGCCGCAGCCATCAAACTGGAGGTCATAGCCATGGCAGTTGTTGAACTAAGTGCCGGTTGTGTGCCAGCCATGAAGATCGCAACCCTGTTCGGCGGCTCGTAGGGGTCCGGAATACTGTCACCATCGGAATAGCCCCCAAGCCGGCCGTCTTGCAGTTGATACAATGAATTGGTCTTGCCCGTGGACGACTCACCATCAGAATAGATGGCCGTCTCACCGCCAGACACAGATCCATCTTCAATTTCCACCCCATGGCTAAATCCAACAAAGGTGTGCTTCACGGCGGGTTGAACCTGGGCGGGTCGTGCATGCTGAGCCGTCTCGATGATGTCGGTGTAGGTGTCCGGCTCAGGGCTCGGTTCGCCGATCTTGCCGATGAAGACGTGGATTCCGCCGAAGGGGACCCGGTACCCGTACTCAATTGAGCCGGCCTCGGGGCCCCAGCCTGCATTGTCAATGTAGAGCTTGCCTCTACGACTCTTGGTCATCTGGCCCACAGCGTATCCCTTGATCCCTTTGAAGCTGCCCTTCAAGAACTCGAAACCACCATGCGCTGGCCCCACGGTGGGCGCCAACTGTCGTGGAATTGTCACGGCAGATGTCCTAGCAGAAGGACTTAGTCATGGAGCCATCGCAACTAGGTTAGCATAAAGGGTTAAAAGGGACAAATGACACAAAGAGTTTATACTGGTTTGGCCCCTTGCGGTGAAGGTAAAGGCCTAATCAAGTTTGAGGTGGTATTGCTTAGGTTTCGATTACCATGGAGCGAATACACTTGACCTAGCTTTCGATCTCTTGTTTCTTGCCCTAAACCGCCGCCGGGTCGTCCCTTTATATACACAGGTAGACGCCTAGCGGCTCATAGAGTCCCGGCCAGCTCATACACAACGTGTCCGGCTCGGTGACTAATTACACTTGCCTTACAATACAAGTTATACATACATGGCGGTTCATCCTCCTGGGCCTTAAATCACCTCTGGGCCTTGGGCCGTCATCCGGCTCGTATGATCCGCCATCTTCATTGGTAAGCCATCAGTGGTATAACCTGGCCCCTCCTGGGCGGTTTATACCCAATAGTTATATCCCCAACAGGATGGATAAGACAATTCCCGAGCTCTTCGCAATGCTAAACGCTGCGGAGGTAGAAATCAAGAAGGAGCATCAAGTGTTGATGGTTAACAAGACCACTAGTTTCAAGAAAGAAGGCAAAGGGAAGAAGGGGAACTTCAAGAAGAATGGCAAGCAAGTCGCTGCTCAAGTGAAGAAGCCCAAGTCAGGACCTAAGCATAAAACTGAGTGCTTCTACTGCAAAGGGACTGGTCACTGGAAGCGGAACTGCCCCAAGTATTTGGCGGATAAGAAGGATGGCAAGGTGAACAAAGGTATATGCGATATACATGTTATCGATGTGTACCTTACTGATGCTCATAGTAGCGCCTAGGTATTTGATACTGGTTCTGTTGCTCATATTTGCAAGTCGAAATAGGGGCTACAGATTAAACGAAGATTGGCTAAGGACGAGGTGACGATGCGCGTGGGAAATGGTTCCAAAGTCGATGTGATCGCCGTCAGCACGCTACCTCTACATCTACCGTCGAGATTAGTTTTAGACCTAAATAATTGTTATTTGGTGCCAGCGTTGAGCATGAACATTATATCTGGATCTTGTTTGATGCGAGACGGTTATTCGTTTAAATCCGAGAATAATGGTTGTTCTATTTATATGAGTAATATCTTTTATGGTCATGCACCCTTGATGAGTGGTCTATTTTTGTTGAATCTCGATTGTAGTGATACACATATTCATAATATTGAAGCCAAAAGATGCAAGGTTAATAATGATGTGCAACTTATTCGTGGTACTGCCGTTTAGGTCATATTGGTGTAAAGCGCATGAAGAAACTCCATGCTGATGGGCTTTTGGAATCACTTGATTATGAATCACTTGATGCTTGCGAACCATGCCTCATGGGCAAGATGACTAAGACTCTGTTCTCCGGAACAATGGAGCAAGCAACTGACTTATTGGAAATAATACATACTGATGTATGCGGTCCGATGAGTGTTGAGGCTCGCGGCGGGTGTCGTTGTTTTCTGACCTTCACAGATGATTTGAGCAGATATGGGTATATCTACTTGATGAAACATAAGTCTGAAACATTTGAAAAGTTCAAAGAATTTCAGACTGAAGTGGAAAATCATCATAACAAGAAAATATAGTTTCTACGATCTGATCGTGGAGGTGAATATTTGAGTCATGAGTTTGGTCTTCATTTGAAACAATGTGGAATAGTTTCACAACTCACGCCACCTGGAACACCGCAGCGTAATGGTGTGTCCAAATGTCGTAACCGTAGTTTATTAGATATGGTGCGATCTATGATGTCTCTTACTAATTTACTGCTATCGTTTTGGGGTTATGCTTTAGAGACGGTTGCATTCACGTTAAATAGGGCACCATCTAAATCCGTTGAGACGACACCATATGACCTGTGGTTTGGCAAGAAACCCAAGTTGTTGTTTCTTAAAGTTTGGGGTTGCGATGCTTATGTGAAAAAGCTTCAACCTGATAAGCTCGAACCCAAATCGGAGAAATGTGTCTTCATAGGATACCCAAAAGTGAAAGCACAAGTGCTCCCTGGGTGATTTTGGTCATTAATGTCAACATATCTCTTGTTGGACTAATGCTTCTATCTAGTATGTTTCAGATGAGTTCAACAATGGAGTGGCATGGACTAGAGGATGTGGAACCCTTCAAGATGCTGAGGACAAAGGATTGGCTCAAGCTCAAAGCTCAGGACTCTACATTTCTATTTTAGTGGTCCAAGATCACATTGAGTCCATAGGAATGCCAATACTATTAAGAGGGGATGAGGTGTTGCTTAATGGCTTGCTTGCTCAAAGTGCTTAGTGATATGCTCCAAAGCCCTCAACCACTTTCTCATATCCTTATATGTCCCAAACCTAAAAGTCAAACTCGGACCCACCGATTCTTTCTATCCGGCGCCACCGAGTTATCTTGACATAGCCACTGCCAGAAACCCTAATCAGTTCGGTCTCACCGATGGGATCTCGGTCTCACTGAGATGGGCTTGCAAACTCTCTGTTGTCTGTTGCAATGATTTCGGTCCCGCCGAAATTTGCAACTGGCCCCACCGAGTTTGCTTGGCCAACACTCTGTTTCACTTATTACCCAAATCGGTCCCACCGAGTCTGAGTAATTGGTCAAACCGAGTTTTGGATTTACCCTAACCCTAGCACATCGGTCCCACCGAGTTGATCCAGTCGGTCCCACCGAAACACCTAACGGTCACATTATGAACCAAGTCGGTCTGACCGAGTTCTCTGAATCGGTCCCACCGAGTTTGGTGATTTGTGTGTAACGGTTAGATTTTGTGTGGAGGCTATATATACCCCTCCACCCACTCTTCATTCGTGGAGAGAGCCATCAGAACATGCCTACACTTCCAATACATATTTTCTGAGAGAGAACCACCTACACTTGTGTTGAGGTCAAGATATTCCATTCCAACCACATAAATCTTGATCTCTAGCCTTCCCCAAGTTGCTTTCCACTCAAATCTTCTTTCCACCAAATCCAATCCTATGAGAGAGAGTTGAGTGTTGGGGAGACTATCATTTGAAGCACAAGAGCAAGGAGTTCATCATCAACACACCATTTGTTACTTCTTGGAGAGTGGTGTCTCCTAGATTGGCTAGGTGTCACTTGGGAGCCTCCGTCAAGATTGTGGAGTTGAACCAAGGAGTTTGTAAGGGCAAGGAGATCGCCTACTTCGTGAAGATCTACCCTAGTGAGGCAAGTCCTTCGTGGGCGACGGCCATGGTGGGATAGACAAGGTTGCTTCTTCGTGGACCCTTCAGTGGGTGGAGCCCTCCGTGGACTCGCGCAACCGTTACCCTTCGTGGGTTGAAGTCTCCATCAACGTGGATGTACGATAGCACCACCTATCGGAACCACGAATAAAAAATCTTCGTGTCTCCAAATTGCGTTTGCAAACTCCAATCCCTTCTCTTTACATTCTTGCAACTTGCATGCTTTACTTTCCGCTGCTCATATACTCTTGTATCTTGCATGCTTGCTTGATATGTATTGTGAATGTTTAAACTTGTGCTAAAACTCCACATCAACTTAAGAGAAATTAAAAACTGTAACTTTTCTTGATTAGAGTCTATTCACCCCCCCCCCTCTACACACCTCTTCTCGATCCTTTCAATTGGTATCAGAGCCTTGGTCTCCATTGCCTTGGTTTAAACACCTTTGGAGGAAGATGGATGTGTCTACTTTGGGGAGTCTTAGACGTAGAGTGCCTATTCTTGATGGAGAGTTTTTCTATGAGTGGAAAAATGAAATGCTTGAGATTTTCAATGAATATCATTTGAACAAGTACATTACTAGCCCTTGTGCACCTCATATTGATCCTTTGCATCCCACACCCGAAGAGGATCTTGACATGATTCGCAATCTTAGAACTATCAATCTTATCATTAGAGGATTGCCCAAAAATTTGATTGCTAGTTTGCCTACTCTTGATTGTGCCTATACTATATGGAGATTTCTTGAGGAACGATTTCCAAATTATTCCTTGAAAAATTTAGACGAAATTCTCCATAAGTCTATTGCCTTGAGTAAGATGAATTCTAGTGATCCTAGCTTTGGTGATTGTCTATTTGAGCTTACCAATCTCATGCGTGCCAAAGGAGATGTTGGAATCATTAGCAATATCATTTCCGAAGCTATTAGAATTCATAAAGATAACCATAGAAATGATCATTTATCTAATGAATTACCCTCTCTAGGAGTTGATCAATCACAAGATGATGTTGAACATGGATACTATGATGAGGATGATGATAGTGACTATGATCTTGATGATGCGATGAGACACTTTGGTCTTATGGCAAATCTTCGCGGCTACATGGCTGGAGGAAAGGAATGGGTCCTTGATAGTGGATGTACTGATCATATGACCGGAGATAAAGATATGTTCCGTGAGCTTGCTGAAAACGACGGCCCTCGAAAGTATGTCACTTTTGGTGATAACTCAAAGGGTAAGGTGGTTGGCCTCGGTAAGGTGGCCATCTCACATGATAGCTCCATACAAAATGTCATGCTCGTTGAATCTCTTGGGTACAATTTACTTTCAGTATCTAGACTTGCTGATTTCGGTTTCAATGTCCTATTTACTGAGGTAGATTGCCAAGTGTTTCGAAGAGACAATCATAAAATGGTCTTTACCGGTATACGTAGAGGTGATCTTTACATTGTTGATTTCACTAAAAAGGCTCAACCTAGAACTTGCTTAATTGCTAAATCTTCTAAAGGCTGGTTGTGGCATAGAAGGCTAGGTCATGTGGGCATGCGAAATCTTGATAAGCTTATTAAAGGTGATCATATCCTTGGAGTAAAAGATGTCATATTTGACAAGGATAGACTTTGTAGTGCTTGTCAGGCAGGAAAACAGGTTGGAGGAAGTCATCGCGCGAAGAACATCATGACCACGAGAAGACCACTCGAGCTACTTCACATGGATCTCTTTGGTCCCAATGCCTACAAGAGTCTCGGTGGTAACTCATTTGGTCTAGTCATAGTTGATGATTTTTCAAGATTTACGTGGGTGTTCTTTCTTGATGACAAATCGCAGGTCCAAAAGATCTTCAAAAACTTCGCTAGGAAGGCCCAAAATCAATTTGACGTGAAGATCAAGAAGGTTCGGAGCGACAACGGAACGGAGTTCAAGAACGCAAATGTGGATACCTTTCTTGACGAAGAAGGGATTTCACACGAGTTCTCGGCTACGTACACGCCTCAACAAAATGGAGTTGTTGAGAGAAAGAACCGGACTCTTATTGAGATGGCAAGAACGATGCTTGATGAGTACAAGACTCCAAAACACTTTTGGGCGGAAGCGGTTGAGACAGCTTGTCATGCAACAAATCGCTTGTATCTTCACAAGCTACTCGGCAAGACGGCATACGAGCTCCTCACCGGTAACAAACCCCAAGTTGGATACTTTCGAGTATTTGGCTCAAAGTGCTACATTCTTGATAAGCATCGTCGTTCTAAATTTGCTCCTAAATCTCATGAAGGTTTCCTACTTGGTTATGGCTCAAACTCTCACACTTACCGTGTCTACAACAATTTCACCCGAAAGGTTGAAGAGACGGTAGATGTGAAGTTTGATGAATCTAACGGCTCGCAAGTAGAGCAATTGCCAATTGATGTAGGAGACAAAGACCCTTCGGAAGCAATCCAAGACTTGTCTATTGGCAAGATTCGTCCAACGGAGGTGAAGGAGAGTACCTCGTCCGTCCAAGTGGAAGCTTCTACCTCACGACAAGGTGAACCAAGAATTGATACGGAAGCATCCACAAGTGGGACACACCAAGACGAAGAAAACGAGGAAGTACACCAAGATGAACATCAACAACCTCCTTCTCCACCACGACAAGAGAATGACAACGTCAACAATGAAGAAGACCAAGAAGAAGAACAAGATGAAGAGGATGTTCCACCCCGAGCCAAGCCAAAGCTTCCACGAGTTCGAGCAAGAATCGCCAAAGACCATCCCGTCGAGCAAATCTACAATGATATCCAAACCGGGAGAATCACTCGCTCTAAAACTCGTTTGGCTAACTTTTGTGAACATTACTCGTTCATCTCTAGCATTGAACCTATGAAGGTTGAAGAAGCATTGGAAGATCCGGATTGGATAAACGCTATGCATGAAGAGCTACACAACTTTGAGAGAAACCAGGTGTGGACATTGGTCGAGAAGCCCGACAACAACCACAACATCATTGGTACCAAATGGGTGTTTCGCAACAAGCAAGATGAAGATGGTCAAGTCGTCCGCAACAAAGCACGCCTAGTCGCCCAAGGCTACACTCAAGTCGAAGGTATGGACTATGGTGAGACATATGCTCCCGTTGCTAGACTTGAGTCCATTCGCATCTTACTTGCTTATGCTAATCACCATGATATCACCTTGTACCAAATGGACATTAAAAGTGCTTTTCTAAATGGTGAAATTGAGGAGGAAGTTTATGTTAAGCAACCTCCCGGCTTTGTCAATCCTAAGAAACCTAATCATGTTTACAAACTTCACAAAGCCCTTTATGGTCTTAAACAAGCTCCTAGAGCGTGGTATAAATGCTTGACCAAGTTCCTTATTGAAAAAGGCTTTGAAATTGGAAAAATTGATTCTACTCTTTTCACTAAAAGGGTTAATGGAGAACTATTTGTGTGCCAAATTTATGTTGATGATATTATATTTGGTTCGACTAACCCTCATTTTAGTGAGAAGTTTGGAAAGCTAATGTCGGAGAAGTTTGAGATGTCTATGATGAGTGAACTCAAATTCTTTCTTGGTTTGCAAATCAAGCAAACTAAGGAAGGTACCTTTGTTTCTCAAACAAAGTACACCAAGGACTTATTCAAGAAGTTCAATATGCAAGAATGCAAAGGTATGTCTACACCCATGCCTACTAGTGGACATCTTGACTTGACTAAGGACGGTGAACCCGTTGATCAAAAAGTTTACCGCTCTATGTTTGGTTCATTGTTATATCTATGTGCCTCTCATCTTGATGTTATGCTAAGTGTGTGCATGTTTGCACGATATCAAGCGGCCCCTAAAGAGTGTCATCTTAAGGCTGTGAAAAGGATAGTGAGATACTTAATACACACACCAAATTTTGGCATTTGGTATCCTAAGAGGTCTTCTTTCGATCTTGTTGGTTACTCCGATTCGGACTATGCCGGAGACAAGGTTGATAGAAAGTCCACTTCGGGTACTTGTCAATTTCTTGGTAGATCTCTTGTGTTTGGGTCATCCAAGAAACAAAACTCGGTATCCTTATCCACCGCCGAAGCGGAATACATTGCCGCTGGTTCATGTTGTGCTCAATTACTTTGGATGACCCAAACTCTTAAAGATTATGGGATATATGTGAAACATGTTCCATTGCTTTGTGACAATGAAAGTGCTATTAAGATTGCTCACAATCCCGTGCAACATTCTCGAACTAAGCATATTGAAGTTCGTCATCATTTCATTCGAGATCATGTTGCCAAAGGGGGCATTGATCTTAAGCATGTTCGCACCGATAAGCAATTAGCGGATATATTCACCAAACCGCTTGATGAGAAAGTCTTTTGCCGTTTGAGAGGTGAATTGAACATCATTGATGCTTCAAACTTGGAGTAGGAACTCCATTTGGATACATGCAAGGCATGAGCCTTTGACTAATCCTTGATATTCTTTCATGATGCTATCTATATGTCTTGGATATTCTTGCACCCTTGCATGCTATCTAACCCTTGTAGGTACTTGGATGAATCTAAATCCATGAAATTGCAACTCACTCATATCTTGAGCAATTTCTACATCACCAAGTCTCTACACAATGGTGGTTGAAGACAAGGAAGCACAAAACCCTTCAAATATATCCTTTGACAAATTCTATGTTAAATTTTATGATTGTCATTTTGGATACACAAGTGCTCTTCCTTGCAAAACTAACCCATGTAGGTAGATGAACTCAAATTCCAAGTGGTGCTCCCAACTCTCGATGAGCTACATCAACCTTGAGCAACCCACACAAGTTCAACTACATGATCAAGATCAACACCATCACCCAAGGTACGTTAATCCATCTTAGAGAAGCTTTACTCCAAATCATGGGGCAAATCAACTCAACAAGATGAGAATACATCAAGTTGCTTAAACAAAAAATGGTAACCCCATTTTGAGCTTAAACGATGAGTATGACCTATGATCAAGTGCCCTCACTTGACTCCTATGTCAGTATACTCTAACATAGGTGACTTTGTCACCGCCCAATTCTAGATGAAGTTCTCTTGTGTTTCTCCGTGTTCTTGCATTTGTCTCATGCATATTTGTTTCCCCTTTCAAAAAAAAACTTCATCTAGATCTTTTTATTTCTTCCTGTTCTGCATTTTCTGCATCAAATTCCTTGCAAATCCTTGTGAGATCTTAAGTGCCTAGTGAGCTGAGGTGACAAGTGTTTTCTCTGTGATGGACTCGGTCACACCGGTTTGTTTCTTTCGGTTCAACCGAATTCTCTCGGTGCCACCGAAGCACACAACTCGGTGCTACCGATTTCACTACAGGAAAGACAGCTTGCCACTTATTCCTGCATTCATTTCTGCTCCAGCTCCACTCAATGACTCTTGTCCTCTACCAGCATCATATTCGACTTGCTACTTTGCTTTGAGACTCAAGGACCAAACCCTTTTGAAATAAAAATCCAGAAGAGCCCTTCTTGGAAATTGATGTCAAAGGGGGAGAGAGAGATTACATCAAAGCTTAAGCTTAATCATTCCTATAGGGGGAGAGAATACTCAGGGGGAGAGTGTAAGAAACCCCAGATGCTTGGTGTTCAAGAGGAGAGAAGTCACATGTCTTTAAGAGGGGAAAGACATGTTCATATTTGATTGTTTGCATTAGCTCTATTTTCTTTTCTTTGCTCTGATTTTCTGTTCCCTATCTTCTCCCAATATCCCATGCAAGATTCAGGGGGAGCAAGACATCTAAGGGAAGGAAATCCTCTGAATTCATTGCACATCTTTACCTTTGGGGACATGTCTATATCCAATAGAGTACTCAGTACTCACTCTCTACATGTCATCCCAGTCTTGGTACTCTTGTGGTTTCTTTTGTTTGCTCTGGCTAGTAGATGTATCTGTGTTATCTAACCTTGTTTACTCAGGTTCATTCTTTCCTAAGCCAACTCAAGACCACAAGGTAAGTATATGCATCACAGTCATGTGTATGAGGATCTCTTGCTGTTGTACATACTGTTTGCAAGAAGGACTCATGAGCATGAAGGTACATTTCCTATATTCACATCATTTGCTCTGATGCATATAGCCAAGATACATGTAACACATGGCTTACTCTGTCATGCTTATGCATTCACATGCTCCTATGTTCCATATTTACATGATTGCATACATATAGGGGGAGCCTATGCATGTTACATGTCTTTCCAAAGCTTTACTTGTTGTTCTCTATATCTTTATCTAAAGCTTTGATGTATGTTGTCATCAATTACCAAAAAGGGGGAGATTGAAAGCACAAGTGCTCCCTGGGTGATTTTGGTAATTAATGTCAACATATCTCTTGTTGGACTAATGCTTCTACCTAGTATGTTTCAGATAAGTTCAACAATGGAGTGGCATGGACTAGAGGATGTGGAACCCCTTCAAGATGCTGAAGACAAAGGATTGGCTCAAGCTCAAAGCTCAGGACTCTACATTTTCTATTTTAGTGATCCAAGATCACATTGAGTCCATAGGAAAGCCAATACTATTAAGAGGGGATGAGGTGTTGCTTAATGGCTTGCTTGCTCAAAGTGCTTAGTGATATGCTCCAAAGCCCTCAACCACTTTCTCATATCCACATATGTCCCAAACCAAAAGTCAAACTCGGACCCACCGATTCTTTCTATCCGGCGCCACCGAGTTCAGTTGACATAGCCACTGCCAGAAACCCTAATCAATTCGGTCTCACCGATGGGATCTCGGTCTCACCGAGATGGGCTTGCAAACTCTCTGTTGCCTATTGCAATAATTTCGGTCCCACCGAGATATGCAATCGGCCCCACCAAGTTTGCTTGGCCAACACTCTGTTTCGCTTATTACCCAAATTGGTCCCACCGAGTTTGAGTAATCGGTCAAACCGAGTTTTGGATTTACCCTAACCCTAGCACATCGGTCCCACCGAGTTGATCCAGTCGGTCCCACCGAAACACCTAACGGTCACATTATGAACCAAATCGGTCTGACCGAGTTCTTTGAATCGGTCCCACCGAGTTTGGTGATTTGTGTGTAACGGTTAGATTTTGTGTGGAGGCTATATATACCCCTCCACCCACTCTTCATTCGTGGAGAGAGCCATCAGAACATGCCTACACTTCCAACACATATTTTCTGAGAGAGAACCACCTACACTTGTGTTGAGGTCAAGATATTCCATTCCAACCACATAAATCTTGATCTCTAGCCTTCCCCAAGTTGCTTTCCACTCAAATCTTCTTTCCACCAAATCCAATCCTATGAGAGAGAGTTGAGTGTTGGGGAGACTATCATTTGAAGCACAAGAGCAAGGAGTTCATCATCAACACACCATTTGTTACTTCTTGGAGAGTGGTGTCTCCTAGATTGGCTAGGTGTCACTTGGGAGCCTCCGTCAAGATTGTGGAGTTGAACCAAGGAGTTTGTAAGGGCAAGGAGATCGCCTACTTCGTGAAGATCTACCCTAGTGAGGCAAGTCCTTCGTGGGCGACGGCCATGGTGGGATAGACAAGGTTGCTTCTTCGTGGACCCTTCGTGGGTGGAGCCCTCCGTGGACTCGCGCAACCGTTACCCTTCGTGGGTTGAAGTCTCCATCAACGTGGATGTACGATAGCACCACCTATCGGAACCACGGATAAAAAATCTCCGTGTCTCCAAATTGCGTTTGCACACTCCAATCCCTTCTCTTTACATTCTTGCAACTTGCATGCTTTACTTTCCGCTGCTCATATACTCTTTGTGCATGCTTGCTTGATATGTATTGTGAATGTTTAAACTTGTGATAAAACTCCACATCAACTTAAGAGAAATTAAAAACTGTAACTTTTCTTGATTAGAGTCTATTCACCCCCCCCCCCTCTAGACACCTCTTCTCGATCCTTTTAAAAAGAGACTGTTGGGTACACCTTCTATCACAGATCTGAAGGCAAGATCTTCGTTGCTAAGAATGGATCCTTTCTAGAGAAGGAGTTTCTCTCAAAAGAAGTGAGTGGGAGGAAGGTAGAACTTGATGAGGTAATTGTACCTTCTCTTGAATTAGAAAGTAGCTTATCACAGAAATCAGTTCCAGTGATGCCTACACCAACTAGAGAGGAAGCTAATGATGATGATCATGAAACTTCAGATCAAGTTACTACTGAACCTTGTAGGTCAACCAGAGCACGTTCTGCACCTAAGTGGTACGGTAATCCCGTTCTGGAAGTCATGTTACTAGACCATGACGAACCTACAAACTATGAGGAAGCGATGATGAGCCCAGATTCTGATAAATGGCTTGAGGCCATGAAATTTGAGATAGAATCCATGTATGAGAACAAAGTATGGACTTTGGTGGACTTGCCCGATGATTGGCAAGCCATTGAGAATAAATGGATCTTCAAGAGGAAGACAGACACTGATGGTAGTGTTACTATCTACAAAGCTCGACTTGTCGCAAAATGTTTTCAACAAGTTCAAGGTGTTGACTACGATGAGATTATCTCACTCGTAGCGATGCTTAAGTCTGTCCGAATCATGTTAGCAATTGCCGTGTTTTATGAAATCTGGCAAATGGATGTCAAAACTGAATTCCTTAATGGATTTATTAAAGAAGAATGTATATGATGCAACCAGAAGGTTTTTTGTCGATCCTAAAGGTGCTAACAAAATTTGCAAGCTCCAACGGTCCATCTATGGACTGGTGCAAGCATCTCGGAGTTGGAATATACGTTTTGATGAGTTGATCAAAGCATGTAGTTTTATACAGACTTGCGGTGAAGCGTGTATTTACAAGAAAGTGAGTGGGAGCACTACACCCTTTCTGATAAGTATATGTGAATGACATATTGTTGATCGGAAATGATGTAGAATTTTCTGGAAAGCATAAAGGAGTGTTTGAAAAGAGTTTTTCAAAGACCTCGGTGAAGCTGCTTACATATTGAGCATCAAGATCTATAGAGATAGATCAAGATGCTTGATAAGATTTTTCAATGAGTATATACCTTGACAAGATTTTGAAGTAGTTCAAAATGGAACAGTCAAACAAGGAGTTCTTGCCTATGTTGCAAGGTGTGAAGTTGAGTAAGACTCAAAACCCGACCACGACAGAAAATAGAAAGAGAATGAAAGTCATTCCCTATGCCTCAGTCATAGGTTCTATGAAGTATGTTATGCTGTGTACCAGACCTATTGTGTACCTTTCCATGAGTTTGGCAATGGGGTACAATAGTAATCCATGAGTGGATTACTGGATAGCGGTCAAAGTTATCCTTAGTTATCTAAGAGGACTAAGGAAATATTTCTCGGTTATGGAGGTGATAAAGAGTTCGTCGTAAAGAGTTGCGTCGATGCAAGCTTTTATATCAATCTAGATGACTCTAAGTCTCAATCTGGATACATATTGAAAGTGGGAGCAATTAGCTAGAGTAGCTCCATGCAGAGCATTGTAGACATAGAAAATTTGCAAAAAACATATGGCTCTGAATGTGGCAGACCCGTTGACTAAACTTCTCTCACAAGAAAAACATGATCACACCTTATTACTCTTTGGGTGTTAATCACATGGCGATGTGAACTAGATTGCCGACTCTAGTAAACCCTTTGGGTGTTAATCACATGGTGATGTGAACTATTGGTGTTAAATCACATGGCGATGTGAACTAGATTATTGACTCTAGTGCAAGTGGGAGACTGAAGGAAATATGCCCTAGAGGCAATAATAATGTTGTTATTTTATATTTCCTTATATCATGATAAATGTTTATTATTCATGCTAGAATTGTACTAACCGTAAACTTGATACATGTGTGAATACATAGACAAAACAAAGTGTCCCTAGTATGCCTCTACTTGACTAGCTCGTTAATCAAAGATGGTTAAGTTTCCTAACCATAGACATGTGTTGTCATTTGATGAACGGGATCACATCATTAGGAGAATGATGTGATGGACAAGACCCATCCGTTAGCTTCAGCATAATGATCGTTAAGTTTTATTGCTATTGCTTTCTTCATGACTTATACATATTCCTCTGACTATGAGATTATGCAACTCCCGAATATCGGAGGAACACCTTGTGTGCTATCAAACGTCACAACGTAACCAAGTGATTATAAAGATGCTCTACAGGTGTCTCCGAAGGTGTCTCCGAAGGTGTTTGTCAGGTTGACATAGATCGAGATTAGGATTTGTCACTCCGAGTATCGGAGAGGTATCTCTGGGCCCTCTCAGTAATGCACATCACTATAAGCCTTGCAAGCAATGTGACTAATGAGTTAGTTGCGGGATGATGCATTACGGAACGAGTAAAGAGACTTGCCGGTAACGAGATTGAACTAGGTATGATGATACTGATGATCGAATCTCGGGCAAGTAACATACCGATGACAAAGGGAATGACGTTTGTTGTTATGCGGTTTGATCGATAAAGATCTTCGTAGAATATGTAGGATCCAATATGAGCATCCAGGTTCCGCTATTGGTTATTGACCGGAGATGTGTCTCGGTCATGTCTACATAGTTCTCGAACCCGTAGGGTCCGCACACTTAACGTTCGATGACGATTTGTATTATGAGTTATGTGATTTGATGACCGAAGTTTGTTAGGAGTCCCAGATGAGATCACGGACATGACGAGGAGTCTCGAAATGGTCGAGAGGTAAAGATTCATATATTGGAAGGTTATATTCGGACATCGGAATGGTTCCAAGTGATCCGGGTATTTTTCCGGAGTACCGAGGGGTTACCGGACCCCCCCCCCCCGGTGAAGTGTTGGGCCAACATGGGCCTAAGGGAGAGAGATGGAAGCCCACGGGAGGTGGCCACGCACCCTCCTCCTTGGGAGTCCAAATAGGACAAGGAGGAGGGGGCAGCGCCCCCTTCCCTTTCCCTCTCCTTCCTATTCCCTCCGGTGGAAGAAAGGAAAAGGGGGGGCGAAACCTACTTGGACTAGGAGTCCAAGTAGGACTCCCCCATGGCGTGCCCCTGCTACCGCCGGCCTCTCTCCCCCTCCTTTTATATACGTGGCCAGGGGCAGCCCGAAGCACAACAGACAAACTCTTAGCCGTGTGCGGTGCCCCCTCCACAGTTTAACACCTCGGTCATATCGTCGTAGTGCTTAGGCGAAGCCCTGCACCGGTAACTTCATCATCACTGTCACCACACCGTCGTGCTGACAGAACTCTCCCTCGACCCTCTACTGGATCAAGAGCTCGAGGGACGTCATCGTGCTGAACGTGTGTTGAACACGGAGGTGCCGTACATTCGGTACTTAGATCGGTTGGATCGTGAAGACGTTCGACTACATCAACCGCGTTACTAAATGCTTCCGCTTTCGGTCTACGAGGGTACATGGACACACTCTCCCGTCTCATTTCTATGCATCTCCTAGATAGATCTTGCGTGATCGTAGGATTTTTTTTGAATTACTACATTCCCCAACATTGTCATCCATCTTCCAAGGCATAGGCTCACCATCATAGAAAGATGAACGAGTCTCCGGGATCCTTGAATCTGCAGCCAAACTCATCCTCTTAAATCTGTATTCATACTCACAGTTTTGGTTTTGCAGGTCATAGATCTGGGCTTGGAGATGCTCGATTTTCTCATGAAGCTTGAAGACGGCCTCCCCAATGGTCTTGGCGTCCAGCTTGTGATTGTTGGCGAATTCCGCGATCATCATGTGATTGATGTCGAGTCCATGTTTCACCATCCCTTGGCACTTGAAAACTTGTTGCTCCATTGCTTCGAGTCTTGTCTCCATGCTTCCGGTCTTCTTCGGCCCCTCAACATCGCGGATGTGCAGCACCCCCTCACGCATCTCAATGGTGTGAGGGTGTCGCAGCACCTTCGCGAGGTAAGGTTTGATGACCTTCTCGAAAAACTTGTCCTTGGGGGCGCTTGGAGACATCATGGTGATCTAGATCTGTCAGAAAAACAGCTCGAAACGAGAACATGAGATATTGTCGTGGTACGGTGGTCAAAACCTTCGGGAGAATATACAATGAATTTTTACCGACCAAAAGAAGTATTGTGCAAGAAAATGGAGTCCGGAGGGCACACGAGGTGGCCACAAGGATGGGGGGCGCGCCCTCCACCGACTACTTTTAGTTTTCTGATTTTTTAAATATTCCAGAACGGAGAAAATTTTCTATTGGAAACGTTTTGGAGTCGGTTTACTTACTGTACCACATACCTATTCCTTTCTGGAGTCTGAAACATTCTGGAATGTGTCCCTTATGTACTTCTCCGGTGTTACAGTGACAATTATATTGGTTTCAACATTTGTGGGAGTACCTGAGATATAATGTTTGATTATTTGACCATTTACCACTTTCGGATTTGAGCCTTTGGCTTTGTTGATTTTTATGGCACCAGAACGATAGACCTCCTCGATAATGTAAGGACCTTACCGTTTAGAGAGAAGTTTTCCTGCAAACAATCTTAAACGAGAGTTGTATAGCAAAACATGATCACCTACATTAAACTCACGCTTTTGTATCCTCTTGTCATGCCATGCCATCTTTTAACTTTTTCTTTAGACATCTTGGCATTCTCATAGGCTTGGGTTCTCCATTCATCAAGTGAGCTAATGTCAAATAACCTCTTCTCACCGGCAAGTTTGAAGTCATAGTTGAGCTCTTTAATAGCCCAATATGCCTTATGTTCTAGTTCAAGAGGTAAGTGACAAGCCTTTCCATAAACCATTTTATACGGAGACATACCCATAGGATTCTTATAAGTAGTTCTATAAGCCCATAATGCATCATCGAGTTTCTTAGATCAATTCTTTCTAGATCTATTAACAGTCTTTTGCAAAATCAATTTAATCTCTCTATTGCTCAATTCTACTTGACCACTAGACCGAGGATGATATGGAGATGCAATTCTATGATTAACATCATACTTAGAAAGCATTTTACGGAAAGCACCATGAATAAAATGTGAACCACCATCATCATTAAATATCTAGGGACTCCAAACCTCAGAAAAATTAACTTCTTTAACCATTTTAATAGAAGTGTTATGATCAGCACTACTAGTTGGAATAGCTTCTACCCACTTAGTAATGTAATCAACAACAACTTAAAATATGTGTATACCCATTAGAGGAAGGAAAATGTCCCATATAATCAAAGCCCCAAACATCAAATGGTTCAATAACAAGTGAATAATTCATATGCATTTCCTGACGTCTACTAATAATACCAATTCTTTGGCATTCATCACAAGACAAGACAAACTTACGAGCATCCTTGAAGAGAGTAGGCCAATAAAAACCAGATTGCAATATCTTATGTGTAGTTCTATCTCTAGCGTGGCGTCCTCTGTAAGACTCGGAGTGGCACTTGCGTAGGATCTGTCCCTGTTCATGCTCAGGTACACAACGTCTAATAACACCATCTACTCCTTCTTTTATACAGGTGTGGATCATCCCAAAGTAATGCCTTAAATCATAGAAAAACTTTTTCTTTTACTGGTATGTGAAACTAGGTGGTATAAATTTAGCAACAATGTAATTAGCATAATCAGCATACCATGGAGTATTACGAGAAGCATTTATGATAGCTAATTGTTCATCAGGAAAGCTATCATCAATAGGCAGTGGGTCATCAAGAATAGTCTCTAACCTAGACAAGTTGTCTGCAACGGGGTTCTCAGCTCCCTTTCTATCAATAATATGCAAATCAAATTCTTGTAGCAAGAGAACCCATCTAATAAGTCTAGGTTTAGCATCTTTTTTCCATAAGATATTTAATAGCAGCATGATCAGTGTGAACAGTTACTTTGGAATCAACAGTATAAGATCTGAACTTCTCACATGCAAATACAACTGCTAAAAAATCTTTTTCAGTAGTAGCATAATTTCTCTGGGCATTGTCTAGAGTTTTACTAGCATAATGAATAACATTTAATTTCTTATCAACTCTTTGCCCTAGAATAGCACCAACAGCATAATCACTAGCGTCACACATAATTTTAAAGGGTAAATTCCAATCAGGTGGCTGAACAATAGGTGTAGAAATCAAGGCTTTCTTAAGTATTTCAAATGCTTCTACACAATCATCATCAAAAACAAAAGGAACATCTTTTTGCAAGAGATTAGCGAGAGGCCTAGAAATTTTAGAGAAGTCTTTAATAAACCTCCTATAGAAACCAGCATGACCAAGGAAACTTCTTATACCTTTGATATCTTTAGGACACGACATCTTTTCAATAGCATCTACTTTAGCTTTATCAACTTCAATACCTCTTTCAGAATTTTTATGCCCCAAGACAATACCTTCATTAACCATAAAGTGACACTTCTCCCAATTCAAGACAAGATTTGTTTCTTCACATCTCTACAAAACTCGATCAAGGTTGCTTAAGCAATCATCAAAAGAAGTTCCGTAAACGGAGAAATCATCCATGAAAACCTCAACAATCTTTTCACAAAAATCAGAGAATATAGGAGTCATGCATCTATGAAAGTTAGCAGATGCATTGCATAAACCAAAAGGCATACGTCTATAAGCAAAGGTACCGAAAGGGCAAGTAAAAGTGGTCTTCTCCTGATCATCTTTTGACACAGGTATTTGAGAAAAACCAGAATAACCATCTAGAAAGCAAAAATGTGTATGTTTGGATAATCTTTCTAGTATTTGATAAATAAAAGGTAAAGGGTAATGATATTTTCTAGTAGCTTTATTCAATTTGTGAAAATCAATTACTATTCTATAACCTGTAACAATTCTTTGTGGAATTAATTTATTCTTATCATTAGGAACAACAGTAATATCTCCCTTCTTAGGGACACAGTGAACAGGACTTACCCATTTACTATCAGCAATAGGATAAATTATACCTGCCTCCAGAAGATTTGGTATTTCATTTCTTACCACTTCTTTCATCTCAGGATTTAACCGTCGTTGGTGATCAACAACTGGTTTAGCATCCTGTTCCAATTTAATTTTGTGCTGACATAGAGTGTGACTAATGCCCTTAAGATCATCAAGGGTGTATCCAATAGCGGCACGGTGCTTCTGACGCTGGTTGGGCCGGCTGCCCTGACACCAGACGCTCGATATCTGGATTCTGCGTTTATCTCGGTGATAACCTGGTCTCTTGGTCGTCCAAACACCAGACCACGATTTCTCGCTCTAGTGCCAAGGCAGAGTATCGTGTCGTTGGTCATGTTGCTGCCGGATGTTGTTGGATCCGGCAGCTTCTCGGTGAGCTTCATCATCCTCTCTCGACTGCCACAGTTGTCTTCTATGATAATGTCAGTACTGTCTACATGGCTTCCATCCCGGTTCAGCATCGCCGTACGAAACACATTGAGATCGACATTCACTTTGTTCGTGAGAAGGTGTCTGTTGGCGAGGTGCGGGTTCTTCATGTGCCATCTTCTCATCAGTATGCTGACATAATGACAAAAGGACTCTCGTCGCAGCTGTTCTTCGAGTTTCGGTCCAGTTTGTGTCCCTTGCCATACGACGCACAAACTGAGGAGGGATGTTGAAGTATTCCTTTTGTATAGTTTACCTTGTATAGGCATATGATCTCCTGCCGATATGTATTGATTCGGTTAGGGATACTCTTGATCTCTCTTGATGGTCAAGTCATGTAACCTATAGATGTGGTATGAAGCCGCCCCATGAGAGGCGTGCAGTACTCAGACATTCCTGTTTACTGATAGGAGGAGCGGCTCGTGTGGGTGGGCTGAATTAGAAATACAGAAAAATGGGTAAGCCGATGGGGAGTTATCATTCCCAAATAA
The DNA here is from genome assembly GCF_018294505.1 of Triticum aestivum. Taxonomy (NCBI): domain Eukaryota; kingdom Viridiplantae; phylum Streptophyta; class Magnoliopsida; order Poales; family Poaceae; genus Triticum; species Triticum aestivum. Next base: position 164,268,895 of record NC_057799.1, on the reverse strand, counting down.
AAGATTGATATGATTAAAAGATCGATCTGGTTTGTTCCTTTCCATTTAAAAGCTACCAAATATACCAAAAATTGGTCTTATTGGATCGGTTTAAATATAGATCGTGGGTAAATCCGGTTTAAATATGTTGGTGGGACAAAAAAATGGTGGGGAAGAATTAACCAGAGTGAGGCGAGACTACCAACTAAGACATTAGAAGTAGAGATTTTGTACTTCCTCCGATCTGTATTACTTGTCTTATATTTGTAGAGATTAGTAGTAGAGATATGAGTGCGGCGTTTCGGTGCCCAGACTCATCTGCACCTGTCCACGAAAAAATCACAAAAAATTCAAAAAAAATTAAAAAAAATTCCAATCTTTGTTTGCATGGTAGACAATTTATCACTAGGTCCGCTCCAAATTTTAGATCATTTGATCTTGTGAGAAGCTCTCGGCAAAAAAGACAGATCGGGTCAGAACAGTGTATGAATAGTAAACATTTTTAGAGACCCCGAATTTGTTTTTTTTTTGCCGAGAGCTGCTCAGATGGCCAAATGATTTAAAAATTGGAGTGTACCTCACGCATCAAATTATCTACTACACACAAAAAAATTAGAATTTTTTGAATTTTTTTAGTATTTATTTTGTTTTTTCTCGTAAGGACGGGTGCAGCTGAGCCTGGGATCAGAAGTGGATTACCGATAAATCTTGGAGAAAATAACCCAAAATGCTCGGAGCAAAATGATACGTTAAGATATTACTAACAGAAATAGCAGGGGCTCTCATATAAATCTCGGAGAAGACGGCGCCTAAATCGGAAAAGGCCTATAGTGCGCTAAATCATCTCCTACTTCTTTTTGCTCCCGGCTTTCTCGTTGCGGCCGGCGTCGCTTCTCCCGCAGGTTTGTGTGCGTGCCCTCCTCCTCTCGCGCCCGGAGCTCAGATCGCCGCGGATCCCTTGCCCTCCACGCAGCGGCCTCCCCCCTGGGTCCGCGCGCCGTCTAGGGATCCCGGCTCCTCCTCCGCGGCGACCGATGGCTGCTCTTCTGGCGCCCGCCATCTCCGGCGAGGTACGCGCCTCCGACCCCACCCTGCCTCGTACGGAAACCCTAATTCGCACGAGTCGCCCGTGGAATCTCGCTCCGTTTGTCTTGTATAAGGAGGCTGTGGGGTGTTGCTGTTGGCGCGGGTGCACCTTGTTCGTGTTGGAGTTTCGCCCGGTCGGTTCGGTTGGGGAGACGATTGGGTGATGGGTTCGCGCCGAATCATGCATTGATTACTAGGAGGGCGTGTGGGGCGGTGAATTGTTTCAGTCACTTTTGCTCGATGATCATAGTTTTGCTATTGCCAATCCTAGTCGTTGTATGCTAAAAGTATTAAACACCTTATATTTCTTTGCGGATGAAGTACATCGTTATATCTCCATTGAAGATTGTCTAAGGTTAGGCGAGAAGTGCTTCTCTGCAGACATTATAATTATTACCCTGCTATTTGCAACATGGTCAAATTTGATTTGGATTTGATGGATTTTCTAGATTATGACTGTGTTCAGCTTAAAATAACCGTTCTGTTCTAGTGCATAGTCACTATTGACCAAATCAAAGTATGTCGGTGTGACAGGGTTTGATCTTGTTTGGTGTAGTTTGGTGTTCTTGTGGTTCGTTTCTGGCAATCCAAGTAGTTGAATTGAAACATAGAGTGGTAGTGTTTACAATGGCTCTAAGTGTTGCATTTAGATTTTCGAGTTTCAGATAGTCATGCTGATAACACTGACTTCTGGCTGAGCCATTGATTGTAATTGTGTCTTGTGTTATTGTCTGATAACTTGTCTAAACTCGCAAGCATCCTGGATGGATTCTCACTTCTTCTTGGATACAATCGTTACTTGCAAGTGAAAGTTATGCTTCGTGCTGAAATCCTGAGACTGCATTTCATCTCATAGGTCGGTTTGCGGCTTTTACTGGCACCACTAAGCTCAAATATTGTCATACGCACAGCCAGGTATACTCGAAACGTTGTAAATTAATTGGCATGGTTTTCATCTGGTTTCATGTCGTGCTTCTTGTAAGTTGATTGTTTCTTTGGCTAGTTTGTTTTGTTAAGGTGTTTGCTTATTGTGCTTTTTAGGCGCATTGAGCGTGTTAGTGAATAATTGTACTATCATTTGGAGATTATCACTTTTTTAGTTTTTTTATCTTGCTACACACTGTCAAGTTGTTGTCATCATCAATAAGTATTTTGTTCATATTAGCAACAGCTAATTATTTGGTCTATGCTGAAAGCAAGTGTCACATCTCATATGCATATGCTCATCTCCTAAATTTTAGCTACATGAGAAAAGCATAATCTTTATTATCAAAGTGGCAAGATGCTAATGTGTAGTTAGATAATTGTCTAGCAGGATGCCACTTATACTTATTGTAGTAACCCTATCAATAGATGAGCTATTGTTTTTGTTGTGGAAGAAATTCATCATATGATCCTCACTCTGTGCTGGTACAGTTGTGCGGTGGGCATTGGTCTGCCTGTATACTCCACTTACAGGGCTATAGAAAAGAAAGATCAAGATGAGAAAGAACGGCTGCTCCTTTATTGGGCAGGTATATAATAAATGAATTTGTAGTAAAATTTTCATTTCTACTGTGAAGCAACTTCTTTCAATGGACATTTTTTGAGGCATATTGATGTATTTAGTTATGCTAAATGAAAGTGAAATTACCTTTCTAAATTTTCCATATGGGTATCTATACTCTTCAAATAAAAACATCTTGGCACAGTGGCTTCAATGGTGTAATTATATTACGAGATTTGTATGTACATTTCTAAACAATAGGAAAAGAACGATAAAATTCACTTTACATGGACACAAATGGACAATTCCAAAAGCACATGTATCTTCACTCTATTTTTGTTTAATTTCATCCCCAAGATTTTGTAGATCTGTTGTTGCTTGTAACATTTAATATCCAATTATTTTGCAGCATATGGATCTTTTAGCATTGTGGAATCCTTTGCTGATAAGCTTGTTTCAAGGTATGAACAGTATTTGTCAAGGTCGAAGAGTACTTTCTCATTATTTGTAGCATTGATATGAATTGTAATGACACTGCAATGTGGGCGTCTTTGTATCCTTTTGTAGCTGCCCCTTGCATTTTGGTATCAGATTCCATGTAGGCATCTCTAAATGCAAATATGCATACTGAATACTGAATATGTCCTATATATGGAAGTAGTACGTCCTTATAGTTTTAGGACACAATTGATATACAACCAAATGATTTCAAATTGTACATACTATTATAGTACCACAAAATGTATTTGTGAATTGCCCATGAAAAGTACTCCCTCCGTTCCTAAATATTTGTCTTTCTAGAGATTTCAACAAGTGACTACATACGGAGCAAAATGAGTGAATCTACACTCTAAAATATGTCTATATACATCCGTATGTGGTAGTCCATTTGAAATCTCTAAAAAGACAAATATTTAGGAACGGAGGGAGTACCACAGAATGCTTTTATTCACCTTCCATAAGTATTTAAGTAGCATCAGTTTGTTGGATGTATCCTGTATTTGTGGATTGTGATTATTTCTGGCCCTCATCCTGTTATTACTGGTATAAAACTGCAGTAAAAATGTAAATAGCTGTCTCAGGTGTGCTGTCCCGTGATGATTTATTAAATTTGTGTATGTTATCTTTCAACTGAACCTCTGCACCGCAGCCCTTGATGATTGCTCCTAGTAAGTTAGCATACTGGCATGGACTGTAGTGCCTGCTTTACTTCAGTGAGTAATAAAGTTCCAAATACCAAAGGGGACAGGAGTGGCCGGGTTCTTGTTGTTCTATATACTATTACTTATTAAAGTGTGACTCATTACTTCCCTGAATCAGATCTTGAAAATTTTAAAATTCAAAACTAGTTTATCAAGCCAGACTGGTTTGGGGGCCATAAATTGTCTGGTTTACAGTAGAATAACAAACCCATACAGGTGTAACCCATTCCTGATCATGATTGGACATAAAAATTGTAGTGGAACTTGCAACCAGTAGGCAATTGCTAGAAACGGTTTAAGACTGAAAAAACCTAGTAAGCACTGAGAATAATTTGAGTAAAAAAACACCCAGAGTAATATTGGAACGCTTCAGTTTGATATTAAGTTATTTTGTCAACATGGGCAATGGCCACGTCTCTTATTTCTTCTCTAGTGAATGTCTTGTATGATGCATCTAATTATGTTATAACCATTGTAAGCGAGTTATTTTCTACCTCTCCTAGAAATTATTTTTGATCACTCTGTACTCTGTTATTGTTTTGCAGTGTTCCTCTGTATTACCATGCGAAATTTGCTATCCTTATATGGCTCCAGTTTCCTTCAAATGGTGTAAGTAACCGTTGTATACCAACTATTTTTTCAAAAATGTTAATATTTCTTCTTTTATATTCCTACATCTATATGTACAACTGAAAGCTGTGCACTATAATAGTTTTTTTATTGTTTAAATGATCCATAGAGAAGTAAATTAAACAAAACATGTTTTTTTTTACATGATGTTTGTTGTTAACTTAACATGTAACGAACTAGTTTTTGAAAATGATACATGTTTTATATGAATATCAATGTTGGACAGAGGTATATGTCAAACTTTGTCTACACCAAGGTTATCAGAATCAAGAAATATAAAACTGCAAACTCACTTGACTTGGTCAGTTGAGAATTCGGATGGTTAGTCGATTGATATGATTGTGACACTAAAGAGTGCACTCGTAGTGGAAGCTGACAATTTGCAAGGTTTATATTTCTCATAGGATTATGTAGCCGGTAGCATTTGATTCTTGGCTATACAATCTGAAACCAAACATAATTCCATATATGCCACCCAGAATTTTGCCGGTTACAGATATTCCATCAAAATTCCTCTTCCAAAGTACTATTCAGAATTTCACCGAGTCCTAATTATATCACTTCCAAATTTTACCAACTAATTGGAATATGATGTACACATTTATTACACCACATGTACAAAAATGGCATAAAGGGGCAAAAAAAATCATTTCAATTGTCTGTTAACAGTCGACTAGTGAAAGTTGAATATTTGGGACTTGGTCAAAATCTGAGTGTTATATTTGGAAGAGGGCATTTTTCTTGTGGCATATTCGGCACTAACTGAATTTGTGAGTCATCTGTTCTCAGTGGATTCCTTGACCCAGTATTCTTTTCCTTAAGATAGAGTCGTGCTATGATTAATTGATTATGTAGCCAAAAGCTTGTGATTTGAATTTTTGTATAGAGCTTTAAGCATCATGTTCATGCCTGTGTTACAAATTTTCTGCTGCTTTTCAACCAGATGACATATTGTTGACTACCTCCGTCCCATAATGTAAGATGTTTTTTGACACTAGTGTAATGTCAAAAAACGTCTTATATTATGGGATGGAGGGAGTAGAAGTTAAATCTAAATGATCTGGTATAATTATTGTCCTTAGTCATTACTAATAGAGGTGTCCTTTTTTGTCCTTTCAGGGATCAAAGCATGTGTACAGAAGATACCTGCGCCCGTTTTTCCGGAAGCATCAAGCAAAAATTGATAGAATCCTGAATATCTTGTCCAAGGAACTTGTGAGTGTGTTTTGATATGTATGTATGTATACATGTTTTAATGAATATATTACTAATGGACATCAAATTCTCAACAAAACCAGACGAAGTTTGTGAGCAACCATGAAGATGAAATTCGTTTTGTAGAGAACATGGCCATCAGGGGTGCCACAACAGGTACAGAACGAGAATTAGATCCTCTACGATTGACAAAAAAACAGAATGCTTGTGCAGACAATGCTTAATATTGGGCATACATGACAACTTAAATATCTGATCGTAAATTGGGCCCTAACTTGTACCTAATCATTGATTTTGGTCATGGTATTATGCTTGCACGGCCATGGAGATTGATCTCTATCGGGCCAATTTCCCTCAATCAGTATAATTTCAGTCATGTTTTATTGTTTCCATCTTGCTAAATCCTTCATCATTTTCACCATGCTTTCTTAATATTTTGAACTACAGACAATCTTTTCATCAGCTTAATACTGTGTACTGCAATGCCTTTTATGTGCTATCTTGCTTCTTAGAGTTATGTCCACAAGTTTACATTCCTAGCCTCGTACCCGCAATTGCACCATGCTGCTTCATATCTTTTACATTATATAAGAAGTTAACAGTTTGAGGTAAAATAATTTGCGTTGCTTGTGTGTGGAACAGCAAATTACATCGTAAATGGGCTTGACCAACCTGGACAATCAGAAGAAGTTAGCGTGACTGAAGACCCAAATCCAACTCCGACAGAAGAGCCAGACACACCTAGGAGTTGAAACTTGAGCCTGGTTGCCACACTTGCCAGTCTCCCCTCCAGATGTGTCTGGTGCTGCAGAAATGATCCTTTAGAACTGTGAATATGTGTTTCTGAACAAGTCGGATTACGTTTCAAGCAGTAGGAGTGGATACTGTCCACTTGTATCAGAGTAGTACTCGTATTATGATGCTACAAAAGTTGCAGCACAGGTTTGTGGGTGACTGTTTGAAATCGACTGGAATCTTACAATATACTTGCAGTTTCGTACGTTGTTGGATTGTCAATACTCTCATTATCATAGCTATTGCATAGTTCGCTAATTACCACTGCACAGGAAATTTGTCCAAGCATTTTTGTGTATTTCATAGTTCGCCAATTACCACTGTACAAGAAATTTATCCAAATATTCTGTGCAAATAAATTTCACTGCCTGCTGCGGATGATCGTATACCTCACGCTAGCAGATGCGGTTCAAAGTCTAGATTTGCTGAACGATGCCATGTCATGGTAGTTGAAACTCGCTTTGGCTAGAACTGTTCGTTCAACGCTTATGACCGAACCGCCCACGCATTTTCTTCTTGGGAGGCGGCTGCTTTATTCGTCATCTCTGACCAGGGTGATGGCTGAACACCAAGAGACACATGTGGAGCAACTACGGTACGTCCTTAGTACAAAATGCCGCCAAGTGAGTGAATATTCAACTTTGAACCAACGTTCTTTATTCAGTCTCTGAACCTCTTATTAACAAGAGAAGAGTCAACAACGGAAGGAGTAGGCATCCTAACAATGTGATCTGAGCTTACGAGGTGCGTTGGGCGATGATGTGTAGAGGCATGTTCCGCGTAAAACTACATTTTTACCTCGCGAACGTTTCATCTCACGACAATTGATATCCTCCCTCCATTTTTTATGCGAGGCCACTATCGAAATTATAAGTTACAGCTATACAAGGCCACTAACATCAATCGAGGTAAAATTGATAAAGTTTGTCTGATACTAACAACCGAGGACATTAATGCCCCTTACATGCATGCGGGTGTGAGAAGGTTTGTTTGCATGCGCCATATTAATCAACCAACAAGGAGTGAGAGGATTGTCTTACTGTGCGTTGAAGAGAAAAATACAAATTAATTAACACGTCAAGCGAGGAGAAAAGATTATCTTGCAATATTGGCTTAAGTAAGCATTAATTTCTACTTTGATACCTGTAATATGGGTTTATGGCCTTGTATAAAAAATGATGGGAGTACAAAGTAAAAATCTTGCCCGATATGTAAGATAGTGCAAGGGTGCAACTACATACAGATACTGCTACCCCTAACAAAGGGCCCGTGACAAATGATTTACGCTTCCTCACTTCACAGCTAAAAGTTCGAATCGTAATTATTGGGTCCACAGTTCCACAAACATTTGATACAGAAAATAGACAGGCATTATACAAAATCATTCATATTTCAGTTCCCGTGTCAAATGCAGGTCTGACAAAGATAAACATCATCTGTAGAGCAGATAATTACATTTATCTGAACCAGTACACGTTTTGAAGCATACAGACTGTCTAATAACAATACTGCTTTCCATTGTTTTACTAAAACCCCAGAGCGGCAAAACGCAAGAGGACCATACACATCATAGGATCAGCAGCAGAACAGAAAGGAAATTAAAAGAAAAAAACAGAGCGAAAACAGACGGGAATCGACAATGTTATCACAAAATAATCATTCATTTTGATGAAGAATTGACAATTCTAGTCTCTTTGGAGGAATCTTGTATTCAAGACCCGCCTGAACTAACCAAAAGAATACTAGTTAGGACACTGAAGAGGTTTGTTTACTGAATATCCTTAACTGCTTTCAGCTACCAATCTGTGACCGGATGCTTTGTTTGTTTCAACACCACCATCTCTGACTTTGCCACCAAAAATTCAAGAATAAAAATGAATAATTATTATTTACTAGGACCAGCAACTATTCTTTGGTAAATAACCACCTTGCAAAATGATGGTTTCATCAACTGTGGACTTCGCCGCCTCCTTCAGTCACTTCTGATCCGTCTGCAGCTGCTCAAGCCAAGCACCAATGGCCATCTGATCCAATAAATCAGCCTGGTTGTTCCAGTCAGGCCTGTTTGCCGATCCAGAAGCCATGCCTCCCGACATGCCCAGCGGCATTTCACCCCTGTTGCTGTTCAGTGACCGCCCCCATGGCGCATCTGGCTCCTTCTCTGCAAACCCTGGTTGATCAGGGCATCTCAACCGATCCAGCTCCTCACCATCAACACCCCAGTCAACCTTACCCATTGGGGAAGAACCCACGTTGCCCCATGAAGCAGCATTAGAATTCCGTGGCGAGCCCACGGAGGGCAGCTGGTGCTTGTTCAGGGAAGAGAACTGCTCATACATCTCACGCTGCGTGACAGTGGCTCCGAAACGGGCACTCATGGGCGATGTTGGCTCCATGAGCCGAGGGGATCTAGGAGACATGCCGCCAATTGGAGAATGGACGAGCGCTGCCGGATCAAGAGCCCTTGGTGAGTACATTCTGTTGGTGTTGACAGGCGAGAGGAGACCCTTCTGCTGATGAAGCTTGTTAAGGATGGCTGATTTGTGGGCTGGTGAGTAGGCTGAGTGACCTTGATCATTGGTGAACCTCGGTGACATTGCCATCTCTGAAGCATACATATCTTCAAGACTGGTGGGGGCAATTGCTGTAGGCCTGATGCTAAGGCCGGTAGAAAGACGGGGCTGGGGACGGCTGCTGGGAGGGAGGCAGAGTGCCCCAAGGTACTGTGACTCCCAGTCGAGGAGCAAGCCAAGGTCTTCAACTGACGCATCTCTTGCATTGAAAGAAGAACGCAGCCTGCTACCTTGAAGCCAATGCGCAGAAGCAGCTCCGCCATTGTTCACGGCAGATGGTGATCCCGGAGGCGGCACAAAGTGCCTAGGAGATCCAGGAAGAAGCCCAAGTGCAGCAGCGGCAGTCATGTCAATTGATGAAGTTGCACGGGGTGATAGCAGACCAGCCCCACTGTTGTGAGGGACATGGCGGAGCTCATCTTCATCGTGCGCGAAGAAGCAGATGCGGCGGGCGCAAGCAGCTCCCTCCTTGCAGAGCCTGGTGCGGTACTGTGTGGGGTGCAGCCAGCTCTCGAACACGCCATGGGAGAACTCACAGTTGTCGCCACTGGGGCAGCCACCAGGGCGCCGGAAGTTGGGGCAAGGCACCGCAGTGTACGGGTGCTTGCGGGGGTCACGGCGGCGCGCGTTTTCGCCGGGGTGCACGAAGGGGCACTCGGTCCAGTCATGCGAGTAAGCACGGGAGCACGGACGCACCTTGAAGGCAAACATGCGGAACTCGTCCGAGGCATAGACGCTGCTCTTGATGTCCGGCAGCGTCGGATCCACCGGGTACTCCTTCTTGGCGCGATCCACGGTGATGGGAGACAGCGACGACGAGCGCGACGACGGCGACCTGTTGCCCTCGTCGTCTGGCGAGGACGAAAGCGGCGGGGACGACGCGCCAGAGGCCGCCGAGGTAGCGACGGCGAGGGCCCGGCGGCGTCCAAGAAGTATCTCGAGATCGCCCAGGGCGTCTGCCGAAGCCGGAGGAGCCCGGACGACGTCAGCCGGGAGGCGGCCGGTGGAGTCGGCAGTAGCTGGGTCCGCGCCAGCGTCCAGCAGCATCTTGACGACCTGGACGGCGTTGCAGGAGCCGCCGGAGGCGGCACAGTGGAGCGGGGTGAAGCCGTCGCCGCCAGGCCGACGAGCTACATCGACCCAGCCGGCGCGGCCGAGCAGCAGCGAGACGACTCGCGCGCTGCCGTACGTGGCCGCCACCATGAGCGGCGTGCGCGGCTCGTACGCCTTGCTCCGGCCATACCAGAGCCCGACGTCATCGGCCAGCTCCGCCGCCTCCTCGCCAGCTCCCTCGAGCGCCGCCCTCATCCCATCAACGTCGTCCGCCGCGGCGAGCTCGAGCAGCGCCGCGAGCCTGTCCCGCCGGCCCACGCCGGCAGCCTGAGCGCGGTCGAGATCGGGAAGGTCTCCCATTGCTTGGACTAGCGTACAAGGACGATACAACAAGCTCAACACATCTGCGGAAGAGGCAATACCAGGAGGGGTTATATAGATTCAGCAGCTGGAGGAGATGGCCCCGGAATCGGGATCAGATATCGTCCAACAAGGAAGGCGAGGAAAAGGAAAGATTGGGGCCGGCGAATCGGAGCTCCGCCTCGTATGGCAGGGAACCAATCAGCCCAACCCAATCAGGATGCTAGCACCAGGAGGGAGCGGACGCCGATCCGAACACCGGAATCGACGGGAGGAAGGGGAGGATTATTAGGAAACTAATAAATGAGCAGTATCAATTTACCTCCCGGCGCGGGACGATCCACCCCTATCCAATCCGGTCGAGCTGGATCGGAGGAGCTCCTCCTCCCGTCCTGTCCGGCGGCGGGTGACTTCGCCGGAGAGGCGAAACCAAAACTGCCTTGGGGGACGGAGCAGAGCCTAGTGGTCTAGAGAGAGAGGGAGAGGGACAGCGGGGAGGGAGGACTCACAGTTTACTGGTGGTGGTGATGGTGCCGAGGAGTTAAATTGTCTCATTCCTCGGGCGCAGCGGCCCGCGACCCCCCGGAGATCTAGCCCTCGGCCCTCCACCGCTACCGACGTGTGGTCCCGTTGGTGCGACGGGCCATGCTGTCAGTGAGATGTCTGGGTAGGGTAGAGATCCGCGCGGTGCGGGGTTTGTAAATGGGAATTCACTGCGTGGTGGGCCCCGCGCGGGATTTCAAACAGGCGGGTGGTGCTGACCGCTCGCGTCGCGGTGGGGTCGGGGCGGCCGCTGCCCGCTCCGCGCCCGGACACGCGGGCAAGCATCCGGCCGTCGGTCGGCGGGACGGACGGCCCGGATCGCGCGGGGCAGGTGGCGGACGTGAGATTCGGCGCCGAAAGCCTCGGTTGTATCTCCGTCGGGCCGTACCGAAGGTCGGTTTCGCTCGGGGTGAAAGAAAGGTCGTCGGTGGCCCACTCCCACGTGCTCCCGGTGCATGGTGGACCGCCCTCTCCGGCGCCCTGCCCGAGCGTGGCAAACGTGGGTCTGTTGCGGCCTGGGCGGTGGGCTCGGTCCAGTGGGAGGGATGGTGCGCGCGGCGGGCGGACGCGCCGAGGGGACCGCGGAGGTGGATTGGAGTTGGGGGGATGGGCCGGTGGAGTCCGCGGGGAGCGGGCGGCTGTCAAAGTTCGTGTGCCCGGACGCGGGCCACGCCCGTCGGCGGAAGGAACCGTCGTCACGTACGCGCGGCATGGCGGCGTACGTTTCTCTGTCCGTCCGCTTCAGTTCGTTGCACTTTTTCCGGTCCGTGCGTGTTTATCGGGTCGAGTCAAACTATACATATAATATTTCTTTGAAGTTAAGCTACGCTAAGTTTGATCAAATTTATATTAAAAATTATGTACTTATCAACATCTATAATGCTAAAGTTATAGGACGCCGATAACTGTCACACGTGTGGGCGTTAAGGAATCTGCCCACACGTTCTGTGTGGTGCCTAAGAGGACCAACCCACACGTCTGTGTGTGGGCAAAACAACTAGCGCCCACACGCTTCTTTTTTTCCCTCCCGGTCCCTCTTACACGCGTGCGTGTGGGCGAAATAGATAACGCCCACACACCCGGTACGTCAGGCCTCGTACCTCGTGGTCCCGCACGCCCCACGTGACACTTTACCGCGCGCCCCGCAGTTGCCATGGGCCGGACCCTCGTCCATGTTCGTTTAAGTGCAGTTACCATTTTGATGAACTACGGTTGCCATGTCGGACAACTATAGTTGCCATGTTTGCTCAACTGCAGTTGCCATCTCAGGTCACAGTTCCAGATTGCCATTTTTTGGACAACTACAGCTGTTGCCATGTGTGGTCTGGTCTACTGCAGTTGCCATGATTTTAAAACTTTAGGAGTTGCCACCTACTAACACTAGGCAGTTGCCATGTAGCGCCACAAAAAAAGGCATGGCAAAAAACATGTTCGGGTAAAAAAAGAGTTGTCATGTGCTCACAAGCACGCTAGGGCAGTTGCCATTTAAAAAGAAAGAGTTGTCATCTGCTTACGTGCACGCTAGGGCAGTTTGCCATGTACCATGCAAAACATATGGCAACTGACATGTTCGGGTAAAAAAAAAAGAGTTGCCATCTGCTTGCAATCACACTAGGGCAGTTGCCATGTACACTGCAAAACGCATGGCAACTGGCAGCTTGGGTGTGGGAGAGGAGGCGGGCGTGTGGGCGAGATGGCAAACGCCCACACACCAGCCTTTGTGCGTGACTGAAAACTGGTGTGTGGGCGAACTGCTAAACGCCCACACACCGGCCCCTCCGTGTGGTAAAACGGATGTGTGGGCGACCTCTCTCACGCACCACACACGCGAGTTGTCCTACATGGCATACAAAATCAGCTTTGTACCAAAATTCGTTCAGAAGTTATTAGACGGTGATGGAGACGTGTGGGTGAGTTGGCTAACGCCCACACGTGTGGGCGTTACACTTTTCGAAGTTATATAGTATGGATAACTCATAATGCATCTAATAATATTGTTTTTATATTATTAATGTTGATATTTTCCTAGTATAATAAAGTTGGTCAAACTATTATGAAATTTGACTTGGGAAAAAATCTATATGCAGACTAACAAAAACGGAGGGAGCATCTCCGACAGATGATGTAAATTTTGATGACCAAAAGTAATTTTAGAATAGAAGAGATTAACAAAAAAAGTTTGCAATTAACAAAAAATATAGCTTTCAAAGAAAAAAAATCATGACAATGAGAAGATGTTCTTGCATTTCAAAAGAATGTATGTGAAACTTTTTTTTTAAAAGTGTACACAAATAAAAAATGTTTCATACTCTTAAAAAGATGTACGTAACATTTCTGAGAAATGTTCCGTGTTTCAAAAAAAAACTGTTTGTGACATTTACAAAACAATGTCTATACAAACCGAATTTTTTTTATTACCATTAAAAATATATTCAACGTGTCTAAAAAAAGATCAAACAACAATTTTTTATACAATGTTATAAGATATTAGGGTAGTGTTAGAATTTTCTTTATTATCTACTATAAAAATGTACAACGTGTATTTGCAAAGTGTTAACATGTATTCAAAAAAAATATTTTTTAAAATATACATCATGTATTTTGAAAATGTTTACTGTGTATGAAAAAATGTTTCACATGTGCACTAAAAATGTACATTGTACTGACAAAAAAGTAAAAATTAAAAAAAGAAAGCCAATAAAACCCGATAAAGGAAAAAAAAGAACAAAATCAAAGAAATGAAGAAATAAACAGGAAAAATGTAACAAAGAAATAAAAATAAAAACAGCGAGGAAACAATGTATAACGAAGAAAAAAGAAAAACAAAGAAAACCTCTGATAAAGCCCCAAAGTAAAAAACAAAAGAAAAAGAAAAAGAACGAATAAAACGGGAGCAACTAGTTAACGAGCGCTCCTTCGGAAGCCTCGCAACGATCAGCGTCACTTGGCGCGCTCTCAGCCATTCGCCACGTGTCGCGCTCTGGACGCTCCCTTCGGATTTTGTTTTTTATTTTTCCGCACGCGTTTTCGGCTTTTTAAACGGTTTTTTTCTGGGTTTTTTCGACGTTTTGGTTTTCGCCCGGTCTTTCTTAGCTTTTTGATAAAAAAATCAATTTTTTTTGCGTGAAAAAAACGCGTTTTCTTTTTTTTCCTTTCACGGAAGTCATGGTTTTTCTTCCGCGAGAGGCACGATTGTGCTTTAGCGAGAGTCACGGCCGTGCCTTTCAGAAAAGAAAAAAAACGCGTTTTCTGTTTTTTTTTCTTTCGCGAGAGTCACGGTTTTGCTTCCGCGAGAGGCACGGTTGTGTTTTCGCGAGAGTCACGGCTGTGTCTCTCGGAAAGGGAAAAACAAAACGCGTTTTCTGTTTTTTTCTTTCATGAGAGTCACGGTTTTGCTTCCGCGAGAGGCACGGTTGTGCTTTCGCGAAAGTCACGGCCGTGCCTCTTGAAAAGGAAAAAAAATACGCGTTTTCTGTTTTTTTTTTCTTTCGCGAGAGTCACGGTTTTGTTTCGCGAGAGGCACAGTTGTGCTTTCGACGAGAGTCACGGCCGTGCCTCTCGGAAACGAAAAAAAAACGCGTTTTCGGTTTTTTCCCTTCCACGAGAGTCATGGTTTTGCTTCCACGAGAGGCACGGTTGTGATTTCGCGAGAGGCACGGACGTGCCTCTTTCATAAAGGGAAAAAACCGTGCTCCCGGTTCGGTTTTTTCGCCCGGTTTTTTCGTCCGGTTTTTTCGTGAAAAAAAATTCGTCAAAACCTATCAACATGGGATCTAGTTTTGAAGATCTCGACGCGAGGAATCCAATAGTGAAAACAGTTCGAGATTTGGACGCACGGTTTAAGAGATAAAACGTTTTGAATAAACGAATCTACGAAAAAAGGAAAAACTCCCAGGTTGCGACAAGTGACGCGTTGCATATGCGCCATTTGTCACGAACTGAGAAAGTGAAGTATTCTTTACAACGAGTACTCTTTAATTAGTGATTTCGGAATAAAACCAGAGCAAAGCGAACTACAGCGACACGAGCGAGCTACGATAATGCGCGCACGGATTCTAGAAGCGAGATATAGCATTCGCAATTAGCTATCGCTAATCAACGTCACATGTAGGAGCAAACAAATGGGCCTAAAAGACCCAGGTAAGAGGAGAGCAAAGTTATGGTGCTTGTTTCTCTTTGGAAAAAATATATTCAAATACCATATTTAGAAGCGTAAAAAAATAAGAAGCAATTTATGTGAAAACTTTATGTGTTCACTATGGATCCATGAATTTTTGTTTTGGAAAAATGTAATTTGTAAACTGTACAAAAAAGGAAATTCTGGCAAAAACAAACCAAAAGCGACCCATTTGAAAATACATATTTGTCTTTTTTGTAAGCCACTACTAAATTAAAATTTCATGTAGGTTTTTGTTGTACGTAGTGTGTGTGTGTTTTAAAAAATAATTTGCTTTGCAGAAAATGTTTTTTTAAACAGCACCAAGGTGAATGTGCACCATTGGCAAATTTTGCAAGTTAGGGCGCCTATAAAAAAGTACCAGGCCTTATATACCAGAAAACACAAATTATAGAAAAAGATAAAAATTAAATTTGAATAATCTACATTTTTTAGAAAAACAATATATAAACTACCACATCTACAAAAAAAATATGTATAGCAAAAACTGTTAGTTGACAATTGAACAAGAAACAATATTTTAACTAGTAAACATTGTATAAAATCATACACCCTCCGTTGACTATTATAATATGTTCAGATATGTCAATACAGAGATACACCGACTGAAATGAGTGAATAAACACACTAAAACATGTCTATATACATCCAATTCTGAAAAAAGTTACTAACATCTTATATTAGTAGACGGTGGGAGTACATGATAAAATTTAAAAGTGCACAAAAAAGGAAAAATGCAATGATCGAGATAATAAAGATGCCAAACAATAAAAATAAAGATGCAATGGTACAAGTATTAAAATTGCCATGCTCTATATTTTCTTTCTCTAAAACAAAAATCACACAAAAAGAAATTGCCACGTCTAGAAAAATATATGTAGAGCCACATCAAGAAAAAATAAATATAAATTGCAGTATCTAGAAAGTTTATATGAACTGCCACATCTATAAAAGAAATTATGTATATCAACAAAAATTGCTAGTTGCCGTAGTGAACAAAACGGCATTTTAAGTTTAACTAAAATGCCATCATATAAAATCATACATGAAAATTTATACAGAAAAACAAATTGCCATGATCGATAATAAAAATGCCATGACATTAAAAATAAAAATGTCATGATGTAACTACTAAAATTGACATGCTCTCTATTTTGAAAATAAAAAATGACACGCCAATAAGAAAATAGATTTCCCATTCTATAAATGAAAAATTGCCATTCTCTTATAATAATAAAAAATGTCATGCTCTTATAATAAAAATGCCATGGCAAAAGCATCAGAATGTTTACCATCTATAGTTTATAGCTAAAAAGCAAGGAAAATGACATGGCAAAACTTGTATGAAATTGAGGGATACACACGTCAATAAATTAGCAAAAAAGATTGTATATAAAACATGGCGAAAAACAATATCAAACTTTTGCCATGTTTTGAGTACACAAAATTTTTATGAAAAAATGCCATGCAAAAACAAAAACTGCAATGGTTTTCAGGGCACTTTCTCTTATTTTTGCCATGGACTATAACTACGAAACATGGCAAGTTTTATGAAAATGTGGTCATGGAAAATTTGTTAGATTTGTTCTTTAACATACAAACAAGGCAAAAAATGTAGCAAAAATGCCATATGACATGGAAGATTTAGAAAAAAAGGGATTTTGTTCTTTGAGAAAGATGAAAAAAATTAGGAATTAGTCAATGGGTTGTAAAGAACACTTGGCAGCCTATGTGCTAATTTGGGATGCTATATATAAAAAAGTTGCCATGCATTTCATCCTCCACCTCCCCCTACCCCAGAAATTCCCATGATATGTAACAACCAGGATTTGCCATGGTATATACAGTACAATTATCATGGTTTCTACAATATAATTTTCCATGGGCACACATGTTAAATTGCAATGGGGACACATAAAATAGAATTGGTCTAAACTAAAAATACAATTGCGATGAGTGGTGAACAAAGCACAATGTAAAAAGTAGGTACTGGAATTTGCCATCCATGTACACCTAAAAACCGCCATTCAAACATGATCAACATAATTGCCACCTCGATTTGTATTCGCAAATCACATTGACTGAACTAAGTGCAACACACAATTTGCTAGCTAAGAAGCTACTTGATCAAGAATTTGCAAACACAATGCACTGGAGTAGTTAGCATGTTGCTCCACAAATCTCATGAAGAGATATTGTTGTGCAAAAAAAGTGAGTTGGTAGATAAAAAAGACATTACTAGGAGACAGTAAGAAGGAATTTTTTTTCTAGATGTGGCAGTTTCAACGTGATGTGCCTCGTGATGTGGCTGCTAAGACAAATTATATTGGCATGCAACTAGACAATTTCAACCGCAAGGTGACATACAAAAAATAGAGAAGGTCATAAAGTTGTTATGGCATGAAAACATAAATTGTCATGGCAAAAACCATTTACCAAGGGCGCCTAGATTGCCATGGTTCATAATTATGCCATGGTTTAAGAATTTGTATTCCAACAAAAATACCATGTCACCACTGTCACATCATGTTCAATCACATACCAAATTTGCCATGATAATGAAAAATGCTAGAACAGTAAGATTTGGGATGAAAATGCTTGCGCATGATTAGTATGCAGCAAAAACTACATCAAAAAGGGTTGTGGGGTCATTGGCTCACCGTGCGAGGAGAATTCCCCGGCAGCAATGTGGCCGTCATTGGAGATGTCCATTGGCCGACGCTGGAGATGTGGCTGGCGCTGGGCTGCAGCTCCCCTCAGTGCTCCCATAGCAGCTCCCCTCATGCTCCCTGTTGGGGAACATAGTATTTCAAAAAAATTCCTACGATCACACAAGATCTATCTAGGAGAAGCATAGCAACGAGCGGGGAGAGTGTGTCCATGTACCCTCGTAGACCGAAAGCGGAAGCGTTTAGTAACGCGGTTGATGTAGTCGAACGTCTTCACGATCCAACCGATCCAAGTACCGAACGTACGGCACCTCCGTGTTCAGCACACGTTCAGCTCAATGACGTCCGTCGAAGTCTTGATCCAGTTGAGGACGAGGGAGAGTTCCGTCAGCACAATGGCGTGGCGACGGTGATGATGAAGTTACCGGCGCAGGGCTTCGCCTAAGCACTACGAAGATATGACTGAGGTGTGTAACTGTGGAGGGGGGCACCGCACACGGCTAAGAGAAGACTTGATGTGTCTTTGGGGTGCCCCCTCCCACGTATATAAAGGGGGGAGGAGAGGTGGCCGGCCCAAGGGGGCGCGCGCCACAGGGGAGTCCAACTAGGATTCCCAATCCTAGTTGGAGTCCCCTTCCTTTCCAAGAGAGGGAGAGAGGGAAGGAGGAAGAGAGGGAGAAGGAAAGAGGGGGGCGTCGCCCCCTCCCTAGTCCAATTCGTACTTGCCATGGGGGGGGGGCACTGCCTCCCCTTGTGGCCCTTCTCTCCTTTCCACTAAAGCCCATTAAGGCCCAATACTTCCCCAGGGGGTTCCGGTAACCTCCCGATACTCCGAAACTTATCCGATACTTCCCGAAACCATTCCGGTGTCCGAATATAACCTTCCAATATATGAATCTTTACCTCTCGACCATTTTGAGACTCCTCATCATGTCTGCGATCTCATCCGGAACTCCGAAAAAAACTTCGGTCATCAAATCACATAACTCATAACACAAATCGTCATCGAACGTTAAGCGTGCGGGCCCTACGGGTTCGAGAACTATGTAGACATGACCGAGACACATCTCCGGTCAATAACCAATAGCAGAACCTGGATGCTCATATTGGCTCCTAAATATTCTATGAAGATCTTTATCGGTCAAACCGCATAACAACATACGTCATTCCCTTTGTCATCGGTATGTTACTTGCCTGAGATTCGGTATCATCATACCTAGTTCAATCTCGTTACCAGCAAGTCTCTTTACTCGTTCCGTAATGCATCATCCCGCAACTAACTCATTAGTCACATTGCTTGCAAGGCTTATAGTGATGTGCATTACCGTGAGGGCCCAGGGATACCTCTCCGATACTCGGAGTGACAAATCCTAATCTCGATCTATGCCAACCTAACAAACACCTTCGGATACACCTGTAGAGCATCTTTATAATCACCCAGTTACGTTGTGACGTTTGATAGCACACAAGGTGTTCCTCCGATATTCGGGAGTTGCATAATCTCATAGTCAAAGGAATATGTATAAGTCATGAAGAAAGCAACAACAATAAAACTTAACGATCATTATGCTTAAGCTAACAAATGGGTCTTGTCCATCACATCATTCTCCTAATGATGTGATCCCGTTCATCAAATGATAACACATGTCTATGGTTAGGAAACTTAACCATCTTTGATTAACGAGCTAGTCAAGTAGAGGCATACTAGGGACACTTTTTTTGTCTATGTATTCACACATGTATCAAGTTTACGGTTAATAAAATTCTAGCATGAATAATAAACATTTATCATGATATAAGGAAATATAAATAACAACTTTATTATTGTCTGTAGGGCATATTTCCTTCAGTCTCCCACTTGCACTAGAGTCAATAATCTAGATTACATAGTAATGATTCTAACACCCATGGAGTCTTGGTGCTGATCATGTTTTGCTCGTGAGAGAGGCTTAGTCAACGGGTCTGCAACATTCAGATCCGTATGTATTTTGCAAATCTCTATGTCTCCCTCCTTGACTTGATCGCGGATGGAATTGAAGCGTCTTTTGATGTGTTTGGTTCTCTTGTGAAATCTGGATTCCTTCGCCAAGGCTATTGCTCCAGTATTGTCACAAAAGATTTTCATTAGACCTGATGCACTAGGTATGACACCTAGATCGGATATGAACTCCTTCATCCAGACTCCTTCATTTGCTGCTTCCGAAGCAGCTATGTACTCCGCTTCACACGTAGATACCGCCACGACTCTTTGCTTGGAACTGCACCAACTGACAGCTCCACCATTCAATATAAATACATATCCGGTTTGTGACTTAGAGTCATCTGGATCAGTGTCAAAGCTTGCATCGACGTAACCATTTACGACGAGCTCTTTGTCACCTCCATAAACGAGAAACATATCCTTAGTCCTTTTAAGGTATTTCAGGATGTTCTTGACCGCTGTCCAATGATCCACTCCTGGATTACTTTGGTACCTCCCTGCTAAACTAATAGCAAGGCACACATCAGGTCTGGTACACAACATTGCATACATGATAGAACCTATGGCTGAAGCATAGGGAATGACTTTCGTTTTCTCTCTATCTTCTGCAGTGGTCGGGCATTGAGTCTTACTCAACTTCACACCTTGTAACACAGGCAAGAACCCTTTCTTTGCTTGATCCATTTTGAACTTCTTCAAAACTTTATCAAGGTATGTGCTGTGTGAAAGTCCAATTAAGCATCTTGATCTATCTCTATAGATCTTGATGCCAATATATAAGCAGCTTCACCGAGGTCTTTCATTGAAAAATTCTTATTCAAGTATCCTTTTGTGCTATTCAGGAATTCCGTATCATTTTCGATCAACAATATGTCATCCACATATAATATCAGAAATGTTACAGAGCTCCCACTCACTTTCTTGTAAATACATGCTTCTCCAAAAGTCTGTATAAAACCATATGCTTTGATCACACTATCAAAGCGTATATTCCAACTCCGAGAGGCTTGCACCAGTCCATAAATGGATCACTGGAGCTTGCACACTTTGTTAGCACCTTTATGATCGACAAAACCTTATTGTTGCATCATATACAACTCTTCTTTAAGATATCCATCAAGGAATGCAGTTTTGACATCCATTTGTCAAATTTCATAATCATAAAATCCGGCAATTGCTAACATGATTCGGACAGACTTAAGCATCGCTACGGGTGAGAAGGTCTCATCGTAGTCAACTCCTTGAACTTGTCGAAAATCTTTCGCAACAAGTCGAGCTTTGTAGACAGTAACATTACCGTCAGTGTCAGTCTTCTTCTTGAAGATCCATTTATTCTCTATGGCTTGCCGATCATCGGGAAAGTAAACCAAAGTCCATACTTTGTTCTCATACATGGATCCCATCTCAGATTTCATGGCCTCTAGACATTTTGCGGAATCTGGGCTCATCATCGCTTCCTCATAGTTCGTAGGTTCGTCATGGTCAAGTAACATGACCTCCAGAACAGGATTTCCGTGCCACTCTGGTGCGGACCTTACTCTGGTTGACCTACGAGGTTCGGTAGTAACTTGATCTGGAGTTTCATGATCATCATCATTAGCTTCCTCACTAATTGGTGTAGGAATCACTGGAACTGATTTCTGTGAAGAACTACTTTCCAATTCAAGAGTAGGTACAATTACCTCATCAAGTTCTACTTTCCTCCCACTCACTTCTTTCAAGAGAAACTCCTTCTCTAAAAAGGATCCATTCTTAGCAACGAATATTTTGCCTCCGAATCTGTGATAGAAGGTGTACCCAACAGTCTCCTTTGGGTATCCTATGAAGACACATTTCTCTGATTTGGGTTCGACCTTATCAGGTTGAAGTTTTTTCACATAAGCATCGCAGCCCCAAACTTTAAGAAACGACAACTTAGGTTTCTTGCCAAACCACAGTTCATATGGTGTCGTCTCAACGGATTTAGATGGTGCCTTATTTAACGTGAATACAGCCGTCTCTAAAGCATAACCCCAAAACGATAGTGGTAAATCGGTAAGAGACATCATAGATCGCACCATATCTAATAAAGTACGGTTAGGATGTTTGGACACACCATTAGGCTGTGGTGTTCCAGGTGGCGTGAGTTGCGAAACTATTCCACATTGTTTCAAATGAAGACCAAACTCATAACTCAAAAATTCACCTCCATGATCAGATCGTAGAAATTTTATTTTCTTGTTAGAACTTTTCAAATGTTTCAGACTTATGTTTCATCAAGTAGATATACCCATATCTGCCCAAATCATCTGTGAAGGTCAGAAAATAACGATACCCGCCGCCAGCCTCAACACTCATCGGACCGCATACATCAATATGTATTATTTCCAACAAGTCAGTTGCTCGCTCCATCGTTTCGAAGAACGGAGTCTTAGTCATCTTGCCCGTGAGGCATGGTTCGCAAGCATCAAGTGATTCCAAAAGCCCATCAGCATGGAGTTTCTTCATGCTCTTTACACCAATATGACCTAAACGGCAGTGCCACAAATAAGTTGCACTATCATTATTAACCTTGCATCTTTTGGCTTCAATATTATGAATATGTGTATCACTACAATCGAGATTTAATAAAAATAGACCACTCATCAAGGGTGCATGACCATAAAAGATATTACTCATATAAATAGAACAACCATTATTCTATGATTTAAATGAATAACCGTCTCGCATCAAACAAGATCCAGATATAATGTTCATGCTTAACGCTGGCACCAAATAACAATTATTCAGGTCTAATACTAATCCCGACTGTTGGGGATATGACTATTGGATGTGACCCGCCCAGGAGGGGCCGGGTCATACCATTGGCGGTTCATAATGACAAGGCCTATGAAGATGTTATAGATGATGATTCACGAAGCAGGCTTATTAAAGGCCCAAGACCCAAAGGCGACTTGAGACCCACGGGCGTAAACCGCCATATGTTAACTTGTACATTAAGGAAAGTATATGTTCTGTCACCGAGCCGGATGTTGGAAATATGCCCTAGAGGCAATAATAAATTGGTTATTATTATATTTCCTTGTTCATGATAAATGTTTATTATCCATGCTAGAATTGTATTGATAGGAAACTCAGATACATGTGTGGATACATAGACAACACCATGTCCCTAGTAAGCCTCTAGTTGACTAGCTCGTTGATCAATAGATGGTTACGGTTTCCTGACCATGGACATTGGATGTCGTTGATAACGGGATCACATCATTAGGAGAATGATGTGATGGACAAGACCCAATCCTAAGCCTAGCACAAGATCGTGTAGTTCGTTTGCTAAGAGCTTTTCTAATGTCAAGTATCATTTCCTTAGACCATGAGATTGTGCAACTCCCGGATACCGTAGGAATGCTTTGGGTGTGCCAAATGTCACAACGTAACTGGGTGACTATAAAGGTGCACTACGGGTATCTCCGAAAGTGTCTGTTGGGTTGGCATGAATCGAGACTGGGATTTGTCACTCCGTGTAAATGGAGAGGTATCTCTGGGCCCACTCGGTAGGACATCATCATAATGTGCACAATGTGACCAAGGAGTTGATCACGGGATGATGTGAGTTACAGAACGAGTAAAGAGACTTGCCGGTAACGAGATTGAACAAGGTATAGGGATACCGACGATCGAATCTCGGGCAAGTAACATACCGATAGACAAAGGGAATTGTATACGGGATTGATTGAATCCCTGACATCGTGGTTCATCCGATGAGATCATCGTGGAACATGTGGGATCCAACATGGGTATCCAGATCCTGCTGTTGGTTATTGACCGGAGAACGTCTCGGTCATGTCTGCATGGTTCCCGAACCCGTAGGGTCTACACACTTAAGGTTCGATGACGCTAGGGTTATAGGGAAAGTATGTACGTGGTTACCGAATGTTGTTCGGAGTCCCGGATGAGATCCCAGATGTCACGAGGAGTTCCGGAATGGTCCGGAGGTAAAGATTTATATATGGGAAGTCCTGTTTTGGTCACCGGAAAAGTTTCGGGTGTTATCGGTAATGTACCGGGACCACCGGGAGGGTCCCGGGGGTCCACCAAGTGGGGCCACCAGCCCCAGAAGGCTGCGTGGGCCAAGTGTGGGAGGGGACCAGCCCCAGGTGGGCTGGTGCGCCCCCCCACCAAGGCCCAAGGCGCATGGGAGAGTGGGAGGGGGCAAACCCTAGGTCCAGATGGGCCTTAGGGCCCATCTAGTGGGGCGCCCCCTCTCCTCCCCTTGGCCGCCCCTCTTGATGAGATCTAGGGCTGGCCGCCAGCCCTTGGGGTGGAAACCCTAGAGGGGGGCGCAGCCCCCTCCCCCCTATATATAGTTGAGGTTTGGGCTGCCCAAGACACATGAGAACGTCTCTCTTTCGGCGCAGCCCTACCCCTCTCCCTCCTCCTCCTCTCCTGCGGTGCTTGGCGAAGCCCTGCGGGATTGCCACGCTCCTCCATCACCACCACGCCGTCGTGCTACTGCTGGATGGAGTCTTCCCCAACCTCTCCCTCTCACCTTGCTGGATCAAGGCGTGGGAGACGTCACCGGGCTGCACGTGTGTTGAACGCGGAGGCGCCGTGGTTCGGCGCTTAGATCGGAATCAACCGCGATCTGAATCGCTACGAGTACGACTCCCTCATCCGCGTTCTTGCAACGCTTCCGCATCGCGATCTACAAGGGTATGTAGATGCACTCCCCTTCCCCTCGTTGCTAGATTACTCCATAGATTGATCTTGGTGATGCATAGAAAATTTTGAATTTCTGCTACGTTCCCCAACAGTGGTATCAGAGCTAGGTCTATGCGTAGTTTCTATGCACGAGTAGAACACAAAGTAGTTGTGGGCGTAGATGTTGCCAATTCTTCTTGCCGCTACTAGTCTTATCTTGTTTCGGCGGCATTGTGGGATGAAGCGGCCCGGACCGACCTTGCACGTACGCTTACGTGAGACAGGTTCCACCGACTGACATGCACTAGTTGCATAAGGTGGCTAGCGGGTGTCTGTCTCTCCCACTTTAGTCAGAACGGATTCGATGAAAAGGGTCCTTATGAAGGGTAAATAGAAATTGGCATATCACGTTGTGGTTTTACGTAGGTAAGAAACGTTCTTGCTAGAAACCTATAAAAGCCACGTAAAAACTTGCAACAACAATTAGAGGACGTCTAACTTGTTTTTGCAGGGTATGCTATGTGATGTGATATGGCCAAAAGGATGTGATGAATGATATATGTGATGTATGAGATTGATCATGTTCTTGTAATAGGAATCACGACTTGCATGTCGATGAGTATGACAACCGGCAGGAGCCATAGGAGTTGTCTTAATTTATTGTATGACCTGCGTGTCATTAAATAACGCCATGTAAATTACTTTACTTTATTGCTAAGCGCGTTAGCCATAGAAGTAGAAGTAATCGTTGGCGTGACAACTTCATGAAGACACAATGATGGAGATCATGATGATGGAGATCATGGTGTCATGCCGGTGACAAAGATGATCATGGTGCCCCGAAGATGCAGATCAAAGGAGCAAAATGATATTGGCCATATCATGTCACTATTTGATTGCATGTGATGTTTATCATGTTATGCATCTTATTTGCTTAGAACGACGGTAGTAAGTAAGATGATCCCTCACCAAAATTTCAAGAGACGTGTTCCCCCTAACTGTGCACCGTTGCGAAGGTTCGTTGTTTCGAAGCACCACGTGATGATCGGGTGTGATAGATTCTAACGTTCGAATACAACGGGTGTTGACGAGCCTAGCATGTACAGACATGGCCTCGGAACACATGCAAAACACTTAGGTTGACTTGACGAGCCTAGCATGTACAGACATGGCCTCGGAACACAAGAGACCGAAAGGTCGAACATGAGTCGTATAGCAGATACGATCAACATGGAGATGTTCACCGATGATGACTAGTCTGTCTCACGTGATGATCGGACACGGCCTAGTTTGACTCGGATCATGTATCACTTAGATGACTAGAGGGATGTCTATCTGAGTGGGAGTTCATAATCAGATGAACTTCATTATCAGGAACATAGTCAAAAAGGTCTTTGCAAATTATGTCATACGCTTTAGTTCTACTGTTTAAGATATGTTCCTAGAGAAAATTTAGTTGAAAGTTGGTAGTAGCAATTATGCGGACTGGGTCCGTAAACTGAGGATTGTCCTCATTGCTGCACAGAAGGCTTATGTCCTTAATGCACCGTTCGGTGTGCTGTACCTCAGCGTCGTTTGTAGATGTTGCGAAACATCTGACATACACGTTTTGATGACTACGTGATAGTTCAGTAAGTAATGCTAACGGTTTAGAATTGTGGCACCAAAGACGGTTTTGAAACGTCGCAGAACATATGAGATGTTCCGAAGACTGAAATTAGGATTTCAGACTAGTGCCCACGTCAAGGGGTATGAGACCTCTGACAAGTTTCTTAAGCCTGCAGACTAAGGGAGAAAAGCTCAATCGTTGAGCATGTGCTCAGATTGTCTGAGTGCCACAATCGCTTGAATCGAGTGGGAGTTAATCTTCCAGATGAGATAGTGATGGTTCTCCATAGTCACTACCACCAAGCTATTAGAGCTTCGTGATGAACTATAACATATCAGGGATAGATATGATGATCCTTGAGCTATTCGCGATGTTTGACACCGCGAAAGTAGAAATCAAGAAGGAGCATCAATTGTTGATGGTTAGTAAAACCACTAGTTTCTAGAAGGGCAAGGGCAGGGATACTTCATGAAACAGCAAGTCATTTGCTGCTCTAGTGAAGAATCCCAAGGTTGAACCCAAACCCGAGACTAAGTGCTTCTGTAATGAGGGGAACGGTCACTGAAGCGGAACTACCCTAGATACTTGGTAGATGAGAAGGCATGCAAGGTCGACAGAAGTATATTGGATATACATTATATGAATGTGTACTTTACTAGTACTCCTAGCAGCACCAGGGTATTAGATACCGGTTCGGTTGCTAAGTGTTAGTAACTCGAAATAAAAGCTGTGGAATAAACGGAGACTAGCTAAAGGCGAGATGACGATATGTGTTGGAAGTGTTTCCAAGGTTGATGTGATCAAGCATCGCATGCTCCCTCTACCATCGAGATTTGGTGTTTGCGTTGAGCATGATTGGATTATGTTTATCGCAATACGGTTATTCATTTAAGGAGAATAATGGTTACTCTTTTATTTGAATAATACCTTCAATGGTCTTGCACCTAAAATGAATCTCGATCGTAGTGATACACATGTTCGTGCCAAAAGATATAAAATAGTAATGATAGTTCCACATACTTGTGGCACTGCCATTTGAGTCATATTGGTATAGAACGCATGAAGAAGCTCCATGTAGATGGATCTTTGGACTCACTCGTTTTTGAAAAGATTGAGACATGCGAACCATGTCTATTGGTATATATGCATGAAGAAACTCCATGCAGATGGATCGTTTGGACTCACTTGATTTTGAATCACTTGAGACATGCAAATCTTACCACATGGGCAAGATGACTGAAAGGCCTCGTTTTCAGTAAGATGGAACAAGAGAGCAACTTATTGGAAGTAATACATTTTGATGTATGCACTCCAATGAGTGCTGAGGCATGCAGTGGTATCGTTATGTTCTTACTTCACAGATGATTTGAGTAGATGCTGAGTGTATTTACTTGATGAAACACAAGTCTGAATTGTTGAAAGGTTCAAGTAATTTCAGAGTGAAGTTGAAGATCGTCGTGACAAGAGGATAAAATGCTTGTGATATAATCATAGAGATGAGTATCTGAGTTACGAGTTTGGCACACAATTAAGACATTGTGGAAAGTGTTTCACAATTAATACCGCCCGGAACACCATAGTGTGATGGTGTGTCCGGACATCATAGCTGCACCCTATTGGATATGGTGCATACCATGATGTTTCTTATCGAATTACCACTATCGTTTATGGGTTAGGCATTAGAGGCAACCGCATTCACTTTAAATAGGGCACCACGCAATTCCGTTGAGACGATACCGTTTAGAGAAACCTAAGTTGTCGTTTCTTAAAAGTTTGGGGCTGCGATGCTTATGTGAAAAAGTTTCAGGCTGATAAGCTCGAACCCAAAGCGGATAAATGCATCTTCATAGAAAACCCAAAACAGTTGGGTATACCTCCTATTTCAGATCTGGAAGCAAAAGTAATTGCTTCTAGAAACGAGTCCTTTCTCGAGGAAAAGTTTCTCTCGAAAGAATTGAGTGGGAGGATGGTGGAGACTTGATAAGGTTATTGAACCGTCACTTCAACTAGTGTGTAGCAGGGCACAGGAAGTTGTTCCTGTGGCACCTACACCAATTGAAGTGGAAGCTCATGATAGTGATCATGAAACTTCGGATCAAGTCACTACCAAACCTCGTAGGACGACGAGGATGCGTACTACTTCAGAGTGGTATGTGATCCTGTCTTGGAAGTCATGTTGTTGGACAACGATGAACCTATGAGCTATGGAGAAGCGATGGTGGGCCCATATTCCGACAAATGGTTAGAAGCCATGAAATCCGAGATAAATGGATCTTTAAGAAGAAGACGAACGTGGACGGTAAGGTTACCGTCTATGAAGCTCGACTTTTGGCAAAGAGTATTTCCACAAGTTCAAGGAGTTGACTACGATGAGAGTTTCTCATCCGTAGCGATGCTTAAGTCCGTCGGAATCATGTTAGCATTAGCTGCATTTATGAAATCTGGCAGATGGATGTCAAAACAAGTTTCCTTACCAGTTTTCGTAAGGACAGGTTGTATGTGATACAATCAGAAAGGTTTTGTCGATCCTAAGGATGCTAAAAGGTATGCTAGCTCCAGCGATCCTTCCATGGATTAGAGCAAGCATCTCGGAGTCAGAATATATGCTTTGATGGAGTGATCAAAGTTTTTGGGTTTATACAAAGTTTGTTAGAAACTTGTATTTACAATAAAGTGAGTGGGAGCGCTACAACATTTCTGATAAGTATATGTGAATGACATATTGTTGATCCAAAATGATGTAAAATTTCTGGAAAGCATAAAGGGTTGTTTGAAAGGAGTTTTTCAAAGGAAGACCTGGATAAAGCTGCTTACATATTGGGCATCAAGATCTATAGAGATAGATCAAGACGCCTGATGATACTTTCAAAGAACGCACACCTTGACATGATTTTGAAAGAGTTCAAAATAGATCAGCAAAGAAGGAGTTCTTGGCTGTGTTGCAAGGTGTGAGTATTGAGTAAGACTCAAGACCTGACCATAGCAGAAGAGAGAGAAAGGACGAAGGTCGTCCCCTATGCTTTAGACGTAGGCTCTACAGTATGCTATGCTGTGTACCGCACATGAAGTGTGCCTTGCCATGAGTTGGTCAAGGGGTACAATAGTGATCCGGGAATGGATCACATGACAGCGGTCGAACTAATCCTTAGTATCTAGTGGACTAAGGAATTTTCTCAATTATGGAGGTGAAAAGGAGTTCGTCGTAAAGGGTTACGTCGATGCGAACTTTGACACTAATCCGGATGACTCTGAGTAGTAAACCGGATTCGTATAGTAGAGCAGTTATTTGAAATGGCTCCAAATAGCGCGTGGTAGCATCCACAAGATGACATAGATATTCGTAAAGCACACACGGATCTGAAAGGTTCAGACCCGTTGACTAAATAACCTCTCTCACAAGCATAACATGATCAAACCAGAACTCATTGAGTGTTAATCACATAGAGATGTGAACTAGATTGTTGACTCTAGTAAACTCTTTAGATGTTGGTCACATGGTGATGTGACCTGTGAGTGTTAATCACATGGTGATGTGAACTAGATTATTGACTCTAGTGCAAGTGGGAGACTGTTGGAAATATGCCCTAGAGGCAATAATAAATTGGTTATTATTATATTTCCTTGTTCATGATAAATGTTTATTATCCATGCTAGAATTGTATTGATAGGAAACTCAGATACATGTGTGGATACATAGACAACACCATGTCCCTAGTAAGCCTCTAGTTGACTAGCTCGTTGATCAATAGATGGTTACGGTTTCCTGACCATGGACATTGGATGTCGTTGATAACGGGATCACATCATTAGGAGAATGATGTGATGGACAAGACCCAATCCTAAGCCTAGCACAAGATCGTGTAGTTCGTTTGCTAAGAGCTTTTCTAATGTCAAGTATCATTTCCTTAGACCATGAGATTGTGCAACTCCCGGATACCGTAGGAATGCTTTGGGTGTGCCAAACGTCACAACGTAACTGGGTGACTATAAAGGTGCACTACGGGTATCTCTGAAAGTGTCTGTTGGGTTGGCACGAATCGAGACTGGGATTTGTCACTCCGTGTAAACGGAGAGTTATCTCTGGGCCCACTCGGTAGGACATCATCATAATGTGCACAATGTGACCAAGGAGTTGATCACGGGATGATGTGAGTTACGGAACGAGTAAAGAGACTTGCCGGTAACGAGATTGAACAAGGTATAGGGATACCGACGATCGAATCTCGGGCAAGTAACATACCGATAGACAAAGGGAATTGTATACGGGATTGATTGAATCCCTGACATCGTGGTTCATCCGATGAGATCATCGTGGAACATGTGGGATCCAACATGGGTATCCAGATCCCACTGTTGGTTATTGACCGGAGAACGTCTCGGTCATGTCTGCATGGTTCCCGAACCCGTAGGGTCTACACACTTAAGGTTCGATGACGCTAGGGTTATAGGGAAAGTATGTACGTGGTTACCGAATGTTGTTCGGAGTCCCGGATGAGATCCCAGACATCACGAGGAGTTCCGGAATGGTCCGGAGGTAAAGATTTATATATGGGAAGTCCTGTTTTGGTCACCGGAAAAGTTTCGGGTGTTATCGGTAATGTATCGGGACCACCGGGAGGGTCCCGGGGGTCCACCAAGTGGGGCCACCAGCCCCAGAAGGCTGCGTGGGCCAAGTGTGGGAGGGGACCAGCCCCAGGTGGGCTGGTGCGCCCCCCCACCAAGGCCCAAGGCGCATGGGAGAGTGGGAGGGGGCAAACCCTAGGTCCAGATGGGCCTTAGGGCCCATCTAGTGGGGCGCCCCCTCTCCTCCCCTTGGTCGCCCCTCTTGATGAGATCTAGGGCTGGCCGCCAGCCCTTGGGGTGGAAACCCTAGAGGGGGGCGCAGCCCCCTCCCCCCTATATATAGTTGAGGTTTGGGCTGCCCAAGACACATGAGAACGTCTCTCTTTCGGCGCAGCCCTACCCCTCTCCCTCCTCCTCCTCTCCCGCGGTGCTTGGCGAAGCCCTGCGGGATTGCCACGCTCCTCCATCACCACCACGCCGTCGTGCTGCTGCTGGATGGAGTCTTCCCCAACCTCTCCCTCTCACCTTGCTGGATCAAGGCGTGGGAGACGTCACCGGGCTGCACGTGTGTTGAACGCGGAGGCGCCGTGGTTCGGCGCTTAGATCGGAATCAACCGCGATCTGAATCGCTACGAGTACGACTCCCTCATCCGGGTTCTTGCAACGCTTCCGCATCGCGATCTACAAGGATATGTAGATGCACTCCCCTTCCCCTCGTTGCTAGATTACTCCATAGATTGATCTTGGTGATGCGTAGAAAATTTTGAATTTCTGCTACATTCCCCAACACCGGACACGTTGTGTATGAGCCGGCCGGGACTCTATAGGCCGCCGGGCATCAGCCTATGCATGTAAAGGGGTGACTCGGCGGTGGTTTAGGGCAAGAAACAAGAGATCGAAAGCTAGGTCAAGCGTATTCGCTCCCTGGTAATTGAAACCTAAGCAATACCACCTCAAACTGGATTAGGCCTTTACCTTCACCGCAAGGGGCCAAACCAGTATAAACTCTCTGTGTCCTTTGTCCCATTTAACCCCTTTAAGCTAACCTAGTTGCGATGGCTCCACGACTAAGTCCTTCTGCAAGGACATCTGCCGTGACAATTCCAGGATAGTTGGCGCCCACCGTGGGGCCCGCGCACGGTGGTTTCGAGTTCTTACGGGGCAGCTTCGAAGGGATCAAGGGATACGCTGTAGGCCGGATGACCAAGAGTCATCGCGGCAAGCTCTACATCGACGATGCAGGCTGGGGCCCCAAGGCCGGCTCAACCGAGTACGGGTACCGGGTCCACTTTGGCAGAATCCACGTCTTCATCGGCAAGATCGGTGAACCGGGCCTTGAGCCGGACATCTGCACTGACATCCTCGAGATGGCTCAGCATGCGTGACCCGCCCGAGTTCAACCCACCGTGAAGCGTGCCTTTGTTAGTTTCATCCATGGGGCGGAAATTGAAAACGGATCTGTGTCTGGCGGTGAGACGGTCATCTATTCTGATGGTGAGTCGTCCACGGGCGGGACTGATTCATTGTATCAACTGCAAGACGGCCGGCTTGGAGGCTATTCCGATGGTGACAGTATTCCGGACCCCTACGAGCCGCCGAACAGGGTTACGATCTTCATGGCTGGCACACAACCAGTGCTTGGTTCAACAACCGCCCTGGCTATGACCTCCAGTTCAATGGCTGCGGCGGCAGGTGGTGCTAGCGGCTCTGCACGCCCGTTGGCTCAAGTTCTCACAGAATTGTTAGAGGCTCTGGCGACTCTGATGGGGGTGGAAGTAACCCCGGACAACCAGGAGCAGCACAAGGTGGATGTGGCTAAGCTACGAGATGAGATAGCTCAAGCCAAGGAAGAGCTAGCAGCTGAGAACGCTAGGATGACTGCACAGCGGGCTGTTTTGGACGCCCAGGCGCATCGGATTCAAGCGGATTCCTTCTGGATCACATTGGATCAGAACGCTTCAAATGAGGTCATGAGGAGGAGACACTGGAGTCATCTACCCCCGGTTTATGAATTGAGGAACCTTTTCAACACGCCTGGCGCAGGGACCAGTGAGCCGCCAGTGGTAAACCGGATAGTTGAAGCGCCTGGGACCGGAGCGCCAGTTCAGCCACGAACGATGGGCTCTCCACGTGTAAATAATCCCCCGCCTCAGCATGTTTTGACGCCTTCGGGTCATTATTCTAACCCGTTGGACAATATGATTGCCGCGGCCACGCGATTGGCGGCTCTACCGATTGAAGGCGAGTCTACGACGGTGATAGAGACATGGAGGGCTAGAGAGCTTCTCCAGACAGCTGTGGCTCAGCAGGCGGCTTATTCTTACAGTCGCGAGCGGATTCACTCAACCCCTCGTCCAAGCCGGAGTTACAACACGCACATTGACTCACCAGCGGTTTCAAGCAGTGAACAATGCCATAACCAGCCTCGTGGCCATGATCCGGCGCGCGGTGGCGCCAATGCTCAGACTCTGGTGGATCAGGGCAGAGCGCGTCGGGAGGCCGAGCTGGCAGCTCAGCAAGCGGTTCATCAACATTCTCCGGCTTATCCGACAACTTCGGTGGAGGTAGGCGTGACCTCTAGAACCTTGGGTGTGCCATGTTTAGTGTCGGCTCTGTGTAACGAGCGTTTGCCCAAGGATTTCAAGGGTCCTCGTAAGGTGCCTAACTACACAGCAGATCAACCCCCTGAAGCTTGGGTTGAAAGTTATGAAATGGAAATGGAGCTGCTGGATGTTGGCGATGCTGGATGTGCTAAGTATTTCACTATGATGTTGGATGGGACGGCCCGTACTTGGTTGAAAGGGCTGCCTGCCAATTCCATTGGATCATGGGCCGAGTTAAAAGCCCGGTTTATCCAGAATTTTAAAGACACGTGGAAGCAGCCTATGTCTATCGTGGATTTGGACTCCTGTGTCCAAGAAGAGGGCGAGTCAACAACCCATTGGGTGCGCCGGGTCTCAGCCATCCTGCACTCATCGGATCTTATCAATGCCGGTTCAGTAGTTCTAATGTTGGAGAAAAACTGCCGTTTTATGCCTCTTAAGCAGAAGCTGGGGCGGCTCAAACGCCACTGCAGTGACATGGGGGAGCTAATGGCGGCTCTGGTTAAGTATGCTGACTCTGATAGTACCAAGGACCCCGAGTCTGATGATGAAAGGCCGGGAAAGGGAAAGAAGAGTAGAAACACCAAAGGGCAGCAGCATAACCCGACAAGTCAGGGGGGCAATGGTAAGCATAAAGCTGATAGTAATTTAGATTTTGTGGCTAACACCAATACACAAAATAATGGTCAGCGTCACAAGGGAAAGCCGCCTCCTCGGTTTGGGGGCCAAAATTCAATATTGAGGAGATGATGAATCAGCGCTGCCCGAAGCATGGTACGCAGGAAAAGTCGGCCACTCACCTCTGGAAGGATTGCTTCATTATGAGGGAGTACAGAAATTCAAATTTTTTCCAAAACAATCATGGGCCGAACGGCGGCTCAGGATCCGGTTCTCACGGTCCGGGTTATGGTGGTGGCGGTTCAAATTCCGGTTTTCAAGGCCAAAGCAATCAGGGTGGTTATAATCAACCGTCTGGTCAGGGGAATCAGCAGCAGCAGTCTGGTTATCAAAGTAACCCGAAGCAGTTGAATAGTGGGCAGTACCATGTTTTCACCACGAGTCTGTGTAAGCGGGATCAAAAGCTCCATAAAAGGGCAGTAAACGCGATTGAGCTGGCAATTCCCCGTTACTTGCGATGGTCTGAACACCCTATTCTCTGGATCCGTGAAGATCACCCGCCCCGGGTTGATAACCGGGTCACTTGGCTTTGGTGGCGGCACCTCAGGTTGGAGGATACAAATTCACTAAAGTGCTCATGGATGGAGGCAGTAGCATCAATATCCTTTATTATGACACTTTCCGTCGCATGGGATTAACTGATAAAAATCTTAAGCCGTCGAACACTGTTTTTCACGGTGTGGTGCCTGGTAAGTTGGCATATCCAGTGGGCAAAATATCTTTGGAGGTTGCCTTTGGAGATGAGTATGATTCCAGATCTGAGACGTTGACCTTTGAAGTGGTTAAAATCAAGAGCCCTTACCACGCTCTGTTTGGGCGGCCGGCTTACGCTAAGTTCATGGCAAGGCCTTGTTATGTTTATTTGCAGCTTAAGATGCCGGGTCACACAGGCACTATCACAGTGCATGGAAGTCGCAAGATAGCCTTGGAGTGTGAAGAAGGCGATGCTGCTTACGCCGAGTCTGTCTGTGCAACAGAGGAATTGAAATTTTACAAGGATAATGTTGACTCGGCGGATATGACATCTTTGAAGAAGCCAACCACGGAGCATGACCCCTTGTTGAAGTTTAAGTCGGCATATGACACTAAGCTAGTTGACTTTGTTCCTGGTGATTCGTCCAAGCAGTTCAGCATTAGTGCTAATCTAGATCCAAAATAGGAAAGCGCGCTCATCGAGTTCATCCGTGAGAACCGGGACATCTTTGCATGGAAGCCTTCAGACATGCCAGGTGTACCGAGGGAACTCGCTGAGCACACTCTCAATATCGATCCAAAGTTTAAACCGGTCAAGCAATTCCTTCGCCGTTTCAATGAAGAGAGGCGCAAGGCTATTGGTGAAGAAGTGGCCCGACTCTTGGCGGCTGGGTTTATCTGAAGGAAATATGCCCTAGAGGCAATAATAAAGTTATTATCTATTTCCTTATATCATGATAAATGTTTATTATTCATGCTAGAATTGTATTAACCGGAAACATAATACATGTGTGAATACATAGACAAACAGAGTGTCACTAGTATGCCTCTACTTGACTAGCTCGTTGATCAAAGATGGTTAAGTTTCCTAGCCATTGACATGGGTTGTCATTTGATTAACGGGATCACATCATTAGGTGAATGATGTGATTGACTTGACCCATTCCGTTAGCTTAGCACTCGATTGTTTAGTATGTTGATATTGCTTTCTTCATGACTTATACATGTTCCTATGACTATGAGATTATGCAACTCCCGTTTACCGGAGGAACACTTTGTGTGCTACCAAACGTCACAACGTAACTGGGTGATTATAAAGGTGCTCTACAGGTGTCTCCGAAGGTACTTGTTGGGTTGGCGTATTTCGAGATTAGGATTTGTCACTCCGATTGTCGGAGAGGTATCTCTGGGCCCACTCGGTAACGCACATCACTTAAGCCTTGCAAGCATTGCAACTAATGAGTTAGTTGTGGGATGATGTATTACGGAACGAGTAAAGAGACTTGCCGGTAACGAGATTGAACTAGGTATTGAGATACCGACGATCGAATCTCGGGCAAGTAACATACCGATGACAAAGGGAACAACGTATGTTGTTATGCGGTCTGACCGATAAAGATCTTCGTAGAATATGTGGGAGCCAATATGAGCATCCAGGTTCCGCTATTGGTTATTGACCGGAGACGTGTCTCGGTCATGTCTACATAGTTCTCGAACCCGTAGGGTCCGCACGCTTAAAGTTTCGATGACGATTATATTATGAGTTTATGAGTTTTGACGTACCGAAGGTTGTTCGGAGTCCCGGATGTGATCACGGACATGACGAGGAGTCTCGAAATGGTCGAGACATGAAGATTGATATATTGGAAGCCTATATTTGGATATCGGAAGTGTTCCGGGTGAAATCGGGATTTTACCGGAGTATCGAGGGGTTACCGGAACCCCCCGGGGGCTTAATGGGCCATAGTGGGCCTTTGTGGAGAAGAGGAGAGGTGGCCAGGGCAGGGCCACGCGCCCCTCCCCCTAGTCCGAATAGGACAAGGAGAGGGGGGCGGCGCCCCCCTTTCCTTCCTCTCTCCCTCCTCTTTCCCCCTCCACTCCTAATCCAACAAGGAAAAGGGAGGGAGTCCTACTCCCGGTGGGAGTAGGACTCCTCCTGGTGCGCCCCCTCCTGGCCGTCCGCACCTCCCCCCTTGCTCCTTGATATACGGGGGAGGGGGCACCCTAGAGACACAACAATTGATCGTTTGATCTTTTAGCCGTGTGCGGTGCCCCCCTCCACCATAGTCTACCTCGATAATACTGTAGCGGTGCTTAGGCGAAGCCCTGCATCGGTAGAACATCATCGTCGTCACCACACCGTCGTGCTGACGAAACTCTCCCTCAACACTCGGCTGGATCGGAGTTTGAGGGACGTCATCGGGTTGAACGTGAACTCGGAGGTGCCGTACGTTCGGTACTTGATCGGTCGGATCATGAAGACGTACGACTACATCAACCGCGTTGTGCTAACGCTTCCGCTTTCGGTCTACGAGGGTACGTGGACAACTCTCTCCCCTCTCGTTGCTATGCGTCACCATGATCTTGCGTGTGCGTATGAATTTTTTTGAAATTACTACGTTCACCAACAGTGGCATCCGAGCCAGGTTTTATGCGTAGATGTCATATGCACAAGTAGAACACAAGTGAGTTGTGGGCGATATAAGTCATACTGCTTACCAGCATGTCATACTTTGGTTCGGCGGTATTGTTGGATGAAGCGGCCTGGACCGACATTACGCGTACGCTTACGCGAGACTGGTTCTACCGACGTGCTTTGCACATAGGTGGCTGGCGGGTGTCAGTTTCTCCAACTTTAGTTGAACCGAGTGTGGCTACGCCCAGTCCTTGCGAAGGTTAAAACAACACCAACTTGACAAACTATCGTTGTGGTTTTGATGCGTAGGTAAGAACGATTCTTGCTAAGCCCGTAGCAGCCACGTAAAACTTGCAACAACAAAGTAGAGGACGTCTAACTTGTTTTTGAAGGGCATGTTGTGATGTGATATGGTCAAGACATGATGCTAAATTTTATTTAATGAGATGATCATGTTTTGTAACCGAGTTATCGGCAACTGGCAGGAGCCATATGGTTGTCGCTTTATTGTATGCAATGCAATCGCCCTGTAATGCTTTACTTTATCACTAAGCGGTAGCGATAGTCGTAGAAGCATAAGATTGGCGAGACGACAACGATGCTACGATGGAGATCAAGGTGTCGCGCCGGTGACGATGGTGATCATGACGGTGCTTCAGAGATGGAGATCACAAGCACAAGATGATGATGACCATATCATATCACTTATATTGATTGCATGTGATGTTTATCTTTTATGCATCTTATCTTGCTTTGATTGACGGTAGCATTATAAGATGATCTCTCACTAAATTTCAAGATAAAAGTGTTCTCCCTGAGTATGCACCGTTGCCAAAGTTCGTCGTGCCCAGACACCACGTGATGATCGGGTGTGATAAGCTCTACGTCCATCTACAACGGGTGCAAGCCAGTTTTGCACACGCAGAATACTCAGGTTAAACTTGACGAGCCTAGCATATGCAGATATGGCCTCGGAACACTGAGATCGAAAGGTCGAGCGTGAATCATATAGTAGATATGATCAACATAGTGATGTTCACCATTGAAAGCTAATCCATTTCACGTGATGATCGGTTATGGTTTAGTTGATATGGATCACGTGATCACTTAGAGGATTAGAGGGATGTCTATCTAAGTGGGAGTTCTTAAGTAATATGATTAATTGAACTTAAATTTATCATGAACTTAGTACCTAATAGTATCTTGCTTGTCTATGTTGATTGTAGATAGATGGCCCGTGCTGTTGTTCCGTTGAATTTTAATGCGTTCCTTGAGAAAGCAAAGTTGAAAGATGATGGTAGCAATTACACGGACTGGGTCCGTAACTTGAGGATTATCCTCATTGCTGCACAGAAGAATTACGTCATGGAAGCACCGCTGGGTGTCAGGCCTGCTGCTAATGCAACTGACGACGTTAAGAACGTCTGGCAGAGCAAAGCTGATGACTACTCGATAGTTCAATGTGCCATGCTTTACGGCTTAGAACCGGGACTTCAACGACGTTTTGAACGTCATGGAGCATATGAGATGTTCCAGGAGTTGAAGTTAATATTTCAAGCAAATGCCCGGATTGAGAGATATGAAGTCTCCAATAAGTTCTACAGCTGCAAGATGGAGGAGAATAGTTCTGTCAGTGAGCATATACTCAAAATATCTGGGTATAATAATCACTTGATTCAACTGGGAGTTAATCTTCCGGATGATAGCGTCATTGACATAATTCTTCAATCACTGCCACCAAGCTACAAGAGCTTCGTGATGAACGATAACATGCAAGGGATGGATAAGACGATTCCCGAGCTCTTCGCAATGCTAAAGGCTGCGGAGGTAGAAATCAAGAAGGAGCATCAAGTGTTGATGGTCAATAAGACGACCAGTTTCAAGAAAAAGGGCAAAGGGAAGAAGAAGGGGAACTTCAAGAAGAACAGCAAGCAAGTTGCTGCTCAGGAGAAGCCCAAGTCTGGACCTAAGCCTGAGACTGAGTGCTTCTACTGCAAGCAGACTGGTCACTGGAAGCGGAATTGCCCCAAGTATTTGGCGGATAAGAAGGATGGCAAAGTGAACAAAGGTATATGCGATATACATGTTATTGATGTGTACCTTACTAGAGCTCGCAGTAGCACCTGGGTATTTGATACTGGTTCTGTTGCTAATATTTGCAACTCGAAACAGGGAGTACGGATTAAGCGAACACTGGCCAAGGACAAGGTGACGATGCGCGTGGGAAACGGTTCCAAAGTCGATGTGATCGCCGTCGGCACGCTACCTCTACATCTACCTTCGGGATTAGTATTAGACCTAAATAATTGTTATTTGGTGCCAGCATTGAGCATGAACATTATATCTAGATCTTGTTTGATGCAAGCGGTTATTCATTTAAATCAGAGAATAATGGTTGTTCTATTTATATGAGTAATGTCTTTTATGGTCATGCACCCTTGAAGAGTGGTCTGTTTTTGATGAATCTCGATAGTAGTGATACACATATTCATAATGTTGAAGCCAAAAGATGCAGAGCTGACAATGATAGTGCAACTTATTTGTGGCACTGCCGTTTAGCTCATATCGGTGTAAAGCGCATGAAGAAACTCCATACTGATGGACTTTTGGAACCACTTGATTATGAATCACTTGGTACTTGCGAACCGTGCCTCATGGGCAAGATGACTAAAACGCCATTCTCTGGTACTATGGAGCCAACAAATTTGTTGGAAATCATACATACAGATGTATGTGGTCCGATGAATGTTGAGGCTCGTGGCGGATATCGTTATTTTCTCACCTTCACAGATGATTTAAGCAGATATGGGTACATCTACTTAATGAAACATAAGTCTGAAACGTTTGAAAAGTTCAAAGAATTTCAGAGTGAAGTTGAAAATCATCATAACAAGAAAATAAAGTTTCTACGATCTAATCGTGGAGGAGAATATTTGAGTTACGAGTTTGGTCTACATTTGAAACAATGCGGAATAGTTTCGCAACTCACGCCACCCGGAACACCACAGCGTAATGGTGTGTCCGAACGTCGTAATCGTACTTTACTAGATATGGTGCGATCTATGATGTCTCTGACTGATTTACCGCTATCGTTTTGGGGTTATGCTTTAGAGACGGCTGCATTCACGTTAAATAGGGCACCATCGAAATCCGTTGAGACGACGCCTTATGAACTGTGGTTTGGCAAGAAACCAAAGTTGTCGTTTCTTAAAGTTTGGGGCTGCAATGCTTATGTGAAAAAGCTTCAACCTGATAAGCTCGAACCCAAATCGGAGAAATGTGTCTTCATAGGATACCCAAAGGAGACTGTTGGGTACACCTTCTATCACAGATCCGAAGGCAAGACATTCGTTGCTAAGAATGGATCCTTTCTAGAGAAGGAGTTTCTCTCGAAAGAAGTGAGTGGGAGGAAAGTAGAACTTGATGAGGTAACTGTACCTGCTCCCTTATTGGAAAGTAGCACATCACAGAAATCTGTTCCTGTGACGCCTACACCAATTAGTGAGGAAGTTAATGATGATGATCATGGAACTTCAGATCAAGTTGTTACTGAACCTCGTAGGTCAACCAAAGTAAGATCCGCACCAGAGTGGTATGGTAATCCTGTTCTGGAGGTTATGTTACTAGACCATGATGAACCTACGAACTATGAAGAAGTGATGGTGAGCCCAGATTCCGCAAAATGGCTTGAGGCCATGAAATCTGGGATGGGATCCATGTATGAGAACAAAGTGTGGACTTTGGTTGACTTGCCCGATGATCGGCAAGCCAATTGAGAATAAATGGATCTTCAAGAAGAAGACTGACGCTGACGGTAATGTTACTGTCTATAAAGCTCGACTTGTTGCAAAAGGTTTTCGACAAGTTCAAGGGATTGACTACGATGAGACCTTCTCACCCGTAGCGATGCTTAAGTCTGTCCGAATCATATTAGCAATTGCCGCATTTTATGATTATGAATTTGGCAAATGGATGTCAAAACTGCCTTCCTGAATGGATTTCTGGAAGAAGAGTTGTATATGATGCAACCGGAAGGTTTAGTCGATCCAAAGGGAGCTAACAAAGTGTGCAAGCTCCAGCGATCCATTTATGGACTGGTGCAAGCCTCTCGGAGTTGGAATAAACGCTTTGATAGTGTGATCAAAGCATTTGGTTTTGTACAGACTTTTGGAGAAGCCTGTATTTACAAGAAAGTGAGTGGGAGCTCTGTAGCATTTCTGATATTATATGTGGATGACATATTGCTGATTGGAAATGATATAGAATTTCTGGATAGCATAAAGGGATACTTGAATAAGAGTTTTTCAATGAAAGACCTCGATGAAGCTGTGTATATATTGGGTATCAAGATCTATAGAGATAGATCAAGACGCTTAATTGGACTTTCACAAAGCACATACCTGGACAAAGTTTTGAAGAAGTTCAAAATGGATCAAGCAAAGAAAGGGTTCTTGCCTGTGTTACAAGGTGTGAAGTTGAGTAAGACTCAATGCCCAACCACTGCAGAAGATAGAGAGAAAATGAAAGATGTTCCCTATGCTTCAGCCATAGGCTCTATCATGTAGGCAATGCTGTGTACCAGACCTGATGTGGGCCTTGCTATAAGTCTAGCAGGGAGGTACCAAAGTAATCCAGGAGTGGATCACTGGACAGCGGTCAAGAACATCCTGAAATACCTGAAAAGGACTAAGGATATGTTTCTCGTTTATGGAGGTGACAAAGAGCTCATCGTAAATGGTTACGTTGATGCAAGCTTTGACACTGATCCGGACGATTCTAAATCGCAAACCGGATACGTGTTTACATTGAACGGTGGAGCTGTCAGTTGGTGCAGTTCTAAACAAATCGTCGTGGCGGGATCTACATGTGAAGCGGAGTTCATAGCTGCTTCGGAAGCGGCAAATGAAGGAGTCTAGATGAAGGAGTTCATATCCGACCTAGGTGTCATACCTAGTGCATCGGGTCCAATGAAAATCTTTTGTGACAATACTGGTGCAATTGCCTTGGCGAAGGAATCCAGATTTCACAAGAGAACCAAGCACATCAAGAGACGCTTCAATTCCATCCGGGATTTAGTCCAGGTGGGAGACATAGAAATTTGCAAGATACATACGGATCTGAATGTTGCAGACCCGTTGACTAAGCCTCTTCCACGAGCAAAACATGATCAGCACCAAGGCTCCATGGGTGTTAGAATCATTACTGTGTAATCTAGATTATTGACTCTAGTGCAAGTGGGAGACCGAAGGAAATATGCCCTAGAGGCAATAATAATGTTGTTATTTTATATTTCCTTATATCATGATAAATGTTTATTATTCATGCTAGAATTGTACTAACCGTAAACTTGATACATGTGTGAATACATAGACAAAACAAAGTGTCCCTAGTATGCCTCTACTTGACTAGCTCGTTAATCAAAGATGGTTAAGTTTCCTAACCATAGACATGTGTTGTCATTTGATGAACGGGATCACATCATTAGGAGAATGATGTGATGGACAAGACCCATCCGTTAGCTTAAGCATAATGATCGTTAAGTTTTTTTGCTATTGCTTTCTTCATGACTTATACATGTTCCTATG
Organism: Triticum aestivum; assembly: GCF_018294505.1. NCBI lineage: Eukaryota > Viridiplantae > Streptophyta > Magnoliopsida > Poales > Poaceae > Triticum > Triticum aestivum. The sequence goes on along the minus strand of NC_057799.1, from coordinate 164,226,319 downwards.
ACTATGAGATTATGCAACTCCCGTTTACCGGAGGAACACTTTGTGTGCTACCAAACGTCACAACGTAACTGGGTGATTATAAAGGTGCTCTACAGGTGTCTCCGAAGGTACTTGTTGGGTTGGCGTATTTCGAGATTAGGATTTGTCACTCCGATTGTCGGAGAGGTATCTCTGGGCCCACTCGGTAATGCACATCACTTACGCCTTGCAAGCATTGCAACTAATGAGTTAGTTGCGGGATGATGTATTATGGAACGAGTAAAGAGACTTGCCGGTAACGAGATTGAACTAGGTATTGAGATACCGACGATCGAATCTCGGGCAAGTAACATACCGATGACAAAGGGAACAACGTATGTTGTTATGCGGTCTGACCGATAAAGATCTTCGTAGAATATGTGGGAGCCAATATGAGCATCCAGGTTCCGCTATTGGTTATTGACCGGAGACGTGTCTCGGTCATGTCTACATAGTTCTCGAACCCGTAGGGTCCGCACGCTTAAAGTTTCGATGACGATTATATTATAGTTTATGAGTTTTGATGTACCGAAGGTTGTTCGGAGTCCCGGATGTGATCACGGACATGACGAGAAGTCTCGAAATGGTCGAGACATGAAGATTGATATATTGGAAGCCTATATTTGGATATCGGAAGTGTTCCGGGTGAAATCGGGATTTTACCGGAGTACCGAGGGGTTACCGGAACCCCCCGGGGGCTTAATGGGCCATAGTGGGCCTTTGTGGAGAAGAGGAGAGGCGGCCAGGGCAGGGCCGCGCGCCCCTCCCCCTAGTCCGAATAGGACAAGGAGAGGGGGGCGCCCCCCTTTCCTTCCTCTCTCCCTCCTCTTTCCCCCTCCACTCCTAATCCAACAAGGAAAAGGGAGGGAGTCCTACTCCCGGTGGGAGTAGGACTCCTCCTGGCGCGCCCCCTCCTGGCCGGCCGCACCTTCCCCCTTGCTCCTTGATATACGGGGGCAGGTGGGCACCCTAGAGACACAACAATTGACCGTTTGATCTTTTAGCCGTGTGCGGTGCCCCCCTCCACCATAGTCTACCTCGATAATACTGTAGCGGTGCTTAGGCGAAGCCCTGCGTCGGTAGAACATCATCATCGTCACTACGCCGTCGTGCTGACGAAACTCTCCCTCAACACTTGGCTGGATCGGAGTTCGAGGGACGTTATCGGGCTGAACGTGTGCTGAACTCGGAGGTGCCGTACGTTCGGTACTTGATCGGTCGGACGTGAAGACGTACGACTACATCAACCGCGTTGTGCTAACGCTTCCGCTTTCGGTCTACGAGGGTACGTGGACAACACTCTCCCCTCTCGTTGCTATGCGTCACCATGATCTTGCATGTGCGTAGGATTTTTTTTGAAATTACTACGTTCCCCAACATTATCGTTGAAGTTTTTCATCCTGAGTGGTTGGCTAACCCGGTGCTGGTGCTTAAGAAAAACGGCACCTGGCGCATGTGTGTGGATTATACGGACTTAAACAAGGCATGTCCGGCTGATCCCTTTGCTCTCCCCCGTATTGATCAGATTATTGATGCCACGGTGGGTTGTGAACATTTGAGCTTTTTGGATGCTTATTCTGGTTATCATCAGATCAAGATGGCAGTTAAGGACCAGGAGAAAACAGCCTTCATCACTCCTTTTGGAGCTTTCTGTTACGTGTCTATGCCTTTTGGGCTCAAGAGTGCCCAGGCGACTTAGCAGCGGTGTGTGCAAAATTGCCTTCATGATCAAATTGGGCGCAATGTTCATGCTTATGTGGATGATATTGTGGTGAAGTCCAGGAAGAAGGAAACCCTGATAGATGATTTGAAAGAGACCTTTGATAATCTCTGGGTCTACAAGATGATGCTTAACCCGGCCAAGTGTGTCTTTGGCGTACCAGTAGGCAAGCTTTTAGGTTTTCTGGTTTCGGAATGGGGTATTGATGAAGGAAATATGCCCTAGAGGCAATAATAAAGTATTATATATTTCCTTATATCATGATAAATGTTTATTATTCATGCTAGAATTGTATTAACCGGAAACATAATACATGTGTGAATACATAGACAAACAGAGTGTCACTAGTATGCCTCTACTTGACTAGCTCGTTAATCAAAGATGGTTATGTTTCCTAGCCATAGACATGAGTTGTCATTTGATTAACAGGATCACCTCATTAGGAGAATGACGTGATTGACTTGACCCATTCCGTTAGCTTAGCACTCGATCGTTTAGTATGTTGCTATTGCTTTCTTCATGACTTATACATGTTCCTATGACTATGAGATTATGCAACTCCCGTTTACCGGAGGAACACTTTGTGTGCTACCAAACATCACAACGTAAATGAATGATTATAAAGGTGCTCTACAGGTGTCTCCAAAGGTACTTGTTGGGTTGGCGTATTTCGAGATTAGAATTTGTCACTCCGATTGTTGGAGAGGTATCTCTGGGCCCACTCGGTAATGCACATCACTATAAGCCTTGCAAGCATTGTGACTAATGAGTTAGTTGCGGGATGATGTATTACGAAATGAGTAAAGAGACTTGCCGGTAACGAGATTGAACTAGGTATCGAGATACCGACGATCGAATCTCGGGCAAGTAACATACCGATGACAAAGGGAACAACGTATGTTGTTATGCGGTCTGACCGATAAAGATCTTCGTAGAATATGTGGGAGCCAATATGGGCATCCAGGTCCCGCTATTGGTTATTGATCGGAGAGGTGTCTCGGTCATGTCTACATAGTTCTCGAACCCGTAGGGTCCGCACGCTTAACGTTACGATGACAGTTTTATTGAGTTCTGATGTACCGAAGGAGTTCGGAGTCCCGGATGAGATCGGGGACATGACGAGGAGTCTCGAAATGGCCGAGACGTAAAGATCGATATATTGGACGACTATATTCGGACTTCGGAAAGGTTCCGAGTGATTCGGGTATTTTTCGGAGTACCGGAGAGTTACGGGAATTCGTATTGGGCCTTAATGGGCCATACGGGAAACGAGAAAAAGGCCCCAAAGGGTGGCCGCACCCCTCCCCATGGGCTAGTCCGAATTGGACTAGGGAGGGGGGGCGCCCCCTTCCTTCTTTCTCCTTCCCCCTTCCCTTCTCCTACTCCCACAAGGAAAGGAGGAGTCCTACTCCCGGTGGGACTCCCCCCTTGGGCGCGCCACCTCCCCTTGGCCGGCCCTCTCCCCCTTGCTCCTTTATATACGGGGGCAGGGGGGCACCTCTATACACACTTGATATACGATATTTTAGCCGTGTGCGGTGCCCCCCTCCACCATATTACACCTCGATAATACCGTTGCGGAGCTTAGGCGAAGCCCTGCGTCGGTGGAACATCATCATCGTCACCACGCCGTCGTGCTGACGAAACTCTCCCTCAACACTCGGCTGGATCGGAGTTCGAGGGACGTCATCGAGCTGAACGTGTGTAGAACTCGGAGGTGCCGTGCGTTCGGTACTTGATCGGTCGGATCGTGAAGACGTACGACTACATCAGCCGCGTTGTGATAAAGATTCCGCTGTCGGTCTACGAGGGTACGTGGACAACACTCTCCCCTCTCGTTGCTATGCATCACCATGATCTTGCGTGTGCGTAGGAATTTTTTTTGAAATTACTACATTCCCCAACAGTGGCATCCGAGCCAGGTTTTATGCGTTGATGCTATGCACGAGTAGAACACAAGTGAGTTGTGGGCGATATAAGTCATACTGCTTACCAGCATGTCATACTTTGGTTCAGCGGTATTGTGAGATGAAGCGGCCCGGACCGACATTACGCGTACGCTTACGCGAGACTGGTTTCACCGTTGCGAGCACTCGTTGCTTAAAGGTGACTGGCAGGTGTCTGTCTCTCTCACTTTAGTTGAACCGAGTGTGGCTACGCCCGGTCCTTGCGAAGGTTAAAACAACACCAACTTGACAAACTATCGTTGTGGTTTTGATGCGTAAGTAAGAACGGTTCTTGCTAAGCCCGTAGCAGCCACGTAAAACTTGCAACAACAAAGTAGAGGACGTCTAACTTGTTTTTGCAGGGCATGTTGTGATGTGATATGGTCAAGACATGATGTGATATAATGTGTTGTATGAGATGATCATGTTTTGTAACCGAGTTATCGGCAATTGGCAGGAGCCATATGGTTGTCGCGGTATGAGATGCAATCGCCATGTAATAGTTTTACTTTATCACTAAGCGGTAGCGATAGTCGTAAAAGCAATAAGTTGGCGAGACGACAACGATACTACGATGGAGATCAAGGTGTCGAGCCGGTGACGATGGTGATCATGACGGTGCTTCGGAGATGGAGATCACGAGCACGGTGCTTCGGAGATGGAGATCACAAGCACAAGATGATGATGGCCATATCATATCACTTATATTGATTGCATGTGATGTTAATCCTTTATGCATCTTATCTTGCTTTGATTGACGATAGCATTATAAGATGATCTCTCACTAAAATTTCAAGACAAAAGTGTTCTCCCTGAGTATGCACCGTTGCGAAAGTTCTTCATGCTGAGGCACCACGTGTTAATCGGGTGTGATAGGCTCTACGTTCAAATACAACGGGTGCAAAACAGTTGCACACGCGGAATACTCAGGTTAAACTTGACGAGCCTAGCATATATACAGATATGGCCTCGGAACACAGAGACCGAAAGGTCGAGCGTGAATCATATAGTAGATATGATCAACATAGTGATGTTCACCATTGAAACTACTCCATCTCACGTGTTAATCGAACATGGTTTAGTTGCTTTGGATCACGTAATCACTTAGATGATTAGAGGGATGTCTATCTAAGTGGGAGTTCTTAAGTAATATGATTAATTGAACTTAAATTTATCATGAACTTAGTCCTGATAGTATTTTGCAAATTATGTTGTAGATCAATAGGTCGCGTTGTTGCTTCCCTGTTTATTTTTGATATATTCCTAGAGAAAAATTATGTTGAAAGATGTTAGTAGCAAAGATGCGGATTGGATCCGTGATCTGAGGATTATCCTCATTGCTGCACAGAAAAATTATGTCCTTTATGCACCGCTAGGTGACAGACCTATTGCAGGAGCAGATGCAGACGTTATGAACGTTTGGCTAGCTCAATATGATGACTACTTGATAGTTTAGTGCACCATGCTTAACGGCTTAGAATCGGGACTTCAAAGACGTTTTGAACGTCATGGACCATATAAGATGTTCCAGGAGTTGAAGTTAATATTTCAAGCAAATACCCGAGTTGAGAGATATGAAGTCTCCAACAAGTTCTATAGCTAAAAGATGGAGGAGAATCGCTCAACTAGTGAGCATGTGCTCAGATTGTCTGGGTACTACAATCGCTTGAATCAAGTGGGAGTTAATCTTCGAGATAAAATAGTGATTGACAGAATTCTCTAGTCACCATCACCAAGTTAGTAGAACTTCGTGATGAACTATAATATGCAAGGGATGACGAAAGTAATTCCCGAGCTCTTTGTGATGCTGAAATCGACGAAGGTAGAAATCAAGAAAAACATCAAGTGTTGATGGTTGACGAGACCACTTCAAGTGTTGATGGTTGACGAGACCACTAGTTTCAAGAAAAGGGCAAAAGGAAGAAGGGGAACTTCAAAAAGAACGGCAAGCAAGTTGCTACTCAAGTGAAGAAGCCCAAGTCTGTACCTAAGCCTGAGACTAAGTGCTTCTACTGCAAAGGAACTGGTCACTGGAGGCGGAACTGCCCCAAGTATTTGGTGGATAAGAAGGATGGCAAAGTGAACAAAGGTATATTGGATATACATGTTATTGATGTGTACTTACTAGTGTTTATAGCGACCCCTCAGTATTTGATACTGGTTCAGTTGCTAAAGAGTAGTAACTCGAAAACGGAAGTTGCAGAATAAACAGAGACTAGTAAAAGGCGAGGTGACGATGTGTGTTGGAAGTAGTTCCAAGATTGATATGATCATCATCGCACACTCCCTATACTTTCGGGATTAGTGTTGAAACTAAATAAGTGTTATTTGGTGTTTGCGTTGAGCATGAATATGATTTGATCATGTTTTTTGCAATACGGTTATTCATTTAAGTTAGAGAACAATTGTTGTTCTGTTTACATGAATAAAAACCTTCTATGGTCATACACACCAACGAAAATGGTTTGTTGGATCTCGATCGTAGTGATACACATATTCATAATAATGAAGCCAAAAGATGCAAAGTTAATAATGATAGTGCAACTTATTTGTGGCACTGCCGTTTAGGTCATATTGGTGTAAAGTGCATGAAGAAACTCCATGCTGATGGGATTTTGGAATCACTTGATGCTTGCGAACCGTGCCTCATGGGCAAGATGACTAAAACGCCGTTCTCCGGAACTATGGAGAGAGCAACAGATTTGTTGGAAATCATACATACAGATGTATGTGGTCCGATGAATATTGAGGCTCATAGCAGGTATCATTATTTTCTGATCTTCACAGATGATTTGAGCAGATATGGGTATATCTACTTGATGAAACATAAGTCTGAAACATTTGAAAAGTTCAAAGAATTTCAGAGTGAAGTGGAAAATCATCGTGACAAGAAAATAAAGTTTCTATGATCTGATCGCGGAGACAAATATTTGAGTTACGAGTTTGGTCTTCAATTAAAACAATGTGGAATAGTTTCACAAATTCGTGCCACCTGGAACACCATAGCATAATGGTGTGTCCGAACATCATAACCGTACTTTATTGGATATAGTGCAATCTATGATGTCTCTTACCAATTTACCACTATCGTTTTGGGGTTATGCATTAGAGACAGCTGCATTCACGTTAAATAGGGCACCATCAAACTCCGTTGAGACGACGCCTTATGAACTGAGGTTTAGGAAGAAACCAAAGTTGTCGTTTCTTAAAATTTTGGGGTTGCGATGCTTATGTGAAAAAGTTTCATCCTGATAAGCTCAAACCCAAATTGGAGAAATGTGTCTTCATAGGATACCCAAAGGAAACAGTTGGGTATACCTTCTATCACAGTTCCAAAGGCAAGACATTCGTTGCTTAGTATGGATCCTTTCTAGAGAAGGAGTTTCTCTCGAAAGAAGCGAGTGGGAGGAAAGTAGAACTTGATGAGGTAACTGTACCTGCTCCCTTATTGGAAAGTAGTTCATCACAGAAATCTGTTCCTGTGACTCCTACACCAATTAGTGAGGAAGTTAATGATGATGATCATGGAACTTCAGATCAAGTTATTACTGAACCTCGTAGGTCAACCAGAGTAAGATCCGCACCAGAGTGGTACGGTAATCCTGTTCTGGAGGTTATGTTACTAAACCATGACGAACCTACGAACTATGAAGAAGCGATGGTGAGCCCAGATTCCACGAAATGGCTTGAGGCCATGAAATCTGAGATAAGATCCATGTATGAGAACAAAGTATGGACTTTGATTGACTTGCCCAATGATCGGCGAGCCATTGAGATTAAATGGATCTTCAAGAGGAAGACAGACGCTGATAGTAGTGTTACTATCTACAAAGCTAGAATTGCCGCAAAAGGTTTTCGACAAGTTTAAGGTGTTGACTACGATGAGAGTTTCTCACTCGTATCTATGCTCTAAGCTCAAACCCAAATCGGAGAAATGTGTCTTCATAGGATACCCAAAGGAAACTGTTGGGTACACCTTCTATCACAGATCCGAAGGCAAGACATTCGTTGCTAAGAATGGGTCCTTTCTAGAGAAGGAGTTTCTCTCAAAAGAAGTGAGTTGGAGGAAAGTAGAACTTGATGAGGTAACTGTACCTGCTCCCTTATTGGAAAGTAGTTCATCACAGAAACCGGTTTCTGCGACACCTACACCAATTAGTGAGGAAGTTAATGATGATGATCATGAAACTTCAGATCAAGTTATTACTGAACCTCGTAGGTCAACTAGAGTAAGATCCGCACCAGGGTGGTACGGTAATCCTGTTCTGAAGGTTATGTTACTAGACCATGACGAACCTACGAACTATGAAGAAGCGATGGTGAGCCCAGATTCCGCAAAATGGCTTGAGGCCATAAATCCGAGATGGGATCCATGTATGAGAACAAAGTATGGACTTTGGTTGACTTGCCCGATGATCGGCAAGCCATTGAAATTAATGGATCTTCAAGAAGAAGACTGAAGCTGACGGTAATGTTACTGTCTATAAAGCTCGACTTGTTGCGAAAGGTTTTCGACAAATTCAAGGGATTGACTACGATGAGACCTTCTCACTCGTATCTATGCTTAAGTCTGTCCGAATCATGTTAGCAATTGCCGCATTTTATGAAATATGGCAAATGGATAAACAAAACTGCATTCCTTAATGGATTTATTAAAGAAGAGTTGTATATGATGCAACCAGAAGGTTTTGTCAATCCTAAAGGTGCTAACAAAATATGCAAGCTCCAACGATCCATCTATGGACTGGTGCAAGCATCTCGGAGTTGGAATATACGCTTTGATAAGTTGATCAAAGGATATAGTTTTATACAGACTTGCGGTGAAGCCTGTATTTACAAGAAAGTGAGTGGGAGCACTACAACATTTCTGATAAGTATATGTGAATGACATATTGTTGATCGGAAATAATGTAGAATTATTCTGCAAAGCATAAAGGAGTGTTTGAAAGGAGTTTTTCAAAGAAAGACCTCGGTGAAGCTGCTTACATATTGGGCATCAAGATCTATAGAGATAGATCAAGACGCTTGATAAGTTTATTCAATGAGTACATACCTTAACAAGATTTTGAAGTGGTTCAAAATGGAACAGTCAAAGAAAGAGTTTCTTACCTGTGTTACAAGGTGTGAAATTGAGTAAGACTCAAAGCCCGACCACGGCAGAAGATAGAGAAAGAATGAAAGTCATTCCCTATGCCTTGGCCATAGGTTCTATAAAGTATGCCATGCTGTGTACCAGATCTATTGTATACCCTACACTGATTTTGGCAAGGGAGTACAATAGTGATCTAGGAGTAGATCACTGGACAGCGGTCAAAATTATCCTTAGTGGAATAAGGATATGTTTCTCGATTATGGAAGTGACAAAAGGCTCGTCGTAAAGGGTTACGTCGATGCAAGTTTTGACACTAAATCTAGATGACTCTAAGTCTCGATCTAGATACATATTGAAAGTGGGAGCAATTAGCTAGAGTAGCTCCGTGCAGAGCATTGTAGACATAGAAATTTGCAAAATACTTACGGATCTGAATGTGACAGACCCGTTGACTAAAATTATCTCACAATCAAAACATGATCACACCTTAGTACTCTGTGGGTGTTAATCACATAGCGATGTGAACTAGATTATTGACTCTAGTAAACCCTTTGAGTGTTGGTCACATAGAGATGTGAACTATGGATGTTAATCACATGGTGATGTGAATTATTGATGTTAAATTACATGGCGATGTGAACTAGATAATTGACTCTAGTGCAAGTGGGAGACTGAAGGAAATATGCCCTAAAGGCAATAATAAAGTATTATATATTTCCTTATATCATGATAAATGTTTATTATTCATGCTAGAATTGTATTAACCGGAAACATAATACATGTGTGAATACATAGACAAACAGAGTGTCACTAGTATGCCTCTACTTGACTAGATCGTTAATCAAAGATGGTTATGTTTCCTAGCCATAGACATGAGTTGTCATTTGATTAACGGGATCACCTCATTAGGAGAATGACGTGATTGACTTGACCCATTCCGTTAGCTTAGCACTCGATCGTTTAGTATGTTGCTATTGCTTTCTTCATGACTTATACATGTTCCTATGACTATGAGATTATGCAACTCCCGTTTACCGAAGGAACACTTTGTGTGCTACCAAACATCACAACGTAAATGGGTGATTATAAAGGTGCTCTATAGGTGTCTCCAAAGGTACTTGTTGGGTTGGCGTATTTCGAGATTAGGATTTGTCACTCCGATTGTCGGAGAGGTATCTCTGGGCCCACTCGGTAATGCACATCACTATAAGCCTTGCAAGCATTGTGACTAATGAGTTAGTTGCGGGATGATGTATTACAGAACGAGTAAAGAGACTTGCCGGTAACGAGATTGAACTAGGTATCGAGATACCGACGATCGAATCTCGGGCAAGTAACATACCGATGACAAAGGGAACAACGTATGTTGTTATGCGGTCTGACCGATAAAGATCTTCGTAGAATATGTGGGAGCCAATATGGGCATCCAGGTCCCGCTATTGGTTATTGATCGGAGAGGTGTCTCGGTCATGTCTACATAGTTCTCAAACCCGTAGGGTCCGCACGCTTAACGTTACGATGATAGTTTTATTGAGTTTTGATGTACCGAAGGAGTTCGGAGTCCCGGATGAGATCGGGGACATGACGAGGAGTCTCGAAATGGCCGAGACGTAAAGATCGATATATTGGACGACTATATTCGGACTTCGGAAAGGTTCCGAGTGATTCGGGTATTTTTCGGAGTACCGGAGAGTTACGGGAATTCATATTGGGCCTTAATGGGCCATACGGGAAAGGAGAAAAAGGCCCCAAAGGGTGGCCGCACCCCTCCCCATGGGCTAGTCCGAATTGGACTAGGGAGGGGGGGGGGCGCCCCCTTCCTTCTTTCTCCTTCCCCCTTCCCTTCTCCTACTCCCACAAGGAAAGGAGGAGTCCTACTCCCACCCCCCTTGGGCGCGCCACCTCCCCTTGGCCGGCCCTCTCCCCCTTGCTCCTTTATATACGGGGGCAGGGGGGCACCTCTATACACACTTGATATACGATATTTTAGCCGTGTGCGGTGCCCCCCTCCACCATATTACACCTCGATAATACCGTTGCGGAGCTTAGGCGAAGCCCTGCGTCGGTGGAACATCATCATCGTCACCACGCCGTCGTGCTGACGAAACTCTCCCTCAACACTCGGCTGGATCGGAGTTCGAGGGATGTCATCGAGCTGAACGTGTGTAGAACTCGGAGGTGCCGTGCGTTCGGTACTTGATCGGTCGGATCGTGAAGACGTACGACTACATCAACCGCGTTGTGATAACGCTTCCGCTGTCGGTCTACGAGGGTACGTGGACAACACTCTCCCCTCTCGTTGCTATGCATCACCATGATCTTGTGTGTGCGTAGGATTTTTTTTTGAAATTACTACGTTCCCCAACAATTGAAGCTAACCCGGAGAAAATAAAGGCTATCACCTCTCTGGCTAAACCGGCGTGTATCAATGATGTTCAGCGTTTGGCGGGTCGCATTGCGGCCTTAAGCCCGTTCATAAGCCGGTTAGGCGAGAAGGCTATCCCTCTTTACCAGATGATGAAGAAGACATATCACTTTGTCTAGAGTGATGCTGCTGATCAGGTGTTCGAGGCCTTGAAGAAACAGTTAGCTGAGCCGCTGGTTCTCGCTGCTCCCATTGATAAAGAGCCCATGTTGTTGTATGTGGCTTCCAATAGCCGAGCCGTTAGCGTGGCCATTGTGGTGGAAAGGAAGGAATTAGGCAAGGAGCATCCGGTTCAGCGGCCGGTTTACTACATCAGTGAAGTGCTCATTGAATCCAAGCAGAGGTATCCACATTGGTAGAAGCTTGTATATGGGGTGTTCATGGCTAGTCGCAAGCTCAAGCAATATCTTCTAGGTCATCCCATCACTGTGGTTAGTTCTGCTCATTTAGGGGATATTATTCAAAACAGAGAAGCCACATGTCGGGTAGCCAAGTGGGCCATTGAGCTTGGACCCCATGGTTTGAAGTATATGCCTCGCACAGCCATCAAGTCTCAAGCACTTGTGGATTTTATCAATGATTGGATAGAGTTGCAGATGCCTGAGGAGAAGCCGGATAGCACATATTGGACTATTCACTTCGATGGATCCAGGCAGTTGGAGGGCTCGGGGGCTGGAGTTATCTTGACTTCCCCACGAGGTGATAAATTTTGTTATGTTTTAAGGTTGATGTTCCCTTGCACTAATAATGCAGCTGAGTATGAGGCCTTGCTCCATGGTCTTCGTATGGCTAAGGAGATGAACTTAAGCTGGGTGAGGTGTTTTGGTGACTCAGATTTGGTGGCCCAGCAAGTTTCAGGCACTTGGGATTCTAAGGATCCACTCATGGCGGCTTATCACCGAGAGGTTGATGCTATTGCTGATCACTTCAAAGGTTATCAAGTTGAACATGTTGATCGCAGGAAAAATGAGGTGGCTGATGCTTTGAGCCGGTTAGGGTCCCAGCGTAAGCCGGTGCCACCTAACACTTTCTTGGATATTCTGCATAAAACTTCAGTCAAATTGCCTACAGAGGAAGATCTTGCTATTCCTGACCCGGAAGCACAATTGGTGGCGGCTCTTCATGCTATCCCTGATTGGACAGTTCCATATTCGGCTTATATGACCTGGGGCGAGTTACCTGAGGATGAAACTTTGGCCAGTCAGATAACCCGGCGGTCTAAGTCAATGACTATTGTCAATGGAGAGTTGCATCATCGCAGTGTCACAGGGGCGTTTCAACGTTGTGTTTCTCCTGAGGAAGGCTGTGAGATTCTACGAGAGATTCATGAAGGAGATTGTGGTCATCATGCCGTCTCTAAGTATCTCATAGACAAAGCTTTCCGTCATGGATTTTATTGGCTGCCGGCTCATGCTGATGCAGAGGATTTGGTCAGTAAATGTGATGGTTGTCAGAAATTTTCACGACGAGCTCATGTGCCGGCTCAAGAATTGAGGATGATTCCAATTGCTTGGCCATTTGCAGTCTGGGGGCTTGATATGGTTGGACCCTTCAAAAGGTCCAAGGATAAAAGACCCACCTTTTGGTGGCGGTTGACAAATTTACAAAGTGGGTTGAAACAGAGCCGGTTAGTAAGTGTGATGCGGCGACAGCGGTTCAATTCATCAAAAAGGTGATTTTCTGTTTTGGTTTTCCCCACAGTATTATAACTAATAATGGCACTAATCTGTCCAAGGGTGCTATGAAAGAGTTTTATCAACGAGAACATATTCGACTTGATGTATCATCAGTGGCTCACCCCCAGTCCAATGGTCAAGCTGAGAGAGCCAATCAAGAAATTTTGAGAGGCATTAAGCCCCGGCTTATGGTCCCTTTGCAGAGGACGCCGGCTTGTTGGGTGGATGAGTTACCCTTAGTGTTATTGAGCATCAATACCACCCCCAACAGATCTACGGGTTACACGCCTTTCTTCATGGTTTACGGAGCAAAGGCGGTTCTCCCTAGTGACATCCGTCACAATTCATCTTGTGTGGCGGCTTATGTTGAAGCTGATAATGAAAAAGCACGTCAGGATGCACTTGACATGTTGGATGAAGAGCGTGACCTTGCGGCGGCTCGTTCGGCGATTTACCAGCAAGATCTGCGCCGTTATCACAGCCGCCGGGTTAAAACCAGAACCTTTCAAGAAGGTGACTTAGTGCTCCGGCTTATCCAGGATCAAACTGATATGCACAAACTATCCCCGCCTTGGGAAGGGCCCTTTGTGGTCAGCAAAAATCTAAACAACGGGTCATATTACCTTATCGATGTTCGGGCCCACAAGGACTCACGCACGTCGGAGGAGGAGACCCGCCGGCCGTGGAATATTGCTCATCTTCGGCCTTATTACACCTGAGCCACCGGCTCTTGTGATGTACATATTTTGACAATGTATATATTATGATGAATATAATAAATCTGGCATCCCTGATAATTCCGGGCCTCTGTCGTTTCATTTTGGGAATAATGAGTCTTTATTATCACTTCATATGGTCACTTGGGGGCTTCCTGCTCATCGAGCATAGCTATGACTACCCTTTTGATCCGGCTTGTACGCCATGATTACAAAATACTTGGGGGCTTCCTGCTCATCGAGCATAGCTATGATTACCCTATTGATCTGGCTTGTACGCCTGGAATGAAATATTACTTGGGGGCTCTTTGTTCAATGGACAAGAGTTTTTAGGAGCCTTGTAATAGGCTTGGAAGCCAGGTGTATTCACCTAAAAAACCCGAGTTATCCTGCCTTTTTAAGTCTGCCACTCTGCCCAGATTGACTGGAATGACTCGTCGTACTTTTGACAAGTCAATCTTATACAGACCCTGAACTTGTCAAAGTTAAACCGACGATTGGTCATGTGAGGCCCGGCTTATAAGGTTGAATGAAGGTTTAACTCAGTGGCTGTGCGACCCTTGAAAAGCACTTGACTTGAAGGCTTGGCAGCCTGTGGAAAGCCTTGTTTTTTGCTTTTTATTCGATTTGAACATTTTTTTAGCTTTATTTTTTGTGATATATTTGAAAACCAATAAAGGATATGTTGCCTTATGGTTCATATATGAATTTATCCAGCGTTTGTTAACCCGGCCTGGCTTTGGACTATAAGTCGCTAGTGTATGATGATTTTATATGCTTAGAAGCGCTGTGCTCTAAGTTTTGGGATATTACCCCTTGCTACATACAGCGTTGTAAGCCAGCGGTATAAATCAATTGAACAGGGCATTGTGCACTCAATCTTTTGGGTTGTAACCCTTATTGCACCGGTATGATAAGCCGGCAGTGTGAGCAAATATCACAGAGCACTTGTGATCTGTTTATGTGCAGGAAAAATAAAATCAGCTCTACATACTTGATGATATCATAAGCATAAAGTGGCAGATCTTCAACTAGCAGATAACAATGTTACGCAAAACAAAACATGCACGATGGCATGGCAAATCAAGAGTTTAACTAGCCTATTACAAGGCATCTGATGGCCCAACGAGGATAAGTGTTTTGAGATGTCAACACAACAAAGTATTATGCTTCATAAATCGGCTCATGGCTGTTGGCGGGTTGAAGCATCCGGGTCATCTTGCGCCTCTTCTTCATCTTCAGCTCCTTGGTTATCCGTCAGCTGGAAGTCGGGCGTAGCCCAGTTGATACCGGTCAACGCTCTAAACACAACTTCATCATCAATAAGGTTTGATGGATCAATGTCAGGAGCGAAGGTGTGCTTATGAATCGGCGGGATGAGATCCCTTGGCTGGTGAACCGACACATTCACTTTCTTGTTTTCAGCATCATAAGCCGCCTGGTATGTGGATAGATTGGTTTCGTCAGCCAGCTTACTTGCTAAGGGACGCATTGCTCTTGCTATTTCTGCAAAATCATCAACACTGAAGGCAGATCCATCTTCTTTCATGCTGGGCAGCCATTGGCCAAATCCTCGGGATCAAGATCTGCTTGCCATGCCTTTGCCCGGCTTAAGGCAGTCAAGGCGCCGACTCTGGCAGCTCCCCATTTTAAGTCATCAATCCTTTGCGGCAGCACGGATAACTTCTCCAGTGTGTCTTTGATGAGTGTTGAGGGAGATTTCTTATGCAGCACAACAGCAATGGTTCATTGCACGCTAGTATATAATTTTTCTACAAGAGTGTAGAGAGCTTTAAGCCGGACGCGCATATCTGAGCCCAAATTAGCGCTCCGAGAACCTATATCAGTAAGGTTATGGGTAAGCCGGCAGCCGTTTATACTATGATTATTAAGGTACAAGGGAGACATGTGTACTACTTACGGAAGATGGCTGACGACATGATATTGATTTGTTGCTTTAAGCCGGACAACTCATCAGTCACCGGCTTAAGAGCGGCTTCAGCATCTTCTACTCTCTTCAGTAGAGCTGCCTTTTCAGTCTCCCAGCCTTCTTTCTCAGCATTGAAGTTTTGCTTAAGCTGTTCAATGTTCTCTAAAGCCGTTTTTAACTCTGTTTTGGCTTTGGATGTCTTAGCTTGCTGAGTTTTCACGTTGGCCTTCAGATCATTCAGCTGTGCATCCTTCTCAACTAGTTCAGCCTGTGACATAAGCAAACAGGGAAGGCATTATGATCATGATTATTTGCAAAGTCCCACGCACAATACAAGTATTATCCTTGGCGCTTGGGGGCTAATGTCTATTGCTTTTTAGAACTTTTTTGAAGTCCCAAGCACAATACAAGTATTATACTTGGCACTTGGGGGCTTTTCAAAGAAGAATTTATTTGCTGACCCGGACAAATGATATGATCCGGTTTTAAAAGATTACAAGTCAGAATATTGGTTTCAAACAGGATGATTAGTTCCGGTTCATTCATGATTGATTAAACCGACCCTTGGGGGCTACGGATGCAAAGTTGATTCTGGCTACTTAAAGTTCCGACTTAACATACTTATTAAGCCGGCCCTTGGGGGCTACGGATGCAAAGTTCTTTACTGCTATTTCAAGTCCTGGCTTAACAAGATGATTTAAGCCGGCCCTTGGGGGCTACTAGTGATGCTATGCAGTTCTTTATGGCAATTGGAAAGTCTACAGCATATTCAAGTTTTATCATATCCTATAGACTTGGCGGCTGATAGACAGATAATTATGAAAGAGAATGGTGATTGAATTACCTCATAGCGTTCCTTCATCAAATTGACCAAGCCGTCTCAAAGTCACGGCTGGTGTACAGACGGTTCAAATAACCAGAGTGGATGTCTTGGGCACTGAACTGGGCATAGCTCTCTAAGTCTACCTTCCACTTGCCTTTATCTTCAGCAGAAATTTCTTCCTTGGTGCTGTGCTTAGATAAGACAGTAGGGTGACCCGGGGCTGTGAAACCAAACCCAGTGACGACAACATCATCAGTCTTTTCCTCAGCAGGCTTAATCGGGCTTGGTGACTTAGAAATGGCCGGTTCAACGTCCATATGATCTATGGAGACTTCATGGTCATGTGGTGGCAGATCATCAAGGGTGGCCTCAGCAATTGGGTTAGAAGGTTCTGACTGTTGTTTTTCCGGTTCAGATGGGTTGGAGTCGTCGACCGGCTTATTCAATTTTGCCTTCTTCCTGGGTTTGGTCTGGCCCCTGCAAATAAGAAGCACAAAGAGATCAATATATTTATCAGGCATAAAAATTTAAATGATTGAATTTACCCTTACCCAGGTACAGTCTTGAAGGTTGGGATTTGAGTCCCAATTGATTCGCCAAAGGAGGAATGAGAAGTCCCCTGATAGTTTGAATTAGACAGGTTAAGAGGTTGTCGGAAATGATCCGCCTTGGGATAAAGTATATCAGAAATATGTAATACCTCTGGGTGGCGTTTGCGAACCGGCATGTTTGGTAAGCCGGAAGAAGTAATCACACCGCCACTATGCCGGGTGGTGCGGCGAGCTTCATGTTGCTGTTTCTTCAAAAGAAAGTTGGGATCCAAGTGAGCTAAAGGGTGAGAAAATCTTACTTTTCGGCTTGCTTGTCGGGTTTTTTGTGTTGGCAGAGGTTCTAAGCTGGAGGAAAGAATAATTACCTCTGCGTCATCTGCACGGCTGGCTTCTGCGTCATCCTGATCATAGTCATTGTCAATAAGATGTATAAAAAATGAGCCAAGAGAGTCAAGTTCTACCTCCGACTCATCATCATCCTTGTCATCATCCATGTTTAAATTGGTGGACTCGGTGGTTTTCCTCTTGGCAGGCCTCTTGGTGGCCTTGGCTTTGGTACGAGCCAGTTTGGCCGGTTTATCTTGTGGTTTCTTCTTCCAAAATGGAGAATTGGCCTGTTGAGGTCAAAAAGATCATAAGTGAGCATAATTATTGCAAATATGGTTGAGCGAAAGTTGTGCAACACTTACGGTTGGCGGCTTGTTGAAGGTGCAGAAAGGATTAAGTCATGTTTTACTGCATTCCTTCAAAGCTTCGTTAAGCAATTTCTTGGTGGCTTCAGTAATTTCTGCATTAGACAGTTGAATGTCGCAGTGGCGCTGGGGATCTTTTAAATCGCCAGTATATTCACACATTAAGCCGGGGTGACGGCTTAATGGCAAGATACTCCAGGACACCCAGCACCGGACAAGGTCGACGCCGGTTAAGCCGTTGGCCATAAAGGCTATGAGCTTTGAAAAAGTTGGCGCATATTTGGCCCGCTCCTTCGTGTTAATCCGTGGGGGGAGTGGATGTGTGTTGCTAAGCCAGTGGTCGCGGTAACCCGGCAGGGGATTTTCATCCGCTGGAGATGTGTTTTCACAGTAGAACCAAGTTTGGTTCCAATCTTTGGGATGACTCGGCGGCTTGGCGTAGGGAAAGCTAGCTTCTTTCCTCTTCTGAATTGAAACCCCACCGAGTTCCAAGCTGGGCCCATCAGTAAACTCTGTCTGACGGTTTAAATAGTAGAATTCTCTGAATCAACGGTGGGCTCCTCTTGAAGAAGCTAGCTTCACAGAATACTTGGAAATTGCAAATGTTGGGCATGGAGTTGGGTCCGATATTTTGAGGGTGAAGTTGGAAAAAATGAAGCACATCACGGAAAAACTTTGAGCCGGGTGGGCTGAACCCCCGACTCAGGTGGTCAGTGAAAACAATCACTTCTCCGTCCTTGGGTTTAGGAGGATTTTCTTCACCAGGGGCCCTCCAGTGGATGTCCTCTTTCTTGGCTAGGGCGCCAGTTGCAACGAAGTTGTTCAGGTCTTCTTCAGTGACCCGAGATTGGACCCAGTTGCAAGTAGTGTATGTCTTAGCCATTTTTCGATGATCTGAAGGAAAGATTATGCCGGTTTAAGATTATATGGTTAAGCCGACTGTTGGTTTAAAGGCAAATAATAATGAAGCATGCATGCAAAGGTGTTAAACCGGAGGATGGCGTTGAAGTTATAAAGATGAGCTATTGGCGGCTTAAGAGGGGACTAATGGTACCTGGTGGATTATGGTTTATGAGTTAAGCCGCCCACACGGTTGTTGATTTGCAGATCTGAAGAAAAAATTGCTAAGTGTTGGAAAAACAAATTTCACAGATTGATGCTATGATTTTGGATCTACGACACTTCAGATAATGGAAAATATTTAGACCTAAATTGCAGTACTTGAGCAGGTCATGTGTCCAGATTGGATTTCTTACGCGAAAGGAGATGCTCTAATAGCAAAAATGAGTACCACGACTACCGCCGCGCAGGAGGGGTACCAAGTTTCAATCAAAAATCACAAGCTACAGTGAAGAGCGAAGATGAACTCCGATGAACTCGTGAAAACCCTAATGGGATCTACGAAAAAAGGGAAGAGGAAAACTCACCAGAGCTATTGAACAGCGGAGGCGTGCGGACGAACTCTGATCAACGCAGGTTGATGCAGCGGCCGTTGTCGAGGCAGTGGCAAAAGTCGACGGCGGCGGCAAAGCTCGGGCGCTGAGGCGTCGTGAGGTAGAAGACAGAGACGAGGAGGGAAGGGGGGAAAGTGAAAAGGGACCCCTGGCCCTATTTACAAGGCTGGAAGGATAAATGGCATGCACAGGAACCGAGGAGGCTAAAAAATGGATATGTGACAGCACAGACACCTCGATTTTTGGAGGTTCATTAAAAGAGAAGATATATTAAGATTTGGGCCTTGTGTAATATTAATGACAGGTGACGTCACGGCGAGTTACCACAATCCTAGGGGATGACGTCATGGCGGGTTACAAGATCTCACAAGAGAAAGTAAGGAAGGATTTTTTCTAAGTGTTGAAGATTGATATGAACAAGTTCACATCAACCTGGGCCTAATGTTGGGGATATAACTATTGGATGTGACCCGCCCAGGAGGGGCCGGGTCATACCACTGGCGGTTCATAATGACAAGGCCTATAAATATGTTAAAGATGGCGGTTCTCGAAGCAGGCTTATTGAAGGCCCAAGACCCAAAGGCGACTTGAGACCCACGGGCGTAAACCGCCATATGTTAACTTGTACATTAAGGAAAGTATATGTTCTGTCACCGAGCCGAACACGTTGTGTATGAGCCAGCCGGGACTCTGTAGGCCACCGGGCATCAGCCTATGTATATAAAGGGTGACTCGGCGGCGGTTTAGGGCAAGAAACAAGAGATCGAAAGCTAGGTCAAGCGTATTCGCTCCCTGGTAATCGAAACCTAAGCAATACCACCTCAAACTGGATTAGGCCTTTACCTTCACCGCAAGTGGCCGAACCAGTATAAACTCTCTGTGTCCTTTGTCCCGTTTAACCCCTTTAAGCTAACCTAGTTGTGATGGCTCCACGACTAAGTCCTTCTGCAAGGATATCTGTCGTGACAATTCCACGACACCGACGATAGATGTAGAGGTAGCGTGCCGACGGCGATCACATCGACTTTGGAACCATTTCCCACGCGCATCATCACCTCGTCCTTAGCCAATCTTCATTTAATCCATAGCCCATGTTTCGAGTTGCAAATATGAGCAACAGAACCAGTATAAAATACACAGGCGCTACTACGAGCATTAGTAAGGTACACATCAATAACATGTATATCAAATATACCTTTCACTTTGCTATCCTTCTTATCCGCCAAATACTTGGGGCAGTTCCGCTTCTAGTGACCAGTCCCTTTGCAGTAGAAGCACTTAGTCTCAGGCTTAGGTCTAGACTTGGGCTTCTTCACTTGAGCAACAACTTGCTTGCCGTTCTTCTTGAAGCTCCCCTTCTTCTGTTTGCTCTTTTTCTTGAAACTAGTGGTCTTGTTAACCATCAACACTTGATGCTCCTTCTTGATTTCTACCTCCGCAGCCTTTAGCATCGCGAAGAGCTCGGGAATTGTCTTATCCATCCCTTGCATATTATAGTTCATCACGAAGCTTTTGTAGCTTGGTGGCAGTGATTGAAGAACTCTGTCAATGACACTATCATCAGGAAGATTAACTCCCAATTGAGTCAAGTGGTTGTGGTACCCAGACATTCTGAGTATATGTTCACTGACAGAACTATTATCCTCCATCTTGCAGCTATAGAACTTATTGGAGACTTCATATCTCTCAATTTGGGCATTTGCTTGAAATATTTACTTCAACTCCTGGAACATCTCATATGCTCCATGACATTCAAAACGTCGTTGAAGTCCCGATTCTAAGCCGTAAAGCATGGCACACTGAACTATCGAGTAGTCATCAGCTTTGCTCTGCCAGACGTTCATAACGTCCGGTGTTGCTCTTGCAGCGGGTCTTGCACCTAGCGGTGCTTCCAAGACGTAATTCTTCTGTGCAGCAATGACGATAATCCTCAAGTTACGGACCCAGTCCGTGTAGTTGCTACCATCATCTTTCAACTTAGCTTTCTCTAGGAACGCATTAAAATTCAAAGGAATGGTAGCACGGGCCATTGATCTACAACAACATAGACATGCAAAAAACTATCAGGTACTAAGTTCATGATAAATTAAAGTTCAATTAATCATATTACTTAAGAACTCCCACTTAGATAGACACCCCTCTAGTCATCTAAATGATCACGTGATCCATATCAACTAAACCATGTCCGATCATCACGTGAGATGGAGAAGTTTTCAATGGTGAACATCACTATGTTGATCATATCTACTATATGATTCACGTTCGATCTTTCGATCTCAGTGTTCCAAGGCCATATCTGCATATGCTAGGCTCGTCAAGTTTAACCTGAGTATTCTGCGTGTGCAAAACTGGCTTGCACCCGTTGTATGTGAACGTAGAGCTTATCACACCCGATCATCACGTGGTGTCTCGGCACGATGAACTGTAGCAACGGTGCATACTCAGGGAGAACACTTATACCTTGAAATTTAGTGAGGGGTCATCTTATAATGCTACCGCCGTACTAAGGCATAAAGGATAAACATCACATGCAAACAAAATATGTGACATGATATGGTCATCATCATCTTGTGCCTTTCATCTCCATCTCCAAAGTACCGTCATGATCTCCATCGTCACCGGCTTGACACCTTGATCTCCATCATAACATCGTTGTCATCTCGCCAACTATTGCTTCTACGACTATCGCTACCGCTTAGTGATAAAGTAAAGCAATTACATGGCGATTGCATTTCATACAATAAAGCAACAACCATAAGGCTCCTGCCAGTTGCCGATAACGGTTACAAAACATGATGATCTCATACAACAATTTATATCTCATCACATCTTGACCATATCACATCACAACATGCCCTGCAAAAACAAGTTAGATGTCCTCTACTTTGTTGTTGCAAGTTTTACGTGGCTGCTGACGATGACATGGACCTAGGGTAGGGTAATGGGCCTGACCTAGACACCCTTCCCAAGGACACTACCCTACAGTCAAAGACATTCAAAGTACAGCAGCATCTACTGACTGTAATCACTTTAGAGTGCAACCCACTCGACCAGAAGCATTCCACTCGGATAACCCAATTCCATTCGACCAGGATGTACTCACTCGACCACAATAGAAATCACTTGGAATGAAGAAGATCTAAAGTCACTCAGAATGGCAACGGTCAGGCGTTCACTCCTTAGTCTTAATGATCATTTATATGCCTTTATTGCTGGCATTACCAGTAACGTCCTACCTTTATGTACATTGAACCCCTTGTAACATGGGATGGCTGGGGTCCTGGCGCACTCTATATAAGCCACCCCTCCTCTAGTACAAGGGTTCGCACCCCCTGTATCTTCACGCATAATCCAATCGACCAAGCCTCCGGGCACCGAGACGTAAGGCTGTTACTTCCTCCGAGAAGGGCCTGAACTCGTAAACCTTGCGTGAACAATCTCACCGTAGCTAGGATCTTGCCTCCTCCTACGTACCCCCCTATTCTACTGCCAGACTTAGAACAACGACAGTTGGCGCCCACCGTGGGGCAGGTGTCTTAGCGACTTTCCGGTGAGGTTGCGATTTTTCCGATTCCCATCATCATGGTTTCCGGTGGTGGATTGGCTGAGGGCTGATACGTATCCGACGTATCTATAATTTATGAAGTATTCATGCTATTATATTATCTGTTTTGAATGTTTATGGGCTTTATTAAACACTTTTATATTATTTTTGGGACTAACCTATTAACCCAGAGCCCAGTGCCAGTTTCTGTTTTTCCCTTGTTTCAGTGTTTCGCAGAAAAGGAATATCAAACGGAGTCCAAACGGAATGAAACCTTCGGGAGCGTGATTTTTGGAACGAACGTGATCCAGGAGACTTGGAGTTGAAGTCAAGGAAGCTTCGAGGTGGCCACGAGGCAGGGAGGCGCGCCTGCCCCCTGGGCACGCCCCCACCCTCGTGGGCCCCTCGTGGCTCCCCTGACCGACTTCTTTCGCCTATATATATCCATATACCCTAAAAACATCGGGGAACAGAATAGATCGGGAGTTCTGCCGCCGCAAGCCTCTGTAGCCACCAAAAACCAATCGGGACCCTGTTCCGGCACCCTACCGGAGGGGGATCCCTCACCGGTGGCCATCTTCATCATCCAGGCGCTCTCCATGACGAGGAGGGAGTAGTTCACCCTAGGGGCTGAGGGTATGTACCAGTAGCTATGTGTTTGATCTCTCTCTCTCTCTCTCGTGTTCTTGATTCGGCACGATCTTGATGTACCGCGAGCTTTGCTATTATAGTTGGATCTTATGATGTTTCTCCCCCTCTACTCTCTTGTAATGGATTGAGTTTTCCCTTTGAAGTTATCTTATCGGATTGAGTCTTTAAGGATTTGAGAACACTTGATGTATGTCTTGCATGTGCTTATCTATGGTGACAATGGGATATTCACGTGATCCACTTGATGTATGTGTTTGGTGATCAACTTGCCGGTTCCGTTTGTGAACTTATGCATAGGGGTTGGCACACATTTTCGTCTTGACTCTCCGGTAGAAACTTTGGGGCACTCTTTGAAGTTCTTTGAGTTGGTTGAATAGATGAATATGAGACTGTGTGATGCATATCGTATAATCATACCCACGGATACTTGAGGTGACATTGGAGTATCTAGGTAACATTAGGGTTTTGGTTGATTTGTGTCTTAAGGTGTTATTCTAGTACGAACTCTAGGATAGATCAAACGGAAAGAATAGCTTTGTGTTATTTTACTACGGACTCTTGAATAGATCGATCAGAAATAATAACTTTGAGGTGGTTTCATACCCTACAATAATCTCTTCGTTTGTTCTCCGCTATTAGTGACTTTGGAGTGACTCTTTGTTGCATGTTAAGGGATAGTTATATGATCCAATTATGTTATTATTGTTGAGAGAACTTGCACTAGTGAAAGTATGAACCCTAGGCCTTGTTTCCTAGCATTGCAATACCGTTTTCGCTCACTTTTATCATTAGTTACCTTGCTGTTTTTATAATTTCAGATTACAAAAACCTATATCTACCATCCATATTGCACTTGTATCACCATCTCTTTGCCGAACTAGTGCACCTATACAATTTACCATTGTATTGGGTGTGTTGGGGACACAAGAGACTCTTTGTTATTTGGTTGCAGGGTTGTTTGAGAGAGACCATTTTCATCCTACGCCTCCCACGGACTGATAAACCTAGGTCATCCACTTGAGGGAAATTTGCTACTGTCCTACAAACCTCTGCACTTGGAGGCCCAACAATGTCTACAAGAAGAAGGTTGTGTAGTAGACATCAAGCTCTTTTCTGGCGCCGTTGCCGGGGAGGTTAGTGCTTGAAGGTATATCTTTAGATCTTGCAATCGAATCTTTTAGTTTCTGGTTTTATCACTAGTTTAGTCTATAAAAGAAAATTATGAAAAAATGGAATTGAGTTTGCCTCATACACTTCATCTTTTTAATGTCTTTCGTGAAAATGATGGGAAGGAAAATTGTGCTCAAGTACTAGAGGCAGAATTACATAGAATGCTTGGCATAAAATATGTGAATTATGAGCATGATTGCAATGTTGTTAGTATGAATTCTTTGAATACCCATGATGCTAATGATATGCAAAGCCACAAGCTTGGGGATGCTATGTTTGATGAAGATGATATGTTTAGTCCCCCAAGTTTTGATGAGCAAATTTATTATGATGAAAGCATGCCTCCTATTTATGATGATTATTGTGATGACACGTATGCTATAAAGAATAAAGATAACCATGAAACTTGTCATCATGATTTTAATTTTCAATTGGATTATGCTTCACATGATAGTTATCTTGTTGAGTTTGCTCCCACTACTATTCATGAGAAGAAATTTGCTTATGTGGAGAGTAATAAAAATTCTATGCTTGTAGATCATGAAAATAATGCTTTATGTGATAGTTATATTGTTGAATTCATTCATGATGCTACTGAAAATTATTATGAGGGAGGAACATATGCTTGTAGGAATTGCAATAATATCAAGTTTCCTCTCTATGTGCTTAAAGTTTTGAAGCTATGCTTGTTTTGCCTTCCTATGCTAGTTGATTATTGTTCCCATAAGTTGTTTGCTCACAAAATCCCTATGCATAGGAAGTGGGTTAGACTTAAATGTGCTAGTCATATTCTTCATGATGCTCTCTTTATGTTTCAATTCTTATCTTTTATGTGAGCATCATTGAAATCATCATGCCTAGCCAGGGGCGTTAAACATTAGTGCTTGTTGGGAGGCAACCCAATTTTATTTTTGTTCTTTGCCTTTTGCTCCTGTTTAGTAATAAATAAATCATCTAGCCTCTGGTTAGATGTGGTTTTATGTTTTAATTATTGTTTCTGCCAAGTAAGACCTATAGGATCTTCTTGGATGATAATTATTTGATCTTGCTGAAAAAGACAGAAACTTTCTGCTCACGAAAACAATTGTTAAAAATTACCAGAAAGTGATAAAATACTGATTCCAATTGCAGTAGATCAATAAACAAATTATCTAGGTTGTCCTATTTTGGTAGATTTTTCTGAGTTCCATAAGTTTGCGTTTGATGCAGATTACTACAGACTGTTCTGTTTTTGACAGATTCTGTTTTCTATGTGTTGTTTGCTTATTTTGATGAATCTATGAGTAGTATCGGAGGGTATGAACCATAGAGGAGTTGGAATACAGTATATATTACAACAATATGAATTTATATTGAGTTCACAACAGTACCTAAGTGGTGATTTATTTTCTTATACTAACGGAACTTACGAGTTTTCTGTTGAGTTTTGTGTTGTGAAGTTTTCAAGTTTTGGGTAAAGATTTGTTGGACTATGGAATAAGGAGTGGCAAGAGCCTAAGCTTGGGGATGCCCAAGGCACCCCAAGGTAAAATTCAAGGACAACCAAAAGCCTAAGCTTGGGGATGCCCCGGATGGCATCCCCTCTTTCGTCTTCGTTCATCGGTAACTTTACTTGGAGCTATATTTTTATTCACCACATGGTATGTGTTTTGCTTGGAGCGTCATTTTATTTTCTTTAGCTTTGCTTGCTGTTTGAACAATATCCCAAGATCTGAAATTCTTAAATGAGAGAGAGTCTTCACAAAGCTACATAATTATTTTAACTACTCATTAATCTTCACTTATATCTTTTTGGAGTAGTTTGTCATTTACTCGTGTGCTTCACTTATATCCTATGAGTAAATGGTTGAATGAATTGAATATAATAAATCTGAAATTATACATGTTTCATATGCTTATCCATGGGGAGTAATGACTTTACATATAAGAAGTAGAGGTGGTAAATTTATTGAAGGTTAGCAAACATTGTATTGGTCACTTGAAGAATTCTTGAAAGAATATTGAAGGAAGAGAGATTTCACATATAAATATACTATCTTGGACATCTTCTGTAATTGTGAGCACTCATTAAAATATGACATGCTAAAAGGTTTATGTTGGACAAGGAAGACAACGTAATGGGTTATGTTTTCTTATATCCGAAATAAAGTATATTGTCATGGATCGCCCAACACGTTGAGCTTGCCTTTCCCCCTCATGCTAGCCAAATTCTTCGCACCAAGTAGAGATACTACTTGTGCTTCCAAACATCCCTTAAACCAGTATTGCCATGAGAGTCCACCATACCTACCTATGGATTGAGTAAGATCCTTCAAGTAAGTTGTCATCGGTGCATGCAATAAAAATTGCTCTCTAAATATGTATGAACTTTTAGTGTGGAGAAAATAAGCTTTATACGATCTTGTGATATGGAAGCAATAAAAGTGAAGGAGTGCATAATAAAGGTCCCTATCACAAGTGGCAATATAAACTGACGTTCCCTCGCATTAAGATTTTGTGCATCCAACTATAAAAGCGCATGGCAACCTCTACTTCCCTCTGCGAAGGGCCTATCTTTTATTCTTGTCTTTTACCTTATGCAAGAGTCATGGTGATCTTCACCTTTCCTTTTTACATTTTATCCTTTGGCAAGCACATTGTGTTGGAAAGATTCTGATATATATATCCAATTGGATGTAAGGCATCATGAGCTATTATTGTTGACATTACCCTTGAGGTAAAAGGTTGGGAGGCGAATCTATAAGCCCCTATCTTTCTATGTGTCTGATTAAAACTTTGAACCCGTAAATATCGCGTGAGTGTTAGCAATTATGAAAGACTAAATGATAGTTGAGTATGTGGAGTTTGCTAAATCAAAGCTCTGACATAGACTCTTCCTGAAAATAAGATGAATTGTAATTGTTTGATGACTAATAACACGGTTTGTTAGTTTTCAAGAAAGTTTATGATATATACTTTAACATGTGAATAGCTTGTTACTTGATCATGAGAAGCTTTATGAGATGAGCTACTGTTATGATATATAATGATGTTAGAAAAGGTGATTGAAATTATCATTGATCAAACTTGTGCACCTTCTAGCATTCACACTTCATAAATTATTTCTTTTATCATTTACCTACTCGAGGACGAGCAGGAATTAAGCTTGGGGATGCTGATACGTCTCCAACGTATCTATAATTTATGAAGTAGTCATGCTATTATATTATTTGTTTTGGATGTTTATGGGCTTTATTAAACACTTTTATATTATTTTTGGGACTAACCTATTAACCCAGAGCCCAGTGCCAGTTTCTGTTTTTTCCCTTGTTTCAGTGTTTCGCAGAAAAGGAATATCAAATGGAGTCCAAACGTAATGAAACCTTCGGGAGTGTGATTTTTGGAACGAACGTGATCCGGGAGACTTGGAGTTGAAGTCAAGGAAGCTTCAAGGTGTCCACGAGGCAGGGAGGCGCGCCTGCCCCCTGGGCACGCCCCCACCCTCGTGGGCCCCTCGTGGCTCCCCTGACCGACTTCTTTCGCCTATATATATATCCATATACCCTAAAAACATCGGGGAACAGAATAGATCGGGAGTTCCGCCGCCGCAAGCCTCTGTAGCCACCAAAAACCAATCGGTACCCTGTTCCGGCACCCTGCCGGAGGGGGGATCCCTCACTGGTGGCCATCTTCATCATCCCGGCGCTCTCCATGACGAGGAGGGAGTAGTTCACCCTCGGGGCTGAGGGTATGTAACAGTAGCTATGTGTTTGATCTCTCTCTCTCTCTCGTGTTCTTGATTCGGCACGATCTTGATGTACCGCGAGCTTTGCTATTATAGTTGGATCTTATGATGTTTCTCCCCCTCTACTCTCTTGTAATGGATTGAGTTTTCCCTTTGAAGTTATCTTATCTGATTGAGTCTTTAAGGATTTGAGAACACTTGATGTATGTCTTGCATGTGCTTATCTGTGGTGACAATGGGATATTCACGTGATCCACTTGATGTATGTTTTGGTGATCAACTTGCGGGTTCCGTTTGTGAACTTATGCATAGGGGTTGGCACACGTTTTCGTCTTGACTTTCCGGTAGAAACTTTGGGGCACTCTTTGAAGTTCTTTGTGTTGGTTGAATAGATGAATATGAGACTGTGTGATGCATATCGTATAATCATACCCCACGGATACTTGAGGTGACATTGGAGTATCTAGGTGACATTAGGGTTTTGGTTGATTTGTGTCTTAAGGTGTTATTCTAGTACGAACTCTAGGATAGATCGAACGGAAAGAATAGCTTTGTGTTATTTTACTACGGACTCTTGAATAGATCGATCAGAAAGAATAACTTTGAGGTGGTTTCGTACCCTACAATAATCTATTCGTTTGTTCTCTGCTATTAGTGACTTTGGAGTGACTCTTCGTTGCATGTTGAGGGATAGTTATATGATCCAATTATGTTATTATTGTTGAGAGAACTTGCACTAGTGAAAGTATGAACCCTAGGCCTTGTTTCCTAGCATTGCAATACTGTTTTCGCTCACTTTTATCATTAGTTACCTTGCTGTTTTTATAATTTCAGATTACAAAAACCTATATCTACCATCCATATTGCACTTGTATCACCATCTCTTTGCCGAACTAGTGCACCTATACAATTTACCATTGTATTGGGTGTGTTGGGGACACAAGAGACTCTTTGTTATTTGGTTGCAGGGTTGTTTGAGAGAGACCATCTTCATCCTACGCCTCCCACGGATTGATAAACCTAGGTCATCCACTTGAGGGAAATTTGCTACTGTCCTACAAACCTCTGCACTTGGAGGCCCAACAACGTCTACAAGAAGAAGGTTGTGTAGTAGACATCAAGGGCCGCGAGATCCGTCTCGGCGCGCTCGATTTCGTCGCCGACGACTCCGCCTGGCTCCAGGAGGCCCCCCTCGACGTCAAGGCGCTCCCCGTCCGCGGGGCGACGCACTTTCATGCATGCGTCCACGGCGTCCTACTGCGGCAGTCGTCGACTCAGTATCGATCGGCTCCCGCGGCATCTTCGCTCCCCGCTATTCGTCGTCGCAAGCGATCTAGTCGATCGCGGCTTCAGCGGTGGGTGAGGCATGCAGTGGCTCGTCAGACGGCCACCCCTCAAGTCGCGGCAATCGAGCCCGACGAATCTCTCTACGGCCTGTTCGACTAGCTCCGTTGAGACCCTTTCCGAGTGCGATAGCAGCGACCCTGCGGCGGAAGTTCTGATGGTCGACAAGCCGCGCAGCCCGCCTGGTTTCCGTCGCGGCAACGGCGGCGATCCGTCGCGTGTTCACGAGGAATACCATCCCGAAGCCCTCTCTTCGCAGTAGAGAGAGGAACTTCACCACCGCAACATGGAGGCACTCCACACTCCCATCATCGGAGAGACCTTCGGGGCTCGGGCCTTGGAGTCTGCGCGCCTGGCCACTTTGGCTGAGCACACTCGACTGGAGAACCTTCAGTATGCACTCGACGAATGCGCTCGACGAATGCGCTCGACAGCAGATCCCTGAGTCCAGTCGACGGCGACAATTGTTCCCGCCTGAACCTCAGGTATACCACACTCCGATTCAGAATCTTACAGCTGCTGCCCATATAGCAGAGTCAATCCAGCCGTCCCATTCAGAGGCTGGAAGAGGTTTGATACAGATCCGAGTGCTGCTCCGGGCAGCAGGGGAGCAAAACACAGCCGTTTCTCAGTCTCGCAACAGGATCCATAGGAGATCTGTGGTGGCTGACATAGTTCAGTCGGCTCACAGCCCAAGATCACCCTTGTGGCGTGAAGGACGTGGGCATCGCCAAGAGCAGTATTTGGGTCGGAATCACGAGCAGTATGATCATCGACTCAGCCGTGATAACCGCCGTCAAGTGTTACGCCCCCTCTGAGGGGCGGATCGTAAGTGCCCCGACAGTACGATGACAGGTGCCCGTACAAGGATGAGTGAAGGGTCCCAGTCAACCCAAGAGAGCCAAGGTTTGATGCGAGGTCGATCCTCGTTCAAGGTCTGGTCGACAGGAACAGAGCACATAGGGAAGGACTCGACAGAGACCGTCTGACTAGCAGCAGAGTTCATGTCTCCGGACCTGAGTGTTTCAGCAGAGCCATTCGGGCCGCTGAGATCCCTCCCAATTTCAGGTTGGCGACGAGAGTGAGCAAGTTCACCGGTGAGTCAAAGTCTGACACTTGGCTAGAGGATTACCGAGTGGCTGTGCAGATTGGTGGCGGCAATGATGATGTAGCCATGAAGCATCTGCCCTTGATGTTGGAAGGTTCGGCCAGAGCGTGGTTGAATCAATTGGCTCCTGGCAGTATATTCAGTTGGAAAGAGTTGGCCCTAGTGTTTGTCAGGACATTTGAGGGCACATGCAAACGACCTGCAGGGTTGGCAGAACTACAACATTGCGTACGAAAACCGAATGAAACTTTGAGGGATTACATCCAGAGGTGGACCACTTTGCATCACATAGTGGAGAATGTGTCTCAGCACCAAGCAATTTGCGCCTTCAAGGAGGGCGTTTGGTATCAAGAGCTTAACCTGAAATTCGGTCGGAAAGGAGACATGACCCTGACCCGAATGATGGAAATAGCCACTCAGTACGCTAACGGCAAAGAAGAAGGCCGACTCCGCAGTGGCAAGAGCATACCAGCCGGCCAGGACACCGGAGGAGGTAATTCCAATCGGAAGCAGAAGCGCAAAGCCGAGCCCGCGGGTCCTGAAGAGGCTGCAGTTGTGACCCAAGGAAAATTCAAGGGAAAGCCTAAGGGGCCCTGGATCCCCAAGAAGGTAAGAGATCAAGTAGGAAATGATGTGTTGGATTTGCCATGTCACATTCACACTAAGAAAGATGAAGAGGGTAATCTGATTTACCCAAAGCATACCACTCGACAATGTCGACTCCTTATCCAGCAGTTCCGAGAGAAACAACCTAGTGACAAAGAGAAGGAATCTGATAAGGATGAGGAGAAGGAAGAGGATGATGGTTACCCCAATGTCGATGCCACTTTAGTGATTTTCGCTGACGTTGAGAGCAAAAGTCGACTGAAGGTCATCAACAAAGAAGTAAACATGATTGCTCCGGCGACAACAACATATTTGAAGTGGTCAAAGACTCCTATCACATTCGACCAGTCTGACCACCCCGCACACGTTGCAACCCCAGGGCGACAAGCGTTGGTGGTCGACCCGGTCGTGGGGGCACTCGACTTACCAAAGTTCTGGTGGATGGTGGCAGTGGCTTGAACATTTTATATGCTGAGACTCTCAGAGAGATGGGCATTCCGATGTCCAAGCTCAGTGAAAGCAATATGCGGTTCTGATACGTCTCCGCCGTATCTACTTTTCCAAACACTTTTGCCCTTGTTTTGGACTCTAACTTGCATGATTTGAATGGAACTAACCCGGATTGACGCTGTTTTCAGCAGACTTTCCATGGTGTTATTTATGTGCAGAAACAAAAGTTCTCGGAATGACCTGAAACTCCACGGAACATCTTTTTGGAAAATAAGAAAAATACCGGAAGAAAAATCCACGTCAGGGGGCCCACACCCTGTCCACGAGGGTGGGGGGCGCGCCTGCCCCCCTAGGCGCGCCCCCTACCTCGTGGGCCCCCTGACGCTCCACCGACCTCAACTCCAACTCCATATATTCACTTTCGGGGAGAAAAAAATCAGAGAGAAGGATTCATCGCGTTTTACGATACGGAGCCGCCGCCAAGCCCTAAAACCTCTCGGGAGGGCTGATCTGGAGTCCGTTCGGGGCTCCGGAGAGGGGAATCCTGTGACAGCCTGATTTTCGGCCCTTTCTTTTTCTTTTGTTTTTTGAGGTTTTTGCTTGAGTTTTCTTTTTCCGTGGCTTTGTGGTCTGAAAACTGAAGAAGATGCCCTCTTCTTTGTTTCCAGAGTGGCTTGTCATACCCAAATCCTTCCCAAGACCCTGTCATTTTCATCCTAGCCCAAATCCCAATATTCTTTTTATTGGGAATATTCCTTTTCTATTAAAGGAATAACTCAAATTGCCCTAGGTTGTGAAGCAACCTTTATTTCCACCACTCCTAAAATTCCCAAATAATTCTCATAAATTGTTTGGGTCATATCTTTCTCAAATATGAAAAAACATTTCATTTTTCATGTTTATCATCATGCTCAAATAATTCATTTCCTATTCTGCCCTAAATGGCACATTGTGAAGCAAGTGCTATTTTCCTTTTCCCAATTGACCTCAAACTCCTTGGACACCTTTTCCTGTCCATATCATTGCCACATGCCAAAATGCAACCTCATTTGCCTAGTAATTATTTAATTATGATTTTCCAAAGTTTCTATCTAGAAAGAAGCTTTGTGAAGGAGGTGCAAGCTAGGCATATCCAAATGAGTTGCCATTTTGCATGATCCCTCATATCATCATATCATAGCCCCCACCAAAGTAGAGCTCATGTCTTGCCTCCATGTGAGCTCATCTTCAATTCTTTGATTCTGTCCAAAATTTCAGTTTGTGAAGCAAGTATATCTTATCTTGCTCCATTATGGCTGCCAATTTTTCTAGTTCTTCTATTATCCATATAACCTACCTCCACCCATTTTGGGCATGTTTCATCAAGCCATTATTTCTCTAGAATTTTTGCAAGTTTCTGGACAGAAATGATGTTTGTAAAGCAAGTACCATTTTGGATTGTCCATTTGGTATGATCTTTTTACAGCATCTTTATATGTCCATATCACGAGGATTTGCCAAGTTGCATCCCATTCCATAACGCCAAGTCTCACCGTTTTACCGCGTCGTCGCCGTCCTCCTGGAGCCTTCTTTCCCTCCGCCAGCCCCTCCGTCAGCTCTCGTCGCCGCGCGCCCACGGAAGCACTGTGGCCGACCGAGGCTTTAATGGCGTTCGACCGCTTCTCCTCTGCGCCATCGGCCCCCCTCACCCTGTGCGCTTTTGTAGCTCGTCCGTTGCCTCCCTTGTCACCTTCCCGTGCTCACCCGTGCTCGCTGCGCGTCGCCAGAGCCTTGGCCGGACGTGCCCGGCGGCACCCGAGCCCATCCCTCTCGCCCCGGCTATAAGTAGCCATCCCCCGGGCCGGTCGAGCACACCAGCAGCCTCACCTCACTCCCAGCTCCCTCCCCAGCCTCTCGTTCGAGGTCGAGGAGCTCTCTGTCCCTCTCATGGCCGCCGTGCCCGTCCCCGGCCCCCACCTAAATTCGGGTAGTGCAGCCTCTTTCTCTCCATCCCACCACCACCATCGCCTTCCCCACACTCTGGCGACCCTCCTCCTCATCTTAGTTTCTCGCCGGAGCCCCTCTGGACGCGTCTCCTCGGAGTTGGCCGCCGCCCCATCTCGGCCTCCTCCCGTCGCCGTGGACTCGGTCCTCTTCCGGCGCTGCAGCTGCTCCTGGCGGGAGCAGCGCTCTGCCCCGCGCCCGCCGGTGCCTTCACTCTGGTCGGGGGTGACCGGAGTTGGCCGGGACGGCGCTGGCCTCGCTGCTGCCTCGCCCTTCCTCTGCTCTGTGTGCGCGTCGGGGAGGAAGGAGAAGGAGCCAGGCGAGAAGAGAGAGAGAGAGAGGGAGAGGATAAGGCGGGCCCCATCAGGCAGCCGCACAGCGTCGACCCCGCCCGGTCCAGCGTGGATAAGTGACGGGCCCCACCCGGGTGGGACCCGCACGTCGGCGTCACATTCCCCGGTCCCGCCTCGGCCGACTGGTTTAAGTGGAGGCGTACTCAGTCTAGTACGTTTTCATCTTCGGGAAAGCGCATTTTCCCTCTGCTTCAGCTCAAAGTACGCTTTCTTTTACTGAAAGCGTATTTCCTCTCTATTTCAGCCCAGAATGTGTTTTCTTAAGCAGAAAGCGTATTTCTAACTTTGCGCTTCTGCCTTATCCACTCAGGGACTTGTTTGTGATGATATTTTTGCAAAAAAGTCCCTGAACTCCAACCCTTCATATCTTTTTAACCACAACTCCAAATGAGGTGATTCCAAAGCCCACGTCTTCGTTTCGTCGAGCCCGTTCTGTTGGTTTCATTTTCACTATGGTTTGACACTATGAAAATGACCTTTTTGCCCTTGCACGTAAACAGCCCCTCCAAGAGAGAACTATTTCCGGCAAATCTTTTCGCGGCTTCACCGCACTCCTTCCCGGTGCCTTCTTCACCCCCAGGCAAGCCACAATACCCACTTGCATGATAGTCATGCAGTAGCCATGGTTTTCAACTTGAATATTTAATAAATGTTTGCTTGTTTAAAATATGGTTATCGTTGTTTCGGTAATGCCTCTGGGTTAGTGCTTACTTTCTTGCTATGTTGTTATGCACCTGGTTATCATGCCCTGCTAGTTGCTAGTATTCCTTTCATATGCTTATGCTTGCTAGTAGTACCTGTTGATGTTGGTGATGGTCTTCGGTGCATAACTGCCGTCTGTCCCGAGTACCGTTGTTATACATGTTTCATTGCATCCCGTTGGTTAAATGCTTGCATTGTTGTTACGTTCATGCATGATATTTATGGCTGATGCTAGTGGTCATGTTATACTATGAGTAGTGTTGCACTTGTAATATTTATGCTCGTCATTATGCCGTGTTCAGTTGAAGATTATTCATAGTTGATATGGTGGATAGTTATGTTGCATCCCGTGATTATGTTGATATCATGCTCATGCTTTGTAAATGCATCATGTTATTTTATCATGGCTCAGCATATTGCATTCAAGTTTAACCGGATTAAATTGAACTTGAACAACTGTTGGCTGAGTCATGGTGCCACCATATCGAAACTGACCAGTGCAACCACACTTACCTTATGGGGAGGTCCTAAGTGGGTCTATTGTCGCGCCTCTCGCTGGTGCCTCCAACTAGGGAAGGTTATGGGCATGCTTACCCTGATCAGGTAGGCGGACATAACCTTGTGCGCCCGTAGGTTGGATGATAAGCGCTTTTGTCCCTGTTTGGGATGGACCACGACGGTGGTCGTTGTGTCTTTGGTAGACATGGGGCCACCCAGGACTAGCCCAATCGGGAGTGAGTCGGAGTGGCCGAGAGAGTGTCATGGCAGTAGATCGGTTTTGTCGGAACGCCGTTGGTCCACCCGAATGGGAGTGCGAGGCCATGGGTTCCGTAGTGTGGGTACAGTGTACTAACCTCTGCAGAGTGTATATTAAATCTATCGATAGCCACGCCCGCGGATAAGGGCCCAGTTCGTGTCCGTCCCACCGCGAGTCAACAGTATTAATAATAATTTGATTAATGACAACCCCGGTTCGACGATGAGATAAGTTGGTTGTGATCGCCGGGAAGATCACCGTTTGAGACCAAGTGTTGGTCATGGTTGTGATCGCCGAAATGATCACCGTGGTATTGAGGATACCGAGTTGTTGGATATTCGTGATGTTGTGCGAGAATCGTGGGTAAAGATCAAGCTCCTTGTGGTCATTTAATGATTACTACGGTATTGTTTATACCAAGCTTGATTTGATCCTGAGATAATCGTGTGATGTCCGAGGTTGGTAAGTGATGCATGTGATGGTTACGTAGTAAACCGAGCAGAATAAATAGTGCATATAGTGTCATCATGTTGCACCCTAGTAGCGTCAGATCTATATGTTCATGCCATGCTCATGTTGTTCTACCTGTATCATGTCCATATTGTTCATGCCATGTTATTCTGATGATCTCATGATAATCCCTGATTAACCTGTAATTGCCATGCTGTTGTTTGTCTTGAATGCTTCTGGTTAATTGTGAGCTTGCAAGTACATTCAATGTACTAACCTGGCATGTCATGCCAGCTTGCAGGTCGTGCCTAGATTGCTTGCTTGTTTGGTGTTGTTCCTGTGTTCGCGAGCTAGGATAAGCGTTCCAGCCAGAGTCCTGCGGAGTGGAGTTCACCACTGTCGTCGTTGTTCCACTGCTAGAAGTTTTTCCGCTGCTTCGATGTTGTTCTGCTGCTTGCATAGAGCAACTGGGGATGGTGTAGTGTCGCCGTGCCGATGTTATTTATTGCAATATCGGAGACCTTGTATTCATATTCGTGTAGTAATAGAAAGCTGGTTTGTTCTATGCTAAGCAGTTTCGTATTCCAGAAGACTTCTCCTCGATCTCTTGCTGGAATACGGGGCGTTCCGGTTTTCTCTGAGCCGGGGTGCCAAAAATCCGTGGCCATCATCATCATCATCAACCATCCTCCATCACCAATTTTATGATGCTCACCGCCGTGCGTGAGTAATTCCATCGTAGGCTTGCTGGACGGTGATGGGTTGGATGAGATTTATCATGTAATCGAGTTAGTTTTGTTAGGGTTTGATCCCTAGTATCCACTATGTTCTAGGATTGATGTTGCTATGACTTTGCTATGCTTAATGCTTGTCACTAGGGCCCGAGTGCCATGATTTCAGATCTGAACCTATTATGTTTTCATGAATATATGTGAGTTCTTGATCCTATCTTGCAAGTCTATAGTCACCTACTATGTGTTATGATCCGGCAACCCGAAGTGACAATAATCGGGACCACTCCCGGTGATGACCATAGTTTGAGGAGTTCATGTATTCACTATGTGCTAATGCTTTGTTCTGGTACTCTATTAAAAGGAGGCCTTAATATCCCTTAGTTTCCGCTAGGACCCCGCTGCCACGGGAGGGTAGGACAAAAGATGTCATGCAAGTTCTTTTCCATAAGCACGTATGACTATATTCGGAATACATGACTACATTACATTGATGAATTGGAGCTAGTTCTGTGTCACCCTATGTTATGATTGTTACATGATGAACTGCATCCGGCATAATTCTCCATCACCGATCCAATGCCTACGAGCTTTTCACATATTGTTCTTCGCTTATTTACTTTTCCATTGCTACTGTTACAATCAGTACAAAATACCAAAAATATTACTTTTGTTACCGTTACCACTACTATCATATTACTTTGCTACTAAATACTTTGCTGCAGATACTAAGTTATACAGGTGTGGTTGAATTGACAACTCAATTGCTAATACTTGAGAATATTCTTTGGCTCCCCTTGTGTCGAATCAATAAATTTGGGTTGAATACTCTACCCTCAAAAACTGTTGCGATCCCCTATACTTGTGGGTTATCAAGACTATTTTCCGGCGCCGTTGCCGGGGAGCATAGCTCTATTCTTTGAGTCACTTGGGATTTATATCTGCTGGTCACTATGAAGAACTTGAAAGACGCTAAGACAACAATTTATCCCTCAACTACGAGGGGAGGTAAGGAACTGCCATCTAGCTCTGCACTTGATTCACCTTCTGTTTTGAGTAAGCTTGCGACACCTAAACCTGCTTCTGCTATTCATTCTGATATGTCGCATGTTATTGATGATGCCACTTCTGCTATGCATGATACTTATGATGAAACTACTACTATGCTTGATACTACTGTGACACTTGGTGAATTTCTTGATGAACAACTTGCTAGGGTTAGAGAGAATGAAATTATTGAAACTGATAACATTGATGAAAGTGATGATGAAGACTCTTCCCCTAATAAATATGAATCGCCTGTTATTCCCGAGGGTTATGTTTTTGAAAAAGAAGCTGCTTTAGCTATTTTAGCTTGCAAAGATAGATACGAGCTCAAGAGGTTATTAGCTAAATGGAAGCAGCAATCTCTTAATGCTAGAATGAAACATGACCCTGCTTTTGCTACTTCACCTATCTGTGTTACTGATAAGGATTATGAATTCTCTGTTGATCCTGATATAATTACTTTGGTTGAATCTGATCCTTTTCATGGCTATGAATCTGAAACTGTTGTGGCACATCTTACTAAACTAAATGATATAGCCACCCTGTTCACTAATGATGAGAGAACTCGCTACCTTTATATCCTTAAAATATTTCCATTCTCAATAAAGGGTGATGCTAAGATATGGTTTAATTCTCTTGATCCTGGTTGTGTGCGTAGTCCCCAGGATATGATTTATTACTTCTCTGCTAAATATTTCCCTGCTCATAAGAAACAAGCTGCTTTAAGGGAAATATATAATTTTGTGCAAATTGAAAAAGAGAGTCTCCCACAAGCTTGGGGGAGGCTTCTCCGATTACTTAATGCTTTGCCTGATCATCCTCTTAAGAAAAATGAAATACTTGATATCTTTTATAATGGACTAACCGATGCTTCCAGAGATTACCTGGATAGTTGTGCTGGTTCTGTTTTCAGGGAAAGAACACCGGATGAAGCTGAAATTCTATTGAATAATATGTTGACAAATGAAAATAATTGGACACTTCCTGAGCCAGCTCCTGAGCCAATTCCTGAACCTACTCCTAAACCAACTCCGAAGAAGAGAGGTGTTCTATTTCTTAGTCCTGAAGATATGCAAGAGGCAAAGAAATCTATGAAAGAAAAGGGTATTAAAGCTGAAGATGTTAAGAATTTACCTCCTATTGAAGAAATACATGGTCTTAATTTACCGCCTGTTGAAGAAACATATGATCTTAAACCACCACCTATTGAAGAAACTCATGGTCTTGATAACCCGACACAGGTAGTAAAGGTAAATTCTCTCTATAGATTTGATGAAGGTGATATTCCTCACTATAAGTCTGCTAGACAATGCTTAGAAGAGTTTGATAATTTTATTGTCAAACAAGAAAACTTCAATGCTTATTTTGGTAGA
The DNA here is from genome assembly GCF_018294505.1 of Triticum aestivum. NCBI lineage: Eukaryota > Viridiplantae > Streptophyta > Magnoliopsida > Poales > Poaceae > Triticum > Triticum aestivum. Next base: position 164,187,283 of record NC_057799.1, on the reverse strand, counting down.
CAATTGAATACAATTCCGATACGCTTGAACACTTGGGTGATTATATGTCTAGAGTTAAAGGTGAACTTAAACTCATTACTAAACATGCTTCTATGGTTACCACTCAAGTAGAACAAGTACTTAAATCTCAAAATGATTTGCTCAATGAATTGTATAGTAAGAAAAATGATTATGCTGTTAGAGTGGCTACTAGAACTGGTAAGATGACTCAGGAACCTTTGTATCCTGAACGCCACCCTAAGAGAATATGAGCAAGATTCTCAGAGAAATAATATAGATGCACCTAGTCCTTCTAAAAAGAAGAAAAAGAAAAATGATAGGACTTTGCATGCTTCTAGTGAACCTATTGCTGAAACACCTGAGAATCCAAATGATATTTCTATTTCTGATGCTGAAACACAATCTGGTAATGAACATGAACCTAATGAAAATGTTAATGATGATGTTCATGATGATGCTCAACCCAGTAAGGATAATGATGTAGAAATTGAACCTGTTGTTGATCTTGATAACCCACAATCAAAGAATAAACATTATGATAAGAGAGACTTTGTTGCTAGGAAGAACGGTAAATAAAGGGAACCATGGGTTCGGAGACCCATGCCTTTTCCTCCTAAACCATCCAAGAAAAAGGATGATGAGGATTTTGAGCGCATTGCTGAAATGATTAGACCTATCTTCTTGCGTATGCGTTTGACTGATATGCTCAAAATGAATCCTTATGCTAACTATATGAAAGATATTGTTACAAATAAAAGAAAGATACCTGAAGCTGAAATTTCCACCATGCTTGCTAATTATACTTTTAAGGGTGGAATACCAAAGAAACTAGGAGATCCAGGAGTACCAACTATACCATGCTCCATTAAAAGAAACTATGTTAAAACTGCCTTATGTGATCTTGGAGCTGGTGTTAGTGTTATGCCTCTCTCTTTATATCGTAGACTTGATTTGAATAAGTTGACACCTACTGAAATATCTTTGCAAATGGCTGATAAATCAACTGCTATACCTGTCGGTATTTGTGAGGATGTGCCTGTTGTGGTTGCAAACGTTACTATTTTAACGGACTTTGTTATTCTTGATATTCCCGAGGACGATAGTATGTCTATTATTCTTGGAAGACCTTTTTTGAATACTGCAGGGGCTGTTATTGATTGCAACAAAGGCAATGTCACTTTTCATGTTAATGGTAATGAGCATATGGTACATTTTCCGAGGAAACAACCTCAAGTCCACAGTATCAATTCTATTGGAAAAATTCCATCGATTATTTTTGGAGGTTTTGAATTTCCTCTTCCTACTGTCGAGAAGAAATATGATATTATTATTATTGGGGATGTGCATATCCCCGTTGAGGTAACATAGTGTTATTCGAAATTTCTCCGGTTCCATGTTATTCGGAATGAGTTTGTTAACAAGACTTGATCAACCTTGTTAGTGGATTCCTTTTGATGAGCATGAGATGGATGAAACTAGAAGGCACAACCTTCTGTACCCTCTTTCTATTTTCTGTTATTTAGTTGAAATAAAGTAAAAATAGTATTTTTCTGTCTGTTTTCTGACTTATCCGTGCAATATAAAAATACCCCGAAAATAAAAGTTCTCCAAATGCCCTGAAAATGAATATGAATTTTTTCTGGAATATTTGAGAATATCTGGCACTGAGAACACAGCAGGAGGGGCAAGCACCTAGCCACGAGGGTGGAGGGCGCGCCCTACCCTACAGGGCGCGCCCCCCTGCCTCGTGGGCCCATGGTGGCTCCCCTCCACTTATTCCTGCACCCAGACACTTCTTCTTCCTCCCAAAAAAATCACCATCCAGCTCAAGCACGAGTTCTAGCTCATTTTGATGCGATTTTCGATCTCCTTGCTCAAAGCACCTCTCACAAAACTGCTTGGGGAGATTGTTCCTTGGTATGTGACTCCTCCATTGGTCCAATTAGTTTTTGTTCTAGTGCTTTATTCATTGCAAATTTGTGCTGCCTAGGTGACCATGTTCTTGAGCTTTCATGTCAAATTTATATGGTTCCAAGTAGTTCTAATGCATGATATAGGCTCTAGGCACTTGTAGGAGTAGTTGCTATTAATTTTGTTGAGCTTGGTTCACTTTTATTTGAAGTTACTAAAAATTTCAGAAATTTTCAGAAAATAATGAAGTGATTTTTGAGGGGCTCATCGAGCCGAAGCTCGAAGGAAAAGCAAAATGAAGAAGCACAGAGGCCCAAATATAATTTGCCTCGCACTGCGGAGGTCCGGCCGTGTGAATGGCCTTCCAATGATTTCTTGAGAGAAGCCAGGATTTATGATGATTTTTATGAATTGGCTGAGAATGCAGGCCTCACCGACTTCCTCCGCGACCAACGCAATCAGTATCTCTTACTCACCAATACTTTTGTGCAAAACTTCTACTATTATCCTAAGGAATCACCTCCTTCGGTAGAGTTTCATTTATATGATGTTGTTAAGAAGATGCCACTAGATGAATTTTGCAAGGTTTGCAAAATACCTTTTGAGGGTAGTTTAGAGGAACCACATCGTAAAGATGTGGATGGGTTTATTGACACTATTACTGTGGGGGAATCTAGAGACATAGCGCAAGCTACCATAGGGAGCATTCATTTTCCTGCTATACATTATTTTGCTCTCTTCATAGGTAGGTGCATAAATGGTAAAGATGAAGCATGTCATATGTGTGTCCCTGACCTCAGTATTCTTAGGAGTGCTGTGTTAGGAGAAAAATCTTATAATTTGGGAGCCATTGTTGCACGTAGGTTGCATCATAATAGATTTAATGGAGATTTCTTTGGAGGAATTTATGCAACCCGCTTAGCTAATTTTCTTGGTGTGGACATACGTGAGGATGATATTGAGTTGCCACCTACTTATTTAGACTTTAATGCTATGGTTCACCACCAGTTTGTCTAGAGGAATGAATCACCTCTCCGGTATCGCTTAATCTTTGACAGACGTCGTGCTGTCCGAATTACTCTCCCTGCTCCTGCCTTCTTTGATTATCAGGCAAAAGGGAGACATTTCATTACCAGAGAGGAGGCAGATGAGTACGAGAGGAGGGCGGAGGCAGCTCGCCGCCACGCTGCAGCTCAGGAGGCAATAACTGCCGCAGCTCAGTACGACCCCGGCTACAACTATGGATATCCGCCAGGCCATCCGTGGCAATAAACCAACTTAGGCCAAAAGCCTAAGCTTGGGGGAGTACGTATTTCCCACCGACATTACATTTATGTTCACACACTCATTTCTAGACGTCGGTGCTCATACTTTTTCACTGTAATATCCATGCTAGTTTATTTTATTTTTCTTGCTTTCTTCTTGTGTGTTTGTTAAACCTTAAGAAAAACCAAAAAAATTAGTGTAGCTTTCAGTTAGTTTACTTTTCTTGCTGTAGTAGTAGTAATTAAAAGGAAAACCCAAAAAGATTTCCCGTTCTTCTTTTGCTTGTTGGGAGCTCTCCCGTGTAAATAGCTTTATTTCTTTTCTTTTCTTTGGGGGTCGATAGGAGAAGACCATAATTAAAATTGTTGAAGTGGCTCTTATATGCATTATTGTTGATTTAACCAAGAGCCCATATTGCCCTGTCTTCTCCTGTTTATTGAATGCTCGCAGATTCCAGCTTAGTCCAATGCACGTGCACTCTTATTATTTTTACATCATTCGGTCGTGCACGTGAAAGGCAATTATGACGATATAGGATGGACTGACTGAGATGAGAGAAGCTGGTATGAAATCGACCTCTCTTGTTTTTGTAAATATGATTAGTTCATCGTTCCTGATTCAGCCTATTATGAATAAACATGTTTGCAATGACAATTAGAGATCATAGTTGCTCGTGCCATGCTTGATTAGCTATGAGTTATAATGGTTTACCTTGCGTGCCAACATGCTATTAAAATGGTTGTGATGTGGTATAGTGGGGTGGTATCCTCCTTTGAATGATTTAAGTGACTCGACTTGGCACATGTTCACACATGTAGTTGAAACAAATCAACATAGCCTTCACAATATTTATGTTCATGGTGGATTATATCCTACTCATGCTTGTACTCAATGTTTATTAATTTTAATGCATGTTCATGACTGTTGTCGCTCTCTAGTTGGTCGCTTCCCAGTCTTTTGCTAGCCTTCACTTGTACTAAGCGGGAATACTGCTTGTGCATCCAATCCCTTAAACCCCAAAGTTATTCCATATGAGTCCACTATACCTTCCTATATGCGGTATCTACTTGCCGTTCCAAGTAAATTTGTATGTGCCAAACTCTAAACCTTCAAATGAAATTCTATTTTGTATGGTCGAATAGCTCATGTATCAACTAGGGCTGTCCGTATCTTCCATGCTAGGCGGGTTATTCTCAAGAGGAGTGGACTCCGCTCCTCACTCATGAGAAAATGGCTGGTCACCGGGATGCCCAGTCCCATGCTTTATGCAAACTAAATCAAAATAATTGCAAACAAAACTCCCCCTGGGACTGTTGCTAGTTGGAGGCAGTCGTTGTTTCGAGCAAGCCATGGATTGATGCTTGTTGGTGGAGGGGGAGTATAAACTTTACCATTCTGTTTGGGAACCGCCTATAATGTGTGTAGCATGGAAGATATCGCCATCTCTTGGTTGTTATGTTGACAATGAAAGTATGCCGCTCAAAATATTATTTATCTCTGCTTTAAAAACCGAGCTCTGGCACCTCTACAAATCCCTGCTTCCCTCTGCGAAGGGCCTATCTATTTACTTTTATGTTGAGTCATCACCCTCTTATTAAAAAGCACTAGATGGAGAGCGCAGCTGTCATTTGCATCCATTACTATTAATTTATATTGGGTATGACTATGACTGGATCGCTTTTACCATGAATTACAATGTCTAGTCAGTCCTTGATTTTTAAAGGTGCTCTACGTTTATGTTTTGCGGTCTCAGAAAGGGCTAGTGAGATACCATCTTGTTATATCATTCATGATTGTTTTGAGAAAGTGTTGTCATCCGAGATTTATTATTATGGCTCGCTAGTTGATTATGCCATTGATATGAGTAAACATGAGACCTAAGAGTTATTTTGAATGTGGTTAGTCATAATCTTTTTTGAAAACTTGAATGCTGGCTTTACATATTTACAACAACAAGAGCAAACAAAGTTTGTAAAAGTTTTTCTTTATCACTTTCAGTTTATCAACTGAATTGCTTGAGGACAAGCAAAGGTTTAAGCTTGGGGGAGTTGATACGTCTCCGTCGTATCTACTTTTCCCAACACTTTTGCCCTTGTTTTGGACTCTAACTTGCATGATTTGAATGGAACTAACCCGGACTGATGCTGTTTTCAGCAGACTTTCCATGGTGTTATTTATGTGCAGAAACAAAAGTTCTCGGAATGACCTGAAACTCCACGAAACATCTATTTGGAAAACAAGAAAAATACCAGAAGAAAAATCCACGTCAGGGGGCCCACACCCTGTCCACGAGGGTGGGGGGGCGCGCCCCTACCTCGTGGGCCCCCTGACGCTCCACCGACCTCAACTCCAACTCCATATATTCACTTTCGGGGAGAAAAAAACCAGAGAGAAGAATTCATCGCGTTTTACGATACGGAGCCGCTGCCAAGCCCTAAAACCCTCTCGGGAGGGCTGATCTGGAGCCCGTTCGGGGCTCCGGAGTGGGGAATCCGTCGCCATCGTCATCATCAACCATCCTCCATCACCAATTTCATGATGCTCACCGCCGTGCGTGAGTAATTCCATCGTAGGCTTGCTGGACGGTGATGGGTTGGATGAGATCTATCATGTAATCGAGATAGTTTTGTTAGGGTTTGATCCCTAGTATCCACTATGTTCTGAGATTGATGTTGCTATGACTTTGCTATGCTTAATGCTTGTCACTAGGGCCCGAGTGCCATGATTTCAGATCTGAACCTATTATGTTTTCATGAATATATGTGAGTTCTTGATCCTATCTTGCAAGTCTATAGTCACCTACTATGTGTTATGATCCGGCAACCCCGAAGTGACAATAGTCGGGACCACTCCCGGTGATGACCATAGTTTGAGGAGTTCATGTATTCACTATGTGCTAATGCTTTGTTCCAGTACTCTATTAAAAGGAGGCCTTAATATCCCTTAGTTTCCGCTAGGACCCCGCTGCCATGGGAGGGTAGGACAAATGATGTCATGCAAGTTCTTTTCCATAAGCACGTATGACTATATTCGGAATACGTGCCTACATTACATTGATGAATTGGAGCTAGTTCTGTGTCACCCTATGTTATGATTGTTACATGATGAACCGCATTCGGCATAATTCTCCATCACCGATCCAATGCCTACGAGCTTTTCACATATTGTTCTTCGCTTATTTACTTTTCCGTTGCTACTGTTACAATCACTACAAAATACCAAAAATATTACTTTTGTTACCATTACCACTACTATCATATTACTTTGCTACTAAATACTTTGCTGCAGATACTAAGTTATCCAGGTGTGGTTGAATTGACAACTCAACTGCTAATACTTGAGAATATTCTTTGGTTCCCCTTGTGTCGAATCAATAAATTTGGGTTGAATACTCTACCCTCGAAAACTGTTGCGATCCCCTATACTTGTGGGTTATCAGGTTCCATGGGGTCATCCCTGGGAAGAAAGCCGATTCACTCAGCCAGATCACTCTAGACGTGGTTTTTGGTGATTCGATGAACTACCGTAAGGAAAACTTGACATTTGAAGTTGTGGATTTTCACAGTGCCTATCATGCTATCTTGGGCAGACCCGCGTATGCCCGTTTCGTGGCTCGACCATGTTACGTGTACCTTAAATTGAAGATGACTGGCCCCAGGGGCGTTATCACAGTCACTGGTAATCGGCAGAGAGCAGAAGAGTGCCTCTAGAAGGGCTCAAAAATTGCCGATGAACAGATGGCAACGGTGGAAATGCAAGAATACGAGAAAAATGCAGATCCGAGTGATTTGTTGCGTTCTAAGAAGCCTGCTTTAGACTCTGCATTTCAGTCGTCCGGTGAAACGAAGCCAGTTCACATTCACCCGACGGACCCCAATGCTGCTCCGACTCATATTTCAACAACACTCGACGGCATATAGGAAGAAGCGCTCGTCCAGTTCCTCCGTGAGAACTGGGACATCTTCGCATGGAAACCTTCTGACATGCCAGGTGTACCCAGGGAATTGGCTGAGCACCGTTTGTGAGTCGACTCGAAAGCAAAACCTGTCAAAGAGCATCTCCGACGGTCCGCCGTGGAGAAAAGAAAGGAAATTGGCGAGGAGGTGGCTCGGCTTCTGGCAGCTGAGTTCATCCGAGAGATTTACCACTCCGAGTGGCTCGCCAACGTTGTCATGGTTCCGAAGAATGATGACTCACTCCGTATGTGTATTGACTTCAAGCATATCAGTCGGGCCTGCCCGAAAGATCACTTCTGTCTTCCCCGCATCGACCAGATTGTTGACTCAACTGTGGGATGTGAACGACTGTCCTTTCTGGATGCATATTCCGGGTACCATCAGATCCGACTGTATGGATCCGATGAAATAAAAACAGCTTTCAGCACCCCATTCGGGTGCTTTTGCTATGTTACTATGCCCTTTGGTCTCAAGAATGCTGGTGCCACATTCATGCGCATGATACAGAAGTGCCTACTCACTCAAATCAGTTGGAATGTGGAAGCATACATGGATGACATCGTGGTTAAGTCGCACAAAGGTTCCGACCTGCTGACTGACCTCGCTGAAACCTTTGCCAAATTGAGGAGATATGATATCAAACTTAATCCGTCAAAGTGTACATTCGGAGTTCCAGGTGGAAAGTTACTCGGTTTCTTCATTTCCGAACGTGGAATCGATGCAAACCTAGAGAAAGTTGGTGCAATCCTCCGAATGAAACGCCTGTGCGTGTACACGATGTCAGAAGCTTACTGGTTGTTTGGCCGCTTTGAGTCGATTCATCTCTCGCCTCGGTGAAAAGGCATTGCCTCTTTACCGACTGATGAAGAAATCTGACAAGTTCGAGTGGACTTCTGAAGCTGACGCAGCGTTTGCAGAGCTCAAAGCCCTGCTTTCCACCCAGCCGGTGCTCGCTGCCCCAATCAGCAAAGAGCCTTTACTGCTTTATATTGCAGCCACTAGACAAGTTGTCAGTACAGTACTCACGGTCGAGCGAGAAGAAGAAGGTAAAGCCTGCAAGGTTCAGCGCCCAGTGTACTATATTTCAGAAGTCTTGACTCCATCCAAGTAGAGATATCCACATTATCAGAAGCTTGTTTATGGAATTTACTTGACCACGAAGAAGGTTGCACATTACTTCTCAGATCATTCGATTACAATCGTCAGCGACGCTCCATTATCAGAAATTCTGAACAACAGAGATGCAACTGGTCGAGTGGCAAAATGGGCGATTGAACTCCTTCCGTTGGATATCAAGTTTGAGGCAAAGAAAGCAATCAAGTCCCAAGCAATAGCTGATTTCCTCGCCGAGTGGATTGAGCAGCAACAACCGACTCAGATTCACTCGGAACATTGGACTATGTTCTTTGATGGATCCAAGATGTTGAATGGCTCTGGTGCTGGGGTAGTCCTAGTATCCCCGTGAGGCGACAAACTAAGTTACGTTCTCCAGATTCACTTTGATTCCTCCAACAATGAAGCTGAATATGAGGCACTTCTATATGGGTTGCGTATGGCCATTTCACTCGTCGTCCGTCGCCTAATGGTTTACGGCGACTCGGATTTAGTGGTCAATCAAGTGATGAAGGAGTGGGACATCAGGAGCCCAACTATGATTGGTTATTGTAATGCAGTAAGAAAGTTGGAAAAGAAGTTTGAAGGGTTAGAGCTCCACCATATACCCCGACTAAAGAACCAAGCAGCTGACGACTTGGCAAAGATAGGTTCCAAGCGGGAGCCCATTCCCAGCAATGTGTTCTTGGAGCATCTTCACACACCATTAGTTCAAGAGGATCCTTTCATAGAAGAGCCCCCGCAACCGAAAAGTTCTACCGATCCGACTGAAGTCGTGATCCCAGCCGTGGTCGACCTGATCATGGAGGTTCTGGTCGTCATCCCCGACTGGACGGTGCCATATATTGCGTATCTGCTCAGGAAAGAACTTCCAGAAGATGAAGACGAGGCCCGTAAGATTGTTCGTCGATCCAAAGCCTTCATCGTGATAGGTGGACATCTTTACAGAGAGAGTGTTACTCGAGTCGCTCAGCGATGCATCACGCCAGAAGAAGGTCGAATGGTTCTCAATGACATCCACTCGGGGACCTGTGGTCACCATGCGTCCTCTCGGACCATTGTTGCCAAAGCATACTGAGCGGGATTCTATTGGCCGCGAGCGAATGAAATGGCAAAAGATATAGTCGACAAGTGCGAAGGCTGTCAGTTCTACTCCAACATGTCTCACAAGCCTGCATCAGCCTTAAGGACCATTCCACTCATCTGGCCGTTTGCTGTTTGGGGATTGGATATGGTAGGACCTCTGAGGACCGGCAGGAGCGGCTTCACCCATCTGCTTGTTGCAGTCGACAAGTTCACTAAATGGATTGAAGCCAAACCCATCAAAAACCTCGACGCGAGTACCGTCGTCAGCTTCATCAGGGAACTAACATTCAGATATGGGGTCCCGCACAACATCATCACGGACAACAGTTCAAACTTTGATTCAGATGAGTTCAGGACTTTTTATGCTTCCCAATGCACTCGGGTCGACTATGCTTCAGTCGTTCACCCGCAGTTGAATGGACAAGCAGAAAGAGCAAATGGTTTGATCCTCCAAGGGTTGAAACCCATGTTGATGCGTGACCTCAAGCATGTGGCAGGCGCCTGGGTAGATGAGTTACCATCAGTACTTTGGGGTTTGAGAACAACACCGAATCGGTCGACAGGTCGGACTCCCTTCTTCATGGTCTATGGGGCTGAAGCTGTGCTGCCGAGTGATTTACTTCACAATGCCCCTCGAGTAGAACTTTTTTCAGAAGCCGAAGCAGAGCAAGCCCATCAAGATGTTGTTGATCTTCTGGAAGAGGAAAGAGAGATGGCTCTGATCAGGTCGACCATTTATCAGCAAGACCTCCGTCGATTCCATGCCAGAAACGTGCGAGGTCGAGCATTTCAAGGAGACCTTGTGCTCCGAGTGGATCAGCAACGGCCTCACAAGCTTGCTCCCGCTTGGGAATGCCCCTTCATCATCACCAAGGTGCTCCACAATGGAGCGTATCACCTGTATGATGTGGAACACAAGAAAGACGAGCCATGCGCTTGGAATGCGGAGCTGCTCCACCATTTTCATACTTAAAACATTCAAACTATTGAGATGTAATAAGAAGTACCTTTCAGTTTGTTTATCAAAGAAGCAGGTTTACAGTCTCCTAATTGATTGTTGTTACATATGCATGTGTTCAAAAACCCCCAGTGGGTGGCTTAGCTGCAGTCCCGTACTCGCCTAAGTTTGAAAAAATCCTACCAAGTGAAGAGCAGCCCTCTCACTCGGGGGCTTAGCTGCAGTCCCGTACTCGCCTAAGCTTGAAAAATCCTACCGAGTGGAGAGCAACCCTCTCACTCGGGGGCTTAGCTGCAGTCCCGCACTCGCCTAAGTTTGAAAAATCCTACAGAGTGGAGAGCAGCCCTCTCACTCGGGGGCTTAGCTGCAGTCCCGTAATCGCCTAAGTTTGAAAAAATCCTACTAGTGAAGAGCAGCCCTCTCACTCGGGGGCTTAGTTGCAGTCTCATACTCGCCTAAGTTTTAAAAATCCAACCGAGTGAAGAACAACCCTCTCACTCGGAGACTTGGCCGTATGCTCCATCTCGATCCGCAAGGACAACGAGGTGCAGGTCGCCAGCGACCCTCTCCTCAGAGCTGCACCACAAATACAATGTACGCTCCATATCGATCCACAAGGACGATGAGGTGCAGGTCGTCTGCGACCCTCTCGTCGGAGCTGCGCCACAAATACAACGTATGCTCCATCTCGATCCGCAAGGATGACGAGGTGCAGGTCGTCTGCGACCCTCTCCTCGGAGATGTGCCACAAATACAATGTACGCTCCATCTCGATCCGCAAGGACGACGAGGTGCAGGTCGTCTGCGACCTTCTCCTCAGAGTTGCATCACAAGTACAAAAGTTTGTTCCGAGTGAGGAAACAAGTTCCACTCAGAGATAAAGACAAGCATATTCAAGGAAAAACCAAGTTTATATAAATCTCACGAGGTTCAGAACCACAGACAATAGTGCTCGGGCGTCAGGCCCGAAAGAGTTTAACGATTACAAAATCACTCGGCATTCCGAGGCAAATTTAAGCACGCATAAAGTTTGTTTACTCCGCAGGGGGAGGGCTGGCAGGCTCGACGAACTCATCCAGGTCGATTCCGTCTGCAATGCGAGTGGCTGCTTCGAGGAAGGTCTCCATGAAGGAATCGAAGTGAAGCTTCTCAGTTTTGGCAACTTTGAGCGCTGCTAGCTTCTCCTCCTTGGCCTCTTTGCAGTGGACACGGACCAGGGATAGAGCCACATCAGCACCACTTCGGGCAGATGACTTCTTCCATTCCTACACTCGACCGGTAATCTCATTGAGTCGAGTCATCAAAGACTCGAGATCATTTTGGAACGTCTCCCTTGGCTAGAGCGCTGTGTCAATCCGCGACACCGCCACCTTCAATTGTGCGAGATAGTCCATGGCACTGGCAAGGTGAGATTCCATTCGGAGCACGTTCATGGCAGCTTCGTCCTTCATAGGGGAGTTGATAGGGTCCAAGCTCGTTTCAATCCTCCCGGTCTCTTCCTCAAAGTTTTGACAGAATTCTGCACACACAGAGAAATGATGAATCGACAGTTATACAAAGAGTTGATAGTGGCAAATCAGTCGGACGAGAGGAAATACCTTCAAGCATAAGGAACAGTTTCTTGGCGACTCCTCCTAGATAAACTTCCAGCTCGTTCCACTTCCGAGTGAGATCTTCAACCTTGTTAGTCAAAGCCCCCTTGTACTTCTTCAGTCGAGTCATCTCTTTGTTGGCCTCGTCAAGAGCAGTCTTTAGCTTGGTATTTTCTTCTTCTAACTTTCCGACTGAAGCCAGCTTCTGGTCGGCGAGTGCTGTTTTCTCTTCTGCCGTTTTCTGCGCGGCCGCAAGATCAAGATCCTTCTTCTCCAAGGCCTGCCTCATTTTTTCTGAAAAGAATAACACTCGGGTCACAAAAAGGAGGAAAAATATGGCAAGAGTATCAGTAGACAAGAGTTTTCCCATACCAGCAGTTTCATCCTTAGCCTTCTGCAAGTTTTCCTTGGCCAACTCCAGATCAAGATTGAGCTGGATCTGTTCAGCAAACCAGGCTCCAAGTTCACAAGATTTCTGTGGTCAGGGGACAGTCAGTCGACAGAAACAAAGGTTGGTTGCTTTCGAGCAATAAAGTTCAAGTTCAAAGAGTTCTAAGACTACTGCCGAATCAAACATTCAACAGTAGTCTCGGGGACTGCACCCAGTGGGTGCACTTAGCGTGCCCCACTGGTTCGATTTTCCAATCAACTTGGTCCGTCCAGTAAAAAAAGAGAAAGAGAGAAGCAACAGTTATTCTCAGACCACAACCGACTGCCCGCAGTCGACTGCGGTCTCGGGGACTACACCCAGTGGGTGCACTCAGCGTGCCCCCACTGGTCAAGATTTCACTCGACCAGACTTGTCTAGACCGAGTGAAGAACTGAAAAGAGACATTTTTATCAAGACCCCCACCGAATTACACATTTGACGGCAGCCTCGGGGACTACACCCAGTGGGTGCACTCTGCGTGCCCCCACTAGTTCAAAGATACAATCGATGCAACCTAGTCGACTCAAAGGGGAAAAACTACTCAGCAAAAATTGAAACACCCAGTGGGTGCATAGATGCAAGGTGCAGACTGACAATAGATGCACGTTAAAAGTTTTCAGATAGCATATCCTAACAGAACAAGCGTCGAGCTAGAAGATCGGTCGGAAATCAGCTAACCTGGACATTGGTTTGGAGTGCTGAGCTGGCGTCATAGGCAGCCTGACTAGCCTCGCGCACCACTTTCATCTGCTCCATCATAGGCCTGCCTGGCGCATGGCTTCCTTGGCAGCGCTCACTTGGTCCTCTGGGACATGATGAGTGGCGAAGAGTGGAGAAGGTGGAACAACCGCAGCAGCTTGAGGATCCGAGGTGTGGAGTTGCACGGACGAAGCAGGGACTTGGACAGTCGACGACGAAGGACGCTCAGTCGACACATGATCAACAAAGGTAACAGAAGCTCGACTGAGGTCCCCGGTCTGCTGGATCACTGGTTCTGACACTGGTGTCGACTGAGGTGCCTTGTTGACTGACACCCCCCTGCCTGAGGTCCTACCCCTCCTCCCCGTAGGCCTCTGGGGCATATCTTCATCGTCGTCTGGAAGTTCAATAACATTCGGCGACGCTGCAAAAGACTCGACCGCAAAGGTTTAGTTGACCGATTAATCAATTAACAAAGTGAAGACAAGATGGCAGGAGTCTTACCTGCTTTGGAAGTGACCGCATCTTCAATCCCCTCATCACCTTCATCCTTGTAAATGGAAGTCCCAGAAGTAGCAGCACTGCAAGTTTCAGGATGCACTCGGTCAAGATGGAGAATGAGTCGACCGTAGTACCGAAGTTTCCAAATAGCACAAGAACAAAGAAACAAAGTAAAATACTTACGCAGAGGCAACGGGAACATCCACCTTGATTTTGGCAGGGCCTTTCGAGGCTTTGCAGGCGCAGTTGGGCTGCTTTGGAGCCTTCTCAGCATCGTCAGGAGTGGATGTCCGAGTGCGCTTCAAGGCTTGCGTACTTGATGCAACTGCTTTGCCCCGCCCACCTGCTGGGTCGTGTGTCTGCTTGGAACGCCTTTTGGAGTGGGGTAGCGACTCGACTTCTTCACTACTGCTTGAGCCGTCGCTCTCCCCGTCGTTCGAGTCTCTTGATTGCCACTGAGTGCTTTCATCCGCGCTCGCCTCGCCTTCCTGGGCCAGATCCCCGTTTGGCATTGAGTACATTTCTATATATATCTACAAGATAAAGAGTCAATCAAATTCGAAGATGATTGCGAGTCAGAATTGTAAGACACTCGGTAATAAATATCAGACCTTATCCGGTTCGTGTTCAGAGTCGAATGGCGCCACTCTTCTAGACCCCCTGGGGTTGTCCTTGTTTCCGGTGAGGCTCTGCAACCACTGCGCCACTATCTTCTTGTCAACCTCCTGAGGATGGATCCGAGCGGTGTCGTTCGCACCCGAGTACATCCACATCGGATGGTCGCGTGCCTGGAGAGGCTGGATGCGTCGACTGAGGAACACCTCCAACAAATCCATACCAGTCACGCCGTCACGGACCAACTGAACTACCCGGTTAACTAGCATCAACACCTCAGCCTTCTCTTCTGGGGTCTCGAGCAACGAAGGGGGTTGGTGGACTCGATCCATGGTGAAGGGAGGAAGACCGGTCGACTGACCGGGAGTCAGAATATCCTTACAGTAAAACCAACTCGACTGCCATCCCCTAACCAAGTCAGGAAGGGTCACTGCAGGGAAAGCACTCCTACCCCTCGTCTGGATCCCTAACCCCCCACACATCTGGATCACTTGGGTCTTATCATTAGTCGGACTGGCCTTCTTCATAGACTGAGAGCGGCATGTAAAAATGTGCTTGAAAAGACCCCAATGGGGTCGACAGCCCAAGAAGTTTTCGCACAAAGATACATACACGGCAAGATACGTGATTGTGTTGGGAGAAAAATGATGAAGTTGGGCTCCGAAAAAGTTCAAGAAACCTCGAAAAAAGGATGGGGAGGCAAAGAGAAGCCGCGGGTGACATGAGTGGCAAGGAGGACGCACTCACCCTCCTGCGGCTGCGGCTCGAGTTCATTCCCCGACAGCCTCCCAGATCCAGGGGAAATCAAGCCCCCCGCTTCCAGATCATCCAGATCTTCTTGCCGGATTGCAGACCGGATCCAGTCCCCCTGAATCCAGCCGGGCGGCAATCCGGACCTTGATGACGACCCCCGACTCGTCTTCTCGCCCTTCGACTTTGTCGTCGCCATCGCCTTCTTGGCGCGCTCCAGGGCCGCCGTCTTGTCCTTCCCCATCATCGAGGATTGCTCGCGGGCGGAGCGGCAGCGTCGAGAGCGGAGAGGGGAACGGTGGAGAAGCACAGGAAGAAGAAGGGGAATAAGGAACACTGTGCAATCGCATCGGCCTCAACGCCTTTTATGGGCTCGCTTCCGAGTGGCTGACGTGTGGGCCCTGGCGATCCTGTCAAATCCCGCAACAGTCATGCGCTCAGTACATGGCGAAAAAGGCGGTGCGAGGATCGAGGCATCCCTGCCTAATCCCCCTGTTTACTGCGGTGCCCTCCGTCACACGCGCTTGTCCAAATTTTGAATCCCGTGAGATCCGGGAACGGCAGCGCAACCAATCGCGCCAAAGATTTCATACCGCTCCAACACTCGAAGCACGTGTGCATAAGTTCACTCGACAAACTCTGAATGGATCAAGGCGACTGAAAATGGAGTCAAAAGTTTTAACATGGTTCACCGACCCTGGTAAAAATGCCCCTGAAGCATAAAAATTTGGGTCGGAATCAACTTCAACACCTTCTCCACTCGGACCCGGATCCATTCGGGGGCTAATGACGATGACATGTACCTAGGGTAGGGTAATGGGCCTGACCTAGACACCCTTCCCAAGGAAACTACCCTACAGTCAAAGACATTCTAAGTACAACATCATCTACTGACTGTAATCACCTCAGAGTGCAACCCACTCGACCAGAAGCATTCCACTCGGATAACCCAATTCCATTCGACCAGGATGTACTCACTCGACCACAACAGAAATCACTCGGAATTAAGAAGATCTAAAGTCACTCAGAATGGCAACCGGTCAAGCGTTCACTCTGTAGTCTTAATGATCATTTATATGCCTTTATTGCTAGCGTTACCAGTAATGTCCTACCTTTATGTACATTGAACCCCTTGTAACGTGGGCTGGCTGGGGTCCTAGCGCACTCTATATAAGCCACCCCCTCCTCTGGTACAAGGGTTCGCACCCCCTGTATCTTCACGCATAATCCAATCGACCAAGCCTTCGGGCACCGAGACGTAGGGCTGTTACTTCCTCTGAGAAGGGCCTGAACTCGTAAACCTTGCGTGCACAATCTCACCGTAGCTAGGATCTTGCCTCCTCCTATGTACCCCCCTATTCTACTGTCAGACTTAGAACCACGACAGCTACTACGGGCTTCTAGCAAGAACCGTTCTTACCTATGCATCAAAACCACAACGATCTTTTGTTAAGTGTGCTGTTTTAACCTTCAACAAGGACCGGCCGTAGTCAAACTCGATTCAACTAAAGTTGGAGAAACTGACACCCGCTAGCCACCTGTGTGCGAAGCACGTCGGTAGAACCAGTCTCATGAACGCGGTCATGTAATGTCGGTCGGGGCCGCTTCATCCAACAATACCGCCGAATCAGAGTAAGACGTTGGTGGTAAGAAGTATGACTATTATCGCCCACAACTCTTTGTGTTCTATTCATGGATATAACATCTACGCATAGACCTAGCTCGGATGCCACTGTTGGGGAACGTAGTATTTCAAAAAAATTCCTACGGTCACGCAAGATCTATCTAGGAGAAGCATAGCAACGAGCGGGGAGAGTGTGTCCACGTACCCTCGTAGACCGAAAGAGGAAGCATTTAGTAACGCGGTTGATGTAGTCAAATGTCTTCACGATCCAACTGATCCAAGTGCCGAACGTACGACACCTCCGTGTTCAGCACACGTTTAGCTCGATGACATCCCTCCAACTCTTGATCCAGTTGAGGACGAGGGAGAGTTCCATCAGCACGACGTCGTAGCGACGGTGATGATGAAGTTACCGGCGCAGGGCTTCGCCTAAGCACTACAACGATATGACCGAGGTGTGTAACCGTGGAGGGGGGCACCGCACATGGCTAAGATAAGGCTTGATGTGTCTTTGGGGTGCCCCCTCCCACGTATATAAAGGGGGGAGGAGAGGTGTCCGGCCCAAGGGGCGCGTGCCATAGGGGAGTCCAACTAGGATTCCCAATCCTAGTTGGAGTCCCCTTCCTTTCCAAGAGAGGGAGAGAGGGAAGGAGGAAGAGAGGGAGAAGGAAAGAGGGGGGGGGTGCTGCCCCCTCCCTAGTCCAATTCGGACTTGCCATGGGGGGGGGGGCGCTGCCTCCCCTTGTGGCCCTTCTCTCCTTTCCACTAAAGTCCATTAAGGCCCAATACTTCCCCGGGGGGTTCCGGTAACCTCCCGATACTCCGAAACTTATCCGATACTTCCCGAAACCATTCCGGTGTCCGAATATAACCTTCCAATATATGAATCTTTACCTCTCGACCATATCGAGACTCCTTGTTATGTCCGTGATCTCATCTGGGACTCCGAACAAAACTTTGGTCATCAAATCACATAACTCATAACACAAATCGTCATCGAACGTTAAGCGTGCGGACCCTACGGGTTCGAGAACTATGTAGACATGACCGAGACACATCTCCGGTCAACAACCAATAGCGGAACCTGGATGCTCATATGGTCTCCTACATATTCTACGCAGATCTTTATCGGTCAAACCGCATAACAACATACGTTGTTCCCTTTGTCATTGGGATGTTACTTGCCCGAGATTCGATCGTCGGTATCCTCATACCTAGTTCAATCTCGTTTCCGGCAAGTCTCTTTACTCGTTTCGTAATGCGTCATCCCGTAATTAACTCATTAGTCACATTGCTTGCAAGGCTTATAGTGATGTGCATCACCGAGAGGGCCCAAAGATACCTCTCCGATACTCGGAGTGACAAATCCTAATCTCGATCTATGCCAACTCAACAAACACCATCGGAGACACATGTAGAGGATCTTTATAATCACCCAGTTACGTTGTGACGTTTGATAGCACACTAAGTGTTCCTCCAGTATTCGGGAGTTGCATAATCTCATAGTCAGAGGAACATGTATAAGTCATGAAGAAAGCAATAGCAACAAACTAAACAATCATAATGCTAAGCTAACGGATGGGTCTTGTCCATCACATCATTCTCTAATGATGTGATCCTGTTCATCAAATGACAACACATGTCTATGGCTAGGAAACTTAACCATCTTTGACTAACGAGCTAGTCAAGTAGAGGCATACTAGGGACACTCTGTTTGTATATGTATTCACACATGCACTAAGTTTCCGGTTAATACAATTCTAGCATGAATAATAAACATTTATCATGATATAAGGAAATATAAATAACAACTTTATTATTGTCTCTAGGGCATATTTCCTTCACTCCCCAGAAGCAACAACATCTTCACCGGTGTTCTGCCATGGATCATCTCGCTAATCTCACACCTGCGCCCCCGCCGTGGTCGATGAAGCACTTGTCGCCTCATATGTGTGATGCCGCATCACGGCGCGGCAGTCTCCCCCTGACCGCCACATAGCCTCCGAACGGTCCTCCTACGCCTCGCTAACCTCATACAAGCCAGTACGCGACAGAGATGATGCACCTGATCTGCTGCCCACATCGCGACGATCGCCTCCTTGCACTGGTCTGTAGGAGCCTCGAATGCAGCTTTGTCTCACCCCTCATCAACCTCAAACCGACGTCGCGATCGCTCTTCATCGGGGAGCCACCGGGAGCCCTGCTCGTGTAGCCACGCCGCGGCGCACTGCGACGCTTATTTGTTGTCCAAGCGGGCCCGGTCAACTGCACCGCACCCCTGATGATGGGAAACGACGAAGATGGGAGGAGGTGATGTAGGGCCAAGCCCTTGTTTGTCAGGTCTTCACAAATTGGAGGTGGATTGGGGAAGAACACGAACACCATAAGGGGGAAACACTCTATTGGACAAGATCCACACACAAGATACCCAAATCACAAGACAAAGGATAGATCTCCAACATTCAACAATAACAAAGGTAAAGATACAAAGGTAGTTCATCCAAATACCTATGAGAGATGGGTCTTGAATTCTATGCAGGAATCTTCCCCACAAGTGGAGGTCTTGGTACTCGTTGGAGTCTTCCCCTCAAGAGGAGGTCTTCATCTCCATGAGAGGAGCCATCTCAAGGAGAGTAATCCCACAAGGGGAGGTACATGAGCTAAGCTCTATAGTTTTAGTAATGGGGGCGGATGTCTGGGCATGGGGGCGGATGTATAGATAAGCGGGTCTAGGCTCCTTTTGAGGTTGTCGAATTTTTGAACTGGGGGCGGATGCCCGGGCCCTCGAGGTGGTGCCGGATGTCCGTTCTGTGGCTCGGATGTAAGGCCGCTAATGCTCTCCAGCCGTCTCTTCTTCTGTCTTTGTTTGCATGCTTCCCTCGCGAATGGGGTGGGTGTACTCTTGTGCATGTACTCCTCCTTGACCTGCGTGATGCTTGGCTCAAACCTATACATACACAAGAGAGGGTCAAGTAGTATACCATCCTTGAAGGGCACAAGTAGACACACGAAAAGGAGAAGATTCACCATCTGTGATGTGTGTGTCCTTTGGTGATGGAGCCAAGTCCATGGTGATGACCGTAGGGTGATCCACACCAGGAGGGGAGCCCGACCGCTGTGTTACTCCCGTTGACAGCCATCGGCGGAGAGGGAGGAAGGTCGCTGTCGATTCAGCGGACCTAGAGAGTGGAAGTCGCTGGCGAGGAATGGGATGGATAAGGAGCGGACGGGTTGATATGCGTTGCACATATTTGCTGGCGGCCGCAACATCGCGAATGATTTTTTCCATCCTAGTCAGCAGTCCTCGTGTGCCAAAACCATGCAACTCATCTAACAGTGTCCACTATGTTCAATGAAAAAAACGTGTGAAGGAACATCAGCAAGATATCAATTTCTAATGTTTTTGGGTATCATAAAACATTCGGTCATAAAAGATGATGTAAAAACGACACCCTAAAAATGTAGACTTCTTCAACTATCAACTTTTTAAGTAATATTCAACACAAATAATATGAAACTAATCCAGGACAAAAAAACACAAATTATACTTAATTGTTATATTGTTCATCAATCCACAACATAATATTCAACACAAATTGTTCGTCAAACATAACACGAATTTCATTACACATGACATAAAACATTACTACTTTAAAGAATACTGGAGTAAGAGTAACAACCTTCAGGGGCATCCGTGGGGGCGTCACGCCGCTGCCTGCCTTGCACCCTCCCCGCCGCTAGTCCCAGTCTTTCCTCATCGAGCCGGTGGCCTTGGGGGTCCACGACCTATGGGTCAAAGGCTCGCCCGGGCCACCTTGTCTGCCGGTTGTTGCCCTTGCCCTGCGTGCGGGCTGAGAGTATACTGAACCAGAGGTGGCCCATCTCTGGGTTAGCCTCAGGGCCTAGGAGGCTAGGGCGCGGTCATGGCCCTTCGTCCTATGGGAAGCCCTACTCCCATAAAGTTCTACAACTTGGCATAAAAGTCAAGGTTCCTCACCCGATAGGGGCTCTAGGTCGAGTAAGAAATGTAACCCTAGCCCTCCCACCTTTGTTGGGCAGGGCTAGGGGGTAGTTCAAGACCATCTGACATCTAGTCATCGTCTTGGTAGCATAAATCCACGCATATTATGACACGCTCACACAAGGTGTTTCCCCATAATCAATCAAAGCAAGATCAGGAGTATGGTCTTACCTTCACGGCGAGAGCCCAAACCTGGGTAAATTCGCCATGTGTGGTCCTTTATGGAACTTCTGGTTACACACACCCCACCCTTCTAGGATAGCCGGTCCAGCTGGGGCTAGGCGACAATGGGCGGCGGCCATTTCCCCTTCATCGCAGAAGGGGCCTTGGGCTCCACCGCCAGCTTCTTGTTGGTGTTCACCGCCTTTCTTCCTTTGTGGAGTGATACATGCTATCTCTTGAGCTTGCATTTGTTTTTCCCTTGAAGAGGAAAGGGTGATGCAGCAAAGTAGAGTAAGTATTTCCCTCAGTTTTGAGAACCAAGGTATCAATCCAGTAGGAGACTACGCTCAAGTGGTATCAATCCAATAGGAGACTATGCTCAAGTCACCGAATACCTGCACAAACAAACACCAACCTTGCACCCAATGCGATAAGGGGTTGTCAATCCCTTCACGGTTATTTGCAACGTGAGATCTGATAGAGATGATAAATGGTAAAGTAATATTTTTGGTATATGGAACGGAAAGTAAAGATTGCAAAGTAAAAGAAATAGGAAACTGAAAATATAGATCGAAAACTTATATGATGTAAAATAGACCTGGGGCCATAGGTTTCACTAGAGGCTTCTCTTGAGATAGAAAATATTATGGTGGGTGAACAAATTACTGCCGAGCAATTGATAGAAAAGCGCAAAGTTATGACGATATCTAAGGCAATGATCATGAATATAGGCATCACGTCCGTGTCAAGTAGACCGAAACGATTCTGCATCTACTACTATTACTCCACACATCGACCGCTATCCAGCATGCATCTAGAGTATTAAGTTCATAAAGAACGGAGTAACGCATTAGGCAAGATGACATGATGTAGAGGAATTAACTCAAGCAATATGATGAAAACCCCATCTATTTATCCTCGATGGCAACAATACAATACGTGCCTTGCTGCCCCTGCTGTCACTGGGAAAGGACACCGCAAGATTGAACCCAAAGCTAAGTACTTCTCCCATTGCAAGAAAAACCAATCTAGTTGGCCAAACCAAACCAATAGTCCGAAGATACTTGCAAAGATATAAAATCATGCATATAAGAATTCAGAGAAGATTCAAATAATATTCATAGATAAACTTGATCATAAATCCACAATTCATCGGATCTCGGCAAACACACCGCAAAAGAGTATTACATCGAATAGATATCAAAGAACATCGAGGAGAACTTTGTATTGAGAATCAAAGAGAGAGAAGAAGCCATCTAGCTACTAGCTATGGACCCGTAGGTCTGTGGTAAACTACTCACGCTTCATCGGAGAGGCAATGGTGTTGATGTAGAAGCCCTCCGTGATCGAATCCCCCTCCGGCAGGACGCCGGAAAAGGCCCCAAGATGGGATCTCACAGGTACAGAAGGTTGCGGTGGTGGAAAAGTGGTTTCTTTGCTCCCTTGGATGTTTTTAGGGTCTAAGAGTATATATAGGAGGAAGATCTAGGTCAGGGGACTCTCAAAGGGCCCACAAGGTTGGGGGTGCGCCCCACCCCCTGGGCGCGCCCTCCACCATTGTGGCGGCCTCGAGGCTCCTCTGACTTGCACTCCAAGTCTCCTGGGTGTCTTCTGGTCCAAGAAAAATCATGTCAAAAGTTTTATTCCGTTTGGACTCCGTTTGGTATTCCTTTTCTGCGAAACTCTAAAACAAGGAAAAAAAGAAACTGGCACTAGGCTCTAGGTTAATAGGTTAGTCCCAAAAATCATATAAAATAGCATATTAATGCATATAAAAATCCAAATCAGATAATATAATAGCATGGAACAATCAAGAATAATAGATACGTTGGAGACGTATCAAGCATCCCCTAGCTTAATTCCTGCTTGTCCTCGAGTAGGTAAATGATAAAAACAGAATTTTTGATGTGGAATGCTACCTAACATATTTATGTATGTAATTCTTTTCACTGTGGCATGAAGGTTCAGATCCGTAAGATTGAAAACAAAAGTTTAATATTGACATAAAAACAATAATACTTCAAGCATACTAACAAAATAATTGTCTTCTCAAAATAACATGGCCAAAGAAAGCTCATCCCTACAAAATCATATAGTCTGGCTATGCTCCATCTTCACCACACAAAACATTTAAATCATGCACAACCCCGATGACAAGCCAAGTAATTGTTTCATACTTTTGACGTTCTCAAACCTTTTCAACTTTCATGCAATACATGAGCGTGAGCCATGGACATAGCACTATAGGTGGAATAGACGATGGTTGTGGAGAAGACAAAAAAGAGGGAGACAGTCTCACATCAACTTGGCGTATCAACGGGCTATGGAGATGCCCATTAATAGATATCAATGTGAGTGAGTAGGGATTGCCATGCAGCGGATGCACTAGAGCTATAAGTGTATGAAAGCTCAAAAAGAAAACTAAGTGGGTGTGCATCCAACTTGCTTGCTCATGAAGACCTAGGGCGTTTGAGGAAGCCCATCGTTGGAATATACAAGCCAATAATGAAAAATTCCCACTAGTATATGAAAGTGACAACATAAGAGACTCTCTATCATGAAGATCATGGTGCTACTTTGAAGCACAAGTGCGGCAAAAAGGATAGTAACATTGTCCCTTCTCTCTTTTTCTCTCATTTTTTTTCTTTTTTTCTCTTTGTGTTCTCTCTTTTTTTGGGCCTTATCTTTTTTTATTTGGCCTTTCTCTTTTTTTATTTCCTCACATGGGACAATGCTCTAATAATGAAAATCATCACATTTCTATTTACTTACAACTCATAAATTACAACTCGATACTAGAACAAAAATATGACTCTATGTGAATGCCTCCGGCGGTGTACCGGGATGTGCAATGAATCAAGAGTGACATGTATAAAAAATATGATGAACGGTGGCTTTGCCACAAATACGATGTCAACTACATGATCATGCAAAGCAATATGACAATGATGATGTATGTCATAATAAACGGAACGGTGGAAAGTTGCATGGCAATATATCTCGGAATGGCTATGGAAATGCCATGATAGGTAGGTATGGTGGCTGTTTTGAGGAAGGATACATGGTGGGTTTATGGTACCGGTGAAAGTTGCGCGGTACTAGAGAGGCTAGCAATGGCGGAGAGGTGAGAGTCCATATAATCCATGGACTCAACATTAGTCATAAAGAACTCATATACTTATTGCAAAAATCTATTAGTCATCAAAACAAAGTACCATGCGCATGCTCCTAGTGGGATAGATTGGTAGGAAAAGACCGTCGCTCGTCCCCGACCGCCACTCATAAGGAAGACAATCAAAAGACATCTCATGCTCCAACTTCGTTACATAACGGTTCACCATCCGTGCATGCTACGGGACTCACAAACTTTAACACAAGTATTTCTCAAATTCACAACTACTTCACTAGCATGACTCTAATATCACCATCTTCATATCTCAAAACAATCATAAGGAATCAAACTTCTCATAATATTCAATGCACTATATATGAAAGTTTTTATTATATCCCTTTTGGATGCCTATCATATTAGGACTATTTGATAACCAAAGCAAATTACCATGCTGTTCTAAGGACTCTAAAAATAATATAAGTGAAGTACGAGAGTTCATCAATTTCTATAAAATAAAATCACCGCCGTGCTCTAAAAAGATATAAGTGAAGCACTAGAGCAAATTTGCCTAGCTCAAAAAATATAGGTGAAGCACATAGAGCATTCTAATAAATCACGATTCATGCGTGTCTCTCTCAAAAGGTGTGTACATCAAGGATGATTCTAGCAAACTAAAAAGCAAAGACTCAAATCGACGCTCCAAGCAAAACACATATCATGTTGTGAATAAAAATATAACCTCAAGTAAAGTTACCGATAGACGAAGACGAAAGAGGGGATGCCTTCCCGGGGCATCCCCAAGCTTAGGCTTTTTGACATACTTGAATATTACCTTGGGGTGCCTCGGGCATCCCCAAGCTTAGGCTCTTGCCACTCCTTATTCCATAGTCCATCAAATCCTTACCCAAAACTTGAAAACTTCACAACACAAAACTCAACAGAAAATCTCGTAAGCTCCATTAGTATAAGAAAACAAATCACCACTTTTGGTACTGTTGTGAACACATTCTTTATTTATATTGGTGTAATATCTAATATATTCCAACTTCCATGGTTCATACCCCCCGATAGTAGCCATAGGTTCATCAAAATAAGCAAACAACACGCGAAAAACAGAATCTGTCGAAAACAGAACAACATGTAGAAATCTGGATAGTTCGCATACTTGTGTAACTCAAAAAATTCTGAAAAAATAGTACGTCCTAGATAATTTTGCTATTAATCTTATGTAAAAAGAATCAACTAAAAGTCACTCTCCAGCTAAAAATAAGAATTTTTTTCGTGAGCGCAAAAGTTTTTGTTTTTCAGCAAGATCAAATTATCTATCATCGTAGGCTATCCCATAGGTCTTATTTGGCACAAACACTAATTAAAACACAAAACCAAATCTAACCAGAGGCTAAATGATTTATTTAAAGCTAAAAAGGACCTAAAAGCAAGAACAAACAAAAAATTGGGTTGCCTCCCAACAAGCGCTATTGTTTAACGCCCTTAGCTAGGCATAGATAATTTTAATGGTGCTCACATGAAAGATAAGAATTGAAGCGCAAAGAGAGCATCATAAAACACATGACAAACACATCTAGTGTTGGAAATATGCCCTAGAGGCAATAATAAAATGGTTATTATTATATTTCCTTGTTCATGATAATTGTCTATTGTTCATGCTATAATTGTGTTATCCAGAAATCGTAATACATGTGTGAATACATAGACCACAACGTGTCCCTAGTAAGCCTCTAGTTGACTAGCTCGTTGATCAACAGATAGTCATGGTTTCCTGACTATGGACATTGGGTGTCATTGATAACGGGATCACATCATTAGGAGAATGATGTGATGGACAAGACCCAATCCTAAGCATAGCACAAAGATCGTGTAGTTCGTTTGCTAGAGCTTTTCCAATGTCAAGTATCATTTCCTTAGACCATGAGATCGTGTAACTCCCGGATGCCATAGGAGTGCTTTGGGTGTGCCAAATGTCACAACGTAACTGGGTGACTATGAAGGTACACTACAGGTATCTCTGAAAGTGTCTGTTGGGTTGACACGGATCGAGACTGGGATTTGTCACTCCGTATGACGGAGAGGTATCTCTGGGCCCACTCGGTAATGCATCATCATAATGAGCTCAAAGTGACCAAGTGGTTGGTCACGGGATCATGCATTACGGTACGAGTAAAGTGACTTGCCGGTAACGAGATTGAATGAGGTATTGGGATACCGATGATCGAATCTCGGGCAAGTAATGTACCGATTGACAAAGGGAATTGTATACGGGATTGATTGAATCCTCGACATCGTGGTTCATCTGATGAGATCATCGAGGAACATGTGGGAGCCAACATGGGTATCCAGATCCCGCTGTTGGTTATTGACCGGAGAGTCGTCTCTGTCATGTCTGCATGTCTCCCGAACCCGTAGGGTCTACACACTTAAGGTTCGATGATGCTAGGGTTGTAGAGATATTAGTATGCCGAAATCCGAAAGTTGTTCGGAGTCCCGGATGAGATCCCGGACGTCACGAGGAGTTCCGGAATGGTCCGGAGGTGAGGAATTATATATAGGAAGTCCAGTTTCGGCCACCGGGAAACTTTCGGGGGTTATCGGTATTGTACCGGGACCACCGGAAGGGTCCCGGGGGTCCACCGGGTGGGGCCACCTATCCCGGAGGGCCCCATGGGCTGAAGTGGGAGGGGAACCAGCCCCTGGTGGGCTGGTGCGCCCCCCATGGGCCTCCCCTGCGCCTAGGGTTGGAAACCCTTGGAAACCCTGGGGGTGGGGGGCGCCCCACCTGACTTGGGGGGCAAGTTCCCCCCTTGGCCGCCGCCCCCCCATGTAGATGGGATCCCCAGGGCCAGCGCCCCCCCAGGGGGCCTATATATAGTGGGGGGAAGGGAGGGCAGCAGTACCCTAGCCCCTAGCGCCTCCCTCTCCCTCCCGTGACACCTCTCCCTCCCGCTTGCGCTTGCCGAAGCCCTGCCGGGATCCCCGCTACTTCCACCACCACGCCGTCGTGCTGCTAGATCTCCATCAACCTCTCCTTCCCGCTTGCTGGATCAAGAAGGAGGAGACGTCGCTGCTCCGTACGTGTGTTGAACGCGGAGGTGCCGTCCGTTCGGCGCTCGGTCATCGGTGATTTGGATCACGACGAGTACGACTCCATCAACCCCGTTCACTTGAACGCTTCCGCTCGCGATCTACAAGGGTATGTAGATGCACTCCTTCCCTCCCGTTGCTAGTAAACTCCATAGATGGATCTTGGTGATGCGTAGAAAATTTTAAAATTCTGCAACGATCTCCAACAGTGGCATCATGAGCCAGGCCTATGCGTAGTTTCTATGCACGAGTAGAACACAAAGCAGTTGTGGGCGTAGATGTTGTCAATTTTTCTTGCCACTACTAGTCTTATCTTGTTTCAGCGGTATTGTGGGATGAAGCGGCCCGGACCGACCTTACACGTACGCTTACGTGAGACAGAATCCACCGACTGACATGCACTAGTTGCATAAGGTGGCTAGCGGGTGTCTGTCTCTCCCACTTTAGTCGAAACGGATTCGATGAAAAGGGTCCTTATGAAGGGTAAATAGAAATTGGCATATCACGTTGTGGTTTTACGTAGGTAAGAAACGTTCTTGCTAGAAACCTATAGAAGCCACGTAAAAACTTGCAACAACAATTAGAGGACGTCTAACTTGTTTTTGCAGCATGTGCCCTGTGATGTGCTATGGCCAGAAGATGTGATGAATGATATATGTGATGTATGAGATTGATCATGTTCTTGTAATAGGAATCTTGACTTGCATGTCGATGAGTATGACAACCGGCAGGAGCCATAGGAGTTGTCTTTATTTTTGTGTGACCTGCGTGTCATTGAATAACACCATGTAAATTACTTTACTTTATTGCTAAACACGTTAGCCATAGAAGTAGAAGTAATCGTTGGCGTGACAACTTCATGAAGACACGATGATGGAGATCATGATGATGGAGATCATGGTGTCATGCCGGTGACGAAGATGATCATGGCGCCCCGAAGATGGAGATCAAAGGAGCAAAATGATATTGGCCATATCATGTCACTTTTTGTTTGCATGTGATGTTTATCATGTTTTACATCTTATTTGCTTAGTACGACGGTAGTAAGTAAGATGATCCCTTATGATAATTTCAAGAAAGTGTTCCCCCTAACTATGCACCGTTGCGAAGGTTCGTTGTTTCGAAGCACCACGTGATGATCAGGTGTGATAGATTCTAACGTTCGCATACAACGGGTGTTGACGAGCCTAGCATGTACAGACATGGCCTCGGAACACATGCAATACACTTAGGTTGACTTGACGAGCCTAGCATGTACAGACATGGCCTCGGAACACGGAAGACCGAATGGTCGAGCATGAGTCGTATAGAAGATACGATCAATATGAAGATGTTCACCGATCTTGACTAGTCCGTCTCACGTGATGATCGGACACGGCCTAGTTGACTCGGATCATGTTTCACTTAGATGACTAGAGGGATGTCTATATGAGTGGGAGTTCATTGAATAAATTGATTAGATGAACTTAATTATCATGAACTTAGTCTAAAATCTTTACAATATGTCTTGTAGATCAAATGGCCCACGTTGCCCTCAACTTCAACGCGTTCCTAGAGAAAACCAAGCTGAAAGATGATGGCAGCAACTATACGGACTGGGTCCGGAACCTGAGGATCATCCTAATAGCTGCCAAGAAAGATTATGTCCTAGAAGCACCGCTAGGTGAAGCAACCCATCCCAGAGAACCAAGACGTTATGAACGCTTGGCAATCACGTGCTGATGATTATTCCCTCGTTCAGTGCGGCATGCTTTACAGCTTAGAACCGGGGCTCCAAAGGCCGTTTTGAGAAACACGGAGCATATGAGATGTTCGAAGAGCTGAAAATGGTTTTCCAAGCTCATGCCCGAGTCGAGAGATATGAAGTCTCCGACAAGTTCTTCAGTTGTAAAATGGAGGAAAATAGTTCTGTCAGTGAGCACATACTCAAAATGTCTGGGTTACACAACCGCTTGTCTCAGCTGGGAGTTAATCTCCCGGATGACGCGGTCATTGGCAGAATCCTTCAATCGCTTCCACCGAGCTACAAGAGCTTTGTGATGAACTTCAATATGCAGGGGATGGAAAAGACCATTCCTGAGGTATATTCAATGCTGAAATCAGCGGAGGTAGAGATCAAAAAGGAACATCAAGTGTTGATGGTGAATAAAACCACTAAGTTCAAGAAAGGCAAGGGTAAGAAGAACTTCAAGAAAGACGACAAGGGAGTTGCCGCGCCCGGTAAGCCAGTTGCCGGGAAGAAGCCAAGGAATGGACCCAAGCCTGAGACTGAGTGCTTTTATTGCAAGGGAAGTGGTCACTGGAAGCGGAACTGCCCCAAATACTTAGCGGACAAGAAGGCCGGCAACACCAAAGGTATATGTGATATACATGTAATTGATGTGTACCTTACCAGTACTCGTAGTAGCTCATGGGTATTTGATACCGGTGCGGTTGCTCATATTTGTAACTCAAAACAGGAGCTGCGGAATAAACGGAGACTGGCGAAGGACGAGGTGACGATGCGCGTCGAGAATGGTTCCAAGGTTGATGTGATCGCCGTCGGCACGCTACCTCTACATTTACCTACGGGATTAGTTTTAAACCTCAATAATTGTTATTTAGTGCCAGATTTGAGCATGAACATTGTATCTGGATCTCATTTAACGCGAGATGGCTACTCATTTAAATTCGAGAATAATCACTACAGGAATCAGCTATTTTGCTGTCTGCCACGGCGGACGGCAAAGGCATGAACGGCGGACGGCAAAAGGCTCCGGCAAAGTAGGCTACGGTAAACAGCTACTTTGCCGTCTGCTTCCTGGCGGCTGACGGCAAAGGCCCTTTGCCGTCAGCCGCGGACGGCAAAGAGAGCAGACGGCAAAAATTGTGCTCACAGTCCGTTAAGTGGCTAATGGCAGGCCTTTGCCGTCCGCCAGCGGACGGCAAATTTTCTAGTGCCTTTGCCGTCCGCCAGCGGACGGCAAACTTTCTAGTGTCTTTGCCGTCCGCCGTATGATGTCATCTACACGTCACCACATGGCAGGCCTTTGCCGTCCGCCGCATACGGCAAAGAGCCTGCATATTGGCTCTTTTTTCCGTTTTTTATTAAATCCAACAATTTTCATCACAAATATATATGACATATATAGATATATTTCACAAGGCCATTACAGAGCAAACATATAAGATATCCAACACATAACTTCATCATACATAGTTCCATGCATAGTTCCATCATACATAGCAAGTTCAACATAGAGGCATCCAACCATATATATTACAATAGTTTCATCCAACGATACATGCATAGTTCAACGATACAAAAGAAACAAAGAAAGGGATAAGGAGCACTCCATCTATGCAAGCTTTCGTCAAGTGAATGAAATCTGCAAAATGAAAAATAAGAAAGTTAGAAATAGGTGACTAGAACAAGAAGAAGACTAGAACAAGAAGAGTATGTCGCTAACTTACGTGAAATGGATCATATATGAGCTAACTAAGTTGAAATGGGTCGTTTATGAGCTAACTAAGGTCAAATGGATCGTTTTTGAGGTAACTAAGGTGAAATGGATCGTTTTTTAGCTCACTTAGGTCAAATGGATCATTTATGAGCTAACTTAGTTGAAATGGATCGTTTTTTAGCTAACTTTGTTGAAATGGATCATTTATGAGCTAATTTAGTTGAAATGGATCTTTTTGAGCTAACTTAGGTCAAATGGATCGTTTTTGAGGTAACTAAGGTGAAATGGATCGTTTTTAGCTCACTTAGGTCAAATGGATCATTTATGAGCTAATTTAGGTGAAATGGATCGTTTTTAGCTAACTTGGTGAAATGGATCGTTTATGAGCTAAATTAGTTGAAATGGATCGTTTATGAGATAACCTAGGTAAGATGGGTCATTTTGGAGTTAACCTAGGTGAAATGGGCCATTTTAAAGCTAACGTAGGTAAAATGGATCATTTAGGAGCTAATCTAGGTAAAATGGGTCATTTTGGAGGAAAAGAAGCTAACTCTAGGTCATTATGGTAAGCATATTGGAGGAAATAAAGCTAAGTCTAGGTCTTTATGCATTTGTTAAGCAAAACACTAGAGAAACTTACCATGATCAGGGAGGTGTAGGAGCGGGGTGGCTAGTGCCGCTACCTGGAGAAGGATCGTGCGATGCGTTTCTGGAGTTAAGCTGCACCAAAGATCATTTCCAATGTCTCGTTAGCATTATGACACTCAAATGTTAAGACTAGCAAGTAATGTCCATTCAAATTAAACTCACCGTGCTCCCAGGAGCAATCACTAGCATCGGCGGAGCGGGCTGACCGGACTTCTCGCACACAGACTGCACATTTGGTTTTCACAACAGAGTCATACTAGTTAGTAATGAGACTCAAATGTTAAGACTAGCAAGTAATCTGCAGAAGAAACTTACCACAAGGAGCTCGTACATGGCCCTTGCCTGCATGTCATTCCGTGCCCTCTCCTCCTCCATCATCTTTCTCGTCCTCTCCTCCATCTCCCGCTGCCTCTCCGCCGCCTCCGCCAGAAGTTTCTCCATTCTATCTCTCTCAGTCTGTATAGCAGCCTGCAACACCACTCACATGACCATTTGTAATCATTGATGGAAGCGCACACAATGTAATGGAGAAAGATAACTGAGTACGTATCACTAACCTTGATGGCGAGTTGCACTGGCCGTTCACGAGGCCTTATCTCAGGAGCGGAGCTCGACTGGCGCGCCTTGATCTCCGGGAGAGTGCTAGGACAACTGATAAGTCCATCTCCAATGGCTATGGAGCCATGGGACCTCCCGCCACCAGATATCATCACCAGCTCTGGATCAATGGGACCCTGGCTCGGGTTAAAGTCCTCCCCTTTCCTCGCCTTCCCCTCATCTCTATATCTCACGAGCTTGTTGTGGGAGGAGATGTTGGTGAAGTTGTTTGCATCATCGAGGTCAGACTGAGAGAAAGCCTTGACTTTCTTGAAAGAGGCAGTGTGGGCCATGGCATATAGGTCGTACACCTCTGGCACCTTATCCGCCTTATTGTGGCGTGCCTGAAAGAGAGAAACAATGAAAATTAGTAATTAAAGGGCTCAAGCTAGCATGATGAATGAATTGCATGAATCATGAAGCAAACCACATACCCAGTTGCGCCCGAACTGATATAAGTTGGAGCTGCCTTGATGGTGTGGCACACCTTCCATTTGGGCACGTTTGTCCTTGGCCTCGTTGTGGAGGGCTAGCCATTCTTTTGAGCACCACTCATCGACCAACACCTCCCAACAATCCATCCGATCCGCACACCATCTCGGAGGCGCCTAAGTTAGCAAATAGAAACTTGAGCACTACGGCTAAGAATTACTAAATGAAGGAACTTAAGTAGAAGGCCTTAAGAATTACCTTCATGTACTGCTCCTTACTCAGGAACTTATCGCGGCACGCCGGCTTGGTCTTCTTGATACCACGCAACGCGTAGTAGTCTCGAACAGCCTGCACCCGAGCCTCGTGCCGTAAGTTCTGGAGTAGGCGCTTGCAGACGTTCTCGATAACATGTGCCGCGTCCTCCTCGTATCCCTCCTCACACCTGTAGAATGTCTGCAATCAAATGAGACAATATTGATTAGTACAATTAATAACTAGCTAGTTGAAGATTTTTAAATGTGTAAAGGAGAAATTACCCAGAACTTTCTGATCACCATGTCTGCCCTCGTGTCGCACAGACACCGTCGATAATCTCATTCGGCGGGGCCGGGGCAGCCACGTAGTGCTCCCAGCTCAATCCAAGCTCTGGAAGCCTACCCTCACCAGGTAACGTGACAAACACCGGGAAGTTTTGCCGGCAAAGAACTCCAAGGACGGAGTTGGGCCGACGGACACTATGATGGTGGTCCCAACCCCTGCAGCATGACAAGGCCAATGCATTAGTTATTTGAAGAAACGTGAATGCAGAAGGTACAAAAATATTAAATGCACTTACGTACCTCTCCCCATCAGGGAAAATCAACCACCTCTGCTCGCGGGTCGCCGGCACGGACGGGAGCCGTGTAGCACCACGCTGGTAGACGGTGCCCCCCTCCTCCTCAAGATCAGTCGGCTCCCCGCCATCATCAGCATGGCCACTCGGCTCCTCGGGCTGATCCGGCCAGGTACCCCATCCGGACGTGTGCTCCTCCGGGGTCTCATGGGCCGAACTCTCGTGGACATACTCGGGCTGTCCATGGATAGCGTTGGACAATTCGAAAGAATCAAGGTTATAAATAAGCAAATGCATGCATATTTATAACTATGACGCTTTCGAACGGGAGACACATATTGGTTACGCATACTGATGATTCAAGACACATATATAGCTAGCTATCAAGTTTCATCGGAAATAATTAATGGGGGAGGAGGACATGTCATTTGTGCTCACCCACGAACGAAGGGGCAGAGCTCGTCAAACGCACGGCGAGGTCGTCGAACACCAAACCTCGCAGCGATGAAACAACTGCACATTTAAAACTACCCGATCAACACAATTATATATGATGTTTTTCATAACAAAATCGAAAAATATATGACCTAACTAATAATTCACAAATATATGACCCCGTCGGCTTCTGGAAGGCCAAAGAACACCTTTTCGGGTGGTGTCGGGGGTCGGGGTGTCGTGTCGGTCTCGGGGTGCCGTGTCGGGGTCGGGGTCTCGGGGTCGGGGTGTCGGGTCGGGGTCGGGGTGCCGTGTCGGTGTCGGGGTCGGGGTGTCGGGTCAGGCTCGGGGTCGGGGTGTCGGGGTCGGGGTCGGGGTCTCGGGGTCGGGGTGTCGGGTCGGGGTCGGGGTGCCGTGTCGGTGTCGGGGTCGGGGTGTCGGGTCAGGCCCGGGGTCGGGGTCTCGGGGTCGGGGTGTCGGGTCGGGGTGCCGGGTCGGGGTGTCGGGTCGGGGTGCCGTCTCGGGGTCGGGGTGCCGGGTCGGGATCGGGGTGCCGTGTCGGTGTCGGGGTGTCGTGTCGGTGTCGGGGTCGGGGTCTCGGGGTCGGGGTGTCGGGTCGGGGTGCCGGGTCGGGGTCGGGGTGCCGTGTCGGTGTCGGGGTCGGGGTGTCGGGTCAGGCTCGGGGTCGGGGTCGGGGTAGGGGTGCCGGGTCGGGGTCGGGGTGCCGTGTCGGTGTCGGGGTCGGGGTGTCGGGTCAGGCTCGGGGTCGGGGTGTCGGGGTCGGGGTTGGGGTCGGGATGTCGGGGTCGGGGTCTAGGGGTCGGGGTGTCGTGTCGGGGTGCCGGGTCGGGGTCGGGGTGCCGTGTCGGGTCGGGTTTTTTTCCCTCTTTTTTCCTTTTCTTCTTCTTCCTATTCTTCATTTTCTTCATTTTCTTCCCTTTTTCCTTCTTCTTCTTCTTCTTCTTCTTCTTCTTCTTCTTCTTCTTCTTCTTCTTCTTCTTCTTCTTCTTCTTCTTCTTCTTCTTCTTCTTCTTCTTCTTCCTCCTCCTCCTCCTTTCCTTTTTCCTCTTCTTCTTCTCCTCCTCTCCTCTTTCTTCTTCTTCTTCTTCTTCTTCTTCTTCTTCTTCCTCTTCTTCTTTTTTCTTCTCCTCCTCCTCTTCTTCTTCTTCTTCCTTTCCTTTTTCCTCTTCTTCTTCTTCTCCTCCTCTCCTCTTTTTTCTTCTTCTTCTTCTTCATCTTCTTCTTTTTTCTTCTCCTCCTCCTCCTCTTCTTCTTCTTCTTCTTCCTTTCCTTTTTCCTCTTCTTCTTCTCCTCCTCTCCTCTTTTTTATTCTTCTTCTTCCTCTTCTTCTTTTTTCTCCTCCTCCTCCTCCTCTTCTTCTTCTTCCTTTCCTTTTTCCTCTTCTTCTTCTCCTCCTCTCCTCTTTTTTCTTCTTATTCTTCCTCTTCTTCTTTTTTCTTCTCCTCCTCCTCTTCTTCTTCTTCCTTTCCTTTTTCCTCTTCTTCTCCTCCTCCTCTCCTCTTTTTTCTCTTCTTCTTCTTCTTTCCACAAACTAAACTAAACCTAAAACTAAACCTAAAACTAAAACTAAACTAAAACTAAACCTAAAACTACAACTAAAACTAAATCTAAACTAAAACTAAAACTAAAAAGGAAAAAAAGAGAAAAACAGAAAGAAAAAAAACAAAAAAATGAGGGGGGCTCACCTGGGGCGCGGGGCGGCGGGGGGCCGTGGCGCGAGGGGGCCGGGGCGGCGGGGGGCCGGGGCGGGGGGGCGACGGGGCGGTGGGGCGGCGGAGAGCCGGGGCGGCGGGGCGACGGGGCGGCGGGGGCGACGGGTGGTGGGGCGACGGCGGGCGACGGGCGGTGGGGCGCTGGGGGCGACGGGCGGTGGGGCGGCGGGGCCCCGGGGCGGCGGCGAGTGGTGGGGGCGGCGGGGCCCGGGGCGGGGTGGGAGGAGAGAACGGCGAGAGAACAGAGTAACGGGCGGGGGGGGGGGTACGGACCGTTAGGTAGTGCAATCTTTGCCGTCCGCCCTTTTGCCTCTTTGCCTTCTGTGGGCCATTAAGTTTTTTCCAAACGGGCGGGGGGTGGGGGCCACCTCTCTCTTTGCCATCTGCCAGCGGACGGCAAAGAGCCCGCAGATGGCAAAGAGCTTCTTTGCCGTCTGCCGTTTCTTTGCCGTCTGCTTTTGGGTAGCTGATGGCAAAGAGCTTCTTTGCCGTCAGCTAGCAGACGGCAAAGAGCTGACAGATGGCAAATTAGCTTATTCCAGTAGTGAATGGTTGTTCTATTTATATGAGAGATATGTTTTATGGTCATGCCCCGCTGGTCAATGGTTTATTCTTAATGAATCTCGAACGTGATGTTACACATATTCATAGTGTGAATACCAAAAGATGTAAAGTTGATAACGATAGTCCCACATACTTGTGGCACTGCCGCCTTGGTCACATTGGTGTCAAGCGCATGAAGAAGCTCCATGCAGATGGACTTTTAGAGTCTATTGATTACGAATCATTTGACACGTGCGAACCATGCCTCATGGGTAAGATGACCAAGACTCCGTTCTCCGGAACAATGGAGCGAGCAACCAACTTATTGGAAATCATACATACTGATGTGTGCGGTCCAATGAGTGTTGAGGCTCGCGGTGGCTATCGTTATGTTCTCACTCTCACTGATGACTTAAGTAGATATGGGTATGTCTACCTAATGAAACACAAGTCTGAAACCTTTGAAAGGTTCAAGGAATTTCAGAGTGAGGTTGAGAATCAACGTGACAGGAAAATAAAGTTCTCACGATCAGATCGTGGGGAGAATATTTAAGTCACGAATTTGGTACACACTTAAGGAAATGTGGAATCGTTTCACAACTCACGCCGCCTGGAACACCTCAGCGAAATGGTGTGTTCGAACGTCGTAATCGCACTCTATTGGATATGGTGCGATCTATGATGTCTCTTACCGATCTACCGCTCTCATTTTGGGGCTATGCTTTAGAGACTACCGCATTCACTTTAAATAGGGCTCCGTCAAAATCCGTTGAGACGACACCGTATGAATTATGGTTTGGGAAGAAACCTAAGCTGTCGTTTCTAAAAGTTTGGGGATGCGATGCTTATGTCAAGAAACTTCAACCTGAAAAGCTCGAACCCAAGTCGAAAAAATGCGTCTTCATAGGATACCCTAAGGAAACCATTGGGTATACCTTCTACCTCAGATCCGAAGGCAAAATCTTTGTTGCCAAGAACGGGTCCTTTCTGGAGAAAGAGTTTCTCTCGAAAGAAGTGAGTGGGAGGAAAGTGGAACTTGATGAGGTGATAGTCACCCCTTCCGAACCGGAAAGTAGCGCAGCGCGGGAAGATGTTCCTGTGGTGCCTACACCGACTGGGTAGGAAGTTAATGATGATGATCATGAAGCTTCGGATCAAGTTACTGCTGAACTTCGTAGGTCCACAAGGACACGTTCCGCGCCAGAGTGGTACGGCAACCCTGTCCTGGAAATCATGTTGTTAGACAACGGTGAACCTTCGAACTATGAAGAAGCGATGGCGGGCCCGGATTCCAACAAATGGCTTGAAGCCATGCAATCCGAGATAGGATCCATGTATGAAAACGAAGTATGGACTTTGACTGACTTGCCCGATGATCGGCGAGCCATAGAAAATAAATGGATCTTTAAGAAGAAGACAGACGCGGATGGTAACGTGACCATCTATAAGGCTCGACTTGTCGCTAAGGGTTATCGACAAGTTCAAGGGGTTGACTACGATGAGACTTTCTCACCCGTAGCGAAGCTGAAGTCCGTCCGAATCATGTTAGCAATTGCCGCATTCTATGATTATGAGATATGGCAAATGGACGTCAAAACGGCATTCCTTAACGGCTTTCTTAAGGAAGAATTGTATATGATGCAGCCGGAAGGTTTTGTCGATCCTAAGAATGCTAACAAGGTATGCAAGCTCCAGCGCTCCATCTATGGGCTGGTGCAAGCATCTCGGAGTTGGAACATTCGATTTGATGAGATGATCAAAGCGTTTGGGTTTACACAGACTTATGGAGAAGCCTGTGTTTACAAGAAAGTGAGTGGGAGCTCTGTAGCATTTCTCTTATTATATGTGGATGACATACTATTGATGGGAAATGATATAGAATTCTTGGAAAGTATAAAGGCCTACTTGAATAAGTGTTTTTCAATGAAGGACCTTGGAGAAGCTGCTTATATATTAGGCATCAAGATCTATAGAGATAGATCAAGACGCCTCATTGGTCTTTCACAGAGTACGTACCTTGACAAGATATTGAAGAAGTTCAATATGGATCAGTCCAAGAAGGGGTTCTTGCCTGTATTGCAAGGTGTGCAATTGAGCACGGCTCAATGCCCGACCACGGCAGAAGATAGAGAAAAGATGAGTGTCATCCCCTATGCCTCGGCCATAGGGTCTATTATGTATGCCATGCTGTGTACCAGACCTGATGTAAACCTTGCCGTAAGTTTGGTAGGAAGGTACCAAAGTAATCCCGGCATGGAACACTGGACAGCGGTCAAGAATATCCTGAAGTACCTGAAGAGGACTAAGGATATGTTTCTCATTTATGGAGGTGACGAAGAGCTCGTCGTAAAGGGTTATGTCGATGCTAGCTTCGACACAGATCTGGATGACTCGAAGTCATAAACCGGATACGTGTATATTTTGAATGGAGGGGCAGTAAGCTGGTGCAGTTGCAAGCAAGGCGTCGTGGCGGGATCTACATGTGAAGCGGAGTACATGGCGGCCTCAGAGGCAGCGCAAGAAGCAATCTGGATGAAGGAGTTCATTACCGACTTAGGGGTGATTCCCAATGCGTCGGGCCCGATGACTCTCTTCTGTGACAACACTGGAGCTATTGCCCTTGCGAAGGAGCCCAGGTTTCACAGGAAGACCAAGCATATCAAGCGTCGCTTCAACTCCATTCGTGAAAGTGTTCAAAATGGAGACATAGATATTTGTAAAGTACATACGGACCTGAATGTAGCAGATCCGTTGACTAAACCTCTCCCTAGAGCAAAACATGATCAACACCAGAACTCTATGGGTGTTCGATTCATCACAATGTAATTGGATTATTGACTCTAGTGCAAGTGGGAGACTGTTGGAAATATGCCCTAGAGGCAATAATAAAATGGTTATTATTATATTTCCTTGTTCATGATAATTGTCTATTGTTCATGCTATAATTGTGTTATCCGGAAATCGTAATACATGTGTGAATTGTCAGAGTAAATGGCCACGGGTAGCCTAACCGACTGCCCCTGGCTCTTCCAAAAAATTATCAGGCCTTTGGGCCTTCAAGCATTTCAAGCATTGGGCCGCCTTCCCCGGTCGGCTATTTCTGAAGCCGACTCCCAGAAGGCGACCCAGCCTCAGCAACCTCCCCCCAAGATAACCACGGGATGGCCGACTCCAGGAAGCCGGCCATAGAGGATGCCGACTCCTCAGAGCCGGCCATGAAGAACACCGACTCCCCGGAGTCGGCCGCGAAGAACGCCGACTCCAAGAAGCCGGCCAAGACCGCAACCACCAAAACTACACCCACATAATGGTGACAAGGCGGGGTGTGGCCACAGTGCGGCCCACGACCCCCGAAGCCCGAGGCAGGCATGGCCACAGGACGCCGTACGGGACGGCCATCTCCCGTCCGGCTCGGCACTGTAGCCATGCTGGCCTCAACGTCACCCACGACAGATGCCAGTACGGCCCACGGGCGGCGGGCCCCTACAGCCAGAGAGAGGCGCGAAGGCGGCCCGGCCTCCCCCAGACGGCCAAGGGCGTAGCCGGCCCCAAGAAGCCGGCTACTCCCTCCCTCGAAGCATGTGCCACATTAAGGAGATAAGACGAGGTAAGGCTACAGTGAGAGCCCTCGAGGCGGCACACTGTAGCCACGCTTACCTCAACGAAGACCTCGTCATCAGGGGCGAGGCTACAGTAAGCAGCCGCCGACAAGACCCTAGGCAGTGGGGCTGGCCTGTCGACCAAGAGGCCGGCAGCCGGCGGGACCCACCAGTCGGCAGGCCCCAACGGCCGGCGGAGAAGCCGGCGAGCGTAGACACTGACGGCTGGGACCAGTGCCCAGCCGGATTACAATTGTACCCCCGGGGGGTAGGCCTATATAAACCCCCCGGGGCACCCATGCAAAGGGTTGGCTTCTTAGCATTACACACACCATAGAGAGAGAGAAGCAAGAGCTAGCCTTGTTCTTCTTCTCCCTTGAACCCAACAGCTCTAGGAGCGATTGTAGCTACTCTTCCTGATGTAGTGATCATGCGGAGACCCCGCAGAGCAGGACTAGGGGTGTTATCTCCTCGGAGAGCCCCGAACCTGGGTAAGATTCGCCGGCGTGCATGTCTTCGCCTCATCCCGTTTCCAGGCACCGGCGACGTCTTACGGGCACCCACTATGATAAGCCACCCGTTGGCATATGTCGCACCAACCACCCGACATTTGGCGCCCACAGTGGGGCCAGGTGCACCGTCGTCCGTAGACCTGTTCTGGACGGGAACCCTCTTCCTCCCCCGCGAGCGCAGGCAGCCTGCTGCGCCCGATGGCGTTTGCCTCGACGCGCTGCGAGGCGTCGTGCCTCGCCGATCTTCTCGGCGAGACTCGCATCTCCGACGAGCCTGCGTGCGACGCAGGCACGGACTACCCCGAGAGCCGCCTCGTCAGCCTCCTCGACCAGCTTCACGTCTCTAGCGAGCCTGCTGCAGATGTGGAGTCGGTCGGCTCCACCGACCCGATGCTCATCGACTCCGATACGGCATCGCTTGACGCCTACCCCTCCGACGTGGTGGTCTTCGACGATCCTCTCCCTCGAGCTGACAGCGGCAGCAGCGCTGTCACCGAAGTGTTGGTCATCAGCCACGTCGACAACTCGGGCGAGAACGCCCACGACGCCCTGCAAGCGGCGATGCACGACCTCTCCGTCCCCATCCCGGCCGACGCCGAGACCCTGGAGGCACGTCGCCTCGCCCTCATCGCGGAGGGCCAGAAGATCGCCTCCATGAGACGCCTCACTAAGGCCCACCAGCGCGAAGTCGACCGCGCCGCCTTCGGTACGCCGCCGCCTAGCGGCCCGAGCCGAGCCGGCTTCATCCAGAAGCGCGGCGCGGCTATCGCCAGCATGCTGGGGGCAGATCGCCCCGTCTACGCCACCCCGCTCGAGAATCTGCGAGCCGCTCAGGCGGCCGCAGAAGAGCTCAATGGGCTGGGAGCCGATGAGCTCCCCTACATGACAAGACGGATCCAGCAGCTGATCGACGCGGCTGCAGAACGGCACAAAGCCGGCGCCCGTGCTGATAGTCATCCCCCGCGCCGGGAGCACGCCGCGACGTCCCGCTCACCGACTGCGAGCGGCGCCCGCCAGAAGAAAGACAAGGAGCCGGCTGCCAGCCGCAGCCGGACTCACATCACCATCGAGCGCGACGCGGAAGGCCGC
Source organism: Triticum aestivum (assembly GCF_018294505.1). Lineage (NCBI taxonomy): Eukaryota > Viridiplantae > Streptophyta > Magnoliopsida > Poales > Poaceae > Triticum > Triticum aestivum. The sequence continues at coordinate 164,146,525 of NC_057799.1, read as the reverse complement.
CCTCGAGTGGTGGAACGCCAAGGAAATCTGCCTCCTCCCCCGCCTCGAAGAGAAAGACGTCTCACCCCGCCGCCCGTCACGCACCCGACTCTTGGCGACCGACTCGGCCGCCGAGAAGGAGTCGGCGAGAACGACGCCCGCCACCGGATCGACCGCCTTGCTCGATCCTTGGCGTTAGAAGAAGAAGACGATGTCGGCCCGCCATGCTTTGGCCCCCGCATCCGCGACGAGCCCTTCCCCAAAGGGTTCTCGCTCCCCAGAGACACGCCCAAGTACAACGGCTCAGTGAAGCCGGAAGATTGGCTCATCGACTACTCCACTGCTGTCAGCATAGCCAACGGCAATCGGCGCGTCGCCGTGAAGTACGTCCCCCTCATGCTGCAAGGCACGACGCGCACATGGCTCAACAGCCTCAAGCCCTACAGCATCAACAGCTGGCTGGACTTCACGGAAGTCTTCGTCCGCAACTTCACCAGCACGTACAAGCGGCCTCCCAAGCCTCGCCAGCTCTCCCTGTGCGTCCAAGGCCCAACGAGTCGACCCGCGACTACCTCACGCGGTGGGCCGAGCTCCGCAACTCCTGCGAGGGGGTGCACGAGGTTCAGGCCATCGAGTACTTCACCGCCGGGTGCCGAGAGGGCACCCTCCTCAAGCACCGACTCCTCTGCGACGAGCCGGCTACCCTCGACGAATTGCTGGTCATCGCGGACAAGTACGCCACGGCCGACTCCTCGATGAAGACCGAGCTTCAAGTAGACGCCTCTGGGAAGGTGATTGCTCCGGCTCCCAAGACGCCGGCTGGCGACCCCAATCGGCGCCCCTACCAGAACGATCACAAGCGCAAGGCCCCCATGCCGACTTCCACCAGTCGGCAGGTGGCCACGGTTGAAGATGAGCAGCCCAAAGAACGGACCGCTCCCAAGAAGAAGGGTGGCAGGCCGGCTTGGCAGCCGGCCTTCTCTTACGAGCAGACTCTCGACGCCCCCTGCAAGTTCCACAGCGGCGCGAAGCCGTCCAACGACACGACCCAAAAATGCCATTGGCTCACCCGAATCTCCAAGGGCGAAGGGTTGTTGCCGCCTCCGCCTCCCGGCCCTCCGCCTCCAGCCCCTCAGCAGCCGGCGGCTCGGCCGGCAGTCGGAGCCATTCAAGATGAGTTCCCTGAAGAGCACGCCGCCTACGTCGTCTTCACCAGTCAAGCCGACGACAAGCGTAGTCGGCGCCGTCAGCATCAAGAGGTCAATGCAGTCGCCTCTAGCGCCCCCGAGTTCATGCACTGGTCAGAGAAGCCAATCAGCTGGAGCCAGGCCGACCACCCAGAGGTGATGCCATCCCCTGGCTCCTATGCACTGGTCTTGGATGTCACCCTCGCGACGGAGAGGCGAGCTGCCCGATTCTCCCGCGTCCTGATAGATGGCGGAAGCAGTATCAATATACTGTACCGCGATACCATGGAGAAGCTGAACATCAAGGCAAAGCAGCTTATGCCAAGCCGAACCGTGTTCCATGGTATCGTCCCCGGCTTGTCTTGCTCCCCAATCGGCAAGATTAAAATGGACGTTCTCTTCGGAGACAAAGATCATTTTCGCCGAGAAGCGATCTGGTTCGAAGTAGTGGATCTGGAGAGCCCCTACCATGCTTTGCTTGGCCGACCTGCTCTGGCCAAGTTCATGGCTGTGCCCCACTACGCCTACCTGAAGATGAAGATGCCGAGCTCGAAGGGGATCATCACGGTAGCCGGCGATTACAAGAAGTCCATCGAGTGTGCCATGGCCAGTAGCCGGCTGGCCGAGTCCCTCGTGGTGGCAGAAGAGAAGAAGATGCTGGAGCGGGTTGTGGCCATGGCCGGCAAGCAGTCGGCCCTGTCCCCCAACCCCAAAGATTGTGATGCGCAGGGCTCCTTCCAGCCTGCCAAAGAGACGAAGAAGATACCTCTGGACCCGGAGAACCCGGAGAGGTTCGCTGTCATTGGGGCGAACTTGGACAGTAAATAGGAAGGCGAGCTCGTTGACTTCCTCCGTGAGAATCGAGACATTTTTGCATGGTCCCCAAAGGACATGCCGGGTGTCCCGAAGGATTTCGCCGAGCACAAATTACATGTCCGAGCTGATGCGAAGCCGGTCAAGCAGCCCCTCCGCTGACTGTCAGAAGAGAAGCGAAGAATCGTAGGAGAAGAGATAGCCCGGCTCCTTGCCGCTGGCTTCATCATGGAAGTGTTTTTCCAGAGTGGCTTGCCAACCCAGTTTTGGTACTGAAGAAGAATAACAAGTGGCATATGTGTATAGACTGAACAAGGCCTGCCCCAAGGATCCGTTTGCTTTGCCACGGATTGACCAAGTGATAGACTCCACAGCCGGATGCGAGCTGTTGAGTTTTTTGGATGCCTACTCAGGGTACCATCAGATCAAGTTGGACCCAGCTGACCGCCTGAAGACTGCCTTCATCACACCCTTTGGAGCTTTCTGCTACCTGACTATGACATTCGGCTTGAGGAATGCCGGTGCCACTTTTCAGCGTTGCATGCAGAAATGCCTCTTGAAACAACTCGGCAGAAATTCCCACGTCTATGTAGACGACATTGTGGTGAAGACAGAGAAGCGCGGCACCCTGCTGGAAGATCTCAAAGAAACATTCGCCAACTTGCGCCGATTCCAAATAAAGCTCAACCCCGAGAAGTGCGTGTTCGGAGTACCAGCCGGCCAGCTGCTAGGCTTCCTGGTCTCCGAACGCGGCATCGAGTGCAACCCCTGTGAAGATCAAGGCCATCGAGAGGATGGAGATTCCCACCAAACTGCGAGATGTGCAGAAGTTCACCGGGTGTTTGGCCTCCCTGAATCGCTTTATCAGCCGACTAGGAGAGAAGGCTCTCCCCCTGTACCGACTCATGAAGAAGTCCACTCACTTCGAGTGGAACGACCAAGCCGACCAAGCCTTCCATGAGTTGAAGAAAATGCTGACCACTCCGCCTGTCCTGGCAGCGCCGACTGAAAAGGAGCACATGCTCCTCTACATTGCTGCGACCAGCCGAGTAGTCAGTACAGTCGTTGTGGTCCAGCGCCCGGAAGAAGGCCGAGCCCAGCTAGTCTAGAGGCCGGTGTACTATCTAAGCGAAGTGCTATCCAGCTCAAAGCAGAACTACCTGCACTACCAGAAGATGTGCTATGGGGTGTACTTCGCCGCCAAGAAACTGAAGCCCTACTTCCAAGAGCATCCCATCACGGTCGTGTGCACCGCCCCGCTCGCCGAGATCATAGGCAGCCGGGATGCATCCGGCCGGGTGGCTAAATGGGCCATTGCACTGGCGCCCTACACGATCTTCTACCAACCCCGCACCGCCATCAAGTCCCAAGCATTGGCCGACTTCCTCGTCGACTGGGCCGAGACCCAGTACCTACCGCCGGCTCCCGACTCTACCCATTGGCGGATGCACTTTGACGGGTCCAAGATGCGCACCGGCTTGGGAGCCGGCATCGTCCTCACCTCTCCCAAAGGCGACAAGCTCAAGTACACGCTGCAGATCCACTTCGCCGCCTCCAACAACGTGGCCGAGTACGAGGCGCTCGTACATGGGCTCCGGCTAGCCAAAGAGCTCGGCATACGCCGGATCCTGTGTTACGGCGACTCAGACTTGGTGGTCCAGCAGTCGTCTGGCGACTGGGACGCCAAGGACGCGAACATGGCGAGCTATCGATTCCTCGTCCAGCAGATCAGCGGGTACTTCGAAGGGTGCGAGTTCCTTCACGTGCCAAGGGCCGACAACGACCAAGCAGATGCCCTATCACGGATCGGCTCCACCCGACAAGCCATACCGACTGGCGTCTCCCTCCAGCGCCTCCTCAAGCCGTCCATCAAGCCGTCTCCAGAGTCGGACTCTATCTTCGTACCGCCTGCGCCAGATGCAGCCGGATCCGACTGGAGGAACCCCGCAGGCGGCACAGGGACTTCGACAACTGGCCCGGGAACTGCCGTAGTCGCACCCGGCCCGGGGACTGCAGCAGTCGGCCCGGGGACTGCAACGACACAAGAAGCGGTGGTCGACTCCAACTCCTCGCCACCTAACCCACCCACCCGAGTCATGGTGGCTACGCTAACAGAAGAAGAAGTCACAGCTCCATCATGGGCCCAGCCCATCCTCAAGTTCCTAGTCAGCAGAGAGCTGCCGGCTGATGAGATCTTAGCAAGACTAGTGCAACGACGAGCCGGAGCATATGCAATAATCAACAGAGAGCTTGTGAAGCGCAGCGTCACTGGAGTCTTCCAGCGTTGTGTCGAGCCAGAAAAAGGAGTGGCAATCCTCAAGGATATCCACCAAGGCGAATGCGGCCACCACGCAGCCTCAAGATCACTCGTAGCCAAGGCTTTCCGCCATGGTTTCTTTTGGCCGACTGCCTTGGAAGATGCCAAAGAGATAGTCAAGAGCCGCACAGGATGCCAAGTCTTGAGTTCCAAGCAACACCTGCCGGCTTCTGCACTCAAGACCATTCCCCTCACCTGGCCCTTTGCCGTCTGGGGACTGGACATGGTGGGCCCTTTCAAGACAGCCCGCGGCGGCTTGACACATCTACTTGTCGCCGTGGACAAGTTCACCAAGTGGATCGAAGCGAAGCCGATCAAGAAGCTGAACGGGCCGACTGCCGTAACATTCATCACCGACATCACTACTCGGTACGGCGTGCCGCACAGCATCATCACCGACGACGGCACAAACTTTGCCAAAGGAGCACTGGCACGTTTCTGCGCGACGCAGGGCATCCGACTGGACTTAGCGTCCGTTGCCCACCCGCAGTCAAACGGCCAGGTCGAGCGAGCAAATGGACTCATCCTCTCCGGCATCAAGCCCCGACTGGTTGTACCACTGGAGCGATCGGCCGGCTGCTGGCTCGATGAGCTGCCGGCTGTCCTCTGGAGTCTGTGCACTACACCCAACAAGTCAACCGGCTTCACTCCATTCTTCCTTGTATATGGTGCCGAGGCTGTCATCCCAACCGACATCGAGTTCGACTCGCCTCGGGTCACCATGTACACGGAGGCGGAGGCCAAGGAAGCAAGAGAAGACGGCGTCGACCTACTAGAAGAAGGCCGGCTGTTAGCACTCAGCCGGTCCGCCATCTACCAGCAAGGGCTGCGCCGCTACCACAACCGCAAGGTCAAGCCAAGATCCTTCCAAGAGGGCGACCTTGTGCTCCGGCTGATCCAGCGAACAGCCGGCCAGCACAAGCTCTCGGCCCCTTGGGAAGGCCCCTTCGTCATCAGCAAGGCACTAGGCAACGACTCCTACTACTTGATCGACGCGCAAAAACCAAGAGCACGCAAGAGAGATGACTCCGGCAAGGAGTCGGAGCGACCATGGAACGCGAACCTCCTGAGAAGATTTTACAGTTGAAAGCAGTATGTATCATGCTACCCTTTTGTATTAAGTACGAACCAACAGGCTCCCCGAACAGTACTCGGGGACTGCCTTTATTTATCTATGAATGACGAGTGTCATATCCATGAATGTATTATTACATTTGATTTCTTGTCTGGCACCGGGTTCGACTAGTCGGCCCGGGGACTGGCCGCCTTGAGCTATATTAAAAGTTCTACCTGAAGTCAGACAAGTAGTGTGCCGGCTCCCGAGTCTTCTCTTGTTGAAAGTCGCAGCTCGAAGAACCGACTGTCCGACTAGCAAGAGACAAGGCAGAAAGGATGCCCACACGAAAAACGGCTAAGGACCAACGAACTTATATAGCAAAAAGACGGCCTCCAACCACGCTTGCCGGCTGTCAGAACAGCCGGCTGGCCGGTTTCCTAAACACTTAGCTCTAATCCAACAAAGCTAGAGTACTTGCCCTCCCAATTGGCCAAGCACTCTCCAGCACAGATTGCAGAGCAACTGTTTGACTGGGGAGGCGGCAACCAAGGGAGGGCGGCAAAGGAAACAGCAGAAGGATGAAAAGCAAAGTACGAGGAAAAGCCAAATGCATGCATAAGTTATATATACATATAAAGCCCCCAACAGGCCGGCAATAGACATAAGTTCGAATACACCCCCAGTGGGTGGAATTGTGCAGACTTAACAGAATATTGTTCCAAAAGTGACAAGACAGGAAAACAAAAGATAGCAGACTAGACTAAGGCGCGGTGCGGGAGCCAGGCTGGTCGGTGGAGATGGCGTCGCCGGCTGAAGGAGTGGCCGGCTGGCGGGTCTCGGCTTGGTCGCCACCGGTGGCAGGCGACGCACCCGCACGTGACGTGGTGCTGGAGGCGCGGTCAGGCTGAGGCTGGTCGGCCGCTCCATCATCCGGCTCGGCGTCTTCACCCTCCTCCTCCTCCTCGCCCTCGTCGCTGTAGTCGATCTCCTCCGCCGAGTCTTCACCGTCTGCCGGGTTCAGCCCGAACCACTCCTCCGGCTGGGCGACACCGTTGTCATCTACCTCAGGGGCGAAGACGCTGGTGTTGGTGTAGTCGGCGATCGCCGAAGCCCGCCGAATGATAGCCGGGCGCGCCGGCTCCAGCTCCGTGTCGGCTTGCTGCCGCCAGGTGGCCAGCTGGTCCAGGCTCAGGCTGGGATACCAGGCCTTGACGAACTCCAGCGCCCGCCTGGCGCCGGACCGAGCCGCCGAGGCCTTCCAGGCTTCGAAGCGGCCGACTGCCACCTCCAGCCAGTCGGCAGTCCGACTGGGGGTGCGAGGAACCACTTGGCCGGGCTAGAGGGCAGCCAATACTTGCGCCCCGGCGCGCTGAAGCCGGCGAAGCAGTCGGTGAGCTGGCTGGAGACGGGCCTAGATCGCCAAGAGCTGCTCCTCCAGCGAACGGCCAGTGGTTGGTGCAATCTCGAAGCCAGCCTGCCTTTGCGCTTGGCGGCGGGCCTCGATGATCTGGTTGGCGGCGCTAGAGTAGCCAGGGAAGTACTCTGTGCAAGAAAGAAAGAGAAAGAAGACAAAACACCAAGTCAGAAAACGAGCCAAAAGCGGCAGGCGGCAAGAAAGGACGAAGAAGTAGGCGGCTTACCGTCAACCAGATCTTCAATCTGACCATAGCCAGTGATCAGAGTCTGCCTTGCTTCAGCCCAGCCAGCCGCTTCCGTCTTGTACTCGGCCTGGAGGGCGGCTTCGCGGTCCTGCACCGCCTTCAGAGCCGCCTTGTGGCCCTCCTCCTGGTCAGCCAACTTCTTGGCCAGGCGGTCGCGTTCCTGCACCAAGGCGGCAAGCTCGGCCTCCTTGGCACGAAGGGCAGTCTGAGACTCTCCCAGCTGTGCCCTCAGACCGGCGTTGGCCGCTGCAAGGACGGCAGAAAAAGAAGAAACAATAAGAGAAAGTCGTCAAGGAAGATCCGACCCGACTGCTCAGCAGTCGGCCTGAATCTCGGGGACTACACCTAGTGGGTGCGCTGACGCGCCCCCACGTGAGATAAAGAACAAAGCACTCACCCCGGCTCTCAGTTAGGTCAGCGGTCTTCTGGGTCAGCTCTCGAGCCTGGGAGTTGAAGGCAGCCGCGCGAAGATTGTGGTAGTCCTGCCAGACAGGCAGAAGATCGAAGTAAGAACAAGAATAGCAAAGCCAAATCCACCAAGAAGTTCCAAGCCGCCTGCTCAGCAGCCGACTCGGAACTCGGGAACTACACCCAGTGGGGGCGCTGACGCGCCCCCACGGAAGAAATCAAGATCAAGAAGAAGCAAGATAAGAACACTAACCCGGATGGCCGCCCGCGTCGCAAGGAACTCGTCGGTATACTGCCTCAGCGCCGTAGCCTGGGCCTGGCGCCGGGTCCGGACGTCCTGCGCGGCGACGTTCATCACGGCCGTCCCTCCGCCCGGCGTCCACCCCGAGGTAGCGCTGGCCACCTCCACATCCTGGGCCGACGAGCTGGAGCCCGCGGCCGGCTGCGGCTCCGACGCGGCCTTCTGTGGCTCTGACGCAGCCTTCCCCGCGCGCCGGCTCGGCGGCATCCGGACCGCCAGCTCAGTCCTCGCGGCCGGCTCGCCCCCTGCTGACTGCGCAGGCGGCAGATCAGGCCGGCCGCCTTGAGCCGCCCCAGTCGGCGGGGTCGGCACCGGCGCCCTCTCCAGGATGACGACGTCGTCATCCCTCTCCAGCCCTGGCTGGTCGCCGCCGGCTGCTTCTGGCGGGGGCTCCGAGGCCCCAGGCGCTGCGACGCGCAGTGGGGTGACCAACAAGGCCCCCTCCACAGTCGCCGCAGCTGCAGCCTCCGCTTGGGCCTTGGCTGCGGCGTCGGCGCGCGCCTTCGCCGCCTCCTCCTCCTGCGCCGCCTGGGCGGCCGCCGCCTTCCGCGCCTCTGCCTCCCGCGCCTCCCGCGCCTCCCGGGCGTTCCGTTCCGTCGCCGCCTGAAGGTCGGCACGGGGGTCCACGCGGCGTGTGGTGCTCCCAGATCCCCTCGGCGAGTCCACGACGGAGGCGGCGGCCGCCCGCTCGAGCGACAATGGGGCTCTGGTTGTTTGGAGAAAAAGACAAGGATTCAGGAACCACCAGAGGAAAGAAAGAAAAAAGAGTACATGAAGGAGTTTGAACTTACGCCGACACCATATGTGGTTGCTTCACCGTCTTGCGGAAGCGAGCCTCCTTCGCGGCCGCCTCCTCCCGCCTGGTCGCCGCCGCCCCGCCCCTGGGCTTCTTCGTCCGACTGCCGAACAAACCCTGGGCGGCGCGACGCTTTTGCCCGCCGCCCCGAGCAGGCGGTGCAGCGGAGGAACCCGCGCCGCGGCCAGATGCCGGCCGACGGCGCGGGACGACTTCGGCCTCGTCGTCGTCCGGCCAGTCGTCGAAGGTGACTCCATGCCCGGAGCCGCCTGCTTCGCCGCCGGCTTGGCCACCGCCCGGCTCGGTGTTGTCGTCCATAGCGGCCGCCCCCAAGTCGGGGTCCTCCAGATCGTGCTCCGTCCGGTCGGGGGCGAATCGGCGCTCCGCGTCCGACCCGCTTGCGGGCCGAAGAAGAGGGCTCTGTCGAAAACAAGCCGACTAGTCAGAGTCGGCCAAAGGAACTCGGCGACAAAACTAAGAAAAGAGAAAGAGACAAGGAGAACATACCGTGGGCGGCGGATTGGCCCGGCTATATGGCTCCTTGCCGAACTGCCACTCTTCGGAGAGTTTGCAGTTAGCGAGGTAGTTCACCATATAGGCCACCTCGTCGTGCGGCATGTCCTTGGTACACATCCGGCTCGGATCGAGCTGGCCGCTCATCTGACAGATCAGATGAGGGCGGCTCTGGAGCGGGAGTACCCGGCGCGTGACGAAGGCGGCCAGCAGGTCGGGCCCCGACAAGCCCTCCGACTGGGTCATCGCTCGCACTCGGGCGACGGCTGCGGTTCCAGCCGGCGTCAGCGTCACGGCCCGGTAGGACCACTGGGGCCGCCTGCCCGCCGGTGGGCCGGCTATGTAAGCCGGCAGGTTGACGTAGTCGCCCTGCGGGGCGACGTTCCTGACATAGAAGTATGACTTTTTCCATAGCTTCACCGACTGGATCAGCGTGATGATGGGGAAGGGGTTGTCGGCAGCCACCCTCCGCATCGCGATGAAGGCGCCAGTCTGAGCCGGCACGCCCTGCGAGCACGTGCCCAGCTTGGACTAGAAGAACTCCCCCCAGAGCTCGAGGGTGGGGAGGACGCCGAGGTAGCCTTCGCACAAGGTGACGAAGGCAGACAACAGCACCACCGCGTTCGGGGTGAGGTGGTGCGGCTGGAGCTGGTAGAACTCGAGCCAAGAGCGGAAGAAGGCGCTCACGGGCAGGCCGATGCCGCGCAAGAAATGCGAGCGGAAGACCACCCGCTCGCCCTCCCGCGGCTCCAGCGTAAGCTCCTTCACCGGCGCGAGACGGACCTCCACCTTGTCCGCGCCGGGCAGCCGCCGCGTCTTGCGGAGGAATTCGACGTGATCCTCGTGGACGTTGGAGCCGTCCCAATCCCCGCCGTACTGCTCCGTGGCGGGAGGCATGGTGAAAACGAGCGCGGCGGTGGAGGAACGAGTGGTGGAAGAACGCGGCGGCGAGGCGCTGTTGCAAGAAAGGGCAGGAGGAAGAAGATGGTGGAAAGAGGGGAGCGTGCGAGAGCCTGCCGCTCTCCCCCTCCCCCTACTTATAGCTTCGCAAGGTGAAGCCGGGGAGGCCGGACGTGGGGTGAGACGTGGGATTAACTGCACCCACTCCCCCCACGCCTCGCGATTATTACGCCCTAAAGGCGTGCCGAAACTGCCGCAGGGAGATGTGCGGGCGGTTTCGGGCTTCAGAGGATCCACGCCTGGGCCAGGGCATGGACGTGGCGGGCCCCCGCCCTGCGGCGACGTCCCGTCGCGCGCGTGGGCTGGCAGGCTTTTTGGCCGAGAGAGGCCACGTGGTTCGCAGACGGCAAGTGGCCGGCCCGCGGCCCGGTGCACGCGCTGGCGAGCTCCCGCCCTCCGACTCCAGAATTTTTCGCCAAGACGGCGCGCCTAACCAAGGCCGGCTCCCAGCTGCCGGCTTGTCAAGATAGGAAGCTGACCGAGCTTCTCGACTCCTACCCAACCTCGAAGCCCAATCAGCTTCGGGGACTACTGTCGGAGTAAATGGCCACGGGTAGCCTAACCAACTGCCCCTGGCTCTTCCAAAAAATTATCAGGCCTTTGGGCCTTCAAGCATTTCAAGCATTGGGCCGCCTTCCCCGGTCGGCTATTTCTGAAGCCGACTCGCAGAAGGCGACCCAGCCTCAGCAACCTCCCCCCAAGATAACCACGGGATGGCCGACTCCAGGAAGCCGGCCATAGAGGATGCCGACTCCCCAGAGCCGGCCATGAAGAACGCCGACTCCCCAGAGTCGGCCGCGAAGAACGCCGACTCCAAGAAGCCGGCCAAGACCGCAACCACCAAAACTACACCCACATAACGGTGACAAGACGGGGTGTGGCCACAGTGCGGCCCACCACCCCCGAAGCCCGAGGCAGGCATGGCCACAGGACGCCGTACGGGATGGCCATCTCCCGTCCGGCTCGGCACTGTAGCCATGCTGGCCTCAACATCACCCACGACAGACGCCAGTACGGCCCACGGGCGGCGGGCCCCTACAGCCAAAGAGAGGCGCAAAGGCGGCCCGGCCTCCCCCAGACAGCCAAGGGCGTAGCCGGCCCCCAGAAGCCGGCTACTCCCTCCCTCGAAGCATGTGCCACATTAAGGAGACAAGACGAGGTAAGGCTACAATGAGAGCCCTCGAGGCGGCACACTGTAGCCACGCTTACCTCGACGAAGCCCTCGTCATCAGGGGCGAGGCTACAGTAAGCAGCCGCCGACATGACCCTAGGCAGTGGGGCCGGCCTGTCGACCAAGAGGCCGGCAGCCGGCGGGACCCACCAGTCGGCGGGCCCCAACGGCCGGCGGAGAAGCCGGCGAGCGTAGACACTGACGGCTGGGACCAGTGCCCAGCCGGATTACAATTGTACCCCCGGGGGGTAGGCCTATATAAACCCCCCGGGGCACCCATGCAAAGGGTTGGCTTCTTAGCATTACACACACACCATAGAGAGAGAGAAGCAAGAGCTAGCCTTGTTCTTCTTCTCCCTTGAACCCAACAGCTCTAGGAGCGATTGTAGCTACTCTTCGTGATCTAGTGATCATGCGGAGAACCCGCAGAGCAGGACTAGGGGTGTTATCTCCTCGGAGAGCCCCGAACCTGGGTAAGATTCGCCGGCGTGCATGTCTTCGCCTCATCCCGTTTCCAGGCACCGGCGACGTCTTATTGGCACCCACTATGATAAGCCACCCGTTGGCATATGTCGCACCAACCACCCGACATGAATACATAGACCACAACGTGTCCCTAGTAAGCCTCTAGTTGACTAGCTCGTTGATCAACAGATAGTCATGGTTTCCTGACTATGGACATTGGATGTCATTGATAACGGGATCACATCATTAGGAGAATGATGTGATGGACAAGACCCAATCCTAAGCATAGCACAAAGATCGTGTAGTTCGTTTGCTAGAGCTTTTCCAATGTCAAGTATCATTTCCTTAGACCATGAGATCGTGTAACTCCCGAATGCCGTAGGAGTGCTTTGGGTGTGCCAAACATCACAACGTAACTGGGTGACTATAAAGGTACACTACAGGTATCTCTGAAAGTGTCTGTTGGGTTGACACGGATCGAGACTGGGATTTGTCACTCCGTATGACGGAGAGGTATCTTTGGGCCCACTCGGTAATGCATCATCATAATGAGCTCAAAGTGACCAAGTGGTTGGTCACGGGATCATGCATTATGGTACGAGTAAAGTGACTTGCCGGTAACGAGATTGAACGAGGTATTGGGATACCGATGATCGAATCTCGGGCAAGTAACGTACCGATTGACAAAGGGAATTGTATACGGGATTGATTGAATCCTCGACATCGTGGTTCATCCGATGAGATCATCGAGGAACATGTGGGAGCCAACATGGGTATCCAGATCCCGCTGTTGGTTATTGACCGGAGAGTCGTCTCTGTCATGTCTGCATGTCTCCCGAACCCGTAGGGTCTACACACTTAAGGTTCGGTGACGCTAGGGTTGTGGAGATATTAGTATGCCGAAATCCGAAAGTTGTTCGGAGTCCTGGATGAGATCCCGGACGTCACGAGGAGTTCCGGAATGGTCCGGAGGTGAAGAATTATATATAGGAAGTCCAGTTTCGGCCACCGGGAAAGTTTCGGGGGTTATCGGTATTGTACCGAGACCACCGGAAGGGTCCCAGGGGTCCACCGGGTGGGGCCACCTATCCCGGAGGGCCCCATGGGCTGAAGTGGGAGAGGAACCAGCCCCTGGTGGGCTGGTGCGCCCCCCATGGGCCTCCCCCTGCGCCTAGGGTTGGAAACCCTGGGGGTGGGGGGCGCCCCACCTGACTTGGGGGGCAAGTTCCCCCCTTGGCCGCCGCCCCCCATGTAGATGGGATCCCCAGGGCCGGCGCCGTCCAGGGGGCCTATATATAGTGGGGGGAAGGGAGGGCAGCAGTACCCTAGCCCCTGGCGCCTCCCTCTCCCTCCCGTGACACCTCTCCCTCCCGCTTGCGCTTGGCGAAGCCCTGCCGGGATCCCCGCTACTTCCACCACCACGCCGTCGTGCTGCTGGATCTCCATCAACCTCTCCTTCCCCCTTGCTGGATCAAGAAGGAGGAGACGTCGCTGCTCCGTACGTTTGTTGAACGCGGAGGTGCCGTCCGTTCGGCGCTCGGTCATCGGTGATTTGGATCACGACGAGTACGACTCCATCAACCCCGTTCACTTGAACGCTTCCGCTCGCGATCTACAAGGGTATGTAGATGCACTCCTTCCCTCTCGTTGCTAGTAAACTCCATAGATGGATCTTGGTGATGCGTAGAAAAATTTAAAATTCTGCAACGATCTCCAACATCTAGGTAACATACTTCCTATGCATAGGCATCTTATAGGCAAACAAATTATCAAGGAAAGCAAAAACTAACATATGCAAGAAATAAAAAGAGACGATAGCAATCTCAACATGAAGATAGGTAATTTAGTAACATGAAAATTTCTACAACCACATTTTCCTCTCTCATAATAATTACATGTAGGATCATAAGCAAATTCAAAAAAATAGCTATCAAATAACATATTCTCAACACGATCCACATGTATGCAAAGTTGACTCTCTTCCAAAATAGTGGGATTAACATTACCTAAAGTCATGACCTCTCCAAACCCACTTTTATCAAAAATTTCATAAGATTGAACATTCTCCAAATATGTGGATCTAAAGTTAACACTCTTCCAAACCCACTTTCAATATTATTCCAAACACTATTATCAATCTCATATTCATCGTGGGGCTTAAATAAATTTTCAAGATCATAAGAAGAATCACCCCAATCATGATCATTGCAACAAATAGTGGACATAGCAAAACTAGCATCCCCAAGCTTGGGGTTTTGCATATCATTAGCACAATTGGTAAAATTTATAATAACATCATTGAAATCATGCTTTTGATTTAAAGAACTATCAAGTATGGGCGCAATAGCAATAATCTCATGTTTAACATAAGGAACTATGGCAAATTCATCTCCATAAATATTTTCATCATGGCCATAAGAATAGCAAGCATCATGTTCATCAAGGGATATTTCAATAAAATCATCGGAATCATAATTATCTATAGATTCATGCATATCATTATTTTCTTCCAAAGCAATGGTCATTCTCTCAATAAATTCCTTAACATATAGGCATTATGAGCATAGTTTTCATAGAAATATTTAAGTATGTCGGAATTTTCAGATTTGTAGAGAGCAATATCATACTTTTCAATCAAAGAAGAAACTTCATAAGCACCCTTAAAAATGACAAATTCTTCAATTTGTTCGATATCATAGTAAATATAAACACCCTTTTCATAAGAAGATAAGATTTCATTATCAATAAACTCACATAGGTAGGGAAGGTGTTTTTAGGGTTCTTAGAGCAACAAGTAAAATCATAAATTTCACAAAGATTCCAAGCACAACACAAGAAAGAGTTCATTTGATACCATAAGAGTCTCCCTTTTTCAAACAAATGGTGACGCACAAAATGAGCATGCTCATCTAAAGATTTTCCCTCAACTAAACTAGTTGGGGTTTCAGCATGAGCACATATAGATCGAAGATGATCCAAGTAGAAAACTTTAAGTGGATCCATATCAATGGATTTTTAGCAAGCAAAGATGCAAGCAAATAGAATGCACATGGAAACACAAACAAAAATACATACAGAAAGAAGGCGAAGAAAAGGCGAAACTTTTCGAAAATCGTTTTAGAAGTGGGGGAGAGGAAAACGAGAGCCGAATGGCAAATAATGTAATGCGAGGAGTTTATGATGGGTACTTGGTATGTCTTGAATTGATGTAGATCTCCCCGGCAACGGCGCCAAAAATTGGCAAGTTGACGGGAGATCAAATCTTGACTTGACTTGGCGTAAACCTCCCCGGCAACGGCGCCAGAAATTCTTCCTGCTACCTCTTGAGCTTGCATTGGTTTTTCCCTTGAAGAGGAAAGGGTGATGCAACAAAGTAGAGTAAGTATTTCCCTCAGTTTTTGAGAACCAAGGTATCAATCCAGTAGGAGACTACCTCAAGTCACCGAATACCTGCACAAACAAACACCAACCTTGCACCCAACGCGATAAGGGGTTGTCAATCCCTTCACGGTTATTTGCAACGTGAGATCTGATAGAGATGATAAACGGTACAGTAATATTTTTGGCATTTTTGGTATATGGAACGGAAAGTAAAGATTGCAAAGTAAAAGAAATAGGAAACTGAAAATATAGATCGAAAACTTATATGATGTAAAATAGACCCGGGGGCCATATGTTTCACTAGAGGCTTTTCTCGAGATAGAAAATATTACGGTGGGTGAAAAAATTACTGCCGAGCAATTGATAGAAAAGCGCAAAGTTATGACGATATCTAAGGCAATGATCATGAATATAGGCATCACGTCCGTGTCAAGTAGACCAAAACGATTCTGCATCTACTACTATTACTCTACACATCGACCATTATCTAGCATGCATCTAGAGTATTAAGTTCATAAAGAACGGAGTAACGCATTAGGCATGATGACATGATGTGGAGAAATTAACTCAAGCAATATGATGAAACCCCATATTTTTAACCTCGGTGGCAATAATACAATACGTGCCTTGATGCCCCTACTGTCACTGGGAAAGGACACCGCAAGATTGAACCCAAAGCTAAGTACTTTTCCCATTGCAAGAAAAACCAATCTAGTTGGCCAAACCAAATCGATAGTTCGAAGAGACTTGCAAAGATAGCAAATCATGCATATAAGAATTCAGAGAAGATTCAAATAATATTCTTAGATAAACTTGATCATAAATCCACAATTCATCGGATCTCGGCAAACACACCAAAAAAGAGTATTACATCGAATAGATCTCCAAGAACATCGAGGAGAACTTTGTATTGAGAATCAAAGAGAGAGAAGAAGCCATCTAGATACTAGCTATGGACCTGTAGGTCTGTGGTAAACTACTCACGCTTCACTGGAGAAGCAATGGTGTTGATGTAGAAGCCCCCCGTGATCGAATCCCCCTCCGGCAGGACTCCAGAAAAGGCCCCAAGATGGAATCTCACGGGTACAGAAGGTTGCGGTGGTGGAAAAGTGGTTTCATTGCTCCCCTGGATGTTTTTAGGGTATAAGAGTATATATAGGAGGAAGATCTAGGTCAGGGGACTCTCGAGGGGCCCACAAGGTTGGGGGCGCTGTTGGGGAACGCATTAATTTCAAAAAAAATCCTACGATCACGCAAGATCTATTTAGGTGATGCATAGCAACGACCAGGGAGAGTGTGTCCACGTACCCTCGTAGACCAAAAGCGGAAGCATTTAATAACACGGTTGATGTAGTTGAACGTCTTTGCGATCCAACCGATCCAAGTACCAAACGCACGACACCTCCGCGATTTGCACACGTTCAGCTCGGTGACGTCCCTCGAACCCTTGATCCAGTTGAGGCCGAGGGAGAGTTTCGTCAGCACGACGGCGTGGTGACGGTGATGATGAAGTTACCAGCGCAGGGCTTTGCCTAAGCACTACGAGGATATGACCGAGGTGTGTAACTGTGGAGGTGGGCACCGCACACGGCTAAGACAAATCTTGTGTGTCTATGGGGTGCCCCCTCCCCCGTATATAAAGGAGTGGAGGAGGGGGCCGGCCGGCTTCATGGTGTGCCCCCAAGGGGGGGAATCCTACTCCTACTAGGAGTAGGTTCCCCCTTTCCTAGTCCTAATAGGAGGGGGAAGGAAGGGGAAGAGGAGAAGAAGGAAAGGGGGGGCAGCCCCCCTCCCAATTCGGATTGGGCTTGTGGGGGGCACCTCTTGGCCGCCTCCTCTCTCTTGCACTAAAGCCCATGTAGGCCCATTAAGCCCTCGGGGGGTTCCGGTAACCCCCAGGTACTCCGGAAAATGCCCGAACTCATCCGAAACCTTTTCGGTGTCCAAACATAGTCTTCCAATATACCAAGCTTCATGTCTCGACCATTTCGAGACTCCTCATCATGTCTGTGGTCACATTCGGGACTCCAAACAACCTTCGGTGCATCAGAACACATAAACTCATAATACCGATCGTCATCAAACGTTAAGCGTGCGGACCCTACGGGTTCGAGAAGTATGTAGACATGACCAAGACACATCTTCAGTCAATAACCAATAGCAGAACCTGGATGCTCATATTGGCTCCTACATATTCTACGAAGATCTTCATCGGTCAAACCGCATAACAACATACGTTGTTCCCTTTGTCATCAGTACGTTACTTGCCCGAGATTCGATCGTCGGTATCATCATACCTAGTTCAATCTCGTTACCGGCAAGTCTCTTTACTCGTTCCGTAATGCATCATCCTGCAACTAATTCATTAGTCACATTGCTTGCAAGGCTTATAGTGATGAGCATTACCGAGAGGGCCCAGAGATACCTCTCCGATACACGGAGTGACAAATCCTAATCTTGATCTATGCCAAGTCAACAAACACCATCGGAGACACCTGTAGAGCATCTTTATAATCACCGAGTTACGTTGTGACGTTTGATAGCACACAAGGTGTTCCTCCGGTATTCGGGAGTTGCATAATCTCATAGTCAGAGGAACACGTATAAGTCATGATGAAAGCAATAGCAATAAAACTAAACAATCATTATGCTAAGCTAATGGATGGGTCTTGTCCATCACATCATTCTCCTAATGATGTGATCCCATTCATCAAATGACAACACATGTCTATGGTCAGGAAACTTAACCATCTTTGATTAACGAGCTAGTCTAGTAGAGGCATACTAGGGACACTTTGTTTTCTCTATGTATTCACACATGTATCAAGTTTCCGGTTAATAAAATTCTAGCATGAATAATAAACATTTATCATGATATAATAAATATAAATAACAACTTTATTATTGCCTCTAGGGCATATTTCCTTCAGTCTCCCACTTGCAGTAGAGTCAATAATCTAGTTCACATCGCCATGTGATTTAATACCAATAGTTCACATCACCATGTGATTGGTTCACATCGCCATGTGACTAATACCCAAAGGGTTTTACTAGAGTCAATAATCTAGTTCACATCGCTATGTGATTAACACCCAAAGAGTACTAAGGTGTGATCATGTTTTGCTTGTGAGAGAAGCTTAGTCCATGGGTCTGTCACATTCAGAGCCATATGTATTTTGAAATTTTTCTATGACTACAATGCTCTGCATGGTGCTACTCTAGCTAATTGCTCCCACTTTCAATATGTATCCAGATTGAGACGCAGAGTCATCTGGATCGGTGTAAAAGCTTGCATCGACGTAACTCTTTACGACGAACTCTTTGTCACCTCCATAACCGAGAAATATTTCCTTATTCTTCTAAGGATAATTTTGACCTACTGTCTAGTGATCCACTCCTGGATCAATATTGTACCCCCTTGCCAAACTCATGGCAAGGTACACAATAGGTTTGGTACACAACATAGCATACTTTATAGAACCTATTGCTGAGGAATAGGGAATGATTTTCATTCTCTTTCTATTTTCTACAGTGGTCGTGTTTTGAGTCTTACTCAACTTTACACCTTGCAATACAGGCAAGAAATCCTTCTTTGACTGTTCCATTTTGAACTACTTCAAAAACTTGTCAAGGTATGTAATCATTGAAAAAACTTATCGAGCGTCTTGATCTATCTCTATAGATCTTGATGCTCAATATGTAAGCAGCTTCATCGAGGTTTTTATTTGGAAAAACACCTTTCAGATACTCCTCTATGCTTTCCAGAAAATTCTACATTATTTCCGATCAACAATATGTCATTCACATATACTTATCAGAAAGGCTATAGTGCTCCCACTCACTTTCATGTAAATACACGCTTCATCGCAAGTCTATATAAAAACTATATGCTTTGATCAACTCATCAAAGCGTATATTCCAACTCCGAGATGCTCGCACCAGTCCATAGATGGATCGCTGGAGCTTTGCACACTTTGTGAGCACCTTTAGGATCAACAAGACCTTCTGGTTGCATCATATACAACTCTTCTTTAAGAAATCCATTAAGGAATGCAGGTTTGACATCCATTTGCCAAATTTCATAAAATGCGGCAATTGCTAATATGATTTGGACAAACTTTTAAGCATCGATACAAGTGAGAAAATCTCATTGTAGTCAACACCTTGAACTTGCCGAAAACATTTTTGCAACAATTCGAGCTTTATAGATAGTAACACTACTACCAGTGTCCGTCTTCCTCTTGAAGATCCATTTTATTCTCTATGGCTTGCTGATCATCGGGCAAGTCAACCAAAGTCCACACTTTGTTCTCATACATGGATCCTATCTCAGATTTCATGGCCTCAAGCCATTTCGCGGAATCTGGGCTCATCATCGCTTCCTCATAGTTCGTAGGTTCATCATGGTCTAGTAACATGACTTCCAGAATAGGATTACCGTACCACTCTGGTGCGGATCATACTCTGGTTGACCTACGAGGTTTAGTAGTAACTTGATCTGAAGTTTCATGATCATCATCATTAGCTTCCTCACTAATTGGTGTAGGAGCAGACTAAGGCATAGCCTAGTGGTGGGGAGGGGTTGATGCCTTCCCACCCACCCAGGTTCAAGGCATGGTACTTGCAATTTGGGTTTGTTGCACCAATTATACTGTAGGGGGTTCCCTTACAGTCTTTCTATCAAAAAAAACTAATTGGTGTAGGAATCACTAGAACTGATTTATGTGATGAACTACTTTCCAATTCGGGAGCAGGTACAATTACCTCATCAAGTTCTACTTTCCTCCCACTCACTTCTTTCGAGAGGAACTCCTTCTCTAGAAAGTATCCACTCTTAGCAACAAATATCTTGCCTCCGGATCTGTGATAGAAGGTGTACCCAACAGTTTCTTTTGGGTATCCTACGAAGATGCACTTCTCCAATTTGGGTTCGAACTTATCAGGCTGAAGCTATTTCACATAAGCATCGCAACCCCAAACTTTAAGAAATGACAGCTTAGGTTTCTTTGCCAAACAACAGTTCATACGGTGTCGTCTCAGCGGATTTAGATGGTGCCCTATTTAATGTGAATGCAGCTAGCTCTAATGCATAACCCCGAAAGGATAGTGGTAAATTGGTAAGAGACATCATAGATCACACCATATCTAATAAAGTACGGTTACGACGTTCGGACACACCATTACGTTGTGGTGTTCCAGGTAGCGTGAGTTGTGAAACTATTCCAAATTGTTTTAAATGAAGGGCAAACTCATAACTCAAATATTCGCCTCTACGATCAGATCGTAGAATCTTTATTTTCTTGTTACGATGATTCTCTACTTCACTCTAAAATTCTTTGAAATTTTCAAATGTTTCAGACTTATGTTTCATCAAGAAGATATACCCATATCTGCTCAAATCATATGTGAAGGTCAGAAAATAACGATACCCGTTGCGAGCCTCAACACTCATCGGATCGCATACATCAGTATGTATTATTCCCAATAAGTCAGTTGCTCGCTCCATTGTTTCGGAGAACGGAGTCTTAGTCATCTTGCCCATGAGGCATGGTTCGCAAGCATCAAGTGATTCCAAAAGCCCATCAGCATGGAGTTTCTTCATGCGCTTTACACCAATATGACCTAAACGGGAGTGCCACAAATATGTTGCACTATCATTATCAACTTTGCATCTTTTGGCATCAATATTATGAATATGTGTATCACTACGATCGAGATTCAATAAACCATTCATCTTGGGTGTATGACCACAGAAGGTTTTATTCATGTAAATAGAATAACTATTATTCTTTGACTTAAATGAATGACCGTATTGCAATAAACATGATCCAATCATATTATGCTCAACACAAACACCAAATAACATTTATTTTAGGTTCAACACTGATCCCGAAGGTAAAGGGAGTGCGCGATGGTGATCTTATCAACCTTGGAATCACTTCCAACACACATCGTCACCTTGCCCTTAACTAGTCTTTGTTCATTTTGTAACTCCCGTGTCGAGTTACTAATCATAGCAACTGAACCAGTATCAAATACCCAGGGGCTACTATGAACACTAGTAAAGTACACATCAATAACATGTATATCATATATACTTTTGTTCACTTTGCCATCCTTCTTATCCGCCATGTATTTCGGGCAGTTCTGCTTCCATTGACCATTTCCTTTGCAGTAGAAGCACTCAGTTTCAGGTTTGGGTCTAGCTTTGGGCTTCTTCATGGGAGTGGCAGCTTGCTTGCCATTCTTATTGAAGTTTCCTTTCTATCCCTTGCCCTTTTACTTGAAACTAGTGGTCTTGTCAACCATCAACACTTGATGCTTTTCTTGATTTCTACCTTCGCCGATTTCAATATCGCGAAGAGCTCGGGGAATCATTTTCGTCATCCCTTGCATATTATAGTTCATCACGAAGTTCCAGTAACTTGGTGATAGTGACTAGAGAACTCTGTCAATCCCTATCTTATCTGGAAGATTAACTCCCACTTGATTCAAGCGATTGTAGTACTCAGACATTCTGAGCACATGCTCACTGGTTGAGCTATTCTCCTCCATCTTGTAGGCAAAGTACTTGTCAGAGGTCTCATACCTGTCGACTCGGGCATGAGTCTGAAATACCAATTTCAGCTCTTGGAACATCTCATATGCTTCGTGACATGTCAAAACATTTTTGAAGTCCCTGTTCTAAGCCGTAAAGCATGGTGCACTAAACTATCAAGTAGTTACCATACTGAGCTTTGTCAAACGTTCATAACGTCTGCATCTGCTCCTGCAATAGTTCTGTCACCTAGCAGTGCATCAAGGACATAATTCTTTTGTGCAACATCGAGGATAATCCTCAGATCACGGACCTAGTCCGCATCATTGCTACTATCATCTTTCAACATAGTTTTTCTCTAGGAACATATCAAAAATAAACGGGGAGCTACATCGCGAGCTATTGATCTACAACATAGTTATGCAAATACTACCAGGACTAAGTTCATGATAAATTAAAGTTCAATTAATCATATTACTTAAGAACTCCCACTTAGATAGACATCCCTCCAACCATCTAAGTGATCACGTGATCCAAATCAACTAAACCATGTCTGATCATCACGTGAGATGGAGTAGTTTTCAATGGTGAACATCACTATGTTGATCATATCTACTATATGATTCACGCTCGACCTTTCGGTCTCAATGTTCTGAGGCCATATCTGCATATGCTAGGCTCATCAAGTTTAACCCGAGTATTCTGCGTGTGCAAAACTGGCTTGCACCCGTTGTATGTGAACGTAGAGCTTATCACACCCGATCATCACGTGGTGTCTTGGCGCGATGAACTGTCGCAACGGTGCATACTCAGGGAGAACACTTATACCTTGAAATTTAGTGAGAGATCATCTTATAATGCTACCGCCGAACTAAGCAAAATAAGATGCATGAAGGATAAACATCACATGCAATCAATATAAGTGTTATGATATGGCCATCATCATCTTGTGCCTTTGATCTCCATCTCCAAAGCACTGTCATGATCACCATCGTCACCGGCTTGACACCTTGATCTCCATCATAACATCGTTGTCGTCTCGCCAACTATTGCTATCACGACTATCGCTACCGCTTAGTGATAAAGTAAAGCAATTACATGGTGATTGCATTTCATACAATAAAGCGACAACCATAGGGCTCCTGTCAGTTGCCGATAACTGTTACAAAACATGATCATCTCATACAACAATTTATATATCATCATGTCTTGACCATATCACATCACAGCAAGCCCTGCAAAAACAAGTTAGACGTCCTCTACTTTGTTGTTGCAAGTTTTATGTGGCTGCTATGGGCTTCTAGCAAGAACCGTTCTTACCTACGCATCAAAACCACAACGATTTTTCGTCAAGTAGTGTGCTGTTTTAACCTTCAACAAGGACCGGTCGTAGTCAAACTCGATTCAACTAAAGTTCGAGAAACAGACACCCACTAGCCACCTGTGTGCGAAGCACGTCGGTAGAACCAGTCTCATGACCGCGGTCATGTAATGTTGGTCTAGGCCGCTTCATCCAACAATACCGCCGAACCAAAGTATGACATGCTAGTAAGCAGTATGACTATTATCGCCCACAACTCTTTGTGTTCTACTCATGCATATAACATCTACGCATAGACCTGGCTCGGATGCCACTGTTGGGGAACGCAGTAATTTCAAAAAAAATCCTACGATCACGCAAAATCTATCTAGGTGATGCATAGCAAAGAGCGGGGAGAGTGTGTCCACGTACCCTCGTAGACCGAAAGCGGAAGCGTTTAATAATGCGGTTGATGTAGTCGAACGTCTTCGCGATCCAACCGATCCAAGTACCGAATGCACGGCACCTCCGCGATCTGCACACGTTCAGCTCGGTGATGTCCCTCGAACTCTTGATATAGTTGAGGCCAAGGGAGACTTTCGTCAGCACGACGGCGTGGTGACGGTGATGATGAAGTTACCGGCGCAGGGCTTCACCTAAGCACTACGACGATATGACCGAGGTGTGTAACTGTGGAGGGGGGCACCGCACACGGCTAAGCCAAATCTTGTGTGTCTATGGGGTGCCCCTCCCCCGTATATAAAGGAGTGGATGAGGGGGCCGGCCGGCCTCATGGTGCGCCCCCAAGGGGGGAATCCTACTCCTACTAGGAGTAGGTTCCCCCCTTTCCTAGTCCTAATAGGAGGGGGAAGGAAGGGGAAGAGGAGAAGAAGGAAAGGGGCGCCGGCCCCCCTCCCAATTCGGATTGGGCTTGTGGGGGGGGGGCACCTCTTGGCCGCCTCCTCTCTCTTGCACGAAAGCCCATGTAGGCCCATTAAGCCCTCGGGGGGGTTCCGGTAACCCCCAGGTACTCCGGAAAATGCCCGAACTCATCCGAAACCTTTCCGGTGTCCAAACATAGCCTTACAATATATCAATCTTCATGTCTCAACCATTTCGAGACTCCTCGTCATGTCCGTGATCACATCCGGGACTCTGAACAACCTTCGGTGCATCAGAACACATAAACTCATAATATCGATCGTCATCGAACGTTAAGCGTGCGGACCCTACGGGTTCGAGAACTATGTAGACATAACCGAGACACATCTCAGGTCAATAACCAATAGCGGAACCTGGATTCTGATATTGGCTCCTACATATTCTACGAAGATCTTTATCCGTCAAACCGCATAACAACATACGTTGTTCCCTTTGTCATCGGTATGTTACTTGCCCAAGATTCGATCGTCGGTATCATCATACCTAGTTCAATCTCGTTACCGGCAAGTCTCTTTACTCGTTCCGTAATGCATCATCCCGCAACAAATTCATTAGTCACATTGCTTGCAAGGCTTATAGTGATGAGCATTACCGAGAGGGCCTAGAGATACCTCTCCGATACACAAAGTGACAAATCCTAATCTTGATCTATGCCAATTCAACAAACACCATCGGACACACCTATAGAGCATCTTTATAATCACCCAGTTATGTTGTGACGTTTGATAGCACACAAGGTGTTCCTCCGTATACGGGAGTTGCATAATCTCATAGTCAGAGGAAGACATATAAGTCATGATGAAAGCAATAGCAATAAAAATAAATGATCATTATGCTAAGCTAATGGACGGGTCTTGTCCATCACATCATTCTCCTAATGATGTGATCCCGTTCATCAAATGACAACACATGTCTATATGGTCAGGAAACTTAACCATCTTTGATTAACGAGCTAGTCTAGTAGAGGCATACTAGTGACACTTTGTTTTGTCCATGTATTCACACATGTATCAAGTTACTGGTTAATACAATTCTAGCATGAATAATAAACATTTATCATGATATAAGAAATATAAATAACAACTTCATTATTGCCTCTAGGGCATATTTCCTTCAGGCGCGCCCACCCCCTGGGCGCGCCCTCCACCCTTGTGGCCGCCTCGAGGCTCCTCTAGCTTCCACTCTAAGTCTCCTAGGTGTCTTCTGGTCCAAGAAAAATCATGGCGGAAGTTTTATTCCGTTTGGACTCCGTTTGGTATTCCTTTTCTGCGAGACTCTAAAAAAAGAAAAAGAAAAACAGAAACTGGCACCGGGGTCTAGGTTAATAGGTTAGTCCCAAAAATCATATAAAATAGCATATTAATGCATATAAAACAACCAAATCAGATATTATAATAGCATGGAACAATCAAAAATTATAGATACGTTGGAGATGTATTAATACACACTAGTGTAGAAAACGGTAGTGTCGTGATGACTCACAAGTATAGGGGATCAATCGTAGTCCTTTCGATAAGTAAGAGGGTCGAACCCAACGAGGAGCAGATGGAAATGACAAGTGGTTTTCAGCAAGGTATTTTCTGCAAGCACTGAAATATTCGGTAACAGGTAGTTTGATAGCAAGATAATTTGTAGTGAGAAAGTAACGGTACGGTAAATAAAGTGCAGCAAGGTAGCCCAATCCTTTTTGTGGAAAAGGACAGGCCCAAACGGTTTCTTATAATAAGCAAAGCGTTCTTGAGGGTACACATGAATTTCATCATGTTGGCTTGATTCGTGTCTGCTACTTTGATAATTTGATATGTGGGTGGATCGGTGCTTAGGTGCTGTTCTTACTTGAACAAACATCCTACTTATGATTAACCCCCTCGCAAGCATCTGCAACTACGCGAAAAGTATTTAGATAAAATCTAACCATAGCATTAAACTTTTGGATCCAAATCGGTCCCTTACGAAGTAGCGCATAAACTAGGGTTTAAGCTTCTGTCACTATAGCAACCCATCATCTAATAACTACTCCACAATGCATTCCCTTAGGCCCTAATGTCGGGGGAAACGACACCTACGGGATCACGTAGAATCCCTTTTGCTACGGTTGGCGGGCGCGGGGCTGTGGAAAGAGCGGGATTAGAAGATCAACGCAAGGGTGATTATCCAGGTTCGGGCCGCAAGTGATGCGTAATACCCTACTCCTGCTGGTTTATGTTTATCTGGTGTTCTTGGACTAGCTACAAAGCGTGCAGGGTCCAAAAAGTCTGAATCCTCTCTCAGTACGCCGCAGGCCTCCTTTTATAGTTGAAGGGGTTGCCACAATGGCACACAGGAGGTGGAAAGCTATACAGTGGTCGAGTCTATCTCCTGGCACCGTAGGACAAACACATTTAATGCACTGCCAACGTGCCCTTCTTGCTTTATCGGGGACGGCAAGGAAGTCCGTCCCAGCTGTCGCCGCCTCGCCTGGCTTCGGCGCGCGTCCGAGTTGACGAGGCGTGTAGTGCCATGCAGCCTGGCTGGCTGCTGAGTTGGTGCAGTGACAGAGTCTTCACGAAGATCTGCATGACACCATGCAGGTGCTTGCTGAGTTGGCCTGGAGGTCGCACGCCGCCACGCAGGTGCTCGCCTAGTTGGTGGGCTGGCAGCTGTGTGGGAACGGCGGTAGAGTCTTGGTGGGTGGGGGCCTGGCTGTGGCCCCGCGGATGTCTTCGGCAAGAGTCTTGCCGGGGCTCCGGCAAGGGTTTTGCCATGGCGTCGCGGGGGTCCCCGGCAAGGGTCTTGCCGGGGGATCTCGTGGGTATCCTCGGCAAGGATCTTGCCGAGGATCTTCGTCTTCTGATTCTCATCTAGTCTTGTATGTTCTTGGTCTTCACAAAGATCTGCATGCCACCATGGAGGCGCCACCCGAGCCTTGGTTCTAATGTGGGTGATGGCGTCGGAACTCTTCGGCTCAAGGGTGGCGGCTCTGCTGGCGTTGGGCAAGTTGCCCCGGCAAGGTTCTTTCCCGGGGCTGTGGAGGCCGCCCCGGCAAGGGCCTTGCCGGGGGAGTTCACCTCTCCCTTCTGCTCTTCGTGTTTCTGGCTTGGCGTTGCTCTGGTCGTCTTGTGCCTTCGCTTCCTTCCTCTGCCTCGCCAAGTGTGGCCGCAGGCGCGGCTCTAACTGCCTGTGCACAAGTAAAGGGGTACAGAATAGGACCCCTACTTTTGTACACCGACAGGAGCTCCCGGGCCTGGGCCACACATAAGTACGACGTGTTGTTGGGCTAGGCCCAAAACGGTGCGCGGGCATGCGGGGCCGAGTTTTACTGCAGTAACTCCCTTGCCGGTTGCGCTTCCCCACGACCCGTGTTGAATGCGTGACGTGGGGGTCGTGCGTGGAATGACCGCAGCATGCTCGCGTCATCCCGTGGTGAAAGGCGGCTTGCGTGTCCCTTTAAAACTGCAAGGCCGCTACCCATTTACTCTCTCCGCCTTGGAACCATCATTCCACGTTTACCACTACGTCTGCCCCTTGCGCCACGTATGCCGCAAGCACGACATGGGGTAGGTGACAGATGCATGGAATATGGGAAGGCGCGCGGGGGCCGATACTCACGTGCCTTTGATTGGGCGGGGAGGGCGGTCGATGGCCTTGCTCGTTGCCACTTAATGAGCCGGACCTAAGCGGGCTCTTCAGAGGCATAGAGCTAGTCTTTTGGCCTTCCCCGCTCAGCTATAAAAAGGGAACTCAGGGGTAGGAGGAAGAGCATCTCCCCGTGCCTCCCCTCTGTCTCCATTCTTCATCCACTATTCATGGCGAGAGGGCGTGGTCGCGGCCGTTCTTCCGTGGAGGCGACCAGGTCTTCCTCCCGCCAGAGAGCTGCGGCGGTCAAGGAAGAGTCAGATGCCCAAGGTGAAGGCCATGCTCAAGGCGGGGGTGCCGGACGGGGCCGCGGTCGGCGAGGTGGATGAGGCAGAGGTGGGCGCGGAAGGGGGACGCCTGCGTCGCCTCCATCTCCGTCGCCATCTCCTCCACCATCTCCTCCTGCTTCGTCGAGTGGTCACATTGGGGACACGGCGCTCGAGTTTATTCTGCAGCTGCGTGGGCCACTGCGTAGCCGCCTTTGCCTTCCTGGGGCGTGCGCGAGGGTGCTGGAGATCGACCGGCCACCGCAGCTGAGGCTTCATATGAAGGGGTGTTGCCACGGCGACATGTGGGTGAACACAAGGTTTCCCGCCCCTCATGTAATGCTCCTTCGTCGGGGCTGGAAAACCTTGGCACATGCCCATTGCTTGATGGATGGGCACGTCCCCTGCTTCAAGCTAGCGGAGAGCGACCTGCTCTCCATCAAGGTCTTCGGGCGCTCGGGACACAGGCTAGGGTGCTGTGCGGAGAGCTCGACCGACGACGAAAGCTCCTCCTCGAGCGACAACGACATGGAGGACAGCGACAATGACGAGGAGGACAGCGACATCGACGACGAGGGTAGCGGGCAGGAGGATGACGGGTCCGACTAGGTGTCGAACACACCATCCCTGGGCGACGCCGACAACACCACCATTTGCATCGCCGGCTCCTTGACCTTCTCGGGGCCGCTTCTTCTGGTGGCTGGCGTTGGAGGGCTGGAGAAGGCGAAGATGGCGGGTGGCGGGCCGTCAACTCAGAGTATGATGGCACCGATGCCTTCGTCGCGTATTGCCGGCCTGCTGCCTCATCTTTCGGCCCCTTCCCCGGCACCGTCATCACCAGCCTTCTCTTGGTGTCTTCTGCTGCTCGTACCTCGCCTAGGCGCCCCTTTTGCCCTCCCGCTTATCCTGATTTGTTTCCTGAGGAGAGGGACAAGAAAGGGATTACGGGCATCTTATCCTTTTTTAGTTTTTAAGCCTGTGGGCATTTGTCAGATTTAAACCTTGTAATCCCCTTGCTCATGTTTTCATTCCGTATGAACTGTACTTGTTTGGAACGTATTAAAGAAAAAGGGTGCTTGACGGGTTCTTTGTGCGTGAGCGAGGCCCATGCCAAGGAATGAATCCTTGTTATTCCTAAGATAAACATTGTCGCCCGGCAACAGGCCTCGCCGTCCCCTTACTTCATAGCATGACCGTACTCACGCTCTCGGCAGAGGCAGGGGCGAAGTAGGATTAGGCCCTTCGTTTACTTCCTCGTCACCGCATCTACAACCAAGTTCCGGCCCAGAGAATAGTTCTTGGGCATAGGAAAGGGGGAGCACGATGGCCCAGGAATAAACGAGGCTTCATACGTCCCAGTTCCATACGGAAATGCATAACAGGGGATAAAAGACTTATCTGAATCTGCAGCCCCCGGCAACCTTGGCTTGCCGTGGTTGGATACTTGAATCTGCAGCCCACGGCAATGGCTTGCCGGGGTCGAGGATGTCAATCTGTTTCCCTGCCCTT
This sequence comes from Triticum aestivum, assembly GCF_018294505.1. Taxonomy (NCBI): domain Eukaryota; kingdom Viridiplantae; phylum Streptophyta; class Magnoliopsida; order Poales; family Poaceae; genus Triticum; species Triticum aestivum. The sequence goes on along the minus strand of NC_057799.1, from coordinate 164,117,346 downwards.
AAATGGCTTGGCAGAAACGCCTGTGCAGCCTGCGAACCATAGAAAGGACTGGAATGGACGGAAAGACACACACCCGACCTCCATGCTAGGGGCTAGTTGCCGCTGAGCACTATCAACCCTACCAAAGAGAGAGACTTAACCTAGCATGCATGCTAAAACTTAGGGCGCCAGCGCTTCATTTATTTATGCTGAGGATCTTTGCCCGCCTCTGCACAAAGGGTTACATGCCTTGTCGGCAAGGCTTGTACAAAAGGTGGTTTGCCGAGAGGCCCGGTAACCGTGCCTCATGGGTAAAACTTACGAAGATGTTAGATGTTCTAGGAGTTGCTCACTGGGATACCATCTTCGGTCTCCAGGCGGACTGCACAAGGCCTGGTGACTCGTATTACCCGATAAGGGCCTTCCCACTTTGGCGTCAACTTGTTGGAATTCTTGGCCGACTGAACACGCTGAAGAACAAGGTCGCCTTCCTCAAGACTTCGGGCATGAACCTTGCGGCTATGGTAGCGGCGCAAGGCTTGCTGTAGCATGCAGCCCGCACAGCCGCCCGAAGACGATCTTCCTCAAGGAGCGTCGCGTCATCTTGCTGGAACTGCTCTTGCTCAAGCTCCTCACAAGCGAGCACTCGAGGTGACCCGTATGTGAGTTCCGTGGGGAGAACTGCTTCTGCCCCGTGTACCAGGGCAAAGGGTGTTTGGCCAGTGGCTCGATTTGGTGTCGTCCTAATTGACCAAAGAACCGTTGGCAACTCATCAATCCAGTGCCTTCCGCATTTGTGCAGCTTGTCAAAAGTTCTGGTCTTGAGGCCCCGCAGCACTTCCGCATTCGCCCTCTCAGCTTGGCCGTTACTTCTAGGATGGGCAACAGAAGCGAAACAGACCTTGCTGCCGAGGTCTTGAGTGTACTGCATAAAAGCACGGCTTGTGAACTGCGTGCCGTTGTCGGTGATGACTCTGTTCGGCACACCAAAACAGCAAACTAGCTCCTTGAAGAACTTGACGGCTGACTGTGCTGTCACCTTCCTCACTGCTTCCACTTCGGGCCACTTTGTGAACTTGTTGATTGCGACGTACAAGTACTCAAAGCCCCCGACAGCACGGGGGAAGGGGCCCAGTATGTCAAGCCCCCAGACTGAGAATGGCCAGGAGAGAGGGATTGTTTGAAGGGCTTGAGCTGGTTGATGATGCTTCTTCGAATGGAACTGACATGCTTCACACTTGGTTACTAGCGCAGCTGCATCCTGAAGGGCTGTGGGCCAGAAGAAACCTTGCCGGAATGCCTTGTCGGCATGGGCTCTTGACCCTATGTGGGAGCCACACATACCTCCATGTATCTCTGCCAACAGCTCCAGTCCGTCCTCTTGAGGGATGCACTTCAGCCTGACATCGTTTGGTCTCCTCCTGTACAGGGTATCATCCACAAACTGGTACATGTTGGACCGATGGGCTACTCTTTCTGCTTCTTCCTGCTCCTAAGGGAGTTCCCCTGTTTGGAGGAAACAGACGTGTGCTGTGCCCACGTCGGGGCCTGGGGCTCGACGGCGAGGACTAAAGGCTCATCTTCGGCCATAGGGGCGGCCGCCTCTACGGTCAGGGCCTGGGGCCCTACCGGAGGTGGTTGCCCCTCGGCAAGCTTGGGGTACCCGGCAACCTCCTTGCCGGCGGCTCCTAGGAGCTCGGCGGGAAGGTACTTGCCGGGGCTTGTCTTCCTTCGCTTGTTCTGCCCTGCTGATGGCTCTACGGATGGCTGAATTAAGTGAAGTACAAAGGTACCTGGTTCCACATGCAACTTGAGGGCAGCGCGTTTCGACAGGTCATCGGCAATGTTGTTCTCCGCTCGGGGAACATGTTCTGCCTGCAAGCCGGCGAAACGTTCTTCCAACTTCCTCACTTCATTCACGTAGGCCTCCGTCAACGGGCTCTGGTAATCTTTGTTAACTTGCTTGACGACGAGCTGCGAATCACCTCTGATGACGAGCTTCTTGATTCCGAGGTCTGTCGTGATCCTGAGACCGGCAAGCAACCCCTCGTACTCCGCCGTATTGTTCGTTGATTTTTCTAGGGGAAAGTGCATCTGGATTACGTACTTGAGGTGCTCTCCGGTGGGTGCGACGAGTAGTATGCCGGCACCAGCACCTTGGAGTGAGAAAGCTCCGTCAAAGTACATAATCCACTCACTGCTCGTCTCCTTGCCGGGAAGGGTGGTCTCTTGAATCTCCTCGTCAGGCGTTGCGATCCATTCTGCTATGAACTCTGCCAGGGCTCGGCTCTTGATTGTTGAAGTACTTTCAAACTTGAGGCCAAAGCTTGACAGCTCCAACGCCCACTCCATAATCCTCCCAGTTGCATCTGGGTTGTGCAAGATTCGTTGCAACGGGAGGCGAGTGACGACGGTGATCTCATGTGCTTGGAAATAGTGGCGCAGCTTTCTCGAGGCCATGAGGAGGCCGAAAAGTAGCTTCTGCATACCAGAATATCTTGACCTAGCCCCCTGCAAGAGGTAACTGACAAAATAAACTGGGTGTTGTACCATCTTCTTCTTCTGTCCCACTTTGCTCATCTGCTCAGACTCCGCCTTGCCGGGATCGGGCCCTGCCGGGGGTTCCGTCTTGCCGGGGTCAGACTCTGTCGGGGAGGGCCCCGGCCCGACACCCGATGGCTCTGCTGCTATCGCTGCTTCTTCCCCAAGTTCCCTCTGCACCACCAGCGCGGCACTGACCACTTGATTCGTTGCTGCCAAGTATAGTAGCAACGTCTCTTGTGGTTTGGGCGCGACTAGTATTGGCATGGAGGAGAGATACCTCTTCAAATCTTGCAGTGCAGCCTCTGCCTCCAGAGTCCACTTTACTGGACCCGCCTTTTTCAAAACTTTGAAAAAGGGGAGGGCGTGCTTAGCAGATTTGGAGATGAACCTACTCAGGGCGGCAACGCAGCCGGCGAGCCTACTGACATCTTTGACCCGCTTCGGTGCTTCAATCTGCTCGATCGCCTTGATCTTGTCGGGATTTGCTCCAATTCCGCGCTGAGACACAAAGAACCCGAGAAGTTTGCCGGATGGGACACCGAACACACACTTCTCTGGGTTGAGCTTGAGGTCGATCTTGCGCAGGTTTGCAAATGTTTCCTCTAGATCTTGCACGAGCGTGGCCCTGTCCTTGGTTTTGACCACTATATGATCCATATAGGCTTCCATATTTCTATGCAGCTGGGGCTCAAAACCCATTTGGACCACTCGGGAAAACGTCGAGCCAGCGCTCTTCAACCCAAAAGGCATCCGTACAAAACAGTACGTACCACATGGGGTGATGAACGCGATCTTCTCTTCGTCTTCCTTCATCATGAAGATCTGGTGGTATCCTAAATAGGCGTCAAGGAATGACAGCAGGTCACACCCGGCAGTGGCGTCTACAATCTGGTCGAAGCGTGGCAGGGGAAAGGATCCTTTGGACAAGCTTTATTGATATCTGTGTAGTCAATACATAGTCTCCACTTCCCATTTGCCTTACGCACCACCACCGATTTGTCGGCGTTCTGGGAACGGGGGTCCCCAGACTTGCCTGCCTGCGGCCCACGGCGTGGCTGTGCTAGCAGGCCCGTATGACCCATCTTCATCAACAAGACATTCAAGACCCTCGCGAGGGGCCAAGCCTCGCGAGGCGGACGACACAAGACCTCCTCAGGAGCGGCCTCACCAGGCTGCCTCGCGAGGAGCGGAGATATCAAGGCAGGGCAAACCTCGCGAGGCTCTCGTGACGTGAGCCATGACGATCAGGAACAGGCGGGCGCCAGCGCGTGCAGTGTCCTTGTTTCCTCTTCGGTGCCAAGGAGGCAAGCGCAAGCACGGGGTACCGAGGCATCAAGCAAATGTTTCCATATCAGTGCAACGAGATCAAGACTAGCAGGACGACAGGACGGAGGTCACCGTGGAGCCCAAGACGGCGTCATCACCAGAGCCTTTGGCAGGCGAAGACCGCTTTTTGTCAGGATAAGCTGTACTAGCTGTCCCCTTTCAAATTGGCTGTTGTTGGCTCCCTTCCCGCTCAATATTTGGGGAGAGGACCAGGGCCTATATAAGTGGAACTAGCCACCGCAGTAGAGGCATCTGATCTGATCTGGAGCCAATCCTTAGCCACCCACCGAGCACAAGAACACCTCAACCTCAGGAGGTTGTTCTTCCCCTTGTAACTGTTCATCATCAGCCCAAGAGGCAATCCACCACCACCACACTGGAGTAGGGTATTACACCACAACGGTGGCCCGAACCAGTATAAAATCTTCTGTCTTTGTGTTGTGAGTTTGTCGAGTTCGTCCGCGAGATCTTAGCGAGCTAGGGCGTAGATCGGTAGGGAGGAAATCTTCGCGCGCACCCTAGTGTTCGAACCTTAAGGGTTTTGCCGGAACCCGTGATCCGACATTTGGCGCGCCAGGTAGGGGTGCGCCGGAGCTTCCCTTCCGTCGTTCGCGTCCAGTTACTCCGTCGTCTCCATGGCGGACGCTCGCCAAGCTCGTGCTGAGCGCCGGGCTGCCTTGGCCACCCGCGTCGCTCGGACGGCTCCCGTCGATGGGCCACCTCGTCGTTCTCCATCTCCTGCCTCCAACGCTGCCACCGGCCCGGCGGGGAACGAGCAGCAAGCGTCCTCGCCGCACCCCTTGGTGCAGCAGGACGGCCGCACCGCCACTCCATCGCTAACCGCGGCTGGCTCCTCGTCCCACGCTCGTCGCGCTCCCATGGACGCACGGGCCGCGCTCCTCATGGCGCACAAGCTCCTGCGCTACCACCCGGTTGACGACCTCTACGAGGACTGGCTCGACCGCATCGCCGAGCTCGTCCGCGCCGCAGGGGGCTCCCCTACGCCATCCCTCTCTCTGCCTCACGCTCCGCCAGCTACAGGCGACGTAGCTCACGGAGCACCTCCGCCACCTCTGCCCCAAGATGGCGCCTTGGCACCGAGGCGTGCGGTTCCACGACGCGATTCGCTGCGTCCGGCGCCCACGCGTGAAGAAGGAAGCTTCCAAGAAGTTCCTCGACCGCAAGAGAATGCTCCGCCCCTCCTCGCACCACCGCGCCATGATCGTCAGCCGCGGCAGGGCCCCGTGCCGCTTGCTATGGCGGCACGTGGGCATCAAGACCAAGCTCCACCTCCAAGACGGGCCCCGGCGACCACGGCCGGCTGCCGCGCCTTCACCCCCGAGCTGCGTAGCGTCGCCTGGTCGGGCAAGTTCAAGCCAGATCTGCCTCCTCGCTACGACGGCACCCTCGACCCCGCGGAGTTCCTGCAGCTCTACGAGCTGAGCATCGAGGTGGCCAACGGCGACGAGAAAGTCATGGCGAACTGGTTCCCTATGGCACTCAAAGACGGCGCCCGTTCGTGGCTCCTGAACCTGCCTCCAGGCTCGATCTCCTCCTGGGACGAGATGCGCGACCGCTTCGTCGCCAACTTCCAAGGCACTCGCGACCGCCCGCCGGCCGCGGGTGACCTACGCCGCGTCAAGCAACAACCAGGAGAGACCCTCCAGAAATACATCCAGCGCTTCAACAACGTCCGCCTCAAGATTCCCAAGGTCACGGACGAGGCCATCATCTCCGCATTCTCTGACGGCATCCGCGACATCAAGATGAAGGTGGATCTCGCTATCCACGAGGAGCTGTGCACATCTCAGGAGCTGTTCAACCTGGCGACTAAGTGCGCAAGAGCTGAGGAAGGGCGCCTCTCCCTCCTCGAGCTGCCAGCTGCGGGCCCGGAGGAGAAGAAAGCCAAGGCCAATGACGTGAAACACAAGGAAGCGGCCGTGCTCGCAGCGGAGCCAGACACCAAGCAAGGCAGAGACCAGCCCGAGTCATCCAAGAGCAGCCGACCGTTCTGCGCCTTTCACAACCTGAACACCCACAACACCAGCGACTGTCAATAGCTCAGAGCCATTCGTGAAGGACGCTTCGGTCGACGCCCCGAGCGCAGTGACCGGGGCTAGGCCGAGGAGGAGGACGTGGAGGCGTACGCTGGGACGACCGTGGCCCGCGCCAAGACTGGCGCGACCGGCCTCGTGAGGACCGCTGGCAGGATCATCCTCGCGAGGGCGCCTGGAGGGACCAGCCTCGTGAGGATCGACCTCAGGGGAACGCCGGTCTTCCCCCGCTGCCGCCACCACCAAGAAGGAATGACGACCACCATCAGGACGAGGGGGCTGGGGGCTTCCAGGAGCCACGCGCTATCGCCTGCATCTTGGGCGGAGCCCAGGCCCCAGCCTCGCAGCGTATCTTCAAACAGTTTGCTCATGAAGTGAATGCAGTCCTCCCCAAGCTAGAGGCCACGCGCCCGCTCAAGTGGTCCCAGTGCGCCATCACCTTCAACTCGGCAGATCAGCTCAAGTGCGCAGCGACCGCTGGCGCCGTCCCAATGCTTTGTTCCCCAGTCATCAGCAACGTGCAAGTTACCAAGACCCTCATCGACGGCGGCACAGGGCTGAACGTCCTGTCCGTCGACACGTTCGACAACCTCCAAGTGCCATATGGCCAACTTCAGCCTACCAAGCCCTTCTCAGGAGTGACCGACGGCTCCACCACACCGATAGGGCAGGTCCGCCTCCCTGTCACCTTCGTAGAATGCAAGAACTACCACACCGAACTCATCGACTTCGACGTCGCACTCATCCATCTGCCGTACAATGCCATCCTCGGGTATCCAGCCCTGGCCAAGTTCATGGCGGTGACACACCGCGGCTACAACGTCCTCAAGATGCCGGGAAGCGGCGGAATCATCACGGTCCCATGCGAGGAAAGAGACGCGGTGTGCTCCCTCGAGCGTGCCTTCCAAGCTGCAGCAATCGACGACCCCGACAGCAAGGGCAAGGGCCCTCCGGAGGCCATCCCTAAGAAGAAGAAGTAGTTGCGCCGTGCCGGACCTCAGGAGGGTGGCGTCGTAACTGGAACCTCGTCAGGATCAGCGCCCGCTCCAGGGGCGCCTCCCTCCGTCGCATAGGAAGGTGCGCCCAGCGCCCTCCTCGGGCAGGGCTCAGGGGCTCTCTTCTGGAGGGCCTCAGACCTTGTCAACATCACGAGGGAGGCGCTTGGGCACCACTTGGAGGCGTGCTTCACGGCACGTTTCCCTCAGGAGGACACAGGGCGAGGAGCGCCCACCGCTCAGGAATTCATCACCAAGACCACTCAGGAACTGCAAGACGCAAGGGCCATGCACGGCGACCGCTGCTCACGAGGCGCAGCTCCCCTTCCAGGCAAGGATGCCGGGCTGCGCGTCTGCATCGATGTTCCAGGGCTCAACAGGGCCGCATCTCAGGAGCCTTTCTGGCCTTCGCGCGTGGGCCGTTGCGGGGGTCCACCACACAGCTACGTTCGCATGCCTTTCGGCCTGCCGAGCGTGTCGTCAGCCTATCAGCTCAACCTGCGACGTGTCCTGGCGGCTCAGGAGGCCAGGCACCATGCCGTCCTGGAAGAGATGGAAACGGTCCTCGGGGAACCACCTGAGCCCCCAGAGCCTCCCGAGGCTCAGGACCCTGGTGGCTCGTGAGGAGCGACCCCGTCACCGCGTACCTTCAGCTGCCCCAACTCTCCTTCAACAACAGAACCAGGTGACATTTTCCAAGTTTATTCAGCTGGGAGCGCCCCTCGGGCTGCATCATTCGCAGGTCGCATGGGTCCGTCCCTGTGGCATGTATCCCTTTTTTATGTCTTTAGCTTACCCTGTTGGGGGTGCCCCTCGGGCTGCATCATCCCAAGCCGCTCGGGCCTAACCCAGTGGCATGTATCTTCCCTGCTTTTACTTAAGCATGCTGCTTTCATGTTTAACCTATCCATGGTTACTACCTGCTCGATTGCCATCTGCCATGGGTCCACCCCTCTCTCATGCAATTCGCTTGCGCGTTAAAAGGGGGGCTCCTGAGCATCGCGACTCAGGAGCTCTTACTGGCTCTCCAGCCCTCACCCCCTGGCCTTGACCATGGCATCGCGACCTGGCATACCAGCGGCGGCTGAGCTCGCTCGAGGGCTGGGACCTGAGGACGTAGAGCACCAATACCTAACCATCTCGCGGGAACACACAGCTATCAAGGACCCAAGACCAGGCGCAACCCTCCTTGAGGTAGGGCTTCGTGAGTCCCGCGCTAGCTCACGAGTGCCCAGATACACCTCGCAGCCCTGCCATGCAAGCCACGTGTCAGGGCGGGGCTGTACACACCCCGGGGGCTCTCCTCACAGGGAGCCCCCCCCCCCACGCACAAGTGGAAGCACCATGCTCCACGCTGGCCGTCGACACTACCGAGGAGCGGCTATGCCCGTGCACAAGCGGAAGCACTATGCTCCGCGCTGGTGATAAACAACTGAGGGTAGCTTCACGGTCGTACCAACCTCAGGGAGCCCAGAGCTCAATGTCCGGCCTCACCGCAACGCCTCCCCTCGGGAGAGCCGCGCGAGGGGGCTGGAGACGGGGCTGCGCTCGGGTCACGCCCAAGCGTACGCCGCCCAACCAGGTCTCCCGGACCTGGGGGCTGCGCTCGGTCACGCCCAAGCGCACGCCACCCAACCAGGTCTCCCGGACCTGGTCGTCGCACGCCCCTCCCGAGACCTCGGCGAGGGCAGGTATGGAGATTGTTTGCACGTCAAGGGGGGCTCCTGAGCATCGCGACTCAGGAGCCTAACTGGTCACATAGCCCCTCACTCCTTGGTCCGTCCTGGTCTCCGGTCGGCCCGATGGCAGTCGAGGTATGCGCAGGGCCAGGCTCTGCCGACGCAGAACACAAAGAAGATAGGAAGAAAATCGCAAAATCTCGAAGCAGATATTACAAGACATATTGTTCCCACAATATCAAACGCAAGTTTAATGCCTCCACGAGGCCTGATGCATGACTGCAGGAATAAAACAGGAAAGGAGCCGCAGGTCACCCCTGAACACCATCGATGCCCGTGGGCGGCACTCCCCGTTGGTGGTGTTGCCTTCGCCTTGGTCACCGGCCGGAGCTGCAGCAGTGGCCTCGCCTCCGGCCAAGGTTGCGGAGGCAAAGCCGCGGAACTTCTTCAGCAGGGCCTCCACCTGACCTTGCATGGCTGCGGCGGCAGTTGTGCAGTGCTCATGAGCCACAGGCTCCAGCAGCTCATCAAGACGAGCGCTGGGGTCGCGAAGGTGCAGGTGGCTGAAGACGCGAGTCAACGCAGCTGAAGAAAGGACACGAGCTTCTGCCTCTGCCATGGGACTGATACCCTCCACGACTTCCTCGAGCGCCTTCACCAAGAAGGGGAGCAGCTGGGCGGGGCCGTCCTCATCGGTGGTCAGCGGCCTCTCCAAGCGTTCTCGTAGAGCGTCTTCAGTGCCACACGAGACCTCTCCTCGAGATCGGCAAAGGCCGCGCGGTCTTCAGCCAGGACCCTCGCCTTGGCGTCAAGATCGACCTCCGTCGCCTTCACCTTTCGCTCCAGCTCCTCCAGCTGGCTGCGCTCAGCAGCCTGCGTCTTCTCCAGCTCCTCCAACTTGGAGTCACCGTTCTTGATGGCGTCCTCCCGGGCCCTCATCTCCCAGTCCTTCACCTGGCGGCCGCGGGCTTCTTCCGCGTGTTGGTCGCGCAGACGCTTCAGCTCGTCCTCCAGCTCTTGGCAGCGGCCGCGGGCGGCCTCGGCGTCCTTCAGTGCCGCGTCGTGGTCAGCCGCGGCTTTGACGGCGCTCTGCTTCTCCTTCTCGAAGGATGCCGCGGCCTGGCTCAGCGCCGCTCGGACCGTCGAGTTAGAGTGAAGCCAGCCGGAGGCCAGTTCCAGGTGCTCGGCCACCAGGCGTGGGTCCGCGCCCAGAAGGTCTTCCCGCAGCTGTGCCATCTCTGAAAGAACGCGCTCGAGGGCGGTGGAGGAAGCAGAAGAGCCTGGGAGCAGTGGCGCGACAGAAGGAGGAATCGACGTCGTCACCAGAGCCTGGGAGATCAAGGGCTCCTGAGCCCTTGGGACCTCATCAGCCGGGCCAGGCGCTGGCACTTCCGGAGCCAGCGGGGCCATGGGGGCTGACTCCTCCCGACGTTGCTCCCCTTGGCCTCACGAGGGCGACCGGGCTGGGGAGGTGCGAGTGCTGCCACCTCCTTTCTCTGACGAGGGGGCGCGGCCGCCGTGTCCTCCTTCCGTTTCTTCGCCGAAGGCACTGGCCTGATCAACCAAGGACGAACGTCAGGAAATAGCAAGCCTAAGCAGAAGCAAGACGAAGCTCAAAACACTTACTGATCCACCGCGGCGTATTCCACCCTCCACTTGGGAAGCTTGAAGCCTCGAAGCCTGAGGCATCGGCGCGCGGACTCCGAGAGCAGAAGACGGCGCCCGACGAACTCCGGCAGCACTTCCGCCGAGTGGAAGCGTGGTCGGGGAGGCCGCGCGACCACGACACGCCTCCCCTCATCGATGGGGCTGCCACGACCGGAGCAACCCCTGCCACGCGCAGCGGCACCACCCTGGGAGCAAGGGGCCACGGCGGGAGTCGCGGCGTGCTTACGGGGACGACCACGTCCCCGCTTGGGCGCCCGGGAGCCGGGCCCCTCGCGAGGGGCCTTTCCTTTCTCTGCGGCGGAGAACCTCTTCGACATCGCCATTGGAGCTGGCGATGGAGCAAAGAAGAACAAGCAAGCGAACAAGGAATTTATAGCGGAAGAAGGCCAACCGGCGTCTCCCACGATCACAGGTAATGATGATTTTCCTTGCAAGTCGTAGGGACTTGTCAAGTCGGGCAGTTGCCGAGGCAGCGTGGGGAAGCGGAGACGCCCATGTCCAATCAACCGCCACGCGTCGACCAAGGCCGTAGGCTTTGGGGGCCGGTGGCGCTCCGCACTTGACCCTTGCCTTAGCCTCGAAGCCAAGCCCGAGCGCGCCTTGGGCCCGGGGGCTACTGTCGGTGTTTTGGCAACGGGGGTCCCCAGACTTGCCTGCCTGCGGCCCACGGCGTGGCTGTGCTAGTAGGCTCGTACGGCCCATCTTCATCGACAAGACATTCAAGACCCTCGCGAGGGGCCAAGCCTCGCGAGGCGGACGACACAAGACCTCCTGAGGAGCGGCCTCACCAGGCTGCCTCGCGAGGAGCGGAGATATCAAGGCAGGGCAAACCTCGCGAGGCTCTCGTGACGTGAGCCATGACGATCAGGAACAGGCGGGCGCCAGGCGGGCGCCAGCGCGCGCAGCGTCCTTGTTTCCTCTTCGGTGCCAAGGAGGCAAGCGCATGTGCGGGGTACAGAGGCATCAGGCAAAGGTTTCCATATCAGTGCAATGAGACCAAGACCAGCAGGACGGCAGGACAGAGGTCACCGTGGAGCCTAAGACGGCGTCATCACCAGAGCCTTTGGCAGGCGAAGACCGCTTTTTGTCAGGATAAGCTGTACTAGCTGTCCCCTTTCAAATTGGTCGTTGTTGGCTGCCTTCCCGCTCAATATTTGGGGAGAGGACCAGGGCCTATATAAGTGGAACTAGCCACCGCAGTAGAGGCATATGATCTGATCTGGAGCCAATTCTTAGCCACCCACCGAGCACAAGAACACCTCAACCTCAGGAGGTTGTTCTTCCCCTTGTAACTGTTCATCATCAGCCCAAGAGGCAATCCACCACCACCACACTGGAGTAGGGTATTACACCACAACGGTGGCCCAAACCAGTATAAAATCTTGTGTCTTTGTGTTGTGAGTTTTTCGAGTTCGTCCGCGAGATCTTAGCGAGCAAGGGCGTAGATCGGTAGGGAGGAAATCTTCGTGCACACCCCAGTGTTCGAACCTTAAGGGTTTTGCCGAAACCCATGATCCGACAGGATTGGCCAACCACGTGGGGTGGAGTACTCCTCTAACCAGGCCTGCCGCCTCCAACTTCCTGATCTCTTCTATGATGAACTCTTGTCGCTCCATAGCTTGCTTCCTGACCTTCTACTTGACGGGCCGCGCATGAGGACAGACAACAAGATGGTGCTCAATCACCTCCCTTGGAACGCCGGGGATGTCGGATGCTTGCCATGCAAACACATCGACATTCGCCTGTAGGAAGGCGACGAGCGCGCTTTCCTATTTGCTGTCGAGGGTGGAGCTTATGGTGAAAGCCCCGCCCGTGCCGTCCTCCTTGACGGGGACCTTCTTGGTTTCCGGTGGTGCAGCCTTGGACTTCTTGCTCTTGCCGGTGGAGCTCTCTGGCACGTCCTCAATGGGAGCGCAGCACTCCGAAGAGGCACGCTTGCCGGAGTGGGTGCAAGAGGTCTCGCTGGAAGAGGTCTTGCCGGAAGGAGCCCTGCCGGCCTTCTTCCTCCCTGGGGCTTCAGCGGCAGGAGCAAGTGTCTTTGCGGCGGTTGCTGCAACTGCCTCTCGGTAGAGTTGATCGGCGCAGATGATTGCATCTTTCTTGTCGGAGGGGACAGTGATGACGGTCAGCGGCCCCGACATCTTCAATGTATTGTAGGCGTAGTGAGATGCCACCATGAACTTGGCCAGCGCTGGGCGGCCAAGGATCCCATTGTATGGCAAGGGGATCTCGGCGACATCAAAGAGGATCTTCTCCGTTCTATAGTTCAGCTCGCCCCCAAATGTAACGGGCAGCGTGATTTTACCTTTAGGCTGGCTCCTTCCCGGGTTGACCCCTTCAAACGTGCCCGTCTCTTCGAGGTCTCCATCAGGAATCTGCAGCTGATGTCTACTATGCAACCTTCTTCATGTAGACGTTGTTGGTGAAGGAAATATGCCCTAGAGGCAATAATAAAGTATTATTTATTTCCTTATATCATGATAAATGTTTATTATTCATGCTAGAATTGTATTAACCGGAAACATAATACATGTGTGAATACATAGACAAACAGAGTGTCACTAGTATGCCTCCACTTGACTAGCTCGTTAATCAAAGATGGTTATGTTTCCTAGCCATAGACATGAGTTGTCATTTGATTAATGGGATCACCTCATTAGGAGAATGACGTGATTGACTTGACCCATTCCGTTAGCTTAGCACTCGATCGTTTAGTATGTTGCTATTGCTTTCTTCATGACTTATACATGTTCCTATGACTATGAGATTATGCAACTCCCGTTTACCGGAGGAACACTTTGTGTGCTACCAAACGTCACAACGTAACTGGGTGATTATAAAGGTGCTCTACAGGTGTCTCCAAAGGTACTTGTTGGGTTGGCGTATTTCGAGATTAGGATTTGTCACTCCGATTGTCGGAGAGGTATGGGCCCACTCGGTAATGCACATCACTATAAGCCTTGCAAGTATTGTGACTAATGAGTTAGTTGCGAGATGATGTATTACTGAACGAGTAAAGAGACTAGCCGGTAACGAGATTGAACTAGGTATCGAGATACCGACGATCGAATCTCTGGCAAGTAACATACCGATGACAAAGGGAACAACGTATGTTGTTATGCGGTCTGACCGATAAAGATCTTCGTAGAATATGTGGGAACCAATATGAGCATCCAGGTTCTGCTATTGGTTATTGACCGGAGAGGTGTCTCGGTCATGTCTACATAGTTCTCGAACCCGTAGGGTCCGCACGCTTAAAGTTACGATGACAGTTTTATTATGAGTTTATATGTTTTGATGTACCGAAGGTTGTTCGGAGTCCCGGATGTGATCACGGACATGACGAGGAGTCTCGAAAAGGTCGAGACATAAAGATTGATATATTGGACGACTATATTCGGACACCGGAATTGTTCCGGAGAAGTTTCGGATAAAACCGGAGTGCCGGAGGGGCTACCGGAACCCCCCGGGGAAGTATTGGGCCTTAGTGGGCCTGAGGGGAGAGAGAGGGCAGCAGCCCAGGAGGTGGCGCGCCCCCTCCCATGGGGAGTCCAAATTGGACTAGGGGAGGGGGGGCGGCCCCTCTTTCCCTCTCCCTCTCCCTCTCTTTCCTTCCCCCTTCTCTCTTCCTAGTTGGACTAGGAAAGGGGAGTCCTACTCCTACTAGGAGGAGGACTCCCCCCTCCTTTGCGTGCCCCAAGGGCTGGCCGGCCTCCCCCCTTGCTCCTTTATATACGGGGGCAGGGGGGCACCTCTGAACACACAATTGATATACGATATTTTAGCCGTGTGCGGTGCCCCCCTCCACCATATTACACCTCGATAATATCGTGGCGGAGCTTAGGCGAAGCCCTGCGTCGGTAGAACATCATCATCGTCACCACGTCGTCGTGCTGACGAAACTCTCCCTCAACACTCGGCTGGATCGGAGTTCGAGGGACGTCATCGAGCTGAACGTGTGCTGAACTCGGAGGTGCCGTGCGTTTGGTACTTGATCGGTCGGATCGTGAAGACGTACGACTACATCAACCACGTTGTGTTAACGCTTCCGCTTTCGGTCTATGAGGGTACGTGGACAACACTCTCCCCTCTCATTGCTATGCATCACCATGATCTTGCGTGTGCGTAGGATTTTTTTGAAATTACTACGTTCCCCAACAGTGCCATCCGAGCCTGGTTTTATGCGTTGATGCTACGCACGAGTAGAACACAAGTGAGTTGTGGGCGATATAAGTCATACTGCGTACCAGCATGTCATACTTTGGTTCGGCGGTTTTGTGAGATGAAGCGGCCCGGACCGACATTACGCGTACGCTTACGCGAGACTGGTTTCACCGTTGCGAGCACTCGTTGTTTAAAGGTGACTGGCGGGTGTCTGTCTCTCTCACTTTAGTTGAACCGAGTGTGGCTACGCCCGGTCCTTGCGAAGGTTAAAACAGCACCAACTTGACAAACTATCATTGTGGTTTTGATGCGTAGGTAAGAACGGTTCTTGATAAGCCCGTAGCAGCCACGTAAAACTTGCAACAACAAAGTAGAGGACGTCTAACTTGTTTTTTGCAGGGCATGTTGTGATGTGATATGGTCAAGACATGATGCTATATTTTGTTGTATGAGATGATCATGTTTTGTAACCGAGTTATCGGCAACTGGCAGGATCCATATAGTTGTCGCTTTATTGTATGCAATGCAATCGCCATGTAATTGTTTTACTTTATCACTAAGCGGTAGCGATAGTCGTAAAAGCAATAAGTTGGCGAGACGACAACGATACTACGATGGAGATCAAGGTGTCGCGCCAGTGACGATGGTGATCATGACGGTGCTTCGGAGATGGAGATCACAAGCACAAGATGATGATGGCCATATCATATCACTTATATTGATTGCATGTGATGTTAATCTTTTATGCATCTTATCTTGCTTTGATTGACGGTAGCATTATAAGATGATCTCTCACTAAAATTTCAAGATAAAAGTGTTCTCCCTGAGTATGCACCATTGCGAAAGTTCTTTGTGCTGAGACACCACGTGATGATCGGGTGTGATAGGCTCTACGTTCACATACAACGGGTGCAAAACAGTTGCACACGCGGAATACTCAGGTTAAACTTGACGAGCCTAGCATATGCAGATACGGCCTCGGAACACGGAGACCGAAAGGTCGAGCGTGAATCATATAGTAGATATGATCAACATAGTGATGTTCACCATTGAAACTACTCCATCTCACGTGATGATCGGACATGGTTTAGTTGATTTGGATCACGTAATCACTTAGATGGTTAGAGGGATGTCTATCTAAGTGGGAGTTCTTAAGTAATATGATTAATTGAACTTGAATTTATCATGAACTTAGTACCTGATAGTATCTTGCTTGTCTATGTTAATTGTAGATAAATGGCCCGTGCTGTTGTTCCGTTGAATTTTAATGCGTTCCTTGAGAAAGCAAAGTTGAAAGATGATGGTAGCAATTACACAGACTGGGTCTGTAACATGAGGATTATCCTCATTGCTGCACAGAAGAATTACATCCTGGAAGCACCGCTAGGTGCCAGGCCTCCTGCAAGAGCAACACCAGAAGTTATGAACGTCTGGCAGAGCAAAGCTGATGACTACTCGATAGTTCAGTGTGCCATGCTTTACGTCTTAGAATTGGGTCTTCAACGACGTTTTGAACGTCATGTAACATATGAGATGTTCCAGGAGTTAAAGTTAATATTTCAAGCAAATGCCCGGATTGAGAGATTTGAAGTCTCCAATAAGTTCTACAGCTGCAAGATGGAAGAGAATAGTTCTGTCAGTGAGCATATACTCAAAATGTCTGGGTATAATAATCACTTGATTCAACTGGGAGTTAATCTTCCGGATGATAGCGTCATTGACAGAATTCTTCAATCACTGCCACCAAGCTACAAGAGCTTCGTGATGAACTATAACATGCAAGGGATGGATAAGACAATTCCCGAGCTCTTCGCAATGCTAAAGGCAGCGGAGGTAGAAATCAAAAAGGAGCAACAAGTCTTGATGGTCAGTAAAACCACTAGTTTCAAGAAAAAGGGCAAAGGGAAGAAGAAGGGGAACTTCAAGAAGAACAGCAAGCAAGTTGCTGTTCAGGAGAAGAAATCCAAGTCTGGACCTAAGCCGGAAACTGAGTGCTTCTACTGCAAGCAGACTGGTCACTGGAAGCGGAACTGCCCCAAGTATTTGGCGGATAAGAAGGATGGCAAGGTTAACAAAGGTATATGTGATATACATGTTATTGATGTGTACCTTACTAATGCTCGCAGTAGCACCTGGGTATTTGATACTGGTTCTGTTGCTAATATTTGCAACTCAAAACAGGGGCTATGGATTAAGCGAAGATTGGCTAAGGACGAGGTGACGATGCGCGTGGGAAATGGTTCCAAAGTCGATGTGATCGCCGTCGGCACGCTACCTCTACATCTACCTTCGGGATTAGTATTAGACCGAAATAATTGTTATTTGGTGCCAGCGTTGAGCATGAACATTATATCTGGATCTTGTTTGATGCGAGACGGTTATTCATTTAAATCAGAGAATAATGGTTGTCCTATTTATATGAATAATATCTTTTATGGTCATGCACCCTTGAAGAGTGGTCTATTTTTAATAAATCTCGATAGTAGTGACACACATATTCATAATGTCAAAGCCAAAAGATGCAGAGTTGATAATGAAAGTGCAACTTATTTGTGGCACTGCCGTTTAGGTCATATCGGTGTAAAGCGCATGAAGAAACTCCATACTGATGGACTTTTGGAATCACTTGATTATGAATCACTTGGTACTTGCGAACCGTGCCTCATAGGCAAGATGACTAAAACACCGTTCTCCGGAACTATGGAGAGAGCAACAGATTTATTAGAAATCATACATACAGATGTATGTGGTCCGATGAATATTGAGGCTCGTGGCGGATATCGTTATTTTCTCACCTTCACAGATGATTTGAGCAGATATGGGTATATCTACTTAATGAAACATAAGTATGAAACATTTGAAAAGTTCAAAGAATTTCAGAGTGAAGTTGAAAATCATCGTAACAAGAAAATAAAGTTTCTACGATCAGATCGTGGAGGAGAATATTTGAGTTACGAGTTTGGCCTACATTTGAAACAATGCGGAATAGTTTCGCAACTCACACCACCCGGAACACCACAGCGTAATGGTGTGTCCGAACGTCGTAATCGTACTTTATTAGATATGGTGCGATCTATGATGTCTCTTACTGATTTACCGCTATCATTTTGGGGTTATGCTTTAGAGACGGCTGCATTCACTCTAAATAGGACACCATCGAAATCCGTTGAGACGACGCCTTGTGAACTATGGTTTGGCAAGAAACCAAAGTTGTCGTATCTTAAAGTTTGGGGTTGCGATGCTTATGTAAAGAAACTTCAACCTGATAAGCTCGAACCTAAATCAGAGAAATGTGTCTTCATAGGATACCCAAAGGAGACTATTGGGTACACCTTCTATCACAGATCCGAAGGCAAGATATTCGTTGCTAAGAATGGATCCTTTCTAGAGAAGGAGTTTCTCTCGAAAGAAGTGAGTGGGAGGAAAGTAGAACTTGATGAGGTAACTGTACCTGCTCCCTTATTGGAAAGTAGATCATCACAGAAATCAGTTTCTGCGACACCTACACCAATTAGTGAGGAAGTTAATGATAATGATCATGAAACTTCAGATCAAGTTATTACTGAACCTCGTAGGTCAACTAGATCAAGATCCACACCAGAGTGGTACGGTAATCCTGTTCTGGAGGTTATGTTACTAGACCATGACGAACCTACGAACTATGAAGAAGCGATGGTGAGCCCAGATTCCGCAAAATGGCTTGAAGCCATGAAATCCGAGATGGGATCCATGTATGAGAACAAAGTATGGACTTTGGTTGACTTGCCCGATGGTCGGCAAGCCATTGAAAATAAATGGATCTTCAAGAAGAAGACTGACGCTGATGGTAATGTTACTGTCTATAAAGCTCGACTTGTTGCGAAAGGTTTTCGACAAGTTCAAGGGATTGACTACGATGAGACCTTCTCACCCGTAGCGATGCTTAAGTCTGTCCGAATCATGTTAGCAATTGCCGCATTTTATGATTATGAAATTTGGCAAATGGACGTAAAAACTGCATTCCTGAATGAATTTCTGGAAGAAGAGTTGTATATGATGCAACCGGAAGGTTTTATCGATCCAAAGGGAGCTAACAAAGTGTGCAAGCTCCAGCGATCCATTTATGGACTGGTGCAAGCCTCTCGGAGTTGGAATAAACGCTTTGATAGTGTGATCAAAGCATTTGGTTTTATTCAGACTTTTGGAGAAGCCTGTATTTACAAGAAAGTGAGTGGGAGCTCAGTAGCATTTCTGATATTATATGTGGATGACATATTGCTAATTGGAAATGATATAGAATTTCTGGATAGCATAAAGGGATACTTGAATAAGAGTTTTTCAATGAAAGACCTCGGTGAAGCTGCATATATATTAGGCATTAAGATATATAGAGATAGATCAAGACGCTTAATTGGACTTTCACAAAGCACATACCTTGACAAAGTTTTGAAGAAGTTCAAAATGGATCAAGCAAAGAAAGGGTTCTTGCCTGTACTACAAGGTGTGAGATTGAGTAAGACTCAATGCCCGACCACTGCTGAAGATAGAGAGAAGATGAAAGATGTTCCCTATGCTTCAGCCATAGGCTCTATCATGTATGCAATGCTGTGTACCAGACCTGATGTGTGCCTTGCTATAAGTTTAGGAGGGAGGTACCAAAGTAATCCAGGAGTGCATCACTGGACAGCGGTCAAGAACATCCTGAAATACCTGAAAAGGACTAAGGATATGTTTCTCGTTTATGGAGGTGACAAAGAGCTCATCGTAAGTGGTTACGTTGATGCAAGCTTTGATACTGATCCGGACGATTCTAAATCGCAAACCGGATACGTATTTACATTGAACGGTGGAGCTGTCAGTTGGTGCAGTTCTAAGCAAAGTGTCGTGGCGGGATCTACGTGTGAAGCGGAGTACATATCTGCTTCGGAAGCAGCAAATGAAGGAGTCTGGATGAAGGAGTTCATATCCGATCTAGGTGTCATACCTAGTGCATCGGGACCAATGAAAATCTTTTGTGATAATACTGGTGCAATTGTCTTAGCAAAGGAATCCAGATTTCACAAGAGAACCAAGCACATCAAAAGACGCTTCAATTCCATCCGGGATTTAGTCCAGGTGGGAGACATAGAAATTTACAAGATACATACGGATCTGAATGTTGCAGACCCGTTGACTAAGCCTCTTCCACGAGCAAAACATGATCAGCACCAAGACTCCATGGGTGTAAGAATCATTACTGTGTAATCTAGATTATTGACTCTAGTGCAAGTGGGAGACTGAAGGAAATATGCCCTAGAGGCAATAATAAAGTATTATTTATTTCCTTATATCATGATAAATGTTTATTATTCATGCTAGAATTGTATTAACCGGAAACATAATACATGTGTGAATACATAGACAAACAGAGTGTCACTAGTATGCCTCTACTTGACTAGCTCGTTAATCAAAGATGGTTATGTTTCCTAGCCATAGACATGAGTTGTCATTTGATTAACGGGATCACCTCATTAGGAGAATGACGTGATTGACTTGACCCATTCCGTTAGCTTAGCACTCGATCGTTTAGTATGTTGCTATTGCTTTCTTCGTGACTTATACATGTTCCTATGACTATGAGATTATGCAACTCCCGTTTACCGGAGGAACACTTTGTGTGCTACCAAACGTCACAACGTAACTGGGTGATTATAAAGGTGCTCTACAGGTGTCTCCAAAGGTACTTGTTGGGTTGGCGTATTTCGAGATTAGGATTTGTCACTCCGATTGTCGGAGAGGTATCTCTGGGCCCACTCGGTAATGCACATCACTATAAGCCTTGCAAGCATTGTGACTAATGAGTTAGTTGCGGGATGATGTATTACGGAACGAGTAAAGAGACTTGCCAGTAACGAGATTGAACTAGGTATCGAGATACCGACGATCGAATCTCGGGCAAGTAACATACCGATGACAAAGGGAACAACGTATGTTGTTATGCGGTCTGACCGATAAAGATCTTCATAGAATATGTGGGAACCAATATGAGCATCCAGGTTCTGCTATTGGTTATTGACCGGAGAGGTGTCTCGGTCATGTCTACATAGTTCTCGAACCCGTAGGGTTCGCACGCTTAAAGTTACGATGACAGTTTTATTATGAGTTTATATGTTTTGATGTATCGAAGGTTGTTCGGAGTCCCGGATGTGATCACGGACATGACGAGGAGTCTCCAAATGGTCGAGACACAAAGATTGATATATTGGACGACTATATTCGGACACCGGAAGTGTTCCGGAGATGTTTCGGATAAAACCGGAGTGCCGGAGGGGTTACCGGAACCCCCTGGGGAAGTATTGGGCCTTAGTGGGCCTGAGGGGAGAGAGAGGGCAGCAGCCTAGGAGGTGGCGCGCCCCCTCCCATGGGGAGTCCGAATTGGACTAGGGGAGGGGGGGTGCGGCCCCTCTTTCCCTCTCCCTCTCCCTCTCTTTCCTTCCCCCTTCTCTCTTCCTAGTTGGACTAGGAAAGGGGAGTCCTACTCCTACTAGGAGGAGGACTCCCCCCCCCCTTGGCGCGCCCCAAGGGCTGGCCGGCCTCCCCCCTTGCTCCTTTATATACGGGGTCAGGGGGGCACCTCTGAACACACAATTGATATACGATATTTTAGCCGTGTGCGGTACCCCCCTCCACCATATTATACCTCGATAATATCGTAGCGGAGCTTAGGCGAAGCCCTGCGTCGGTAGAACATCATCATCGTCACCACGTCGTCGTGCTGACGAAACTCTCCCTCAACACTCGGCTGGATTGGAGTTCGAGGGACGTCATCGAGCTGAACGTGTGCTGAACTCGGAGGTGTCGTGCATTCGGTACTTGATCGGTCGGATCGTGAAGACGTACAACTACATCAACCGCATTGTGTTAACGCTTCTGCTTTCGGTCTACGAGGGTACGTGGACAACACTCTCCCCTCTCATTGCTATGCATCACCATGATCTTGCGTGTGCGTAGGAATTTTTTTGAAATTACTACATTCCCCAACAGTTGGGCCTCCAAGTGCAGAGGTTTGTAGGACAGTAGCTAATTTCCCTCAAGTGGATGACCTAAGGTTTATCAATCCGTGGGAGGCGTAGGTTGAAGATGGTCTCTCTCAAACAACCCTGCAACCAAATAACAAAGAGTCTCTTGTGTCCCCAACACACCCAATAAAATGGTAAATTGTATAGGTGCACTAGTTCGGCAAAGAGATGGTGATACAAGTGCAATATGGATGGTAGATATAGGTTTTTGTAATCTGAAAATATAAAAACAGCAAGGTAACTAATGATAAAAGTGAGCACAAACGGTATTACAATGCTAGGAAACAAGGCCTAGGGTTCATACTTTCACTAGTGCAAGTTCTATAAACAATAATAACATAATTGGATCATATAACTATCCCTCAACATGCAACAAAGAGTCACTCCAAAGTCACTACTAGTGGAGAACAAACGAAGAGATTATTGTAGGGAACGAAACCACCTCAAGTTATTCTTTCGGATCAATCTATTCAAGAGTTCGTACTAGAATAACACCTTAAGACACATATCAACCAAAACCCTAATGTCACCTAGATACTCCAATGTCACCTCAAGTATCCATGGGTATGATTATACGATATGCATCGCACAATCTCAGATTCATCTATTCAAACCAACAGAAAGTACTTCAAAGAGTGCCCCAAAGTTTCTACCGGAGAGTCAAGACGAAAACGTGTGCCAACCCCTATGCATAAGTTTACAATGTTACGGAACCCGCAAGTTGATCACCAAAACATACATCAAGTAGATCACGTGAATGTCCCAATGTCACCACAGATAAGCACATGCAAGACATACATCAAGAGTTCTCAAATCCTTAAAGACTCAATTCGATAAGATAAGTTCAAAGGGAAAACTCAATCCATTACAAGAGAGTAGAGGGGGAGAAACATCATAAGATCCATAGAATAGCAAAGCTCGCGATACATCAAGATCGTGCCAAATCAAGAACACGAGAGAGAGAGAGAGATCAAAACACATAGCTACTGGTACATACCCTTAGCCCCGAGGGTGAACTATTCCCTCCTCATCATGGAGAGCATCGGTATGATGCAGATGGCCACCGGAGAGGGCCCCCCCCCTCCGGCAGGGTGCCGGAACGGGTCTAGATTGGTTTGCGGTGGCTACAGAGGCTTGCGGCGGCAGAACTCCCGATCTAGGTTTCTTTCTGGAAGTTTGGGTATATATAAGAGGTTTTGGCGTCGAGAGCAAGTCAGGGGGGGTCTCCGGGCTGTCCACGAGGTAGGGAGGCGCGCCTAGGGGGGTGGGCGCGCCCCCACCCTCGTGGGCAGCCCGGGACTCTTCTAGCCCAACTCTTTTACTCCATGGCCTTCTTCTGGTCCAAAAATAAGCTCCGTCAAGTTTCAGGTCAATTGGACTCCGTTCGGTTTTCCTTTTCTGCGATACTCAAAAACAAGGAAAAAACAGAAAGTGGCACTGGGTTCTAGGTTAATAGGTTAGTCCCAAAAATCATATAAAATAGAATATAAATGCATATAAAACATCCTAGAAGGATAATATAATAGCATGAATACTTCATAAATTATAGATATGTTGGAGACGTATCAGCATCCCCAAGCTTAATTCCTGCTCGTCCTCGAGTAGGTAAATGATAAAAGAAATAATTTATGAAGTGTGAATGCTAGCAGGTGCACAAGTTTGATCAATGATAATTTCAATCACCTTTTCTAGCATCATTATATGTCATAAAAGTAGCTCATATCATAAAGCTTCTCATGATCAAGTAACAAGCTATTCACATGTTTAAGAATAGATCATAAACTTTCTTGAAAACTAACAAACAGTTCTCAGTCATCAAACAATTGCAATTCATCTTATTTTCAGGAAGGGTCTATGTAAGAGCTTTGATTTAGCAAATCCCACATACTCAACTATCATATAGTATTCCATGATTGCTACCACTCAAAGCATATTTTTAGAACAAATAGCATCCATTGAACACAGAGAAAGATAGGGGCTTAATGTTTCGCCTCCCAACTTACTTATCATATAGATAATTGTCAACAATAATAATTCATGATCAAATATATTTGAATGGCCATATATGCTTAGATCTTTCTCCACCACATGATGCTTGCCAACTAAAAAGTAGGTTGGAATGAGAAGGAATACTACTGACTCTTGCATAGAAGTAAAAGATAGGCCCTTCGCAGAGGGAAGCATGGATTTGCAGAGGTGCCAGAGCTCGAAGCTAAAACAGAGATGAAAATAATTTTGAGAGGTATGCTTTCATTGTCAACATAACGACCAAGAGTTACCAATATCTTCCATACTAGATACATTATAGGAAGTTCCCAAATAGAAAGGTAAAGATTTTACTCCCCCTCCACCAACAATCACACTCCACGGCTTGTCCGAAACAACGGGTGCCGTCCAACTATCAACAATCCTGGGGGAGTTTTGTTTAAATTATTTGCGATTTTGTTTTTGATCTTTCGATCATAGGACTGGGCATCCCAGTTACCAGCCATTTTCTCGTGAATGATGAGCGGAGTCCACTCATCGTGAGAATAACCCACCTAGCATGGAAGATACTGACAGCCCCTAGTAGCTACATGAACGATTCGGGCATACAAAACAGATCATTATTTGAAGGTTTAGAGTTTGACACATGCAAATTTACTTGGAATGGCAGGTAAAATACCGCATATAGGTAGATATGGTGGACACTCATGGAATAAACTTGGTTCAAGGAATTTGGATGCACAAGCAGTATTCCCACTTAGTACAGATATTTTGGCTAGCAAAGGGTTCTAAATATCAAGCACCACATGTTAGAGGATCCATAACAATATAACTTCTATACAAATATACCCAAGCATAACTCATTATGTTGTCTTCCTTGTCCAACTTCAACTAATTTGCTCAGGTTTGAAAATAATTAATGGGGCTCACAATCATAGAATATGTCCAAGATAGTATATTTATATGTGAAATCTCTCTTCCTTCAATATTCTTTCATGAATTGTTCAAGTGACCAATACAATATTTGCTAACCTTCAAAAAATTTACCACCTCTACTTATTATATGTGAAGTCATTACTCCCCATGGGATAAGCATATGAAACATATATAATTTCAGATTTATGATATTCAAATCATTCAACCATTTACTCATAGGATATAAGTGAAGCACACGAGTAAATGACAAACTACTCCAAAAAGATATAAATGAAGATCAATGAGTAGTTAAACAATTATGTAGCTATGTGAAGACTCTCTCTCATTTAAGAATTTCAGATCTTGGTATTTTATTCATACAGCAATCAAAACAAAAGAATATAACATGACGCTCCAAGCAAAACACATATCATGTGGTGAATAAAAATATAGCTCCAAGTAAAGTTACCGATGAACGAAGACGAAAGAGGGGATGCCTTCCGGGGCATCCCCAAGCTTAGGCTCTTGGTTGTCCTTGAATATTACCTTGTGGTGCCTTGGGAATCCCCAAGCTTAGGCTCTTGCCACTCCTTATTCCATAATCCATCGAATCTTTACCCAAAACTTGAAAACTTCACAACACAAAACTCAACAGAAAACCTCATGAGCTCCGTTAGCGAAATAAAACAAACCACCACTTTAAGGTACTGTAATGAACTCATTCTTTATTTATATTGGTGTTAAACCAACTTTATTCCAACTTCTCTATGGTTCATAACCTCCGATACTAGCCATAGATTCATCAAAATAAGCAAACAACACACGAAAAACAGAATCTGTCAAAAACAGAACAGTCTGTAGTAATCTGTATCAAACGCAAACTTTCTGTAACTCGAAAATTCTACCAAAATAGGAAGACCTAAATAATTTGTTTATTGATCTACTGCAATTGGAATCAATATTTTATCACGTTCTTGTGATTTTTAACATTTTTTTTTCATCAGCAGAAAGTTTCTGATTTTTTCAGCAAGATCAAATAACTATCATCCAAGAAGATCCTATAGGTTTTACTTGGCACAAACACTAACTAAAACATAAAACCACATCTAACCAGAGGCTAGATAAAATATTTATTACTAAACAAAACCAAAAGTAAGAAAGAAAAATAAAATTGGGTTGCCTCCCAACAAGCGCTAACGTTTAACGCCCCTTGCTAGGCATGATGATTTCAATGATGCTCACATAAAAGATAAACATAAAGAGAGCATCATGAAGAATATGACTAGCACATTTAAGTCTAACCCACTTCCTATGCATAGGGATTTTGTGAGCAAACAACTTACGGGAACAATAATCAACTAGCATAGGAAGGCAAAACAAGCATAACTTCAAAACTTTAAGCACAAACAGAGGAAACTTGATATTATTGCAATTCCTACAAGCATATGTTCCTCCCTCATAATAATTTGCAGTAGCATCATGAATGAATTCAACAATATAAAAATCAGATAAAGCATTCTTTTCATGATCTACAAGCATAGAAAATTTACTACTCTCCACATAAGCAGGATTCTTCTCATTCGGAATAGTGGGAGTATCATAAGAAACTCGAATACTATAATTTGTTTCCACATTAAAAGTGTAATGTTCAGAAAAAGGGTAATCATAATCATGACAAGTTTTATAAATATAATCATCACTACTTTTTATAGCATAAGTGTCATCACAATAATCATCATAAGTAGCTACTTTGTTCTCATCATAATCAATTGAAACATCTTCCAAGATAGTGGAATCATTACTAAATAAAGTCATGACCTCTCCAAATCCACTTTCATAATTATCACAATAAGATTCAACATCCTCCAAAATAGTGGGATCATTACTTCCTAAAGTTGACACTCTTCCAAACCCACTTTCATCAATATAATCATCATAAATAGGAGGCATACTATCGTCATAATAAATTTTCTCAACAAAACTTGGGAGGCTAAAAATATCATTAAACATAGCCTCCCCAAGCTTGGGACAAACATTAATTGCAGCAAATAAATTCTCAAACATGTCATTCTCATCAAACATAACATCCCCAAGCTTGGGCCTTTTCATATCATAAGCATAATCACTCTCATCATTAATAGTTTGGATAGCACCAATAGTATAGCAATTATCATCATCACAATGAGTAGTAGGAGCAACATCATTTGGGAGGGATACCTTTCTACCTTTGCTTCTCCGTCTTTTCTGTTTCTTCTTCATATCATGTGTGGGTTTAACCCTCTCTTTTGAGCTCCTTATTAATGAGATTGGGAAGGCTCCTCCTCGTTACCTGATTCATCATAAGAAATAATAGGAGGATATTGGGAAGTCTCTTCCCTTTCATTAGTATTCTCTTCATCTTCTATTTGTTTTCTTGTCTTTATGTAATTGGCAATATAAGGATTTTCAATGCAATTCACCGCACAATACATAAAAATTTCTTCAAGATCAGAATCAAGAAATCTATCAAGATTAAATTTTGGAATACTCTCAGTTATACGTTTCATTTCTTCATACCCCAAAAGAAGACTAAGCTCTTTATCATGCTCAAGGGTAATCAAGTTATCACAATTTTTGGACACGATTTTATCATGAAACAAATAGCATTGGAGCTTTAAATGACCATGTTCATTGCAAAGTTCACAAGGATGGCGATAAATATTGAATCTTTCAGCACAATAATCTAGCCTTTCTTGCAACCATTTAGTTTACAAATACTTATGCCTCTTGCAAATTCCCTATTTGGTATGTACTTGTAAGCTCTATCTATTCCACAAAAGTTGACATGCTTATAAGAGACATTTTCATCATGACTAGTGCAATCATCATTAGTATCATGGATATTCAAAGAGTTCATACTAACAACATTGCAATCATGCTCATCATTCAAAGATTTAGTGCCAAACATTCTAATGCATTCTTCGTCTAGCAGTTGAGCACAATTATCGGAATCCTTATTTTCATGAAAGATATTAAAAAGATGAAGCATATGAGGCACCCTTAATTCCATTTTTTTGTAGTTTTATTTTATAAACTAAACTAGTGATAAAACAAGAAACAAAAAGATTCGATTGCAAGATCTAAAGATATACCTTCAAGCACTCACCTCCCCGGCAACGACGCCGGAAAAGAGCTTGATGTCTACCACGCAACCTTCTTTTTGTAGACGTTGTTGGGCCTCCAAGTGCAGAGGTTTGTAGGACAGTAGCAAATTTCCCTCAAGTGGATGACCTAAGGTTTATCAATTCGTGGGAGGCATAGGTTGAAGTTGGTCTCTCTCAAACAACCCTGCAACCAAATAACAAAGAATCTCTTGTGTCCCCAACACACCCAATACAAAGGTAAATTGTATAGGTGCACTAGTTTGGCGAAGAGATGGTGATACAAGTGCAATATGGATGGTAGATATAGGTTTTTGTAATCTGAAAATATAAAAACAGCAAGGTAACTAATGATAAAAGTGAGCACAAACGATATTGCAATGCTAGGAAACAAGGCCTAGGGTTCATACTTTCACTAGTGCAAGTTCTATCAACAATAATAACATAATTGGATCATATAACTATCCCTCAACATGCAACAAAGAGTCACTCCAAAGTCACTAATAGTGGAGAACAAACGAAGAGATTATTGTAGGGTACGAAACCACCTCAAAGTTATTCTTTCAGATCGATCTATTCAATAGTTCATACTAGAATAACACCTTAAGACACATATCAACCAAAACCCTAATGTCACCTAGATACTCCAATGTCACCTCAAGTATCCGTGGGTATGATTATACGATATGCATCACACAATCTCATATTCATCTATTCAAACCAACACAAAGTACTTCAAAGAGTGCCCCAAAGTTTCTACCAGAGAGTCAAGACGAAAACGTGTGCCAACCCCTATGCATAAGTTCACAATGTTACGGAACCCGCAAGTTGATCACCAAAACATACATCAAGTAGATCACATGAATGTCCCAATGTCACCACAGATAAGCACATGCAAGACATACATCAAGTGTTCTCAAATCCTTAAAGACTCAATCCGATAAGATAACTTCAAAGGGAAAACTCAATCCATTACAAGAGAGTAGAGGGGGAGAAACATCATAAGATCCAACTATAATAGCAAAGCTCGCGATACATCAAGATCGTGCCGAATCAAGAACACGAGAGAGAGAGAGAGAGAGAGAGAGAGAGAGATCAAACACATAGCTACTGGTACATACCCTCAGCCCCGAGGGTGAACTACTCCCGCCTCGTCATGGAGAGCGTGAGGATGATGAAGATGGCCACCGGAGAGGGATTCCCCCCTCTGGCAGGGTGCCAGAACGGGTCTAGATTGGGTTTCGATGGCTACAGAGGCTTGCGGCGGCGGAACTCCCAATCTAGGTTTCTTTCTGGAAGTTTGGGTATATATAAGAGGTTTTGGAGTCGAGAACAAGTCACGGGGCGTGTCTCCGGGCTGTCCACGAGGTAGGGAGGCGCGCCCAGGGGGTGGGCGCGCCCCCACCCTCGTGGGCAGCCCGGGACTCTTCTGGCCCAACTCTTTTAGTCCATGGCCTTCTTCTGGTCCAAAAATAAGCTCCGTCAAGTTTCAGGTCAATTGGACTCCGTTTGGTTTTCCTTTTCTACGATACTCAAAAACAAGAAAAAAATAGAAACTAGCACTAGGCTCTAGGTTAATAGGTTAGTCCCAATAATCATATAAAATAGCATATAAATGCATATAAAAGATCCTAGAAGGATAATATAATAGCATGAATACTTCATAAATTATAGATACGTTGGAGACGTATCAGCAGCTTCTTGATCACAGCAGGCGAGATCAAATTCAGACCGGCCCCACCGTCAACTAGCACTTTTGTCACTTTGAGGTTGCGTATTGTTAGCGAGACCAACAATGGCAAACACCCGACCGCAGTTGTGCGGTCAGGGTGATCCTCGTTGTCAAAAATGATGGGCGTGCGGGACCACTTCAGCGGCTTTTGGGCATCGAATGACGGCTCTGCCGCAGTGACCTCACGTGCCCACTGCTTCAGTTGGCGGTGAGAGGTGTGTAGCGAGGCGCCACCGTTGACGCACATGGCCTCTGTAGCTTTCTGAAATTCATGCTCGCCGGACTCATCATCCTCGTCATGATCATCATCTTCCTCCTTCTTGTCGCGTTCCCGAGCGGGCCTTTCTTGTTGATTATCCTTGCCGCGGCGACCTCCTTGGCCGCCATGCTTCTTGCCGGACCCCTCGGCACCATCCTGGCCCTTCTCCTTGTCCCGCCTCTCATATTCAGCTTTCTGCTTCTCTGCAAGCAGTTCAACCTGTCGGCAGTTCTGGAGGTCATGGCCCTTGGTGCGGTGGATCTTGCAGTACTGCTTGTCAGAGCTTCCTGGCTTGTCGGCGGCTGCCAAGGCCTGGCAGGCGGTGCACCCGGCAATCTCCTTGCCGGGGTCGTCAGCCTTGGCCTTCTGGGCGGCGCCAGGGTTGCCGGATCCCTCAACAGGAAGTACAGTCTTCCCCTTACGCTTCCTGTTGCGGCGCCGACCCTTCTTCGTCGGGGCGGCGGCGTCTTTGTCCGTGGAATCGGTTTCCGTGTCGACGTCCTCACCGGGGTACTTCCTTCCTTCCTCAGCCCGAGCACACCTATCAGCCAGAACATAAAGTTCGGCCACATCCTTGACCGTGTTCATCGCCAGCTCTTCACGCATCTTGCGGTTGCATACGTTCTGGTGGAACGCACTGATGACAGCGGCGGGATGAACATCTGGGATGGTGTACTACACACGGATGAATCTCTGTATGTATTTACACAGGGACTCGCCATCCTTCTGGGGGATGACATGCAAGTCACTTGCCTGGCCAGGAGCTTGGTGGCCTCCGGTGAAGGCGCCAAAAAACTCGTGGCACAGGTCCGACCAGGAGGAGATGGAATCTACCGGCAGGTGCATCAACCATGACATGATGTTGGGCTTAAGTGCCAGCGGAAAGTAGTTGGCAAGCGCCTTATCGTCGCGAGCCTCCGCGGCTTGCATCGCGATGGTGTAGATGCCGCAGAACTCCGACGGGTGAGTCTTGCTGTTGTACTTTTCCCCAACGTCAGGCTTGAATATGCGGTGGGAGGGCCACTGGAACTGCCGCAGCTCTCGGGTAAAGGCCAGATAGCCCACCTCGTAAGGCAAGCCACCAGGGCCCCCCGGCGTTGGTGGTCCATAGCAGGCCCCACACGCCGATCTGACTGATGGTGCGCCTGCCGCCGTCGCTCAATGGTAGTTCGAGCGTCTTCCTGAGCTCGCTCTCGAAGAACTCGACGTTGATCGTAGTGGGTTCGTGAGTCGGACGACGCCGTGGAAATGTTGTCACAGGCATCGGCTCGACGGGCCGGTGGCTGCTGTCGCGGCCGTGGGGGAGGGGAGTGCACCGTAGTCACAGTGTCTCTGGTCCCCCCACCGCCGACATGCACCGGCTCGAGAGAACGCCGGTGTGAGGGTCCCGTTGGGAGTGGCTCATCCTTGTTGGCAAAACTGACAAGGCTTCAAATGGTGGCCCTCCACTCGTCGAGCTTCTCCACAGTAGGGGGGAAGTCGAGGAGCAGTTGTACGCGCGCCAGCGCTTCTACGGGCGTGGGCGGTGGCGAGAGTTGCGTAGACCGTGACGCGCTCCGGCTTCTAACCAAGTTAGAAGGGGCTCTGTCATGGTCTCGCGGTCGCACCCCTCTTCCGCCGGCATCCGAGCGCACTCTTCGGCCTGGTGCGTCCTGCGAGTGGCGCACAGGGCTCTTTCCGCGGCGATGCCCAGGGGCTCCGGCACCGTAGAGAATTCTGCGCCGCCCGTAGGTAGCACGGCCCCACTGCCGGACCTATCGGCGTGTGGCCCGTCGTCTTGGGCTCGTACGACGTCGCTCGCTCGGCTCTGGGTGCCAGAGTGTTGTGGATTCTCACGGGCGGCGCCTCCGGTGCCATCTGTAGCCACCCCATCGCCCGCCCGTGCTAGTGTGGATGGGCCTGCTCCAGGCGATCCAATCTCTGTCATCCCCTTCTTCTTGGGGGCCATCGTGATGATGAAGTTGAGGCGTCGGCTTCAAAACCGGATTCTCACAGCTTGCGCCCCCTACCTGGCGCGCCAAAGATGTCGGGGGAAACGATACCTACAGGATCACGTAGAATCCCTTTTGCTACGGTTGGCGGGCGCGGGGCTGTGGAAAGAGCGGGATTAGAAGATCAACGCAAGGGTGATTATCTAGGTTCGGGCCGCAAGTGATGCGTAATACCCTACAACTGTTGGTTTATGTTTATCTGGTGTTCTTGGACTAGCTACAAAGCGTGCAGGGTCCAAAAAGTCTGAATCCTCTCTCAGTACGCCGCGGGCCTCCTTTTATAGTTGAAGGGGCTGCCACAGTGGCACACAGGAGGTGGAAAGCTATACAGTGGTCGAGTCTATCTCCTGGCACCGTAGGACAAACGCATTTAATCCATTGCCGATGTGCCCTTCTTGTTTTAATCCATTTAAGCGCCTCCAAGTCAACGAGGCGTGTAGTGCCACGCTGGCTGGCTGCTGGTTGGTGCGGTGGCAGAGTCTTCACGAAGATCTGCATGCCACCACGCAGGTGCTTGCCGAGTTGGCATGGAGGCCGCACGCCGCCACGTAGGTGCTCGCCTAGTTGGTGGGCTGGCAGCTGTGTGGGAATGGCGGTGGAGTCTTGGCGGGTGGGGGCCTGGTTGTGGCCCCGCGGATGTCTTCGGCAAGAGTCTTGCCGGGGCCCCGGCAAGGGTCTTGCCGCGACGTCGCGGGGGTCCCCGGCAAGGGTCTTGCCGGGGGGTCTCGTGGGTATCCTCGGCAAGGATCTTGCTGAGGATCTTCGTCTTCTAATTCTCATCTAGTCTTGTATGTTCTTGGTCTTCACAAAGATCTGCATGCCACCATGGAGGCGCCCCCCGAGCCTTGGTTCCAATGTGGGTGATGGCGTCGGAACTCTTAGGCTCAAGGTTGGCGGCTCTGCTGGCGTTGGGCAAGTTGCCCCGGCAAGGTTCTTTGTCGGGGCTGTGGAGGCCGCCCCGGCAAGGGCCTTGCCGGGGGAGTTCACCTCGCCCTTCTGCTCTTCGTTGTCGGTGTGGAACGACACCTATGGGATCACAAGAATCCCTACTACGGTTGTCGGGGCGCGGGGTTGCGAGAAGAGCAGGGCTAGTAGACAGCATAAGGATCGTTTACCCAGGTTCGGGCCGCGAGGATGCGTAAAACCCTAGTCCTGCTTTGGTGGGTGTATTTCAGAGAGTTCTTGAGCTCTCGAACTAGCTGTGGTCAGTGCGTGGTTCGAAAGAGCCGAATACTTCTCCAGTATGCCATGGGCCTCCTTTTATAGTCGGAAGGGGCTGCCACAGTGGCACACAGGAGGTGGAAAGGCGTACAGTGCCCTGAGCTTATCGCTCGTATTATAGGACAAGACGCATTTAATGCGTAGCTTAGGTGTCCCCTTGCTTTATTGGGGACGGGGGTGAGGCCCGTCCCGTCCATCGCCTCTCCTCCTCGCTTTGACACGCGCCCTGGTCAGTGAGGCACGTGGTGCCATGTAGGCAGGCAGGCAGCTGAGGTGGCGCAGTGGCGGAGCCTTCACGAAGATCTGCATGCCGCCACGCAGGCGCTCGATGAGTTGGCCTGGGAGCTGCATGTTGCCACGCAGGTGCCCGCCCAGCTGGTTGGGCTGGCAGCTGCATGTGAATGGCGGTGGAAGCTTGGTTGGCGTGGGCCTGGCGGTGGCCCTGCTGGCGTCCTTGGTGAGGGCCTTGCCGGGTGGCCCGGCAAGGGTCTTGCCGTAGCGCGCTGTCGTCCCCGGCAAGGGCCTTGCCGGGGGTCTGGAGGCCTTCCTCGGCAAGGATCTTGCCGAGGATCGTCGTCTTCTAATCCTCATCTGATCTTGAATATGTCTTCACAAAGATCTGCATGCCACCACGGAGGTGCCTCCCGAGCCCTGGCCCAACGTGATGTTGGAGACCGTCGGCTCAAGGGTGGCCCGCTCTGTTGGTGTGGGGCGAGCTGCCCCGGCAAGGACCTTGCCGGGGCTGCTGAGGCTGCCCCGGCAAGGGTCTTACCGGGGGAACCTGCTTCGTCCCTCTGCTCTTTGTGGTCTTGGCCTTGGCGTTGCTCTTATTATCTTGGGCTTTGGTCTTACCTTGGGTCACCTCCCCTGTTTTGCTTGGCGTGACCGTAGGCGCGGCTCCGACTGCCCATGCACAGGTTAGGGGTACAAAATCGCACCCCTCTTTTTGTACACCGACAGGAGCCCCCGGGCCTGGGCCACACATAAGCGCGACACGTTGTTGGGCCTGGCCCAAAACAGTGCGCGGGCAGGCGGGGCGGTTTTTACCGCGGTAAAACTTTTCACGTGCGGCGCTTCCCACGACCCGCGCGCGCGGTGCGGCGTGGAGGGGTGTGCGTGACGTGGGCGGCATGCGTGGGCGGTTTCCGTACACATGCGTCACATCGCAGTAAAGAGGCGGCTCGCTCCTTCCCCGTAAGAAGAGGGAGGCGTGGAGGCGCGGCTCATTTACTGGATGGGGCCGGGCCGGGTCTTCAAGGCATCCACACCCCCCGATCACGGGGTGGGGAGAGGTCTCTTCACCCATCCCCTCGGTTCTGCATGTTCGCCACGCGTCCTTCATGCGTCTGTGGTGGTAGACGGTGGAGGCGGGAAACCGGGCCATCGCTGGTTGGGGCAGCGGGTCGGTCGGTCTCGATTCCCTGCACCTCTGGTGTCTGGATTGGTCGAGTGGGGCGGCCGAGCCCCGACCCCGCTCCTTTATAAAGAGAGGGAAGGGGGGATGGCATCCCGCATTCTTCTATCTTCTATCTCCTCCTGCTTCTGCTTCTTCCTCTCACCCGCCATGGAGAAGGGGAATCCCGGTCCCTCGATGGTGGCGGCGAGGGTCGCCGATCGACAACGCGTCCCTCCTCCTCCTGAGCCCGCGGTGGTGGAGCCGGCCATGAGGGGAAGGGGGAGGGGGTGAGACCGTGGGCGAGGCCGCAGCAGAGGCCGAGGTGCTCAGGGAAGAGGAGAACGGGGCGGTGCACCGGCCTTGCCCCCGCCAATGATGCCTTTCCCGACGGAGGGCCACGTTGAAGACCAGCCCTGCAGGTTCTTCATCAGGCTGCGCCGGCCTCAGCGTCATCGTCGTCGTCTCCCCGCCCCGCTTGCTCGGGTGATGGAGTGTGACCCGCCCCAGACCCTCAAGTTGCACATGAGGGGCTGTGGGAACGGGGGCACGCGGGTCAACGTCGACTTCCCGGCTCCTCGAGTTATGTACCTTCGCCGTGGATGGAAGACGTTTGCTCGCATCCATAGCCTGATGGCGGGGCTCGTCCTCTACTTCAAATTAATGGAGGACGGCCTGCTCTCCATCAAGGTCTTCGAAGAGTTTGGAACTCGCCTGAAGTGCTGCGTGGAGAGCTCCTCCGAGGGAGATTCCGACGATGGAAGCTCTTCCTCGAGCGAAAGTGATGAGGAGGACAGCGGGGCTGGGCAGATGACAGGGACGAGTCCGACTAGGCATCGGACGCCCCGCACCTGGGCGGGTGCGGTAGCTACAGCATCTGCACCTGGCCACTCCTCCGGCAGAGGTTTGCCGGGGTGGGGCCAGCTCCTTGAACTTCTCGGGACCGTCTCCTTGGGCGGCTGGCGTCGGGAGGCTGCGGAAGAGGAAGAGGGCAGGCGGCAAGAACGTCAACTCGGAGTACGCGGGCACCGACGCCTTCATCGCGTATTGCCGGTCCTGCCGCCTCGTCTTCCAGCTCCTTTCCCGGCACCGTCATCACCGGCCCACCCGTGGGCGGCCACCGAGGTGTTCTCTTGGTGCTTTCTGCTGCTCGTAGCTCGCCTAGGCGCCCCTTTTGCCCTCTTGCCTCCTTGACCTGCCTCCTGAGGAGAGGGGGAAAAAGGGATTACGGGCATCTTATCTCTTTTTTAGCTTGTAAGCCTGCGGGCCTTCCTTAAATTTAGAACTTGTAATCCCCTTGCTCATGTTTTTCATTCCGTACGAACTGTACCTGTATGGGATGTTTTTAATGAAAAAGGGATGCTTGCCGGGTTTTTCGTTCGTGCGTAAATCCCGCGACAAGGAGCGAATCCTTGTTATTGTTTAAGATAAACGTTTTTCGACCGGCAACAGGCCTTGCCGTCCCCCCACTCCACTCGACCGTTCTCGCGCTCTTGGCGGAGGCAGGGATGAAGTGGGCTTTAGGCTCCTCGTTCTACCTCCTTGCCGCCGCGGCTACAACCAAATCCGGACCCAGGAAATAATCCTTAGGTATAGGAAAAAGGGGAGCACGGCAGCCTAGAGATAAAAAGGAGGTTCACATGCCCCAGTCCTGTTCCGAAATGCATGACAGAGGATAAAAGACTTATCTGGATCTGCAGCCCCCCGGCAATCTCATCTTGCCGCGGTTGGATCCTAGTCTCGCAGCCCCCGGCAACTCTGGTTTGCCGGGGTCGGGACGCCAGTCCATTTTCTTTCTTCCAAGTAGCTCGGCAGAAGTGCTCATGTGCCCTGCGAACCAAAAGAGGACAGAAGAGAAACAGATAGACGTGCACTCGACCTCTAAGCTAGGGGTTAGTCGCCGCTGAGCACTATCAACCCTAACCAAGGAAGAGACTCAACCTAGCATGCATGCTATGACTTAGGGCGCCAACGCTTCATTTATTTATGCTCAGGGTCTGCGCTTGGCTTTGTACGAAGGGTTACATTCCTTGCCGGCAAAGCTTGTACAAAAGGTGGCTTGCCGGGAGGCCCGGCAAGCCGCGCCTTATGGGTAAAACTTGCGAAGATGCTCGATGTTCCAGGAGTTGCTCACTGGGATGGCATCTTCGGTCTCCAGGCAGACTGCACCAGGCCTGGTGACTCGTATTACCCGATAAGAGCCTTCCCACTTCGGCGTCAACTTGTTGGCATTCTTGGCCGACTGAACGCGCCAAAGAACAAGGTCGCCTTCCTCAAAGCTTCGGGCATGAACCTTGCAGCTATGGTAGCGGCGCAAGGCTTGCTGGTAGAGCGCTGCTCTCACAGCCACCCGAAGACGATCTTCCTCAAGGAGCATCTCGTCATCTTGGCGCAACTGCTCTTGCTCAAGCTCATCATAAGCGAGCATTTGAGGTGACCCGTATATGAGTTCCATGGGGAGAACTGCTTCTACCCCGTAGACCAGGGCAAAAGGTGTCTGGCTGGTGACTTGATTTGGCGTCACCCTGATCGACCAAAGAACCGCCGGCAATTCATCAATCCAGCGCCTTCCGCTCTTGCGCAGCTTGTCAAAAGTCTTTGTCCTTAGGCCTCGCAAGACTTCAGCATTCGCCCTCTCCGCTTGGCCATTGCTTCGTGGGTGTGCCACGGAAGCAAAACAGACCTTGCTGCCGAGGTCTTGAATGTATTGCATGAAGGTGTGGCTCGTGAACTGCGTGCCGTTGTCGGTGATGACTCTATTTGGCACACCAAAATGGCAGACTAGTCCTTTGAAAACCTTGACAGCTGACTGAGCAGTCACCTTTCTCACTGCTTCCACCTCCGGCCACTTTGTGAACTTGTCGATTACAACATACAAGTACTCAAAGCCCCCGACAGCGAGGGGGAAAGGGCCCAGTATGTCGAGCCCCCAGACCGAGAATGGCCAGGAGAGAGGGATTGTTTGAAGGGCTTGGGCTGGTTGATGAAGCTTCTTTGAATGGAACTGACACGCTTCACACTTGGTTACTAGTGCCGTCGCATCCTAGAGGCGGTGGGCCAGAAAAAACCTTGTCGGAACACCTTCCCGGCAAGGGCCCTTGACCCTATGTGGGAGCCACATATTCCTCCATGTATCTCCGCCAACAGCTCCAGTCCTTCCTCCTGGGGGATGCACTTCAATTTCACGTCGTTCGGCCTTCTCCTGTACAGGACGTCATCGACGAACTGGTACAAGGCGGATTGACGGGCTACTTTCTCCGCTTCTTCCTGCTCCTAAGGAAGCTCCCCTGTTCGGAGGAATCGGACGGTATGCTGTGCCCATGCCGGAGCCCGGGGCTCGACGGTAAGGACCAAAGGCATTCCTTCCGCCTTGGGAGCGGCTGTGTCTACCGCTAGGGCTTGACGTCCTGCCGGAGGTAGCTGCTCTTGGGCAGGCTCAGCGTCCGCGGCAGCACCCTTGCCGGCAGCCCCAAAGGGCTCGGTAGGAAAGTACTTGCCTGGACCCGACTTCCTTCGCTTGTTCTGCCCCGTTGATGGTTTGACGGATGGTTGAGTTAGCCGGAGCAAAAAGGTACCCGATTCCACAGGTAGCTTGAATGCGGCACGCTTTGACAGGTAATCGGCGGTGTCGTTCTCCATTCAGGGGACGTGCTCCGCTTGGATACCGTCAAAGTGCTCCTCCAGCTTCCTCACTTCATCTACGTAGGCTTCCATCAATGGGCTTTGGTAATCCTTGTTGACCTGCCTGACAACAAGCTGCGAGTCACCCCTGACGATGAGCTTCTTAACCCTGAGGTCTGCCGCGATCCTGAGACCGACAAGCAATCCCTCGTACTCAGCAGTGTTGTTGGTGGACATCTCTTGGGGAAAGTGCACCTGGATCACGTACTTGAGGTGCTCCCTGGTAGGCGCGACAAGTAGCACACCGGCACCGGCGCCTTGCAGCGAGAAAGCCCCATCAAAGTACATGATCCAGTCGCGATCTTCCTCCTTGCCGGGGAGAGTGGTCTCCTGGATTTCTTCGTCAGGCGTTGAGGTCCATTCTGCAATGAACTCCACCAAGACTCTGCTCTAAATTGTCGAGGTACTTTCAAACTTCAAACCGAAACTTGACAACTCCAAGGCCCACTCCACAATCCTCCCGGTTGCATCCGGGTTATGCAGTATCCGTTGCAAAGGGAGGCGGGTGACGACAGTGATCTCGTGGGCTTGGAAGTAATGACGCAGCTTCCTCAAGGCCATAAGGAGGCCGAAGAGCAATTTCTGCACACCGGAGTACCTTGATCTAGCTCCCTGCAAGAGGGAGCTGACAAAGTAAACCGGGTGATGCATCATCTTCTTCTTCTGCACCACCTCACTTGACTGTGCGGGCACTGCCTCGGTGGC
The DNA here is from genome assembly GCF_018294505.1 of Triticum aestivum. NCBI lineage: Eukaryota > Viridiplantae > Streptophyta > Magnoliopsida > Poales > Poaceae > Triticum > Triticum aestivum. Next base: position 164,078,877 of record NC_057799.1, on the reverse strand, counting down.
ATCAGACTCTGTCGGGGGCCTCGCCTTGCCAGCACCAGGCCCTGCCGGGGGAATCTTGGGCTTGCCATCCGCTGGTTCTGCTGCCGTCACTGCCTCCTCGTTGACCTCCCTCTGTGCCACTAGCGCGGCGCTAACCACTTGATTCGTCGCCGCCTAGCAGCAATGGCTCTTGTGGTTTAGGCGTAACCAGTATTAGCATGGAGGAAAGGTATTTCTTCAGATCCTGCAATGCTGCCTCGGCTTCTGGGGTCCATTCCATTGGGCCTGCCTTCTTCAAGATTTTGAAGAAAGGAAGGGCGCGCTCGGCGGACTTGGAGATGAATTGGCTCATGGCGGCAACGCAGCCGGTGAGCCGACGCTCATCCTTGATCCGCTTGGGCGCCTCAATCTGCTCAATAGCCTTGATTTTGTCTGGGTTTGCCTCGATTCCGCGCTGCGACACAAAGAACCCTAGAAGCTTGCCGAATGGAACGCTGAAGACACACTTCTCAGGGTTCAGCTTGAGGTTGATCTTGCGAAGGTTGGCAAATGTCTCTTCCAGATATTGCACAAGAGTTGGCCCGTCCATGGTTTTGACCACTATGTCATCCATGTAGGCCTCCATATTTCTATGGAGTTGAGGTTCAAAACCAATTTGGACTGCTCTTGCAAATGTTGAGCCAACGCTCTTCAACCCAAAATGCATCCGTAAAAAGCAATACGTACCACATGGGGTGATGAACGCTGTCTTTTCTTCATCCTCTCTTGTCATGAAGATCTGGTGGTAGCCCGAGTAGGCGTCGAGGAATGACAACAGATCACACCCGGCCGTGGAGTCAACAATCTGGTCGATGCGCGGCAACGGGAAGGGGTCCTTAGGACAAGCCTTATTGATATCTGTGTAATCAATATAGAGCCTCCACTTCCCATTCGCCTTGCGCACCACTACCAGATTGGCCAACCACGTCGGGTGGAGCACTCCCCTCACCAAACCTGCCGCTTCTAACTTCCTGATCTCCTCCGTGATGAACTCCTGCCTCTCCAGAGCCTGCTTTCTGACCTTCTGCTGGACGGGCCGCGCATGGGGGCAGACAGCTAGGTGGTGCTCAATCACCTCCCTGGGAATACCGGGGATGTCGGATGCTTGCCATGCAAACACGTCGACATTCGTCCACAGGAAGGTGACGGGCGCGCCTTCCTATTTGCTGCCGAGGGTGGAGCCTATGGTGAAGGCCCCTCCCGTGCCATCCTCCCTGGCGGACACCTTCTTGGTTTGCGGTGGCTCGGCTCTGGATCTCTTGCTCTTGTCGGTAGAGCTCTCCGGCACGTCCTCGACGGCAGCACAACACTCCGTAGAGGTGCGCTTGCCGGAGTGGGTGCGGGAGGTCTTGTCGGGCTTCTTCCTCCCTCCGGGGGCTTCAGCGGCAGGAGCAGGTGCCTTGGCGGCAGCTGCTGCAACTGCCTCCCGGTAGAGTTGGTCGGCGCAAATCAGCGCGTCCTTCTTGTCGGAGGGGATGGAGATGATGGTCAACGGCCCGGGCATCTTTAGCATGTTGTAGGCGTAGTGTGACGCCGCCATGAACTTGGCTAGTGCCGGGCGGCCGAGGATCCCATTGTAGGGCAAGGGGATCTCGGCCACATCGAAGGCGATCCTCTCCGTCCTGTAGTTCAACTCTCCTCCAAATGTCACGGGCAGTGTGACCTTTCCCTTCGGCTGGCTCCTCCCCGGATTGACCCCTTGAAAGGTGCCCGTTTCCTCGAGGTCTCCATCAGGGATTTGCAACCTTTTGATCATGACAGGCGAGATCAGGTTCAGGCCGGCCCCGCCGTCAACCAACATCTTGTTCACCCTGAGGTTGCGTATCGTTGGTGAGACCAACAATGGCAAAAACCCGACCGCGGTAGTGCGGTCAGGGTGGTCCTCGGCGTCAAAGATGAGGGGTGTGCTAGACCACTTCAGCGGCTTTTGAGCGTCGAACGACGGCTCTGCTGCTGTAATCTCACGCGCCCACTACTTGAGCCGGCGGTGAGAGGTATGCAGTGAGGCGCCGCCATCGACGCACATGGCCTCCGTAGCCTTCTGGAACTCTTGCTCACCAGACTCGTCGTCCTCGTCGTGATCATCGTCTTCTTGTTTCTTGTCGCGGCCCCGGGCGGCCCTCTCTTGCTGGTTGCCCTTGCCGGGGCAGCCTCCTTGGCCGCCACGCTTCTTACCGGATCCCTCAGCACCGTCCTGGTACTTCTCCTTGTCCCGCCTCTCGTACTCAGCCTTTTGCTTCTCAGCAAGCAGCTCGACTTGTCGGCAGTTCTGGAGGTCGTGGCCCTTGGTGCGGTGGATCTTGCTATTGCTTGCCGGAGCTCCCTGGCTTGTCGGTAGCCGCCAAGGCCCGGCAGGCGGCGCACCCGGCAATCTCCTTGTCGGGAGCGCCTGCCTTGACCTTCTTGCCAGCACCGGTGTCGTCATATCCCTCAACGGCAAGCACAGCCTTGCCCTTGCGTTTCCTGTTGCGACGCCGGCCCTTCTTCGTCGGGGTAGCGGCGTCCTCATCGGTAGAGTCGGTTTCCGCGCCGGCGTCTTCGCCGGGGTACTTCCTTCCCTCTTCAGCCCGGGCGCATCTATCGGCCAGAACATAGAGCTCGGCCACATCCTTAACCTTGGTCATCGCCAGCTCCTCGCGCATCTTGCGATTGTGCATGTTCTGGTGGAACGCGCTAATCACAGCGGCGGGATGAACGTTGGGGATGTTGTACTGCACCCGGCTGAATCTCTGGATGTACTTGCGCAGGGTCTCCCTTCCTTCTGGGGAATGATATGCAGATCACTGGCCTGGCCATGAGCTTGGTGGCCTCCTGTGAAGGCGCCAACGAACTCATGGCACAGATCCGACCAAGAAGAAATGGAATCCACCGGCAAGTGCATCAACCAAGAAATCACATTGGGCTTGAGCGCCAGCGGGAAATAGTTGGCAAGCACCTTGTCGTCGCGATCCCCAGCAGCCTGCATCGCGATGGTGTAGATGCTGAGGAACTCGGACGGATGGGTCTTGCCAGTGTACTTCTCGCCGACGTCGGGCTTGAACGTGCGGTGGGACGGCCACTGGAACTGCCGCAGCTCACGGGTAAAGGCCGGGCAGCCCACCTCGTAAGGTAGGCCGCCGGAGCCCCCCGGTGCCGGGTGGTCCATAGCGGGTCCTGCCCGCTTGTCCGACTGGTGGCGCATTTTGCGCCAGCGTTCGATGGTGGTTTGAGCGTCTTCGTGAGCTCGTTCCCGAAGGACCTGGCGCTGGTCGCGGAGGGTCCGCGGGTCAGACAACGCTATGGAGATGTTATCACAAGCGTCGTCACGACAGGCCGGCGCCTGCGGCGGCTGGCGAGGAGGAGGAGAGTGCACCGTGGCCGCAACTCCCCCGGTCGTCCCAGCGCCAGCATGCGGTGGCTCGGTGGAGCGCCGACCCAAGGGTCCCGCCGGTCGCGCATCGTCTTTGTTGGCGACGACGATGAGGCTCCGGATGGTGGCCCTCCATTCGTCAAGCTTCTCCGCAGCAGGAGGGAAGTCGAGGAGCAGTCGCGCGCGCCAAAGCTTTTGCCGGCGTGGGCGGCGGCGACAGCTGCATGGATCGCGGCGTGCTTCGACTTCTAACAACGTTAGAAGGAGCTCCGTTACGACCCAGCGGCTGCGTGCTATTTTTGCCAGCGCTTCGGCGGGCGTCCTGAACCCCTTCATCCTGCGGACGACGCACGGGGCTCTTCCCACGGCGGTGCCCAGGGTCACCAATGCGGTGATACTGCTCGACGCGCACACCATGGGAAGAGCGCGCAGTGGTCGCCGGTGTGGGCGTCCTGGAGGTCGTCGCACCGCCCGGAGGTGGCACAACGACACCCCTGAGGGCCCCGTGCCGCCTGCGGGGGGCCCAGCTCCGTCTTTGGATGCGGCGACGAGTAGCCGGTCGTCTGGTGCGCAAACGACGCCGCTCGCCAGGCTCTGACTACCAGGGTCACCAATGCGGTGCTCGCGGACCGCGGCCCGGGTCCTGTCTGCGACCGGTCCACTGCCCGCCCGCACCGGCACCGGCCGTTCGGCTCCCAAAGAGCAGACCGCCGTGGCCGTCTTCTTCTTAGGAGCCATGGCGACGAAGAACTTCTAGGCTAACTACTAGAACAGATTCTCACAATTGCGTCCCCTACCTAGCGCGCCAAAGATGTCGGTGTGGAACGACACCTATGGGATCACAAGAATCCCTACTACGGTTGCCGGGGCGCGGGGTTGCGAGAAGAGCAGGGCTAGTAGACAGCACAAGGATCGTTTACCCAGGTTCGGGCCGCGAGGATGCGTAAAGCCCTAGTCCTTCTTTGGTGGGTGTATTTCAGAGAGTTCTTGAGCTCTCGAACTAGCTGTGGTCAGTGCGTGGTTCGAAAGAGCCGAATCCTTCTCCAGTATGCCATGGGCCTCCTTTTATAGTTGGAAGGGGCTGCCACAGTGGCACACAGGAGGTGGAAAGGCGTACAGTGCCCTGAGCTTATCGCTCGTATTACAGGACAAGACACATTTAATGCGTAGCTTAGGTGTCCCCTTGCTTTATTGGGGACGGGGGCGAGGCCCGTCCCGTCCGTCGCCTCTCCTCCTCGCTTTGACACGCGCCCTGGCCAGTGAGGCACGTGGTGCCATGTAAGCAGGCAGGCAGCTGAGGTGGCGCAGTGGCGGAGCCTTCATGAAGATCTGCATGCCGCCATGCAGGCGCTCGATGAGTTGGCCTGGGAGCTGCATGTTGCCGCGCGGGTGCCCGCCCAGCTGGTTGGGCTGGCAGCTGCATGTGAACGGCGGTGGAAGTTTGGTTGGCGTGGGCCTGGCGGTGGCCCTGCTGGCGTCCTTGGTGAGGGCCTTGCAGGGTGGACCGGCAAGGGTCTTGCCGTGTGGCCCGGCAAGGGTCTTGCCGTGGCGCGCTGTCGTCCCCAGCAAGGGCCTTGCTGGGGGTCTGGTGGCCTTCCTCGGCAAGGATCTTGCCGAGGATCGTCGTCTTCTAATCCTCATCTGATCTTGAATATGTCTTCACAAAGATCTGCATGCCACCACAGAGGTGCCTCCCGAGCCCTGGCCCAACGTGATGTTGGAGACCGTGGGCTCAAGGGTGGCCCGCTCTGTTGGTGTGGGGCAAGCTGCCCGGCAAGGATCCTGCCGGGGCTGCTGAGGCTGCCCCGGCAAGGGTCTTGCCGGGGGAACCTGCTTCGGCCCTCTGCTCTTTGTGGTCTTCGCCTTGGCGTTGCTCTTATTATCTTGGGCTTTGGTCTTACCTTGGCTCACCTCCCCTGTTCTGCTTGGCGGACCGTAGGCGCGGCTCCGACTGCCCGTGCATAGGTATAGGGGTACAAAATCGCACCCCTCTTTTTGTACACCGACATTCGTGTTTCTGGCTTGGCGTTGCTCTGGTCGTCTTGTGCCTTTGCTTCCTTCCTCTGCCTTGCTAAGTGTGGCCGCAGGCGCGGCTCTAACTGCCCGTGCACAAGTAAAGAGGTACAGAATAGGACCCCTACTTTTGTACCCCGACACCTAATTAGGTGAAGTGCCATGTAGTCGACATTCACATGACACCACTAAGGGAATCACTACATACATATCATCAAAATGTTGAACACATATCAAATTCACATAATTACTTGCAACATGACTTCTCCCGTGACCTCAAGAACAAAAGTAACTACTCACAAATGATAATCATGCTCAAGATCAGAGGGGTATAAATAGCATAATGGATCTGAACATATAATCTTCCACCAAATAAATCATATAGTAATCAACTACAAGATGTAATCAACACTACTAGTCACCCACAAGTACCAATCTAAGGTTCCGATACAAAGATTGAACACAAGAGATGAACTAGGGCTTGAGAGGAGATGGTGCTATTGAAGATGTTGATGGAGATTGCCGTCCCAAAGATGGGAGAGTTGTTGGTGATGACGATGACGATGATTTCCCCCTCAGGGAGGGAAGTTCCCCCGGCGGAATCGCTCCGCCGGAGGGCAAAAGTGCTCCTGCCCAAGTTCTGCCTCGAGACGGTGGCGCTTCGTCCCAAAAGCCCTCCTCTAATTTTTTCTAGGTCAAAATGACCTATATACCAGAAGATGGGCACCTGAGGTGGGCCGAGGAGGGCACGACCCACCAGGGCACACTTGGTGGCCCTGGCGCGCCCAGGTGGGTTGTGCCCACCTGGTGGGCCCCTCTAGTAGTTATTTGCTCCAATAATTCTCAAATATTCCATAAAAAATCTCCGTGAAGTTTCAGCTTATTTAGAGATGTGCAGAATAGGTAACTCTGACATTGCTTTTTCAGGTCCACAATTCCAGCTGCCGGCATTCGCCCTCTTTGTGTAAACCTTGCATATTATGAGAGAAAAGGCATTAGAAATACTCCAAAAGCATTATTATACATAAAAACATTATAAATATCAGTAGGAAACACATGATGCAAAATGGACGTATCATGTCGACATTCCAAAAATCACATTGACGACGTTATAGGGCGACGCCACCAATATGACGCCATTGTTAAAAAATACCGATGGCGTCATGTCCCACGCCATCAGTATTTTACATATTGGTGGAGTGACACCGTTCACTCACGTCATCACTATGTGAGATAGCAATGGCGTGGCAATGTTCACTCACCTGTACACTCTATACTAGTGCTACCAACATGAGCATAGCCTCCAATGCCACCACTGAGTATTTATTGATTTAAAAAATTATACGTTTCACCCATGCATCCAAATTCGTCCATATATTCAAATACATACATATAGTTCATCTACTAGAATATTTTGTACATTTTTAAATATGAGAAAAATGGCAGCGCCGCTCATCACCGGTGCTGCCTCTAGTTGCCGCCGCTGCTCCTCTTTCGAGCTCCTTGTCGATGCCATCATCGTTCTGAAGCATGACAAATCACCAAGTTAAAAGCCCCATGTTGATGCCATCATCGCCGTCATTGCTGCAACCCCGTGTCTCATGAACTACTTTACATACAAAGAAATACACATGAATAAGTTAGCTCAAGCAGTAGAAGAATGAACTACTTAGAGATCGCAACCACAATGAAATTTTGTGCTGTTTATGGTGATCAATCACACAAGTATGTTGAAGCTTAGATATGGAAGAATAATCTTCATATTATCAAATATAGAAGCATCTATGAAGTAAAGGTTAGAAAATTGATCTCCTCTTCAATTCGATTTGTTGTAACACTACTCTAGGAAGTTATGGCTAGCCATTTTTTCACTAGTGACGTCTTAGACGTATCTATAATTTATGAAGTATTCATGCTATATTTACATCATTTATTTATGTTTTTGGCACAATATTCATTTGGACTAACCTATTAATCCAGTGCCAAAGGCCAGTTCTTGTTTTCTATTGTTTTGGGATTTTTAGGTGAAAATTCACAAACCCGGAATGCACTGAATTTTTGCATGAATATTCTATGGAAAATAAGAGACCCAGAGGGGCTTGGGCCCACCTGCAGATGAGCCACAAGGGTCCCGGCATGGGTAGGCCCTACCTACATGGTGGGCCCGCCTGGCTGATCTCTAGGTCGGTTGAGGCCCTTCTTTCGCCGCAAGAAAGCTAATTTAAAAAAACTGATCGGAGTTACAGATCTCTGGATATTTAAGAAATGATGATTGGCAAACCGAAAAAACAGAGAAATAGAGAGAATAGAGATCCAATACCAGAGGGGCTCCTACCACTTCGGGATTCATGGAGGCCAAGGACTATAGGGGAAACCTCTCCCCATCTAGGGGAGAGGCCATGGAAGAAAAAGAAGGAGGGGGGCTCCCTCCCTCTCTCTCGGTGGCGCCGGAGTGCCGCCAGGGGAACCATCATCGCAACGATCGTCTCCATCAACTCCTTCGTCTTCATGAACATCTCCATCACCTTCCTTCCTCTCTATTCAACGGTCCACTCTCCCGCAACCCGTTATAATCCCCTACTTGAACATGGTGTTGGATGCTATTAATTATTATATGGATGATTTCTTGTTCTTCATATTGAGTAGATTATTTTTGTCCTATGGGTTAATTTGCGAATTGCTATGGTTGGTTTGAGTTGCATGTGGTTATGTTACTATCCTTTGGTGCCCATCATATGAGCGCGTGTGTGGATCATACCTTAGGGTTAGTATTATGTTAATAGGACTATGCATATGGTGGCATGAGTAACTGAAACCTTGCTACACCAAAGAAATTGATGCACATGAGATTAAAGGGGAACCAATATATCTTAATGCTATGGTTGAGTTTACCTTAATGAACGTGTTAGTATTTGTAGATGCTTGCTAACAATTCCATCCATAAGTACATACCATTCCAAGTATGGATAGTATTTTAGTAGAGGCCTCTCCCACATATAAAACTGCAACGATGATAAACGGTTTAGCAACTTAGCTAATTTTTAAGGGACAATTTCGCACATCCTACCACCGCTTTTGCACACTTGCTATATGATATTGTACATTTACTTAGATAGCACCTAACTTTTATTTGCATGTTCTTTATTATCTAGCAAAAGTATCTTTTCATACCCGCAGCGTAGATGTATTTCTTGTTTCTAGATAAAACAAATGTTCAGTGTGCGTAGGGTTGTATCAGTGGCAGATAGGACCTGAGAGAATATCAAAACTACCTTTAGCTCCTTGTGGGTTCGACACTCCATACCCACCACTTCCATCATTGGAAACTGCTACGACAATTCCTTGCACTTGAGGATTATCATGGAGCTTCCTCTCTCCAGCCATGAGGTCGAGGAGGCTGTGCCGCGCAAAAAGCTTCGCTCTTGGGTGAAGTAGTGTGCTGGATTAGTGAGAGCGAGAGCCCGAGGAAGAAGATGAAGGCAGAGGGAATGAGAGCGTAAACCTCTCTCCCTTCTCGCCTCCCTCCTTATATAGGTGAGGAAATACAAAGTGGCGACAGGTTAACTACACCACACGACAGTAAATCACCCCTCATCCCCACATTTATGCATTATTGGCATGCGGGGATCGAGGGGCAACCGTTAATACCATGTGTTTTGACACGCATGATCCCTCCTAATGGGATGGGACATAGGTGGGCCCTTGACCCACATCCTCACGTCATGTTGGCCGTCATGTCAAGGTCGCCACATGGCTAGGTGGGCCCGTGGGTGATACCGGTCTTGCTTGTCAGAACTGGACTGGATAATCAACATCGAATTGCGTGGGAAACTCTTTGCGCCAGTGGATTGGCTGCGCGGGAGACCTGTTCGGGTGCATCCCAAACTCCTTCGACCTTTGGAAGGTTGGGGTGTCCTTGGACATCTTGGATGTGATCCAACATTAGGGCCTGGATCCAGGAAGACACTCATCAGAGACCGAGGTGGTGTTGATCACCTCGGATGTGGACCAACATTATGGTTGGACTGCAAGGGGATGCTTTTGTTGGGGAACGTAGCATCCAATTTCAAAAAAATTCCTACGATCGCGCAAGATCTATCTAGGAGATGCATAGCAACGAGAAGGGGAGAGTGTGTCCACGTACCCTCATAGACCGAAAGCGGAAGCGTTAGGTTAACGCGGTTGATGTAGTCGAACGTCTTCACGATCCAACTGATCCAAGTACCGAACGTACGGTACCTCTGAGTTCAGCACACGTTCAGCTCGATGACGTCCCTCGAACTCTTGATCCAGCAGAGGGTCGAGGGAGAGTTTCGTCAGCACGACGGCATGGTGACGGTGATGGTGATGTGATCCGCGTAGGGCTTCGCCTAAGCACTACGACGCTATGACCGGAGGAGAAAACTGTGGAGAGAGACGCCGCACATGGCTTGGAACAATTGTTGTGTCTCCAAGGGGTGCCCTGCCCACGTATATAAAGGAGGGAGAGGGATGAGGCCTGCCCTAGGGAGCGCGCCATAAGGGGGGAGTCCTACTAGGACTCCCAGTCCTAGTAGGAGTCGGTCCCCCCTTCTTTTCCTTCTCATGGAGGAGGAAAGGGGGAAAGGAGAGGGAGTAGGAGAAGGAAAGGGGTGTGGCTCCCCCTTCCCTAATCCAATTCAGCCTCCTCCCTTGTGGGGGGCGCACCAGCCCCTTGTGGGCTGGTTAGCCTCCCTCCTATGGCCCATATCTTTCCCTGCGGGGTTCCGGTAACCCCTCCGATACTCCGTTATGAACCCGATACACTCCGGAACCCTTCCAGTGTCCGAATACCCTTCCAATATATCAATCTTTACCTCTCGACCATTTCGAGACTCCTCGTCATGTCCATGATCTCATCCGGGACTCCGAACAAACTTCGGTCACCAAAACACATAACTCATAATATAGATCGTCATCGAACGTTAAGCGTGCGGACCCTACGGGTTCGACAACTATGTAGACATGACCGAGACACATCTCCGGTCAATAACCAATAGCGGAACCTGGATGCTCATATTGGTTCCTACATATTCTACGAATATCTTTGTCGGTCAAACCGTAATGATAACATACGTCATTCCCTTTGTCATCGGTATGTTACTTGCCCGAGATTCAATCGTCGGTATCCTTATACCTAGTTCAATCTCGTTACCGGCAAGTCTCTTTACTCGTTCCGTAATGCATCGTCCTGCAACTAACTCATTAGTCACATTGCTTGCAAGGCTTATAGTGATGTGCATTACCGAGAGGGCCCAGAGATACTTCCCGATACTCGGAGTGACAAATCCTAATCTCGATCTATGCCAACCCAACAAACACCTTTGGAGACACCTGTAGAGCATCTTTATAATCACCCAATTACGTTGTGATGTTTGATAGAACAGAAGGTGTTCCTCCAGTATTCGGGAGTTGCATAATCTCATAGTCAAAGGAATATGTATAAGTCATGAAGAAAGCAATAGCAATAAAACTTAACGATCATTATGCTAAGCTAAGGGATGGGCCTTGTCCATCACATCATTCTCCTCATGATGTGATCCCGTTCATCAAATGACAACACATGTCTATGGTTAGTGATGTGCCCTATTTAACGTGAATGCAGCTATCTCTAATGCATAACCCCAAATGATAGTGGTAAATTGGTAAGAGACATCATAGATCACACCATATCTAATAAAGTACGGTTACGACGTTCGGACACACCATTACGCTATGGTGTTCCAGGTGGCGTGAGTTGTCAAACTATTCCAAATTGTTTTAAATGAAGGCCAAACTCATAACTCAAATATTCGTCTCTGCGATCAGATCGTAGAAACTTTATTTTCTTGTTACGATGATTCTCTACTTCACTCTGTAATTCTTTGAACTTTTCAAATGTTTCAGACTTATGTTTCATCAAGAAGATCTGTGAAGGTCAGAAAATAACGATACTCGCCGCGAGCCTCAACACTCACCGGACCACATACATCAGTATATATTATTTCCAATAAGTCAGTTGCTCGCTCCATTGTTCCGAAGAACAGAGTCTTAGTCATCTTGCCAATGAGGCAGGGTTCTCAAGCATCAAGTGATTCATAATCAAGTCATTCCAAAAGCCCATCGGCATGGAGTTTCTTCATGCGCTTTACACCAATATGACCTAAACGGCAGTGCCACAAATATGTTGCACTATCATTATCAACTTTGCATCTTTTGGCATCAATATTATGAATATGTGTATCACCACTATCGAGATTCAACAAACCATTCACATTGGGTGTATGAACATAGAAGGTTTTATTCATGTAAATAGAACAACAATTATTCTCTGACTTAAATGAATAACTGTATTGCAATAAACATGATCAAATCATATTTATGCTCAAGGCAAACACCAAATAACATTTATTTAGGTTCATCACTAATCCCGAAGGTAGAGGGAGTGTGCGATGGTGATCTTATCAACCTTGGAATCACTTCCAACACACATCATCACCTTGCCCTTAACTAGTCTCTGTTCATTTTGCAACTCCTGTTTTGAGTTACTAATCCTAGCAACTAAGTCGGTATCAAATATCCAGGGGTTACTATGAACACTAGTAAAGTACACATCAATAACATGTATATCAAATATACCTTTGTTCACTTTGCCATCCTTCTTATCCGCCAAGTATCTAGGGCAGTTCCACTTCCAGTGACCATTTGCTTTGTAGTAGAAGCAGTCAGTTTCAGGCTTGGGTCTAGCTTTTGGCTTCTTCATGGGAGTGGCAGCTGGCTTGCCATTCTTCTTGAAGTTCCCTTGCCTTTTTTCCTGAAACTAGTGGTCTTGTCAACCATCAACACTTGATGCTCTTTCTTGATTTCTACCTTCGCCGATTTCAGCATCGCGAAGAGCTTGGGAATCATTTTCGTCATCCCTTGCATATTATAGTTCATCACGAAGTTCTAGTAACTTGGTGATAGTGACTAGAGAACTCTGTCAATCAGTATCTTATCTGGAAGATTAACTCCCACTTGATTCAAGTGATTGTAGTACCCAAACATTCTGAGCACATGCTCACTAGCTGAGCTATTCCCCTCCATCTTGTAGACAAAGTATTTGTTAGAGGTCTCATACCTCTCGACACGAGCATGAGTCTGAAATACCAATCTCAACTGTTGGAACATCTTATATGCTCTGTGGCATTCAAAACATCTTTGAAGTCCCAGTTCTAAGCCGTAAAGCATGGCGCACTAAACTATCAAGTAGTCATCATATCGAGCTTGCAAAACGTTCATAATGTCTGTATCTGCTCCTGCAACAGGTCTGTCACCTAGCGGTGCATCGAGGACATAATACTTCTGTGCAGCAATGAGGATAATCCTCAGATCATGGACCCAGTCTGCATCATTGCTACTATCATCTTTCAACTTAGTTTTCTCTAGGAACATATCAAAAATAAACGGGGAGCTACATCGCGAGCTATTGATCTACAACATAATTTGCAAAAACTATCAAGACTAAGTTCATGATAAATTAAAGATCAATTAATCATATTACTTAAGAACTCCCACTTATATAGACATCCCTCTAGTCATCTAAATGATCACGTGATCCATATCAACTAAACCATGTCTGATCATCACGCGAGACGGAGTAGTTTTCAATGGTGAACATCTCTATGTTGATCATATCTACTATATGATTCACATTCGACCTTTCGGTCTCAGTGTTCCGAGGCCATATCTGCATATGCTAGGGTCGTCAAGTTTAACCTAAGTATTCTGCACGTGCAAAACTGGCTTGCACCCATTGTATGTGAACGTAGAGCTTATCACACCCGATCATCACGTGGTGTCTCGGCACGACGAACTGTAGCAACGGTGCGTACTCAGGGAGAACACTTATACCTTGAAATTTAGTGAGGGATCTGATGACCCACAAGTATACGGGATCTATCGTAGTCCTTTCGATAAGTAAGAGTGTCGAACCCAACGAGGAGCAGAAGGAAATGACAAGCGGTTTTCTTTAAGGTATTCTCTCCAAGCACTGAAATTATCGGTAACAGATAGTTTTGTGATAAGGTAATTTGTAACGGGTAACAAGTAATGAAAGTAAATAAGGTGCAGGAAGATGGCCCAATCCTTTTTGTAGCAAAGGACAAGCCTAGACAATTTCTTATATGAAGGAAAACGCTCCCGAGGACACATGGGAATTATCGTCAAGCTAGTTTTCATCACGCTCATATGATTCACGTTCGTTACTTTGATAATTTGATATGTGGGTGGACCGGTGCTTGGGTGATGTCCTTACTTGGAAAAGCATCCCACTTATGATTAACTCCTATTGCAAGCATCTGCAACTACAAAAGAAGTATTAAGGTAAACCCAACCATAGCATGAGACATATGGATCCAAATCAGCCCCTTACGAAGAAACGCATAAACTAGGGTTTAAGCTTCTGTCACTCTAGCAACCCATCATCTACTTACTACTTCCCAATGCCTTCCTCTAGGCCCAAACAATGGTGAAGTGTCATGTAGTCGACGTTCACATAACACCACTAGAGGAAAGACAACATACATCTCATTAAAATATCAAACGTATACCAAATTCACATGACTACTTATAGCAAGACTTCTCCCATGTCCTCAGGAACAAACGTAACTACTAACAAATCATATTCATGTTCATAATCAGAGGGGTATTAATATGCATAATGGATCTGAACATATGATCTTCCACCAAATAAACCAACTAGCATCAACTACAAGGAGTAATCAACACTACTAGCAACCTACAGGTACCAATCTGAGGCCTTGGGACAAAGATTGGATACAAGAGATGAACTATGGTTTTAGAGGATATGGTGCTGGTGAAGATGTTGATGGAGATTGACCCCCTCCCGATGAGAGGATCGTTGCTGATGACGATGGCGATGATTTCCCCCTCCCGGAGGGAAGTTTCCCCGGCAGAACAGCTCTGCTGGAGCCCTAGATTGGTTCCGCCTCGTGGCGGCGGAGTTTCTTCCTAAAAGCTTGCTTATGATTTTTTCCAGGGTAAAAGATCTCATATAGCAGAAGATGGGCACCGGAGGCCTGCCAGGGGGCCCACGAGGCAGGGGCGCGCCCAGGGGGTAGGGCGCGCCCCCCACCCTCATGGCCAGGGTGTGGGCCCCCTCTGGTACTTTCTTTGCTCAGTATTTTTTATTAATTCCAAAAATGACTTCCGTGAAGTTTCAGGACTTTTGGAGTTGTGCAGAATAGGTCTCTAATATTTACTCCTTTTCTAGCCCAGAATTCCAGCTGCCGGCATTCTCCCTCTTCATGTAAACCTTGTAAAATAAGAGAGAATAGGCATAAGTATTGTGACATAACGTGTAATAACAGCCCATAATGCAATAAATATCGATATAAAAGCATGATGCAAAATGGACGTATCAGGATCATCTTATAATGCTACCGACGTACTAAGCAAAATAAGATGCATAAAAAGATAAACATCACATGCAATCAAAATACGTGACATGATATGGCCATCATCATTTTGTGCCTTTGATCTCCATCTCCAAAGCACCGTCATGATCTCCATCGTCACCGGCTTGACACCTTGATCTCCATCGTAGCATCGTTGTCGTCTCGCCAACTATTGCTTCAACGACTATCGCTACCACTTAGTGATAAAGTAAAGCAATTACATGGCGATTTCATTTCATACAATAAAGCGACAACCATAAGGCTCCTGCCAGTTGTCGATAACTTATGCAAAACATGATCATCTCATACAACAATTCATATCTCATCACGTCTTGACCATATCACATCACAACATGCCGTGCAAAAACAAGTTAGACATCCTCTACTTTGTTGTTGCAAGTTTTACGTGGATGCTACGGGCTTCTAGCAAGAACCGTTCTTACCTACGCATCAAAACCACAACGATTTTTTGTCAAGTGTGCTGTTTTAACCTTCAACAAGGACCGACCGTAGTCAAACTCGATTCAACTAAAGTTGGAGAAACAGACACCCGCCAGCCACCTATGTGCGAAGCTCGTCAGTAGAACTAGTCTCATGAATGCGGTCATGTAATGTCGGTCCGGGCCGCTTTATCCAACAATACTGCCGAATCAAAGTAAGACGTTGGTGGTAAGCAGTATGACTATTATCGCCCACAACTCTTTGTGTTCTACTCGTGCATATCATCTACGCATAGACCTGGCTCGGATGCCACTGTTGGGGAACGTAGCATGCAATTTCCAAAAATTTCCTACGATCACGCAAGATCTATCTAGGAGATGCATAGCAACGAGAAGGGGAGAGTGTGTCCACGTACCCTCGTAGACCGAAAGCGGAAGCTTAGGTTAACGTGGTTGATGTAGTCGAACGTCTTCACGATCCAACCGATCCAAGTACTGAATGTACGACACCTCCGAGTTCAGCACACGTTCAGCTCGATGACGTCCCTCGAACTCTTGATCCAGCAGAGGGTCGAGGGAGAGTTTCGTCAGCACGATGGCGTGGTGACGGTGATGTGATTCACGCAGGGCTTCGCCTAAGCACTACGACGCTATGACAGGAGGAGCAAACTGTGGAGAGAGACGCCGCACACGGCTTGGAACAATTGTTGTGTCTCCAAGGGGTGCCCTGCCCACGTATATAAAGGAGGTAGAGGGAGGAGGCCGGCCCTAGGGGGCGCGCCAAAAGGAGGGAGTCATACTAGGACTCCCAGTCCTAGTAGGATTCGGCCCCCCTTCTTTTCCTTCTCATGGAGGGGGAAGGGGGAAAGGAGAGGGAGTAGGAGAAGGAAAGGGGGGTGGCGCCCCCTTCCCTAATCCAATTCGGCCTCCTCCCTTGTGGGGGGCGCACCAGCCCTTGTGGGCTATTTAGCCTCCCTCCTATGGCCCATATCTTTCCCCGGGGGGTTCCGGTAACCCCTCTAGTACTCCGGTATGTACCGGATACTACCTTCCAATATATCAATCTTTACCTCTCGACCATTTCGAGACTCCTCGTCATGTCCGTGATCTCATCCGGGACTCCAAACAAACTTTGGTCACCAAAACACATAACTCATAATACTAATCGTCATCAAACGTTAAGCGTGCGGACCCTGCGGGTTCCAGAACTATGTAGACATGACCGAGACACATCTCCGGTCAATAAACAATAGCAGAACCTGGATGCTCAAATTGGTTCCTACATATTCTACGAAGATCTTTATCGGTCAAACCGCAATGATAACATACGTCATTCCCTTTGTCATCGGTATGTTACTTGCCCGAGATTCGATCGTCGGTATCCTTATACCTAGTTCAATCTCGTTACCGGCAAGTCTCTTTACTCATTCCATAGTGCATCATCCCGCAACTAACTCATTAGTCACATTGCTTGCAAGGCTTATAGTGATGTGCATTACCGATAGGGCCCAGAGATACTTCCCGATACTCGGAATGACAAATCCTAATCTCGATCTATGCCAACCCAACAAACACCTTCGGAGACACCTGTAGAGCATCTTTATAATCACCCAATTACGTTGTGACGTTTGATAGCACGCAAGGTTTTCCTCCGGTATTCGGGAGTTGCATAATCTCATAGTCAAAGGAATATGTATAAGTCATGAAGAAAGCAATAGCAATAAAACTTAACGATCATTATGCTAAGCTAACGGATGAGTCTTGTCCATCACATCATTCTCCTAATGATGTGATCCCGTTCATCAAATGACAACACATGTCTATGGTTAGGAAACTTTAATCATCTTTGATTAACGAGCTAGTCAAGTAGAGGCATACTAGGGACACTTTGTTTTGTCTATGTATTCACACATGTATCAAGTTTCCGGTTAATACAATTCTAGCATGAATAACAAACATTTATCATGATATAAGGAAATATAAAATAACAACTTTATTATTGCCTCTAGGGCATATTTCCTTCAGCTTTTGTTGACCAGTTTCAAGACAGACGACCGAAGATGATCTGCAACTCAGATGAGTCGAGGTGCAGCCAAACTTGAAGACCGGTTCAGGAGCTACTAATGATGTTTCGGCTAAGGGGCCTCTCACCATGTCGACTCCCGACCAGCTAGGCCGGGCTGAGGATCCCTTATCGATTCCGCCCCGAGCCACTTCGGGCAACCCATGACGATTACAAGATCTAGAAGACTTGACGTGTACTCTAAGACGCTTGATCTGTGGAGGACTATGCCTCCTTACATAGCCGACTAGGACCCCGTTACCTATATAAATTAAGGGGCCTAGCTCCTAGAAAAAAGTTAGATCATACAATCTCGTGGTAGATTACTTGTACTTTGTACACACTCCAACGCAATAAACACAAGCAGGACATAGGGTATTATCTATATGGAGAGACTGAACCTAGATAAACCTCATTTCTTTGTTACCATTGCTTCTCGACGCCTAGCTTAGGATCACCTACCCCAAGATTTGGCGGATTTAGCTCTGTCAACCTCTTCAGACAGGAAGGCCTTGGGATGACGAGCATGGCAATGTCCTAGACATCCTTGACGGGCATGTAGAACTTGAGTGGCTCCCTTGCTCCTGGCTTCTGGCCAAGCCTTGGCGTGCGGCCAATCTCCAGAGGCTTCATTGTCTCATCCATCCCGCCCGACATGTCTCGCCTCTTAAGCCACCTGTTCTCCAGGATCATGTCCTCAGCGTCTTCCCCGCCAGCGACAACATGGGGACCCCTTCACCGGTAGTATCTCACTCCGTCTTCACAATCTTGTAAGTTCAAAAGACCATGGTAAGCAGCCATAGCAATGTCATGACGCACTAATCAAGCCAATTGCCTTTGGCATGATGCACCGATCATAGCAATGCCCAATTGCAACTGCCATGATCAGTGCATAACACCAATGCCTAAATTGCATGCACACTTGTCTTAATGTGATCATGCATGCACATTTGTCCTAGTGCGATCATCCATGCATATTTCCTACTCTGGTCATGCATTCCGTTCCTAGCATTGCATGCAAACCGAACACATATATCAAGGTTACTATTTGAAGCACTAGGATAACACATTTGATCATAACCACATTGTGAGCAAACATTCATGGAGCAAGAACATAGAAAGAACAAATCAAGAACATAGCCAACATTCCAATCATGCATGCATACATCAAGAACAACCAAACAATGTTATCTTAGCAAGAACCTAGCAAGCATTATGATAATAGCAACAACCTAGCAAGCAGTATGATCGTAGCAACAACCTAGCAAGCATTCATGCACATAGGAACAACGTAGCTACCAAGCAATCTGTAAGCAAGCACGTAGCATGGATGAATCGATTCAAATTGAATCGAATGAAAAAACCATAATGGATGTGTTGACGCTCAAAAGTGGCACAATCATAGAGAGTTGCTTTAAGTTATATCAAGTCTAATTCAAACTTATGATTGGAGGTCACCTCCGGATGATGCTCTTTAAGAAGATTGAGATGCATATGAACATGGTCTAAAATGGAGCTCTTATGCAATAGTTATGACAAGTTCAGAGATGCTCATGTTGACACCAGATTAAATAATGGCATGAAACTCAATTAAGATGGCCCCTAATGGAAAAACTTTCACCACGAAAGTTATGCGTCTCGCTGAAATGGTCGATTTTGATATAAAATTCATTCCCAATCCGAGTTCATATGCAAAAGTTAGAGCTATTGGAATGCAGTCCTGTCATGAGGCAAAATATGGCGCGCCCCACCAGACACATGTCTGATGGGTAGCGCCACCAATCGTCTGTTTTACGTGAAAGATTCGGCCCTCAAGATGGCTTCAAATTGAAAAAGTTGTTCGTCTCGTCGAAACGGTAAAATTTGCTTTTGGGCCCATCTTCATCCGATGTCGTTTGTGGCCTGTGGGACCTAAAAACCGAACTGATGTTCCAAACTTATCTAAATCTGAGTTAGGTTAATTTTGAAAAGATTTGGACGTGATTTGGAGTCCTTTTCTTGTACGGGAAGTCCAGTCGCCTCATAAATAGATGAGAAGTGATGGCCGATTGAGCAACACACAATCGAACAAACACATCTACTACTTTTTCGTGTTCATCTATCCCCTACCCTTGTATCTTTCTTCTCGTTCTTTGTCGTTCTTCAGCAATTAATGGAGGGCTGCGAATCCACGGGGCTCTAGGGGCGGTCAGATCGACCTAGGGCAGCCCATAGCCTCCACGTGCCCAGATGGGGTCCCTCACGGGCTTGTGGGGTTTCGGGTCCACAAAAGCGCTCGCCGGATTTCTTGCGTACCGCGCTTCCGGACGGGTCTCCTTTGACGTGAGCTGAGGTGCATCATCCTCAGCGTTGGAGGTACACGGTGACATGTTCGTGTGCGAACACACTTTTTGGCGACTCCAGTAGGGACGAAGCTTTCAACGGTCTCCAGCCCGTTCTTGCTATGAAGAGATCGTCATCTAGGGTTTGCAATCTACAAAGGTAATATGAATACCCAATTCCCTACTGTAGATGCAAATAATTCATATGGTGTTACTAGATCGTTCAATGAGTATACTCTATCGGCCAGCCCTAGTTTTTTCAATCATGCATCTAATTACGTGCAAAGGCTGATTCAAAGTAATTTACATGCTTCAACTTCTTATGATACGAATACTAGTAACATGCACCATATGTACTCCAACTCTTATGCATCGGCAACCCCAGAAATCGCTATGCCGATGAACAACATGATGAGTTTGGTCAATCAAGTTGAAACACCTCGTGTAGGAACTTCCAATAGCATGCAACAAAGTGTTTCACCTTTTTATTCATCGGCAACTAATTTGCAATATACTAGATCAACCATGCCGATGGATGGGAGAATTGACCATGCTACTACTAGCTATTCGGCCAGTTATTCTCAACCGTCATATGCTACACATCATGTTAGTAACTTTTCGGCACCGTATACAACTGTAGATGCTCATAATTCGGCCCCGCACCTTCATGGTCATAGCCGAATAAGTGAAAAAAATTCACGAACACACGTGCCATCATTTAATATTGTAGCATATAATGCATGCTCTACGCAATTTGAGAATTTCAACAACACTGACGATTCATTGCCAAAAGAATCTGAAAGTATTGCGAAGCAATCCCTTCCAGAAGCGGTTATGGCGGCATTAAAAAGAGCTTAGCACAAAACAAGAGGATTAGTGCTCTTTGCCTTGAACAATATGAAAAGGGATTGTTTCCTGATTATGCTGCAATAAAGGCTAGAGTTTGGCAAGAAGATAAAACTTTATCAATTGATAGAATTGGCGAGAGAGCATATGGTTATACAGCAGTGCATACACCTCCACCTAGTACCGCAGCATATTATACACCCCCTACACAGTTGCAAAATTTCGGCAACACTAACAGTTCATTGCCGAAAGATCTTAAAAGCATTGGGGGCACACTAATCTAGAGTGGGCTGAAATTTAGAGGGGAGTTAAAGCTTTGTGCGATAGGGTGCAAGTACTTCGCCAAGAGAGAATTGATAGGGAATTAGCTCAAAGAAAAGAAGCCTTGCCAATTGATATAACCGGTGAAAATAATGATGGTTCAGAAACTAAAAGTGCTTCGATTGAAAAAGTTGAATCAAGTAGTATATATTTTGAATCCATCAAATCCAAAGAGGCAAGCATCCTTGAGAAAGGGTATGGCAAGCATAGGAAAACAACGGTGCTTGATTTTTCTGAAGTTAATGGAACCTACTTCCTGCCCTATGAGTTCAGTGCCGTAGAAATTGACAAGCCTCAAGGACAAGAGCAAGTAGCTGAACAAAGTTCGGCTGACAAGGATCTTCAAAGTAATGATGCACGGAATCAAGAAAAATATGATGATAAGGTGTTGGGGAGCCATCCAAAGATGGAGCAAGATGTTGTTCAAGTCACACCACCATCATGCTCTCCCAACATATTTGAAGAGGTATGCCTAGCAAGTAATTTTCCTATTTCCAGATTTGGTCGCAACTTCATAGTTGATGCATATATTAGAAAAATCCTCATAAGTAATTTTGAAAGACCAATGAAGAAGGGTAATTTACTTATTAGCAATAAAATTGTTATTGAGCATATCGGTCAACCCATTGCGCCATTTATAAAGACCGATAGTGACTTATTGTTGCAACCCAGGCTTTCCCTATTGCTTTATCTAAAGTTCATATCTAATTGGGTAGCTTTGCTTATTTATTACTTGGCTTGCATTTGGTCTCAATTGAGACATGTATGCTCTAATTATTTTCGTTTCAGAAATTTAAGGCCAAGGTTAAATTCTTCTGAGAAAACTGATGCTACTATGATATCTTATCGAAAGACACCGGATATAAGTGCAAAACACATTGCATAGCCGAATGGGGAGATTCCAAATCTGAACCATTTGTTTGCTTACCTTCAAAGTTGTTCTCACAGCAAGACCAGCTAAACAATAAGAAGTATACCTTTAATTCAAACATGTGTGATCAAATATTTGATTTGTTGTTGAAAAATAATTACATTAGAATTCTTGATCACCATGTCAAGCCATAAACCTAGGGACGAATGTATTCTAATTTGCATGATTCGTCCAAGCATAATTTTGAGGATTGCAACATGTTCCGTCAAATAGTTAAATCGACCATTGATAAAGGACGATTGAAATTTGTTGAAACACCAAGAGATGACCAGTCTATTCGAATTGGTCCGGATGGAAAAAGTTTTTTGCATCGGTTGCTTCAAGCCGATCCATTTAAACATGAGAACGTAAAAACAATAGGTGACGGGATCAAGCTTTCAAGTAAAGAAATTATTGAAGAGCATAATGAACATAAACTTGAGGGCAAGAATTCCATCGAAGGTACAATGAAGAGGCCAAGGACTGGGGGGCAGCAAGCAAATCCAATGATCTATGAAAGCAAACCAAAAGAAAGCAAAGGCCGAGGTAAGCACAAAGGTAAAAGGCCGAAAGTCACTTTCGCGCAACTATTGGAAAAATATCAGAAGATAGTGAGGGGAACAGTGCTTATCGGCCAAGTAGTTCAAGAGCATCAAGACCACCCCCTAGGCGCAAACCCGAGGATCGGTATTGGCAAAATGAGAATTCTAATGTAGTATATTCATATCCATATTTTGTGCCGCCAATGCCAATGCCATGGATACCTTCATATGATCATGTAAATCCATATCCATCATGGGACATGTATGATATAAGGGCGCATTCTTCATCTTATTCTTGACCATCTCACAAATATTATGCAACTCCAAAAAGATCAACATTTGAAAAATCACATGTCAAAGACCGTTTTAATCACAAGGAATCGGTCCGGAGCTCAAGGAACAAGAAAGAGGTGGTCAAGCAAGTTTATCGAGTTAAAAAAGATGGTCGCAAGAGTGCCAATTCAGATTTGATCTTAAAAGATAAAGAGCCAATTAAAGAGCTGACATTGGCTACAAAAGGCAAAGAAGTGAAGAAATCAATTGTTAAGAGTCAAAGTGCCAAGTCTAAAGAAAAGAATTTGAGGGTGCACAAGGCCAGAAAAGAATTGTCATTGGTCGAAACAAAATCACAGCCAAGGTGCCAACTCGGCTTATCGTATTGGCAAAAGAAGGAATTACAAAAGCTTAGTGCACAAGAGCTGAAAAAGAAGAACATGGCAAGGGTTTCCAAGAGGATCAATCAAAATAAAAATGATGTGCATGCTTCTATTGTAACAAGTACAATAAAAGTGTAGAAAGAGAAGGATGGAACAATTAAGCCGAAGGTGTGCATCACAACATCAAAATCTTCGGTTAGCACATCGTCCATTTTCTTTAACCATGCCATTGATGCCTTTGCCATGGAATTCATCCCTAGATATGATCAATTACCCTCCATGGATTTATTTTGATCCATGGATGCAACATAATTTTCTATATCATGAAAGGGTATTACCAAATCACTATACATTTGATTAGCTATAAGTTTACTGCTGATCCAAATGGCCAAAATATTTGATTTATCATTTCATTTGTTTATTTCAGCAATACTTGCTTTGGTGGATGAAGTTTACATGGACCTTATGTTAATGGCCGATATTTATGTATCGTCCTAAGAATATGTAAAAGCATGGCCTGTCGGGGGTTGGGTGCGACATATGCCAATGGATGGCTTATCATGGTGGGAGCGAGTAGAACGTCGCCGGTGCCTAGAAGTGGGATAAGGCGTAGACACGTACGCCGGCGAACTTTACCCAGGTTCGGGGCTCTCTGTGGAGATAACACCCCTAGTCCTGCTCTACGGGGTCTCCGCATGATCACTAAGGCACTAGTGATACAATGGTGCTCCTTGAGCTATTTGCTAGAGGTGGGAGAAAGCAAGGCTAGCTCTCTCCTTTCTCTATGGGTGAGTCTAGTTCTAACAGGTTGGGAACCCCTTGCATGGGTGCCCTGGGGGTTTATATAGGCCTACCCCCCAGGGGTACATTGGTAATCTCGCCAGGTGTAGGACCCGGCTGTCAGTGTCTCCGGCCTCCGGCTTCTCCGCTGGCTGCTGGGGCCCGCCGACTGGTCTGGTACGGAGCCGACAGGCCGCTCCCGCCGCTCGTGGGTCTTGACGGCTGCTGATCACTGTAGCCGTGATGCTAATGCCGCAGGCTTGGTCGGGGGGACGTGGCTACAGTCCCACCGCCTGGCGGGCGATCACTGTAACCACTCCGCGTCTTGTCTGGTTAATGGCGCACGGGTCCTGAGGGAGGAGTTGGCCGCCTGCTGGAACTCGGCCGCCCTCGGGTCTGGCTAGTCCGGCTTCCTCCGCCTTCTGTGTTCTCACTGCCTGGTGGGGCCCGCCGCCTGCGGGCCGTACCGACAGGACGTCGTGGGAACAGGGCTCCACCCGTCGGGGATGACGTCAAGGGGGAAGTGGCAACAGTGCCGCTCGTGCGGAGATCTCCGTCTGTACGGGGCACTGTGGCCACGCCCGGCCCTGGATTTGGGAGGGATGGGCTACGCTGTAGCCACTCCCTGTCTTGTCTTTCTTGATGAGGGTGCGGACTTTGAAGGCGGCATGGGCCGACTGCTAGGGGCCAGCTTCTCTGGAAGCCGCCCACTAGGAGTCGGCTTGTCTTGGTGCCGGCTCCTGGAACTCGGCCGTCTATGGGCAGCCGGCTATTCCTCCAGCCGGCCACCAGAAGGCGGCACTCCGTCTTGATGCCTTGACGGGCGCAGCCAGCCCCGATGTCTTGAAAGGTCCAGGGACTCGGGTTAGCCTACCCGTGGCCCATTACTCCGACATTAGTCCCCGAAGCTGGTGAGGCGCCGCGGCTGAGCAGCCGAGGAGCCTCAGCAGTTTCCTTCTCTGAGTGCTTGAGGTGGAGCTTCGTCCGACTTCTGCCGAGCCGCCTAGCGGGAGTCGGCCTCGTCCAGCCTGACTTGTCCAAAACTTTGAATGCAACGGCGGGAACCAGGTGGCGTGCTTGCTAAGCTTCCAGGCCGCCTCCCGTCATGGGCATGCCACGTGGCGCCGAGCGGCCGGGCCGGTCTGCCAGCCCACGCGCGCGATGGGACGCGCCTGCGGGCGGGGCCCGCCACTACCGGGCCCCGGCACGCGAGCGGATCCTCTACGGCCGAGGTGGGCGGTTGAGTTTCCCCGCGGAGTTAATGCACGCAGTAACTCACGCGATAAAGGTGGGGGCATGGCGTCGTGAGCGCAGTAAATCCCACGATCGCCCCCTCGGCTTCGCAGCCCGTAGGCCTATAAGTAGGGGGAGGAGAGGGAGCGGCGGAGCACGCGCGTCCCTCCACCCCATTCTTGCCTCTTTCTTCTTCATTTCGCCGCAGCACCTCCAAGCCACGCCGGGGCGCTGCCGCTACTTGTCTCCGATGAGCTCGTCTGTCAACCCCACGCCCCGCATGGCGCGCTCCGG
Organism: Triticum aestivum; assembly: GCF_018294505.1. NCBI lineage: Eukaryota > Viridiplantae > Streptophyta > Magnoliopsida > Poales > Poaceae > Triticum > Triticum aestivum. The sequence goes on along the minus strand of NC_057799.1, from coordinate 164,053,637 downwards.
AGCATGGGACGGCTCCGAAGTCCATGAGGACCACATCGACTTCCTCCGCCAGATGCGGCGGCTGCCCGGCAAAGACTACGTGAAGGTTCGCCTCGCGCCGAAGAGGGAGATCTCGCTGGCGCCGGAGGAGGGCGAGCGGGTCGTTTTCCGCTCGCACTGCCTGCGCGGCCTCGGCCTGCCGGCAAGCGGCTTCTTCCGGTCCTTCCTCGAGTTCTACAATCTTCAGCCGCACCACCTCACCTCGAACACGATGGTGCTGTTGTCCGCCTTCGTCACTCTGTGCGAAGACTTCCTCGGCGTCCTCCCCACCATCGAGCTTTGGGGGGAGTTCTCTACACCAAGCTCGGCACCCTCGTCGCGGGCGTGCCGGCTCAATGCGGCGCTTTCATTGCGGTGCAGAGGCCGGCGGCTGAAAATCCGTTTCCTCCAGTCACGCTGATCAAGTCGGTGAAGATGTGGCAGTGGTCGTACTTCTACGTGAAGAGCGTCTTCCCGGAGGGCGACAGGGTCAACTTGCTGGCTTACGTAGCCGGCCCGCCGGCTGGGAGACGCCCCAACTGGTCGTACCGGGCCAGGACACTATCACCTTCTGGAACCGCCGCAATCGCGCGGCTCCAGGTGTTGACATAGTCGGAGGGCCTGACCGGGCCCGACTTGCTGTCCGCCTTCGTGGCGCGCCGGGTGCTCTCGCTCCAGGGCCGCCCTCACATGATCTGTCAGATGAGCGGGCATCGGGACCCAAGCCGGCTATGCACCAAGGAGATGCCTCACGCAGAGGTAGCTCATATGGTGAACTACCTTGCGAACTGCGAGCTCACGGAAGAGTGGCGGATCGGCAAGGAGCTGTATTCACGCGCCGACCCCCCGCCTATGGTAAGTTATCTTTCTTTTTCTCTATCTTTTAGTTGCCGAGTTCTGCCTGCCCAACCTGACCAATCGGCCTTTGAACAGAGCCCCCTCCTCTAGCCGGCGGCCGGCGCTGCGGGGCCGGAGCGTCAATTCCTCCCCGACCGAGCAGAGAGCGACGTGGATGACCCCGACTTGGGGGCGGCGGCCTTGGAGGACGACGCCGAGGGAGGAGGCGGTGGTGCAGGCGGCTCAGGGCTCGGAGCCGGCCTCGAGGACTGGCCCGACGACGATGCGGGGGAAGTCGCCCCGCGCCACCAGCCGGGCGCGAGCTCATCCGTCGCGCCGGATGCCCAGGGCAGTGCGAAGAAACGAAGGGCCGCGCCGAGCTTGTTCGGCAGTCGGCCGAAAAAGCCCAAGGGTTCGGCCGCGGCGACCAAGCGGGTTGAAGCAGCCGCGAAGGGCCTCCGCTTCCGCAAGGCGGTGAAGGAGCCGCAGCTGGTTTCCGCGTAAGTACTGCCTTCCTCTCGCGCCTTCATTTTTTCCTTGTTGATTCTTTCTGAGTTTCTTTCACTTTATCTTCTTGACTTAGGGCCCCACTCTCCCTTGAGAAGTCGGCCGCTGCCTCCATCGTTGGGTCGGCGAAGACTTCTGCCACCACCCGGCGAATCGACCCGGCCGCCGACCTTCGGGAGGCAACGGAGCGAAACGCGCGGGAAGCGCGCGAGGAGCAGGAGGCCGCCCGCCTGGAGAAGGTGGAAGCGGAAAGGGCGGAGGCTGCCACCCTGAAGAAGCTGGCAGAAGCCGAGGCAGCCACTGCGGCGAAGAAGCAGGCTGAAGAAGTCGCGCGCCACAAGTCGGCGATATTCGTCACTCCCCTGAACTCCGCACCGCCACCACCGGAGTTCCTGGCGCAGACTGGGGAAGCCGGCGGCGAGCACCCTGTCATGGAGAGGGATGGCGGCGACGCCGCCATGCCGGACGTGATCGTGCCTCCACCACCGCCGTCCAGGAACGCGCAAGGCAAGCAGCCAGCGGACCCGCCGGTGCCGCCAGCCGAAAACGAGGTGGTGACGGACCCGACTCCTGAGGTCTGCACACCAACGCGCCGCCGTCTTGCAAAGGAGGCTTCGGCGCCACGCCCGCTGGACACTGGTGCCACGAGCTCTTCGATCCCGGATGCCGAGGCGTCCAGCGCCGCGCCCGTCGATTGGGTGTGGGGAGGCGGAACGGGCCCCCGTTGAATCGGGCGCTCCTAGACGTCCAAGCCAAACTCCGAGCCGAGGCCGATGCTCTCAAGCGCTTTAACACGGCGTTTCTGGACTCGCGAGAGGCCGTCCGGGTATGTTTCCTTCTTTCTTTGTTTTTGTTTCTTGTGCTTCTCTATGGGGGCGCGCCAGCGCACCCACTGGGTATAGTCCCCGAGTTTCGGGCCGGCTGCTGAGCAGGCGGCTCGGAACTCTAATCCGCGAGTTCCAAGTACTAGCATTTATCTGAAATTTTCATCACAGGATTATCACAACCTTCGCGCAACCGCCTTTAACTCCAACGTCCAGGAGCTGGATCAGCGGACCGCCGACTTGTCGGAAAGCCGGAGTAAGTCTTTTTCTTTCTTCGCGAGGGCGCGCTGGCGCACCCGCAGGCTGTAGTCCCCGAGATTCGGGCCGACTGCTGAGCAGTCGGGCCGGATCTCCCCGGCAACTGCTCTTCTCTTCTGTTGATTTTGACGACTCCTTTCTCTGCGGGGGCGCGCTGGAGCACCCGCGGGCTGTAGTCCCCAAGATTCGGGCCGACTGCTGAGCAGTCGGGCCGGATCTCCCCGGCAACTATACTTCTTCTCTATTGGCAACTAACGCCTTTTCCTTTTTCTATTTTCTGCAGAGGCCAACGCTGCCCTGCAGCAGCAGCTGGGTGAAGCCAACACCGTGCTTCGTGCTAAGGAGGTGGAATGCGGCAAGCTGGCTGAAGAGCGCGACCGGCCGGTCACGCAACTGGCGGAGCAGGCGGAGCTTCTCAAGAAGGCTTAGAAGGAGGTGGAGGACAAGGAGATCAGCCTCCTTGCTGAGTTCGCGACCGAACGCTCCGCCTGGACCGACAAGGAGGCGATGCTGACTTCCGGCTTTCATGAGATCGAAGACATAGTTGATGGTGAGCTTCCCTCTTTACTCTTTCTTTGAGCCACCGTCTTCTGGTCAGGCCGGTTTCTTGTTTCTAACTTTGGCTTTGGCTTTTCTCTTTTGGGCAGACTTCTTCCCTGGTCACTCTGACGCTGCCAATCAGGCCATCGAAGCTGATCGCGAAGGACGGAGGGCAGAAGGTGCACAGATCGCTGCCGACGCCCCCCGGACCCTTGGCGAGCAGCTCCTGAGCATCGAGGCCCGTCTTCGGCCGGCTCATCGGATGTTGCGCCGTCTTCAGCGTGTCGGCGCCCAGGCGATTGCCGCGCTGTGGCCGGACATGCGGGCACCGCGCACTCCCAGTCGGACTGCCGACTGGCTGGAGGTGGCGGTCGGCCGTCTTGAGGCCTGGAAGGGCTCCTCGGCCTGAGCTGGAGCACGCCAGGCCTTGGAGTTTGTCAAGGCGTGGTACCCTGGGCTAAATCTAGCCCATTTGACCAAGTTTCGGCTGGAGGCCCAGGAGGAGTTGGCGGCGGTGGAGGAGGACCTCGTCAAGCGTGCTGCGGCAATCACCGAGTACATCGACACCGACGTCTTCATCCCGGAGCGGGCTGAGAACGGCGCCGAGGCGCCACCAGAATGGTTCGGGCTGAACCCGGAGGACGGCGAGGACTCGGCCGAGGTGATCGACTCCAACGGCGAGGAAGAAGACGAGGAGGAGGAGGGAGGCGAAGAGGAGGCGCCAGAGGTCGGAGCGGATGGCCAACCTCAGCTTGACCGTGCCTCCAGCAACGAGCCACGCCCGGGCGAGCCGGCTGCCACTGGAGGCGACCAAACAGGGACTGACCAGCTGGCCGCTCCACCATCCGGCGCCACCGACTCCTCCGATCCACCGAACCCGTCTGCTGCTCCCTAGGCTGCCAGTTTATCTTTTGTTTTACCTGCTTATCAGTCTCGACGAACTTGTTAACTTTGCACAAGTCCACCCGCAGGGTGTATTTCAAACTTTGTTGGATGCTGGCCAAGGGCCTTTGATGTGTAAATTTTTTTTGCCGGTCCTATCTTTTCCTGCCTTCTGTTCCTTGGCCTTTTTCCTTTGCCGCCCTCCCTTAGTTGCCGTCTTGCCAGCCGAACAGCCGCTCTACGGACTGTGGCTGGGTCAAGTACTTAGCTACCTTCGGGAAGGCAAGTACTTAGCCAATTAGAACGTTTTAGCAAGTTAAGGAGGAGCCGGCCGGCCGGCTGCTCAACAGCCGGTCATAGAGGCGGGAAGCCGGCTTGAACTATGCACATGCTTTCGGTCCTTAGCCATTTTTCATGTGGGCACCCTTTCTGCCTTACTCCTGCCCACCAGAAAGTCGCTCTGCGAGCTGCGGCTTCCGGCAGGAGACGGGTTAAGTGCCAACACATTACTTGTCCGGTTGCAGGAAGCATTACATAGTGCAAGGCGGCGAGTCCCCGGGCCGACTAGTCAGACCCGGTGCCAGGCGTCATAAATGGAATAACACATTCATAGGCATAATTCTTATCATATAGATAAAAGAGGGCAGTCCCCGAGCTCTTCTTGGGGGACCCGGAGTCTTCGTACTTTAATATAAAAAGGTAGCGTGGTACATACTGCATCAACTGTAAAATCTTCGGAGGAGATTTGCATTCCATGGGCGCTCCGTCTCCTTGCCGGAGTCGTCCCTCTTGCGCGCTCGAGGCTTCTGAGCGTCAATCAGGTAGTAGGAGTCGTTGCCCAACACCTTGCTGATGATGAAGGGGCCTTCCCAAGGTGCTAAGAGCTTGTGCTGGCCGGCTGTTTGCTGGATCAGCCAGAACACAAGGTCTCCCTCTTGGAAGGATCTCGGTTTGACCTTCCGGTTGTAGTATCGGCGCAGGCTCTGCTAGTAGATGCTGGATCGGCTGAGTGCCAACAGCCGGCCCTCTTCCAGTAGATCAACATCGTCTTCTCATGCTTCTTTGGCCTCCTCTTCGGTGTACATGGTGACTCGGGGGGAGTCGAATTCTATGTCCGTCAGGATGACGGCTTCGGCACCGTAGACGAGGAAGAAAGGCGTGAAGCCGGTTGACTTGTTCGGGGTTGTGCGCAGACTCTAGAGGACGGCCGGCAGCTCGTCGAGCCAGCAGCCGGCCGAACGCTCCAGAGACTCGACCAGTCGGGGCTTGATGTCGGACAAGATGAGGCCGTTTGCTCGCTCCACTTGGCCGTTTGACTGCGGATGGGAAACGGACGCTAAGTCCAGTCGGATGCCCTGCATCACGCAGAAACGGGCCAAGGCACCTTTGGCAAAGTTTGTGCCGTTGTCGGTGATGATGCTGTGTGGTATGCCATACCAGATGGTGATGTCGGAGATGAAAGTCACAGCAGTCAGACTATTCAGCTTCTTGATTGGTTTTGCTTCTATCCACTTGGTGAACTTGTCCACTGCGACGAGCAGATGAGTCATGCCACCTCGTGCTGTTTTGAATGGTCCCACCATGTCCAGGCCCCAGACAGCAAAGGGCCAGGCAATGGGGATAGTCTTGAGTGCAGAAGTCGGCTGATGTGGCTTGGAGCGGAATTTCTGGCACCCTTTGCATTTCTGGACCAAGTCTTTGGCGTCTTCCAAAGCAGTGGGCCAGAAAAAACCGTGGCGGAAAGCTTTGGCGACAAGTGCTCTTGAAGCCGCGTGGTGACCACACTCACCTTGATGGATATCTTTGAGGATTGCTTGACCTTGCTCCGGCTCCACGCAGTGCTGGTAAACACCAGTGATGCTGCGCCTCACGAGTTCTTTGTTGACGATGGTGTATGCTGCAGCTTGGCGTTGCACTTGTCGGGCTGAGATCTCGTCAGTTGGCAGCTCTTTGTTCACCAAAAAATTGAGGATGGGCTGAGCCCGGGAAGGTGCTGCAATTTCTTCAACTGCTAGGACTGCTACTTGCACGAGGGCGGTTGGGCCGGGAGGCGGTGGGCTGGAGTCAGCCGCCACTTGCTGAGTTGATGAAGTCCCCGGGCCGACTGCTGCAGTCCCGGGGTTGGGCTCTGAAGTCCCCGGGCTGACCGCCGCAGTCCCCGGGCCGGGTTCTGAAGTCACCGGGCCGGGTGCGACTGCCGCGGCCCCCGGGCCGCCTGCCGAAATTCCCGCGCCGGCTGCTGGGGTCCTGAAGTCGGATCCGACTGCTTCGGGAGGAGCCGACACAAAGATGGAATCTGACTCTGGCGATGGCTTGACAGACGGCTTGAGGAGGCGTTGTAGGGTGACGCCGGTTGGTATTGCTTGCCGGGTGGAGCCGATTCGTGCCAAGGCGTCTGCTTGCTCATTGTCATTTCTCGGCACATGGAGAAACTCGCACCCTTCAAAGTATCCACTGAGTTGCTGGATGAGGAAATGGTAGCTAGCCATGTTTGCATCCTTGGCGTCCCAGTCGCCCGACGACTGCTGGACCACCAAGTCGGAGTCGCCATAACACAGGATCCAGCGAATGCCAAGTTCCTTGGCAAGCCGGAGCCTGTGTATGAGTGCTTCGTATTCAGCTACGTTGTTGGAGGCGGCAAAGTGAATTTGCAGCACATATCTGATCTTGTTGCCTTTGGGAGAGGTGAGGACGATGTCGGCTCCCAAACCGGTGCGCATCTTGGAACCATCAAAGTGCATCCGCCAATGGGTGGAGTCTGGCGCTGGCGGCAGGTACTGGGTCTCGGCCCAGTCGACGAGGAAGTCGGCCAGTGCTTGGGACTTGATGGCGGTGCGAGGCTGGTAGTAGATGGTGTAGGGGGGCAACTCTATGGCCCATTTGGCCACTCGGCCTGAAGCATCCCGGCTTCCGATGATCTCGGCAAGCGGAGCAGTGCAGACAACAGTGATTGGGTGCTCTTGAAAATACAGCTTCAACTTCTTGGCGGCAAAGTGCACGTCGTAGCACATCTTCTGATAGTGGGGGTAATTTTGCTTGGAGGTGGACAGCACTTCGCTTAGGTAATATACCGGTCTCTGGACTGGTAGCGCTTTGCCTTCTTCCTTGCGTTCCACCACTATGACTGTGCTGACCACCCGGCTGGTAGCGGCAATGTAGAGGAGCATGGGTTCCTTAGGAGTCGGAGCCGCTAGGACTGGCGGAGTGGTCAACATCTTCTTGAGCTGGAGAAAAGCTTCATCCGCCTTGTCATTCCACTCGAAAAAAGTGGTCTTCTTCATGAGCTGGTACAGGGGAAGAGCCTTCTCGCCCAGCCGACTGATGAAACGGCTCATGGATGCCAAGCAGCCGGTGAATTTTTGCACGTCCAGCAGTCGGGTGGGCACTTCCATCCTCTCAATGGCCTTGATCTTCACAGGGTTGCACTCTATGCCGCGCTCTGAGACCAGAAAGCCAAGAAGCTGGCCGGCTGGTACTCCAAAGATCTCCGGGTTGAGCTTGATCTGAAATCGGCGCAAGTTCTCAAAGGTCTCCTTGAGGTCTTCTAGCAGCGTTCCACGCTTCTCCGTCTTCACCACCACATCATCCACATAGACATGGGCGTTTCTGCCGAGTTGCTTGAGGAGACACTTCTGCATGCAACGCTGGAATGTGGCGCCGACATTCCTCAAGCCGAACATCATGGTCAGGTAGCAGAAGGCTCCAAATGGCGTGATGAAGGTAGTCTTCAGCCTGTCGGCCGGGTTCAGTTTGATCTGGTGGTATCCTGAGTACGCATCCAAAAAACTCAACAGCTCACATCCGGCTGTGGAGTCAATCACTTGGTCAATTCTTGGCAAAGCGAATGGGTCCTTAGGGCATGCTTTGTTGAGGCTGGTATAATCAATACACATGCGCCACTGTTTGTTCTTCTTAAGCACCAGGACCGGGTTGGCTAACCACTCTGGAAAAAACACTTCCATGATGAATCCGGCTGCTAGAAGCCGGGCTATCTCTTCTCCAACAACTCTTCTCTTCTCTTCTGACAGACGGCGCAAGGGCTGCCTGACTGGCTTGGCATCAGACCGGACATGTAGCTTGTGCTCGGCGAAATCCGTCAGAACACCCGGCATGTCTTTGGGTGACCATGCAAAGATGTCCCGATTCTCATGGAGGAAATCGACGAGCTCGCCTTCCTATTTGCTGTCAAGGTTCGCTCCTATGACAGCGTGCCTCTCCGAGTGCTCCGGGTCCAAGGGTATCTTCTTTGTCTCTTTCGCAGGCTTGAACGAGCCCTCGGCTTCCGACTCCTTGGGGTTGGGTGACATTTCTGGCTGCTTGCCTGTCATTGCCATGACCCGGTCAAGGAGTCGCTTCTCAGCCGCGATCACGAGGGACTCGGCTAACCGGCTGCTCTCTGTTGCGCAGGCGGACGACTTCTTGTAGTCTCCTGCTATGGTCAGGATTCCCTTGGAGCTCGGCAACTTCATCTTGAGGTAGGCATAGTGGGGGACCACCATGAACTTGGCCAGGGAAGGCCGGCCAAGCAGGGCATGATAGGGGCTCTCAAGGTCCACCACCTCAAACCAGACTGGCTCTCGGCGGAAGTGATTTTTGTCCCCGAAGAGGACATCTATCTCAGTTTTGCCGATTGGTGAGCAGGAAAGGCCAGGAACTATGCCGTGAAAAACAGTCCGGCTGGGCTGAAGATGTCTCTGCTTGATCCCCAACTTCTCCATGGTATCCTTGTACAGAATGTTGATACTGCTGCCGCCATCTATCAAGACTCGGGAGAAGCGAGCAGCTCACCTCTCTGTTGCAAATGTGGCATCCAACACCAAGGCATAAGAGCCGGGATTCGGCATCACCTCCGGGTGGTCGGCTCTGCTCCAGCTAATGGGCTTCTCAGACGAGTGCATGAACTCGGGGGTCTCTGATGCTACTGCATTCACTTCCAGCTGTTGCTGCCGTCTGTTGCGCCTGTCGTCAGCCATGCTGGTGAACACGACGTAGGCCCCATGCTCCTCGGGATAGTCATCTTGTATGGCACCGACTGGCCGGGCTATCGGCTGCTGGGGTGGAGGAGGAGGCGGCTGCCTAGCAGGCGGAGGAGGCAGAAGGCCGTCACCCTTGGCGATCCTGGTGAGCCAATGGCACTTCCGAGTGGTGTGGTTGGACGGCTTCGCGCCACTGTGAAATTTGCAGGGTGCATCAAGAGTCTGCTCATACGAGAAAGCGGGCAACCAGTTGGGCTTGCTACCCTTCTGGCGCTTGGATGGAGGCTGCCCTTCCGGCTCCTGGTCTCCGACTGTCGCCACCTGCCGGCTTGTAGAAGCCGGCTGCGTGGCCTTGCGTTTGCTGTCGTTGGGTTGCTGATGCCGATTGGTGTCACCAGCCGGGGCCCGAGGAGCTGGAGGAGCCACTTTGCCAGACGCATCAACTTGGATCTCTGCCTTCATAGAGGAGTCGGCCGTGGCGTATTTATCTGCTATGATCAGCAGCTCGTCGAGGGTCGCCGGCTCGTCGTAGAGAAGTCTGTGCTTGAGAAGAGTGCCCTCTCGGCACCCGGTGGTGAAGTACTCGATGGCCTGCACCTCGTGCACGCCTTCGCAAGAGTTGCAGAGCTCGGCCGAGCGCGTGAGGTAGTCACGAGTCAACTCGTTGGGGCCTTGGACGCACAAGGAGAGCTGGCGAGGCTTGGGCGGCCGCTTGTACGTGCTGGTGAAGTTGCGGATGAAGGCTTCGGTGAAGTCGACCCAGCTGTTGATGCTGCGGGGCTTCAGGCTGTTCAGCCATGTCCGGGTCGTGCCCTAGAGCATGAGCGGAATGTACTTCATGGCAACGCGCTTGTTGCCGTTGGCGATGTTGACAGCTGTGGAATAGTCGACTAGCCAGTCCTCCGGCTTCACAGAGCCGGTGTATTTGGGCGTATCTCTCGGGAGCGTGAACCCTTTGGGGAAGGGCTCATCTCGAATGCGGGGGCCAAAACAAGGCGGACCCAGCTCATCTTCTTCTTCTAGCGCCGGGGATCGGTTGAGGCGGTCGATCCGGTGGCGGGCATCGTTCTCTCCGACTCCTTCTCGGCGGCCAAGGCGGTCGCCGAGTGTCGGGTGCTCAACAGGCGGCGGGGAGACGCGCCTCTCCCTGCGGGGGGGGGGGGGAGGAGGCGGACAGTCATCCCGTCGTTCCACTGCTCTTGGGCGGCCGTCTTGGTCGCGCTCGATAGTGATGCGAGTCCGGCTGCGGCTAGCAGCCGACTCCTTGTCTCTTCTTCCGCGGACACCACCAGTCGGCGTCCGGGATGTCGCGCCTTGGTCTCGGCGGGGAGGCGGATCGTCATTTTGCCGGTTGGGCGCCTCAGTGCAGCATCCGGCCTCGTGCTGCTCAGCAGCCGCATCGAGGAGTCGCTGGACGCGTTCCACCATCTGGCGACGCTCCTCGCCCTCGAAGTTGTCCAGCTCTTCGGCTGCCGCCTGGGCAGCTCGTATGTTCTCCGCAGGCGTGGCGTAGATGGGGCGATCTGCCCCGAACAGGCTGGTGATGGCCACGCCGCGTTGCTGGACCACGCCGATGCGGCTAGGCTCGCCAGGAGCCGGCGTGCCTGTAACGCCCACGATGCGGCTATATCTCCCACGTGTCGAGGCACGACTTAGAGGCATAACCGCATTGTGGTTTTGTCGCAAGAAGGGTCATCTTCACACAATCCCATGTAATGAACAAGAATGGGATAAAGAGTTGGCTTACAATCGCCACTTCACACAATACATAAATAATTCATACATCATCCGAAATCCACACATAGACAGACTACGGTCAAATCCAAATGAAAATAGGATAACCCCAAATGCTAGATCCCCGATCGTCCCAACCGGGCTCCACTACTGATCATCAGGAAAAGAAACATAGTAACGACCACGTTCCTCGTCGAACTCATACTTGAGCTCGGTTGCATCATTTGCACTGGCATCGTCGGCACCTGCAACTGTTTTGGTAGAATTTGTGAGTCGCGAGGACTCAGCAATCTCACACCCGCGAGATCAAGACTATTTAAGCTTATAGGAAAGGATGGTGTAATGAGGTGGAGCTGCAGCAAGCACTAAGCATATATGGTGGCTAACATATGCAAATGAGAGCAAGAAGAGAAGCAACGCAACGATCGCGAAGCTAGAATGATCAAGAAGTGATCCTGAAACTACTTACGTTCATTCATAACCCAAACCGTGTTCACTTCCCGGACTCCGCCGAAAAGAGACCATCACGGCTACACACCCGGTTGATGTATTTTAATTAAGTCAAGTGACAAGTTCTCTACAACCGGACATTAATAAATTCCCATCTGCCACATAACCGCGGGCACGGCTTTCGAAAGATAATACCCTATAGGGGTGACCCAACTTAGCCCATCATAAGCTCTCATGGTCAACGAAGGATAAACCTTCTCCCGGGAAGACCCGATCAGTCTCGGAATCACGGTTTACAAGACATTTCGACAATGGTAAAACAAGAACAGCAAGACCACCCGCTGTGCCGACAAATCCCGATAGGAGCTGCACATATCTCGTTCTCAGGGCACACCGGATAAGCTAAGCGTACAGGTACCAACGTAACCCAAGTTGCCAAGGGACGGTCCCGCACGGTGCTCTAGTTTGGACCAACACTCGGAGGAGCACTGGCCCGGAGGTTTAAATAAAGATGACCCTCGGGCTCGCGAAAACCCAAGGGAAAAAGGCTTAGGTAGGCAAATGTAAAACCAAGGTTGGGCCTTGCTGGAGGAGTTTTATTCAAGGCAAACTGTCAAGCGGGTCCCATAAATCACCCAACCGCGTAAGGAACGCAAACTCAAGGAACATAATACCGGTATGACGGAAACTAGGGCGGCAAGAGTGGAACAAAACACCAGGCATAAGGCCGAGCCTTCCACCCTTTACCAAATATATAGATGCATTAATTAAATAAGAGATATTGTGATATTCCAAAAATATCCATGTTCCAACATGGAACCAACTTCAACTTCACCTGCAACTAGCAACGCTATAAGAAGGGCTGAGGAAAAGCGGTAACTTAGCCAAACAACGGTTTGCTAGGAAAGGATGGTTAGAGGCTTGACATGGCAATATGGGAGGCATGATATAGCAAGTGGTAGGTAGCGCAGCATGGCAATAGAACGAACAACTAGCAAAGCAAAGATACAAGTGATTTCGAGGGTATGGTCATCTTGCCTGCAAGGTTCTCAGAGTTGTCGAAATCTTGATCCTCGTAAGCGTACTCAACAGGTTCCTCGTTCATGAACTCGTCTCCCGGCTCTATCCACAGCAAGACACAAGTAATGGAACCACAATCAATCACGGGAAATGCACAAGCAACATGATGCAATACATGCATGATATGCGAGATATGATATGCGATGCATATGCGTGCTCCGGAAGAAAAAGGATGAACAAGGCAGTAACTTGGCAAACCAAGTATTCCACTGGAAAGATGAGATGATTTCGGTCGAAATCGATATAAAGATCACCGGAAACGGATGCACGGTTTGCAAATGGCAAGCAAAACAAGAATGACATAAATCTGCGATTAACAGCATGATAGCACTTAGAATACATCAAGTAACTATGCTACAGCACTCCAACATATCAACAAAGCATATGATAGTAATGTAAAGGAGATGCTTGACAAAAGATGAACACGGAGCTATGGATAGAACACACCATAACAGGTTCAAACAAGCATGGCAAAAGTGCAAAAGATATCAGTTTCACAGACTTAGTGAAATTACTGGACATGGCAGAAACAGCATCAGGTAGCAATGTTCAGAGCAAGCAAAACACGTGCTACAGGAACTTAACATAGCAAACCAAGGCATGGCATGAATCTACTAAATGCATAGAACAAAAGTCCCTTACTGACCATGAGCCAAAAAGGATCATAAGATATGGTGGCAACCATGTAAATATAGCAAGTTTCGTTAACAGGTTTCAGACTTGGCAGAAAATAGAGCATGGCAGTAAACAGAATTATGAAGGCATCTTGGTGAGCTTGATTCACTCATCACAAAGCAATGCATGACAAAAAAAATAATACCTACAGCAAGATGGCATGTTTATGAAGCTAGCCATGGCAAGAGCAAGTTCATAGCATGTACGGATCAACTACAACAACCTTGGCTAAATTGAATATCATGTTAACAATCTGCCAGGAACATTTTATAGCAAAAGTAGAGCAAGATTAAGACATTCTATGGCACTCCACAATTTCAAACAGGGGCATGGATGGATAGAGCACAACTATATATATAAAACAACCTTACTGAACATACTCAAAAGAAGCATGGATCTCACTGTAGCCACATGGATACATGGCAACAAAATAACAGCAGTAACAGACTTAGCAAAATTCTATGTCCCTGAAAACAGAAACATCACGAAGCCTAGTTTGCATGCTTGTGCTAGTCACCACATAGATCACAAAAATACATGGCATACACCTCTGTAAATAAGGCATGGCATAGATCAAATCACCTGTAGAGCTCATGCCCATAAGATGCACACATCAATTGCAACAAAAATAACAAATCACCAAGTTCTGATAAGTAACAGCAGTAAACATCATATAGCACTTTTGCACTAGAGATTTGGGAATCAAGATGGACTCAAACGAGCATGATACAATGGAGTAAAATGAAGATAATCTCGTAATGAATATTTCGATATATCGTGCGCGTAAAACGGAGCAGTATGCAGAGGGTTATGATAGGATGAACAGAGCCACTTATTGCAAATATATCGGGACTTAGAGAAAATCGGAGAGAGGGGAAAGTCAACCTAGCCTGATCCAGATCTCGATCTGGCGCGGCTCGGGCGCGCGGCTACTCGTCGGAGGCGGAGGAGACGGCGGCGGCCGGAGTTGGAGAGGAGGGAGAGGAGCTCGGGGAAGACGCGGGGCACGGCGGAGGAGGCCGGAAAGGGGCACCGGAGCGGCGGGCGTCGGGCGGCCGCGGGCGGCGCCGGCGTTTGCCGGAGGCGACGACGGGGCGGCGAGGTCGGCGACCGGGTGGCGGGGCGGCGGCTGGAGGAGGAGGACGGAGCGGCAGCGTCGGGCGGAGGCCGGGCTCGGGGGGGGGGGGGCCCGATCCGGGCCTCGGCGGGCCTGCGGTCAGCGGCGACGGCGGCTGCCACGTGGCGCCTAGCCACTGGCTGCGGGCGGCGGCGGAAAATCTGTCCGGCGCGTGGACGGACGTGTCCGGCGCGCGGTGGAAGAAAGAGGCTAGGGTTAGGGTGGATTTGATCCAGAATTTTTGGGGAAAGGGTGTTTATATAGGCATAGGGAGCTAGGAGACTCCAAATGGAGTGCGGTTTTCGCCCACACGATCGTGATCGAATGACCGAGAGCATGGAGGTGACTTAGATGGGTTATTGGACTGTTTGGAGGGGGTTTTGCTGCAACACATAAAAGGACTTTGCGGTTACCGGGTTAACCGTTGGAGCGTCAAACGACCTCCAAATGGAACGAAACTTGACAGGTGGTCTACCGGTGGTGTACCAAGGCCACTTGACAAACCTCGGCCCATTCCGAGAATGTTTAATACCCGCTCACGAAAAGAGACAAGAGGGGTGCGCCGGTGCATGTGGGAGTGCCGGATTGCAAAACGGACAACAGGAAAAATGCTCGGATGCATAAGACTAACACGTATGCAAAAGCAATGCACATGATGACACGATATGAGATGCATGACATGAAAAAAATGCAAACGAAAGACAAAACCCAACCACGGAGGGAATATCATAACACATAGCCGAAAATGGCAAGAGTTGGAGTTACAAATATGGAAAGTTACATCCGGGGTGTTACAACACTCCACCACTACGAGAGGATCTCGTCCCGAGATCTAGGATGGCACCGGAGGGAAATGGAAGAGGAAAAGGTAAAACAAAGTTGCTTCTTTGACAAACGAGTGAAACCAAAGAACCTTGAGAGGTTAAACAATTTTTAGAAAAGAATACAACGGAGATGAACGAGATTACAAACACTCCGTTAGAAAAGGAGAACAAGGAACATTATGAGAACCTTGTGGGTTGAAAGACATGAAACAAGGGCTTAACGAACCAAAAGAATATGAAACCACACCGATATAACGAGATAGCCAAGGAACAAGAATGACATAATTTTGACAGCACTCCGGTTGAAAAAGAGAAGGAAACTTGATAAGATGAAAAGAAATTGAAGAGATGACACCACACCCCGGTTAAATGGATAAGCAAGGAAAGAAGATGATCTTGACAAAACGAGAAGATGGGTCGAAGAGAGCGATATCACAATGCCTCCGGTAGAAATGAAAGAATGCAATGAAAAGAACGGAGTTGTTGGAAAACCAACAACGAAAAGAATAAGCTTGGAGTGGACTTATGGAAACATCTCAACATTATGAGGTGACAAACGGCCACTAAAGGAAGCCATTGATTTGAGTGAGAGCACCAAGGCGATGAAAAACTTCTTTCACCAAGAGGATAGGAGAAAAATTGGATCATTGATAAGCACCATAATAGCAACATTCCTTAGGGAAGGCTTTAGGTGAAACATGACACAAGATAAATCCAACGAAGAGATTGGTGGATTTAAAATATCTCATTCTTGGCAACATGGGAATCATGAAAAGCGAACTCAAATTGTCAACAATGACATAACACCACCTCAAATGATAAGGTAGAACGAATTGCACTTCGGAATGCAAGATGAAGAATACTTGAGCTCCTCTGAAAAGAATCTCGATGAACACTTCGAGAAGGAATTAAATCCTTGATGAACCATCATGTAGAGCCTCCATGAAGAACTCCGATAATAAAAGGATGATAGAAAGAAAGAGAAGTTGAAAACACCAGGTGAAGCCTTGCAGTGATAAGATGAAGCTTTGAAATGATATAACCGAGAAAACTTGGAACTCCGGAAAGAAAGATGAACAAATGAAATCAAGAATTTTGATGAACCTCCGGAATAAGGAATTGAATTTACTCGATGAAACAAGAATAAGAATTACATTATGCTCATCCTTCACCAATTAATTGATGACAAGCAATGGATTTGTCATATTACTTATTCTCGTAGAAAGGATTAAGATAGATATGGCGCAAACTTGGGAAGGTCTTGATGGGACCACCGGTAGGATTTGGAAACAACGAATGAATTGATATGATAACGAAGGAATAGAAATCTTGAACGAACCACCGTAAGAATTGAAAATGAACAAAGAAAAGATAAAGAAACATCGGGAAGAATTAGAAAATGAACGAAGATACTTGAGAGAATTTAGATACAAGTGAACGCAGAGATCCCGAGCTGACTAGATAATACTTGAATGATGCACTAGAAGAATTCGAGAACGAGAGCTGAAAGCTGAGAATGAATAATTCTGAGATGATGAGTTCCAGAGAATCGAACTGAAAAGACTCCTGAATTGCTCCGGATGGGTGAAAAGAATTCTCACACTCAAAACAATTATGAGAGGACGGCAACAAGTTAGAACCACGCATCTTTGAGAGAACGGATTAGATTGAAGAGGAACTCTTCTTCGGTCTTCAAATGTTGAGAATGATGACGAGAAACACCACCATGAATTGTTGAGATACTCCGGGATGAAAATAAGAAAGGTTGAACCAACAATGAAAAGAATTTGGAAGATCTTGGAAAAAGACATCTGACTGATGATAACTCATTCTTACGTCAAACTTTGAAATGAATTTGGGAATAGCTCCGGGAAAATTAGAAGAGTCAGGTAAGATCCTGGGAAAAGACCTGTGGGTTAGGGCCCACTCAATAGATACACCGTTGAACGATTTAAAAGAGAGATTGCGTCGGTTTAATTAAATGGCTTGAATAAGGTAAGACCTCGAAATAGCTAGAAAGGATTAAAAATAGAAACATGAATCCTCTGGGATACCTTCAGCACTCCAAATAAACATGAATAGCAAGAGGTGGATGATTAAGAGGTGCACCGGCATGAGAAAACATTTGAAACGATGAAAGGATACGATCAACACCGAAAGCTTGACTTGAGTCCACCGGAGAAGAAAAAGAATGAAGAATGATAAACTTGAAGAACATCTTCCTGAGAATCACCGGGTAAGAACATTGACGGAAAAGGATGGAGAGGCTTCCCATCAATAAAAGGATACATGATTGAGAAATCTGAGTCCTTGAAGAAAAGGGTGGGAGGGCGGGAAAAACAAAGGCAACTTGGGGCATATGGAATAAACACCGTTGAAAAAAACTTAGAGTTGATCTTGCGGATGGGGAGAATGATGGGATCATCTTGAAGAGAAGCGCACCGGTTAGAAATAGAATTGGGATGGCACTCTTGATGACCAAGAAGGATTAACATTCCCATAGAAATATGAGAACACCGTTTAGGGAAGGTATGGATCAACACTTGACAATGAAGCAACTCGAATACCACAACTCAAGACAAAACAAAGGATTGGCTTGCAAAATAAGCCGGAACAAACATATGATAGATCCCATATCGTATCATGTGTGTGTTGGAAAGATATCCTACGAGCTACTTGAATTCCCACTTATAAACTCCCGAAACTTTCTGGTTATGCAATCTGGTGTTGGGGATACAGGGGACACAAAATATATCACCCAAACTAGCAATCCCTAGATCCAGTTATATCCATCCGTCAACACATAACCAAGAAACCTTCGGAAATCGTGTACCTCAACCTTCGAGGAGCATCCGTTATACGAGTTATGGCAATACTCCCGAACTCCCGCCCCAGTACTGGGTGGCATCGAGGTGATCTCACCAACAACTGCATAAAAGAGATTTTCGATGTCGGCGAAACTCAGGTATTCCAGAACTGCAACGATAAAATTGTGACGACAACACCTCGGAGCTCAACTCCCCGGGACACTGCCACAACCCCTAAATGTCAGGAGGCACCAAGAACAATGTTCTCGTCACAAAACCATCGGAACGATTCTAAGATACCCGCGTGATCCTAAAAAAAATTTAGTGAAATTTGAGGAGAGGAGAGTCAAAACTTCTACGTCAGGAGGCCTCACCAGAGCGACGAAGGGATTGAGGAGTAAAAAGAATCCTACTCTCCAATATATATAATCCTAAGACTCAAAACATTTTTTTGTTCTAGACTCAACAACGCCAGCGATTCGATCAAGCAGGGGGCTCCTAAGTCGGGGATGGCTCTGATTACCAACTTGTAACGCCCACGATGCGGCTATTGTTGGAAATATGCCCTAGAGGCAATAATAAATTGGTTATTATTATATTTCCTTGTTCATGATAATCGTTTATTATCCATGCTAGAATTGTTGATAGGAAACTCAGATACATGTGTGGATACATAGACAACACCATGTCCCTAGTAAGCCTCTAGTTGACTAGCTCGTTGATCAAAGGATGGTTACGGTTTCCTGACCATGGACATTGGATGTCGTTGATAACGGGATCACATCATTAGGAGAATGATGTGATGGACAAGACCCAATCCTAAGCATAGCACAAGATCGTGTAGTTCGTTTGCTGAGAGCTTTTCTAATGTCAAGTATCATTTCCTTAGACCATGAGATTGTGCAACTCCCGGATACCGTAGGAATGCTTTGGGTGTACCAAACGTCACAACGTAACTGGGTGGCTATAAAGGTGCACTACAGGTATCTCCGAAAGTGTCTATTGGGTTGGCACGAATCGGGACTGGGATTTGTCACTCCGTGTAAACGGAGAGGTATCTCTGGGCCCACTCGGTAGGACATCATCATAATGTGCACAATGTGACCAAGGAGTTGATCACGGGATGATGTGTTACGGAACGAGTAAATAGACTTGCCGATAACGAGATTGAACAAGGTATCGGGATACCGACGATCGAATCTCGGGCAAGTAACATACCGATTGACAAAGGGAATTGTATACGGGATTGATTGAATCCTCGACATCGTGGTTCATCCGATGAGATCATCGAGGAGCATGTGGGAGCCAACATGGGTATCCAGATCCCGCTGTTGGTTATTGACCAGAGAGTCGTCTCGGTCATGTCTGCATGTCTGCCGAACCCGTAGGGTCTACACACTTAAGGTTCGGTGACGCTAGGGTTGTAGAGATATTAGTATGCGGTAACCCGAAAGTTGTTCGGAGTCCCGGATGAGATCCCAGACGTCACGAGGAGTTCCGGAATGGTCCGGAGGTAAAGATTTATATATGGGAAGTCTTATTTTGGTCGCCGGAAAAGTTTCGCGCATTATCGGTATTGTACCGGGAGTGCCGAAAGGGGTCCGGGGGTCCACCAAGGGGGTCCACCAGCCCCGGGGGGGCCACATGGGCTGTAGGGGGTGCGCCTTGGCCTATATGAGCCAAGGGCACCAGCCCAAGAGGCCCATGCGCCAAGAGATAAGATAAAGGAGAGTCCTAAAGGGGAAGGCACCTCCGAGGTGCCTTGGGGGGGAAGGACTCCTCCCTGGCCGCACCCTTCCTTGGAGGAAGGGCCAAGGCTGCGCCCCCCCCCCCTCTCCCTTGGCCCTATATATAGTGGGGGGAAGGGAGGGCAGCAATACCTAAGCCCTGGCGCCTCCCTCTCCCTCCCGTGACACCTCTTCCTCCCTGCTTGCGCTTGGTGAAGCCCTGCCGGGATCCCGCTACTTCCACCACCACGCCGTCGTGCTGCTGGATCTCCATCAACCTCTCCTCCCCCTTGATGGATCAAGAAGGAGGAGACGTCGCTGATCCCTACGTGTGTTGAACGCGGAGGTGCCGTCCGTTTGGCGCTAGGATCATCGGTGATTTGGATCACGACGAGTACGACTCCATCAACCCCATTCTCTTGAACGCTTCCGCTCGCGATCTACAAGGGTATGTAGATGCACTCCCTTCCCCTCGTTGCTAGATTACTCCATAGATTGATCTTGGTGATGCGTAGAAAATTTTGAATTTCTGCTACGTTCCCCAACAGTGGCATCATGAGCTAGGTCTATGCGTAGTTTCTATGCACGAGTAGAACACAAAGAAGTTGTGGGCGTAGATGTTGCCAATTCTTCTTGCCGCTACTAGTCTTATCTTGTTTCGGCGGCATTGTGGGATGAAGCGGCCCGGACCGACCTTACACGTACGCTTACGTGAGACAGGTTCCACCGACTGACATGCACTAGATGCATAAGGTGGCTAGCGGGTGTCTGTCTCTCCCACTTTAGTCGGAACGGATTCGATGAAAAGGGTCCTTATGAAGGGTAAATAGAAATTGGCATATCACGTTGTGGTCTTACGTAGGTAAGAAACGTTCTTGCTAGAAACCTATACAAGCCACGTAAAAACTTGCAACAACAATTAGAGGACGTCTAACTTGTTTTTGCAGCATGTGCCTTGTGATGTGATATGGCCAGAAGATGTGATGAATGATATATGTGATGTATGAGATTGAACATATTCTTGTAATAGGAATCACGACTTGCATGTCGATGAGTATGACAACCGGCAGGAGCCATAGGAGTTGTCTTTATTTTTTGTATGACCTGCGTGTCATTGAATAACGCCATGTAAATTACTTTACTTTATTGCTAAGCGCATTAGCCATAGAAGTAGAAGTAATCGTTGGCGTGACAACTTCATGAAGACACAATGATGGAGATCATGATGATGGAGATCATGGTGTCATGCCGGTTACAAAGATGATCATGGTGCCCCGAAGATGGAGATCAAAGGAGCAAAATGATATTGGCCATATCATGTCACTATTTGATTGCATGTGATGTTTATCATGTTATGCATCTTATTTGCTTAGAACGACGGTAGCATAAATAAGATGATCCCTCACTAAAATTTCAAGAGACGTGTTCCCCCTAACTGTGCACCGTTGCGAAGGTTCGTTGTTTCGAAGCACCACGTGATGATCGGGTGTGATAGATTCTAACGTTTGAATACAACGGGTGTTGACGAGCCTAGCATGTACAGACATGGCCTCAGAACACATGCGAAACACTTAGGTTGACTTGACGAGCCTAGCATGTACAGACATGGCCTCGGAACACAATAGACCGAAAGGTCGAACATGAGTCGTATAGTAGATACGATCAACATGGAGATGTTCACCGATGATGACTAGTCCGTCTCACGTGATGATCGGACACGGCCTAGTTTGACTCGGATCATGTATCACTTAGATGACTAGAGGGATGTCTATCTGAGTGGGAGTTCATTAATCAGATGAACTTAATTATCATGAACATAGTCAAAAGGTCTTTGCAAATTATGTCATACGCTTTAGTTCTACTGTTTAAGATATGTTCCCAGAGAAAATTTAGTTGAAAGTTGGTAGTAGCAATTATGCGGACTGGGTCCGTAAACTGAGGATTGTCCTCATTGCTGCACAGAAGGCTTATGTCCTTAATGCACCGCTCGGTGTGTTGAACCTCAGCATCGTCTGTAGATGTTGCAGAACATCTGACATACACGTTTTGATGACTACGTGATAGTTCAGTGCGTATTGCTAACGGTTTAGAATTGTGGCACCAAAGACGGTTTTGAAACGTCGCAGAACATATGAGATGTTCCGAAGACTGAAATTGGGATTTCGGACTAGTGCCCACGTCAAGAGGTATGAGACCTCTGACAAGTTTCTTAAGCCTGCAAACTAAGGGAGAAAAGCTCAATCGTTGAGCATGTGCTCAGATTGTCTGAGTACTACAATCACTTGAATCAAGTGGGAGTTAATCTTCCAGATGAGATAGTGATGATTCTCCATAGTCATTGCCACCAAGCTATTAGAGCTTCGTGATGAACTATAACATATCAGGGATAGACATGATGATCCTTGAGCAACTCGCGATGTTTGACACCGCGAAAGTAGAAATCAAGAAGGAGCATCAATTGTTGATGGTTAGTAAAACCACTAGTTTCTAGAAGGGCAAGGGCAAGAAGGGATACTTCATGAAACGGCAAATCAGTTGCTGCTCTAGTGAAGAAACCCAAGGTTGAACCCAAACCCGAGACTAAGTGCTTCTGTAATGAGGGAACGGTCACTAAAGCGGAACTACCCTAGATACTTGGTAGATGAGAAGGCAGGCAAGGTCGACAGAAGTATATATTGGATATACATTATATGAATGTGTACTTTACTAGTACTCCTAGCAGCACCAGGATATTAGATACCGGTTCGGTTGCTAAGTGTTAGTAACTCGAAATAAAAGCTGCGGAATAAACGGAGACTGGCTAAAGGTGAGATGACGATATGTGTTGGAAGTGTTTCCAAGGTTGATGTGATCAAGCATCGCATGCTCCCTCTACCATCGAGATTTGGTGTTTGCGTTGAGCATGATTGGATTATGTTTATCGCAATACGGTTATTCATTTAAGGAGAATAATGATTACTCTGTTTATTTGAATAATACCTTCAATGGTCTTGCACCTAAAATGAATCTCGATCGCAGTGATACACATGTTCGTGCCAAAAGATATAAGATATTAATGATAGTACCACATACTTGTGGCACTGCCACTTGAGTCATATTGGTATAGAACGCATGAAGAAGCTCCATGTAGATGGATCTTTGGACTCAGTCGTTTTTGAAAGATTGAGACATGCGAACCATGTCTATTGGTATATATGCATGAAGAAACTCCATGCAGATGGATCGTTTGGACTCACTTGATTTTGAATCACTTGAGACATGCAAATCATACCACATGGGCAAGATGACTGAAATTCCTCGTTTTCAGTAAGATGGAACAAGAGAGCAACTTATTGGAAGTAATACATTTTGATGTATGCAGTCCAATGAGTGCTGAGGCATGCAGTGGATATCGTTATGTTCTTACTTCACAGATGATTTGAGTAGATGCTGAGTGTATTTACTTGATGAAACACAAGTCTGAATTATTGAAAGGTTCAAGTAATTTCAGAGTGAAGTTGAAGATCCTCGTGACAAGAGGATAAAATGTCTGTGATATGATCATAGAGATGAGTATCTGAGTTACGAGTTTGGCACACAATTAAGACATTGTGGAAAGTGTTTCACAATTAATACCGCCTGGAACACCATAGTGTGATGGTGTGTCCGGACATCATAGCTGCACCCTATTGGATATGGTGCATACCATGATGTCTCTTATCGAATTACCACTATCGTTTATGGGTTAGGCATTAGAGACAACCACATTCACTTTAAAAAGGGGCACCACGCAATTCCGTTGAGACGACACCGTTTAGAGAAACCTAAGTTGTCGTTTCTTAAAAGTTTGGGGCTGCGATGCTTATGTGAAAAAGTTTCAAGCTGATAATCTCGAACCCAAAGCGGATAAATGCATCTTCATAGAATACCCAAAACAGTTGGGTATACCTCCTATTTCAGATCTGGAAGGAAAAGTAATTGCATCTAGAAATAGGTCCTTTCTCGAGGAAAAGTTTCTCTCGAAAGAATTGAGTGGGAGGATGGTGGAGACTTGATAAGGTTATTGAGTCGTCACTTCAACTAGTGTGTAGCAGGGCACAGGAAGTTGTTCCTGTGGCACCTACACCAATTGAAGTGGAAGCTTATGATAGTGATCATGAAACTTCAGATCAAGTCACTACCAAACCTCGTAGGACGACGAGGATGCGTGCTACTTCAGAGTGGTACGTGATCCTGTCTTGAAAGTCATGTTGTTAGACAACAATGAACCTACGAGCTATGGAGAAGCGATGGTGGGCCCATATTCCGACAAATGGTTAGAAGCCATGAAATCCGAGATAAATGGATCTTTAAGAAGAAGACGGACATGGACGGTAATGTTACCGTCTATGAAGCTCGACTTGTGGCAAAGAGTATTTCCACAAGTTCAAGGAGTTGACTACGATGAGATTTTCTCATCCGTAGCGATGCTTAAGTCTGTCGGAATCATGTTAGCATTAGCTGCATTTATGAAATCTGGCAGATGGATGTCAAAACAAGTTTCCTTACCAGTTTTCGTAAGGAAAGGTTGTATGTGATACAATCAGAAAGGTTTTGTCGATCCTAAGGATGCTAAAAGGTATGCTAGCTCCAGCGATCCTTCCATGGACTAGAGCAAGCATCTCGGAGTCAGAATATACGCTTTGATGGAGTGATCAAAGTTTTTGGGTTTATACAAAGTTTGTTAGAAACTTGTATTTACAATAAAGTGAGTGGGAGCGCTACAACATTTCTGATAAGTATATGTGAATGACATATTGTTGATCCGAAATGATGTAAAATTTCTGGAAAGCATAAAGGGTCATTTGAAAGGAGTTTTTCAAAGGAAGACTTGGATAAAAGCTGCTTACATATTGGGCATCAAGATCTATAGAGATAGATCAAGACGCCCGATGATACTTTCAAAGAACACACACCTTGACATGATTTTGAAAGAGTTAAAAATAGATCAGTCAAAGAAGGAGTTCTTACCTGAGTTATAAGGTGTGAAATTGAGTAAGACTCAAAGCTTGACCACGGCAGAAGAGAGAAAGGACGAAGGTCATCCCCTATGTTTTAGACGTAGGCTCTACAATATGCTATGCTGTGTACCGCACATGAAGTGTGCCTTGCCATGAGTTGGTCAAGGGGTACAATAGTGATCCGGGAATGGATCACATGACAGCGGTCGAACTTATCCTTAGTATCTAGTTGACTAAGGAATTTTCTCGATTATGGAGGTGAAAAGGAGTTCGTCGTAAAGGGTTACGTCGATGCGAACTTTGACACTAATCCGGATGGCTCTGAGTAGTAAACCGGATTCGTATAGTAGAGCAGTTATTTGAAATGGCTCCAAATAGCGCGTGGTAGCATCCACAAGATGACATAGATATTCGTAAAGCACACACAGATCTGAAAGATTCAGACCCGTTGACTAATAACCTCTCTCACAAGCATAACATGATCAAACCAGAACTCATTGAGTGTTAATCACATGGTGATGTGAACTAGATTGTTGACTCTAGTAAACTCTTGGGTGTTGGTCACATGGTGATGTGGACTAGATTATTGACTCTAGTGCAAGTGGGAGACTGTTGGAAATATGCCCTAGAGGCAATAATAAATTGGTTATTATTATATTTCCTTGTTCATGATAATCGTTTATTATCCATGCTAGAATTGTATTGATAGGAAACACAGATACATGTGTGGATACATAGACAACACCATGTCCCTAGTAAGCCTCTAGTTGACTAGCTCGTTGATCAAAGGATGGTTACGGTTTCCTGACCATGGACATTGGATGTCGTTGATAACGGGATCACATCATTAGGAGAATGATGTGATGGACAAGACCCAATCCTAAGCATAGCACAAGATCGTGTAGTTCGTTTGCTGAGAGCTTTTCTAATGTCAAGTATCATTTCCTTAGACCATGAGATTGTGCAACTCCCGGATACCGTAGGAATGCTTTGGGTGTACCAAACGTCACAACGTAACTGGGTGGCTATAAAGGTGCACTACAGGTATCTCCGAAAGTGTCTGTTGGGTTGGCACGAATCGAGACTGGGATTTGTCACTCCGTGTAAACGGAGAGGTATCTCTGGGCCCACTCGGTAGGACATCATCATAATGTGCACAATGTGACCAAGGAGTTGATCACGGGATGATGTGTTACGGAACGAGTAAAGAGACTTGCCGGTAACGAGATTGAACAAGGTATCGGGATACTGACGATCGAATCTCGGGCAAGTAACATACCGATTGACAAAGGGAATTGTATACGGGATTGATTGAATCCTCGACATCGTGGTTCATCCGATGAGATCATCGAGGAGCATGTGGGAGCCAACATGGGTATCTAGATCCCGCTGTTGGTTATTGACCGGAGAGTCGTCTCGGTCATGTCTGCATGTCTCCCGAACCCGTAGGGTCTACACACTTAAGGTTCGGTGACGCTAGGGTTGTAGAGATATTAGTATGCGGTAACCCGAAAGTTGTTCGGAGTCCCGGATGAGATCCAGGACGTCACGAGGAGTTCCGGAATGGTCCGGAGGTAAAGATTTATATATGGGAAGTCTTATTTTGGTCGCCGGAAAAGTTTCGCGCATTATCGGTATTGTACCGGGAGTGCCGAAAGGGGTCCAGGGGTCCACCAAGGGGGTCCACCAGCCCCGGGGGGCCACGTGGGCTGTAGGGGGTGCGCCTTGGCCTATATGGGCCAAGGGCACCAGCCCCAAGAGGCCCATGCGCCAAGAGATAAGATAAAGGAGAGTCCTAAAGGGGGAAGGCACCTCCGAGGTGCCTTGGGGGGGAAGGACTCCTCCCTGGCCGCACCCTTCCTTGGAGGAAGGGCCAAGGCTGCGCCCCCCCCCCTCTCCCTTGGCCCTATATATAGTGGGGGAAGGGAGGGCAGCAATACCTAAGCCCTGGCGCCTCCCTCTCCCTCCCGTGACACCTCTTCCTCCCCGCTTGCGCTTGGTGAAGCCTTGCCGGGATCCCGCTACTTCCACCACCACGCCGTCGTGCTGCTGGATCTCCATAAACCTCTCCTCCCCCCTTGCTGGATCAAGAAGGAGGAGACGTCGCTGCTCCGTACGTGTGTTGAACGCGGAGCTGCCGTCCGTTCGGTGCTAGGATCATCGGTGATTTGGATCACGACGAGTACGACTCCATCAACCCCGTTCTCTTGAATGCTTCTGCTCGCGATCTACAAGGGTATGTAGATGCACTCCCCTTCCCCTCGTTGCTAGATTACTCCATAGATTGATCTTGGTGATGCGTAGAAAATTTTGAATTTCTGCTACGTTCCCCAACAGCTATATCTCCCATGTGTCGAGGCACGACTTAGAGGCATAACCGCATTGTGGTTTTGTCGCAAGAAGGGTCATCTTCACACAATCCCATGTAATGAACAAGAATGGGATAAAAAGTTGGCTTACAGTCGCCACTTCACACAATACATAAATAATTCATACATCATCCAAAATCCACACATAGACCGACTACGGTCAAATCCAAATGAAAATAAGATAACCCTAAATGCTAGATCCCCGATCGTCCCAACTGGGCTCCACTACTGATCATCAGGAAAAGAAACATAGTAACGACCACGTTCCTCGTCGAACTCCCACTTGACCTCGGTTGCGTCATTTGCACTGGCATCGTCGGCACCTGCAACTATTTTGGTAGAATCTGTGAGTCACGAGGACTCAGCAATCTCACACCCGCGAGATCAAGACTATTTAAGCTTATAGGAAAGGATGGTGTAATGAGGTAGAGCTGCAGCAAGCACTAAGCATATATGGTGGCTAACATACGCAAATGAGAGCAAGAATAGAAGCAACACAACGGTCGCGAAGCTAGAATGATCAAGAAGTGATCCTGAAACTACTTACGTTCATTCATAACCCGAACCGTGTTCACTTCCCGGACTCCGCCGAAAAGAGACCATCACGGCTACACACCCGGTTGATGTATTTTAATTAAGTCAAGTGACAAGTTCTCTACAACCGAACATTAACAAATTCCCATCTGCCACATAACCACGGGCACGGCTTTCGAAAGATAATACCCTGCAGGGGTGTCCCAACTTAGCCCATCCTAAGCTCTCACGGTCAACGAAGGATAAACCTTCTCCCGGGAAGACCCGATCAGTCTCGGAATCCCGGTTTACAAGACATTTCGACAATGGTAAAACAAGACAAGTAAGACCACCCGCTGTGCCGACAAATCCCGATAGGAGCTGCACATATCTCGTTCTCAGGGCACACAGGATAAGCTAAGCATACAGGTACCAACGTAACCCAAGTTGCCAAGGGACGGTCCCGCACGGTGCTCTAGTTTGGACCAACACTCGGAGGAGCACTGGCCCGGGGGTTTAAATAAAGATGACCCTCGGGCTCGCGAAAACCCAAGGGAAAAAGGCTTAGGTAGGCAAATGTAAAACCAAGGTTGGGCCTTGCTGGAGGAGTTTTATTCAAGGCGAACTGTCAAGCGGGTCCCATAAATCACCCAACCGCGTAAGGAACGCAAACTCAAGGAACATAATACCGGTATGACGGAAACTAGGGCGGCAAGAGTGGAACAAAACACCAGGCATAAGGCCGAGCCTTCCGCCCTTTACCAAATATATAGATGCATTAATTAAATAAGAGATATTGTGATATTCCAAAAATATCCATGTTCCAACATGGAACCAACTTCAACTTCACCTGCAACTAGCAACGCTATAAGAAGGGCTGAGCAAAAGCGGTAACTTAGCCAAACAACGGTTTGCTAGGAAAGGATGGTTAGAGGCTTGACATGGCAATATGGGAGGCATGATATAGCAAGTGGTAGGTAGCGCAGCATGGTAATAGAACGAACAACTAGCAAAGCAAAGATAGAAGTGATTTCGAGGGTATGGTCATCTTGCCTGCAAGGTTCTCAGAGTTGTCCAAAGCTTGATCCTCGTAAGCGTACTCAACAGGTTCCTCGTTCATGAACTCGTCTCCCGGCTCTATCCACAGCAAGAACACAAGCAATGGAACCATAATCAATCACGGGAAATGCACAAGCAACATGATGCAATACATGCATGATATGCGAGATATGATATGCGATGCATATGCGTGCTCCGGAAAAAAAAGGATGAACAAGGCAGTAACTTGGCAAACCAAGTATTCCACTGAAAAGATGAGATGATTTCGGTCGAAATCGATATAAAGATCACCGGAAACGGATGCACGGTTTGCAAATGGCAAGCAAAACAAGAATGACATAAATCTGCGATTAACAGCCTGATAGCACTTAGAATACATCAAGTGGCTATGCTACAGCACTCCAACGTAGCAACAAAGCATATGAAAGTTCTCTATAGGACATGCTTGACAAAAGATGAACACTGAGCTACGGCTAGATCACACCATAACAGGTTCAAACAAGCATGGCAAAAGTGCAAAAGATATCAGTTTCACAGACTTAGTGAAATTACTGGACATGGCAGAAACAGCATCAGGTAGCAATATTCAGAGCAAGCAAAACACATGCTACAGGAACTTAACATAGCAAAACAAGGCATGGCATGAATCTACTAAATGCATAGAACAAAAGTCCCTTAATGACAATGAACCAAAAAGGATCAGAAGATATGATGGCAACCATGTAAACATAGCAAGTTTCGTTAACAGGTTTCAGACTTAGCAGAAAACAGAGCATGGCAGTAAACAGAATTATGAAGGCATCTTGGTGAGCTTGATTCACTCATCACAAAGCAATGCATGACAAAAAAAGAATACCTACAGCAAGATGGCATGTTTATGAAGCTAGCCATGGCAAGAGCAAGTTCATAGCATGTATGGATCAACTACAACAACCTTGGCAAAATTGAATATCATGTTAACAATCTGCCAGGAACATTTTATAGAAAAAGTAGAGCAAGATTAAGACATTCTATGGCACTCCACAATTGCAAACAGGGGCATGTATGGATAGAGCACAACTATATCTATAAAACAACCTTACTGAACATACTCAAAAGAAGCATGGATCTCACTGTAGCCACATGGATACATGGCAACAAAATAACAGCAGTAACAGACTTAGCAAAATTCTAAGTCCCTGAAAACAGAAACATCACGAAGCCTAGTTTGCATGCTTGTGCTAGTCACCACATAGATCACAAAAATACATGGCATACACCTCTGTAAATAAGGCATGGCATAGATCAAATCACCTGTAGAGCTCATGCCCATAAGATGCACACATCAATTGCAACAAAAATAACAAATCACCAAGTTCTGATAAGTAACAGCAGTAAACATCATATAGCACTCTTGCACCAGAGATTTGGGCATCAAGATGGACTCAAATGAGCATGGCATAATGGAACAAAATGACGATCATCTTATAATGAACATTTCGTTATATCATGCGCGCAAAACGGAGCAATATGCAGAGAGTTATGATAGGATGAACAGAGCCGCTTATTGCAAATATATCGGGACAAAAAATCGGAGAGGGGAAAGTCAACCTAGCCCGATCCAGATCTCGATCTGGCGCGGCTCGGGCGCGCGGCTACTCGCCGGAGGCGGAGGAGACAGCGGCGGCCGGAGTTGGAGAGGAGGGAGAGGAGCTCGGGGAAGACGCGGGGCACGGCGGAGGAGGCCGTAGAGGGGCACCGGAGCGGCGGGCGTCGGGCGCCGGGCGCGCTCGGGCGTCGGGCGCCGGGCGCGCTCGGGCGCGGGCGGCCGCGGGCGGCGCTGGCGTTCGCCGGAGGCGACGACCGGGCGGCGAGGTCGGCGACCGGGCGGCGGGGCGGCGGCTGGAGGAGGAGGACGGAGCGGCGGCGTCGGGCGGAGGCCGGGCTCGGGGGGGCCCGATCCGGGCCTCGGCGGGCCTGCGGTTGGCGGTGACGGCGGCTGCCACGTGGCGCCTAGCCACTGGCTGCGGGCGGCGGCGAAAAATCTGTCCGGCGCGTGGACGGACGTGTCCGGCGCGCGGTGGAAGAAAGAGGCTAGGGTTAGGGTGGATTTGATCCGGAATTTTTGGGGAAGGGGTGTTTATATAGGCATAGGGAGCTACGAGACTCCAAATGGAGTGCTGTTTTCGCCCACACGATCGTGATCGAACGGCCGAGAGCACGGAGGTGACTTAGATGGGTTATTGGACTGTTTGGAGGGGGTTTTGCTGCAACACACAAAAGGACTTTGCGGTTACCCGGTTAACTGTTGGAGCGTCAAACGACCTCCAAATGAAACGAAACTTGACAGGTGGTCTACCGGTGGTGTACCAAGGCCACTTGACAAACCTCGGCCCATTCCGAGAACGTTTAACACCCGCTCACGAAAAGAGACAAGAGGGGTGCGCCGGTGCATGTGGGAGTACCGGATTGCAAAACGGACAACGGGAAAAATGCTCGGATGCATAAGACGAACACGTATGCAAAAGCAATGCACATGATGACATGATATGAGATGCATGACATGAACAAAATGCAAACGAAAGACAAAACCCAACCACGGAGGGAATATCATAACACATAGCCGAAAATGGCAAGAGTTGGAGTTACAAATATGGAAAGTTACATCCGGGGTGTTACAGTGCCACCCACAGCTCGTTCCATCTCGCGCTGGTAGGCCTCCGATAGGCGCCTCATGCTGGCCAGCTTCTTGGCGCTCTCGACGAGCTGGGCGCGGTGTGCTTCCAGCATCTCAGCGTCGGCGTCTTCTGGAATGGGCGCCGTCAGGTTTTGCAGCGCCGCATCGAGCGGGTCATGAGCACCTCCGCCGGAGTGCTCGCCGTGGCCGATGACCAGCACCTCCGTGACGGTGCTTCCGCCGCTCTCCGCGCGAGGAAGCGGCTCGTCGTAGACCACCACGTTGGTGGGTAACGCGTCAAGCGACGCAGTGTCGGAGTCGACAAGCATCGGGTCGGTGGAGCCGACGGACTCCAAGTCTACATCAGGCTCGCTGGCGATATGGAGCTGATCCAGGAGGCTGACGAGGTGGTTCTCGGGGTCTTCCATGCCCGCATTAGACGCGGGCTCGTCGGAGAGGCGAATCTCGCCAACGAGATCGACGAGGCAGCTTGCCGCGCAGGCGACTTCCGCGCCATGCAGCGCGTCGGCGCAGACTCCGTCTGGCGTGCCGGGCTGGCTGCGCTCGCCAGGGAGGAAAAGGGTTCCCATCCAGAACAGGTCTCTGGACGACGGTGCACCTGGCCCCACGGTGGGCGCCAAATGTCGGGGGTTGGGTGCGACATATGCCAATGGATGGCTTATCATGGTGGGAGCGAGTAGAACGTCGCCGGTGCCTGGAAACGGGATGAGGCATAGACATGTACACCGGCGAACTTTACCCAGGTTCGGGGCTCTCCGTGGAGATAACACCCCTAGTCCTGCTCTGCGGGGTCTTCGCATGATCACTAAGGCACTAGTGATACAATGGTGCTCCTTGAACTGTTTGCTAGAGGTGGGAGAAAGCAAGGCTAGCTCTCTCCTTTCTCTATGGGTGAGTCTAGTTCTAACAGGTTGGGAACCCCTTGCATGGGTGCCCTGGGGGGGTTTATATAGGCCTACCCCCCCAGGGGTACATTGGTAATCTTGCCGGGTGTAGGACCCGGTTGTCAGTGTCTCCGGCCTCCGGCTTCTCCGCTGGCTGCTGGGGCCCGCCGACTGGTCTAGTACGGAGCCGACAGGCCGCTCCCGCCGCTCGCGGGTCTTGCCGGCTGCTGATCACTATAGTCGTGATGCTAATGACGCAGGCTTGATCGGGGGGACGTGGCTATAGTCCCGCCGCCTGGCGGGCGATCACTGTAACCACTCCGCGTCTTGTCTGTTTAATGGCGCACGGGTCCTGAGGGAGGAGTTGGCCGCCTGCTGGAACTCGGCCGCCCTCAGGTCCGGCTGGTCCGGCTTCCTCCGCCTTCTGTGTTCTCACTGCCTGGTGGGGCCCGCCGCCTGCAGGCCGTACTGACAGGCCGTCGTGGGAACAGGGCTCCGCCCGTCGGGGATGACGTCAAGGGGGAAGTGGCAACAGTGCCGCGTCGTGCGGAGATCTCCGTCTGTACGGGGCACTGTGGCCACGCCCGGCCCTGGATTTGGGAGGGATGGGCTACGCTGTAGCCACTCCCTGTCTTGTCTTTCTTGATGAGGGCGCGGACTTTGAAGGTGGCACGGGCCGACTGCTAGGGGTCGGCTTCTCTGGAAGCCGCCCACTAGGAGTCGGCTTGTCTTGGTGTCGGCTCCTGGAACTCGGCCGTCTACGGGCAGCCGGCTATTCCTCCAGCCGGCCACCAGAAGGCGGCACTCCGTCTTTATGCCTTGAGGGGCGCAGCCAGCCCCGATGTTTTGAAAGGTCCAGGGACTCGGGATAGCCTACCCGTGGCCCATTACTCCGACATGGCCGGTGTAGTATTCAAACATCGTCCTTAGTTCGATTGGAAAGCGAGACAAGCCTTTGGTTGCCATAGGTGCTACACATATTGAGGCGTTCGGTGATTCGTTATGAGAGGTGCAACAAATATCCAAGGGTTATCAATGTTTTGATGAATCACTTATGATATATTTTGAGGTATCTCTAGATGTAAAATTACCTTGGGTTGCTGTAATACTACTCATCTATCTGGACATGACAATTGAAGAGAAAATGAGTTGGCACAGCAAGCATCAGTCTACTATGTTGATCATGTTGTATTGCATATATCTATCAATAGCCTATGCTTATTCTCGCCAAGGTTGGTAAGGCCGAATTGGAGCTCATCGCTTCGGCCAGTAATGAAATTTTTATGCAGGCGAAAGTAAGGGCTGGAGAAAGTTTATTGTTGATTATCTGCAAAATCCTAGCAAAAAGGGTGAACAATATGGTTCAGAGGACGATCTTGAGATACATATCTATGGAACTTTATCATCGGATTGTCAATGAAGTTGAGAAGGTTTCACCCAAGTGTGCATCAAGGATTCAAACAAATAACGGCTGATATATAAATACCGCCCTAAGCAAAGACATGGCCGATACACAATTATCGCCCTAAGAATATGAATGGCCAATGGAGTGTTGACATCGTCCTTAGAACCAGCATGGAAGAAGTTATTTTTCGGCACGCTAGCTTTGCCGAAAAACAGGGGGGCATGTGTTGACGCTCAAAAGTGGCACAATCATAGAGAGTAGCTTTAAGTTATATCAAGACTAATTCAAACTTATGATTGGAGTTCACCTCCGGATGGCTCTCTTTAAGAAGATCGAGATGGATATGAACATGGTCTAAAACGGAGCTCTTATGCAATAGTTATGACAAGTTCAGAGATGCTCATGTTGACACCAGATTAAAGAATAGCATGAAACTCAATTAAGATTACCCCTGATGTAAAATATTTCAACACGAAAGTTATGCGTCTTGTCGAAACGGTCGGTTTTGATACAAAAATCATTCCAATCCGAGTTTGTATGCAAAAGTTAGAGCTATCGGAATGCAGTCTTGTTAGGAGGCAAAATATGGCGCGCCCCACCAGACACATGTGTGATGGGTAGGGCCACCAATCGGCTGTTTTGCGTGAGAGATTCGGCCCTCAAGATGCCTTCGAATCGAAAAAGTTGTTCGTCTCGCCGAAACGGTAAAATTTGCTTTTGGGCCCATCTTTATCCGAGGTCGTTTGTGGCATGTGGGACCTAAAAACCAAACTGATGTTCCAGACTTACCTAAATCCGAGTTAGATTAATTTTGAAAAGATTTGGACATGATTTGGAGTACTTTTTTTGTACGCGAAGTCCAGCCGCCTCATAAATAGATGAGAGGTGATGGCCGATTGAACAACACACAATCGAACAAACACATCTACTACTTTTTCGTGTTCATCTATCCCCTACCCTTGTATCTTTCTTCTCGTTCTTCGTCGTTCTTCAACAATGGAGGGCTGCGAATCCACGAGGCTTTAGGGGCGGTCAGGTCGACCTAGGGCAGCCCATAGCCTCCGCGTTCCCAGACGGGGTCCCTCCCGGGCGTGTGGGGTTTCGGTCTACAAAAGCGCTCGCCGGATTGCTTGCGTACCGCGCTTCCGGACGGGTCTCCTTCGACGTGAGCTGAGGTGCATCACCCTCGGCGTTGGAGGTACACGGTGACGTGTTTGTGTGCGAACAAGATGGGAGCACGGGGACAAGATTACTTACTGCTTGCGCTGGAGCAGTTGCCACCGGAGGGACCGGCCGACGCGGACCGAACCCTGGCGGAAACAGGGGTCCAGACGACGCAGATGGCCCGACCATTGCACGACCCAATGTGAGGGGCCCTAGCCACCGCTGTGTCACTCCTCTCCATGCACACATTGGAGGCACTGGGTCTGGGCGGCACCTGTAACACCCCGCATGTAACTTGCCATATTTGTAACTCCGACTCTTGCCATTTTCGGCTATGTGTTATGTTTTTCCCTCCGTTGTCGGGTTTTGTCTTTCGTTTTGTATTTTGTCATGTCATGCATTTTCATATCATGTCATCATGTGCATTGCATTCGCATACGTGTTCGTCTCATGCATCCGAGCATTTTCCCCGTTGTCCGTTTTGCAATCCGGCGCTCCTATCTCCTCCGGTGCACCCCTCTTGTTTTCTTTCGTGTGCGTGTGTCAAACTTCCTCGGAATGGACCGAGGCTTGTCAAGCGGCCTTAATATACCACCCGGAGACTACCGGTCAAGTTTCGTTCCATTCGGAGGTCGTTTGGTACTCCATCGGTTAACCGGGCCTCCGCAAAGTCCATTTGAGTATCCAGCAAAAAACCCCTCCAAAACCAGCCCAAAACCCACCAAACTCTCTTCCATGCTCTAGGTCGTTCGATCACGATCGTGTGGGCGAAAACCGCACCTCATTTGGAGTCTCCTAGCTCCCTCTACCTATTTATAAGTGGGCATCCCGAAATACAACTACAGACGAACCCTAGCTCCTCCCTCCGCGCCGCGCCGGACGCGTCCGCCCGCGCCGGACAACGTCCAACCGCACCCCTCCGCGAATCAGACGCTGCCACGTGTCCTCCGCCGCCGTCTCGCCCGCGCCCCGCCGTCGCGGCCCGCGAGCCCACGGCCGGCCCGCCCCGGGCCGCACCGGGCCCGCGCGCCTCGCCACCCGCGCCGCCGCCGCCATCTCCGTCGGGCGCCGCCGCCACCGGCCCGGCCCCGCCGTGCCCCGCCCTCCGGCGCCCTCCTCCTCCGCCGGCGCCGCCGCCACCTCCTCCGGCCGCTTCCCCCGCCGGCCATCTCCCTCGCCCCTTCGGTCGCCGGCCCGATCTCCTGTAGCTCGGGTTCGATCCGATCTGGTATGAGTCCGTTGACTTTTTCTCGAAATCCCCCTCTAATTCTTCCAAGTCCCTAAAACTTATCAGCATATGCACTTGTTCCCGATGCTATAACTCTGTGCATGTAGCTCTGATTCATGCGTATAATATGTCAAATTGTTCGTCTCGTGATGCTATTAATTTTGTTCAATTGCACCATGTTTATTAGAGGTCATATTGATGCCCAAATCTTCGTTGGAAGAGGGCTAGTTGCTGTTAATCTCTGGTTCTTATCAGAACTTGGAGATTTGTCATTTTTGTAACATTTATTTTGTGCATCTTTTGAGCATGAGCTCTACATGTGTTTTGAAGTATGCCATGCCATCTTTCCAGTAGTGTAGTCCATGTATTTTTGTGATCTCTGTGGTGACTAGCACAAGCATGCAAAGTAGGCCCCGTAATATTTCTGATTCCAGGGACTTAGTGATTTCTCCAAGTCTTTGTCTGCTGTAATTTTGTTGCCATGTAAACTTGATGCTACAGAGAGATCCGTGTATATTTTGGAGATGTTCAGTAAGGATGTTTTGTAGCTATAGTTGTAATTGATCCATTCCTGCAATTTTTTGCAATTTTAGAGTACCATAGCATGACTCAATCTTGCTCTACTTTTGCTATAAAATATTTCTGGCAGATTCTTAACATGATATGCATTTTTGCCAAGCTTATTGTAGTTGATCCATACATGCTATGCAATTGTTCTTGCCATAGATAGCTTCATAAACATGCCATATTTCTGTAGGTATGCTTGGTTTGTCATTGATTGCTCTGTAGTGAGTGCATCAAGCTCACAAAGAGGCCTACATATTAATATTTCTGCCATGCTCTGTTTTCTGCTAAGTCTGGAACCTGATAACGAAACTTGCTATGTTTACATGCTTGTCATCATATCTTCTTGTCCTTTTTGGCTTATGGTCAGTAAGGGACTTTTGTCATGTGCATTTAGTAGAACACTACCATGCCTTTTTTTGCTATGTTAAGTTCCTGTAGCATGTTGATTTCATGCTCTGAACATTGCTACCTGATGCTGATTTCTGCCATGTCCAGTTTTTCACTAAGTCTGTGAACCTGTAATCTTTTGCACTTTTGCCATGCTTGTTTGAGCTTGATATGTTGTGAACTAGCCGTAGCTCAGTGTTCATATTTTGTCAAGCATCTCCTGTAGATTACTGCCATGTGCTTTGTTGCTATGTTGGGGTGCTGTAGCATTGTTACTTGTTGCATTTTAAGTGCTATCTTGCTGTTTATCGCAGATTCGTGTCATTCTTGTTTTGCTTGCCATTTGCAAACCGTGCATCCGATTCCGGTGATCTTTATATCGATTTCGACCGAAATCATCTCATTTTTCCAGTGGCATGCTTGGTTTGCCAAGTTACTACCATGTTCATCATTTTCCTTCCGGAGCACGCATATGCATCGCATATCATATCTTGCATATCATATATGTTTTGCATCATGTTGCTTGTGCATTTCTCGTTGTTGATTGTGGTTCCGTTTGTTTGTGTTCTTGTCTTGGGTAGAGCTGGGAGACGAGTTCGTGAACGAGGAACCTGTCGAGTACGCTTACGAGGATCAAGCTTTCGACAACTCTGAGAATCTTGCAGGCAAGATGACCACCCCTCGAAATCACTTCTATCTTTGCTATGCTAGTTGTTCGCTCTATTGCCATGCTCCGCTACCTAGCACTTGCCATATCATGTCTCCCATTTTAGCCATGTCAGCTCTAACCATCCTTTCCTAGCAAACCGTTGTTTGGCTATGTTACCGCTTTTGCGCAGCCCCTCTTATAGCGTTGCTAGTTGCAGGTGAAGTTGAAGTTTGTTCCATGTCGGAACATGGATATGTTGGGATATCACAATATCTCTTATTTAATTAATGCATCTATATATTTTGGTAAAGGGTGGAAGGCTCGGCCTTATGCCTGGTGTTTTGTTCCACTCTTGCCGCCCTAGTTACTGTTATACCGGGATTATGTTCCTTGAGTTTGCGTTCCTTACGCGGTCGGGTGATTTATGGGACCCCCTTGACAGTTCGCCTTGAATAAAACTCCTCCAGCAAGGCCCAACCTTGGTTTTACCATTTGCGACCTATACCTTTTTCCCCCGGGTTTTATAGAGCCCGAGGGTCATCTTTATTTTAAACCCCCGGGCCAGTGCTCCTCCGAGTATTGGTCCAAACTGTCAGTCGCCGGTGGCCACCAGGGGCAACTCTGGTCTGGCCTATCGGAAGCTTGGACAATCCGGTGTGCCCTGAGAACGAGATATGTGCAGCTCCTATCGGGATTTGTCGGCACATTCGGGCGGCTTTGCTGGTCTTGTTTTACCATTGTCGAGATGTCTTATAAACCGGGATTCCGAGACTGATCGGGTTTTTCCGGGAGAAGGTTTATCCTTCGTTGACCGTGAGAGCTTATGATGGGCTAAGTTGGGACACCCCTGCAGGGTATTATCTTTCGAAAGCCGTGCCCGCGGTTATAAGGCAGATGGGAATTTGTTAATGTCCGGTTGTAGATAACTTGTCACTTGACCCAATTAAAATACATCAACTGCGTGTGTTACCGTGATGGTCTCTTCTCGGCGGAGTCTGGGAAGTGAACACGGTCTGTGTTATGTATGACGTAAGTAGGTGTTCAGGACCTCTTCTTGGTCATTGCTAGATGACGACCGCTCCATTGCTTCTCTTCTCGCTCTCATTTGCGCAAGTTAGCCACCATATATGCTTTTGCCGCTGCAGCTCCACCTCTTTGCACCTCCTTGTCCTATAAGCTTAAATAGTCTTGATCTCGCGGGTGTGAGATTGCTGAGTCCCCGTGACTCACAGATTCTACCAAAACAGTTGCAGGTGCCGACGATGCCAGTGCAGATGATGGCGTCGATCTCAAGTGGGAGTTCGACGAGGAACGTGGTCGTTACTATGTGTCTTTTCCTGATGATCAGTAGTGGAGCCCAGTTGGGACGATCAGGGATCTAGCATTTGGGGTTGTCTTATTTTCATCTGGATTTTGACCGTAGTCGGTCTATATGTTTGTATTTTGGATGATGTATGAATGATATTTATGTATTGTGTGAAGTGGCGATTGTAAGCCAACTCTTTATCCCATTCTTGTTCATTACATGGGATTGTGTGAAGATGACCCTTCTTGCGACAAAACCACTATGCGGTTATGCCTCTAAGTCGTGCCTCGACACGTGGGAGATATAGCCGCATCGTGGGCGTTACAGCACCATTGAGGTTTGGCCCGGAGCAAAGGAGAAAACCCTCGCGCGGGGGTTAACATCTCCACCCAAGGGCACGACCGATGGGCGTCACTCCTCCGCCGCCACACTCGATGTGCTTCCCTCCGCCGCCACAGCCGACGTGCCGCTCGCAGCCGTACTGACTGGCAAGAACGCCAACGATGGGTCTACGACCGCTGACTGCGGCCTGGTGCAGATGGGTCACGGCAACATGATGGCTGTCAGCAGGTCAATGCCCTGTCTGGTCCTGTCGGACAACCACCAGTCGCGGACTGAGTTGCCGCCGGTGGGGACGGGAGTGGGGCGACACGGTTGAGGGTCGACCATAGGAGAAATCATAGGAGCAGTGAGAGAGGGAGTGTTGTGTGAATGCACAATGGACGGTGGCAGAGAAGAGGGATGAGAGTTATTAGACGCCCCTTCGTCTCCCGTGCTTCCCAACGCGTGCACGTGAGAGGCACGCGTGGCTCTCGCGAGAAACAGACGATTCAGCCGTTCCCCCAGCCTGGCTTGAAACTGCTTTAATGTTCGTGCAGTGGGCCTGCTTTTTGCCTCTTGCATGTAACCAAACGCCCCCCCCCCCATACATACTCCTTCCGTTTTTATTTACTCCATATTAGTTTAGTTTTAAGTCAAACTTTGTAAACTTTGACCAAGTTTTAAAAAATGTTAACATTTGCAATACCAAATAAATGCTATTGGATTCATCATTGAATATATTTTCACACTACATATATATATTTTTACTCTGAATATATTTTCACACTATTCGTCACCCTGGGTGAGGAATAGTTATTTTTCACCCACCTCTATTTTAACATTTATGCACCGTAATTTTACGTTTCGTAAATTTTGTCTTATTTTAGAGATAAAAAGAGAACGTAAGAAAACGTATAATCATCGTAATTTTTTTATGTTACGTAAAATTACAAATGTAAAAACATAGTGTCAAATGTACATAAAATACATTTTTTGACCTATATTTTTTTTGTTATGCCAAATTTTATGCAGTAAATCAATACGAATATAACTATTTGTATTTCAAATGTAATTTATTTATGAAATGATCGTAAGATTACCTCGGGTGAAGAATAACTTTTATATATATAGGGAAAATCCATCCTACCACCTGGGGGTAGTTACCCCACATGTCTCATATACTACCATGTAATAATATATATTGTACTTTATCATTTTAAGTATGTTCATATACTATATATAATATACTCCAAATTAAGTTACATGAAAAAATTGCAAGTTAGCCCATGGTTTTTATTATATTTGTGAAATACTTATATATTTGTACGTAAAAAGGAGCATACTCAAAATACGATACATACTACCAAAAAACTAGTATATATACTACCTAAACATTCTTATATACTATGTACTACGCGTACATATTCTCCTCTTTGATAGATACTACATACAACATACAAAACTTAAGTGATGGTAACTACCACTTTTATATATATATATCATTCGGGAGTATCTTAGATATAGTATAAAGTAGAGTATATAATACCACATGATAGTATATGAAAAACGGATAGCTACACCCGGTAGTAGTAGGATGCAGAATAAAGTAGAGTATATATATATGGGGCTGACTATTTGTAACCGTAACAGAATAATATTCTGTTACCCTCACCCCTATATAGAGGCGCGTCATTTTTCTTCCTCCTGCTGCCGCCCGAACCCACCTCCGCCCAGCGCGCCGCCCCGATCCCAACTCCACCCAGCGCGCCGCCGCCCGGATCCCACCGCCACCCTGCGCGCCGCCGGCCCTACCCCCCTCCTCCCAGAGCGCCTCCGCCTTCCCCGATCCCGGCCGCCTCCCTCCACCACGCGCCGCCGTCCTCCTTCCCCAACGCCGGCCGCCGCCCTCCACCACGCGCCGCCCTCCTCCTTCCCCGGCGCCGGCCGCCTCCCTCCACCACGCGCCGCCCTCCTCCTTCCCCTGCGCCGGCCACCTACCTCCATCGTGCAGATCCACGCCATCCCCGTACTCCTCCTTCTTCCTGCTGGGAGATCTCGTGCGCCGCCCTCTGGCAGCCGGTGATGCTTCCCCGCCACCATTCTGCCTCCTTCCCGATGGGGCAACGATGCCGCGCGTACAGGAAGTTCATCGCCGCCACCTCAGGCCGTTCAATGTCGACGTCTTGGACGCGCCATGCTCCAACGCCATGGCTTGGGCTTCAGCAGCAAACAATGGAGCCTACAGGGGGAGCCGCGGGGTTGAGGACGTCCTGTTCGATAGTACAACTGCTTGCTCGGCCGCCGGTCACTCAAGGAGGTGAGTGCATGTCACCCCCGTGCGCTTCCATGGATGTTGTTGTCTGATACATCTCCCTCTCTGATTGATCTCGCATGATTTCCGTAGCTTGTCATTGCCTACCGTGCAACCATCAAGCGTGTGCTAATTGTGACTGAGGTTGCACTGCCCAGCAATACAGGCAGCAGTTTCACACTACAGGTAAATGACATTGCCTCTGGGATAATTATCTTGCAAATGATCAGCAAGAAGATTTACAGTTTATTTATGTGTTTATTTAGCTCCACCCAATACTGTAAAAATGCATGAGTCTAATACCCTGTGGCCTAGCTGACCGAATTAGCATGCAAGCTTCTCCTTTCACCATGAAATAAATGATAGATTCAACAGTTGCTAGGTAAATCACAAATCTATTTACTAGATGTATTACTACCCTACATTCATGTCGTCAGAAAAGTCCATGTATTACTACCATGGGAGTTCAAAGAAAGGTCATCTATAAAATAGTATAACTTGTGAGCTTCTTGCAGACTAATGATGAGTTACTAGATAAACTTAGGCACCACACCACAGTCCATTCACTGCCGCATCCGAGGCTGTTCAATGATGCAACAACGAGGTCTGGCCTCCCCCCTTCCTATTTTCATGAAGCATATTCTGCAAAAATATCAGACGCTCTCAACTGAATAAAAAGTGTGTCGCACAAGTTCAGGTATAACTGCTGCAGGAGTTCAAAAATCTCAACAAACAAAGCTCAAACCAAAGTTCAAGAACTGTTTCCTTCATAAACTAGTTTTCTTTTCGTTAATTTGTTGTTCTGGACATTACAGATGTACATTCTTCACCAAGTCGAGCAGCAAAGTTGTCGCACCAAATCGAACTTGCTGCTGCACCATCTTCACCAAGTCGAACTTGCAGCAGCCAGGTACCATAGTCGCTCAACTTGATCTCTCTGGTAGCTCATCCGGCAAGACTGCTCAATGGTATGACTTCTTTGCACAAAATCAGATCTGGTAGTTTGTCTGAGAGACACATTTGTTCTGTATCGTACTGCACCTTGTGCTCCCTTCATCCCATCCATGCTTAGATGAGATTTTTCTGTGCAATCAGACTTGGGCTAGGGTCAAAAAATTGGTGATCTTAGTTCTGAATTGCTGGGCATGCAACTCCTCGTTTGTTAATTGCTAAGTGATAGTCTGAACAATCGATAAGGGAGCCGCTGTGCATTACTATTGAAACACAAGGTTGTTGCATTTCTCAAAAAAAAGTCTAAACCAAGGGAGCCGCTGTGCACCAATCCTCCCCGCCGCGCGGCGACCACCTCTGTCGCCCCGAGTTCCCAGCTGCATGCATTCAGGAGCAAGAAAAAAGAGAGGTTAATTGTCCGTCCACACTGCCTCTCCTCCCAAGTCCACACTAGTTTTATCACAAAAAGCAGAGGATGTCTATTTTATTTCCTGAAACACAAAGTAGGTGTTCTCAGTTCAGTACGTGAGCTATCTCAAGTTCTTGGAAAACATATAAAATAGTACGGTGTTTGTGCAAAAAATTCAGACTGTTTTCTAATTATACAGCAGTTTACTAAATGGTAGAATTGTAGTTGTTCAGTAAAAAGGTTCACTACCCCAAATGGGGGATTTTCAATCCGTTTTGTCTTTCTTTTCCAGCTGAAAGTTGTAGCAAATGTGAACTGAAGCTGTTGTGGAGCAAATTAGGAATAGTTGCCTACTCTTTTGCCGCTGCTACCTTGCCACCTAGATTAATACTACTACTACTACTTATCGTGTTGCTAAACCTCGTGTTCTGGACAATTTGTGGGAAAGTGTGGAGGCGCAAGTTGCTCCGCGACCGAGGAAGGCCCCGGTGCTTGCCATGCCTGAAGACGGCCTCCAACCGCCGGGCCCAAAGCAGCCAGCCTTTGTTCTCATGCGCGTCTCCTTCCTGCGTCACCTAGGTATGCGCCACCACCCGCCGTGCTCGATGCTTCCTACTCCCATAGCCGTCCTCAGTTCAACCCCATGGCGTCGAGATGGTCGAGTTAGTCGCGAGCAGCAGTCCGCCGTACCTAGAAACTGGATTTTTATCTGCAAAATCAGTTCACCGTACCTAGAACAACCAGTTCGATCCATCTCCTGATTCTGAAAATATGAATTGTGTTTACTGCCAAAATTGATGCTCTATAGTTCACAATGTATATATGTCATCAGTTCAAAAAAGACGTACAGAAAAAAGTTCAATTATATGTGTTAAAACCAAGTTTGGTTTTCTACTATATGTCAGATTATTACAAAAGATTTTGCTCATGTGGCTGTAAGCTCTAACCATATGGCAACAAAGAGAAAAATGAGTATGAAGTATTGTTGTTTCCGTATTGTTAAGTTCAGTATGTATTCCATTTTCAGTACGTAAACAAACACACAGGATCTTTATGAGAGCAAAAACTACAAAATGGAAATCTGTAAGTTCAACTACATATATTACAACAATTGAAAATACAAAAAATTACATCAGTTCAATGACAGAAAAACATGAGTTCGAAAAGTTTTTGACTCTTGAACTGATAGCTGAAAGATACGATATGTGTACTGTTGATAATCTCAAACATGTGTTACTCAACTTTAGAAAACATGTAAAATTGTTGTGCTGCTTTGCAATGTCTCCAGCAGTCCTACTTCTCCATGACGACAAGGACGACGTCGCCATGCGTGCACGCTCCAACCTGTCCCCTGTCGCAGCCCCACCACTCGATGCCGATGCACTCCAACCCGAGGACCACCATGATGGAGGTCGCCTCACAGCCTAGCGACGAGGTAACTCATCTTCCTTGTGCGTCCTTCGCCCACTGTGCGCCCTGCTGCCCTCAACCTCCTTCCTCACAGCCATGCTACCCCAAATTTTGTTTTGATTTTTAGTTCAACTTGTGTGTTCTTTTCAGTGCATTATGCTTTAAATGTGCAGAGTCCTGAGGCAAAATGATACATTTTAGTTTGCTTTGCCGCAAGGGCATTGCTGAAACTTCACTTCTGTCTAAACCTTTACCCACCCATTTCAAAAACAGATGCTACTTTACTTTGCATGGATCCTGAATCACATTTCACTAAAAATGTAATAGTGAAATTACACTGAATAATTATATTGTATTTTTTTAGCGTTCTTGCAACCCTATTAACACCATCTTTTTGTGCAGTGTTTGTTGGTTTCTCTTTCATTTACGGACATCTTGGGCTTGCTGGGTGCAGAATCAAGAAGCCCAATCATCATCAGGGATGAAAAAAGGAGAGAAGCACGGGAAGAGGTACTAGTAGAAGAGGAAGAAGTAATGTGAAAAATGAGATAAATGTGAGAATAGCAAGTAGTAAAGCATGAGAGGGATTCAGATTTTGTTTTCACATTCTTGCTGTACACGTACCTTTGGTCTGTAGATGCACCGTAATGGATCTAGGAAGTATGAATGGTTAATACCTCAATGGTGCACTATGCATCTTTGGCAGGTTTTTATGCATTTTTAAATGGTTGTGGAGCAATTTAATGGTGCGCTATGCACTGAAGTATACATTGTTTATATGT
The DNA here is from genome assembly GCF_018294505.1 of Triticum aestivum. Classification (NCBI taxonomy): domain Eukaryota; kingdom Viridiplantae; phylum Streptophyta; class Magnoliopsida; order Poales; family Poaceae; genus Triticum; species Triticum aestivum. The sequence goes on along the minus strand of NC_057799.1, from coordinate 164,009,010 downwards.
TCTTGTACTCGGCTCATCAAGGTTGTACCATACTGAAATCTGGAGCAGTCTGGCAAAAAGTATTTACATCCGTTCAAACTCGAGGATACGACAAGTTCAGAGAAAACAAAAGTTTGCAGTTGAGAAATAGGGGATGATCATTCATATGTCTAAAAAAATAATTGAGCTTATATACAAAAAGTATTTACATCCGTTCAAACTTAGGGATACCACAAGTTCACAGAAAACAAAAGTTGTAAGCAAATCATTAACAAAAAAGTAGAGTAAAGTTCGGACTGTGAAATTACATCATTAAAAACAAACACAACGCTCAGTTCAAAAACTCAGTTTTCGGGACGTGATAAAGCTCAAACAAAAATAAACCTCATGGAAATTCAAATGGTAAAAGTTTAAGTCGTAGAATGAGAGAAGTCCAACACATCGTTGCAAACAATATTTTCTTTTTGAAAAAAATGTCATTCAACTATATAAGTCATGCAAGTTTAGGTAACGATGATACCGTAGATCGTTGAAAAGTTACGGGAAAAATCATACAGGAAAAAACAGAGTAAAGTCCAGTCTATGAAAACCCGCTCAGTACAAACCCAAAATGGAGATCAGTTTGAGTCCTCCGTTTTCAGAAGAATTCAAAATTAATCTATGAAAAATACCTCAGTATGAACGCACACATAGATCAGTACGAGTACTCTGTTTTTCCGGAGAGAAAAATAGCACGATGGATCTTACCGTATTCAAGATTACTCTTAAACGGTTGCGAAGTAGAGAAAACGTCCAACATTACTAAGTTTCGCATTTTCGATAGCTATCCAACGGTATATTATTTGCCCCATTTCGACAAACTTAAAAAAAACCGCGTTCAAAACCAATTTTAACCGTATTTGAATTCGTATTTAAACCGTAAGGAATTAGAAAAAACTTTCTATACGCAAAAGTTGCGCATTTTCCATAGCTTCCCAACGCCGTATCATTTGGGTCAATCCGACAAACCGTTTGCAAAAAACAGTGAAAAATATTTCGCCCAGAATTTCACCGTTTTTCAAATTACTTTTAAATCATATACTCCCTCCGTTCCTAAATATAAGTCTTTCTAGAGATTCCAACAAATGACTAAATACAGAGCAAAATGAATGAATCTACACTCTAAAATATGTCTACATACCTCCGTATGTTGTTGTCCATTTAAAATGTCTAAAAAGACTTATATTTAGGAACGGAGGGAGTAGAATTTAAAAAAATAGTAGATATATGGAAGATGCAGATTTTTACCAGCTTTCCAACGCCATCTCATTTGCTCAATTCCGACAAACCGTTTGAAAATTAAGTCCAAAATACGATTCGCGTTTTCGGTTTGGAAAAAAACGGTTTTTTTCAAAACTGCTCTTAAATCATAATTTTTTTTGCCAAAACAAATTATAAGATTGTAATGTGGATGTCAAGAGCTTTCCAACGATATATTACACGCCCCGTTTCGACAACAAAAAATTGCAAAAAAATTTGAACTAAAGAAGACGATTTTTAACAGGAACAGAAAGCATCAGTTCAACCGTTCGAATTTCATCGGTTCAACCGCTTGAATTCATCAATTCAAGTAGGGTATATATTCTTCATTGCAAATTTTATACTGTTTTCTATAAACTTGGCCGAAATTCATAAATTTTGACTTAGAACAACACTAATATGCAGAGTAAAAAAAACAGAGGGTGTACATAATATAGTGGTAGAAATAGTTGTTGATTCTTCATTCACCAATGTCACAGGAAAACGAATGGCAGTTTGCACAGATAATTTTCATCACCAGTATTCGGAGTCTAGCACTTCAGCCAAGTTCAGAAATCAAAATGTGGCCGGACAAAAGGGTACCTACACCGCTGTTCATTTCTGGAAGATGATAACAGATTTTAGCCAAGCCCGGCCAGCAGGGGTTCCATTCAAACCACACGAGGAAACATGTATTCAAAGTTTCACACGTTTCTCGACAACAAAAAGGCAGATAACTCAAACACTGAAGCAATTCAACCGATGCAATAATCAATCGCGTCACTATTTGGATTTTGTCATAACGGAAAAAGGTCACGATCCTGGCAATTACAACGAGACTTCAAAATTTAAGTATAAACAAAACAGTCTATAGAACTGTAAGTAGCTACTGCAAAAAAAAAGTACTACCTATTTGCACCTCCATCTCACTTTCCATCCTTCTGATATCAAAAACCCGACATGGTGAGCAGGTGGCTACCTGAAGAGATTCAGATCAGAATGGATGAAGGCTGTGTGGGATATGAAAGGAACGTTCGGATACATCCCACAGAGAGCACAGCGCATGCACTCTAGCACCGTGAAGATCTGCATGAAAGCAACGGCCATCCAGAAATACTGCATGGGCTTCCCCTGATACACAAAGCTGGGCATCCAGGTGCACATTGTTGCCACTGCTTGGGAGCCGGTGTCCAGGAGGATGGCCAAGATCACATGGAACCTCATGAAGTGGGGTGACCACTTGCGTCTCACCACGAAGAAGTACACGGTCATAAATATCACCAGCAGGAGCCACCCTGGAAGCAGTGTCATGGTGTCGATGAAAGTATAAACCAATGAAAAGCCCTGCAAGTACGTGTGCAACTGGTAGATGACATCGGCATACGACCACATGTTGTGGAGTGGCAGCAAGTACGGCACACATGCAAGGGTTCTCCACCACCATCTGGGCTTGGAAGTCAATTCAGGGTAGCTGAATGCTGCTAGAGAGGAAGCTCGACAGCCAACTTCCGATATTCGGCGCTGATTCTGCCGGGTCAATAATGATGGAATGCCCTTCATCGAACCCTCCATCAGAGATGATGTGAGCATGTCATGGTGAAGAAAACCAGTGCCGGCTGCAAGATATACAGTGAAATGTGAGAATCAAAGAATGAATTAAGTATCAGAATCAAAGAATGAATTTAATGTCAGAATCCAAGAAGGTGATGAAATGAAATGTAAAGAAAATACCTAACAAGAAGACATAAGCTGACAAGTACTAATATGTGCAAAACTGTCTCAATTCCAATATTTGTTCTAGCAAATATCTAAGAACGATATAATCTCTCTTCAATGGATCATAAGTTCATTATGGTATTTATTAGACTGGTTTACTAATCAGTAAACATTCATCTTTCATGTTTACTTCATCACTGGCTTAACCATGAAATAACTATCTATACCATATTTTATACAGTAAACTGCCTAAAAACATTGGCTCCTTACAAGTAATCAAGGGGGACAGAACTCTTAAAACCATGAACTTAATCTTATATATTAACTATTGTAACTGCTAAGCGTTACAGCAAAGAGGGGCCCAGTGGCTGGCGATGCATGGCGAGGCCAGCGAAGCAACAGCAAGAGCCAATGATTTTTTAAAGTAATCATCCACTCCACACTTCCTGATAGTAAATATTAATTCCATGATGTTTTGGCCTAAAATCTGGACTCATTCTAGCTCTGCTCCATGTCTGTCATCTACATGCTGGCATTTGCCACCAATGGGGTTTCTTTTTCTAGAAGGATGAAATAACTGCTATGTATGCTTTTGCAGGGGGTCCTTGGTGAGAATCCTTCATTGTACAAAAGGTAATAACTGAGAATTCATGACAATGTCAATTTCAGCATGATACTTGCAGCCTTGCAGGTCAATTTACTCAAACATCACAAGTTTTTCCTCCAACGCGTAGGAGAGCTGTGCATCATTATACTAAGAAGAGAAAGGAGTCTAATAAGACTCATCCAAGCCAATTACAGCAGGGTTCTAGTACAAAGGATCACCAAGAAAGATAAAACTATGACCATGAACCTATATGAACATTAACATTTTTGTGTTTTTCCTTCTTTTTGTTTAGATTTAACAACTTATTTAATGCCCCAATGGTAATTAAAGAATTGAGAATTCTAATAATTGAAAATTCATGCGCAGTTGTCGGATTAGATTGGATGTGGAAAACATGACCATGCACTTCTAATTTTGCATTTGTGCTACGCACCCATGCCAGCTCTGGAGCAGAATTCTATCTACTTAAAGAAGTTTATGGATATTCTAAAGAAGTCCATCATGGAGCACTGAAAGTGTTACATCCAGCCTTCAGATTCATATAACTGGCACCTAACTCAGCTTTTTATGCACTTTATACACTTATATATAATAACTTATATATGAATTCAGATTTCCCCATATTCGACTGAAGTAACAAATTTCATATTGTCATTATGAGATTGTCCTTATAACATCATCACCAATTTTGTAATTAGATCAGATAACAGTGTTACATCAACACCTTATTGTCCTTTCTGATCATTAAAGAACTCCTTCGAGATAGATAGCAGTGTATGTTCCTGTGTTTTTCGCCATTAAATTTGCAGAATCTTTGTATGAATATTTCCTGTTGCAATTGCCGGTTCATATTTGCTGCAGACTCTGCACATTTCTCTGCCCTACCAGCCTACCAGAAGCATGGAAAAGAAGAGGTGCTGATGCAGGTAGTGTCATCTCAAACATGATACTTACCTTTGGTGCTCACATCTTCGCTTCAAAATGTTTTCCCTCTATATTTCTACCCGACAAACTATAAGTATAACTTTGCTTTGGGTGGCTAAGGGTTAAGGACGATCTACCGTATTTGTTCAGAAGAGCATAAGCATCATGATTGCAGTAAACTTTACAAAAAGACAATTAGATCGTTATATGCATTACCTCGTACAGCTTGCACCGAAAATTTCTTCCTCTCGGATGAAAGCCGAGCACTCTTTAGACCTGGTGATCCCGCTGGGATACGAATGCAAGATCTTCTCAAGAGAGGAGGCTTCGCAGCAGGAAAAGCAAGCAGCTGCCCCTGCCCAGCAGATAAGCCTTGACAGAGAACCATTTTGTATAAACCCGGCCTTGCACAAAGCACAGTTACCTGGATAAGCAGGCAAATGAAGTTAGCAATATAGCACTGAACAAACACATCTACGGAGCCATTAATCACATAAATGATCCGTTCATTCTCTAAAAAGCGCTTAATTCGTTTTCTCAACAAACAAAAAAAAATTGGACACCATCCGAAAGGCAGAGCTAATTCCAAGAAAGAATGGGTAATTACAATACTGAAACACGACAATTTCCTCCCTAATTCAAGGGTGGTCATGACGGCGGGAATGTGGATTACGTTGGCACCCACATTTCTCTTTTCCTTAAACAAACAGCTATCGGCATTCCACCACGTGACAAACGATTCCGCAACAAATTGGATCGACGGAAGTATGATCCCGAAAGGAAATATCTTGATTAAGTTGCTCACGGCAGAAGGGAAGACGACAATGGCAGAACTCGTGGAACAATCCAGGCAGGTTAGAGTTCGTCACCGAGGGAGAGGCCGGGGGAGGAGGCGGAGGATGGCAGCGATCTTATGAACCTGCGTGGTAAGGTGGAATGAGGCCTGGGTGCCCTCGGCGCCACCGCCGTCGCGAGAGGAAGAGGATAAGAGGGCCGGAGGGGGCTTGCTTCGTTTGCCTGTGCTCCCAGTCTCCCACGCAACGTGGCACCCATCCGTCCTTCGCCCCGCTTTTCCTGTCCAGGGAAAAAAAACTGGGAATAAATACAGTTTCGAGTGAGGCGTTTTGGCTCACAGGAGCATCTGCTCATGTACCTGCGTTGAATAAAAAAAACAAAATAAATACTAGAAAAATTCAAAAAAATCCAATTTTTTTTGGGCATGGTAGATAATTTGGTGCGTGATGTCCGGTCCAAATTTCAAATCATTTGGACATCTGAGTAGCTCAAATTTAGGGTCTGTTAAATAGTGTATTGTTTGTATACTGTTCTGACTCAATTTGTCTTTTTTGCCGAGAGCTACTCAGATGTCCAAATGCTCTGAAATTTGGAGTGCACCTCACGCATCAAATTATCTACCATGCATAATTTTTTTGAATTTTTTAATTTTTTTTGAATTTTTTATGAATTATTTCTTGACCGGGTTAGATGAGCCTGAGCTTAGAATTGGATATTCGTACAGTTTCACACTTTTCTGGGTGAATTTGATCCTAACTCACCTTTACTGTGTTGCTGACTGATGGATCCAGACCCCACGTGTTGCTGAGAGGGCAAATTCTCAAAATGTAAACTAGAATGTGGGTTATAACTAAATGCCCCTTTCATTTTCCTCTCAAGCAGTGAAAAGGAGAAACCAGCAGCCGGAGTCGAAAGATCTGCAGACGGCCACTGCCACACATTGGTTTTTTTTGGGACAAGGCCTAAAATTATCCAACTCTTACAACACCAATCTTATATAAATAGAAAATGACACACGGATCCTCGGGTATATCATCATTGTATTTCTCCCTCACTCATTGATGACGTGCCATAAGCAAAGCTTGATGCCGTATCTGGATCTTCCGAACACCCTTGTTGTCAGGGTAACGTTGTTGTCATAGCAACCAAGAAGTCACCAGTCAACTTTAAAATAAAAAAGTCACTGGTCGGAGCTAGAAGAAGCCCACAATGACAAACTGAAAATCATATCGTTATCCCAAAGAAGAAAGCAACGGAGACGGTTAGACAATCATCATGATTTGTTCACACATAATATATCAGTGTCATGTTAATTATATAGATAGGATCTCTAGCACAAGTACTCCTACACAGTTGCAGGTAAAACCTTTAGCCCTAGTCCATTTCTTTATTATTGTGTTCTATCGATTAACCGTGTGATTTGGTCCAGGAAAGTGGAACTCTTTTAGTAATAAGTTCTTACATAAATTACCTTTTCAAGGCATGATACAATGACCTGGGGTCACTCTAGGGAAAGAGAAACCCATCTACTTTCAAAACCGGGTCAAAGGTGTCGTGGAATTGTCACGGCAGATGTCCTCGTGCAAGAACTTAGTCGTGGAGCCATCGCATCTAGGAAGCTTAAAGGGGTTAAACGGGACAAGGAACACGAGGGTTATACTGGTTCGGCCCCTTACGGTGAAGGTAAAAGCCTACGTCCAGTTGAGGTGGTATTGATTAGGGTTTCGATGACCAGGAGATAAACCGTCCTGCCTGGTTATCGAGTTTGTCTTACTTGTCCTTAAACCGCCGCCGGGTCGTCCCTTTATATAGAGAGGTTGACGCCCAGCGGCCCTCAGAGCCCCGGCCGGCTCATAACAGTGTCAGGCACGGACTCTTAACTATTCTTGCCTTACACTACAAGTTTCACCCTAACGGCGGTTAACACTACGGGCCTTAAGCCATCTCCGGGTCTTAAGCCCATGATTGACCCGCCGTCTTCAAGTTTGGTGCTGGGCTTCGCGTGATGACCATTATGACGTAACCCGGCCCCTCCTGGGCGGGTGACTCTAATGGTTATATCCTCAACATTAGGCCCGAGATTGATTTGAACCGGTTCAAGTCAATCTTCAATCCCCTTGAGAGAAAATCTTCCGGCTTATATTTGTGCGAAGATTATAACCCGCAGTGACGTCATCTTCTGGATTCCTGATAACCCGCCATGACGTCATCTTCCATTAAGTTCATTTTTTATTCTGTCATATCCCAACGGATCTTATCTTTAATGGCCATCCCGAAAATCGAGGCGCTTCTGTGGCGAGATAATCACGCCGTGGCCTCCTCGTTTCTCGCGCCCACTTATTAGCCGCACCTTATAAATAAGCCCGGCCCATAAGCCTTTATTCACTTGTCGCCTCCATCGTCTTCCTCCTTTGACACCCGAGAGCTCGAGCTCCGCCGCCGCCGCCGCTCTCCTGGTCTTCGTCAACCTCGGCCGCTGCATCACCCTGACCTGTCCAGAGAAACGGCGGCGACCTCCGCGACTCATCAGCGCCCGTAAGTCCTTGCCACTCCATAAAGTAGATCCGCATTAGGGTTCTTGCTGTTCTCGCCTGTTCTTCGCAGTTCGTCGCCATTTCTTCACAGTTTCTTCTACACTGCCCCCTTAGATCCAGAAAACACTTAGAACTCGTGCGGCTGTGGTTTCACACCCATTTTCAATAGTAGCACGCCCCCTTTACTTGCAAAGAGATCCCCTTAGAGCTCATGAACTTCTCTGTATCAGCTTTCTAGGTCTAGAAATTTTTCCCTTTTAGCCGATCGTTTGATCCAAAATAATTACTGCGATCTGTGAAACTTGTTTGCGCCACACTTAGTCAAAAATTGCATCTGTTTAGCTATGGCGGCTCATATCTCCGGCTTAAAAGAGGCCACGCGCTGTAAAATTTCCAGCTCATTTATGATAAAGTTTTAGACAACTTGAATTACTCACGATGCCCTCAGCGGCTTAGATAACCCGACGCAATTAGCCATATGTCATTAGGCCCCTTCATAAGCCACCATCTTGATTATTGAACTGTAAACTTCCTCCGGCTTATAGTTGAACCGGACATTTCCTTTTGTCATAGGCTTTCGTCTTTCACAATGCCACCCAAGGCTCCCAAGGCACCCATCACGTGCAACTGGATGAGATCCAATGTTACTGATGACACTTTAGCTGATTTCGTGAAGACGGGTTACCTGCCCAAGAAGGAGGTCATGTCTTATCGTGCCCCTGACCCGTCGGAGGAAAGACCTCAACCAAGAGATGGCGAGGTGGTGATATTTGCTGATCACATGAGCCGGGGCTTCGCACCTCCCGGCTCAAAATTCTTTAGAGATGTTCTGAACTTCTTCGATCTGCGGCCGCAAGACATAGGACCCAATTCCGTGTCGAATATTTGCAACTTTCAAGTATTCTGCGAAGTATATCTTGGAGAAGAGCCCAGCCTACTGCTTTTTAGGGAGTTGTTTTATCTGAACCGCCAGAATGAGTGCGCCAACGGGCCTAGCTTGGAGCTTGGCGGAATCTCCATTCAACGACGGAGAGATTGCCTTTTCCCTTATGCTGAGCCGCCAAGCCACCCAAAGGACTGGAACCAGACATGGTTCTACTGCCAAGACACTTCTCCGGCTGATGAGAGCCCTCTGCCCGGCTTTCGTGCCCTGCGTCTGGAGCCAACTCACCCCCTGCCAGACAAACTATCTCAAGCTGAACGTCAACCACTGATTCCTACCATCAACAAGATTAAGGCCCTTCTGGGAAATGGCCTTAACGGCGTAGATCTGGTCCGGGTCTGGATTTCTTGGCGGGTGATTCCCCTGAGCCGCCGCCCCGGCTTAATGTGTGATTACACGGGCCGGAAGGATGACCCTCTGCGGCACAGCTCCAACGATCTTCCTGAGGACGTCGTGGACGACATGACCAAGTCTCTCTTGAATGAGAGCTTAGCCGACTGCGGGAGGACCGGCTTAAGCCCCTTCTGCCAAGCTAACCCGGCTCCGACGGTAAGCTACCAATCTGAGCACTTTACCTTCCATTTTAACAGTTTTTGTTTCAACTTCAAGGAAACCTTTATTGCAATTTTCCAGGCTAATGACAAGTTCTGGAAGGTCAAGTATGACCATGAGGCTGCTAAAAAAGCCAGGAAGGCTAAGAAAGCCGCCAGGAGAGCCGCTCCCCGTAAGAAGGGAAGTAGGCCTAGCGCCTCAGAGCTGCTTCAGTTGGATGATAGCTCCGAGTCTGAGGTAACCCTTGATTCATTAGGCTCCTATTCTGCTTTTCGTTTGTTTTTTAACCACCTTATTGACTTGATTATCCGCAGGATGATACCGGAGCGAGTAACCCGGTGACTGAAGAGGTAACTATACTTTCCTCCGACTCGGACCCCTTGCCAAGGCTGAAAGTCCGAAGAGTAACCCGGAAAGTAAGATTTTCGCATCCTTTAGCTTATCAAGATCCTCAATTTCTTTTGAAGCAACAGATTCATGAGAGCCGGAGGCAAACCCGGGCCAGCAAGGATGCAGACCTCTCCTCCGGCTTACCCGAGGCATCAAGAAAGCGCTGGACTGAGGTTATCTCCAACTTATACCCTTTTCATCCTTTAGCGGGCGTCACTCGTCAACCACTCAATTCGTCTGATTCAAATTATCAGGAAACTTCACCTTCCTCTGGTGACTCTATGCAATCTAACCTGCCGGCTTTCAAGACCGCACCCGGGTAATGATGATCATCTCATTTGTGCTTATCTTACTTATGCTTTTGTACTAATCTTTTGTCCTTTCAGTGCCCAAGCCAAAGCTCAGCAAAAGGGCCAAGAAAAATAAGCCGGTCGAAGAGCCGGTCCTGACTGAACCGGAGGCTTCTGCTCATGAGCCGCCATCTGCCTCAGCTCCTCAAGCCACCGCTCCAACTGACGAGCCAGTCATAGAGGCTTCTACTAACCCGGAGATCCCCAGCCCAGCTCAGCCGGCCGATGACCCGGACGTTGTAATCACCCGGACAGAATTTGTCGAGCCGGGGAGACCCACTGTGCTGTCCAAATGCTCTGCCAAAGAAGAACTGCTAGAGCGCCGCAGGGCCAGACTGGAGATCACTGACTATACAAATTTGAGCATTGGAGACATTGTTTCGGGTTACATTGGTCAAGTGCACAACAGCCGGGACCTGGAGATTGACATGGTGAAGCAGATACAGCAGAAATCTGAGGTACAACTCTCTTGCTTACTCCATAATCATCCTTACCATGCTAGCCCCCAAGTCTATTACTTATGATAGAATAGGTTATAGACTTTAACTTCCGGCTTACCTTCATGAACCGGCAATTATAAATAGAGTCTTTCAACATACATTAGCCCCCAAGTGCCAAGTGTCTTTGCTTTGCAAAGTGCTTGGGACTTCAATGCTGCATGATAATTATTCACACTGTAATCCGGAATTTGTACAGGCTGCCTGCAAGACATTTAAATCTGAAATCTCTGAGCTGAAGAACCGCCTGAAGACTCAGGAAACTGAGACCCGGAAGGCCAATGCTAAATTCGAGTTCAGTGTTGCTGCACGGGAAAAACTGAAGAAGAAATTTGAAACAGAAAGAAAAACTTGGGCCGAGGAGAGAACCGCCTTGCTGAGCCGGGCCGAAAAAGCAGAGGCTGCTCTAACTGAGAGAACTGCCGAACTCTCCGGCTTAAAACGCCATGTGTCCCAGATGGTCTCCGCAATCTTCGGTAAGTCATTCTGCAAGCTTTTAACAAGTTTTCATTCTTTATGTCTCATAAGTCCCACTACTGCCATCGGCTTACCTGACTTTGTTAAACAGGTCCCAGAAGCTCCAACCTTAACCAGAATGTTCTGACCAAGCTGAAGGCCGTGTACACCTTGGTGGAGCAACTCTATACCGGGTCACAGCGTGCGTTAGCCGTTGTGGCCCTGTCCAACGAGGTTCCGACTCACCTGGCGGATGTACTCAGGCGGCTTGCCGTTCTTCCTCAGCGCTTCCAAGAGCTAAGACGGGCCTCTGCAAGAGCCGGAGCTATAGCTGCCTTGAGCCGGGCCAAGGCTTTTCTCCCGGAGCTAGACCCGGCCGACATCGCTCTTGGATACCCCAGCCTGAAGGAGGACGGCACCCCCTTTGACCAAAAAGACTTTGCTGCCTATGTGAAGAGCGTGCGCCCGGTGGCCACCCTGATTGGGAATGACACCGACCTTACCAAGTATCAGCCGGGCTACGACGCGGAAAATCAGAGGATCCCTACTCCACGTTATGAAGCCATCAGCTTGATCCCTCCGACTCGTAAGCATACCTTCGCCCCAGAAGTTGACCCGGCCGGGTTAATTGATGACGAGGCTCAATTTGAAGCCTTGAGCGGCATTGACTGGAAATCATCAACCTTCCAGGTCATGGAATCAGCCGGAGGAGCGGAGAGGGATGAGCCGGAAGCTTCAACTCAACAAGCACCTTGACTTTTAGGCGGCTCATGGTTACACCTTAAAACAATGCCTCACCTTTTGGACTCGGGGAGTCTTGTAATAGAGTAGGACAAACACTTAATTTTGTCGTGCCATCGTGCACGTGTTGAATGCTTAACTCCATTGAAGCTGCTTCTTCTTATTCCTCCGGGTTATAATTGATCAGTTATTTTCCTTAAGCTCGAATAGCTGTGTTTAACCATCCTGCATAGAAAACAAGTCACAAGTCTCTGGGCGGCTTACCGCACTGAGAATCATAGACCTTATATATATAACCCGGAATATGAACAAAAGTCACCAAAGACTGGCCCTCAATTATATCTTTGATGTAACCATAATAGCATACTTACAAGCCTTCAAGTATACTTCCGGTTTATGTAACCCGAATAATGAGGTGAAGATCTCAACTCCGGTTTCACCAGCATCAAGAATACTTACTATGTGTTATCAACGTTGTGAATCAAAATTAAGTCGGCGAAGTAAAAGCCGCCCTTGCACACTGTTGATGTGACCAAAAGAACTTGTTGTAAGTCAGAAGATCAAAACTTAGGGGCTTCCGGTTCGAATACGACCAGAGAACCGTCCCAAAGGGGTTAAGCTAAGATTCGAATGCGATCATATAGCCCCCAGTGGCTTTGGCGATGCCGATCAAGAGGGTACCGACAGCTATGTTCTCTTTGGTTCGAATACGACCCATGTTTGAACAGGAAGCCCCCAAATGACCTTAAGAGTTGTTTAACGACGCTGATTCGAATACGATCCACGTCGGTTCCCAAAGGGGTTAAGCTATGATTCAAATATGATCAAAGAAAACTCCCCAATGAGCTCGGCAATTTGCCAATCAAGTGGGTATCGACAGCTATGTTCTCTTTGGTTTGAATGCAACCTATGTTTGAACAGGAAGCCCCCAGGTGATCATATTGTTTACGGCTAGATTCGAATACGATCATAAGCCGGATCCACCTCCAAGTGACCATGTGATGTTGTAATGGAAATAACACGTTTACCTTTGGAGGAGAAAAGGACAGAGGTCCTGCTTTATTATTTATCATAATATATACATGGCTATAGAAATATGTACACTATGAGAGCCGGTGGCTTAAGTGTAATAAGGCCGAAGCTGAGCTATGTTCCACGACCGACGGGTCTCTTCCTCCGACTTGCGTGAATCTTTGTGCTCCCGAACGTCGATAAGGTAGTATGACCCGTTGTGCAAGTTCTTGCTGACCACAAAGGGCCCTTCCCAAGGCGGGGATAACTTGTGTGCATCTGTTTGATCTTGGATGAGCCGGAGCACCAGATCACCTTCCTGGAAGACCCGGGACTTAACCCGGCGGCTGTGATAACGGCGCAGGTCTTGTTGGTAAATCGCCGAGCGAGCTGCTGCCACATCACGCTGTTCGTCCAACAAGTCAAGAGCATCTTGGCGCGCCCGCTCATTATCCGCCTCAACATAAGCCGCCACTCGAGGTGAGTCATGACGGATGTCGCTAGGGAGGACTGCTTCCGCTCCATAAACCATGAAGAAAGGCGTGTAACCCGTAGACCTGTTAGGAGTAGTATTGATGCTCCATAACACGGAGGGTAACTCCTCCACCCAACAACCCGGCGTCCGTTGCAAAGGGACCAAAAGCCGGGGCTTGATGCCCTTCAAAATCTCCTGATTAGCTCTCTCAGCTTGACCATTGGATTGAGGGTGAGCCACTGATGAAACATCAAGTCGAATATGCTCTCGTTGACAAAACTCCTCCATGGCGCCTTTAGACAGATTGGTACCATTGTCAGTTATAATGCTGTGTGGAAACCAAAGCGAAATATCACCCTTTTCATGAACTGAACCGCTGTGGCCGCGTCACACTTGCTAACTGGCTCTGCCTCAACCCACTTTGTGAACTTGTCAACTGCCACCAAGAGGTGGGTCTTCTTATCCTTGGACCTTTTAAAAGGCCCAACCATATCAAGCCCCCAGACCGCAAATGGCCAAGTAATTGGAATCATCCTCAGCTCCTGAGCCGGCACATGAGCCCGTCGCGAGAACCTCTGACAACCGTCACATTTACTGACCAAGTCCTCCGCATCAGCATGAGCCGTCAGCCAATAAAAACCATGACGAAAAGCCTTGGCCACAAGAGATTTTGAGCCGGCATGATGGCCACAATCCCCCTCGTGAATCTCACGCAAAATTTCTTGGCCTTCCTCAGGGGAAACGCAACGCTGGAAAGTTCCAGTGACACTGCGATGATGTAGCTCACCATTGATAATTATCATTGACTTAGACCGCCGGGTTATTTGTCTGGCCAAAGTTTCATCCTCAGGCAACTCTCCCCGGGTCATGTAAGCCAAGTATGGTACTGTCCAGTCTGGGGTGATGTGGAGAGCCGCCACCAACTGTGCTTCCGGGTCAGGGACAGCCAAGTCTTCCTCTGTAGGTAACTTAACAGAAGGGTTATGCAAGATGTCCAAGAAAGTATTAGGCGGCACCGGCTTTCGCTGAGAGCCCAACCGGCTGAATGCATCAGCCGCCTCGTTCTTCCTGCGATCGATGTGCTCTACTTGGTAACCCTGAAAGTGTCCAGCAATGGCATCAACTTCACGGCGATAAGCCGCCATGAGAGGGTCCTTGGAATCCCACTTGCCTGATACTTGTTGAGCCACTAAATCTGAGTCGCCGAAGCACCTTACCCGGCTCAAGCTCATCTCCTTAGCCATCCGAAGACCATGGAGCAAGGCCTCGTACTCAGCCGCATTGTTAGTGCAGGGAAACATCAACCGTAGCACATAACGAAACTTGTCACCTTTAGGGGAAGTCAATACAACTCCAGCCCCCGAGCCCTCCAATTGCCTAGACCCATCGAAGTGAATAGTCCAATATGTATTATCCGGCTTCTCTTCAGGCACCTGCAGCTCTGTCCAATCGTTGATGAAATCCACCAATGCTTGAGATTTGACAGCAGTGCGTGGTACGTATTTCAGACCATGAGGCCCAAGCTCTATAGCCCACTTAGCCACTCTTCCTGTAGCTTCTCTGTTTTGGATGATATCTCCAAGGGGAGCAGAACTAACCACAGTGATGGGGTGACCTTGGAAATAATGCTTAAGCTTCCGGCTTGCCATGAACACACCATAAACAAGCTTCTGCCAATGTGGATACCGCTGTTTAGACTCAATGAGCACTTCACTGACGTAGTAAACCGGCCGCTGAACCGGATACTCCTTACCCTCTTCCTTGCGCTCCACCACCACAGCCACACTGACGGCTCGTGTGTTAGCAGCTACATACAGTAATAAGGGCTCCTTGTCAACCGGAGCAGCAAGAACTGGGGGCTCAGCCAGCTGTCTCTTCAAATCCTCAAAAGCAGTATTAGCAGCATCATTCCAGATAAAGTCATCTGTTTTCTTCATCAACTGGTACAGTGGCATGGCCTTTTCACCCAAACGGCTGATAAACCGGCTCAAAGCAGCGATGCGGCCTGCCAGACGCTGGACGTCGTTTATGCACGCCGGCTTAGCCAGAGAGGTGATTGCCTTGATTTTTCCGGGTTAGCTTCAATGCCTCTGTTAGAAACCAGGAAACCCAAGAGCTTGCCTGCAGGAACACCAAAAACACACTTGGCCGGGTTAAGCATCATCTTGTAAACCCGGAGATTATCAAAGGTTTCTCTAAGGTCATCGACCAGGGTCTCCTTCTCCCTGGACTTAACCACGATATCATCCACATAGGCATGAACATTGCGCCCAATCTGGTTATGAAGACAATTCTGCACACAACGCTGATAAGTCGCCTGTGCACTCTTGAGTCCAAAAGGCATAGACTCATAAAAGAAGGCTCCAAAGGGAGTGATGAACGCCGTCTTCTCCTGGTCCTTAACTGCCATTTTAATCTGATGGTATCCAGAATAAGCATCCAAAAAACTTAAGCGCTCACAACCCGCCGTAGCATCAATGATTTGATCAATACGGGGGAGAGCAAAAGGATCAGCCGGACACGCCTTGTTTAAGTCCGTGTAGTCCACACACATCCGCCAGGTGCCATTCTTCTTGAGCACGAGCACCGGGTTAGCTAACCATTCTGGATGAAAGACTTCGACAATAAACCCGGCCGCCAAGAGCCGGGCCACCTCCTCACCAATGGCTTTCCGCCTCTCCTCATTAAACCGCCGAAGGAATTGCCTGACCGGCTTAAATTTCGGATCAATATTGAGAGTGTGCTCAGCGAGTTCTCTAGGTACACCTGGCATGTCAGAAGGTTTCCATGCAAAAATGTCCCTATTCTCACGGATGAACTCGATGAGCGCGCTTTCCTATTTTGGATCCAGATTGGCACTGATGCTAAACTGCTGAGATGAGTCACCTGGAACGAAATCAACAAGTTTAGTCTCATCAGCTGACTTAAATTTCATTGCCGGCTCATGCTCCGTGGTCGGCTTTTTCAGAGATGTCATATCTGTTGGGTCAACATTGTCCTTGTAAAACTTCAACTCCTCTGTTGCACAAACAGATTCTGCATAAGCCGCGTCACCTTCCTCACACTCCAAGGCTATCTTTCGGCTGCCATGAACCGTAATGGTCCCATTGTGACCCGGCATCTTGAGCTGTAAATATACGTAACACGGCCGTGCCATGAACTTGGCGTAAGCCGGCCGCCCAAATATGGCATGATACGGACTTCTTATCTTGACCACCTCAAAGGTCAATTTTTCCGCCCTGTAGTTGTACTCATCTCCAAAGGCCACTTCCAGCTCGATCTTACCAACTGGATAAGCCGACTTACCAGGCACCACACCATGGAAAACAGTATTGGACTGGCTGAGGTTCTTATCAATCAACCCCATACGACGGAAGGTCTCATAATAGAGGATGTTGATGCTGCTGCCTCCATCCATGAGCACCTTAGTGAACTTATATCCTCCCACCTGAGGAGCCACCACCAGGGCCAGGTGACCCGGATTATCAACCCGGGGAGGGTGATCCTCCCTACTCCACACAATAGGCTGCTCAGACCATCTTAAATAGCGTGGAACCGCCGGCTCAACAGCATTCACAGCCCTCTTATGAAGCTTCTGATCTCGCTTACACAGACTGGTGGTAAACACATGATACTGTCCACCATTGAGCTGCTTTGGATTGGTCTGGTATCCCCCCTGCTGCTGTTGATGACCCTGGCCGGACTGCTGATTAAAGCCCCCTTGAACATTCTGAGGATTGGAATTTGAGCCGCCGCCCGGGCCATGAAAGCCGCCAGCGCCTGAGCCGCCGCCCGAGCCATTGTTGCCATTAAAGGCATTGGAATTCTTAAAGGCCTTCATGATTGCGCAATCTTTCCATAGATGAGTAGCTGGCTTCTCCCTAGAGCCATGCCTTGGACAAGGCTCATTCAACAACTGCTCAAGCGTTGGGCCTGAACCGCCGGCTCGGGGAGGTGGCCTCCCCTTACGTCGCTGGTTGTTACCCTGTGAGCTGGCATTGGCCACAAACTCTATGCTGCCATCAGCCTTACGCTTGCTACCTCCTTGGTTCGCCGGGTTATGCTGAGGACCCTTGCCATTGCCGTTCTTCTTTCCCTTCCCTGTCCTTTCATCATCTGACGCGGGGTCCTTGGTACTATCAGAGTCGGCGTACTTGACGAGAGCCGCCATCAGCGTACCCATATCATTGCAATCGCGCTTGAGCCGCCCGAGTTTCATCTTCAGGGGCAGGAAACGACAATTCTGCTCCAACATTAAGACTGCAGAGCCGGCATCCATCTTATCAGATGAATGTATTATCTCTTTGACCCGGCGAACCCAATGGGTTGTGGACTCACCCTCCTGCTGTTTACAGTTAGTCAAATCCACAATTGACATAGACTGCCTACAGGTATCTTTGAAGTTTTGGATGAACCGGGCTTTCAGCTCAGCCCAAGACCCGATAGAATTCGGTGGCAGCCCTTTCAACAAAGTGCGGGCAGTCCCATCTAACATCATGGTGAAGTACTTGGCCATTGCCGCTTCGCTGACCTCCAGCAACTCCATGGCCATCTCGTAACTCTCAATCCAGGCTCCGGGTTGTAAATCAGCCGTGTAATTAGGCACCTTCCTAGGCCCTTTGAAATCCTTGGGCAGACGTTCATTGCGGAGAGCCGGCACCAGACAAGGGACACCTCCAGCCCTCGTAGGGATACCCGCGTCGATGGAAGCCGTCGGATAAGCCGGGGGTGGCTGGTAAGCCGTCAACTGAGGCACCTGCTCCGCCTCTTGCCGTGCTCTGTCTTGGTCTACTGCGTGAAAGGCTCCGTTATGAGCCGGGCCGTGGCCAGGAGGCAAGTCATGGCGTCGGACATTACTTGAGCCGGTCGCTGAGACCATGTGTCTGCTATAACTCGGGCTCCGGCCTGGACGAGGGGTTGAATGAATCCTGTCCCGGCTATAAGAATATGCCTCTTGCTGCGCCAGAGCCGTCTGAAGGAGTTCTCTGACCCGGCGGGTTTCAACCGCCGTTGGAGAGTCACCATCAATTGGGAGAGCCGCCAGCCGCGCCGCCGCGGCGACCATGTTTTCCAACGGGTTGGCATAATGACCCGGTGGTATTGGTACGTACTGAGGCGGGGCAGGGGAGGTCCCATCACTTGGGGTGAATTGGCGTCCCAGCCCCGGGCACTATGATCTCTGGCGGGTTACTAGACCCTGCACCCGGCGTGTTGAAGAGGTTTCGAGGATCGTAAACCGGAGGGAGTCGAGATTGGGCCTTTTGATGCCTCCTTCTCATGACCTCATTGGACGCGTTTTGATCCATCGTGAGCCGGAAGGACTGTGCCTGAATCAGCTGAGTCTGGGCGTCGAGAGCCGCCCTCTCTGCAGCCATCCTGATCCCCTCCGCCGCCAGATCCTCCTTGGCCTTTGCTAGATCCAACTTTAACTGTGCCACCTCCGCGTCATGCTGAACTTGATCCGCCGGAGCAACCGTAGCGGTCAACAGGACCGTCATCTTGTCTGTGAGATCCATCAGCACCTGAGCCGGCGAAGGCACCGGGCTTCCTGACCCGGAGGCGGGGTTTTGAACAGGTTGCGCGCCGGCCATGAAGATTCCAACCCGGCTCGGCGGCTCAAAGGGGTCCGGAATGCTGTCGCCATCGGAACAACCCCTGAGCCTGCCATCTTGAAGTTGATACAACGAGTTTGACTCATCCGTAGACGACTCGCCGTCAGAGCCGGCGGCCGTCTCATCACCAGATCCAGATCCTTCAGAGAGTCCTCCATGGACACATCCCACGAAAGCATGCTTCAAGGCAGGTAAAGCCCGGGCGGGTCGTGCACGCTGAGCCGTCTCGATGAGATCGGCGCAGAGATCCGGCTCAGGGCCCGGCTCACCAATCTTGCCAATGAAGACATGAATTCCGCCGAAGGGGACCCGGTACCCGTACTCAATTGAGCCGGCGTCGGGGCCCCAGTTTGCATCGTCGATGTAGAGCTTGCCGCGACGACTCTTGGTCATCCGGCCCACAGCGTATCCCTTGAGCCCTTCGAAGCTGCCCTTCAAGAACTCAAATCCACCGTGCGCTGGCCCCACGGTGGGCGCCAACTGTCGTGGAATTGTCACGACAGATGTCCTCGTGCAAGAACTTAGTCGTGGAGCCATCGCAGCTAGGAAGCTTAAAGGGGTTAAACGGGACAAGGAACACGAGGGTTATACTGGTTCGGCCCCTTACGGTGAAGGTAAAAGCCTACGTCCAGTTGAGGTGGTATTGATTAGGGTTTCGATGACCAGGAGCTAAACCGTCCTGCCTGGTTATCGATTTGTCTTACTTGTCCCTAAACCGCCGCCGGGTCGTCCCTTTATATAGAGAGGCTGACGCCCAGCGGCCCTCAGAGCCCCGGCCGGCTCATAACAGTGTCCAGCTCGAACTCTTAACTATTCTTGCCTTACACTACAAGTTTCACCCTAACGGCGGTTAACACTACGGGCCTTAAGCCTTCTCCGGGTCTTAAGCCCATGATTGACCCGCCGTCTTCAAGTTTGGTGCTGGGCTTCGCGTGATGACCATTATGACGTAACCCGGCCCCTCCTGGGCGGGTGACTCTAATGGTTATATCCTCAACAAAAGGTAATCAACTTTTTTTCCGGAGCAGTTGCTCGAAAGCTTAATTGCTATCTTGGTGAGGTCACTAGAGTCCTTGTTTATTTTAGTTTCAAGTTTTCGTTTTTTTTTCATCCTTAATTATTTTCTGCAAGTTTACAAAAACTAAAAAAGGTGTAATGGCTGCTCAAAAGCTTGGGGAGTTTGCAACTCCAATGGAATATTATATGTGTGCACCAATTGCACAACCTAATGTCGCAGTTGAACAACATGAAATTATACCTAACCTTGTTACGATGATTCAAACAAAAACAATTCAGAGACTCAGCTTCTCAAGACATGTTTACTATCTTGTAAGAATGGTTGGGTATCCCCTAAGTGTAAAGGTGATGTAACCTAGCAATAAGTATTTACCTCATTAGAGAACCAAGGTATATCAGACCAGAAGGAGTTTATCCAGCAAACAAAGTCACTGGTACATGCACACACAACAACAACACAAACTTGTCCCGCAACACGTCAAGAAGGTTGTCAAGCTTCTTGTCTTGCTAGTTACAAGGTTAAATTGCATGAGATAATGATAGTTGATAGAAAGGTAAAACGTTAAAAGAATAGTAACTGCAATGAAAATTTCATACGGATCGTGGTAACCATGGCCCTTCTACGGGTCGTAGGATCCATGGGCCTCACATGGGTCTTATTATTCGCGGGCCACTCCCGGACCGCAATACGGGCCGTAAATAGGCTAAAAACAAACTTTTCATTCACGGGCCCAAAACATAATGGGCCATTAACAGGCCGGAAGACATCACAGGCTAAATACTGTCGACATGCATAATGGTTGTTAATGGGCCAGTATACAAGACGGGATGAAACGGGCCAATGGATTAACATGCCACAAATGGGCCGAATGAAACCACATGCTCAATTTGGTCCAGTAGGAGAAGAAAGGTTGGTAAAGGACCAAAAGTAATAGAGGCCGGAAATGGGCCCCAGAAATTACGGGCCCTTAAAAGGCCGAAAGACAACATGGGCTGGAAATGGCCCAACTCAATCATGGGCCGCTATTGGGTCCAAAGCCATTTACTGTTCTTCATGGGCCAAAATCAACACGGGCCGTTAAAGGGCCAAGAGGCATGAAATGCCTCATATTGGCCGAAAGACGTCACGGGCCACAGATGGGCCGAAAGTGTCAACGGGATGGCATCATTTGGATGGCCCAAATGAACCTAATGGGCTAAATTCGGGAAGTCCATAACAGGTCGTGCATACCCGGGCCGTAAATTGGCTATATGCAAACATGTCGTTAACAGCGTATAAAATGGGCCGGCCCGCTAACTTTTGACCAAGTCAAGTGGGCCGTTTTTTTACCTAAATGAGCCACTGTTGGATCGTGCCATGTATCAACGTTTCATAGGCGCCTCTAGTCCATTGTATGGATGACACATGTCGCAACTTAGAGTTGACACATGGTTCCGTTGGCGAATGAGAAATTGACATGTGGAAAATCGCCATTGGTTGAGGCTGTTAACGGGTATCGCATCCAAAACCGACACACGATAGCTTAACGGTGACCCGTTATGGTGGATGCCACATGTCAGTTACGCTTGACGAAATAACTTCCATGACGCACTATTTATCGTCATGGAAGTGGACACTCCCATGATGATATTTGAACATTGTCATGGAACACTTCTATGAGGGCATAGGTATGCCTATCTTGATTCTGTCATAAAATTGTCACGGATGTACATGCGTGACAGAAAATGTGACCTACTGCGAAACACGTATTATCATGAAAGTTTTTTATAGTGATGGGAGTTTCTCATAGGATGAGCATGAGTCGCTCACACAATGAGAAGGAGTTGCTCAAAATGTGAGGAACGGTTTCATAGTGAGGGAAGATGAGACCTAACTTGTCCATCAAGGGACCTAATTTGCCTACAATCTCAACAAGTTTTTGTGGGATCTAAGTTGCCTATCATGATTCAAAATTTCAAAACTATGTGGGGATAGATGGTTGCCTTGTGCTTTCCTTTTCTAGGGAAGTCTGCCCGCCAATACTACTGAGCGTATGGATGTTGGCTATCCAGGTCATGGGTGTTGACTAGTTTCATAAGTGGGGGCAGATGAGAAGTTGCGTCGGGGGTGGCGAGAAGTTTTATAGGGGTGTGGATCGGACAGTTGCCCACAAACATATGCAAGTTGTTCATAATTTTCATGAAGTCTCCAGATATAATAATCGAAAACACACATGAGTTGTTGAATGCACTAGAGTTGCACAAAAACACCCCAAAAGTTGCTAACGGTTTTTGTGTGATACTCGAGTGCATAACGATCTCAAAGTTACCTTGTTTTGCCTCCATTAACCCCATCAACGGTCAACTTAGACTTTTCCATATATGGTTGCTTTTGTCTAGATACCAAGTTAGGCTGCACATGAGTTGTCTTGTGATAAGCAACTTCACAATATTCTAGGCAGCTAGTTTGCAAAGTTAGACAACTGAGCTGCAATGGTAGGCACCTGGGCACCAATGGTAGGCCAATTTTCATAGTATTTTAGGAAACTGGTATTGGTGCTAAAACTGGCTGATCTAGGGTAGGGGGTCCCGAGCTGTTGGTCTAGGAACGATGGTAACAAGGGGGAAACAAGAGACGATGTTTAACTAGGTTCGGGCCCTCTCGAAGAGGTAAAACCCAACATCCTACTTTGATTATATTGATGTGATGGAGCATCAAGTACAAGATGATCTACCTCGAGATCGTATGATTGTGTTCTAAACCCTAAGGCTGGTAATCGTGCCTCTAAAGACTAAACTCCACGGCTTATATACACACTGGGGGTACCTAGGTTACACATATGGTCGGTTGCCAATCATGCGGGCTAGTGAGCTATCCTTGAAGTGCATGCCAAGTCTTCGGGGGTTTCCATCGGGATCACTCCGAGGTTCATAGCTTATAGAGTCCTTCCTTGTGAAGATCAGTGGGCCGTAAGTTCGGCTCGTGGACTGTGGGTCGTATAGGTTAGACCTCTTAGTCCAGGACACTGTTAGTAGCCCCTGAACCTGTCTCCGAAGCCGAGGATGATAGCTCCATCCTTGGACCAATATCTTCGGCTTGAAAGGTGAGTTCATTCTTCATCAGGTCGTGCTCGAATCTGAACCTGAAGCTTTAAATTGATTTATAAATTATCGGGTCTCCTTTCACTGTTGACCCTTCCAACCATATGTTCGAAACCTTATCCTCCGTAGGGGAAGTATTGGGTCCTTTTTTACAAAGGCACCCAGAGTTAGCTTAGCCTTGAAGACTTGCCATGTATGCATAACCAGTGAGAGGGTTCAAACCCCTGACAACTTTTCCTGAACTGTCATCTCCTATCATGGGCTTGGAGCAGTTATCACGAAAATGTTTCGTGACTCAAGGTCGCTGTTCATTAACACGACCTATCAATGTAGAGTTCGTGCCCCGGTTTTTGGGGGATATTATCAACAAGTTGATTTACCAACGCGCGCATAATGGCATGATGCATTGGGAAACAGGTGATTTAAATGGCGCGGCGGAGGGACTCTTGGTGTTTTACTGTCCTATAAAAGCAAAAGGGCGGTAAATCATTTCTCCACACTTCCATCTCTTGCTCCCTCGCTCGAAATTGCTCTAGTGAACCCAGATTCACCCCTCAAGCTTCTGGCTTTCCTCCCCCCACTCCTTCATCGTCAATGGCCGACTCTGAGCTAAAGGGGCAGTGGACACACTCCACCATCACGACAGGTGATATCGAAGGGCTCAGGTCTGCAGGGTACATCCCCGCAACAGCCAAGTGTCGCGCCCTGGCCTCGAGCGAGACCGGTCGTTCCGAATCTGCCATCCCTACTCCTAAGGAGGGGGAGAGGGTAGTCTTCATCCCTCACCTCGTCCGAGGTCTGGGGGTTTCCCCTTCATCCCTTTGTGAGGGGATTGATGTTCTATTACGGGTTGGATTTCCACCATCAGGCCCCGAACTCCAATCTCCACATAGCCACCTTTATTACCATCTGCGAGGCGTTCCTGCGTGTCAAGCTGCACTTTGGCCTCTGGCTGAAGATCTTGAGTGTCAAACCAAAGAGCAGTAGCTCATAGCCTTCCGAATGTGGCGGGGCCATGATAAGCAAGTGTTGGGAAACGTTGCAGGGAAAAACAAAAAAAATTATATGCACACGCAAGATCTATCAACGAGATGCATAGCAATGAGAGGGGAGAGTGTGTCTATGTACCCTCGTAGACCATAAGCAGAAGCATTTAGTAATGCGGTTGATGTAGTTAAACTTCTTCGCGCTACAACCGATCAAGTACCGAGCGTACGACACCTCCGCGTTCAGCACATGTTCAGCTCGGAGGAGGGAGCAACCAGGAGGGCGCCCAAGTAGGTCGAATCCTACTTGGGGTCCTCCCCAAGTGCCCCCTTTCCTTGTTTAAGTGGGGGAGGAAGGAAGGAGGAGGTGGCGCCCCTTTCCTTTCTCTCCTGAGGAGGGAAAGGCAGGAGGGGCCACCCCTCCCCTTTCCTTCCCCTAGGGTCGGCCAGCCATGTAGAGGGGCGCACTAGCTCCCTAGTGGGCTGGTCTGTCCCCTCCTATGGCCCATTAAGCCCATACATTTACCGTAGGTGTCCGGAACCCCTTCCGATGATCTGATGACTACCCGGTGCACTCTGAAACACTTCCGGTGTCCGAATACCATCGTCCCATATATCAATCTTTACCTCTCGACCATTTCGAGACTCCTCTTCATGTCCGTGATCTCATCCGGAACTCCGAACAACATTCATTCACCAAATCATATAACTCATATAACATTATATCATCAACGAACGTTAAGCGTGCGGACCCTACGGGTTCGAGAACTATGTAGACATGATCGAGACACCTCTCTGGTCAATAACCACTAGCGGAACCTGGATGCCCATATTGGCTCCTACATATTCTACGAAGATCTTTATCGGTTGAACCGTTATGACAACATACGTAATTCCCTTTGTCCATCGATATGTTACTTGCCCGAGATTCGATACAATAAAGAGAGAACCCTAAGGCTCCTGCCGTTTGTCGATATTACAAAACATGATCATCTCATACATCAACATATATCACATCATATCTTGACCACATCACATCACAACATGCCCTACAAAAACAAGTTAGACGTCCTCTACTTTGTTTTTGCAAGTTTTACGTGGTTGCTATGGGCTTCTAGCAAGAACCGTTCTTACCTACGCAAAAACCACAACGGTGATTATCAAGTTTGTTGTTTTAAACTTCTTCAAGGACCGGCCGTAGTCAAATTCGATTCAACTAAAGTAGGAGAAATAGACACCCGTCAGCCACCTTTATGCATAATTAGTTGCATGTCAGTCGGTGGAACCGGTCTCATGTGCGTGGACATGTAAGGTTGGTCCGGGCCGCTTCATCCCACAATACCGCCGAATCAAAATAAGATGTTGGTGGTAAGCAATATGACTATCACCGCCCACAACTCTTTGTGTTCTACTCGTGCATATCATCTACGCATAGACCTGGCTCGGATGCCACTATTGGGAAACGTTGCATGGAAACCAAAAAAAATTCTACGCACACGCAAGATCTATCAAGGAGATGCATGATACGTCCATTTTGCATCATGTTTTCTTACTGTTATTTATAATGTTTTTATCCATAATAATGCTTTTTGGAGTAATTCTAATGCCTTTTCTCTCATAATTTGCAAGGTACACACAAAGAGGGAGAATTCCGGCAGCTGGAAATCTGGACGTGGAAAAGCTACGTCAGGCTACCTATTTTGCACAACTCCAAACAAGCTGAAACTTCATGGAGATTTTTATGGAATATTTAAGAATTATTGGAGCAAATAACTAACAGAGGGGGCCCACCAGGTGGGCACAACCCACCTGGGCATGCCAGGGAGCCCAGGCGCGCCCTGGTGGGTTGTGCTCACCAGGTCCACCTTCGGTGCCCATCTTCTGGTATATAGGTCATTTTGACCTAGAAAAAAAATAAGGAGAGGACTTTCAGGACGGAGCGCCGCCGTCTCGAGGCGGAACTTGGGCAGGAGCACTTTTGCCCTCCGGCGGAGCGATTCCGCCGGGGGAACCTCCCTTCCGGAGGGGGAAATCATCATCATCATCATCACCAACAACTCTCCCATCTTGGGGAGGGCAATCTCCATCAACATCTTCAACAACACCATATCATCTCAAACCCTAGTTCATCTATTGTGTTCAATCTTGTTACCGGAACTATAGATAGGTGCTTGTGGGTGACTAGTAGTGTTGATTACATCTTGTAGATGATTGCTATATGGTTTATTTGGTGGAAGATTATATGTTCAGATACAATATGCTATTTAATACCCCTATGATCTTGAGCATGATTATCATTTGTGAGTATTTACTTTTGTTCTAGAGGTCATGGGAGAAATCATGTTGCAAGTAATCATGTGAACTTGATATGTGTTCGATATTTTGATAGTATGTATGTTGTGATTCCCTTAGTGGTGTCATGTGAACGTTGACTACATGACACTTCACCATATTTGGGCCTAAGGGAATGCATTGTGGAGTAATAAGTAGATGATGGGTTGCGAGAGTGATAGAAGCTTAAACCCCAGTTTATGCGCTATTCCGTAAGGGACCGATTGGATCCAAAAGTTTAATGCTATGGTTAGAATTTATTCTTAATACTTTTCTCGTAGTTGTGGATGCTTGCGAGAGCGTTAATCATAAGTAGGAGGCTTGTTCAAGTAAGAACAACACCTAAGCACCGGGCCACCCACATATCAAATTATCAAAGTGGCGAACACAAATCGAACCAACATGGTGAAAGTGACTAGATGAAATTGCCGTGTACCCTCAAGAATGATTTGCTTATCATAAGAGACCGTTTTGGCCTGTCCTTTGCCTCAAAAGGATTGGGCTGACTTGCTGCACTTTTGTTACCACTATCGTTACTTGCTCGTTATAATTTATCTTGCTATCAAACTACTCCACTACTTACAATTTCAGCACTTGCAGACATTACCTTACTGAAAACTACTTGTCATTTCCTTCTGCTCCTCGTTGGGTTCGACACTCTTACTTATCGAAAAGAGCTACAATTGATCCCCTATACTTGTGGGTCATCAATGCATAGCAATGAGAGGGGAGAGTGTGTCTACGTACCCTTGTAGACCGTTAGCGGAAGCGTTTGACAACGCGGTTCATGTAGTCGAACTTCTTCGTGATCCAACCGATCGAGTACCAAACGTACGGCACCTCCCGTTCAGCACATGTTCAGCTCGGTGACGTCCATGCCTTCTTGATCCAGAAAGATTGCGAGGTAGTAGATGAGTTCCGGCAGCACGACGGTGTGGTGATGGTCATCGTGAAGTTATCTCCACAGGGCGTCGCCTAAGCACTATGAAAATATGACCGGGGGTGTAAACGGTGGAGGGGAGCGCCGCACACGGCTAAGCAATTGTTCTCGTTGTGCTAGGCGCTTTCCTCCCACATATATATAGGTGGGGGTGGAGGGAGCAAAGGAGGCGCCCCCAAGTAGGCCTAATCCTACTCGGGGTCCTCCCCAAAGTGCCCCCCTCCTTATATAAGTGCGGGAGGAAGGCACGGGGTGGAGGCGCCCCCCTTTTCCTTTCTCTCACGAGGAGGGAAAGGCGGGAGGGTCCACCCCTCCCCTTTTGTTCCCCTAGGGATGGCCTTCCAAGGAGAGGGGCACACCAGCCCCTAAGTGGGCTGGTATGTCCCCCCCCCCTCGGCCCATAAGGCCCATACACTTCCCGAGGGTGTCCGGAACCTCTTCCGATGACCCGATGACTACCCGGTGCACTCCGAAACTCTTCCGGTGTCCGAATACCATCGTCCCATATATCAAACTTCACCTCTCGATCATTTCGAGACTCCTCGTCATGTCCGTGATCTCATCCGGGACTTCGAACAACATTCGGTCACCAACTCATATAACACTATATCGTCAACGAACGTTAAGCATGCGGACCCTACGAGTTTGAGAACTATGTAGACATGACCGAGACACCTCTCCGGTAAATAACCAATAGCGGAACCTGGATGCCCATATTTGTTCCTACATATTCTACGAAGATCTTTATCGGTCGAACCGTTATGACAAGATACGTAATTCCCTTTGTCCGTCGGTATGTTACTTGCCCGAGATTCGATCGTCGGTATCTTCATACCTAGTTCAATCTCATCCGGCAAGTCTCTTTACTCGTTCCGCAATACATCATCTCGTAACTAACTCCTTAGTCATTTGCTTGCAAGGCTTCTTATGATGTGTATTACCGAGAGGGCCCGGAGATACCTCTCCGATACTCGGAGTGACAAATCCTAATCTCGATCTATGCCAACTCAACAAACACCTCCGGAGATACCTGTAGAGCATCTTTATGATCACCCAGTTACGTTGTGACATTTGATAGCACACCAGGCATTCCTCCGGTATCTAGGAGTTGCATAATATCATGGTTGAAGGAATATGTATTTGACATGAAGAAAGCAATAGCAATAAACTAAACGATCAATATGCTAAGCTAACGGACGGGTCTTGTCCATCACATCATTCTCCTAATGATGTGATCCCGTTATCAAATGACAACACATGTCCTTGGTTAGGAAACCTTAACCATCTTTGATCAACGAGCTAGTCTAGTAGAGGCTTACTAGGGACACGGTATTTGTTTATGTATTCACACATGTATTTAAGTTTCTGATCAATACAATTCTAGCATGAATAATAAACCTTTATCATGAATAAGGAAATATAACATAACAACTTTATTATTGCCTCTAGGGCATATTTCCTTTTGTCTCCCACTTGCACTAGAGTCAATAACCTAGTTCACATCACCATGTGATTAACACCCACAGTTCACATCGCCATGTGACCAACACCCAAAAAGTTTACTAGAGTCAATAATCTAGTTCACATCGCCATGTGATTAACACCCAAAGAGTACTAAGGTGTGATCATGTTTTGCTTGTGAGAGAAGTTTAGTCAACGGGTCTGCCACATTCAGATCCGTATGTATATTTGCAAATTTCTATGTCAACAATGTTCTGCATGGAGCTACTCTAGCTAATTGCTCCCACTTTCAATATGTATCTAGATTGAGACTCAGAGTCTTCCGGATCAGTGTCAAAGCTTGCATCGACATAACTCTTTATGACGAACTATTTATCACCTCCATAACCGAGAAACATTTCCTTACTCCTCTTTAGGTACCTAAGGATAATTTTGACTGCTGTCCGGTGATCCACTCCTGGATCACTATTGTACCCCCTTGCCACACTCATGGCAAGGCACACAACAGGTCTGGTACACAACATGGCATACTTCAACCTATGGCTGAGGCATAGGGAATGACTGATGACCCACAAGTATAGGGGATCTATCGTAGTCCTTTCGATAAGTAAGAGTGTCGAACCCAACAAGGAGCAGAAGGAAATGACAAGCGGTTTTCGGCAAGGTATTCTCTGCAAGCACTGAAATTATCGGTAACAAATAGTTGTATGATAAGATAATTCGTAACGGGTAACAAGTAACAAAAGTAACTAAGGTGCAGCAAGGTGGCCCAATCCTTTTTGTAGCAAAGGACAAGCATGGACGAACTCTTATATAAAGCGAAGCGCTCCCGAGGACACATGGGAATTACTGTCAAGCTAGTTTTCATCATGCTCATATGATCTCATATGATTCACGTTCGTTACTTTGATAATTTGATATGTGGGTGGACCGGTGCTTGGGTGCTACCCTTCCTTGGACAAGCCTCCCACTTATGATTAACCCCTCTCGCAAGCATCCGCAACTACGAAATAAGAATTAAGATAAATCTAACCATAGCATGAAACATATGGATCCAAATCAGCCCCTTACGAAGCAACTCATAAACTAGGGTTTAAGCTTCTGTCACTCTAGCAACCCATCGTCTACTTATTACTTCCCAATGCCTTCCCCCAGGCCCAAATCATGGTGAAGTGTCATGTAGTCGACGTTCACATAACACCACTAGAGAAAATGCAACATACATATCACCAAAATATCGAACGAATACCAGATTCACATGATTACTTATAACAAGACTTCTCCCATGTCCTTAGGAACAAACATAACTACTCACAAATAATATTCATGTTCATAATCAGAGGAGTAATAATTATCATTAAGGATCTGAACATATGATCTTCCACCAAATAAACCAACTAGCATCAACTACAAGGAGTAATCAACACTACTAGCAACCCACAAGTACCAATCTGAGGTTTTGAGACAAATATCAGATACAAGAGATGAACTAGGGTTTGGAGAGGAGATGGTGCTGGTGAAGATGTTGATGGAGATTGACCCCTTCTCGATGAGAGGATCGTTGGTGATGACGATGGCTTTGATTTCCCCCTCCGGGAGGGCAGTTTCCCCGACAGAACAGCTCCGCCGGAGCCCTAGATTGGTTCTGCCCAGGTTCCGCCTCAAGACGGCGGCGCTTCGTCCCGAAAGCTTCTATATGATTTTTTCTAGGTCAAAAGACACCATATAGCATAAGATGGGCACCGGAAGCCTGCCAAGGGGCCCACAAGGCAGGGGGCGCGCCCAGGAGGTAGGGCGCGTCCCCCACCCTTGTGGATGGCTGGTGGCCCCCCTCGGCTGCTTTCTTTGCCCAATATTTTTATATATTCCAAAATAAATCTTCGTGAAGTTTCAGGACTTTGGAGTTGTGTAGAATAGTTCTATAATATTTGCTCCTTTCCCAGCCCAGAATTACAGCTGCCGGCATTATCCCTCTTCATGTAAACCTTGTAAGATTGTAAGAGAGAAAAGGCATAAGTATAGTGATATAATGTGTAATAGCAGCCCATAACGCAATAAATATCAATGTAAAAGCATGATGCAAAATGGGCATATTTAAAGGATCGATATAGATGACTAGAGAGGGGGGGGGGTGCAACCTCTTGAGCATGCGTTGGTTTTCCCTTGAAGAGGAAAGGGTGATGCAGCAAAGTAGCGTAAGTACTTCCCTCAGTTTTTGAGAACCAAGGTATCAATCCAGTAGGAGGCCACACGCAAGTCCCTCGTACCTACACAAACAAATAAAAACCTTGCAACCAACGCGATAAAGGGGTTGTCAATCCCTTCACGGCCACTTGCAAAAGTGAGATCTGATAGAGATGATAAGATAATATTTTTGGTATTTTTATAATAAAGATTGAAAGTAAAGATTGCAAAATAAACAAAGATAGAAATAGCTAGTTGACGGAAGATTAATATGATGGAAAATAGACCCCGGGGCCATAGGTTTCACTAGTGGCTTCTCTCAAGATAGCATAAGTATTACTGTGGGTGAACAAATTACTGTCGAGCAATTGATAGAAAAGTGCATAGTTATGAGAATATCTAGGCATGATCATGTATATAGGCATCACGTCCGTGACAAGTAGACCGACTACTCCCTGCATCTACTACTATTACTCCACACATCGACCGCTATCCAGCATGCATCTAGAGTATTAAGTCCATAAGAACAGAGTAACGCATTAGGCAAGATGACATGATGTAGAGGGATAAACTCAAGCAATATGATATAAACCCCATCTTTTTATCGTCGATGGCAACAACACAATACGTGTCGTTTCCCCTTCTGCCACTGGGATCGAGCAACGCAAGATTGAACCCAAAGCTAAGCACTTCTCCCATTGCAAGAAAGATCAATCTAGTAGGCCAAACCAAACTGATAATTCGAAGAGACTTGCAAAGATAACCAATCATACATAAAAGAATTCAGAGAAGAACCAAATATTGTTCATAGATAATCTTGATCATAAACACACAATTCATCGGATCTCGACAAACACACCGCAAAAAGAGTTACATCGAATAGATCTCCAAGAAGATCGAGGAGAACTTTGTATTGAGATCCAAAGAGAGAGAAGAAGCCATCTAGCTAATAACTATGGACCCGTAGGTCTGTGGTAAACTACTCACACATCATCGGAGAGGCTATGGTGTTGATGTAGAAGCCCTCCGTGATCGATTCCCCCTCCGGTGGAGCGCCGAAAAAGGCCCCAAGATGGGATCTCACGGGTACAGAAGCTTGCGGTGATGGAAATAGGGTTTCGTGGTGCTCCTGGATGTTTTCGGGGTACATAGATAATATAGGAGGAAGAAGTAGGTCGGTGGAGCCACGAGGGTGGGGGGCGTGCCCAGGGGGTGGGCGCGCCTCCCTGCCTCGTGGCCTCCTTGTTCGTTTCTTGACGTCCACTCCAAGTCCTCTGGATCACGTTTGTTCCAAAAATCACGCTCCCGGAGGTTTCAATCCGTTTGGATTCCGTTTGATATTCCTTTTCTGCGAAACACTGAAATAGGCAAAAAAAACAACAATTTACACTGGGCCTTGGGTTAGTAGGTTAGTCCCAAAAATAATATAAAAGTGTATAATAAAGCCCATTAAACACCCAAAACAGAATATATAATAGCATGGAACAATCAAAAATTATAGATACGTTGGAGACGTCTCAAGCATCCCCAAGCTTAATTCCTGCTCGTCCTCGAGTAGGTAAATGATAAAAATAGAAGTTTTGATGTGGAATGCTGCCTAACATATTTCTCAATGTAATTTTCTTTATTGTGGCATGAATGTTCAGATCCGAAAGATTCAAGATAAAAGTTTAATATTGACATAAAAATAATAATACTTCAAGCATACTAACTAAGCAATCATGTCTTCTCAAAATAACATGGCCAAAGAAAGTTCATCCCTACAAAATCATATAGTTTGCTCATGCTCCATTTTCGTCACACAAGATGCTCTCATCTTGCACAACCCCGATGACAAGCCAAGCAATTGTTTCATACTTTAGTAATCTCAAACATTTTTCAACTTTCACGCAATACATGAGCGTGAGCCATGGTATAGCACTATGGGTGGAATAGAATATAATGATGGGGGTTATGTGGAGAAGACAAAAAAGGAGAAAGTTTCACATTGACGCGGCTAATCAACGGGCTAGGGAGATGCCCATCAATTGATGTCAATGCAAGGAGTAGGGATTGCCATGCAACGGATGCACTAGAGCTATAAATGTATGAAAGCTCAACAAAAGAAACTAAGTGGGTGTGCATCCAACTTGCTTGCTCATGAAGACCTAGGGCATTTGAGGAAGCCCAATGTTGGAATATACAAGCCAAGTTCTATAATGAAAAATTCCCACTAGTATATGAAAGTGATAAAACAAGAGACTCTCTATCATAAAGATCATGGTGCTACTTTGAAGCACAAGTGTGGAAAAAGGATAGTAGCATTGTCCCTTTTTATTTCTTTTTTTTCTGTTTTCCCTTTTTTTGGCCTTCCCTTTTTTTATTTGGCCTTTCTCTCTCTTTTTATTTGGGACAATGCTCTATTAATGATGATCATCACACTTCTATTTATTTACAACTCGATGATTACAACTCGATACTAGAACAAAGTATGACTCTATATGAATGCCTCTGGCGGTGTACCGGGATGGGCAATGAATCAAGAGTGACATGTATGAAATAATATGCATGGTGGCTTTGCCACAAATACGATGTCAACTACATGATCATGCAAGGCAATATGACAATGATGAAGCGTGTCATAATAAACGGAATGATGGAAAGTTGCATGGCAATATATCTCGGAATGGCTATGGAAATGCCATAATAAGTAGGTATGGTGGCTGTTTTGAGGAAGATATAAGGAGGTTTATGTGTGATAGAGCGTATCGTATCACGGGGTTTGGATGCACCGGCGAAGTTTGCACCAACTCTCAAGGTGAGAAAGGGCAATGCACGGTACCGAAGAGGCAAGCAATGATGGAAGGTTGAGAGTGTGTATAATCCATGGACTCAACATTAGTCATAAAGAACTCACATACTTATTGCAAAAATATACAAATCATCAAAAACGAAGCACTACACGCATGCTCCTAGGGGGATAGATTGGTAGGAAGAGACCATCACTCGTCCCCGACTGCCACTCATAAGGATGACAATCAAAGAACACCTCATGTTTCAAATTTGTTACACAGCGTTTATCATACGTGCATGCTACGGGACTTGCAACCTTCAACACAAGTATTTCTAAAATTCACAACTACTCAACTAGCACAACTTTAATATCACTATCTCCATATCTCAAAACAATCATCAAGTATCAAACTTCTCTTAGTATTCAATGCACTTATATGAAAGTTTTTATTATATCCATCTTGGATGCCTATCATATTAGGACTAAATTTATACCCAAAGCAAATTACCATGCTGTTCTAAAGGACTCTCAAAATAATATAAGTGAAGCATGAGAGATCAATAATTTCTATAAAATAAAACCACCACCGTGCTCTAAAAGATATAAGTGAAGCACTAGAGCAAAATTATTTAGCTCAAAAGATATAAGTGAAGCACATAGAGTATTCTAATAAATTCTGATTAATGTGTGTCTCTCCCAAAAGGTGTGTACAGCAAGGATGATTGTGGTGAACTAAAAATCAAAGACTCAAATCATACAAGACGCTCCAAGCAAAACACATATCATGTGGTGAATAAAAATATAGCTCCAAGTAAAGTTACCGATGGACGAAGACAAAAGAGGGGATGCCTTCCGGGGCATCCCCAAGCTTAGGCTTTTTGGTGTCCTTGGATTTTACCTTGGGGTGCCTTGGGAATCCCCAAGCTTAGGCTCTTGCCACTCCTTGTTCCATAATCCATCAAATCTTTACCCAAAACTTGAAAACTTCACAACACAAAACTTAACAGAAAACCTCGTGAGCTCCGTTAGCGAAAGAAAACAAAACACCACTTCAAGGTACTGTAATGAACTCATTATTTATTTAAATTGGTGTTAAACCTACTGTATTCCAACTTCTCTGTGGTTCATAACCTCCGATACTAGCCATAGATTCATCAAAATATGCAAACAACACACGAAAAACAGAATCTGTCAAAAACAGAACAGTCTGTAGTAATCTGTATCAAACGCATACTTCTGGAACTGAAAAAATTATAAAATAAATTTCTGGACGTGAGGAATTTATCTATTAATCATATGCAAAAAGAATCAACTAAATATCACTCTCCAGAAAAAAGTTGTACCTAATCTTGTGAGCGCTAAAGTTTCTGTTTTTTACAGCAAGATCGAAAAGACTTCACCCAAGTCTTCCCAAAGGTTCTACTTGGCACAAACACTAATTAAAACATAAAAAACATCTAACCAGAGGCTAGATCAAAGATTTATTGAATAACATCAAGGAAAAGTATTGGGTTGTCTCCCAACAAGCGCTTTTCTTTAAAGCCTTTTAGCTAGGCATTGATAATTTTAATGATGCTCACATGAAAGACAAGAATTGAAGCACAAAGAGAGCATCATAAAACATATGACAAACACACTTAAGTCTAACATACTTCCTATGCATAGGTATTTTATAATCAAACAAATTATCAAGGCGAGCAAGATCTAGCATATGCAAGGAAGAAGAAAGAAACAAAAGCAATCTCAACATGACGAGAGGTAATTTAGTAAGATAAAAATTTTCTACAACCATATTTTCCTGTCTCATAATAATTACATGTAGGATCATAAGCAAATTCAACAAAATAGCTATCAGATAACATATTCTTAACACGATCCACATGCATGTGAAGTTGACACTCTTCCAAAATAGTGGGATTATCATTAACTAAAGTCATGACCTCTCCAAACCCACTTTTATCAAAAAATTCACAAGATTGAACATTCTCCAAATATGTGGGGTCTAAAGTCGACACTCTTCCAAACCCACTTTCAATATCATTACAAACATTATTATCAATATCATATTCATCATGGGGCTTAAATAAATTTTCAAGATCATAAGAAGAATCACCCCAATCATGATCATTGCAACAAGTAGTAGACATAGCAAAACTAGCATCCCCAAGCTTAGAGTTTTGCATATTATAAGTACAATTGACATTAATAGAATTTATACTATCATCATTGCAATCATGCTTTTTATTCAAAGATCCATCGTGAATCACTCCATAAAGTACTTCATCACAATTTCCAGATTCACAAATTTCAAGCAAAACTTCATAAAGATAATCTAGTGCACAAAACTCACTAGCAATTGGTTCATCATAATTGGATCTCTTAAAAAGATTAGCAAGAAGATGAGGATCCATAGATCTTAGGTTCTCTGTTTAGCAATAAATAAACAACTATTCCAACCAAATGAGAAAACGAGCCAAGACATCAAAGCAAACGAAAAGACGAACAAAAGAAGGGTGAATAAAACGGCAAGGGTGAAGTGGGGGAGAGGAAAACGAGAGGCAAATGGCAAATAATATAATGAGAGGGATAAGAGTTTGTGATGGGTACTTGGTGTATCTTGACTTGTGCGTAGACTCCCCGACAACGGCGCCAGAAATTGGCTAGTTGACGGGAGATCAACTCTTGTCTTGACTTGGTGTAAGCCTCCCCGGCAACGGCGCCAGAAATCCTTCTTGCTACCTCTTGAGCATGCGTTGGTTTTCCCTTGAAGAGAAAGGGTGATGCAGCAAAGTAGCGTAAGTATTTCCTTCAGTTTTTGAGAACCAAGGTATCAATCCAGTAGGAGGCCACACGCAAGTCCCTCGTACCTACACAAACAAATAAGAACCTTGCAACCAACACGATAAAGGGGTTGTCAATCCCTTCACGGCCACTTGCAAAAGTGAGATCTGATAGAGATGATAAGATAATATTTTTGGTATTTTTATAATAAAGATTGAAAGTAAAGATTGCAAAATAAACAAAGATAGAAATAGCTAGTTGACGGAAGATTAATATGATGGAAAATAGACCCAGGGGCCATAGGTTTCACTAGTGGCTTATCTCAAGATAGCATAAGTATTACGGTGGGTGAACAAATTACTGTCGAGCAATTGATATAAAAGTGCATAGTTATGAGAATATCTAGGCATGATCATGTATATAGGCATCACGTCCATGACAAGTAGACCGACTCCTACCTGCATCTACTACTATTACTCCACACATCGACCGCTATCCAGCATGCATCTAGAGTATTAAGTTCATAAGAACAGAGTAACGCATTAGGCAAGATGACATGATGTAGAGGGATAAACTCAAGCAACATGATATAAACCCCATCTTTTTATCCTCGATGGCAACAATACAATACGTGTCGTTTCCCCTTCTGTCACTGGGATCGAGCAACGCAAGATTGAACCCAAAGCTAAGCACTTCTCCCATTGCAAGAAAGATTAATCTAGTAGGCCAAACCAAACTGATAATTCAAAGATACTTGCAAAGATAACCAATCATACATAAAAGAATTCAGAGAAGAACCAAATATTGTTCATAGATAATCTTGATCATAAACCCACAATTCATGGATCTCAACAAACACACCGCAAAAAGAGTTACATCGAATAGATCTCCAAGAAGATCGAGGAGAACTTTGTATTGAGATCCAAAGAGAGAGAAGAAGCCATCTAGCTAATAACTATGGACCCGTAGGTCTGTGGTAAACTACTCACACATCATCGGAGAGGCTTTGGTGTTGATGTAGAAGCCCTCCGTGATCGATTCCCCCTTCGGCGGAGCGCCGAAAAAGGCCCCAAGATGGGATCTCACGGGTATAGAAGCTTGCGGTGATGGAAATAGGGTTTCGTGGTGCTCCTGGATGTTTTCGGGGTACATAGATAATATAGGAGGAAGAAGTAGGTCGGTGGAGCCACGAGGGTGGGGGCGTGCCCAGGGGGTGGGCGCGCCTCCCTGCCTCGTGGCCTCCTTGTTCGTTTCTTGACGTCCACTCCAAGTCCTCTGGATCACGTTTGTTCCAAAAATCACGCTCCCGAAGGTTTCAATCCGTTTGGATTCCATTTGATATTCCTTTTCTGCGAAACACTGAAATAGGCAAAAAAAACAATTTGCACTGGGCCTTGGGTTAGTAGGTTAGTCCCAAAAATAATATAAAAGTGTATAATAAAGCCCATTAAACATCCAAAACAGAATATATAATAGCATGGAACAATCAAAAATTATAGATACGTTGGAGACGTATCAGGGGGTGAATAGGCATTTAGCTTTTCTTTACCAAATTAAACTTTGCATCAAAGTAGGTTGCCTAGATATGCAACTAGGTGAGCAACCTATATGATGCAACAACAACAACAAGCACAGAAGCAAGCAACGGATACAACACAATATAAGCTTGCACAAGTAAAGGTAAGATATAACCAAGAGTGGAGCCGGTGGAGACGAGGGTGTGTTACCGAAGTTCCTTCCCTTTGAGAGGAAGTACGTCTCCGTTGGAGCGGTGTGGAGGCACAATGCTCCCCAAGAAGACACAAGGGCCACCGTATTCTCCTCACGCCCTCACACAATGCGA
The DNA here is from genome assembly GCF_018294505.1 of Triticum aestivum. Classification (NCBI taxonomy): domain Eukaryota; kingdom Viridiplantae; phylum Streptophyta; class Magnoliopsida; order Poales; family Poaceae; genus Triticum; species Triticum aestivum. The sequence continues at coordinate 163,970,753 of NC_057799.1, read as the reverse complement.
GATGCCATGATTCCACTATTGGTTCCCTTGGAGGCGGCGACCGAACCTTTACAAACAAGGTTGGGGCAATGTCCAACTTAATCGGAGGCTCCCAACGACACCACGAAGCTTCACCACAATGGAATATGGCTCTGCGGTGACCTCAACCATCTAGGGTGCTCAAACACCCAAGAGTAACAAGATCTGCAAGTGATTAGTGGGGGAATCAAATTTCTCTTGGTTGGAGTGTAGATCGGGGCCTTCTCAACCAATCCCTAGAAAATCAACAAGTTTGATTGGCTAGTGAGAGAGATCGGGCGAAAATGGAGCTTTGAGCAACAATGGAGCTTGGGGAGGGAAGAGGTAGTCTTCTTGGGGAAGAACACCCCCTTTATATAGTGGGGGAAAAGATCCAACCGTTACCCACCCACTCAGCCTGCGACGCGCGGTACTACCGCACACGCTCGCGGTACTACCACAAGGGGATGCGGTACTACCGCTCGACGTTGTGGTACTATCGCTCGTGCGGCAGTGACCAGATGAGGCCCTGTTGCGTATAGTAACAAGCGGTAGAGCCGTCGGAGCGGTACTACCGCGCTGCCTTTGCAAGGTAGGGCTCAACTGGGCTGGAAAGGCACGGACTAAATAAATTACGTCTGTGGCTACTTCCGCTGAGTTTAGGACTGTGCAAAAATCCGGCATGGTACTACCGCTGGCAGGGAGCGGTACTACCGCGTGGGGCGGAAGTAAAAATTACTTCCGCGCCTACTTCCGCATGCCCCAGTGTCAGGGCCAGAGCTAGCGGTACTACCGCTCACCAGGAGCGGTACTACCGCTGGACCCTGTGGTAGTACCGCGCCCTTGAGCGGTACTACCGCAAGGCCATGCGGTACTACTGCTCCCTTGAGCAGTACTACCGCATGCCACAGACACTCAAGCATTTGAAAGCCTTCATTTCGTAGAGACAAGGGTGAACGACCGGTGCTCCAATGAAGCGAAGGAAAGGTGGTGCAAAGGAACAGATGCGTACGTGTTGATTCGACCCTAACCTTTCCGAAGCAGACCCCCTCTTAATAGTACGGCTTTTCTACGACTCAAATCCACCGAAAAGAAACATAGAAAATCGCCGTCTTCGATAGGCTCCGAGGGGCACCGAATCGTCTTGTGCCTAGACATGAGATATCTGAAATGCTCAATGCACACGATTAGTCCGCAAATGCATTGTCATCAATCACCAAAACCACATAGGGAGAAACATGCCCTTACAATCTCCCCCTTTTTGGTGGATTGATGACAATACGGGATTTGCACATAAGGATATAAAATGAACATAAGCAAACCCAACATCTATAAAATATAGACATGCTCCCCCTAGATGTGTGCACTCTATAGATATGCTTTGGACTGCACGACACACATACTAGGATCAACACTCCCCCTATATTTTATAGACAAGGCAACACTTGCAACAATATAAGTGACACTAAGCATGGATGCAAGGTAAAGTAAGTGAGCATGAAGTAAAGGGCACAAGATAACATAAGCTCACAATCTACTAAACATTCTAGATAATAAGATAAGCTTGAGGGCATATGTCTCACACCATATGATAGCATAGGTCACTTGGTCTCACACTCACACCAACACAAACCAACAAACCAAAGCAACGAAGGTTCAACGAAACGAAAGCAAAGAGACACAAGACTCGCAAATCCTACACTCTCTCCCCCTTTAGCATCGAGACACCAAAAAGGCAGAGAGGACACCTACGACAGAGGTGGTAGCTCCTGCTGACGTGATCACCCATCAAGCTCCTCATCTGTCTCCGCCACAGGAATGGACTCCCCATCTGATCAGTCCACTGGTAGCCCTGCTTTGCCATCCAGGCAGCCTCAGGAGTGATGTTCTTCTCTGACCCGCTCGACACTTGCTCGTCGAGCTTCCTCAAGATCCTCTTGTCGCACTAGTGACTCTCCTTCTAAGCAACATGGGACTTGTACTGCCCCTTGGCCTACATGCAGAACAGAGCCTTCATCTTGGCCTTGAGCTTCTTAGCCCAAGATGGCTCAGCAGAGGGAGGAGCGTACCCCTCAGAACTGTCCTCAGCCTCCTCCTCCTCAAACTCATCCTCATCAACATCCATACGTGCAGCCTCAGCCTCAGCCCGGGTTGTGGTATTAGCCCACTTTCTCTTGTTGCGTAGCTTGATAGGCTCATGGCGAATCACCCAGAAAGAGCTTCTCCCAAGTCTTCGAGATCAAGAGGTGCAAGTAAGGTCCATAGATGGGCACCTTAGATGGAACACAACAAACTGAAGCTCACACCACATGATATGAGAGACATCAAGTAGTCCAGGTTGTTTGTGACGAGCTTCCTCACAAATGAGCATCATATCCACAAGGTAGGAATGCACCTTGTCCTTGTCGACTATGCGAGGGAAAAGAGTGTTGCGGAAGATCCGGTGCATGATGTCAAGGAATGGGTTCAACACGTAAGTCTTCTTGTCATTGGGTAACTTCTTCTCAACAAGGAAGGGTTGAAGCTTGTTCTTGTTGGCAGACTCGGGGTAGGCATGTGGGCGGACACCAATGGGCACCTCTAGCCCCTCATCACGAACGTGCAACATGTCCATGAACTCCTTCCAATCAGCAGTCATCCTCTTTCCGTTGGTCATCCAAGTCATGGTCCTCTTGTCATCCGTGTGGAAATGGACAGAGGCAAAGAACTGAGCCACAATCTCCGGGTCAAAGTCCATGTGAAACGTGAGAAACTCCTCAATACAAACTGCTCCACCAAATCCAGAGTCTCACCAAAATATGCCCGGTTCTTCTTCAGATGATCCATGTCAATCCACTGAACTGGCACATAGGTGTTCTGCTTGGCCTTGATCACATCTAGGAAGATGAGATTTTGTTGCTTGGTCCAAAACAAGTCATTTCCCTTTGTGATCTCCCTAGGGTTGATGTAGGGGTTGAGCTTCCTTCGAATCAGAAACTCCACTTGAGGCATTTCATCCATGCCAACATTTGGCTCCTTGATCTTGGTAGCTATGGTCTTGACTCTGCGTTGTGGGGCACTGGACCCCTCAAGAGCTTCTTGGTTGCGAAGCCGCTTGGAGCTCATGTCATGGCTGGGATTCGAGCGCGGGACATTGGAACTAGAGCCACCACCTATGACAGACAACACAAACACACGAGAAAAACGAGAAGGATCATTGCAAAGACCAAGGCCAAAACCAAACGAAACAAGTAGAAATGAGATTGAGTGTGACAAAACAAAGTAATTTATATGTCAATGGTAGTACTGCACCATGAGGCGGAAGTAAAAAGTTGCATCTGCTCGAGCCGCGGTAGTACTGCGCCGGGTAGCACGGTAGTACCGCGCCTAGAGCGGAAGTAATTTTTTACTTCCGCGCGCCGGGCGGTAGTACCGCTCCAGCGGAACGGTAGTACCGCACGGGGCGGATCTCTTTAGAGCAGGTGGTAGTACCACTCCGGGTGGAGCGGTAGTACCGCATGGGTTGAATCTTGCCAGAACGGATCTAGGAACATCCGTAAATTTGGATCGGTACTACCGTTGATCAAAACTACATTGTTGCAACACACCAAATAGCATATCTACTACACTAGCATTCTCCTACAATCTCCTCTTGCAGAGATTTAGGCAAAAATCACAAGAACTACACATGCATCTCCCAAAACCTAGAAGCACAACAATGGGGCGAAAAAGAGGGACTAAGGGAGATACCGGGTTCCATGGCAAGAGGGCGAGGTGGGGATCGATCCCACCAGTTGGAATACGAGGAGAGCGGCCGAAGGTGGAGATCCGATGATGTCCTCCGACGCCTTTCTTGGGCAGGAGAGAGACTGTAGGATCGAAAGTATGTCTAGAGGGGGGTGTGATTAGACTACTTGACCAAATAAAAATCTAGCCTTTTCCCAATTTTATGTCTTGGCAGATTTTAGCAACTTAACACAAGTCAAGCAATCAACCTACACATGCAATTCTAAGAGTATAGCAGTGGAATGTAAATCATTGCATATGAAGGTAAAGGGGAGGAGTTTGGAGGGAGCAAACGCAATGTAGACACGGAGATTTTTGGCATGGTTCCGATAGGTGGTGCTATCGTCCATCCACATTGATGGAGACTTCAACCCACGAAGGGTAACGGTTGCGCGAGTCCACGGAGGGCTCCACCCACAAAGGGTCCACGAAGAAGCAACCATGTCTATCCCACCATGGCCATCTGAAAGGATCGAGAAGAGGTGTCTAGAGGGGGGGGTGAATAGACTCTTAGCCAAGAAAAGTAGCAGTTTTTAATTTCTTTAAGTTAAGGTGGAGTTTTAGCACAAGTTTAAACATTCACAATACATATCAAGCAAGCATGACAAGAGTATATGAGCAGCGGAAAGTAAAGCATGCAATTTGCGAGAATGCAAAGGGATGGGATTGGAGTGTGCAAACGCAATTGGAGACACGGAGTTTGGCGTGGTTCCGGTAGGTGGTGCTATCATACATCCACGTTGATGGAGACTTCAACCCACGAAGGGTAATGGTTGCGTGATTCCATGGAGGGCTCCACCCACGAAGGGTCCACGAAGAAGCAACCTTGTCTATCCCACCATGGCCATCGCCCATGAAGGACTTGCCTCACTAGGGTAGATCTTCACGAAGTAGGCGATCTCCTTGCCCATACAAACTCCTTGGTTCAACTACACAATCTTGACGGAGGCTCCCAAGTGACACCTAACCAATCTAGGAGACACCACTCTCCAAAAGGTAATAGATGGTGTGTTGATGATGAACTCCTTGCTCTTGTGCTTCAGATGATAGTCTCCCCAACACTCAACTCTCTCTCATGGATTTGTATTTGGTGGAAAGATGATTTGAATGGAAAGCAAGTTGGAGAAGGTTAGAGATCAAGATTTATGTGGTTGGAATGGAATATCTTGACCTCAACACATGAGTAGGTGGTTCTCTCTCAGAAAATGTATGCTGGAAGTGTACGCATGTTCTGATGGCTCTCTTCACGAATGAAGAGTGGGTGGAGGGGTATATATAGCCTCCACACAAAATCTAACCGTTACACACAATTCACCAAACTCGGTGGGACCGAACCAGAAAACTCGGTCAGACCGATTCAGTTCAAAATGTGAACGTTAGGCTTTTCGGTGGGACCGATATGATCAACTCGGTGGGAGCGATGTGCTAGGGTTAGGGTAAAATCTCATCTCGGTTTGAACGATTACACAAACTTAATGGAACCAAATTTGGTAATGAGCTAACCAGAGAGTTGGTCAAGCAAACTCGATGAGACCGAAATCTCGATGAGACTGAATTTATTGCAATAGGAACCAGAGAGTTTGCAAGCCCATCTCGGTGAGACCGAGATCCCTATCGGTGAGACCGAAGTGACTAGGGTTTCTGGCAGTGGCTATGTCAAATGAACTCGGTGGCGCCGGATAGATCAAATCGGTGGGGCCGAGTTTGACTTTTGGTTTGGGACAAAAGTGGATATGAGAAAGTGGTTGAGGGCTTTGGAGCATATCACTAAGCACTTTGAGCAAGCAAGCCATTAAGCAACACCTCATCCCCTTTTACTAGCATTGGCTTTTCCTATGGACTCAATGTGATCTTGGATCACTAAATGAAAATGTAGAGTCTTGAGCTTTTGAGCTTGAGCCAATCCTTTGTCCTTAGCATCTTGAAGGGGTTCCACATCCTCTTGTCCACGCCACTCCATCTGTTGAACTTGTCTGAAATATACTAGATGAAAACATTAGTCCAACAAGAGATATGTTGACATTAATTACCAAAACCACGCAGGGAGCACTTGTGCTTTCAATCTCCCCCTTTTTGGTAATTGATGACAACATACATCAAAGTGATACGTCTCCAACGTATCTATAATTTTTGATTTTTCCATGCTATTATATTATCTGTTTTGGATGTTTAATGGGCTTTATTACGCACTTTTATATTATTTTTGGGACTAGCCTACTAACCAAAGGCCCAGTGCAAATTGCTATTTTTTTGCCTATGTCAGTGTTTCGCATAAAAGGAATATCAAACGGAATGAAACCTTCGGGAGAGTTATTTTTGGAACAAACGCAATCCAGGAGACTTGGAGTGGACGGCGCGGAGACCCCCCTGAAGTGAGACCTACGCCAAAAATTCCTATAAATACAGAAACCCCCAGAACATAACCTAGATCGGGAGTTCCGCCGCCGCAAGCCTCTGTAGCCATCAAAAACCAATCGAGACCTTGTTCCGGCACCCTGCCGGAGGGGGGATCCATCACCGGTGGCCATCTTCATCATCCTGGCGCTCTCCATGACGAGGAGGGAGTAGTTCACCCTCGGGGCTGAGGGTATGTACCAGTACTTATGTGTTTGATCTCTCTCTCTCTCTCTCGTGTTCTTGATTTGGCACGATCTTGATGTACCGCGAGCTTTGCTATTATAGTTGGATCTTATGATGTTTCTCCCCCCTCTATCTACTGTAATGGATTGAGTTTTCCCTTTGAAGTTATCATATCGGATTGAGTCTTTAAGGATTTTAGAACACTTGATGTATGTCTTGCATGTGCTTATCTATGGTGACAATGGGATATTCGCGTGATCTACTTGATGTATGTTTTGGTGATCAACTTGCGGGTTCAGTGACCTTGTGAACTTATGCATAGGGGTTGGCACACGTTTTCGTTTTGACTCTCCGGTAGAAAATTTGGGGAACTCTATGAAGTTCTTTCTGTTGGTTGAGTAGATGAATCTAAGATTGTGTGATGCATATCGTATAATCAAACCCGCGGATACTTGAGGTGACATTGGAGTATCTAGGTGACATTAGGGTCTTGGTTGATGTGTGTCTTAAGGTGTTATTTTACTACGAACTCTAGGGCTGTTTGTGACACTTATAGGAATAGCCCAATGGATTGATCGGAAATAATAACTTTGAGGTGGTTTCGTACCCTACAATAATCTCTTCGTTTGTTCTCCGCTATTAGTGACTTTGGAGTGACTCTTTGTTGCATGTTGAGGGATTTTTATATGATCTAATTATGTTATCATTGTTGAGAGAACTTGCACTAGCGAAAGTATGAACCCTAGGCCTTGTTTCCTAGCATTGCAATATTGTTTACGCTCACTTTTACCACTTGCTACCTTGCTGTTTTTATATTTTCAGATTACTAAAACCTATATCTACCATCAATATTGCACTTGTATCACCATCTCTTCGTCGAACTAGTGCACCTATACAATTTACTATTGTATTGGGTGTGTTGGGGACACAAGAGACTCTTTGATATTTGGTTGCAGGGTTGCTTGAGAGAGACCATATTCATCCTACGCCTCCCACGGATTGATAAACCTTAGGTCATCCACTTGAGGGAAATTTGCTACTGTCCTACAAACCTCTGCACTTGGAGGCCCAACAACATCTACAAGAAGAAGGTTGTGTAGTAGACGTCACAAAGCTTTAGATAAAGATATATAGAAAAGCAAGTAAAGCTTTGGAAAGACATGTAACATGCATAGGCTCCCCCTACATGTATGCAATCATGTAAATAGGAATGTAGGAGCATGTGAATGCATAATCATGACAGATCAAGCAATGTGTTACATGTATCTTTGCTATATGCATCAGAGCAAATGATGTGAATATATGAAGTTGTAACTTCATGTTCATGATTCCTTCTTGCAAACAATATGTACATTTAGCAAGAGATCTTCATGCACATGAATGTGAGGCATATACTTACCTTGTGGTCTTGAGCTGGCTTAGGAAGAGATGAACCTGAGTAAACTGGGTTAGATAACACAGATACATCTACTAGATAGAGCAAACAAAAGAGCCACAAGAGTACCAAGATTGGGATCACATGTAGAGATTGAGTACTAGGTACTCTATTGGATATAGACATGTCCCCAAAGGTAAAAGATATGCAATGAATTCAAAGATTTCCTTCCCTAGCAGTCTTTATCCCCCTGAATCTTATATTGGATAATGGGAGAAAATAGGGAAACAAAATCAGAGCAAAACAGATCAGATCATAGGACATAACACAAACTAACATGTCTTTCCCCTCTTAAAGACATGTGTCTTCTCTCCTCTTGAATACCAAGCATATGGGGCCTTTGATGTGATTACCTCTCTCCCCCTTTCGATGTGATCAAGCTTTGATGTGAGCTCTCTCCCCCCTTTGACATCAATTTCCAAGAAGGGACCTTCTGGAATGTGAGTCAAAATAGGTTTGGTCCTTGAGTCACATAACAAAGTAGCATGTATAATGTGATGCAGGTAGAGGACAAGAATCATCGAGTGGAGCTGGAACAAATGTGCAGGAACAAGTGGCAAATTGTCTTCTCTGCAGTGAAATCGGTGACACCGAGTTGTATTCTTCGGTAGCACCGAAATGTTTCGGTTTGACCGAGAGTGGCAATCCGGTGTAACCGAGTTCAACACAGAGAGAATGTTTGTCACCTCAGCTCTCTAGGCAAATAAGATCTCACAAATATTTTCAAGGAATTAACAAAAGGATTTACAATGAATTGGATGCAGGGAATGCAGAACAAAACAAAAAAGAGATCTAGATGAAGTTTTTTTATTAAAGGAAGGGGAACAAATATGCAAGGAACAAATACAAGAACTCAGAGAAACACTAGAGAACTTCGTCTAGAATTGGGCAGCGACAAAGTCACCTATGTTTGAGTATATAGACCGAGGAGTCAAGTGAGAACACTTGATCATAGGTCATACTCATCGTTTAAGCTCAAAATGGGGTTACCATTTTTCGATTAAGCAGTTTGATGTATTCACATCTTGTTGAGCTGCTTTGACCAGCATCTTGGGGTAAAGCTTCTCTAAGATGGAATAGCATACCTTGGGTGGTGGTGTTGAACTTGATCATGTAGTTGAACTTGTGTGGAGTGCTCAAGGTTGATGTAGGTCATCAATGGTTGGGAGCACCACTTGTAGTTGGAGTTCATCTACCTACATGTGTTAGTCTTGCAAGGAAGAGCACTTGTGTATCCAAAATTACAATCATGAAATTTGATACCAAATGAAATTTGATATATAGAATTTGTCAAAGGATATGCTGAGGAATTTCAAGCTTCCTTGTCTTCAACCACCATGGTGTAGAGACTTGGTGATGTAGAGATTGCTCAAGATGTGAGTGAGTTGCAATCCCATGGATTTAGATTCATCCAAGTTCCTACAAGGGTTAGATAGCATGCAAGGGTACAAATGTATCTAAGACATATGATTATCATCATAAGAGAAGAATCAAGGATTAGTTATAGGCTCACACCTTGCATGTATCCACATGGAGTTCCTACTCCAAGTTTGAAGCATCAATGATGTTCAATTCACCTCTCAAACGTCAAAATACTTTTTCATCAAGCGGTTTGGTGAATATATCCGCGAATTGCTTATCCGTACGAACATGCTTAAGATCAATGTCTCCTTTAGCAACATGATCTCGAATGAAATGGTGACGAACTTCAATATGCTTAGTTCGAGAATGTTGCACGGGAATGTCACATTGATCCCATAATCTTTAAGAGTTTGGGTCATCCAAAGTAATTGAGCACAACATGAACCAGCGGCAATGTATTCCGCTTCGGCGGTGGATAAGGATACCGAGTTTTGTTTCTTGGAGGACCAAGACACAAGCAATCTACCTAGAAATTGACAAGTACCCGAAGTGGACTTTCTATCAACCTTGTCACTGGCATAGTCCAAGTCGGAGTAGCCAACAAGATCAAAAGAGGACCTCTTAGGATACCAAATGCCAAAATTTGATGTATGTATTAAGTATCTCACTATCCTTTTCACAGTCTTAAGATGACATTCTTTGGGGGCCGCTTGATTTCATGCACACATGCACACACTTAGCATAATATCGGGACGGGAGGCACATAGATATAACAATGAACCAATCATAGATTGGTAAACCTTTTGGTCAACCGATTTGCCATCCTTGGTCAAGTCAAGATGTCCACTAGTAGGCCATGGGAGTTTTCATACCTTTGCTTTCTTGCATGTTGAACTTCTTGAATAAGTCCTTGGTGTACTTTGTTTGAGATACAAAGGTGCCTTCCTTAGTTTGCTTGATTTGCAAACCAAGAAAGAACTTGAGTTCACTCATCATACACATCTCAAACTTCTTCGACATTAGCTTCCCAAACTTTTCACTAAAATGAGGGTTAGTCGAACCAAATATGATATCATCAACATAAATTTGGCACACAAATAATTCACCATTAACCCTTTTAGTAAAAAGAGTAGAATCTATCTTTCCTATCTCAAAGCCTTTCTCAATAAGGAACTTGGTCAAGCATTTGTACGACGCTCTAGGAGCTTGTTTAAGACCATAAAGAGCTTTTTGCAGTTTGTAAACATGGTCGGGTTTCTTAGGATTGACAAAGCCGGGAGGTTGTTTAACATAAACTTCCTCCTCAATTTCACCATTTAGAAAAGCACTTTTAATGTCCATTTGGTACAAGGTAATATCATGGTGATTAGCATTGGCAAGTAAGATGTGGATGGACTCAAGTCTAGCAACGGGGGCATATGTCTCACCATAGTCCATACCTTCGACTTGAGTGTAGCCTTGGGCGACGAGACGTGCTTTGTTGCGAACAACTTGTCCATCTTCGTCTTGCTTGTTGCGAAACACCCATTTGGTACTGATGATGTTGTGGTTGTTGTCGGGCTTCTCTACCAATGTCCACACTTGGTTTCTCTCAAAGTTGTGTAGCTCTTCATGCATGCCATTTATCCAATCCGGATCTTCCAATGGTTCTTCAACCTTCATAGGTTCAATGCTAGAGATAAATGAATAATGTTCACAAAAGTTATCCAAACGAGTTTTAGAGCGAGTGATTCTCCCGGATTGAATAGCGTTGAAGATTTGTTTGACGGGATGGTCTCTTGAGACTCTTGCTCGAACTCATGAGAGATTTTCCTTGGGTCAGGTTGGAACATCTTCTTCATCATCTTGTCCTTCTTCTTGGCCTTCTTCATTGTTGACGTTATCGTTCTCCTGTCGTGGTGGAGAAGGAGGTTGAAGAGGTTCATCTTGGTGTACTTCCTCGTTTTCTTCATCTTGGTGTGTCCTACTCGTGGATGCTTCCATGTCAACTCTTGGTTCACCTTGTCGTGAGGTAGAAGCTTCCACTTGGACGGACGAGGAACTCTCCTTTACTTCTGTTGGACGGACCTTGCCAATAGACAAGTCTTGGATCGCTTCCGAAGGGTCTTTGTCTCCTACATCAATTGGCAATTGCTCTACTTGCGAGCCGTTAGATTCATCAAACTTCACATCTACCGTCTCTTCAACCTTTCGGGTGAAATTATTGTAGACATGGTAGGTGTGAGAGTTTGAGCCACAACCAAGTAGGAAACCCTCATGAGATTTAGGAGCAAATTTAGAATGACGATGCTTATCAAGAATGTAACACTTTGAGCCGAATACCCGAAAGTATCCAACTTGGGGTTTGTTACCGGTGAGGAGCTCGTATGCCGTCTTGTCGAGTAGCTTGTGAAGATACAAGCGATTTGTTGCATGACAAGCCGTCTCAACCGCTTCTGCCCAAAAGTGTTTTGGAGTCTTGTACTCATCAAGCATCATCCTTGCCATCTCAATAAGAGTCCGGTTCTTCCTCTCAACAACTCCATTTTGTTGAGGCGTGTACGTAGCCGAGAACTCGTGTGAAATCCATTCTTCGTCAAGAAAGGTATCCACATTTGCGTTCTTGAACCCCGTTCCATTGTCGCTGCAAACCTTCTTGATCTTCACTTCAAATTGATTTTGGGCCTTCCTAGCGAAGTTCTTGAAGATCTTTTGGACCTACGATTTATCATCAAGAAAGAACACCCACGTAAATCTTGAAAAATCATCAACTATGACTAAACCAGATGAGTTTCCACCGAGGCTCTTGTAGGCATTGGGACTGAAGAGATCCATATGAAGAAGCTCGAGCGGTCATCTCGTGGTCATGATGTTCTTCACGGGGTGAATTCCTCCAACTTGTTTTCCTGCTTGACAAGCACTACACATTCTATCCTTGTCAAATATAATAACTTTCACTCCAAGGATATGATTACCTTTAATAAGCTTATCAAGATTTTGCATGCCCACATGACCTAACCCTCTATGCCACAACCAGCCTTTAGAAGATTTAGCAATAAAGCAAGTTCTAGGTTGAGCCTTTTTAGTGAAATCGACAATGTAAAGATCACCTCTACGTATACCGGTAAAGACCATATTATGATTATCTCTGCGAAACACTTGGCAATCTACTTCAGTGAATAGGACATTGAAACCAAAGTCAGCAAGTCTAGATACGGAAAGTAGATTGTAGCCAAGAGATTCAACGAGCATAACATTTTGTATGGAGCTATCATGTGAGATGGCCACCTTACCAAGGCCAACCACCTTACCCTTTGAGTTATCACCAAAAGTGACATACTTTCGAGGGCCGTCATTTTCAGCAAGCTCACGAAACATATCCTTATCTCCGGTCATATGATCGGTACATCCACTATCAAGGACCCATTCCTTTCACAACAAAAAAATACACTTCCGTGATGATACGTGTTTGTCACAGTAGGTCACGTTTTCGTCATGCATGTACATCCATGACAAATTTATGAAAGAATCAAGATAGTCATACCTGTGCTGTCGTAGAAGTGTTCCATGACATTACCAAAATTATCATCACGGAAGTGTCCACTTCCATGACGATAAATCACGCGTCACAGAAGTGCTTTCGTCAAGGGTGACCGACACGTGGCATCCACTGTAACGGAACGCCATTAAGCTATCGGGTCCGGTTTTGGATCCAATAACCCGTTAATAGCCCGGACCAATGGGGATTTTCCACGTGTAAAATTCTGATTGGCTGACGGAAACACGTGTCAGCTCCGCGTTGGCACGGGTGTCACTCATCCAATGGGCGAGATGCGCCTATGATATGTTGACACGTGGACCGGCCCAAAAGTGGCCCATAAAGTTTAAATGGGCCGGCCCAACTAAAAGCCCAAAAGATTTTGTGGTCCATCATGGGCTGGCCCAGCAAAAGGCCCATGATATTTTGCGTATCATAATGGGCCGGCCCAACTAAAGGCCCACAAGATTTTGCGGGCCATAATGGGCCAGCCCAGCTAAAGGCCCACAAGATTTTGCAGACCGTAATGGGCCGGCCCAGCTAAAGGCCCAACATTCTCAGTTAAGGCCCGTACGGCTAGTGTCAAATCGGCCCGTCAACGGCCTGTCCTAAACTTGTCATCATCGCGACCCATGGTCACTTCAGGCCCGTTAACAGACCGCTAAGTATATGGGCCAAATTACGACCCGGTGTATTTGTCGGCGTTCTGGGAACGGGGGTCCCCAGACTTGCCTGCCTGCGGCCCACGGCGTGGCTAAGTCAGCGGGCCATACGGCCCATCTTCATCAACAAGGCATCCAAGACCCTCGCGAGGCGGACGATGCAAGACCTCCTCAGGAGTGGCCTAGCCAGGCAGGCTCACGAGGATCGGAGATATCAAGGCGGGGCGAACCTCACGAGGCCCTCATGACGTGAGCCATGACGATCTGCGCCAGGCGGGCGCCAGCGGGTGCAACGTCCTTGTTTCCTCTTTGGTGCTAAGGAGGCGAGCACAGGCGAGGAGTACCGAGGCATCAGGCAAGGGTTGCCATATCGGTGCAACGAGACCAAGACCAGAAGCACGGCAGGACAGAGGTCATCGTGGAGCCCAAGACGCGTCACCACCAGAGCGTTTCGCAGGCGAAGACCACTTTTGTCAGGATAGCTTGTACTAGCTGCCCCCTTCAAATTCGCCTGCAGTTGTTGGCTCCCTTCCCGCTCAATATTTGGGGAGAGGACCAGGGCCTATATAAGTAGAGCTAGCCACCACAGTAGAGGAGAGGGTTCTCATCCGCCAGTTCATCAAGCACAAGAACACCTCAACCTCAGGAGGCTGTTCTTCCCCTTGTATTGTTCATCATCAGCCCAAGAGGCAATCCACCACCACCACACTGGAGTAGGGTATTACACCACAACGGTGGCCCGAACCAGTATAAATCTCGTGTCTTTCTTTGTTGCGAGTCCGTCGAGTTTGTCCGCGAGATCTTAGTGAGCTAGGGCATGGATCGGTAGGAGGGAAAGACTTCGCGCGCACCCCAGAGTTCGAACCTTAAGGGTTTGCCGGAACCCCACATCCGACATTTGGCGCGCCAGGTAGGGATGCGCCGTAGCTCCCTTCTCGTCACTCCGTCGTTTCCATGGCGGACGCTCGCCGTGCTCGAGCTGAGCGCCGGGCTGCCCTCACCGCCCGCGTTGCTCAGATGGCTCCCATTGGTGGGCCACCTCGTCATTCTCCATCTCCCACCGCCAACGCTGCCACCGGCCCGGGGGGAACGAGCAGCAGGCGTCCTCGCTGCATCCATCGGTGCGGCAGGACGGCCGCACCGCCACTCCGTCGCTGACCCCGGCCGGTTCTTCGTCTCATGCTCGCCGCGCTCCCATGGAGGCGTGGGCCGCGCTTCTCTTGGCGAATGAGCTCCTGCGCTACTGCCCGGTCGACGACCTCTACGAGGAGTGGCTCGACCGCGTCGCCGAGCTCGTCCGCGCCGCAGGGGGCTCCCCGGCGCCGTCCCTCTCTCTACCTCACCCTCCGCCAGCCACGGGCGACGAGGCTCATGGCGCGCCTCCACCACCTCTGCCCCAAGACGGTACCTTGGCACCAAGGCGCGCAGCCCCACGGCGTGACCCACCACGCCCGGCGCCCGCGCGCGAAGAGAGAAGCTGTCAAGAAATCCCTCGACTGCGAGAAGCTGCACCAGTGCTCCCCGCGCCGCCTCGTCAAGACGGCGCGCCGCCTGCGGCGACAGTGCGTGGACCTCATCAAGACCAAGCTCCACCTCCGAGGCGGGCCCCGGCAACCACGACCGGCTGCCGCGCCTTCACCCCTGAGCTGCGTAGCGTCGCCTGGCCGGGCAAGTTCAAGCCGGATCTACCTCCCCGCTACGACGGCGCCGCCGATCCCGCGGAGTTCCTGCAGCTCTACGAGCTGAGCATCGAAGCAGCCAATGGCGACGAGAAAGTCATGGCGAACTGGTTTCCCATGGCTCTCAAGGATGGTGCCCGCTCCTGGCTCCTGAACCTGCAGCACGGCTCGATCTCCTCATGGGATGAGATGCGCGAGCGCTTCGTCGCCAACTTCCAAGGCACCCGCGACCGCCCGCCGGCCACGGGCGACCTGCGCCGCATCAAGCAACAGCCAGGGGAGACCCTCCAGGAGTACATCCAGCGCTTCAACAACACTCGCCTCAAGATCCCCAAGGTCACGGACGAGGCCATCATCTCCGCGTTCTCAGACGGCGTCCGTGATGTCAAGATGAAGGAAGAGCTCGCTATCCACGAGGAGCTGTGCACATCTCAGGAGCTGTTCAATCTGGCGACCAAGTGCGCGAGAGCTGAGGAGGGGCGCCTTTCCCTCCTCGAGCTGCCAGCTGCGGGAGCAGAGGAGAAGAAGGCCAAGGCCAAGGACGTGAAGCGCAAGGAAGCGGTTGTGCTCGCAGCGGAGCCGGACACCAAGCGGGGCAGAGATCAGCCCGAGTCATCTAAGAACAGCCGGCCGTTCTGCGCCTTCCACAACCTGAACACCCACAAAACCAGTGACTGTCAAGAGCTCAGAGCCATTCGCGAAGGACGCTTCGGTCGACGCCCCGAGTGTAGCGACCGGGGCTACGGCCGCGGAGGAGGACGTGGAGGCGGACGTTGGGACAACCTTGGCCCGCGCCAGGAGTGGCGCGATAGGCCTCGTGAGGACTGCTGGCAGGACCATCCTCGCGAGGGCGCCTAGAGAGATTAGTCTCGTGAGGACCATCCTCAGGGCAACGCCGGTCTTCCCCCGCTGCCGCTGCCACCAAGAAGGAACGACGATCACCACCAGGACGAGGCGGCTGGGGGCTTCCAGGAGCCGCGTGCAATCGCCTGCATCTTGGGCGGCGCACAGGCCCCAGCTTTGCAACGCATCTTCAAACAGTTTGCTCGTGAAGTGAACGCAGTCCTCCCCAAGCTCGAGGCCACGCGCCCGCTCAAATGGTCCCAGTGCGCCATCACCTTCAACTCGGCAGACCAGCTCAAGTGCGCAGCAACCGCTGGTGTCCTCCTAATGCTGTGCTCTCTAGTCATCAGCAATGTGCAGGTCACCAAGACCCTCATCGACGGCAGTGCAGGACTCAACGTCCTGTCCGTCGACACGTTCGACAACCTCCAAGTGCCATATGAGCAGCTTCAGCCTACTAAGCCTTTCTCAGGAGTGACTGATGGCTCCACCACACCGATTGGGCAGGTCCGCCTGCCTGTCACCTTCGGGGAGCGCAAGAACTACCGCACTGAGCTCATCAACTTCGACGTCGCGCACATCCGCCTACCGTACAACGTCATCCTCGGGTATCCAGCCCTGGCCAAGTTCATGGCAGTCACCCATCACGGCTACAATGTCCTCAAGATGCCGGGAAGCGGCGGGATCATCACGGTCCCATGTGAAGAAAGAGACGCGGTGTGCTCCCTCGAGTGCGCCTTCCAAGCTGCAGCAATCGACGACCCCGACAGCAGAAGTGAGGGCCCTCCGGAGGCCATCTCCAAGAAGAAGAAGCTGCGTCGCGCCGGACCTCAGGAGGATGGCATCGTAGCTGGAACCTCGTCAGGATCAGCGCCCGCGCCAGGGGCGCCTCCCTCCGTCGCATAGGAAGGCGCGCCCAGCGCCCTCCTCGGGCAGGGCTCGGGGGCTCTCTTCTGGAGGGCCTCAGACCTTGCCAACCTCATGAGGGAGGCGCTTGGGCACCACTTGGAGGCATGCTTCGCAGCACATTTCCCTCGGGAGAACACAGGGCAAGGAGTACCCACCACTCAGGAGTTCATCACCAAGACCACTCAGGAACTGCAAGACGCAAGAGCCATGCGCGGCGACAGTCGCTCACGAGGCGCAGCTCCCCATCCAGGCGAGGATGCTGGGCTGCGTGTCTGCATCGACATCCCAGGGCTCAACAGGCCGCATCTCAGGAGCGTTTCTGGCCTTCGCGTGTGGGCCATTGCGAGGGCCCGCCACACAACTACGTTCGCATGCCCTTCGGCTTGCCGAGCGTGGCGTCAGCCTATCCGCGCAACATGCGGCGCGTCCTGGCGGCTCAGGAGGCCAGGTACCACGCCGTCCTGGAGGAAATGGAGACGGTCTTCAAGGAACCTCCCGAGCCCCCAGAGCCTCCCGAGGCTCAGGGCCCTGGTGGCTCGTGAAGAGTCATTCCTTCGACGCACGCCTTCAGCTGCACCAACTCTACTTCGTCTACAGAACCAGGTGACATTTTCCAAGCTCGTTTTGCTGGGAGCGCCCCTCGGGCTGCATTATTCCCAGGCCGCATGGGTCCGTCCCTATGGCATGTATCCCTTTTGCTTATGTCTTTAGCTTACCTTGCTAGGGGCGCCCCTCGGGCTGCATCATCCCCAAGCCGCTCGGGCCAGACCCAGTGGCATGTATCTTCCTACATTTACCCAAGCTGATTTGCCTTCCCTGCTTAACCTGCCTAAGGTTATCACCTGCTCGATCGCCACCCGCCGCGGGTCCATTCACCCAGTGTAATTCGCTTGCGCGTTAAAAGGGGGCTCTTGAGCATCGCGACTCTGGAGCTCTTACTGGCTCTCCAGCCCTCACCCCCTGGCCTTGACCACGGCATCGCGACCTGGCATACCAGCAGCGGCTGAGCTCGCTCGAGGGCCGGGACCTGAGGACGTAGAGTGCTTGCACCTAACTGCCTTGCAGGAACATACAGTCACCAAGACTCAAAACCAGGCGCAACCCGCCTTGAGGTAGGGCCTCGTGAGTCCCGCGCTGGCTCACGAGTGCCCAGATACACCTCGCAGCCCTGCTGTGCAAGCCACGTGTCAGGGCAGGGCTGTACACGCCCCGGGGGCTCCTCCTGGAGGGGGGCCCCCATCCCACGCACAAGTGGAAGCACCATGCTCCACGCTGGCCGTCGACACTGCCGAGGAGCGGCTATGCCCGAGCACAAGCGGAAGCACTATGCTCTGCGCTGGTGATAAACAACTGAGGGCGGCCCCACGGTCGTACCAACCTCAGGGAGCCCAGAGCTTAGCGTCCAGCCTCGCCGCAATGCCTCCCCTCGGGAGAGCCGCGCGAGGGGGATGGGCACGAGGGCTGCGCTCGGGTTGAGGGAGTCCTGGATTAGGGGGTCCTCGGACAGCTGGACTATATACTTTGGCCGGACTGTTGGACTATGAAGATACAAGATTGGAGACTTCGTCCCGTGTCCGGATGGGACTCTCCTTGGCGTGGAAGGCAAGCTTGGCAATACGGATATTTAGATCTCCTCCCTTGTAACCGACTCTGTGTAACCCTAGCCCCCTCCGTGTCCATATAAACCGGAGGGTTTAGTCCGTAGGACAACAACAATCATACCATAGGCTAGCTTCTAGGGTTTAGCCTCTACGATCTCGTGGTAGATCAACTCTTGTAATACTCATATCATCAAGATCAATCAAGCAGGAAGTAGGGTATTACCTCCATCGAGAGGGCCCGAACCTGGGTAAACATCGTGTCCCCCACCTCCTGTTACCATCCGCATTAGACGCACAGTTCGGGACCCCCTACCCGAGATCTGCTGGTTTTGACACCGACATTGGTGCTTTCATCGAGAGTTCCACTGTGCCGTCACCGTAAGGCTAGATGGCTCCTTCAATCATCGGCAACGATGCGATCCAGGTTGAGGTTTTCCTCCCCGGACAGATCTTGGTATTCGGCGGCTTCGTACTGCGGGCCAACTCGCTTGACCATCTGGAGCAGATCGAAAGCTACGCCCCTGGCCATTAGGTCAGGTTTGGAAACTTGAACTATACTGCCGACATCCATGGAGACTTGATCTTCGACGGATTCAAGCCCATGTCAGGTGCGCCGCACAATCACGACGAGCATGACTTAGCTCTGCCGTCGGACAGTGTTCGGGAGATCACACCCGCGACTGCTCCGGCCCTCAATCCGGCGCCATCTGAGGACGGGTGGATGGACCCCGCCACGGAGGCTGCACACTCAGCGGCGATAGAGCCGAATAATGACTTCACCTCCTCCGAGACCCGTGTCGCCGAACCGTTGGATTCGTCCCCGGCCATGGGCTCCGAGTCGCCTGCGTCCGTGCCTATCGAAGCCGATTGGGCACCGATCATGGAGTTTACCTCCACGGATATCTTTCAGCACTCGCCCTTTGGCGACATGCTAAACTCGTTGAGGTCTGTCTCCCTGTCAGGAGCCTTGGCCGAACTATGTCTGGCTAGAATGGGATGCAGACGACGAAGAACTTCGCTCCCCACCCACCACCCACTTAATAGCCACTATCGACGATTTAACCGACATGCTCGATTTCGACTCCGAAGACATCGACGGTATGGACGACGATGCAGGAGAGGAACAGGAACCACCCCCCACAGGGCGCTGGACAGCCACTTCATCACACGATATATATATATGGTGGATACACCCAAAGAAAATAATGACGAGGTACGGAAGGACGCAGCGAAGGATAGCTCCCTCGAGAAGCAACCAAAGCGACAGCGTAGGCGCCGCTCCAAATCCCGCCCCGGCAAGAACAACGCAAGAAAAAATAACACCCCGGTCGACTCCGGAGGAAACGACGACCACATTGACCCAGCGACAGAACAGGATGAACCAGCGGACGACGAACACAGTACGGAGCCGCTGTCTGATCACGGCGACGCCGAGGATAAAGCTCATCAACCTCTTTCCGGAGAGGAAAACAGTCCGGACGACAATGCACACATCATCCCGGAAAGGCACTTGGAACAAGAGAACCTCCGTAGAAGGCTTATTGCCACCGCGAGGAGTCTGAAGAAGCAGAAGCAAAGGCTTAAGGCCGCACAGAATACGCTCAATAGTAGATGGAACAAAGTGCTTGACACTGAAGAAATGTATGGTGGCAGTCGCCACACAAAGAGCTATCCAAAGCGCAAGTTGTTGCCCGAATTCGATGATGAGGCCTTAGAGCCCACACAGCCGAAAAATAAAATGGCCGACCGGTCGGAAAGACCACCTCGTGGCCGCGATAGGGCGGCTAATGAGGCCGCACATAAGTCCAGCGTGACCAGATCCATCTACGGATCTAGGAAGCGCCCTCCAGCACATAATCAAAACCGAACACTACAACCGTCAGAACGCCATGACACATCCAAATACAGGGGTGCCGCGCACCCCCTATGTTTCACTGATGAGGTGCTGGATCACGAATTTCCAGAGGGATTCAAACCCGTGAACATAGAGGCGTACGACGGAACGATAGACCCTGGGGTCTGGATTGAGGACTTCATCCTCCATATCAATATGGCTCGTGGAGACGATCTCCACGCCATCAAATACTTGCCCCTCAAGTTGAAAGGACCAGCTCGGCACTGGCTGAAGAGCCTCCTCGAAAATTCAATTGGAAGTTGGGAGGAGCTTGAGGATGCTTTTAGGGCTAACTTTCAAGGGACCTATGTCCGACCTCCGGATGCAGACGATTTAAGTCATATAATTCAACAGCCCGGAGAGTCAGCCCGAAAGCTTTGGAACAGATTTCTCACTAAGAAGAATCAAATCGTCGACTGCCCGGACGTCGAAGCCTTAGCAGCTTTCAAATACAGCGTCCGAGACAAATGGCTCGCCAGACACCTCGGCCAAGAAAAGCCAAGAACAATGGCAGCCCTAACAAGCCTCATGACCCGCTTTTGCACGTGCGAAGATAGTTGGCTTGCACGTAGTAGCACCAGCGACCCAGGCACATCTCAAGTCAGGGATGGTAATGGAAAACCACGACGCAGTAAAAGCAAGCATCGAAATAACGAAGACAGCCCAGACAACACGGCGGTAAACGCCGGATTTAGGGGCTCTCGACCCAGTCAGCGGAAAAAGCCTTTCAAAGGCAACAGAGATGGACCGTCCAGCCTAAACAAGATTCTCGACAAATTATGTCAGATTCATGGCACCTCCGATAAACCTGCAAATCACACCATAGAGAATGTTGGGTCTTCAAGCAGGCCGGCAAGTTAAACGCCGAACACAAGGAGAGGGATACACCAAGTGAAGACGAGGATGAGCCTCGCCAGCAAAGCACCGGGGGACAGAAAAAATTCCCACCAGAGGTCAAAACAGTGAACATTATTCACGTAACAAAAAGAAGAAGCAAATATGCAATCCAAGACATACGCGCCGTAGAGCCCGTCACCCCTAAGTCCAACCCTTGGTCGGCCTGCCCGATCAGTTTTGATCGTAGGGATCACTTGACAAGTATCCGGCACGGAGGATTGGCTGCCTTGGTGCTAGACCCAATTATCGACGGCTACCATCTCACCCAAGTCCTCATGGACGGCGGCAGTAGTCTTAATCTGATATGTCAGGACACAGTCCGCAAAATGGGGATAGACCTGACAAGAATCAGCCACAGCAATACTACCTTTAAAGGAGTAATACCAGGCCCAGAGGCCCGCTGTACGGGCTCTCTGGTACTAGAGGTTGTATTCGGTTCTCCCGACAACTTCCGAAGTGAAAAGTTAACCTTCGACATCGCTCCATTCCGAAGCGGCTATCAAGCACTACTCGGAAGAACAACTTTCGCTCATTTTAATGCAGTACCGCATTACGCTTCTCTTAAGCTTAAGATGCCCGGTCCACGTGGCATCATCACAATTAGCGGAAATGTTGAGCGTTCCTTACACGCAGAAGAACATGTGGCGGCTTTGGCAGCCGAACACTAAACGGCCTCTCCAACCAGACTCAATGATCGGTCGTCAAGACCGCGGACACGGCTAGACGAGTCCGGCGCATCACTAGCTGTAACAGCTTAGATAAACCTGCGATTGGTTTGATGGATATAGCCCCATAGGTGGTACCAGGGGCTTCCCGCATGTAAAAAGGACTATAGTTCGGCTCGACCTTACTTATCTTGAATTTTAATGGTTTATTAAGAATAACCAATTTTTCACACGAATACTTTCACCTAGTTCTTCTCTTTTACAGATGATAATCGTGCTACACCCTTCCGGGATACGGCACAATGGAGACACAGGCGCAGACGTGCAGCAGGGCCCCGCTCAAAGGTTTCTTTTTAGATTAAGACTCTGTGTAAACCTTTTTTACTGTCTCTTGTTGCTTCACATCCTCCGGATACTCAATACAACCGAGAGGGATGCTGACGTTATTGGCATTTCGCCACGTCAGAATAATGCACGTATCTGGACACTCGGGGTTCATTATTAAGGGCGTTACTCAGCCCGGTATATGTTGTAAAGACCGAATACCTTAGGGAGTGTTCGGCGTCGCGAGTTTGGCCTTATATGCATCAGCTCCAAATCATGTCTTTGGTCAAATGTTGGGTTTGCCTGGCTCCCGCGTTTTGCTACCTTACGTTCCGCTCTATCGGCTAAGGTGGCACCGGGAGAACTACTGCGATTGTGCCCTGGTTCATCCGGATGAGCACCTCAGTAGAGAAAGTTGAAAACTGACTGTCATGATAAAGCGCGAGACTGGTCAACCACTTGATGACTTAGCGAAATCTTCGGGATTCCTCCGCATTAACGAAGGGCCGGTTTTCCCGGTCATGTACGTACGTGCACCGTATTCGGATAGCCGCGGAAATACCAGTGGCTATATAGTAGCCCCACCGTCAAACTCCTATGGTTAAGTGAAAGTGTTAAAGTAATATAGTCCGATTGCCTTGTTCGCCGCGCTACCACCTCCTTAATGGACCAAGACGTTGGATCAAGTGTGAAGATGCGCTTTTGCGAACACCCCCGCATTATATGCGTGGGGGCTGAAGCCGATGACTGCAAACTTTCAGGTTATATACATATATACATAAACGACCGCACAGGAGGCATAATAATACTTTCAGGCAAAAGTATAAACACAGCCTTTATAATTCAAATAACATTGTTCTTACAATTGGGATACATGTCACTAGAACATGATACTCTTCGAGCACTGGGCCTCTATTAAACGAGCGCCTTCTAAGACTTCTTCAAAATCGTGCTCGGACGATACCCGGCCTACGGCCGAACTCTGGGATGCAATAGCGGTGGCCTCCATCTCTGCCCAGTATGTCTTGACACGGGCAAGAGCCATCCGCGCACCCTCTATGCACGCCGACCTCTTCATAGCGTCGATATGCGGCACAGCACCAAGGAATCATTGCACTAAACCAAAATAACTAGTCGGCCTTGGTCCTTCCGGCCAAAGATGATCCACAACAGACCTCATGGCAAGCCCGGACAACCTATGGAGCTCGGCCCACTCGGCCATTTGCTCATTTAACAGCAGCGGACGCGTCGGAGCATTGAACTGCGACCAGAACAACTTTTCCACTTCATGATCTTTTTGATCTTTGAAAAACTTGGTCGCATCAGCAGCACTTGCTGCCAAATCCAGGTACGCGTCCGCAAAACTCCATAATTGATCCAGAAGGGCATACTTAGGATCTCCGAACTTCGTCCGCAACAAAAAGGGCTTCCCAGCCATGATATTTCCGACTTGACGTAGCTCCTCCTTCGCCGCTCTGATTTTAGAGCGGGCTTCCTTGGCTGCTACCATGGCTTTCTCCAGGTCTGCCGTCTTCGTTTGGCTTTCCTTTTCAAGAAGCTCATAACGGTCGGCGGCATCTTTCATCTCAACAGCCATCTTGGCTATCTTCTCTTTGCTCTGGCAATGCGCAGCCTGTTCGGCTCTTACCTCTTCGACCGCCTTTAGGGCGGCCGCATCACTCCTCCTGGCTTGTTCCTTGGCTCGAGCAAGTTCCGCCCGAAGGGTCTCCATGGCGGCAGCTCCATCTGCAGTCACAGCATATTACAGATACTAGCATCATGCTCCTCTTAATATGTGTTGATCATAGGAGAATACGTACCCTGTGCCTCATCAAGCCGCTTGTTTACAAGCACGATGTCGGCATCTGCCGCATCAAATTGCCGCTTCAGTTCGGCAAACTCACCAGTCCGGCTAACCACCGGACCCTCAGCCGCCTGCACGTGAAAGCAGCATGGTTATTACCTGGGACTATGATCCTCTATTTGCCGTCTTTTTCGACAGCAACCAGAGTCTCAGGGGCTACTATCTACATAGGGCACACCTGGCGTGTGCGGTACCGTCAAAAATACACATATTACTTTGCGTACCTCAAAGCCTCTCAGCAGGCTCATAAAAGCTTCATGCAACCCGCTTTCGGCGGATGAAATCCTCTCAACTACCGTACCCATTAACGTACGGTGTGCTTCTGAGATAGCCGCTTGCTTCAGAAGATTCATCAGTGCTTCTGGTCGTGCACCGGACAGTCCCGGACTTTTTCTGTTGCTCTCCTTAGGAGCCGAATACTCCGGACTTTGGGTGGCCGAAGGGTTACCCTCTGGCCTTGGCGGATCAGGAGAAATCCTCCATGATGACACCTCAGGGTCGTCCGCGTCACGAGGCGGGGAGGCACGGGGAGGTGTTTCGCTCTCCATCATCTTCGGAAGAAGATCCCCCGAAGACGAACTCTATCGAGAAGGGCTACGATCCGAACTATAAGACATACGTCTCGGTTATTGTTCTCAGAAATGAAGCAGGGTATATTTACTATAAAGTACTTTTGTTTACTTACAGCTCGATGGAGGGCTGGTCCCCTTGCGGGTATTGTGCGGTAAGGATGCCCTTCGGGGTAGGGCCCTCTGACAAAGGTTTCTTCCCTCGTTTGAAAACCATTGTTTCCAAGTCTTCAGAGGCGGCCCTCTTCCTGCCTTGGGGAGAGGGAATTTTAGATTCTTCTCCCCGGTTATCCTCCTTCGCGGAGGCACTAATTCCCTCAGTTTGGATGAATAACGAGTGAGGCTCGCTTTCGGCTTCTTTGTTCCTCCCTTTATCTTCCCCTGATGATGCTTGATAAGGTGCAAGCTCAAGCATCCTGGCTAGTACAGCATCCGGTGAGCCTTCGGGAAGGGGGGCCGAACACCTGATCATCTTCATCTTTTTTATCCAGTCCTGGTCGAAAGGCGACCTTTCAGAATGATGTTGTGGTAAATTAAAAGACAACGTTTTCGGCCACGGAATTACTTACTTGGGTGTCTGGACGATTACAGTTCAGACCCGCATCCTCGGTGGTGTCCAGACACTTTATTCGTGATCCAAAGAACAATCCATACATCTCTTCGAGCGTCGCACCGAAGAATTGCTGAATAGTTCGCGGTCCTTCCGGGTTGAACTCCCACATACGGAGAGGTCGACATTGGCATGGCAGGACCCGACGAACTAGCATGACTTGCATTACCTTGACAAGGCTGACATCTCCCTTGAAGAGATCTCGGATGCGGCTCTGCAACGTTGGCACATCATTAGCTGGCCCCCAGTCCAGCCCTTTGTTGACCCATGATGCCAATTGTGGCGGGAGGCCCGGACGGAAGGCGGGGGCAGCTACCCACTTAGCGCTTCGGGGAGCGCTGATATGAAACCACTCCCGCTGCCATAACTTGGATGTCTCCGGGAAGGAACCCTTTGGCCATGGAGCATCGGCGCCTTTGCTTATTATGGCGCCTCCGCACTCTGCGTGTCGCCCCTCAATCATCTTCGGCTTCACATTGAAGGTCTTGCATAAGCCGAAGTGTGGGGTGATACGGAGGAAGGCTTCACACACGACGATGAACGACAAGATGTGAAGGATGGAATCCAGAGCCATATCATGGAAATCGAGCCTGTAGTAGAACATAAGCCCTCTGACAAAGGGATCAAGACTAAAGCCTAGCCCTCGGAGGAAGTGGGAAATAAATACGACTCGTTGGGTTCGGGAGTGGGGATGACCTGCCCTCGAGCAGGCAGTCTGTGCGAGATTTCGGTGGTCAGATACCTGGATTCTCTTAGCTTCTTGATGAGGACATCCACCGACCTTGAAGGTTGGATCCGGACATGACTGAAGGTCCGAAGCGCCTAGCCTGAGCCTTGGGTGTTGGAACTCGAGGTGGGGGAAGGATTCGATTGAGTGTGAGAAGAAAAGGACAGGCCTTGGCCCCTTTATAAAGAGGGTGAATATCAAGCGTCCTCCGCGTGGCCGTTTGGAACTTGCCTAAAATCGAGGAGTCATACCAGCAAGCACGATGGGGTTACCCACGCCCGTATTGATGAGAATCCCGTGAAAAAAGGAACACGATCTCTGCTTCGACAGGACGTGCCAATAAAACCGCCTCGCAACACGTGCAGTGGCAGGCTCGGAAAAACGGTTCGTCATGACCAGACCACGGCAGTACGTCATGTTATGAAAAGCTGTCAGTAGATTAGATTTGTGGAAATATTATTCTCTCTACGATGGTATGTGGAAATTGTTTTGCAGAGCCGGACACTATCCTTGTGTTCGAAATCTTCCATGGAGTATTCGAAGGAGGAACCCGCCTTGCAATGCCGAAGACAATCTGCGTGCCGGACTCATCGTCATTGAAGCCTGGTTCAGGGGCTACTGAGGGAGTCCTGGATTAGGGGGTCCTCGGACAGCCGGACTATATACTTTGGCCGGACTGTTGGACTATGAAGATACAAGATTGGAGACTTCGTCCAGTGTCCGGATGGGACTCTCCTTGGCGTGGAAGGCAAGCTTGGCAATACGGATATGTAGATCTCCTCCCTTGTAACCGACTCTGTGTAACCCTAGCCCCCTCCGGTGTCTATATAAACCGGAGGGTTTAGTCCGTAGGACAACAACAATCATACCATAGGCTAGCTTCTAGGGTTTAGCCTCTACGATCTCGTGGTAGATCAACTCTTGTAATACTCATATCATCAAGATCAATCAAGCAGGAAGTAGGGTATTACCTCCATCGAGAGGGCCCGAACCTGGGTAAACATCGTGTCCCCCGCCTCCTGTTACCATCCGCCTTAGACGCACAATTCGGGACCCCCTACCCGAGATCCGCCGGTTCTGACACCGACACGGGTCACGGCCAAGCGCATGCCACCCAACCAGGTCTCCTGGACCTGGGCGTCGCGTGCCCCTCCCGAGGCCTCGGCGAGGGCAGGTATGGAAATTGTTTGCACGTCAAGGGGTACTCCTGAGCATCGCGACTCAGGAGCCTAACTGGTCATGTAGCCCCTCACTCCTTGGTCTTGGTCTTCGGTTGGCCCAATGGCGGTTGAGGTATGCGCGGGGCCGGGCCCTGCCGATGGAGAACACAAAACGGATAGGAAGAAAATCGCAAAATCTCAAAGCAAATATTACAAACATATTGTCCTCACAATATCAAATGAACAGTCTAAACGCCTCCACGAGGCCTGATGCATGTTGCAGGAACAAAGCAGGAAACTAGCTGCAGGTCACCCCTAGACACCGTCGTCGCCTGCAGAAGGTGCTCCATCCCGGGTAGCGATGCCTTCACCTGCACCACCAGCCGCAGGGTCGGCGGCATCGCCAGACAAGGGTGAGGAGGCAAAGCCACGAAACCTCTCCAGCAGGGCCTCCACCTGACCTTGCACAACTGCGGCGGCGGCTTTGCAGTCATCCTTAGCCACAGGCTCCAGCAGCTCGTCAAGGCAAGCGTTGGGGTCGTGAAGGTGCAAGTGACTGAAAACGCGGGTCAATGCAGCTGAAGACAGGCCATAGGACCGACGCCATCAACGATTTCCTCGAGCGCCTTCACCAAGAGAGGAAGCAACTGGGCGGGGCCGTCCTCATCAGTGGCCAGCGGCTTCTCCAGGCCATGGTCGTAGAGCGTCTTCAGCGCCTTGCGAGACCTCTCCTCGAGGTCGGCAAAGGCCACGCGGTCTTCCGCCAGAACCCGCGCCTTGGCGTCAAGATCGGCCTCCTTCGCCTTCACCTTCCGCTCCAGCTCTTCCAACCGGTTGCGTTCGGCGGCCTGTGTTTTCCCCAACTCCGCCAGCTCAGCGTCGCGGTTCTTGACGGCGTCCTCCCGGGCCTTCACCTCCTCCTCCTTTGCCAGGTGGCCGCGCACTTCTTCGGCGTGCTTGTCGCGCAGGCTCTGCAACTTGTCCTCCAGCACTTGGCAGCGGTCACGGGCGGCCTTGGCGTCTTTCAGCGCCGTCTCATGATCGGCTGCAGCGTCGGTGGAGCTTTGCTTCTCCTTCTCAGAAGCCACAGCGGCCTGGCTCAGCGTCGTGCGAACCGCCAGGTCGGAGTGAAGCCAGCCAGAGGCCAGCTCCAGGCGCCCGGCCACCAGGCGTGGGTCCGCGCCCAGGAGATCTGCCTGCAACTGGGTCATTTCCGAAAGAGCATGTTCCAGAACAGCAGCAGGAGCAGAAGAACCAGGGAATGGAGGTGCAGCAGTGGGAGGAGCCAACGTCGTCGCCAGGACCTGGGAGATTGCGGGTTCCGGAGCAGCTGGGACCTCTCCAGCCGAACTAGACACCGGCACTTCCGGAGCCAGCGGGGCCATGGGGGCTGATTCCACACGGCGATGTTCCTCTTGGCCTCGCGAGGACGACCGGGCCGGGGAGATGCGGGCGCCGCTGCCTCCTTTCTCTGTGGAGGAAGGCACGGCCGCCGTATCCTCCTTCCTCTTCTTCGCTGAAGGCGCCGACCTGATCGACCGAGGGCGAATGTCAGGAAATAACAAGTACAAACAGGGACAAGGCGAAACTTAAGACACTTACCGATCCACCGCGACATACTTCCGCTTGGGGAGCTTGAAGCCTGACAGCATCGGGACCTGAGGAGCAGGCGTGCGCGCTCCGGCGGCGGCAGGCGGTGCGGAGGCAGGGCCGGAGCCAGCCCCAGGAGGTGTCGGGACGGAGGCGGCGTCGCGAGGCACCAGCGACGACCTACCCCTCGTCGGGATGAGGGGCTGCTCCCTCTCCTCCTGGCGGTGTCGGCCTCGGCATCGTCAGGAAGGGCACGGAGGATCTCGACCTTGCTCAGAGGGGAAGTCTCCCCCACCTCTCCAAGAGTCTTCTCCGAGTCCACCTCATCTTCCTCCCCCCACGGGACTTGTCGGAGGACACCTCCACCGGCTTCGGTGCCGCAGGGGCTCCTGGGAGCGCCAGCGGCACCAGCCCGCACGCGTCAAAGGTCGGCCTGGAGGCGACGAACTCCTCCCGGTCCCTGCGTTGGAACAGGGGAACGAAGGCGCTTGGCGGGTACTCCTGGTTGTCCCCTACTATGAGACGCAGGACAGCGGCCAATTCGTCGTCAGGCAGGGCCCCCGGCCTCAGGCGGGTCTTGTTTTCCTCTTCTTCAAGCTCCCACATGGGGCGTGCGTGCGCCTGGAGCGGGGCAACTCGCAGCGTCAAGAACTCCCTCAGGAGCATGACCCCCGTCACCTTGGCCGCCTTCGCGTTGCCTGGCTTCAAGTCGGTCGTCATCTGCCCCAACACTAACGATGCCCGCTCATCAGCAAGCTCCGCCTTGGGCCACCCCCCGTTGGAAGAGGGCGCCACTGTTGGCAACACCAGACGTGGATCGGCGCGCTTGGCGTCCACCATGACCCATTTGGATCGAATGTTGTCGGCCCTTTTCCCGGTGCTCGAGATCGAGTTGGCCTTGCCGGATGCGACAAAATTAGCGCATCCGGAGATGTGCCCCTCGCTGACACGGAGGAAGAAGAAATGGCGCAGGAGCGCCACGGATGGCATCACGCCCAGATACGCCTCACAGTAGTAGGCGAAGATGGACAGGAGGAGGACAGAGTTGGGATGGAGATGCAATGCCTGCAGCCCGTAGTGGTCGAGGACTTCATAAAAGAAATCGGAGAAGGGAGGAACCAACCCGACGGCAACACTGCTCGAGAAGAAGGGGAAGAAGGTGCTTTCCTCAGGCTCCGGCACATCGGAGGCAAGCCGGAGCTCGGTCTCCCCCCACTCATTGCTCTCACCCGCCATCAGCAGGCGCACAGAGGCGAGGCTCTTCTCCGTGACGGTGGGCGCTTCAAGAACGGCTCATACCAAGCCAGTGCCGAGGAAGTCCTGACTTTGCGCGGCGCCGTGGATCGTAGATGCATGATGAGATTGGAGCGGATCTGGAGGTAGCAGTGGCGAGGAGCGAGAAAGGGGATCTGGAGCGAGGCGAGGAAGAAGCCACGAAGGCAAGTACTGCCTGCGCCAGCCTTTTGTCAGGTCGTGCAGTTGCCAAGGCAGCGTGGGGAAGTGGAGACGCCCACGTCCAATCAACCGCCACGTGTCAATCGAGGCCGCAGGCTTTTGGGGCCCGCAGTGCTCCGTACTTGACCCCTGTCTTCGCCGCGAAGCCAAGCCCGAGCGCACCTTGGGCCCGGGGGCTACTGTCGGCGTTCTGGGAACGGGGGTCCCCAGACTTGCCTGCCTGCGGCCCACGGCGTGCCTAAGTCAGCGGACCGTACGACCCATCTTCATCAACGAGGCATCCAAGACCCTCGCGAGGGGCCAAGCCTCGCGAGGCAGACGACGCAAGACCTCCTCAGGAGTGGCCTAGCCAGGCAGGCTCACGAGGATCAGAGATATCAAGGCGGGGCGAACCTCATGAGGCCCTCGTGACGTGAGCCATGACGATCGGCGCTAGGCGGGCGCCAGCGGGCTCAACGTCCTTGTTTCCTCTTTGGTGCCAAGGAGGCGAGCACTGGCGAGGAGTACCGAGGCATCAGGCAAAGGTTGCCATATCGGTGCAATGAGACCAAGACCAGAAGGACGGCAGGACGGAGGTCATCGTGGAGCCCAAGACGGCGTCACCACCAGAGCCTTTCGCAGACGAAGACCACTTTTGTCAGGATAGCTTGTACTAGTTGTCCCCCTTCAAATTCGTCTGCCGTTGTTGGCTCCCTTCCCGCTCAATATTTGGGGAGAGGACCAGGGCCTATATAAGTAGAGCTAGCCACCACGGTAGAGGAGAGGGTTCTCATCCGCCATTTCACCGAGCACAAGAACACCTCAACCTCAGGAGGCTGTTCTTCCCCTTGTATTGTTCATCATCAGCCCAAGAGGCAATCCACCACCACCACACTGGAGTAGGGTATTACACCACAACGGTGGCCCGAACCAGTATAAATCTCGTGTCTTCCTGTGTTGTGAGTCCGTCGAGTTCGTCCGCGAGATCTTAGTGAGCTAGGGCGTGGATCGGTAGGAGGGAAAGACTTCGTGCGCACCCCAGAGTTCGAACCTTAAGGGTTTGCCGGAACCCCACATCCGACAGTATTTCCGGCCTGTTAAAGGTCCTGCTTCATTTGGGCCCATTTACAGGCCATTGAAACTTTCAGCCCATAAACGACCGTGAAGGATTTGGGTCATATTCGGCCATGTCTGACATTCGGCCTGTTAGAGGCCCACTATAGATTTGGGCCACTTTCGGCCTGTTGTGATTTTCAGCCTGTTAACGTCGGACGAAATCCAAGGGCCATATGTGGCCCAACGTCACATCGGGCCCATTAACGGCCCATATAAAAATGACGATAATCTAGCCCGACCGAACTTCCGGCCTGTTAAAGGCCCGTGTATTAGGTCAGCGCATTTACGGCCCGTCCAAATTTCGGCCTGTGAATGATTCGCCTTGTAAATGGGCAACCATTTCGGCCTGCTTAGACCAGTGGGTTATTTGGCACAATCAGGGCCCAATCTCTCTTTCGGTCTTTTAAAGGCCCATTTTTTATGGGCTCGAGATATTTACACCTGTAAACGACCTATTGTTACTGAGGGCCCAAATTATGTTTAGGCCTGTTAAAGGCCCACTATGGGCACAGGCCTACCAGAAAAATATGAAATCTTATGCTGATTTAGGCCCAGATAATTTTAGTGGGCTACATGCAAATTTCGGCCCATAATCGTTTTTAGCCCAATTGGAATGGGCCCGACGAATGTTGGCATGTTGGGCTCCTACGAAGCTTTCGGTCGAGTACATTACTAAGATAAACCTACACTATACAAAAATAGCGTCGTAATTATTGCAGCCTTTGGCAGCATCATAAATGCTGTATCAGAACAAAATAAATTCCAAGCATACAACAAAAGGCGTGTTGGCATAAAGTTTACAGTCCTTGCAGATAAAAGCACCATCAGATGTATAGAAGCACAGATCATTTGACATGAGTGCTAATGTTTTAGGCTGTAGAATCTGATGGAGCAGCACGATCTTCACCTTTTTTCCGCCATTGCTCTTGAACAACGAAGCGAATGTCTGATAGTCTGGTTTCAAAACCATTCATATCTTGACGACATTTGTCAACCACTATTCTTGTTTCCAAAACGACGTCCATTAGGGATTGGACTTGTGTCTGGAGCACAGATATATCACTCTGTCTAGCAGGAAGATTTTGTTCAGTAGGCGATTTGGACGAGGTTACCTTGACAAGCAACCCAGAATTACGCAGGAAGGTGCTTTTTGCACTGTTAGTGGAGAGATACTGACGCACTACAGCAAGAGGTGACATTGTGCTTGTGGTAGCCTCGTCACCTTCAGGTGGTTGTGGCTGTTCAATCATTTTTCCATAGCTTCCTGAAAGTTTGAACTTGTAGATTAGTGTACCAGATAAGTTATTAATGAGACAAAAACAAACAAAGTAGGTTACACGTTTATACATAACTTATTTTGGTGAACTACTGTAATACATTAGCATGTATTGTAGTGCCAACTACATAATAAATCACTTTCGGAACATATGTCCATGTAGCATGCCTACTGTATTGTCTATTTTCTCACATTCGTTGACATCTAAGGATAAAGAGACATGGTTTAAAGTAGGATGAACATAGTATGACATCATTCATATCATGGGCAAACAGATATAAAACAAACAGGCTATTTTATCATTGTGTGCGCACGTGAACATAACAACTATATTACAGATCAAGACCAAAAGAATATCCTTCATCTCTTTTAAACCATGTAAGGTGAAATGATACGTTGAGACAACTGTGAATAAAAGTGAACAGAGTAACTGACATTGGCTGCAAACCAAGTAGTTAAATGAACACATCACAGTACCAATCAGTTCAAAGGCAGGAGGAGTAAGGACTTACCACAGCAGCTTGAACTGGTGTGCTCATGCCCTTCATCTTGCTAGTGTGGCAATCCTTGAAGATTTGCACTGCATTCGGTTCAGGTTCTTTTTGGTCCGCACAGGCTTTCCTCTGTATTTGGAACAAGTCAATATAGATACGATAATATGGCACAGAAAAAAGAAGGAAGTAGCAGCTATTTACAAGAGTCTCGCAGTGTGCAATATAGCTACGAGATCCTGTTGTCTGTTGGAATTTCACTTTAGAATGGTCGGTCTTGTTCTTCAAACAGTTAGCCTAGAAGAAGATACACTTGTAAGGCACATAGATAAATACATACTTTGGATCAGACCAGTGTTTAACGAGGGTTGTCTAGTCTTCATCTGTAATATATTCCACTAGAGATGTGTGGGCGATTTCATTGTTAGACTTGCCTTCAAAGTGAGATTTTCTAAGGTGGTACCGATACTGTCGCAGAGCAGACTGAAAAACATGAGTGCATGCTTGTTTAGTTGCATCATCTTTCAGATCCAACTTGAACCTCATCTGCTGAAAAAAGAATGTGAGTCTTATTAGGAGGAAGCTAGAAAGTATGGGACAGAGCAAGACAATATTACTAATTGCGATGAATAACATTACTTACGGATAAATGGTCAAGGAAGGTGTTAAACTGGGTATTGTCTTTCTCATTCCTGTACTAGATCCACGTTGGGAGGATACGTGCATGACACCTAACGGCAACGGCTGCCTCCGATACTAACTTGGTTGACTCTGTAGCATCACGTGGCCTTTTTAAACATGCCTCAAAATGGATCTCCACTCTTCCTCCTTTAGATTTTGTTAATCTGTCAAGCATTATCCCTGATGTCTGTTTCCGCTTGCGTCGTGGTGCTAGTTCAACAACGAATATGGAAAGTGTTAGTGTACATCAAACTGTGAGAGTACATATAAAGGAGCATGCAACTGCAACTTGACTCGGTCAGGTACCGTCTTGGTGTTGATGCTCATGAGGTTCATCTGATCTTGCCAAGTCCTGTTGTGTCAGTAGTGCTTCGGAAGTAGTGTTAGGTGTGAAGGCATCTTGGGAACTGGCCAGTTCCGGAGCAAACGAACGAGTAACTCGTTGAGATGCTGGTACAGTTGAAGCGGATGCTGCAGCTGGTGGAGCAGGTGATACTGTGTTTGTAGATTTAGCCGGTGGACTTGGACCTTCTACTGCACTATAAGTACCAGCAGAATCTGGACGGCAGATCCTTTTCCGTTTCACCCGACGAGTAACACCACTCCCTACTATATTATTTTCCTTGCTCTTTTTTGACTTTGCCATGTCAAGCCGTACCCACAACACAAAAGAATAAAATCGCTCTTCAGAACTCATTGATGCATGATACAGACAAGCAATACTTTGATGTAAGACAACCGTATGAGGATGGAATATGTAAGAAAAACAGGACGGCATGACATATTCACAGCTACGATGTGTAAACTAAGCAGAAGGATTTTCAAGAAAATAGAAGTAATGCAAGCTAGACACCATATGAAAGATGCAACCAATATTACTCTGCCAAGTTAAAAGTGTCTTGTCATAAGTGGCAATTCGAAAAATTAGAAGCAGTACAACGTAGAAATCAATGCAAGATGCAACCACTATCAAACTGCCATGTTAAAAGTGTCCAATCATGAGTGACTGATGCGGGATACACAACAGCAGTACTTTGATGTAAGAACATGGTATGATAGATAGATGCAGTGTATTCTAGACACAGAACGCCATGTCATATGCACATGTATAACGTATGAACTCAGCAGGTGCAATTTAATCAAAATAGAAGAAATACAGGCTAGACAACATATGCAACATGAAACCAATTATCACACTGTCAACTTAGAGCAAGCACCTGCGATGGTGGAGTACGGGAGATGAACTCATCATGTAGACTTGGGACTTCAACTTCATTAGCAGTAGCAGTGGCAAATCTAGAGAGTCTCTGTTTGCGTCGGTGCGGAGGACCACCAACATCCCCTAACTTACTCTTTTCCTTCCTATTTTCTGATATTGCCTTATGAAGTCAAAACCACAAGAAGATGAATAAAATTAGCTCTGCATAACTGGTTGATGCATGATACAGACGAACACTACTTTGATGTAAGGCAAGCGCAGGATAGGAGGATGGAATATATACAAAAAAGACAGCGTTTCATATTCACACGTACGATAGGAGGATGGAATATGTATGAAAAAACAGTAAGCGGAAGGCATTTCAACAAAATTAGAAGAAATGAAAGCTAGGCACCATATGAACATGCAACCAATATCACTCTATCAGGTAAAAAGTGTCTCGTCGTAAGTGCCATTTCAAGAAATTAGAAGCAGTACAAGCTAGAAGACAATGCAAGATGCAACCTACATCACAGTCCCAAGTTAAATGTGTCTTATGGGTAAGTGATCGTTGCAGGTATAAGTTGTAAGCTACGCAGATGCAATTCAACATAATCAGAAGCAATACAAACTAGACATCATACGGAAAACGCAACCACATATAACAGTTCCAAGTTAGAGCAAGCACCTGTGATGGTGGAGTAGGGGAGATGTGCTCATCATGTACACGTATGTTCTAGAAACAGGAACACGTGTCATATTCACAGGCATTATGTGTAAAGTAAGCAGATGCAATTCAACAAAGTTAGAAGCAATACAAGCTAGACATCATACGCAACATGCAACCACATATAATAGTGCCAAGTTAGAGCAAGCACCTGTGATGGTGGAGTAGGGGAGATGTGCTCATCATGTACACGTATGTTCTAGAAACAGGAACACGTGTCATATTCACAGGCATTATGTGTAAAGTAAGCAGATGCAATTCAACAAAGTTAGAAGCAATACAAGCTAGACATCATACGCAACATGCAACCACATATAATAGTGCCAAGTTAGAGCAAGCACCTGTGATGGTGGAGTAGGGGAGATGTGCTCATCATCTACACAGCTACGTTGACTGTCTAGCCTTGCGTTGTCTTGCGAATCTTGTTGGGAGGATGGCGGAGTAGAATCTGTAGAGAACCTCCGTTTCAGTTGCTCGGAAGGACCACCATCATCCAATGCCTTGCCAATTTCCTTCAGCTTTATTGATTTTGCATTGTGAGGTCAAACCGACAAGAAAAAGGAATATAATTCGCTCTTCAGAACTCATTCATGCATGATACTGACGAACACTACTCTGATGAAAGGCAAAGTCATGATACGAGGATGGAATATGTACGAAAAAATGGACGGCTTGACATATTCACACCTATGATGTGGTAACTAAGCAGAAGGCACTTCAACAAATTAGAAGCACTGCAAACTAGACACCATATGAAAGGTGCAATCAATATCACTCTGCCAAGTTAAAACTGTCTCGTCATAGGTGGCGTTCATCAAACTAGAAGCAATACATGCTAGAAATCATATTCAAGACGCAAACCAATATCACACTGCCAACTTAAAGGTGTTCCATCATAAGTGACTGATGCAGGATACACAAGAAGAGTAGTTTCATGTAAGAACATGGTGTGATAGACAGATATAGTATGTACCAAAAACAGGAAAGCGTGTCATATTCACACGTATCATGTGTAAGCTAAGCAGATGCAGTTTACACTAATTAGGAGCAATACAAGCTAGACACCATATGCAACATGCAACCAGATATCACACTGCCAAGTTAGAGCAAGCACCTTGGATGGTGGAGTAGGGGAGCGGAGACTTGGACCTTGTAATGCACTATCAGTACAAGGAGAATCGGTACAGATGCTCCATTTACGTTGCTGCAGAGGACCACCATCATCGCCTTCCTTACTCTTTTCCTTCCTCTTTCTTGATTTTGCCTTGTCAAGTCAAACCCACAAGAAAAAGGAATAAAATTTGCTCTTCAGAACTCATTGATGCATGATACTGACGAACACTACTTTCATGTAAGGCAGCCGCATGATAGGAGGATGGAATATGTATGAAAAACAGGACGGCGTGACATATTGACATGTATGATGTATAAAGTGTAAACTAAGCACAAGGTGCTTGAACTTGTTAGAATCAATGCAAGCTAGAAACCATATGAAAGATGAAACCAATATCACTCTGCCAAATTAAAAGGGTGCCCTAACAAATGTATTTGACCAAATTAGAAGCAATACATGGCAACAGGCTAGAAATAATATGCAATATGCAACGAATAAAGGTGACTCATCGTAAGTGATTGATGCAGGATACAGAAGAGAGGTAGTTTCATGTAAGAACAAGGTTAACACATAGATGTAGTGTGTACCAAAAATAGGAAGGCATGTCATATTCACAGGTATAATGTGTAAACTAAGCAGATGCAATTTACCCTAATTAGAAGCATTACAAGCTAGACACCGTATGCAACATGCAACCACATATCACACTGCGAAGTTAGAGCAAGCACCTGTGATGGTGGTGTGGGGGAATTGCGGTCATCAACTAGAGAGCTACGTTGACTATCTTCATTTAGCCTTGCTGTTTCTTGAGAATCATGTGGGGAGGATGACACTGCACTCTTTAAACGAGTATGGCGTCTCACAGTAACCCACTCGGGTGACTGTCTCATCATAAGTGATTGACGAGGGATACAAAAGAGCATTAGTTTGATGTACGAACATGGTTAATAGACATATGTAGTATGTATCAAAAACAGGAAGGCATGTCATTATCAAAGGTATAATGTGTAAAGTAAGCAGATGCAATTTAACCAAATTGGAAGCAATACAAGCTAGACACCATATGCAACATGCAACCACATTTGACAGCGCGAAGTTAAAGCAAGCACCTGGGATGGTTGTGTGTGGCAATTGAGATCATCAACTGCAGAGCTACGTTTACTGTCTCCAACTGCTGACACTGCATCCTTTAGAGCGCTGAAAAGCTTAGTGCTTATCTTTGAATTACACTGGAGCGACTTCTGTCTTTTCTTTTCAGCATTCATCAACACTGCGTCAGAGTCTGAAATACCCATGCATAAAAAACAATAGTGTGAGTATGGGTGAAGTGTGTGCACAATTAGTACAGTGTAAAGGTAGCAGATAGTAGGTCGGTGAGAAATAAATGACGGGAGACATATGATAGCTCTACAACATGCATGGCACACTAAATTACTACAGGATTCTATGAAAATAACATTCGACTGAAAACAAATAGGTCAGTCCATTTTTTCTGCACCGTCCGATGTACAAAGAACAGGCAGATCGCCTTCATCTACCTCCAACCAGTCAGTGTTGACGATCTTCCTCGAAACGGCAGCGACCACCGGCCCAGTCCCCTGCCTGCGCCCTCCCCTCGACCTCACCGCACCGCCGTGCTTGGCACCGCCCCCGGCCATCCATTCAAGCCCCGCCGACCTCCAGATCGGGCGCAAGCAGCTCCTGCGCCCCACACCCCTATGATAGACACCGATGCGCCGCTTCCCCGGCGAACAGGCGGACTAGGTGCTCCGCGCGCCTAAGCGGGTGCTGCTTCTTTTAATTGCGGTTCGACTGACCCTGAATTGAAATCCAGGCGGGCTACTGACCTCTAGCAAAGGTGAAATAGTAAAGGGAGGAAACCTTGCGCATTTAGTATCACGAAGAAGATGCAGTAAGAAGCGCTCAACTAGTTTCTTTCGTGGGATGAATACGGTGTGAGCAGAGACATAAGGTTTGCACGAATAAGGGAAGAGGAGTACCTCTTTCTGCTGGCAGTGTTGTGTCCTCCTTCTGTTTTTCCAATGATCTTCTTGTGGTTCACATGAAACGAGGAGTTGTGGAGGATGGTGCAGCCTTGGACGAACCCATGGCCAAGTTGTTGAGTGTGGTGCGGTGGCCGTCTGTCGGC
Organism: Triticum aestivum; assembly: GCF_018294505.1. Taxonomy (NCBI): domain Eukaryota; kingdom Viridiplantae; phylum Streptophyta; class Magnoliopsida; order Poales; family Poaceae; genus Triticum; species Triticum aestivum. The sequence goes on along the minus strand of NC_057799.1, from coordinate 163,931,917 downwards.
CGCGGGGAAGCAGATCCGAGGCGGCGAACGACGGCGTAGCGGGAACAGCTCCGGTTCGGTGGACGGTTGTGACAGTGGAGCGGCAGCAGTGAGGTGTAGGACGGCGTGGTCGGAGTAGTTCTGGTACGGCGCACGTCGGCGTCGGCGTCGTGGAGGCAGCTCTACCTCGGCTTCAGCTGCTAAGTCCTTGAGGGCGTTGCGGTTGTGGTTGTGTTGGACGACGACGTCGGGGTACCGGCTCCGGCGTGATGGAGGAGGGCGGCGGTGGATTGGGCGCTATGGGGTGGAGGACGGATGAGGCTGGGGTTTCGCGGCTGGTGGAGAGGGCGTTTTGGTGCCCACGGAGTATGAATGGGGAAACGGAGGGAGGCGGGGAACTAAGGGGGAACAATGTTTCGGTTTGGGACGCGCTTGTTTGAAATTTGGGGAAAGTTACAAACTTTGCCCCCATCTAAAATTTCAGACATATTGCGGGTTGGGGGTAGGACAGTAATCTCAGGTGTCCCAAATGTGGGCGGGATAGATTTCGGCCGAGCGCATGGGTGTTTAGGCGCCCACGGCGTATGAATGCCTCTCGGAGGCGGTTGAGACTGGCATCTGGTGAAGTTACAAACCTACCCCGGTTTAGACCTTTGGACATCGGGCCGATAGGCTACACGGGCCAGAGTCAGGACAGTAATTTCCTACCACCAAACATTAGTCTCGCGCGGTTTCAGGTGACCAGAGGCCTATTTGGCGCTTCGTTCAATATTTGGGAGCAGAAGCATTAACATTTTCGGTTCTCTTGAATTGAACATTCAGGATTTGTCAAACTTCACAAATCTTTACTCTTGAAAATCCTAAAGCTACGATTATTTTGGAATGGAGGTGGTACATTTGAATATACATTGTACACGAGTATATATTAAAAAATATGCAACTTACCTCAGTTCATGCATGGTTCCAGATATAATCTCCTTGGTTGCAAAAAAAGTTAGACATGCGTATGAATATATATAGCATGTTCAAACGCACAACAAAGATTGATGCCCCCTTTTACATCTGATTTACAAATGCCATTATCTCGGGTTCAAATAGATGAATGCACTTCCTATGAATTCGAATCTTCGAAACCCCCTTTATGTTGAATTCGACATGTATTCTATTTCGTAGCTAGCAATTTGGAATGTATCCATGCAAGTGACAAATGTATAAAGTGCTTCACACTAACAACATGGAGTGCACTAATTAATGTTTATATATGAATTGCAAAAGCATCCATTGCCTGTATTTCAAACCGCTCTCACTCTATGGATCGATAATATGAAATAAACACATGCACATGCTAGAATTCAATAGAGTATGGGTGTCTGATAGACCGATTTTCGTCCATACGCAATTTGCAAAATTCATGATCTCATCCAAAAATAATAATGCCATTTATATTTTAATTTAATGCGTAGAACCGCCTTTTACACGTAGATGCACTATGCCTCGGCCCGTTCTCACAAACGCGCTATATATCTCTCTATCTACCGCATAAGTGCACACACTTTATATGCATCGGCATTTCTCTTTCACACATGCTCACAATCTCTCTCGGGGTGTCGGGGAGTCTCACGCACATGCTCTCTCTGTATCTCTCTCTCTCTCTTTCTGACTACTATGTACCACTCTTTTCACTAATCTCAGTTGGAAAACACTATTTCTCTCACATGCATATATACACACGCACGGTCTCTACTAGCCCTCTATACGCACATATATGTGCCTACGTGTCTCCCGCACGCACATTATCTTTAGGCCTCTCTCGCACACATTGCCCCCCCCAGACACACCTCTCTCTTAGTAGTTGGCAGATATGATTCCATCATATCATTCGGTAGGATATCCCTGACTGTTAGGCTGGATGGTAATACGAGGCAAAGTTTTACCCTAGTTCGGACCCTTGCAGTTGAGGAAAAAGCCTACTCCTGGTACTGTATATTAGTGATAGGGGTGTGTACAAAGTACACGTGAATACCAGGCATTGTGCGTGTGTGTATACTATCGACGAACTAGCCCCCAAGCTTCTATAACATACTGGGGGCCTAGGGTTACAAATCATATATAGTCGGCTTATCACCAGTGGGGATAGAGTCCTCCGCGACTCTGGTAGCTAGCTTCGTGTTGTACGCCGAGTCCTCCACATGGGTCTTCGTATAACGCGTCTCGATCCAACCTATGTGGCGTAGGATGGAACCGACCCATGAGTCCTCATGTTGACCCACCACAACTAGAAATGATGTGCCCACCACACCACACACGCAATCGGCCACTAAGAAAATAAGCATATACAATAGTACAATGTTATACATGAAAGTTAATTGCATGGTGCATCCAAAAATATTTGTTCTGCATTGTGAATGTTTATATATTCTCCTAAAATATTAGTCACGGGAAAGAGAAACGAAGGGCATATCTCTCCTTGTCTCCACCGGACATCCCCTCTTTCTACACCACTTTCACGTACGCACACAAACTATCTCTCGGCCCTCTAAAAGTATGCATGCCCACGACACATTCACGCATGACGGTCACTGTATTTCAAGCTAAAGCACTATACGGTCACTGGAGTTCAGAATATGCTCATTACGGTCACCGTATACATTCTCGTGGTGATCATACGGTATCTAGCTCACGATACGTCTCCGTATTTTCTTGATGACACTGACGGACTTTGCATTTGATGCGTGCTCCGTATTTTGTTGACGACACTTACGGTCATTGTATTTGAAGCGAAAGCACGATATGGTCACTGGACTTCAGAATAAGCTCATCACGGTCACCACATACATTTTGTCGTGCTAACCAACATGTGGTTGGATGGTTAGGAGGACAGTGGTTTCTCGAGCCCACCAGGGTTAAAGTCCCGGTGCTCGCATTTATCCTGGGTTAATTTCAGTATTTTCCGGCGATGTGCGTTCAGTGGGAGGAGACGTTCCACTCGACTACGAGGCACCTATGGTGACTTCGTAAAATCTCAAGATCATATGCTGGCTCACTCTCTCGAAGGTGCTCATAGGGGTAGGGTCTGCGTGTGTGCGCTTATAGCGGTGAGTGCTTGCGCGTATATATGAGCCCTTGCGTCTGTACCGTGTTAAAAAAATACATGTCATGATTATACGGTCACTGGCTCACCCGTACAACTCCGTATTTTGTTGATGACACAATCAATTGACCAGTCAAACGTTCCACGTGGCGCAACTAGTGTTGCACCATCGGGGCGCGTAACCGTGGGGCCCACCTGTCAGCCCGTATATGAAAGAAAGAAATGGTAGTTTGAGTCTGTACTATGTTAATAAAATACATTTTAGGGTGATCATACGGTCACTGGCTCACCATACAGCTCCGTAATTTGTTGATGACACGATCAATTGACCAGTCAAACGGTCCACATTCAGCAACACACATTACCATAGGGCCCACCCGTCAGCGCGTATATGAAGGACAGAAATGGTAATAAATTAGTGGTCGGTGTGTACTCGAAGTCGTGAGACCTCTGGTTGGCAGTCGCCAGCGGTGGGGGGCGCGTTGATTGGGCGGTGGGGTGGGGATCGCCGGAGAAAAAGCTCGGCGCGGGGGGCCTAGAGGGATGGCCGGTGCGGCGGCGGACCGGCGGTGGGGAGTGGATTCGGGGCAGGCGGGGCGGCGTCACTGCGCGGGCCGGCCGCTGGCGGCGAGGGCCGGCGGTTCGGCCGGTGGTGGCTGGCGGCTCAGGGGGTGGAGTTTGATGATAAACTGTAGGCCCTTGATTTCATATCCAACGGCTGGAAAATCTAATGACCAGAGATGAAAAAGTCAGTCGACTGACGTGTAGCCTCACCCCGCACGTACACATGCACGCACGCATGCAGGCGTGCAACACTGACACGTACACATAACGAACACACGCACGCATGCAGGCGTGCAACACTGACATGTACACATGCACTCACGAACACACGCACGTATGCACACATGCATGCAACACTGAAACGTACCCTTGCACGCACGCAACACTTGCACGCCTGCATGCACACAGCACACGACGCAAGACACACGCTCAACCTATATGTGCATGCACCCTTTGTTAAGGACATGGATTGTTACGGGTATTAATCAATCTTATCTGTGATAAGCAGAACATTGATGTTTGCAGCGGTCTTTATGTATCACAACGTATCGAACGGGCTATCAACATAGTAGGCTTATCTACATGAAAAGGATGACATCACACTCAATGAACAATCATCGGTTTATGAAATGCCCGCTTTTGACCGCCCTGGCCCACGAAAGGTTCCTCTGTTGTGCGCTGCCTGCGTTGGGTCACTGACATGCAGGCCATGTACCCAAAGAGCCCACATGGCAGTGGAAGAATGGCGCGGTGTCCTACGTCAGAGTCGAGGGCGCCACTCGCTGCAGGCCCGGCTGAACACGCCTCCTTGCCGCATTCAAACGCCTCCATGAAACCCGCCCGTGTGGAAGCCGAGAAACCCACTCTGGACACACGTCCGTTCATGACCGGGCCGGCATTAAACGCAACGCCGGCCGAGCTCCTTCCGTCCGCCGTCTATTTAATCTCCTATTTAAACGAGGCCAAACGCCGGCCAAGAATCGCACACCTCCGCCGCTCCCCTATCTCCTCCTTCACCATTTTGTCCACTCTTACAATGGCTTACGAAGAGTAGTTATTCCGCACAAGCCATTTGTCTAGGTTTGTATCTCTCACACACACCCACGTAGGTGGGGGACGTGCACGAAGAGAAGAGGTGCACGCACGGCGCACGTACTCCCGTCTCTTTCCCAACCACACCCGCGCGGGTACACGGTGGAGCTCATTTCTGTACGAAAAGGCAGCCCACGTGGTAATTTGACCATGTACTGGTTGTCCACTTGGTGGAGGGAGGATCGTCTACCACGGGTGAACAAACAAATTGCGACCTGACGCGTTATGTTAAAAAAGAGGCAAACCATGTGGGGCCTACCTTAGAGGCAAGGCTCTATACTCTGGAGTACTTTTGATGTGTCCCGTCAACTCGCAGAACGAGGAGAAGCTTGCTTAGTACGCCGTCTCCCCCGCCCACGGGCGCGGTGGCTCGCAGGATGAGGTGAAGCTTGCTTACTAGTAGTAGTACTGTACGCCTTACGCCCGCTCCCTCGCCCACGCGCGCGGTGGCTCGCAGGACGAGGAGAAAATTTTACTACTCCCTCCGTTTACTCCTCGTCCCTACTACCTTGGTTAGAGAGATTATCATATTGTCTGGAATATATGTGTCCTTTAGTACTCCCTCCATTTACTTATACAAGGCCACTATAAAAAAATACATTTTGCATCTATACAAGGCCACAAATAGTAATCGAGACAAAAGTTACTACTCCCTCCTTTCCAGTTTATGGCTCAATTTCAAAATCTCTCCAACCAAGGTAGACGGTGAGTGGTCGAATTAATTTCGTACTCCTAGTTTGCACAAGTAATTAGTACGCTCGTTTTTCTCAAGAAGTTATGTTTACCGAGGCATTAATTAGAACGAATGCATGAATGACCACTAAATTTCCATGAACTTCTACATGCATTGGTGAGTTTTCTCTTGACACTGCTTGCATCGGGTGATCTAACGCACCTCGAAATCCAACATGTGATGGTACTACTACTAGTAGTAGAATTGAGACTTATAAAACGGAAAAACGAATGTTTTTTAGATGAGCCCTATAAACCCTAGTGGGTACGTACTCCGTAAAATCAGATTTTCCCAAAACTAAGTCGCTCAACCTTTATTTGCTTGTTTCCCTTCCTGCCTCCTTGCCTCGAACAGACTATGCCAAACTCCCCTGCCTGCCGCGCGGGAAAAGACCCGCCCTCGCCTTTTTTAGTCCGGGTTTGTATCGATGGATCGCGCGAAGCAGCAAAAACCCAAGCCGTGTCTTGTACTCCTCCGTCGACGCTCGCTTTCATGAATTCTGTACTTCCTGTCGCCGACATGTGGGACATATAGCAACCGGGTCGACGTGTCAAGCACCAAATAACAGTGCAGAACAGCAGGGGGACGCACCCCAGTCGTACCGCCCCAGTAGTAGTAGTAATGAGCAATGAGACGTCAAATCACAATGCCGCACCTTCCCAGACGGACGAAGCAACCATTATTTCACACTTCGGTTCGCCATCATCTCAAACCACGTAGTATTGCTTCTGCCTCAAGAGGGACACGCGCATCGCCTTGGTACATCATGACACGTGGGACCGCATGACAGGCCATGCTCCCCCGCCGATCGCTCGGTAAAATCACCTCATTTTTACTACTATACTTCCTCCGTATCGGTTTACATGGCATGCACGTCGTTCTAGGTTGAGAATTTAACTGGCTATATATGTGATGAACAGTATATGTTTAGAAACTACATCCGCTTAATAATCCAATGATATACTTTTTGTGACATAGTAACTCAGATTTAGTTAGTCAAATGGATGACCTAGAACTACGTGCACGCCCTATAAACCGAGACGTCTAAAAAAACGAGACGGAGAGGGTAGTTCAGTACGTATCTTTTTAGATCAATATAGTCGGGATTCACCAAGGAGCAAAACCAAGTGGTAGGCTGCACCTGTCGTGTTGGCGTAGCGACTCAAGCAGGGTCAGTCCGCACACGAAATGGCGACACACTTAACAGGACCCCTTTGGCCGACATGTGGCTCATCCACCGTCTTGTTCCACGTGCGATGCACCAAATTACAGTTCGGAGCAGCGGTTGGAATTGGAGGCACCCCGGTCGTAGCGCCGCAGTAGTAGAAAATGAGCGATGAGGGGTCAAATCACAAAGCCCCACCTTTCCCGCATTAAGCTGGACGGACGAAGCAACCATCATTTCACTCTAGGGCGCAAGAGCATAAAGAAAAGAGAAAACCAATGATGCGTGCGGCAGCTACCTAGGGCACCCTAGGGTAGGGGTCTCCACTACAGATCATTTTTTTGAAAGCGCCTCCACTACAAATCGGCTTCTCCCTCGTCCTCTTGAAGAAAACCGATGATGCGTGCGGCGGTAGGGTTTGTAGGAGTACTACTAGGGCGTGCGGGGCCACGTCGTAGTAAACGGGAGAGGGATTGAGTTCGAGTCGACGCCTTAAATATGTGTGGGCCGCTTGGTTTTAGGGGAACGAGGCAGCATTTTGGGTTCGGGGACCAGTGGAGATATAGTACGTACAAAAAATTGTGGACGTAGGTTCGACCGAAAGGCAATGATGCATGGGCCCTGCATTTTGATATACCCGGGGCCGCGTGAAATTTGCTACTCTACTCAAAACTAGTAAGGTACACATGCATTGAACGCATGAGATTTCGAAACCAAATTATGAATAAATACACACTATAGCATGTAAAGCTTTGAGTCATATATGCATGATGTAGATGTTCGTTTAGTTCTTATAGTTCATCTCATTCAAAATCAATTAGTTTTATAAAAATGTTAAGATTCATGGGGTTGTGCATTGTAAAGCATAAAGTAAAAAACAAATAATGGCAATTCATTTAGAAAAAAATCAATTATGATACGGAAGATTCTAGAACAAAGGAGAAGTGCTTGTGTTTTGAGGTTTGTGCATTATGCTTAAGTTCAACCATGGAGTCTTCTAAATTGTACATGTGGCAGATCTGGTGGAATGTTGATGATATCCAACGGCCAGTAGTGCTCGGATTTGCCATCTCTGCACTGTCGGATTAGCTTCATCCAGCGACCATCTTTCAAGTTATTCGCACACTATATAGTTCTTGTGCCATAGTTGCATGTCTTGGAAAAAAGCTACTAGTGGGTTGTACTAGCTATTTAGGAATAGAAGATGTATACATGGAAGTTGTAGGGAAAGAGATGACATGGAGTATCTCAATTCCTATGAGTAGGGATTGGAAAAGAGATGTCATTTGGTTGACATCATAGGAACTTTTCTATTGAATCTAGAGATGACATGTATCTCAATTCCTATGAGGAGGGATTAGAAAAGAGATGTAATTTGGTTCATATCATAGGAACTTTTCTATTGAATATACGCTAATGTTTATTTTCCTTTGAAATTATGGGAGTATAGGAATCCATTCATATGAACCAAGTGGCTCTAAAGCTATAGAAATGATATCATGTTTATTTCCTTTGAAATGTGGAGTATATGAATCTATTCCTATGAACCAATTGGCTCTAAAGGAAAAAATCCTATAAAAATCATATCATATAGAGTTCCTATGATATTCCTCCACACCAAAGGATGGTTGAAATTGCTGCAGGTGATACGATGGTCTTTCTTTGTAGACTCCTCCCCCATCTTTATAGTTACCTCTCGAAGATGAATGAAATGATATATACAGGGTATTCTACATGTGCAATTTGGTACACGAAAACTCGGTAAAAGTTTGCGAGGTTCGAATTTTCAATAAAGCTATATGCACTGCATTTTGGAACGGAGGGAGCATACGGCAGTTGCTAACACTCACGTGGAAGATTTGTGTGTAGGAGGAGTGGCTGTTCTGTTAAATGACATGGCAAAACTGACACTGTCGGATGCCGATCTAACGGTTCTTACGGCGTTCGTCAGGAAAAGGCTTGTGGCGAACGTTTGTCGGATAATGATTTACGGACACATGCATTGCATTGATACGTGCCCCCTCTCTCTCACGCACACGCACCCTCCCGAGTCCTCTCGCACCCACCGTCTATCTGCAGGTAGACGTCACACACATATGTGCTCTTCACACCCTACCCTCAGAACTTCTAAAAAACAAAAGACGTCGCGCACATTTTATTTTAGCTCACACGTCACACACTTATACTATTACTCTTGTGGCGAACGTTCTTTGGGCATAGTATATTGTACTCTCACGAAGAGAAGCGGTGCACGCACGCACTAGTTCTCTCACACCCACTCGCGGGTACACGTAGGAGCGCATTTTTTTGAAGCTGGTACAACAAAATCACTCCACTATATATATAAGCAGGAGCCTTAGCGCTTGCTTTACTAGGGTTCCTCTCGTTCACTCTCTCATGCTCTCCAGATCTAAGCAAGACATAGGTGGCCACACTCTCTCTCAGCTCACGGCTGGTCACAAATCCGGCCGGACAACCTCGACCGGGGCAGGGGTGTAGGTGCATCGTTCACGCTGTCGTCGGCGGCGAGGGAGGAGACCAACGGCTGCCCGCGCGTCCCGATCGGCGGCCGTGCCGTTCTCTCCGAGAGAGCGCCGGCTCCGGAGGGCCTCCGACCCCTTCTTCCTCCCTGCGGTATTGTGGCCAAGATGCGGCCTCCCGACGCCGTCTTTGCCACATGCCGACGACCCTCAGGTATATATTCCTTCGAAACCTGCCTTGCTCTACTGCCCCAGCTCCCCACTTGGCTTCGTGTGGATCTTTTTCTACTTCCGTCCGCTGTTCCAAAGCCACCTAGACTTTTACTATTATTAGAGGTAAAGCTAGTTCATACAGTCGACTCTAAGAGTTGGTTCAAACAGGGAAGAAAGTGGGAAAGCTGTAGCATGAATCTAGGACTTGGTTCTAAGAGGAAACGGGGGAAAGTAGTAGATACTGGCTACCCAACCGGTCTCTTGGTTGAAAAGACGAAGAAAGCATGGTGGATGGCGAAGGGTGGGGGGAAGTGGACCTATCTCTTGGTTGAAAAAGGAAAGAAAGTGACGGGTGTTGGGGGACAACGCAAATGAGAATGAGCAGGTCTAGATTTCCTGTGCTCACATAGGAAAATGTCGCCGAGGAGATAAAAAATGGGACAAATGCAGACATGCTGCCTGAGTGTTTGCCGCTCTCGGCAACCACATCTGCCTCACCACTTTATGCCCCTGCTGTCCCTACGCCCATATCGCTACCGTTAATGTAAAATCACATGAAGCATTAAGCAATGCCACCTAATGTCACTATAAGTAATGGTCTAGTGCCGTCGATAAATTGAAGCAATGCCACCACCATTTTATGAAGTGCTTCCGTCTTGCTTTATTTCCCATGAATTGTGTTTTTGCAGTTACACTTAAATCTCACACCGCTAACATTGCTTCATCCCAGTGGAACTGCACAAATTTGATTGCACATTTACTGACCATGTGCTACTCTCATGACAGTAATACTAATGCTATTGTTCTGCATGTTAATCTAGTGGCAGTGTTGATGTGATGTGATGCTACTTACTTAAGGACACTTTCATACTGTCAATCTAGTGCCAATTATAACACAATAGATGCTGCTGTTAATCATACGCCACTACAAATATCTGTCACTGTTTAAATAACCGTATTTCGTATTTGCGCAAACAGGGATGTCTGTCTCCATATCGTTTCGGGATGTCTGTCTCCGTATCGTTTCTATCCGCGCAATCAAAAGCACACACCTCAGTTTTAGTAGAACTGCGCAAAATGAGATGGCTATCCCTCGTTGCCGTCGTCTAACCACCCGTCTTCCAGGTATTCCTACATTGGTAGTTACTAGGTAGAATGACCAACGCAATATAAAAGAAGTTGATTCGTACGTTTTACTTCCTGATTGCAGTGTAGGGACGAGCGAAAACAACTGCATCCTAGTCTAGAATGCACTTTCTACCAGTTCATCCATGGACCGAGGACTAGCTGGCACGGCTGCACGGCGGTTTTTTGGACAGGTGCGCGGACAAGAGGCATTGTGGTCTGCTTATTTCTGCAAATAGCGGTGCTTAAATTTAGTGGAATGCACAAGAATTTCAGCTGGTCAGTACACTACATGGTTCAGTTCAGCATTCCAGCTGAGAACACAATTATAATTGGTTATTCTGGAATGAGAGAACCTAACCCTGGATGGTGGCAACAAGAAAAAACCAGAGTGAACTCCAGGAAATTTAAGCCTGCCGGGAGGCCCTTTGCTCAGAGAAGCCTTGCTTGTTTTTTCCTGATTTGTAAACCTTCTCACAACTTTGTCTTTTGCTGTGAACTAGTATATGTTTGTTATGTTCTATGAATCATTGAGATGTATAAAATTGCTTAACTTATGCTTTTCAAGTTTTTTATGAAGCCGAGTTTAATGTGAGTGTTCCACATGAACGCTGGACTAGCGTGTGAACGTTTGGAATTTACATTGTGGCCTCAGTTAACTGCATGAACCACTGTAACAAGATACATAGTTGCTTATATGTCAGACAGCAGATTGTTGATTGTTAGCTGGTCGATAGCCTAGTGTTGAAGCGAGCTGAGCCAATGTGCCGTGTTTTGCACAACTGCTTACAAGTGGGGTAGCACCAACAGTGTTTACAAGTACTTATGTATACGTCGGCGCACAGTTCTCGAACGAGTACTCTATTTCATCAAAACACACACTGCTCGTATGATAAAACTAGTGAGGACGCATCTGTTTCGGCAACAATTACGATGATTCACGGGCACACAAAAGTAGCAGCAGTTCCCATAGACGGATTCAAACAGAGTACTAGCCCCAGAGGGCTCGATAACAGGCAAGGTTCGGATAATTAGACAGAATCCAAACTACTATTAAACACTAGCTGGGGCAAGTATTTCATGCCTCGATCTAATTTGGGCTGGACACAAGACGGACCTTGCCATGAACATCATCGAGGACGTCCGGCAGCAGCTCAATCCTGTGAACCTTCATGAAGACAACCTTGTGGCCTTGCCACTCATAAACTTGTTTGTGGAGGCATGCCACGTCATCTTCCTGCGTAAGCTTGACAAGAACAGTATGCCTCACAAACGAAGGAGTAGCTTTGAACTTCTTGTGCTTCAGTACACCCTGGACAACACGCCTGACAACAGTGAGGCTGGAATACAACTCTTCATTGGTATAAGCGCAAATGGCTTCCAGGATCCAACAGCCTAAAAACTCTGTTTTCCCAGTGCGTATATTCAGGTCATCCGCCTCATAGCGAGTGACATGTACAACCACACAATCCTTGTCTGCATCAGGGCTCTAATTGAAACAGAAACAAATTCTGAATTACTTTCCAGTATAAGAAACACAAGTTATTTAAACCACTATGTATAGCATGGCATCGAAGCTAATAAAATTTTGCATTATTCATCACCACATACTTAGATGAAAAACCACAATCGAGATCGGCAAAGAAGAAAATCACCTTGGGCAGCTCAGCGGGGGGGGGGGACACATCCTCGAAGGGGGAAAACTGCTCCTGCAGTGCCACGGGGGCTGTAACCTCAAACGGGGCGTTGACCATCTCAGTAGTGGCCGTGAGCGTATCTGGGGTCGGCTCGGTGGCTGCCTCCATCTTCTTGGAGCTCTCTGTCTCGTGGGGATCAGCCTCCCGCGTCTGCTCCAATATCGGCAGATCTTTGCCTGGTTCTCCTTGGTCCATCATGAAACTGACGAATACTAGGAGACCACTGAAAGGAAAACACAATCGCAATGACAATGAAACAAAAAAGAGAGTGAGGATCGGTTACTGCTTTGCAAAAGTTCTTTTTTTTCTCTGAACGAAAATATACCAACATCACGGATCCGCTTACCTTCCCTTCGTTGGGAGAGAAGAACAGTGGCAGATGCGAGTGTTGCCTTTCTTGAAGACGGTGAGGGAGAAGGGGATTCAGCGAAGAGTGAAATGATGGTTGCTTCGTCCGTCAAACTTAGACTGCGGGGAGGTGGGGTTTTGTGATACGACGGCTCGTTATTGCCGCGCTACGACCGGGGTGACTCTCCGCCTGCATACTGCCTTCTAATTTGGTGGATGGCATTTGGGCCCGCGCGCTGCATGGCCCGCATGTCGGTGAACAAAAGTATAACGGCATTCAGTAGAGGGAGACGTTTCGATGACCTAGGAGGAGCCAGAAGCGGTATTGTATCCACTGTACTAGTAGTAATTGTTTTTCTGGGTAGCTGTAGAGTGTCTCCACTGTACTAGTAGTAATTGTTTCTCTGGGCCCAAGACAAAACAGCCCATCCACCCTAGTAAATAGTAAAATCAATTCAAAAGTCCATATATTTACTGAATGAGAGGCGCTACCCACACCCAGCACACCGCCCCCCAAAAAAACCTGGGTGTTCTTCTTCCTCCTCACTCCCACCCACCTCACGTCAGCTCGCTCCACTCGTACCCCCAAATTCCTCACCTCACTCCTACAGAAAACCCCAGCTCCCCTTCTTCCTCACTACTACAGAAAAACCCCAGCTCCCCTTCTTCTTCACTCGCACTACAACTAGGCTCGTCATTCGTTACTCTGCTCAAATCCGTGAGCGCGACGCGATGCCCTCGAGGAAAATGGAGTCGGCTGACCCCAGCGCCAAGAAGTTGAGGCTCCCGCCAGCGATGATGCCTGTTGTAGATCCCGCACCCGGCAGCGCGGGGAGAAGCGGCGACCCCGCCCCACCGGATCCCAGGAACCCGTAGAATCTCGGGTGGACCGCATCAGCGATCTCTCGGACGCCGTCCTTGGGGAGATCATCTCGCTTCTCCCCACCAAGGATTGCTGCCGCACCCAAGTCCTCTCAATTCGGTGGCGCCTTCTATGGCACGTCGTGCCCCTTAATCTCAACTGTCGTCAGCTATCTCTCTTCAATGATTTTGAAATCCCCAGAGCCATCATCTCCTCCCACCAGGGCTCCGTTCAAAGCCTCTGCATCCTTTCATGCTACCTGAGCAAGCATACCATGCCCTGCACGGTGGACGCCTGGCTGAAATCCCCTGAATTCACAGAACTACAGTTGCTTGGGTTCTACTATTCCCCTGGAAATCACCTACCAGATACCGAACGCCATCTACCTGTGCCCTCAGCACCGATGTCCATCTCGCGGTTTTCCTCCTCTCTCCACACCACCACCTTTGCGATGTGCGACCTACCAGACAATCTGGTACTAAACTTTGACTCCCATTTCTCAAGAAACTTTCACTTGTGCGGGTTCGTATATCAGAGGCCTCATTGCACAGCATCATCCACTCCAGTTGTAAGTGCATCTAGTGCCCCTTAGTGATTTTGGTGTATTGAAGACTTATAGGTTAAGGGACTAATGCGTTTATGAGTGTACACAGGTCTATAAGTCTATGAGGACTTTGATATTTACAGAGAAAGTCGACCCCTAAAAATGAAGTTCTTCGACTGAAGACTTTGGATTTCTGAAGACTTTCTGAAGACTTTGAAAGTGAAGAAATTGGTGTGACCTTGAAGACTTGGTATTCATTCGAGGAATATGAAGCGTGAAGACTTTTGTTTTCGTAGTTTCATTTTCTCTTTCTTGAGTCATAGGAAACACCGTACTATTAAAGGGGGTCGAGGAAATACTAAGGAAAAATTTCCATGTGATGCTCAACTCAAAATCCTGCACCTACCAATCCCTTCGAGTGAAGCCATTGGAAATCTCATACAGTTCTATCCGAACCGCAGACGCACTTTTCAGATCAGTGACGTAGTCATATTCTTCAGTGACAGAGACGAAGTTCTTCTGGTCTCTGAGGAATTTGTTCTGACTGAGGAGTTAGGAATTCGCTAGTGCGGATTGCCTACACAGTGAGGAACATGATAGCCTTGAGGAATTTGATACTCAAATTTCCCACCGTTTGCTACGCGCCAGCTCTCCCAAAATATCTACCCACCAAACGGTCATATTATTGAAGGGCATTTATGTCTTATCATGTCGGGCTGCTCCCTAGGCTATAAATAGCCTCCCCCTACAACCACTAGCTGGTTGGCTGCTCCGAGAGAAACTGACACTTGTCATTTGAGAGCATCCCATCCTCTGAGGACTTTGAGCGAAATCATCAAGTGAGGAAAACCCAAACCCAAACACCTACAAACCCAAAGTGATTGAGCATCACTGAAGAGATTGATCCTGCGTGGATCCGACGCTTGTTACCTTTGAAGACTGTGCTTCTTCCAGACGGTTAGGCGTCATGGTCTAGAGCATCCAAGAGGAATTGTGGATCGCCGAGTGACCGAGTTTGTGAAGGTTCGGAAGTCACCTGAAGGCTTACCACGAGTGATTGGGCGAGGTCTGTGTGACCTTAGCTTAAGGAGAATACGGTGAGGACTGTGTGTCCTCAGGTTTAAATACCTAGCCGCTCCAACCAGATGTACAACTGAGACAACAGTTGGAACTGGTCTACCAAATCATTGTCTTCACCAAGCTTACTGGTTCTATTTCCTCAACTTTTTCATTTCCTCATTACTGTGTTGTGCACTTGTTCATATCTCTGTTTGAAGACTTTGAATGAATACTTTCTCAATCTCCTCAGTTCAATTTCTTCAGTCTGTTTGTCTTCATCCTATGTGTATCCTGTGCTTACGCTTTCTGTACTCTGTGCTCATCTTCAGTTCATCATGATGGCCATGCTTGTGTTCTGTTATGTTTACCTTTTGAGTACTTATTCCGCTGCTAGTAGTTCTTCACTAAGGAATTTCCTCACCTGCAAATTCCTCAGTGAAGAATTCATAAAAATCGCCTATTCACCCCCCTCTAGTCGATATAACGCACTTTCAATTGGTATCAGAGCAAGGTACTCCCTTGTTTTGTGTGATTTTGGTTTAACCGCCTAGAGTTTTAGTTATGTCGACCACAGGAATGAAGACTGTGTCATGCCCCATCTTTGACGGTCACGAGTATCCCAAGTGGAAGGCCATGATGAAGAAACACCTCATGGCGATGAACAGCGAGCTGTGGACCGTCACTGAGATTGGTCTTACCGATCTGTGCAAGATGGCGGAAGCTGATGACATTCGCAAGTACACTCTTCTCAACCTCACGGCGAAGGACGTCATCTGCTCCTGTTTGTCTCAAAATCAGTTCAGGAACATCATGCATCTCGATCATGCAAAGCTTATCTGGGACCGTCTCTCTGAGGTCTATGAAGGTCATCGAACCCGTCATGATCCTTGGTTTGAGGACTTCAAGGAATCTCTCAAAGCGATGACATTCGAACCAGAATCATCATCTTCTACACCATGCCTTATGGAAAAAGATGCAAAGGGAAGAGCTAAGGGCTATGAATATGAGCATTATTCTTCTAACCATTATGTTCATAAGTCCTCAAAGAATTTCTCTGCTTATTCATATGCTTACCCTAACTCCTCTTATGTGAAACGAAATGGACTGGCTTCTATGCCACCTTTCTCATATGGAGCTCGCAGAGTGATGAACTCTTTGCCACCCCTTCAAATGTGGGTGGTGAAGAAAAAGAACTAATCTCTTATGCAGGGTCAGGTCTCCAGACGTGCGTAAACGTCTGAAGAATTTGCTGGAGACCTGAGAGTGCCTGAAAGGACGCGGGCTAATCATGAAGAAATGAACTTTCATTTCTCACGTCCTCATACTGCTCTATCTGTTGCATTGCTTGATGAAATTGATCTGATGAATTGATGTCATATTCTTCACTGATGAAGTATATGAAGTTCATAAGTTGCACTAATTCATCTGCAGGATGATCAACCCAAAGCCACTGAGTGGGTCCTCGATAGTGGATGTACAAATCACATGACTGGTGACAAGAATATATTGATGGATGCTCCCTTATCTCCATCACATCTGAAGCATATCATCTTCGCTGACAAAGGCAAAAGTCAGGTATTGGGTCTAGGTAAGGTTGCGATCACAAAGGATCGACACATGGACAAAGTCATGCTTGTCGAGTCCTTAGGATACAACCTCATGTCTGTCTCAATGCTTTGTGACCTTGATATGGTAGGTGTCTTTGGCAAGTATCGTTGTGTTGTGATCATGGAAGCTGACAATTCCAAAGTCTTCGAAGGCTTTAGGAGAGGAGACTTGTATATTGTTGATTTCTCTACAGGACCACAACCAGCCGTGTGTCTACTTGCAAAAGCTTCAGAAGGCTGGCTATGGCATCGACGACTTGGTCATGCAGGCACGAGGAATTTGCACACGCTTGCGAAGAAGAAGCACATCGTTGGCATTGAGAATGTCAAACTCCTCAAGGATCACTTATGCGGAGCCTGTGAAGCTGGAAAGATGACAAAGGCTAAGCATCCAGCGAAGACTATCATGACTACTACTCGACCATTTGAATTGCTTCACATGGATCTCTTTGGTCCTAACCATTATTCTGCAGTTTCAAATGATGCATCTCAATATGGCTTTGTTATTGTTGATGATTACTCTCGTTACACATGGGTACACATTGTTACTTACAAACATGAAGTGCAGGAAGTCTTCACACGATTTTCCTCGAGGGCTTCAACCAACTTTGGTGTGAAGATCAAGCACATCAGAAGTGACAATGGAACTGAGTTCAAGAATTCTGATCTCGATGACTATCTTGATGAACTTGGTATTACTCATGAGTTATCTGCTCCTTATACTCCTCAGCAGAATGGCGTCCTGGAGCGCAAGAACATGGCTCTTGCTGAGATGGCTCGCACTATGCTTGATGAATACAAATTGCCTCGTCGTTTCTGGATTGATGCAATTGATACCGCGTGCCACATCATCAACAGAGTATATCTTCACAACTTCTTCAAGAAGACTGCCTATGAAGTCCTCACTGACAAGAAACCCAATGTGAGTTATTTCAAAGTCTTCGGTGCTAAATGCTGGATTAGAGATCCTCGTCACAACTCAAAATTTGCACCGAAAGCACATGAAGGTTTTATGCTTGGTTACGGAAAGGACTCGCACACCTACAGAGTCTTCAACAACGTTCTTCACAAGGTTGTTGAAACTGTAGATGTGTGGTTCGATGAAACTAATGGCTCGCAAAGAGAGCACCTACCTTCTGTGATAGATGAACCAGCTCCTGAGGAAACTATCAAGTTCAAGACTACTGAGGATGTCATTCCGACCGAAGAATCTGCTGAAGAATTCATTCCAGGACGTGAAGAACGTCGAGCTAATGCACCTGAAGAAAATGGTGCTGAAGAAAATGCTGATCAAATTCCTCGACGACAACCAGCTCATCCTCGCGTTGCAAAAGAAGTGCAAATTGAGAAGATCATCGATGCCATTGAAGCACCAGGTCCTCTCACACGATCAAGAGCTTCACATTTATCTAACTTTTGTGGGCACTTTGCTTTCGTCTCTATTACAGAGCCCACTAAGGTAGATGAAGCATTTATGGAGCCTGAGTGGATTCAGGCCATGCAAGAAGAATTACATCAATTCGAGCTCAACAACGTCTGGGAACTGGTCAAACGTCCAGATCCTCGCAAGCACAATATCATTGGCACAAAGTGGATCTACCGCAACAAGCAAGATGAAAATGGCCTTGTGGTGAGGAATAAGGCACGGCTTGTAGCTCAAGGCTACACACAGGTTGAAGGAATTGATTTCGATGAAACTTTTGCACCTGTTGCTAGACTTGAGGCTATTCGCATATTACTTGCTTATGCTAACCATCATGATATCACTCTATATCAAATGGATGTGAAAAGTGCATTCCTCAATGGTAAGCTTGAGGAAGAAGTATATGTTGCTCAACCCCCGGGTTTTGAAGATCCAAAGAATCCTGACAAAGTCTTCAGACTCAATAAGGCCCTCTATGGCCTCAAGCAGGCCCCTCGGGCGTGGTATGATACTTTGAAGGAATTCCTCATGAAGAAAGGCTTCAAACCCGGCTCACTCGACCCTACTCTTTTTACTAAATCTTATGATGGTGAATTGTTTGTGTGCCAAATATATGTTGATGATATTATCTTTGGCTGTACTGACCAACGTTATAGTGATGAATTTGCCTATATGATGAGTGAAGAATATCAAATGTCTATGATGGGAGAATTGAAATTCTTCTTAGGTCTTCAAATTTGTCAACAGCGTAATGGCATATTCATATCTTAGGAGAAATACCTCAAGGATGTACTGAGGAAATTCGGCATGCAAGATTGCAAAGGGGTCAAAATTCCTATGCCCACAAATGGCCATCTGTGCACTGATGAAAATGGTATTGACTTCGATCATAAGGTATACCGCTCCATGATTGGTTCTTTATTGTACTTATGTGCATCTAGGCCAGATATTATGCTTAGTGTTTGCATGTGTGCCCGATTTCAAGCTACACCGAAGGAATCACACCATAAGGCTGTGAAGCATATTCTTCGATATCTAGCTCACACACCAACACTTGGATTATGGTACCCCAAGGGCTCGGCTTTTGATCTCATTGGATATTCAGACTCTGACTATGCTGGTGATCGTGTGGACCGCAAGTCAACATCGGGCACATGCCATTTCCTCGGAAGATCTTTGGTCTGTTGGTCCTCGAAGAAACAGAACTGCGTATCAGTGTCTACTGCTGAAGCTGAGTACATTGCTGCTAGTTCTTGCTGTGCTCAATTGTTGTGGATGAAGCAAACTCTCAAGGACTACGGCGTCAACGTGAAGAATGTGCCTCTCTTTTGTGACAATGAGAGTGCCATCAAGATTGGTCACAACCCAGTTCAACACTCGAAGACAAAGCATATTCAGATTCATCATCATTTTCTTCGTGATCATGTGTTGAAGGGCGACATTTCTATTGAGCATGTGAAGACTGAAGAACAGTTAGCCGATATCTTCAAAAAGCCCTTGGATGAGAAGAGATTTAGCAAGTTGCGGTGTGAGCTAAATATCTTAGAATCTTCGAATGTTCTTTGAAAAGGACACTCATCCTAACACTTATGCAAAATTGATGACTTAGATGTGCAACACATGAAGAAACGTTTTTCTTCAATCAATGAAGAATAACATTCTAAGTGTGAAGAAATTAACGAAGAATTTGATTCTCAGAACCCTACGACAATTGTACGCGGTGTCTGAAATCATCATTCTTATACGGTGGGTCACGCCACCACCAAAGTTGAAAATCTTCAATTTGAGTTTTTTTCTCAGTTTCTGAAATTCCTCAGTTGTTCATATTATTCAACTTTGCATTGTCTTCACCTTTATGTCCTCTACAACATTCATTTATTGCTATTTCTTCAAGTTGCTTTTTCTGCTAAGTGAATGTGATCGGACCCTTCCCCCTCTATGCTAAACTCAACCCAATCTATTCACAAATTCTTCATGCGCGTTCTATTTGAAACTCGTTCAAAATCTTCACTGTGTCCTTGTCAGCTGAAGAATTTGCGAACGGAACGTTTAAACTTATCTTATCCAAAAATTTCGGTTTCGCCGCTCAAACTGTTACGCATCCCTCGAAAATACTTATCTATTCACCCACGATCTCACACGATCTCCACTTCTCAATACGTGGGTGACACATGTCAAGCGAATGAGAAGGGTCAGGGGCACGTTCGTCCAAATTCTTCGGGCGAACAGTTTTTCACCGTGGCTATAAATACCCCTTCCCTTCCTCACTTCTTTACTCCGCTCGACCTCACTCCCGCTCAAGCTTCTCAAACCCTAGCGCCGCCGCTACTTCATCATCGCCGGTGAGGAAGAACTTCACTGCCTCGACCTCGTCGCCGTCGTACTCGCGCCGGCCGCGGATTTCTTCACTCCGCCGCCGTCGTAGCTGTCTTCATCTGCCGAGTTAGGGCGTGGTAGATCTGCACTAACGAACTTCACATCTCCACATCCCAGTTCGTCGTGTTCTTCGTCCAGGGTAATTAAAAGTTACTTTTACTGCCCTCTTTGATTCAAATGATTTCTACAAAATCTTCAAAGGTGTTTATTATTCAAATTCTTCACACACTAAACACCTCTCATGTCATCTGTTCTTGATTCATTTCTCTAAGCTAATTTTTCTTCAAGATTTCTCAATTGTGTGGATTTCTGATCTGTACAACTCTGGAACCTAAGACAAAGAACGCTTAGTAAAATTATTCAAGACTCATCTGGTCAAATTCCTCAAACTTGTTCTTTTTACAAAACCTTCTGAGAACGCATATGACCTCTCCAAATTCCTCGCAACTATACTCTGTTCAAAGGTACTCATGTCCGCTGCTGGATCACTAGGTTCTCATCAACTTAAATCATTTGCAGCATTCCTCGAAGAAAAGTTGCATACTTCTTCAGAGAATTCCATTGTTCAAATTCCTCATCTAAAGAAAATGGCTGACGGTAAGAAGCCATAGAAAGGAGGAAAGAGGCCTGAGGTCAACACTGCTTTTGAAATCCCTGAGGACATCTATGCTGGGTACTGCACACCCCTGAGGAAGATAAAAATCAGCGCAAGGTGCGCATTCAAAAGATTGAGAGGAGATGGGCAAGAGAGTGGAGGGAGTACAGATATGTTACTCCAAAATACATGACGAAATTCGCACTCAATCCTCCATGCCCAAGACCTCCATTGGCACCTGGCCAAGAAGCAGATCCCACTAGCCTCAAGCGTGGTGAGGATTATCCTGATGAATGGGCCAAGCGCCAGGCCAAGTTGGCTAGACAAGCCAGAGAAGCAGTGAGGAAATTCAACGAAGACTCTGCTGCTGCTGCCTCTGCTGAGGCCTCTGCTGTCAGGCCTAAGAAGGCCATGGCAAAGAAGCCTGCGCATAAGCCAAGTGCTTCACCTTCAATGCCCTCACGGCCAGATTCCTCAAAGCCCTCATGGCCAAATCCTCAAACTGCTCCTGCTCCTCCAAAGTCCTCAGCTCCTCCGCCAAAGTCTTCGGCTGCTCTGACCAAATCCTCAGCACATGTGCATCTCGCCACGTGCCAAAGGACTGCAGGCATATCTATTGCCTCAGGAGCCTCTGCAAGTTCCTGAGCTGCTCCAAGTTCCTCAGCTGGCCCCTCTCTGCTGAAGAAGAAGACCACTACTGGACGAGGTCCTCGACCAAGTCCTCACAAGAAGCAGGTTGCTTTCCAAGTGCCCTCTGATGATGATGAGGCTGATGATGAAGAACTTGCTGAAATCATTAGTGACAGACAAGTCAAGGCCGCTAGTGCCAAAGGAAGCAACGTGCCACTGCTTTTGGATCCGAAGCTGATCCTAGACTTCATCGATCTCTGGCACAAGGATCCCAACACACCTTTGCCTGAGATGAACCTCACACCTGGTCAAAGTCATGTTCTGACTGCCTTCATTGAAGAAGAAAAATGGAAATTTGAGAAGGCTAGGCGGCTAAAGAAAGCTCAGTATAGGAAGGAGCACTTCCTGAAGAAAAATGTTGTCTCTATGACAACTGAAGATCTAGTGAAGATCCAGGCTAAAATCAAAGGCCTCAGTGATGACTTCAATGCTTACCATGCTGATTGGCAAGGAGCCAAGGTCAGGTTTGTAAAACTGACTGAGAAATTCACTTCAAAGGTTGCAGCTCCATCGCAACCAGAAATTCCTCAAGCTGAAGCATCTGCTCAACCAACTGAAGAGCACGCCAGCACCGCTGATGAAAATCAGGCTGCTGAAGAAAATGTGAGTCCCAGGGCTGATGACTGCATTCCAGCCGCTGAAGAAATTGCCAGGGCATCCACTAGTGTTGCGCTTGAAGAAAATGAAGAAGTCAGGGCAACTGCATCAGTTGTGCCTGAAGAAACTCAACCAAATTCCTCTGCTCCTCCTGCGCCTACTCCAACTCCGATCCTTCCATCTGCATCAGATGTGAAGAAGACTAAGGCTGCAAAGCGTGCAGCTGTGAAGAAAAGGAAGGCATCAACTTCATCAGATTCTTCAACACCGAAGAAGATGAAGAAATTGACAATCTCATTTGCAAATCCAATTGATGCTGTTCCTGTTTCCAGCATGCCATCAAAGGAAATTGTACCTTTCGATGAAGAATATGTGATCGCCAGCGGATCTGATGAAGACATTCCCTCTGCTGCTTCCTCAGAGCAGATGGATGAAGAAATTGAAGCGGACGCAATCCCTTCAACTCCAATTGTCTCCTTGCCCATGCCTCAGTTCACTGCTGAAGAGGCCGGCGTTGAGGAATTGGATGAACAAAATTCTGACGTGGACATTGGGAGTACTACTCCATTGATGAATGATGATTTTTGGGATAGTCAGCATCCCAACTCCCCTTTGTTCACGCCATTGGAACAAATCCCTTAGTCCCCTGCACAAACTGTTCAAATGGGCTCTGAAGAAAATCAACCCATTGCATCTGTTCATGAAGAAATTCCAGCCACTAGTGCTGAAGAAACTACTGTTGCTGAATCTTTGAAGACACAGACTGCCACTGAAGAGGAACCAGAAATTCCTCAGCCTGAAGAACCTGAGATTGCGATTCCAGAGGTTGTGATGCAACTGACTGACATTCCTCAACCCAAGCCAAAGGATCCATTCTCAAGGAAGCAAAAATTCAAAACTGATGATTTCTTCGGCGAGCACGTATTCTTCACTGATTACAACCCCTATGACTCTGCTCGCATTAGGAAGAGGCGTTTCTGGACAGCCAGCCAGGCAAATTTTTATTCCTCAGTGCTGTTTAACAAAGACAAAGTCTTCGATCATGAGCACATTCCTCACGTGGATATGGAATCTCTGTCGTGCTTTGTGCCAGTCCTCAGTGTTCTTCACGATGCTGGACTGTTAAATTTCTGTACTGATATCTATGATTGGAATGAAGAACTCATTCTTCAATTCTATGCAATGTTGCACATCACCGGAGACTCTGAAGATGTGAATTCATGGGTGCTGGACTGGATGACTGAAAACGCTCACTACAAGGCACCAGCTACTGAATTGCTTCGTGCTTTGCCTCTCAGTCCTCCCCTTGAAGCTGCTCGTTGCATGTACCAAGAGCCTGAGCTTACAGATCACTATATGCAAGTGCTGATGAAGCCATTGAAGCCAGGTCAGGCCCCAAGAACAAAATTCCTCGTGAAGGAATTACTATATGTGCCTCGGACTGTCTATCGCATTCTGACGAAGACATTGAGTCCTATCAAGGGCCACGACTCGAATGAAGAAGAAGTCGTTGGCATCATGAAGAATCTGCTTTTCAATATCATGCATGGAGTTCCCGTCAACTTCCATGATTTCTTCATGAGGACTCTGGCCAATGTCGCTATGTCACCATTTGAGTTGAAGCCTTATGCTCCGTGGATTATGAGATTCATCAGAACAAGGTCTTCACTCAACTACAAGGCTGATTTTCAGAATCACCTCAGCTACCTGCCCCCGATTGAAGTCCTCAAGCGGACCTATTCCTCAGCTGATGACAAGGGCAAGGCTACTGCTGTTATTGATGAAGGCATTCGTCCATTGGATGGTCAATTTCGCAAAGCTGCATCTTATTCCACCAATGATGACTCTGCCACTCATGACTCTGCCGCCAACGCAACCAAGCCAAATCCTCAAGGCACAGCTCCCAGGGTGATGATTGATCGTTAGCTTCTCCTCAGTCTTCACCAGAAGGTTGATCGAAATCACAAATGGGTCAAGCGTCTGTTTGGTTCAATTCTTCACAACATGACTGCTACCCACAATGCAGTGAAGAAAAACCATTACTACCTCCATGAAACCTTCAACCGTACCTGGGCTGTTCTGTCTCACATTTATAGCGAAGAAGATCTGAAGAAAATGGGTCTCAAGGAAGATTTTGACTGGTCTGCTCCTCCATCGAAGAAATACAAGAAGGTCAAGGTTTCTTCCTTGGTAGCCAGCTCCTATTCTTCATCGCACGACACTGACGAGCATGAAGACTTGGACGACACTGCGGCAGACCCTACATCAACAAACGACCCCAACAACGCTGCGCTCCTTCATCAACTTGAGATTCTTCAGGGGCGTTAGTCCTCAGTTTCGATCCTTTTGGTCATTCGATGACAAAGGGGGAGAAATTTGGGTTAGTCTTCAAGCGGGTCTATTTATATGGGCGTTTTTTTTTGCTAAGTTACAACTCTCGTTCTTCTGATGACTTTGCTGGATCGAGTTGTAAACTTAAACTCTATGGTGGCATGATACTTTTGTTGTGGTTTTTCTACATGCTTATTCCTCATTAATGTTTATGCACGCATGCTGAATTACATCAGTCACCATATTTCATCATGCATTTCAAATTCTTCATATTATATGTCAAATGCGTGTATGAATTACAAGATATAGGGGGAGATCTCCAAGATTCTACTCTTCAAGTGTGCATTGCTTCAAAAGCAAATTCCTCACTATGCACATCTTCAGGGGGAGTTCTTCTATATCTTGCAATCAAACTTCTCAATATCAGTATTTACACTTCATATGTTTATCCCCGTTGAAAACTTAACCTATATTGTCATCAATCACCAAAAAGGGGGAGATTGTAAGTGCATCTTGTTGGCGTTCTGGGAATGGGCACTACAGGAATCAGCTATTTTGCCGTCTGCCACGGCGGACGGCAAAGGCATGAATGGCGGACGGCAAAGGCCTTTGCCGTCAGCCGCGGACGGCAAAAGGCTCCGGCAAAGTAGGCTACGGTAAAGAGCTACTTTGCCGTCTGCTTTCGGCGGCTGACGGCAAAGGGACCTTTGCCATCAGCAGCAGACGGCAAAGCAACTGGATAGGGTTAGCTCCGTTAGCCGCTAACGGGAGGCTTTGCCGTCAGCCTCCTACAATCACAGACGGCAAAGAAGTTTGTCTGTTTATTAAAATAAATAAACAGTCCAAGTGCAGAGGCTATAAATAAACGCAACATTATCCATCCGCACTTTGTTCCAAGAATCGAAGACGAACGGACAAATTTCACAATACAAAATTACAATATTTACACAGAATACATCATCCACACTTTGTTCCAAGAATACATCATCCACGAACGGACAAATTTCACAAATTTCACAATACGAACACGACATTATCCATCCACACTTTGTTCCAAGAATGAACGGACTCCTCTGTGCTCGTGGTCGCCGGAGAAAATAGCAGCCGCGCCCTCTCACTTCTCCTCGAGGCCGGGGCCGAGGTTCGAGGCCGGCGGAGGCCGGCGGGGCTGACGGAGCCAGGGCCGACGGAGCCGGGGCCAATGGAGGCCGGCAGGGGAGACGGGGCGCGGAGGCCGCCGCGGTCGACGAGCGACGAGACGCGGAGGCACGCGGGGGCGACGGGCGACGGGGCCGGGGCCGGCGGACGAGAAGGCGGCCAGTGAGGTCGGGGCCGGCAGGCGAGATGGCGGCCAACGAGGTGGTGGAGGGCGCCGGCGGGCCAATGGAGGCCGGCGGGGGCGACGGGTGAAGTGGCCGGGGCCGGCGGTGAAGGGGGAAGTGGACGCGGCCGGCGGAAGAGGTGGTGGCCGGCGAGGCTGGATCCGGCGGGCGAGGTGTTGGCCGGCAAGGCCGGGGGTCAAGGCGGTGGCGGGCGCCGGCCGGCCGGTGTGCCGATTTGGATCGAGAGGGAGAGAAAGGAGAGAGAGATGTGGTGGGGTGAGGTGGGGATAAGGGACAGAGAGAGAGAGAGACGTGGTGGGGTGAGGTGGGACGTGGTGGGTGCGTGCGTGGGTGTGCGTCGTGGGTGCGTGCGTGGGTGTGCGTCCGATGGGGTGTGGGTGGGAATGCCATGTCATCGATCCGCATGATCGATCCAGGTGTTGTGCTTCTTCTTTGCCGTCCGCCCCGGCTTTGCCGTCTGCTATTTGATCTTTGCCGTCCGCTAGCAGACGGCAAAGGTTGGACATTGCCGTCCGCTAGCAGACGGCAAAAAAGTTAACCTATTTGCCGTCTGCTGGCAGACGGCAAAGAAGTTTACCTAGCCACGCCGTGCCCCATGGGGCCCACTAGGCTCTTTGCCGTCTGCCTTTTCCCTCTTTGTCGTCAGCCAGCAGACGGCAAAGAGCCAGCTGATGACAAACAGTCTCTTTGCCATCTGCCAGCTCTTTGCCGTCCGCTATCCCAAGGCAGACGGCAAAGAGCCTCTTTGCCATCAGCTAGCAGACGGCAAAGAGCTGGCAGATGGCAAAGTAGCAGATTCCAGTAGTGGGGGGTCCCCAGACTTGCCTGCCTGCGGCCTACGACGTGGCTAAGCAGCAAGCCATACGGCCCATCTTCGTCAACAAGGCACCCAAGACCCTCGCGAGGGTCCATGCCTCGCGAGGCGGATGATGCAAGACCTCCTCTGGAGTGGCCTAGCCAGGCAGGCTCACGAGGAGCAGAGATATCAAGGCGAGGCAAACCTCATGAGGCTCTCGTGACGTGAGCCATGACAAACGGCACCAGGCGGGTGCCAGGCAGGCGCCAGTGCGCGCAGCGTCTCTATTTCCTCTTTGGTGCTAAGGAGGCCAGCGCAGGCGAAGAGTACCGAGGCATCAGACAAAGGTTGCCATATTGGTGCAACGAGACCAAGACCGGAGGACGGCAAGGCGGAGGTCATCGTGGAGCCCAAGACGGCGTCACCCCGGAGCTTTTCGCAGGCGAAGACCGCTTTTGTCAGGATAGCTTGTACTAGTGGTCCCTTCCCGCTCGATATTTGGGAAGAGGACCAGGTCCTCTATAAATAGGGCTAGCCACCACAGTAGGAGGGGACTGATCCCGAACCAGTTCAGATCATCCTCAACTACACAAGCACAAGAACACCTCAACCTCAGGAGGCTGTTCTTCCCTTGTACTGCTCATCATCAGCCCAAGAGGCAATCCACCACCACCACACTGGAGTAGGGTATTACACCACAATGGTGGCCCGAACCAGTATAAACCCCGTGTCTTTCTATGTCGCAAGTTCGCCGAGTTCATCCGCGAGATCTTAGCGAGCTAGAGCGTAGATCGGTAGGAGGGAGAGACTTCGCGCGCAACCCAGTGTTCGAACCTTAAGGGTTTGCCGGAACCCCACATCCGACATTTGGCGCGCCAGGTAGGGGTGCCCCGGAGCTTCTTCTCCGCCAGTCAGCTCTCCGACATTTGGCGCACTCACGGTGGGAGCAAGCAAACATGCGGGCAGCGCTCACCGTGGCAAGGGAGCTGCTGCGGTGCAGGCTGATGGAAAGCGGCCGGGATACACTGCTGGAGCGTGTTGCCGAGCTACTGGATGCAGCGGCGTCGGGGGCACCACCTTTCTGCTATCGGCTTCCTCGCGCGGCGAACCTCACCACATCTGCACGCCATCAACTATGCCCGGAGGCTTCATCAACATCAGTAAGCGTCGCCCCCCCATGGTCCCGGCCGGATGACGTATTGTCATCCCCAAGACGCCGTCATGGGCGGAGCAACATGGAGCGTGGGGCACCACGGCGAGGTGTTCAGGGTGACGGCCCCGGAAGCCTACGTGCCCCGCATGATGGACCAAGGGTACGCACCAGAGGACGACCTCGGATCACTCATTGGAGAAGAGTGGGAGAGGGGGCGCTAGGAGCTGAAGCCTTCCAAGAACCAACGGAGAACCACAACGACCGCGCCGGCAGCGGCAACTATAGGGTACCGCTAGTCTCTCAGGAACAGGCTTATGCTAACCATGGACTACAGATGAATCAGGTTGCAGCGTCGATCGACGACCCAGGCACGACGGCACCGGTTCCAGCAAGGGAGACACGCTGGGGGCCGCCGGGAGGGAGCCAAGAGCAAGGCTCCACCCCGCGGCGCACGACGCCTGGTGACACCCGGAGGTAGGCCCTCTGCCGAGGAGGCCTCGTCAACCTTTCCCCCGGCAGAGGACCTGTGGTCGCCGAGGGAACCGCTGGCGTCCTCTTTCCCTCCTCAGTGTCGTCCTGGTGACCGGTCGGCTTAGAGGAGGTCAAGAGTGGCGCAAGGCGGGGCCCTCGTCTGGCGATATGAAGCAAGGCCGGTACCTATGAAGAAGGCCCAGTGCCTGTGAAGCTTGCCGCCCGTGACACTCTCACGTAATAATGAGTTGGGGCTGTACACGCCCCGGAGTCTCAGGGGTGCCGGCCTCAGGCCCTGAGGCTCCCTCCAACGCCCAGTGGCAGCACTTAGCTCCGCGCTGGTGAGAAGACTTGAAGACCAGAAGACTAGACTAGGTGCCGGACGCGGCCTTTTGCTTTGGATCTCTCTTTCTGTAGCTTTGCTTTCTGGATCTGGATTTGAGTTGAAGCTGAGTTTTTATCGATGCGCGCGGGGGGGGCCTTTTCTCGTTTGAGCAATTTCTTGCCTTCTGGATCTCCTTTTGTCTGGGACTCATGTCTGTCGCCTTTCCCTCACGAGCTCCTCGCGAGTGGGACTGCGCGAAGCACGCGCTAACACTGCAACTGGTGCTCACCTCTCGTGGGGCCCCTTCCGACGGGGCGACGAGCTCCGCAAGGTTCTCAGGAACTCGACACATCGCAATCCAGCTCAAAGCCGGCGCTGGCTAAGGTAAACCAAGACAGAAAACTCGCATCAGGATTCACAAGTTCACGAGGACACAAACTCACATCGCATGGAAAAGTAAAAACTGCAATTTGCTTACATGAGGGGCTCCCCCTCTCAAAATGCTCTTACAAGTTTCCAAGGGCCACGCCCGAGTTTGTGCGCAGGAAGAAATGATAGGAGAACAACGGATCAGCCAGAAATGTCGCTCGCTGCGTCACCCGCAGACGCGTCACTCGCGTCGTCGTCGTCTTCATCGGCATCATCGCCGCCATCGGCGACGCCCCCGTCGCCACCGTCGACCACGTCGCCTTCGTCTGCGACGACCACCACCACGTCATCCTCCAAAGCGAAGGCCCTGACCAACGCGTCCACATGGTCCTCAACCCAGCGCGCTAGGTCGCCCCGGACAACCGTGGGTACGGAGGCGATGGCAGCGTCAAAGTCAAAGTTGGGGTCGACATTCGGGAGGTGGCTAAAGACACGGGAGAAAACGCGCTCGAGCAGTCCACGCCCCCTTTCCTCCACCAGCTGGTGAACTTTGGCAGATCAGGCCTCCAGGCGCATCACCACCTCGGTGAAGAAGGTCAGGTGGCTGGCATAATCATTTGAGTGAGGGGTCGGCGCCTCCACGTCGCAAATATGGACCAGAGCGATATTGGCCCTGTTCCGGAGATCCTGAAGCATAGGGTCATGCTTGCGCTCCAGCGTTCGATGTTGGAGCACCTCCTCCGTGTTTTGCCTCGCGACGGCCTCTGCGTCATCAACCCGCCTCCGGAGGGAACGAGCTCGGCGCGGGCGGAGGCCAAGTCCGCCTGCGCCGTGACCAGGGCGGCGGCCGTGGCTTCCGCGCACCTCTCAGCCTCGTCCAACCTGGGCCTGAGGGCAGCGGCCCTGCCCTCATCCTCCACGCCTGCGAGCTTCAGCTTCAGGTCGTACCTGCCCTCCAGGTTAGTGCGAACCTCGGCCACCCGGCGGTTCACCTCCTCCTCAACTCCAGCCTCGCGAGCCCCGACGGGGTCTTCTGCTTGGGCAACTTGACGCTCCCTCGTCTCCAGTTGCTCGAGCTCGCGGCTACGCTCCATGGCCTCCAGGTCCAGCGCCTCCTCACGCTTCCGGACCTCTTCTTCCTCTGCGGGCGTCCCCCTCAGCGACGCAAGAGCGGCCCTGCGCACCTCCACTTGCTGCTCAAGAGACGCGCTCCAGGCCTGGAGCTCCCACGCGTGCTTCTCCGCAGCCTCGCGAGCCTCTTCCAAGGCTCGTGCGCGGGCTTCGTGGGAAACCTTGAGAGACGCCTCGGCCTTCGCGTTCTCAAGGTCACGCTGATAGCGGCCGAGGTTGATGGCCACCTTCAGCTTGCGCCGCTCCTCCGCCAGCCGGAGACCTTCAGCCTCAAGATGCGAATCGACACTCGCGAGCTCTTCAGCAAGTCGGCTAATCGCGTTCATCGCCTCCTGGAAGAGCTCATGGCGAACCACGCTCCGCCCGCGCTCAAGCTCGAACGCCCGGCCTTCTTCGTCCTCCACCTCAGGGGCTGCGGGCGGGGCGCCAAGCGGTGCGCCACCCCTCGGCAGGGGGCTGGGGGCTGGCGCCACACCCGACACCAGCTCGTCCTCGGTAGAAGCCCAAGCCGGCTGGGGCTTTCTGCTCGAAGAGGAGCCGAATATCGAAGCCAACAAGTTGCCGTCAAAGACCAGCGGAGGAGTCTTGGGCACGCCTGCCAAGCTCCACGCCAGACCAAGGGGGAGGAGCGACGAGGCCACAGGTT
Source organism: Triticum aestivum (assembly GCF_018294505.1). Classification (NCBI taxonomy): domain Eukaryota; kingdom Viridiplantae; phylum Streptophyta; class Magnoliopsida; order Poales; family Poaceae; genus Triticum; species Triticum aestivum. The sequence goes on along the minus strand of NC_057799.1, from coordinate 163,901,112 downwards.
CAGCGCACCAGGAAGGTAGGAGTGCCCCTTCAACCAACCCTGCTCCAGGGGCAACCAGCGGACTCGGAGCACTCGAGAACGGCGGAAGAGTTAAGGAAGAAGGAGGCCGTTTCTCAGGAGACTCAGCAGCCTCAGTGGAAGGAGCCCTGAAAGACTTGCGTCAGAAGAAGAAAGCAGCACACACAGAGCCACAGCAGTACGATACTTACACGTCGACAGCGATGTACTTCCTCCGCTTCAGCGGTCCAAAGATGTTGCTGCCGCTGGGAGATCCTTTCCTCTTGCTGAGCTCCTCGAAGTCCACACAAAGACGACCGAAACGCTGGACGTGACGGCCGGCGCGCAGCGGGGCCGAAGAAGAGCTTGGAAGAATATCTTCAGGGGTGCCCGGTTGCGGAGAACAGTCGGGCACCATTCCACCACAACCTCCCGAGGCTCCTGGAGCCTTGGCCTCGGAAGTCGCATGCAGCATCTCCTCAGCAACCGACGCCTCAGGAGGGGAGTGGCAGGCTCCTGAGGACGATGCCCCAGGATCACCACTCGGCACGTGCTCCTCAGCACTCGAGCCGCCGGCCTCCGCCTGAGCTCGCCCACCTGCACCATCACTTGGGGCGAGCTCAGCATCAGGGGCAAGGAAGGGAACCACGATGACGGGGTTCTCACGAGGCCCCTCTAGGCCAATCGGCCGCGGCCCCCATTCATCGAAGAGAGGCATGTCCTTTACAAATTCATCCTTATTCTTGCAGCGGTACATCAAACAGTTCTTCCCAGGCAGTTCGGCCGGCAGAAAGACACCCGTCAGGACCTTGAGCACTGTTCGCCGCGTCCTGAGGAGGAGCCCGGACTCCTGAAACCTCATGTGGTCCTGGCTGCTGAGCAAGGTCCACATTGGGCGAGAATGGCGCTGAAGCGGAGCGACCAGGCGTCGGACGAATTCCTTCACCACCATCGGTGCAGTTATGCCGCGATCCTTCAGCAACCTCAACCTGAGCCAGACATGAGCAAGGCCGGGGCTCGCGAGCCGCTGATGGCTCCAGCCGGAGTTAGGAACAGCGGGCCCCGACGAAGCCTGAAGTAGAGGACTGAGCACACCGGCATCGACGAACACCCATCATATCCGGAATTCGCTCGTGGATGGAGGAAGCTCGAAATCGATCCCCTCACCCACCGTCGCAGCCACGGCCTGTAAGCGCACGCACCTCGAGCATTGCTGAGGGTCGGCCAGATGCAATGAGAAGAAGTGACGGAGGAGAGCCACCGAAGGAGCGATCCCCACCATGGCTTCGCACACGAAGGCGAAGACAACAAGAAGAGTCACAGACTGAGGGTCGAGATGCAGCATGTGGATCTGATAATGCTCAAGCACAGCATTGAAGAAGGCGGAGAAGGGAGGAATCAGGCTAGCCCAGAGGGCATCTATGAAGATTGGGACCTCGGTGGCCGTCTGAGCCGTGCGAGTGCGAGACGCGGGCCAAGCCACCGTCTCCCCCCACTCATTGAAGCTGGAAGCAAGCATCGGTCACACCTTGTCCATGGCCTCATCGTTGAGCACCCGAGACCGGCCGAGCGCCGGCGCAAAGGATGGAGGTGCAGCTGGAAGAGACAGAGGACTCTTCCCCTTCTCAGATTGTTCCGGCGCCATGGCGATGGAGCAGGCGCAGCGCAAGTCAGATTGGAGAAGAGAAGCAGAGCCACAAGGAAGTAGGGGAATTGGGGAAGCGAGGCGCAGGAGGCGGAGGAATAACTGTGTAGGCCGCAGGGGCCGCATAGCCAGGCGGATTCAAAGGAAGCGTGGGGAAGCGGAGACGCCCACGTCCAATCAACCGCCACACGTCGACCGAGGCCGCGGGCTTTTGGGGCCCGCGGTGCTCCGAACTTGACCCTTAGCTTCGCCGCGAAGCCAAGCCCGAGCGCACCTTGGGCCCGGGGGCTACTGTTGGCGTTCTGGGAACGGGGGTCCCCAGACTTGCCTGCCTGCGGCCCACAACATGGCTAAGCAGCAGGCCGTACGGCCCATCTTCGTCAACAAGGCACCCAAGACCCTCGCGAGGGTCCAAGCCTCGTGAGGCGGACGACGCAAGACCTCCTCTGGAGTGGCCTAGCCAGGCAGGCTCACGAGGAGCGGAGATATCAAGGCGAGGCAAGCCTCACGAGGCTCTCGTGACGTGAGCCATGACGAACGGCACTAGGCGGGTGCCAGGCGGGCGCAACGTCTCTATTTCCTCTTTGGTGCTAAGGAGGCCAGTGCAAGTGAAGAGTACCGAGGCATCAGGCAAAGGTTGCCATATTGGTGCAACGAGACCAAGACCGGAGGACCGCAAGGCGGAGGTCATCGTGGAGCCCAAGATGGCGTCACCCCAGAGCTTTTCGTAGGCGAAGACCGCTTTTATCAGGATAGCTTGTACTAGCTGTCCCCCTTCAAATTTGCCCGCCGTTGTTGGCTCCCTTCCCGCTCGATATTTGGGAAGAGGACCAGGGCCTCTATAAATAGGTGTAGCCACCACAGTAGGAGGGGACTGATCCCGGACCAGTTCAGATCATCCTCAACTACACAAGCACAAGAACACCTCAACCTCACGAGGCTGTTCTTCCCTTGTACTGTTTATCATCAGCCCAAGAGGAAATCCACCACCACCACACTGGAGTAGGGTATTACACCACAACGGTGGCCCGAACCAGTATAAACCCCGTGTCTTTCTGTGTTGCAAGTTCGTCGAGTTCATCCACGAGATCTTAGCGAGCTAGAGCGTAGATCGGTAGGAGGGAGAGACTTCGCGCACACCCCAGTGTTCGAACCTTTTGGGTTTGCTGGAACCCCACATCCGACACATCTAGTGCCCCTTAGTGATTTTGGTGTATTGAAGACTTATAGGTTAAGGGACTAATGCGTTTATGAGTGTTCACAGGTCTATAAGTCTATGAGGAGTTTGATATTTACAGAGAAAGTCGACCCCTAAAAATGAAGTTCTTCGACTGAAGACTTTGGATTTCTGAAGACTTTCTAAAGACTTTGAAAGTGAAGAAATTAGTGTGACCTTGAAGACTTGGTATTCATTCGAGGAATATGAAGCGTGAAGACTTTTGTTTTCGTAGTTTCATTTTCTCGTTCTTGAGTCATAGGAAACACCGTACTGTTAAAGGGGGTCGAGGAAATACTAAGGAAAATTTCCATGTGATGCTCAACTCAAAATCCTACACCTACCAATCCCTTCGAGTGAAGCCATTGGAAATCTCATACAGTTCAGTCATATTCTTCAGTGACAGAGACGAAGTTCTTCTGGTCTTTGAGGAATTTGTTCTGACTGAGGAGTTAGGAATTCGCCAGTGCGGATTGCCTACACAGTGAGGAACATGATAGCCCTGAGGAATTTGATACTCAAATTTCCGACCGTTGATGTGCTACGCGCCAGCTGTCCCAAAATATCTACCCACTTAACGGTCATATTATTAAAGGGCATTTATGTCTTATCATGTCGGGCTGCTCCATAGGCTATAAATAGCCGCCCCCTACAACCACTAGCTGGTTGGCTGCTCCGAGAGAAACTGACACTTGTCATTTGAGAGCATCCCATCCTCCGAGGACTTTGAGCGAAATCATCAAGTGAGGAAAACCCAAACCCAAACACCTACAAACCCAAAGTGATTGAGCATCACTGAAGAGATTGATCCTGCGTGGATCCGACACTTGTTACCTTTGAAGACTGTGCTTCTTCCAGACGGTTAGGCGTCATGGTCTAGAGCATCCAAGAGGAATTGTGGATCGCCGAGTGACCGAGTTTGTTAAGGTTCGGAAGTCACATGAAGACTTACCACGAGTGATTGGGCGAGGTCTGTGTGACCTTAGCTCAAGGAGAATATGGTGAGGACTATGTGTCCGGGACTGTGTGTCCTCAGGTTTAAATACCTAGCCGCTCCAACCAGATGTACAACTGAGACATCATTTGGAACTGGTCTACCAAATCATTGTCTTCACCAAGCTTACTGGTTCTATTTCCTCAACTCTTTCATTTCCTCATTACTGTGTTGTGCACTTGTTCATATCTGTGTTTGAAGACTTTGACTGAAGACTTTCTCAATCTCCTCAGTTCAATTTCTTCAGTCTGTTTGTCTTCATCCTGTGTGTATCCTATGCTTATGCTTTCTGTACTCTCTTGTGACAGCCTGATTTTTGGCCCTTTCTTTTTCTTTTGTTTTTCTGAGGTTTTTGCTTGAGTTTTCTTTTTCCGTGGCTTTGTGGTCTGGAAAGTGAAGAAGATGAACTCTTCTTTGCTTCCAGAGTGGCTTGTCATACCCAAATCCTTCCCTAGACCCTGTCATTTTCATCCTAGCCCAAATCCCAATATTCTTTTTATTGGGAATATTCCTTTTCTATTAAAGGAATAACTCAAATTGCCCTAGGTTGTGAAGCAACCTTTATTTCCATCACTCCTAAAATTCCCAAATAATTCTCATAAATTTTTTGGGTCATATCTTTCTCAAATATGGCAAAATATTTCATTTTATTGTTTATCATCATGCTCAAATAATTCATTTCCTATTCTGCCCTAAATGGCACATTGTGAAGCAAGTGCTATTTTCCTTTTCCCAATTGACCTCAAACTTCTTGGACACATTTTCCCGTCCATATAATTGCCACATGCCAAAATGCAACCTCATTTTCCTAGTAATTATTTAATTGTGATTTTCCAAAGTTTCTATCCAGAAAGAAGCTTTGTGAAGGAGGTGCAAGCTAGTCATATCCAAATGAGTTGCCATTTTGCATGATCCCTCTTATAATCATATGATAGCCCTCCACCAAAGTAGAGCTCATGTCATGCCTCCATGTGAGCTCATCTTCAATTCTTTGATTCTGTCCAAAATTTTAGTTTGTGAAGCAAGTATATTTTATCTTGCTCCATTATGGCCGCCAATTTTTCTAGGCCTTCTATTATCCATATAACCTACCTCCACCCATTTTGGGCATGGTCCATCAAGCCATTATTCCTCTAGAATTTTTGCAAGTTTCTGTCCAGAGGAGATGTTTGTGAAGCAAGTACCAGTTTGGCTTGGCCAATTGGTATTAGACTTTTTGAGCATCTTCATAGGACCAAATGACTCTACCTTGCCCAATTTGAGCTCAAGTTGATGCTTCATCAGAGTGCGTCATCCTAATCTAGTTTCTGGACCAGTTTATGTGGTTGTTAAGCAACTACATTAAATCTTGATCCTAATCCTCTCCAAGTTACCGGGGTGAAAGTCCTTCTTACCCTCAACCACCCAGGCAACTCCATTTGACACAATCCCTCTCCTGTGGATCGCCAGTGCTCATCAAAGTTTACTGCGGTAAACTTCAGAGGTGGTTTACCACTTAACCAGAGCACTTTTAACCAAACTACCACCGGAGTTGCAACCTATTTTGGAAGGACTATCAGCTAGACAACGTTTTGGGTGCTGTTGAGCATTGAATGCCCTCGTTCACATGGTGACCACGACAATAGCGTGCCTGTGCACGTGCTCTGTGCGCTGTGGCGTGTCCAGAGCACCGTTTGTGCTTTGGCACCGCTCCCACTCGTCGTCTTCGCACGCGTGAGCATGTCCAGTGGCTGCATCTCGTCGTCGCCGTTGCCCTGGACCCCTCTCCCCCTCCGTCCGCTTCCTTAGCGACGCAAGCCGCCGCGCGTCCACGAGCACACAGTGCCGACAAGGCATTAATGGCGTTCGGATCCTTCTCCCTGCGCTCCCTTGGCCGCCTCTTCCCCGTGAACTTTCTCCCTGTGCCTCCATCGTCGTCTATCTCCGAGCTCATGCGCGTGGGCACGCGTCCGCGGCGACGCCAGCGCGGCTCCCCTTCCCATCGGCTATATAAGCCACCCCGAGGCCTCTCGACCTCACCATCGCCTTTGCCTCACTCCACTGCCCCTCCCCAACCACTCGCCCGAGCTCCAAGAGCTCTCTGTCCCTCTCATGGCCGCCGTGCCCGTCGCCAGCCCCCTCCTAAATTCGGGCAGTGTAGCCTCTTTCTCTCCATCCCACCACCACCATCGTCTTCTCCATGCTCCTGTGAGCCTTCCCACCTACTTGCCTCGTCGCCGGAGGCCCTGTGGCCGCGCCCCCGTAGAACGGCCGCTGCCGGCTGTGCCCTCTGTTGCCTCCAGCCGCGGCCGCCCTAGCCCTCCCCGGCACCTGTTTCCTCCCTGAATGGAGGCGGTGTGGTCTCCCGAGACCACCGGTGGCGTCGCCCTCGCTGGAGACGGCCGGAGACGGCCGGCCCGTCGCCGGTGACGCGCCCTCCCCTGCCTCCTCTGTCCCGTGCAGGAGCAAGGCGAGGAAGAAGAAGACAGAGTCCAGGCGGGCCCCATCTCCTTCCCGACCCCACCTGGCAGCCGCACGCGTTGACCCCGCCTGCCTAGCTGGATAAGTGACGGGCCCCGCAGCCCGTGGGACCCGCACGTCAGCTGCTCAAGCCCCTGCCCCGCCTCTGCCACGTGTTTAAGTGGAGGCGTACTCGGTCGAGTACGTTTTCATCTCGGGAAAGCGCATTTTCCCTCTGCTTCAGCTCAAAGTACGCTTTCTTTTACTGAAAGCGTATTTCCTCTCTGTTTCAGCCCAGAATGCATTTTCTTAAACAGAAAGCGTATTTCTAACTTTAGGCTTCTGCCCTATCCACCCAGGGACTTGTTTGTGATGATGTTTTTGCAAAAAAGTCCCTGAACTTCAACCCTTCGTATCTTTTTAACCACAACTCCAAATAAGGTGATTCCAAAGCCCACTTCTTCATCTCGTCGAGCTCGTTCTGTTGGTTTCATTTTCACTATGGTTTGACACTGTGAAAATGACCTTTTTGTCCTTGCACGTAAACAACCCCTCCGAGAGAGAACTGTTTCTAGCAAATCTTTCCGCGAGCTTCTCGCACTTCTCCCCGATGCCTTCTTCACCCCCAGGCAAGCCACAATACCCACTTGCATGATAGTCATGCAGTAGCCATGGTTTTCAACTTGAATATTTAATAAATGATTGCTTGTTTAAAATATGGTTATCGTTGTTTCGGTAATGCTTCTGGGTTAGTACTTACTTGCTTGCTATGTTGTTATGCCCCTGGTTTTCATGCCCTGCTAGTTGCTACTATTCCCTTCATATGCTTATGCTTGCTAGTAGTACATGTTGATGTTGGTGATGGTTTTCGGTGCATAACTGCCGTCTGTCCCGGGTACCATTGTTATACATGTTGGTTAAATGCTTGCATTGTTGTTATGTTCTTGCATGATATTTATTGTTGATGCTAGTGGTCATGCTATGTTTCAGAGAAGTATGTACTTGCGATGTTCATGTTAGTCAGTATGCCATGCTCAGTTGGATATGATTCATTGTTGATATAGTGGATAGTTATGTCGTACTCTCATGCTTATGTTGATATCATGCTCATGCTTTGTAAATGCATCATGTTATTTTATCATGGCTCAGCATATCGCATTCAAGTTTAACCGGATTTAATTGAACTTGAACAACTGTTGGCTGAGTCATGGTGCCACCATATCGAAACTGACCAGTGCAACCACGCTTACCTTATGAGGAGGTCCTAACTAGGTCTATTGCCGTGCCTCTCGCCGGTGCCTCCAACTAGGGAAGGTTATGGGCGTGCTTACCCTGATCAGGTAGGCGGACATAACCTTGTGTGCCCGTAGGTTGGATGTTAAGCGCTTTTGTCCCTGTTTGGGACGGACCACGACGGTGGTCGTTGTGTCTTTGGTAGACACGGGGCCACCCAGGACTAGCCCAATGGGTAGTGAGTCGGAGTGGCCGGGAGAGTGTCATGGCAGTAGATCGGTTTTGTGGAACGCCGTTGGTCCACCCGAATGGGAGTGCGAGGCCATGGGTTCCGTAGTGTGGGTACAGTGTACTAACCTCTGCAGAGTGTATATTAAATCTATCGATAGCCGCGCCCGCGGATAAGGGCCCAGTTCGTGTCGGTCCCACCGTGAGTCAACAGTATTAATAATAACTTGATTAATGACAACCCTGGTTCGACGATGAGATGCGTTGGTTGCGATCGCCGGAAAGATCACCGTTTGAGACCAAGTGTTGGTCATGGTTGTGATCGTCGGAATGATCACCGTGGTATCGAGGATACCGAGTTGTTGGATATTCGTGATATTGTGCGAGAATCGTGGGTAAAAATCAAGCTCCTTGTGGTCATTTAATGATTACTACGGTATTGTTTATACCAAGCTTGATTTGATCCTGAGATGATCGTGTGATGTCTGAGGATGGTAAGTGATGCATGTGATGGTTACGAAGTAACCCGAGCAGAATAAATAGTGCATGTAGTGTCATCATGTTGCCTGCTAGTAGCGTCAGATCTATATGTTCATGCCATGCTCATGTTGTTCTACCTGTATCATGTCCATATTGTTCATGCCATGTTATTCTGATGATCTCATGATAATTCCTGCTTAACTTGTAATTGCCATGTTGTTGTTTGTCTTGAACTAGCAAAGTGGCCCGCTCGATGCGCGGGCTAGACTTTTTAAAAGTTTAATAATGAGGACATATTATTTGATTTGTAGGAAAACGTTTGAACCAAATGTGATGCAAATATAAGTCTTCTACAAATATAATTTTCTTAAGGTACAGTTGGTTAAAATAACTTAATATTTGGGAGAGTGCCTATTTTGTACTCCCAAATATTGACTTATTGTTAAAATAAGTTTAATGGTTTGAATAATAAAATAATTTTATATAGCCAGTAAATTTGGAAAAAAAAATTTGGGTGCAAGATGTTGAAGTGTGTGGTGCTCGTGATAAATTTTGGGAAATTTATCATTTTTTTGCCATGACCTCCTTGAATGTCCAAACACCCTGAAATTTTGCACAGACATCGAACATTTGAGCCTCTTGGATAACAAAAAATTCAGATTTTTTTGAACTTTTCTGCTAATTTTTTTAGTGTACTCTTCACCGGATATATATGAGCCTGGGCTCCGAATTCAAGTATCAAATATTTAGTAGCGCTATAGCGTTATGGGTTTGCCTTGAATTGGGGCTTTCAATATAAGAGGAATTCCTCTTTCGCGTTAGATGAAAAATCGAGAGGGCACTTTTGCTTTGAATTGTTTGGAGAGAACATGGGTTCAGTTGATCATGTGTGTGGTGTTTCTTCGATGGTAGTTTATGTTGCTGACACATGTCGCGCCGTAGTAAATTCTTTCATTCTTAATTTATAAGTTGTCCCGCGGAGAGGTTTCATATGGATTATTAAGTATAAGTCAAAACATAAACTCTTCGTACGGTTTCGTGATTTTTTTTTTCAAAAGATAATGCACTATATGTTTGGTTGGATATGTTTTAACTAATTTGTAGGGTAAAAAATATATTTAGGCAAACACACATATATGCGATGTATATATTTATACAGTATGTACACTGTATGTAATCATAGGTTATTTTTTAGGATAAATCATAGGTTATTAGTAGGATACCTTTTGGCAAAACAAAAAAAATTCCTGCCGGTATGCTTATTTTGGAGTTAGCCAAACAGGATTTCGTAGATGCACATAGCGTCCACACATCTTCTTTCCCACTTACACTTTCACACAGTCCAGATCCCCTTTCTCCTTTCCTCCGTTGACTACAAAATTTCTGCCGCTGGATAAGCTTGTCGTCCTCACGAGCAGCCATGGCAGCAGCTCGACTCGTTTGTGCCGACGCAGGGTAATCATCTACGGCGGCTGGCTTAGCTCCTCGTACGACTCCTCGGTCTCCTAGCAGCTGGGTGCCGTCGCTATCGGTGTCCGTGCAGTTGATTTGGGCGTGGATTTTGTCTCTCGCTACTGTCTTGGATCCAGCTCGATTATGAGGAAGGAGGCAACGTTGTCTTCCCCAAGTGCGAGGCAGACGCATCGTGGCTATTCTCGCTCGATGCTACTCGGCAAGTCGTCGTCATCCTCCACTGCGTCAACATTCTTCGAAGTTAGAACTTCGACCTGCTGGTACTCCCTTTTCCCTTTTCCCTACTCTGTCATATTTATAATGTAATTTAGGAAATGTCTGTCAGTGGAAAATGTTTCTTCATTTTCCTTTAAATCTTGGGGAAACATGTGATTTTATTTTTAAGTGCTCTATAAGTGTCGAATGAGGTACGTACTATTAAGTTTGTGAAATTTAGAAAATGTAAGTGTATGTCTGAGTAAATTTGCTTGGCCACCAAAAAAGGTAGTAAATTTGCTAATGCTGTGCAAGATTGACATATTTTTAGTGATTTATTTACTGTATTAAATTGAATATGAATTTAGAGTGTATTTATATACTATATTTATAGCCATTTTATCATCCTGTATACTGGCTGCTCTTCGTATTCATTCGATTGACTTATGCTGAAGTTACTAAATGATGACAATAAGTTTTGAATGTCAAATACATCTCAAGGCATAGTTTTAATTTCTTTATGCCCCCTCCACTTTTTTCGGGCATGGGACCGGCATTGGCAGTGTTAGGCCCCCCCTACCCATATTATTATTCAAAAAACTTAAGAATTAATTAGTACATTTGTGATTAGCTATAGTTTTAATAATTTTAAAAGAAAAAGGAAGATTAAATCAGGTCTGATTGCATTCTACATATTAAATATAAAAAATGTCCCGACGCTCTCACTATTGCTTTGCACTAAATAATAAGCCTGAAGAATCAGATATCACATAATATAGTCAATGTTTTGTAGCAATGAACTATTTCCACCAAATGTCGATTCGTGTTTGCGATACATCGGCACTGTTGGAGACCATATTTGTCCTGCCATATCATGTGAGCATAGTGAAGTCGCTTTGTATTTTTCATGATAGTTTGCAATGTACTAAATTTCTATGTATGCAATTCTTATGTAATAGGCCGCCTCAGCTAGTGAAAGAAGTGTCATGCTGAAATTTTGTTATTTTTTCATACCTTTACAATATTTGTACTAAATCAACAACAACTAAATGGAACGGATGGAGTACATTCTTGACCACATCATCCTCATTGCTATCTTCATCATTTATCATTACCTGCAGTCCATCCCTTTTTTGTGACTCTTGAGAAGGCTACGTATAGTTGTCCATGTGTGAAAACTTGTTTAGGTAGAAATAGTTCTACCTTGTTTAGAGATTGCCCCTTGCTTTTCTTGATAGTCATAGCAGAGCAAACCGATATTGGATATTGTCTCCTTTTTTAGAACGAACGGCCATGTGGATTCAGTTGGTGACATGACTATTCTTGGAATATATATACCATTTCTCCCACATGTGTTCCTGTTGTTATCTGTGCTTTGATGAATTTTCTTCCAAGTTAAAATTATCATCCTTGTACAATTGCATAACCCATCACTTTGCTTGATATTACATAGGAGCATCACATGTATTTCCACTTTTAATTCGAGCTTGTGATTTAGGATTCCATGAAATTGTAAGCTATTCAGTAACTCTGCTGGATATAACATTTCCGTTTATGCATTTAAGGTTGTTGCCTTGCATACTGTGTTGCAGTTTAAATAAATTTTCTCTTCACCTTGTAGTTGATCCATTATATAATCATTTATATCGTAAATTGTTTCGTTCCTTGGACATAATATTGCTCTTTCTTCTGAGAAATATCGCTTGCGATAGTACCTCCCCTGCAAATTTGGATATGCTTTCCACATTTTTTTTATTATTTCCTTTCTTTAGTAGTATGGCACTTGGTATTTTTATCATCTCCTCACCTTCTGATGTTGTATTTTTTTCCATCACTAATATTCAGAATCCACTCTGTGAATTTTGCTACCTTTGTTTCTCTGATTCATCATGTGTTGTGCAGTTGAGTCGCATGCCCTTTGTTAGTTTCATTATATGAATGTCCCTCTCTTTTCAATACAGAGAAACGCAAAGTCTTCTTGCGTTTTCTCAAAAAATTATATGAATGTCCCTCCAAAGATATGACCTTTTAATGGATGCAGTTACTATGTTGTGTCTTCTTCCCTTTGGTATAACAGAAAGGATCTGGCAGAAGTCCCCTCCTAGAACCATTGTCATGCCCCCGAATGGTCGCTCAATGTTGTTCACATTTTTATGCCTTAATATATCCCTGAGAGTCCTGTCTAGCGCTTCAAAATATATCTTGTTTGCCATTGGAGCCTCGTCCCATAGTATTAGCGACATCTTTTTTAGTGTGTCTATCAAGTGTGAACCTTGTTTGATGTCACAGGTTGACTCTTCTTTAAGAATTAGGTGGATGTGGAACCTTGAGTGTGCCGTTCCATCTTTGTGTAGAAGCAGCACTGCAATAACACATGACACCACTTCTGGTACCACCAACCTTTATCCATTATAATGACATCAATTGTTGTTTTTGTTGTGCATACAAATTCCTATTATAATTCAAGAGAAAAGATATGAGATTAGATACTATATGATGACCAATGTTAGAGGTAAACCTTTCTTTTAACATCACTATATCACAGTTCCATAATTTTGCTTCATGTTTTTCCGTTGTAGACCATTTGCTCTTCATTCGTTTGGGTTTACACAAAGAGATTAAAGTTCTCACCATTGAATTTCCTGATCAAATTTGAAATGACAGTCACTATCGCGTGTACTATTCACCATATTTGCTAAAATATTCCACAGGAACCCACCATAGAATTAGAGGTTCTTCAAATTTCAAAACCTTCTGATACACCATATAAGTTTCTCTATATCACAGCAAGTAATTACATTTGTTTCAGTTAAACTTGTAGCATAATTCTAGTCTCCTAGAGTGGTTTTGAAGAACAATCTTCTAAAGTGTATTATCCTAATGTGAATACACTGGAATCAACATCCATCGCATCAGCCTTCTCTAGATAAGTAAAAGTATGAATGTGCCACCATAGAATTGCAATAATTAATCTAGAATAACATAATATATGTTTCTATTCCAATATAATCGACCTTCAGAGCTAACATGTGAAATATCTTCAGTTGAGCAAGGCTATAATTCTGTGAAGATGGTACTTACTGGAGGTGGTTTGATCGCTCAACTGAGCCGATTGCAGTTGAGGCGAGTCAACAGGAGAATGGGCCATTGGAGGGCTGGTTGCCGCTGGAGGAAGACAATGTCAAAGTGCCACTTGTTGGATATGCGGGGTGATCTGAAGTCAGACAGGACAATCAATAATTGACGCTTTTTAAAGGGAAGGTATTTTAGGTTGGCTGAGTTATTTGACATGTGCACGACGGAAAGAGAGATTGTTTCGATCGTGAGAGTTTTGTTCTATTTGTAGACAGATTTTATCTCTTTACACGATCGTGAGAGGTTGGTTATATTTTGAAAAAGGGAAATGTTTATATACGGCGGACCGGCCGAGCGTTCGGCCGGTCGTGCCGCGTGCGTCCGATTGTAGCAGATCGTACGATTACGAGACAGGTTACCTGGCATTGGGCCCATGCACCGCTCCGCGCGTCGCCCTCCCCTCCCCTGCCTTATCTCCTTACCAGCGCTCGACCTTATCCATTCAGTTTCCTCGTCCCATTTCTCTCATCTCTAGAAATCAACCCCAAAATCGCAACGAGCACGAGCCCCAAATCCCGACGACTACTGTTGCCACAAATTCCAGCAACGCCGGTGACCTCCTCTAGCCCAACGACCTCCACGTCCCCATCCTCCGTCTCTTGTTCCAAGCCCCACGGCGGCCGCTCATCCATCAGCGCGACCATGCGGCAACCAGCGCTCGTCGCCATGGCCGACCGCAGCTGGTTGCGCTCCTGTCCATGGCCGCCGCCGCAGGATTTGCTACAAGCATGCTTTGTTTTTTCAGGAACCAGCCCATGTATTTGCTATCACCCACCCATCCAAAATCTGCTACCACGTTAGTTTTTGCTGGAACCGGTGAACCATTTTGCTACAACCGTTTTGGTTTTTGTTACTACCGGTGTTTTGTGCATTTATGCTACATCCATCTCCATGATATCGCTGTTTTTCCAGTCGTTTTTTGCTACAACCATGTTATGATTTTGTTGGAACCGAAGATAATTTTTGCTGGAACCGACTCATATTTTTGCTACCACCCACCCCGCCCAAAATCTGCTCCCACCGTATTTTTGCTGGAACCGGCTAACAATTTTGCTACAACTATGTTGTTTGTCGAATTTTTGCTACATCCCATCTCCATGAACATGCGAGACCCGCGACTGTGTCTTTTGATGCAACCTTTTTGTCAGTTTTTGTTACCACAGGTATTGATGATTGCTACATTCATTCTCACAAGATGCCACATCCCTGTTTTCTTCGGTCAATTTTTTATTGCTACAATCATGTTTGATTTTGCTGGAACCGAAGTCAATTTTTGCTACTTCCATTCATGGCGGCGTTGCTCAACGGTGGCGATGGATTTTTTTTTGGGAACCGGGGCTGCCCCCCGAAAGCGAGAATGGAGTGGCGGTGAGCTTCGAGGCCGGCGTCGAGCTCGTCTATGGCGGGGGAGGGGTGGGGTCAGCGGGGGCTCAGTCGTCGGCCGGAGGGTTCTTTCGCATCTGGCGTGCGGCGGCGCGAGGTGGGAGATGCGGGGAGGACAAAGAAAAAAAGGAGCTTGATCAAACGGCTGATAAGACGCGCATCTAATGGCTAGGGGCCGAACGGTTCGGCCGGTGCGCCGGCGCCCAGCACTGCCCTTGTATCTCTACACGACCGTGAGAGTTTGTTTCTATTGAGATTGTATCCCTTATTGCTTAAAAAAAGGAGATTGTATCCCTCGGTTTTTTAATTATTGGAAATATGCCAACTGAACTTCGTCTATGTTGTCTCAACATAGCCGGTCCCAAGCCCAGGTAAAGGAGGAGAGTTGTGATAGGCTTGGCGAGCCAACGTGAAAACTCAACCACTCTTATGGAGATGAAACCCAAAAGGCTTTGTTGTTGTTGTTGTTGGAAATATGCCAACTGAATTAAAAAGTTTTTTCCCTGCAAAAAATATATATTATTTTTAGTTTAGATTTCTTTCTGGGATCGTGACAATTTTGGTTGTTATAGGACGATGCAAATGTATCATGGATCGTCCAACCTGACTGTGTCTTTTTTTAAGGAATTCCACTTAAATATGGTGTACCATATCGATGTGTACCTGATCGTGACTTAGTTGTCACATTTTTTTTACATGGTCATTTTATTTTTTAGCGTGAGGTGACTCAACATGTCACATTTTTTTACATGGTCATTTTTTTAGCGTGAGAGATGACCTAACATACTTTGGATTGGGAGATTGACTATGAGATTGGAGCGTAGGTTATGGGTCCACCCTAGTTACGAAGATCTAATGGTCTTAGTTTGTTGATTGGAAATTGCCCCACCTAATTAAAGGCCGGATGTTTCTAATTATTATGAAATAGATGCTTCTGGTTAATTGTGAGCTTGCAAGTACATTCAATGTACTGACCTGGCGTGTCATGTCAGCTTGCAGGTCGTGCCTGGATTGCATGCTTGTTTGCTCTTTGTTTGCGAGCTAGGATAAGCGTTCCAGCCAGAGTCCCTGCGGAGTGGAGTTCACCACTATCGTTGTTGTTCCGCTGCTAGAATTATTCCGCTGCATCGAGTTGTTCTACTTCTTGCATAGAGCAATTGAGGATGGCGTAGTGTCGCCGTGCCGATGTTATTCATTGTAATATCGGAGACCTTGTAATCATATTCGTGTAATAATAGAAAGCTGGTTTGTTCTATGCTAAGCAGTTCCGTATTCCAGAAGACTTCTCCTCGATCTCTGGGCTGGAATACGGGGCGTTCCGGTTTCCTCTGAGCCGGGGTGCCACAGCTGTGCTCATCTTCAGTTCATCATGATGACCATGCTTGTGTTCTGTTATGTTTACTTTTGAGTACTTATTCCGCTGCTAGTAGTTCTTCGCTAAGGAATTTCCTCACCTGCAAATTCCTCAGTGAAGAATTCATAAAAATCGCCTATTCACCCCCCCTCTAGTCGATATAACGCACTTTCACCAGTTGCCCTGCCCTGGAGTGCTTGGTGCTTTTTTTCACAGTTAGAATCGGTTGTCTCCAAATAAAGTCGCCTAACCTTGTAAGAATTGGAATTTGTTTTGACGGAAGGCAGCTCATCATCCAAGATGCCCCTTCACTTCAAAGGTTGATCCTTAATTCTAGTTATTCACCGTTGCAAATAACCGTCCCCTCTGCGCCTAAACTGGAGACCTTGGGTGTAATACATGATCTCTGTGCTCATTTCAATATGGTGTTTGGCTCCACAGTTCTTCAGGTACTTTACATTATCATCTACACTTGTAACCATAAGCTGCATTTTAAATTTCTGCGCATAAGTTATATGTCATCTTGGAGTACACATTTTGTACTAATATTATGTTCTATGCTCAATGAAGAGTTTCTCCATGGATGGCCTATCAATGGTGCTGGATTCGGTCAAGATCTTATATATCCAAATGAATAGTTTTGATCTGAACAAGATTTTTGGCTTGCTGCAATGCTTTTCATGTCTGGAGAAGTTGTATATAAAGGTGATAATTTCATGCACATTGGAAGCCCGCATATAGTGTACTAGAATAACCGTTCGGCTGTTGCTCTTTCGACACTCTTTTTTCTAGACCTTAACTGTTTTCAATCTTCATGTCTATTTAGGCAACATGACAGGGTAAGAAAGTTATAACCAATCGGTGGATTCGTAAGCATCGGCATTTTCTCACTTCTCATGAGATTCAATTGAAGACAATAACGCTAGAACGATATGTAGCCAACCGTGCAAACACTAGATTTGTCACATTCTTCCTGCTGAATGCGAGGTTACTATTGTCCATCAGGCTTAAGTTTATTAGCAGCATGGTTTTGACGGATGGGTATGTGGAAGAGCAAAAAAAGGAGTTTCAGGTGGGCAAAAGAGCTTCTGAACGTGTCGGGCTTCTATTTACAACATATTGTGGGCATAATCCAGTAAATTTTACGACCCAAGATGGTCATTCTATGGACCTGACCGATCCATTTGACTGTGACTGCCGAAAACAGTGCTGGAGTTAGATGTTGTTGCCCTTTTCAACCTGGGTTTTTTTTGTAAACCTGATGAATAATTAACCCTCGTGCTTTTGTACTGTTTGTAAGCTAGAGTTAGATGTTCTTGCCCTTTCCAACTCGGCTGTGACTGTCATATTTTCTTTGAAGCAAGGCAAATGGCTTGCCAGTCGTTTAATATAGAGTGAAATATTGTAACAACTAACAAATCCCAACCAAGGGAAATAACATCACTCTCGCCGGCTTCCTGAGCTCACTGTGCATTACAGAAGCCAAGTGATTAGCCCCCACCAGCACCCACAAACTTATTTCGAACTAGCACATCAAATGGGTTGTAAATTTTCATAGGAAAGGCTGCATGACCGTGACAGATTTGGATTATGACATTTGGGACCCGCGAGGAAATAGCCTATCCAAGGTGGTGTCTGTTGGAAATATGCCCTAGAGGCAATCATAAAATGGTTATTATTGTATTTCCTTGTTCATGATAATTGTCTGTTGTTCATGCTATAATTGTATTAACTGGAAACCGTAATACATGTGTGAATACATAGACCACAACATGTCCCTAGTGAGCCTCTAGTTGACTAGCTCGTTGATCAACAGATAGTCATGGTTTCCTGACTATGGACATTGGATGTCATTGATAACGGGATCACATCATTAGGAGAATGATGTGATGGACAAGACCCAATCCTAAGCATAGCACAAGATCGTGTAGTTCGTTTGCTAGAGCTTTTCCAAATGTCAAGTATCATTTCCTTAGACCATGAGATTGTGCAACTCCCGGATACCATAGGAGTGCTTTGGGTGTGCCAAACGTCACAACGTAACTGGGTGGCTATAAAGGTGCACTACGGGTATCTCCGAAAGTGTCTGTTGGGTTGGCACGAATCGAGACTGGGATTTGTCACTCCGTATGACGGAGAGGTATCTCTGGGCCCACTCGGTAATGCATCATCATAATGAGCTCAATGTGACCAAGTGTTTGGTCACGGGATCATGCATTACGGTATGAGTAAAGTGACTTGCCGGTAACGAGATTGAACAAGGTATTGGGATACCGACGATCGAATCTCGGGCAAGTAACGTATCGATTGACAAAGGGAATTGTATACGGGATTGATTGAATCCTCGACATCGTGGTTCATCCGATGAGATCATCGTGGAACATGTGGGAGCCAACATGGGTATCCAGATCCCGCTGTTGGTTATTGACCGGAGAGTCGTCTCGGTCATGTCTGCATGTCTCCCGAACCCATAGGGTCTACACACTTAAGGTTCGGTGACGCTAGGGTTGTAGAGATATTAGTATGCGGAAATCCGAAAGTTGTTCGGAGTCCCGGATGAGATCCCGGACGTCATGAGGAGTTCCGGAATGGTCCGGAGGTAAAGATTTATATATGGGAAGTCCTATTTTGGCGACCGGAAAATGTTCGGGATTTTTCGGTATTGTACCGGGAAGGTTCTAGAAGGTTCCGAAGTGTGGCCCACCTGCATGGGGGGACCCACATGAACGTGGGTAGTGGGGGCAAGGCCCCACACCCCTGGTCAAGGCGCACCAAGATCCCACCTTAGAACGAATAAGATCATATCCCGAAGGGATAAGATCAAGATCCCTAAAAAAGGGGGATAACAATCGGCGGGGAAGGGAAATGATGGGATTTCTTTCCCCCACCTTTGCCAACGCCCCAATGGACTTGGAGGGCAAGAAACCAGCCCCCTCCACCCCTATATATAGTGGGGAGGCGCATGGGAGCAGCACCCCAAGCCCTGGCGCCTCCCTCCCTCCCGTGACACCTCTTCCTCCCCGCTTGCGCTTGGCGAAGCCCTGCCGGGATCCCGCTACTTCCACCACCACGCCGTCGTGCTGCTGGATCTCCATCAACCTCTCCTCCCCCCTTGCTGGATCAAAAAGGAGGAGACGTCGCTGCTCCGTACGTGTGTTGAACGCGGAGGTGCCGTCCGTTCGGCGCTAGGATGTTCGGTGATTTGGATCACGACGAGTACGACTCCATCAACCCCGTTCTCTTGAACGCTTCCGCTCGCGATCTACAAGGGTATGTAGATGCACTCCTCCCCTCTCGTTGCTAGCATCTCCTAGATTGATCTTGGTGACACGTAGGAAAATTTTGAATTTCTGCTACGTTCCCCAACAGTGTGGACTTACTAGCCAGTCAACAAATGATTCTGCCTACCAGCCGTTGGATTGACATCCAACATCTGTCGTGTATTTTCTATCTCTTGTCTTCTTCTTCCTCCAGCCACCCAAACCAAACCACCCTGTCGGCTCTGCCTGCTCCCGCCTCCCATGGCTAGCTGCGCCTCCGCCGCCCTACCGTACGTACCCTCCAACGTTGGCCGGTCCCTCCCTCTATTCCCCCACACGTCCTGTTATTCTCCGGCGACGTCAGCCCCAACACGCACCCGCACGCGAACCAGTCAACCCTCGTACTCCCCTCCGCCTGCGACTGGACCGGCGCATCTTCCACGGCTCCTGTTTGTTCCGTCCGAGGCCTCGTCGTCGTCCTCCGCCTTGCGGCCTTGGTTCGCTCGCCATGCGTGGTGCGCCACCCTGCGTTGTCAACGTCGTCAACAACCGAGAGGAACAAGGAGATGACTATACGTGGAGAGGATGACAGTAGGGACCCACCAGCGTCATGGTAGTACGCAAGCAAGTGCCTCTATATTACAAGCCCAAAAATATGGTTCCTCCTAATGGTTGGACATCTGGGGCTCACGCCATTGTCAACGTAGTCAATAAACGAGAGAATTACACTACGAGCGGCTGACACCAGGGACCCAGCAGGTCGCGCAGTTTATTTTTTTGAGGAACAAGTAGTTGTTATTTATACTAGTTTTAGCGACGGATCAGGGTAACAACGGGGCTGTGCGGGGGCTGTGGCCCGTCTAGCCAGGGTTTTATTTATGTTTACCACATCATGAGCTCAGTTGTGTTTTTTTCTTGCTGAAAATGGCTAGCCCAGTTCTATTTTTTTAAGAAATACCCAAACGAGGCCTACTTGCTTTATCTGCCCTACTGGGCTGCAAATCTTTCAAGACGAGGAGAGTTTCATTCGGTTTGCCCAAAAATGGGCTGTACATTTTTAAAACACATCAAACCGGGAATTAGCTTCAATTTTTTTCATTACAAGATTTTAAATTCCATTGATTTTTATGCGTGGACAATTATTTGGATTAGTTTGAATGTGTATCGATATTTCGGGATTAAAAACAGTTGACCGCGCCGAAATATGCAAAAATTCGTATACTTTTTAACAGTGGCCAAAATATGGGGTGTAATGCTAACAAAAAGAAGATGGGCTCCAAAAAAATTCTTAAGAATTAGCAAATGGGCTGTACATTATTAGAAATAATGCACACGAGAGCATTGACTGTTGGATGTCCATCCAACGGCTGTCGTGCTTCTTCAATCTCCGCTTTTCCTGCTCCAGCCGCTCAAACAAGCGCCGGCGGGACTGCCTGCTCCATCCTCCCGCGGCCGGCTATGCTGCCGCGCAGGCCTCACCGCCCCACCGTACTCCCATCGCTGGCCTAGCCATCCCTCTACTCACCCACACCTGCTGTTATTCTCCGGGGACGGCAGACGAACCAGTAAACCCTCGTACTCCTCCGAGTGGAAAACAACTGCCGAGTCTTCCCTGGCTCCGTCTCGTTCCCTTCCTAGGCCTCGCCGTCGTCCACCGCCCTGGTGCTCTCGGCGCGGCCTGGTCAACGTGGTCAATGAACGACATCCATCGGAAGTGAACTGTACGTGGAGAGGCTGACAGCTGGGTCCACAGCCGCACGCAAGGAACTGCCTCCTTATTACGCGCAAAATAATGATTCCTCCACCTGACAGCTAGGACCCACGGGAAGGGCTTCTGTATTTCATGAAAAAAACGTTCCCCCCGCTGACAGGTCGGACCCACCAGCTATTTCTTCGCACACAAGGAAGTGCGTCCTTATGACGCACAAAAAAATGAATACCCCCTGCTAGCTGGGACCCACCATAGTGGGTGGCTGACTTGTGGGCCTACTAAGTTGACGGGGACAGAGGGCTTTGTCAATTTAGTCAATATGAACGATTCTAGCTCTAGTGACCGTACGATGTCCATCCAATGGCCATAGTGCTTCTTCAACCTCTGGTCTTCTTGCTCCAGCCGCCCAAAGCAGCGCCGGTCGTGCCGCCTGCTCTTGCCTCCCGTGGTCGGCTGTGCTGCTGCGAAGGCCTCACTGCCCCCATACTACTCCCACCACTGGCCAGGCCATCCCTCCACTCACCCACACCCCCTGTTATTCTGCGGCAACGGCAGCCTCACACCGCAGCCGAACCAGTGAACCCTCATACTCCTCTCTCCGTGGGCATCCACTGCCGCGTCTTCCCCGGCTCTGCGTCGTCCCCTTACTAGGCCTCGCCGTCGTCCACCACCTTGGTGCTCTCGGCGCGGCGTGGTCAATGTGGTCAACGACCGACTTCCATCGGAAGAGTACTGTACGTGGAGAGGCTGGCAGCTGGGTCCACGGCCGCAGCTGGGTCCACGGCCACAGCCCAGTTTTTTTGTGATTTGCCAAGTAAGTCGCTTTGTTAGGCCTGTTGGGCTGCAAATCTTTCAAGACGAGGAGAGATTCATTCAGCTGGCCGAGAAAATGGCCTATCAATAATGAGAAATGGGTTGTACATTTTTAAAACACATAAAACCGGCAATTAGTTTCAAATTTCTTTTTTTTTTCATTTCAAGATTTTAAATTGCATTGATTTTTATGCGTGGACAATTTGTTGGATTTTACATTGATATACATTTATTTTTAAAATCAGTTTGAAAGTGACTCGAAATTTCGGGATTAAAAACAGTTCGGACCGCACCGAAATATGCAAAATTTCGTATAATTTTTTAACCATGGCCACAATATGGGCTGTAATGCTAACAAAAAGAATATGGGCTCCAAAAAAAACCTTAAGAATTAGCAAATGGGCTGTAAATTATTAGAAATAATGGCAGATGGGTTGTATGCTGTTTTCCACAGATTTGAGGCTTTCCTAAAAAAAGGTTGATGCACAAGCAGTGACTGTTGGATTTCCATCCAACGGCCATCGTGCTTCTTCAATCTCTACTCTTCCTGCTCCAGCTGCTCAAACAAGCGCCGGCGAGACTGCCTGCTCCCTTCTCCCCGCGGCCGGCTGTGCTGCCGTGCAGGCCTCACCGCCCTTCCGTACTCCCATCGCTGGCCTAGCCATCCCTCTACTCACCCACACCTGCTGTTATTCTCCGGCGACGGCAGACGAACTAGTAAACCCTCGTACAGTCGTACTCCCCTCCGCGTGGGAAACAACTGCCGAGTCTTCCCTGGCTCCGTGTCGTTCCCTTCCTAGGCCTCGCCGTCGTCCACCGCCCTAGTGCTCTTGGCGCGGCCTGGTCAACGTGGTCAACGACCGACGTGCATCTGAAGTGGACTGTACGTGGAGAGGCTGACAGCTGGGTCCACGGCCGCACACAAGGAAATGCCTCCTTATTATGCGCAAAATAATGATTCCTCCACCTGAAATCTGGGACCCACCGGAAGGGCCTTTGTATTTCGTGAAAAAAACATTACCGCCACTGACAGCTCGGACCCACCAGCTATATCTTCGCACGCAAGGAAGTGCCTCCTTATTACGCACAAAAAAAATGAATACTCCCCCTGCTAGCTGGGACCCAGTATAGTGGCAGGCTGACTTGTGCGCCTACTAAGTTGACGGGGACGGAGGGCTTTGTCAACTTAGTCAATATGCACGATTCTAGCTCCAGTGACCGTACGAAGTCCATCCAACGGCCGTAGTGCTTCTTCAACCTCTGGTCTTCTTGCTCCAGCCGCCCAAACCAGCGCCGGTCGTGCCTCGTGCTCCTGCCTCCGTGGCCGGCTGCGATGCGGCGGAGGCCTCACCGTCCCCTACTACTCCCACCACCGGCCATGCCATCCCTCTACTCACCCACACCCCCTGTTATTCTGCGGCAACGGCAGCCTCACACCGCAACGAACCAGTGAACCCCCATACTCCTCTACGCACGGGCATCCACTGCCGCGTCTTCCCTGGCTCCGCGTCGTCACCTTCCTAGGCCTCGCCGTCGTCTAATACGTCTCCTTCGTATCTATAATTTTTGATTGTTCCATGCCAATATTCTACAACTTTCATATACTTTTGGCAACTTTTTATACTATTTTTGGGACTAACATATTGATCCAGTGCCCAGTGCCAGTTCCTGTTTGTTGCATGTTTTATGTTTCGAAGAATATCCATATCAAACAGAATCCAAACGGGGTAAAAACGGACGGAGAATATTTTTGGAATATTTGGAGAATTCCGGAAGAAAAAGCAACGCGAGACGGTGCCCGAGGTGGCCACGAGGCAGGGGGCGCGCCTGCCCCCTGGGTGCGCCCCTGACCCTCGTGGGCCACCCGTAAGGCGGTTGATGCCCTTCTTCGGCCGCAAGAAAGCTAATTTTTGGTAAAAAATCATGGCGAAGGTTTCAGTCCGATCGGAGTTACGGATCTCCATATATACACGAAACGGTGAAAGGGCAGGAGAGGAGAGCGCAGAAACAGAGAGAGACAGAGAGACAGATCCAATCTCGGAGGGGCTCTCGCCCCTCCCACGCCATGGAGACCATGGACCATGATGGGAAACCCTTCTCCCATCTAGGGAGAAGGTCAAGGAAAGAAGAAGGAGGGGGCTCTCTCCCCCTCGCATCCGGTGGCGCCGGAACGCCGCCGGGGCCATCATCATCACCGCGATCTTCACCAACACCTCCGCCATCTTCACCAACATCTCCATCACCTTCCCCCTCTATCTACAGCGGTCCACTCTCCCGCAACCCGCTGTACCCTCTACTTGAACATGGTGCTTTATGCTTCATATTATTATCCAATGATGTGTTGCCATCCTATGATGTCTGAGTAGATTTTCGTTGTCCTATCGGTGGTTGATGAATTGCTATGATTGATTTAATTTGCTTGTGGTTATGTTGCTGTCCTTTGGTGCCCATCATATGAGCGCGCGCGTGGATCACACCATAGGGTTAGTTGTATGTTGATAGGACTATGTATTGGAGGGCAAGAGTGACAGAAGCTTCAACCTAGCATAGAAATTGATGCATACGGGATTGAAGGGGGACCAATATATCTTAATGCTATGGTTGGGTTTTACCTTAATGAACGTTAGTAGTTGCGGATGCTTGCTAATAGTTCCAATCATAAGTGCATAGAATTCCAAGTCAGGGATGACATGCTAGCAGTGGCCTCTCCCACATAATACTTGCTATCGGTCTAGTAAAGTAGTCAATTGCTTAGGGACAATTTCGCAACTCCTACCACCACTTTTCCACACTCGCTATATTTACTTTATTGTGTCTTTATCTAAACAGCCCCTAGTTTTTATTTACGTGCTCTTTATATTCTTGCAAACCTATCCAACAACACCTACAAAGTACTTCTAGTTTCATACTTGTTCTAGGTAAAGCGAACGTTAAGCGTGCGTAGAGTTGTATCGGTGGTCGATAGAACTTGAGGGAATATTTGTTCTACCTTTAGCTCCTCGTTGGGTTCGACACTCTTACTTATCGAAAGAGGCTACAATTGATCCCCTATACTTGTGGGTTATCAAGACCTTTTTTTGGCGCCGTTGCCGGGGAGCAATAGCGTGGGGTGAATATTCTCGTGTGTGCTTGTTTGCTTTATCACTAAGTAATTTTTATTTGCTGTTCTTAGTTGTTTTCTATCTTTAGTTATGGGTAGGAAACGCAAAATACCAAAAAAATTAGTTGTACCTACTGAACCAATGGTTGAAGAACCACTCAAAATCTATCACACTCCTGAAGCTTATTACTTGGATCATCTTCGATCCCTATGTGCTCGTGCTGAAACCCCAACTAGCTTAGTTGAGGGCAAATCTTTAGATGAGCATGCTTGTTATGTGCGACACCGTATATCTGAATAAGGGAAACTTTTGCTGGGTCAAATTCATCGTTTGCAATGCTATGCTTGGAATTTATGTTATATATCTGATTTTACTTGTTGTTCTGAAAACCCTAAGAAACACCTTCCCTATCAATGTGAGTTTAGTGATAATGGAATCGTATCTTCGTATGCTAAGGGTGTTTATAATTACTATGATGTTCAACAAATTGAAGAATTTGTTGCTTTTAAGGGTGCTTACGAAATTGCTTCTTTGATTGAAAAGTATGATGCTACTCTTTACAAATCTGGAAATTTTGCCATACTTAAATATTGTTATGATAATTATGCTTCTAATGCCTATGTTGAACCATATATTGAGGGCTACTCCGCTGTCCAAGAAGAGACTAATATTTTGCAGGAGTCTATGGAAGAAGAAATTGATGAAACTATGAGCTCATTGGATGAAAAAGATGATGAGGAGAGCAAAGAACAAAAGGAGGAAGAGTGGATTAGCTACCCGTTCCCACCTTCTAATTAGAGTAACTCTTCAACTCATACATTGTTTAATTTCCCTTCGTGCTTACCGAAGGATGATTGCTATGATGATTGTTATGATCCCGTTGATTCTCTTGAGATATCCCTTTTTGATGATGCTTGCTATGCTTGTGGCCAAGATGCCAATATGAATTATGCTTATGGAGATGAACTTGCTATAGTTCCTTATGTTAAACATGAAATTGTTGCTATTGCACCCACGCATGATAGTCCTATTATCTTTTTGAATTCTCCCAACTACACTATATCGGAGAAGTTTGCACTTATTAAGGATTATATTGATGGGTTGTCTTTTACCGTTGCACATGATGATTTTGATGAATATAATATGCATGTGCTTGCTGCTCCTACTTGCAATTATTATGAGAGAGGAACTATATCTCCACCTCTCTATGTTTTCAACATGATAAAATTGCAAGAAACTGTTTATACTATGCATTAGCCTTTACTATGTGTGCATGAATTGTTCTTTTATGACATGCCGATGCATAGGAAGAGAGTTAGACTTCGTTGTTGCATGATATATGTTACTTTGTGCTCACTACTAAATGCCAAATCATTGCTAATTAAAATTGACTTTGATATACCTTGGGATCCGGGTGGATCCATCACTTGAGCACTATATGCCTAGCTTAATGGCTTTAAAGAAAGCGCTGCCAGGGAGACAACCCGGAGTTTTAGAGAGTCATTTATTTATGTTGTGTGCTTTTATAAATTTTAGAAATAAAAATAATGTGCCAAGGTTTGCCTTTAGGATGTTTACATTGCTTGTTGGTTTGTACGGTGCAGGACAGAAACTTTGGCTGTAGTGCGCGATTTTTCATTTTTTACTAGACGTCATATGGTTCTGATTCTTTTTGCAATGTCTTTCTTTACAAATTTTTTATGTTTCCTAATTTTGGTATAATTTTTCAAGTATCAGAAGTATGGTGAATGTTCAGATTATTACAGACTGTTCTGTTTTAGACAGATTCTGTTTTTGATGCATAGTTTGCTTGTTTTGATGAAACTATCAATTTATATCAGTGGATTAAGCCATGAAAAAGTTATATTACAGTAGACATAATGCAAAAACAAAATATGAATTGGTTTGCAACAGTACTTTGAGTAGTAATTTGCTTTATTATACTAACGGATCTTACCGAGTTTTCTGTTGCAGTTTTGTGTGGATGAAGTGTTCGATGATCGAGAAGGTCTCGATGTGAGAAGAAGGAAGAGAGGCAAGAGCTCAAGCTTGGGGATGCCCGAGGCACCCCAAGTAAAAAATTCAAGGAGACTCAAGCGTCTAAGCTTGGGGATGCCCTGGAAGGCATCCCCTCTTTCTTCAACAAGTATCTGTATGTTTTCGGATTCATTTCATTCATGTGATATGTGCAAATCTTGGAGCGTCTTTTGCATTTAGTTTTCTCTTTTCTTTTATGCACCATGCTGGCATGAGATAGTCCTTGGTTGATTTATAAGAATGCTCTTTGCACTTCACTTATATCTTTTGAGTATGGCTTTATAGAATGCTTCATGTGCTTCACTTATATCATTTGAAGTTTGGATTGCCTGTTTCTCTTCACATAGAAAACCGCCATTTGTAGAATGCTCTTTTGCTTCACTTATATTTGTTAGAGCGTGGGCATATCTTTTGTAGAAAGAATTAAACTCTCTTGCTCCACTTATATCTATTTAGAGAGATGACAGGAATTGGTCATTCACATGGTTAGTCATAAAATCCTACATAAAACTTGTAGATCACTGAATATGACATGTTTGATTCCTTGCAATAGTTTTGCGATATAAAGATGGTGATATTAGAGTCATGCTAGTGGGTGGTTGTGGATTGTAGAAATACTTGTGTTGAGGTTTGTGATTCCCGTAGCATGCACGTATGGTGAACCGTTATGTAACGAAGTTGGAGCATGAGGTATTTATTGATTGTCTTCCTTATGAGTGGCGGTCGGGGACGAGCGATGGTCTTTTCCTACCAATCTATCCCCCTAGGGGCATGCATAGTAGTACTTTGCTTCGATGACTAATAGATTTTTTCAATAAGTATGTGAGTTCTTTATGACTAATGTTGAGTCCATGGATTATACGCACTCTCACCCTTCCATCATTGCTAGCCTCTTCGGTACCGTGCATTGCCCTTTCTCACCTCGAGAGTTGGTGCAAACTTTGCCGGTGCATCCAAACCCCGTGATATGATACGCTCTGTCACACATAAGCCTCATTATATCTTCCTCAAAACAGCCACCATACCTACCTATTATGGCATTTCCATAGCCACTCCGAGATATATTGCCATGCAACTTCCATCATCATCATATACATGACTTGAGCATTTATTGTCATATTTTTTGCATGATCATAAGATAGCTAGCATGATGTTTTCATGGTCCTTTTTTGATGTCATTGCTATGCTAGATCATTGCACATCCCGGTACACCGCCGGAGGCATTCATATAGAGTCATATCTTTGTTCTAGATATCGAGTTGTAATATTGAGTTGTAAGTAAATAAAAGTGTGATGATCATCATTAGAGCATTGCCCCAGTGAGGAAAGGATGATGGAGACTATGATTCCCCCACAAGTCGGGATGAGACTCCGGACGAAAAAAAAGAGAAGGCCCAAAAAAAAGAAAAAAAAGAAAAAAATGAGAGAAAAAGAGAGAAGGGGCAATGTTACTATCCTTTTACCACACTTGTGCTTCAA
This sequence comes from Triticum aestivum, assembly GCF_018294505.1. Lineage (NCBI taxonomy): Eukaryota > Viridiplantae > Streptophyta > Magnoliopsida > Poales > Poaceae > Triticum > Triticum aestivum. The sequence goes on along the minus strand of NC_057799.1, from coordinate 163,872,939 downwards.
AGTAGCACCATGTTCTTCATATAGAGAGTCTCTTGAGTTATCACTTTCATATACTAGTGGGAATTTTCATTATAGAACTTGGCTTGTATATTCCAACGATGGGCTTCCTCAAATGCCCTAGGTCTTCATGAGCAAGCAAGTTGGATGCACACCCACTTAGTTTCAGTTTGAGCTTTCATATACTTATAGCTCTTAGTGCATCCATTGCATGGCAATCCCTACTCCTCAATTGATATCTATTGATGGGCATCTCCATAGCCCGTTGATACGCCTAGTTGATGTGAGACTATCTTCTCCTTTTTGTCTTCTCCACGACCACCATTCTATTCCACCTATAGTGCTATGTCCATGGCTCACGCTCATGTATTGCGTGAAAGTTGAAAAGGTTTGAGAACGTCAAAAGTGTGAACCAATTGCTCGGCTTGTCATCGGGGTTGTGCATGATGTGAATATTTTGTGTGGTGAAGATGGAGCATAGCCAGACTATATGATTTTGTAGGGATAACTTTATTTGGTCTTGTTATTTTGAAAAGACATGATTGCTTTATTAGTAGGCTTGAAGTATTATTGTTTTTATGTCAAATGATAGACTATTGCTTTGAATCACTCGTATCTTAATATTCATGCCATGATTAGACATATGATAAAGATTATGCTAGGTAGCATTCCACATCAAAAATTATCTTTTTTATCATTTACCTACTCGAGGACGAGCAGGAATTAAGCTTGGGGATGCTGATACGTCTCCGTCGTATCTATAATTTTTGATTGTTCCATGCCAATATTCTACAACTTTCATATACTTTTGGCAACTTTTTATACTATTTTTGGGACTAACATATTGATCCAGTGCCCGGTGCCAGTTCCTGTTTGTTGCATGTTTTATGTTTCGCAGAATATCCATATCAAACGGAATCCAAACGGGATAAAAACGGACGGAGAATATTTTTGGAATATTTGGATAATTCCGGAAGAAAAAGAAACGCGAGACGGTGCCCGAGGTGGCCACGAGGCAGGGGGGCGCGCCTGCCCCCTGGGTGCGCCCCTGACCCTCGTGGGCCACCCGTAAGGCGGTTGATGCCCTTCTTCGGCCGCAAGAAAGCTAATTTTTGGTAAAAAATCATGGCGAAGGTTTCAGTCCGATCGGAGTTACGGATCTCCATATATACACGAAACGGTGAAAGGGCAGGAGAGGAGAGCGCAGAAACAGAGAGAGACAGAGAGACAGATCCTATCTCGGAGGGGCTCTCGCCCCTCCCACGCCATGGAGACCATGGACCAGATGGGAAACCCTTCTCCCATCTAGGGAGAAGGTCAAGGAAGAAGAAGAAGGAGGGGGGCTCTCTCCCCCTCGCTTCCGGTGCCGCCGGAACGCCGCCGGGGGCCATCATCATCATCATCGCGATCTACACCAACACCTCCGCCATCTTCACCAACATCTCCATCACCTTCCCCCTCTATCTACAGCGGTCCACTCTCCCGCAACCCGATGTACCCTCTACTTGAACATGGTGCTTTATGCTTCATATTATTATTATTCAATGATGTGTTGCCATCCTATGACGTCTGAGTAGATTTTCGTTGTCCTATTGGTGGTTGATGAATTGCTATGATTGATTTAATTTGCTTGTGGTTATGTTGCTGTCCTTTGGTGCCCATCATATGAGCGCGCGCGTGGATCACACCATAGGGTTAGTTGTATGTTGATAGGACTATGTAATGGAGGGAAAGAGTGACAGAAGCTTCAACCTAGCATAGAAATTGATGCATACGGGATTGAAGGGGGCCCAATATATATTAATGCTATGGTTGGGTTTTACCTTAATGAACGTTAGTAGTTGCGGATGCTTGCTAATAGTTCCAATCATAAGTGCATAGAATTCCAAGTCAGGGATGACATGCTAGCAGTGGCCTCTCCCACATAATACTTGCTATCGGTCTAGTAAAGTAGTCAACTGCTTAGGGACAATTCCGCAAATCCTACCACCACTTTTCCACACTCGCTATATTTACTTTATTGTGTCTTTATCTAAATAGCCCCTAGTTTTTATTTACGTGCTCTTTATATTCTTGCAAACCTATCCAACAACACCTACAAAGCACTTCTAGTTTCATACTTGTTCTAGGTAAAGCGAACGTCAAGCGTGCGTAGAGTTGTATCGGTGGTCGATAGAACTTGAGGGAATATTTGTTCTACCTTTAGCTCCTCGTTGGGTTCGACACTCTTACTTATCGAAAGAGGCTACAATTGATCCCCTATACTTGTGGGTTATCATCGTCCACCGCCTTGGTGCTCTCGGCGCGGCGTGGTCAATGTGGTCAACGACCAACTTCCATCGGAAGAGTACTGTACATGGAGATGCTGACAGCTAGGTCCACGACAGCCGCAAGGAAGTGCCTCCTTATTACGCGCAAAATAATTATTCCTGTACCTGACAGCGGGGACCCACCGGACTGGCCACCGTATTTCGCAAAAAAAACGTTTCCCCCCTGACTGCTGGGACCCACCAGCTACATCTTCACACGCAAGGAAGTGCGTCTGGGCAAAAAAAACGATTCGCCCCCCTGACTGCTGGGACCCACCAGCTATATCTTCGCACGCAAGGAAGTGCCTGATAGTCAGGACCCACCTGGTCGAAGCGTACGTAGCGTTGTCATTCTGGTCGCGAACGTGTACGTACATACTGGTCGATGTAGAGCGCGCACGTGTCGTAGTTGAGGCGCGCATGTAGCATGTACACGTACGTACAACGCCAGTGTGCAAGAAAGAAAATACGGCCACGTACGTACATACGGGCGGGGTCTCGAACACCTACTCGCGCATACGTACGGCCAGGGCTCATGTACATGGCTGGGTCGGAACGGAGAAACTGTGTCGTTGTCGTGTTCATGGGGAGGCAACGGAATGCGTCGTGTTCATCGGGAGGCAACGGAACGCGTGGGAGCCAACCGGCTTGGACGGAACAGCCGATGGAAACGAGGCCTAGCGTACCGCAGAACGGAGGAAACGGCCTTGTGTTCGACCGGCCACGTTCGAAACGGGATCCTGTTCATCGGGAGGGGTCTGGCATACCGCAAAACGGAGGAAACGGACCTCCTACGGTCGAAACGGGGGTCCTGTTGATCGGGAGGGATGTGGTGTACCACAAAATGGAGGAAACGGACTTGTGTTGGAGCGCTACGGTCGAAACGGGGTCCTGTTCATCGGGAGGGGTGTGGCGTACCGCAAAACGGGACTCCACGGGATACTGTTCATCTCCACCGTCGACCCCCTCCAGCCTCCACGGGCTACTGTTCATCCACCGTCGACCTCCTCCAGCCTCCACATGTGACTGTTCATCCACGGGCTCCTGTTCATCCAGCCTCCACCGTGCGCTACTCCACCAGTTATTGTTCAACCAGCCCTCTCCACGGGCTCCTGTTCAACCACCCCTCCACGGGCTACTGTTCATCCAGCCCTCCACCGTCTACTGTTCATCCTGCCCTCCACGGGGTGGTCCTGTTCATCCAGCCCTCCACGGGGTCCTGTTCATCCAGCCCCAATTGGCTCGATCGATCGGGATCCTGTTCATCCAGAGGCAACACCATGGGGTCCTGTTCATCCAACCCCCCAGCAATGCTCACTATTCATCCAGAGGCAACACCACGGGGTCCTGTTCATCCACCCCCACCGGGAACTGTTCATCCACCCCCCACAACGCTCAGTGTTCATCCAAAGGCAGCATCGATCGGCTTCAGTTAGCAGCAGTAGCGAAGGAATTGCTCGATCGGGTTCAATTATCAGCCATCGATCGATCGCTCGGGTTTATAACGCGTAGCCTGCAGTGCAACTGCTCGGGTTCAGTTAGAGTCTGATACGTCTCCAGCGTATCTATAATTTATGAAGTATTCATGCTATTATATTATCCATCTTAGATGTTTTATATGCATTTATATGCTATTTTATATGATTTTTGGGACTAACATATTAACCTAGAGCCCAGTGCCAGTTTTATGTTTTTTCCTTGTTTTTGAGTTTTATAGAAAAGGAATATCAAATCGAGTCCAATTGATGTGCCAATTTTTGTTGATTATTATGGACCAAAAGAAGCCCCTGGAGCAAAAGAGTTGGGCCAGAAGAGTCCCGGGCTGTCCACGAGGGTGGGGGGCGTGGGCCCCTACCTCGTGGACGACTCGGAGACCCCCTGACGCGAAACCAACGCCAAAAATTCCTATAAATACAGAAACCCCCAGAAATTAACCTAGATCGGAAGTTCCGCCGCCGCAAGCCTCTGTAGCCACGAGAAATCAATCTAGGCCCTCTCTGGCACCCTGCCGGAGGGGGCCATCATCACCGGAGGCCATGGAGGAGGATCCCGGAGGGGACACCATCGCCATGAAGGCCAAGGACTAGAGGGAGAACCTCTCCCCATCTAGGGGGAGGCCATGGAGGAGGAAGCACAAGGGGGAGAACCTCTCCTCCTCTCTCTCGGTGGCGCCGAAGTGCCATCGGGAGGGGAATCATCGCCGCGGTGATCGTCTTCATCAACATCACCATCATCATCACCATTCTCATCTATTTTTCGCGGTTCACTCTCCCGCATCCCGCTGTAATCCCTACTTGAACATGGTGCTTTATGCCACATATTATGATCCAATGATGTGTTGCCATCCTATGATGTTTTGAGTAGATATCCTTTGTCTTTGGGTTGATTGATGATCCAGATTGGTATGAGTTGTATGTTTTATCATTGGTGCTGTCCTATGGTGCTCTCCGTGTCGCGCAAGCGTGAGGGACTCCCGTTGTAGGGTGTTGCAATACGTTCATGATTCGCTTATAGTGGGTTGGTGAGTGACTGAAACACAAACCCGAGTAAGGGGGTTGTTGCGTATGGGAATAAAGAGGACTTGATGCTTGAATGCTATGGTTGGGTTTTACCTTAATAATCTTTAGTAGTTGCGGATGCTTGCTAGAGTTCCAATCATAAGTGCATATGATGCAAGAAGAGAAAGTATGTTAGCTTATGCCTCTCCCTCATATGAAATTGCAATGACGACTATCGGTCTTGTTAACAATTGCCTAGGACAATTCCGCACACCGATCCATCATTATTCCACACTCGCTATTTATAATATTTAGTAATATATTCTAACTTTATGATAACAGCACCTACTTTTATGTTTTAGCTCTCCGATATCATGCAAAGTTATCCTCTTCATACCCACACCGTAGTTTTATTTCTCGTTTCTAGTTGGAAGCAAACGTTCGGTGTACGTAGAGTCGTATCAGTGGCAGATAGGACTTGAGAGAATATTGATCTTACCTTTAGCTCCTTGTGGGTTCAACACTCCATACTTATCACTTCCACCATTGGGAATTGCTACGATGATTCCTTGCATTTGGGGATTATCAAGCTCTTTTCTGGCGCCGTTGCCAGGGAGCAATAGCATGGGGTTGATATTCTCGTGTGTGCTTGTTTGCTTTCTCCACTAAGGAGATTTTGTTTTTCCTTTTTGTTTTTGTTTAGTTGTGGGTGAAACATACAAAAAGAATTTTTTAGAGAATAAAAATACAAAAAAATATATTTGCCTCTCATGCCTAAAAAGTTTTTCAAAAAGAGAAGTGATTGGAAAGTTATGCATTGAAGAAGTGAGGGTCGACCTTGAGCACTTGTGTTCATGCTCTCGGAAACAATGTAGATTTTTTCATGGAAGTTTCTCTGTAAATAATTATCCCCTTGTGTATATCCATTGTATTATAAAAATAATGTGCCAAGCTTTGGTTTTAGGATGATTAGATTGCTTGTTTACTATGTGCAGAACAAAAACATGATTTTACATTTTTTACTGGAAGGTCAAATGGGTCTGAAACTTTTTGCAAATTACTTCTGTACAAATGTTTCTAATTGTCAAATTTATTTCGTAATTTTGGGAGTTACATAAGTTTACTAAACTTCCAGATTACTACAGACTGTCCTGTTTTTGACAGATTCTGTTTTTCGCGTGTTGTTTGCTTATTTTCATGAATCTATGGCTAGTATCGGGGGGTATGAACCATAGAGAAGTTGGAATACAGTAGGTTTAACACTATAAATAAATAATGAGTTCATTACAGTACCTTAAAGTGGTAGTTTGCTTTATTACACTAACGGATCTCACAAAGTTTTTGTTAAAATTTTGTGTGGATGAGGTGTTCGAAGATCGAGGAACTATCAATATGAGAAGAATAAAGAGAGGCAAGAGTTCAAGATTGGGGATGCCCAAGGTACCCCAATTAAATATTTCAAAGGATACTCAAGAATCTAAGCTTGGGAATGCCCTGGTTGGCATCCCATCTTTCTTCTTCAACAAATATCGGTATACCTCGGTTTTTGTTTTGTTCACATGATTTGTGTCCTTTGTGTTTTTGTTTTTCCTTTAAGAACCAAGCTAGTATGATATATCCCTTCATTGATTTATAGAATAATTCATGTGCTTCACTTATATCTTTTAAGTATGATCTTATAGAATTGCTCTTTGTGCTTCACTTAAATCATTTGAGTATGGTTTTATAGAATGCTTCGTGTGCTTCACTTATATATTTTGAGCTTGGATATTGGTTAGTCTATATTAATTAAATAATGCTCCATGAACTTCACTTATATCTTTTGGAGTATGAATAATACTATCATCTAAAGCGGGTTTGGAAAAGTGTCAACTTTAGGAATTAGTGATCCCACTATTCCGAATGAGAAGAATTTTGCTTATGTCGAGAGTAGAAAAATTTCTATTCTTGTAGATCATGAAAAGAATGTTTTATGTGATGGTTATATTGTTGAATTCATTCATGAGGCTACTGAAAATTATTATGAGGGAGGAATATATGCTTGTAGGAGTTGCAATAATATCAAGTTTCCTCTCTATGTGCTTAAAGTTTTGAAGTTATACTTGTTTTGCCTTCCTATGCTAGTTGATTCTTGTTCCTATAAATTGTGTTCTCACAAAATCCCTAGGCATAGGAAGTGGGTTAGATTTAAATGTGCTAGTCATATTATTCATGATGCTCTTTTTATGTTTCAATTCTTATCTTTTATGTGAGCATCATTGAAATCATCATGCCTAGCTAAAAGGCATTAAAGAAAAGCGCTTGTTGGGAGACAACCCAATATTTACCCTTACTGTTTTTGTGTGTTTACATGATTAAGCTACTGTATTAATCATGTTTTATAGATTTTGTTCAATAAAGTGCCAAGTAAGACCTTTGGGAAGACTTGGGTGAGAGTTAATGTGATCTCGCTGTAAAAAACAGAAACTTTGCGCTCACGGGATTAGCTACCATTTTTTACAGAAGAGTAATTTTGAGTTGATTCTTTTTGAAAAAGATTAATAGACAAATTCCTCACGTCCACCAATTTATCTCATAATTTTTGGAGTAGCAGATGTATGGTTGCTGTTCAGATCATTACAGACTGTTCTGTTTCTGACAGATTCTGTTTTCATTGCATAATTTACTTGTTTTCTAGTTTCTATAGCTTATATTTCTCAATATAAATTATAGAAATGGTATGGTACAGTACGCATTGTGTGAGAACAATTATGAACCTTGTCTTTGACAGTACCAAAGTGAATGGTTTACTCTTTATCATACTAACCTATCTCACGAAGTTCCGTTAAGTTTTGTGTGATTGAAGTTTTCAAGCTTTGAGTGAGATATCGATATGAGGAGAATAAGGAGTGGAAAGACCCTAAGCTTGGGGATGCCCAAGGCACCTCAAGGTAATATTCAAGGAAGACTCAAGCGCCTAAGCTTGGGGATGCCCCGGAAGGCATCCCCTCTTTCGTCTTCAAAACTATCGGTATACCTTACTCGGAGCTATATTTTTATTCGTCACATGATATGTGTTTTGCTTGGAGCGTATTTTCAATTTTACTTTCTGTTTGAATAAAATCATTGGATCTGAAATCTTGAATGAAAAAGAATCCTCCCATGGCTAGTTAATTATTTGACTACTCAGTGTTCTTCACTTATATCTTTCGGAGTAGTTTGTCATTTACTCACGTGCTTCAGATATATCCTAGGAGTAAATGGTTGAATGAATTGAATATCATAAATCTGAATTCATATATGTTTCATATGCTTATAGCATGGGGAGTAATGACTTCACACATAATAAGTATAGGTAGTAAACTTATTGAAAGTTAGCAAACGTAGAATTGGTCACTTGAACAATTCATGAAAGAATATTGAAGGAAGAGAGATTTCACATATAAATATACTATCTTGGACATCTTTTGCAATTGTGAGCACTCATTAAAATATGACATGCTAAAAGTTTGATGTTGGACAAGGAAGACAACGTAATGGGTTATGTTTTCTTATATCCGAAATAAAGTATATTGTCATGGATTATCCAACATGCTGAGCTTGCCTTCCCCTCTCATGCTAGCCAAATTCTTTGCACCAAATAGAAATACTACTTGTGCTTCCAAATATCCCTTAAACTAGTTTTGCCATGAGAGTCCACCATACCTACCTATGGATTGAGTAAGATCCTTCAAGTAAGCTGTCATCGGTGCATGCAATAAAAATTGCTCTCTAAATATGTATGATCTATTAGTGCGAAGAAAATAAGCTTTATACAAACTTGTGATAGGGAAGTAATAAAAGTGACGGACTGCATAATAAAGGTCTTTATCACAAGGGGCAATATAAAGTGACGTTCTTTTGCATTAAGATTTTGTGCATCCAACCATAAAAGCGCATGGCAACCTCTGCTTCCCTCTGCGAAGGGCCTATATTTTTCTTTTATCTTCTACCTTATGCAATAGTCATGGTGATCTTCACCTTTCCTTTTTACAGTTTATCCTTTGGCAAGCACATTGTGTTGGAAAGATCCTGATATATATATCCAATTGGATGTAAGTTATCATGAGTTATTATTGTTGACATTACCCTTGAGGTAAAAGGTTGGGAGGCGAATCTATAAGCCCCTATCTTTCTCTGTGTCCGATTAAAACTTTGAACCCATAAATATCACGTGAGTGTTAGCAATTGCGAAAGATTAAATGATAGTTGAGTATGTGGAGTTTGCTAAATCAAAGCTCTGACATAGACCCTTCCTGAAAATAAGATGAATTGCAATTGTTTGAGGACTAAGAGCATTGTTTGTTAGTTTTCAAGAAAGTTTATGATCTATACTTTAACATGTGAATAGCTTGTTACTTGATCATGAAAAGTTTTATGAGATGAGCTACTGTTATGACATATAATGATGCTAGAAAAGGTGATTGATATTATCATTGATCAAACTTGTGCACCTGCTAGCATTCACACTTCATAAATTATTTCTTTTATCATTTACCTACTCGAGGACGAGCAGGAATTAAGCTTGGGGATGCTGATACGTCTCCAACGTATCTATAATTTATGAAGTATTCATGCTATTATATTATCAACCTTGGATGTTTTATATGCATTTATATGCTATTTTATATGATTTTTGGGACTAACCTATTAACCTAGAGCCCAGTGCCAGTTTCTGTTTTTTCCTTGTTTTTTAGTTTTACAGAAAAGGAATATCAAATGGAGTCCAATTGACGTGCCAAATTTTGTTATTTTTTATGGACCAAAAGAAGCCCCTGGAGCAAAAGAGTTGGGCCAGAAGAGTCTTGGGCTGTCCATGAGGGTGGGGGGCGTGCCCACCCCCCCTGGGCGTGGGCCCCTGCCTCGTGGACGACTTGGAGACCCCCCTGACGTGAAACCAATGCCAAAAATTCCTATAAATACAGAAACCCCCAGAAATTAACCTAGATCGGAAGTTCCGCCGCCGCAAGCCTCTGTAGCCACGAGAAATCAATCTAGGCCCTCTCTGGCACCCTGCCGAAGGGGCCATCATCACCGGAGGCCATGGAGGAGGACCCTGGAGGGGCCATCATCGCCATGACGGCCAAGGACCAGAGGGAGAACCTCTCCCCATCTAGGGGGGAGGCCATGGAGGAGGAAGCACAAGGGGGAGAACCTCTCCTCCTCTCTCTTGGTGGCGCCGGAGTGCCATCGGGAGGGGAATCATCGCCGCGGTGATCGTCTTCATCAACATCACCATCATCACCACCATCCTCATCTATTTTACGCGGTTCACTCTCCCGCACCCCGCTGTAATCCCTACTTGAACATGGTGCTTTATGCCACATATTGTGATCCAATGATGTGTTGCCATCCTATGATGTTTTGAGTAGATATCCTTTGTCTTTGGGTTGATTGATGATCTAGATTGGTATGAGTTGTATGTTTTATTATTGGTGTTTTCCTATGGTGCTCTCCGTGTCGCGCAAGCATGAGGGACTCCCGCTGTAGGGTGTTGCAATACGTTCATGATTCGTTTATAGTGGGTTGGTGAGTGACTGAAACACAAACCCGAGTAAGGGGGTTGTTGCGTATGGGAATAAAGAGGACTTGATGCTTTAATGCTATGGTTGGGTTTTACCTTAATGATCTTTAGTAGTTGCGGATGCTTGCTAGAGTTCCAATCATAAGTGCATATGATCCAACAAGAGAAAGTATGTTAGCTTATGCCTCTCCCTCATATGAAATTGCAATGACGACTATCGGTCTTGTTAACAATTGCCTAGGACAATTCCGCACACCAAGCCATCATTATTCCACACTCGCTATTTATAATATTTAGTGATATATTCTAACTTTATGATAACAACACCTACTTTTATGTTTTAGCTCTCCGATATCATGCAAAGTTATCCTCTTCATACCCACAACGTAGTTTTATTTCTCGTTTCTAGTTGGAAGCAAACATTCGGTGTACGTAGAGTCGTATCAGTGGCAGATAGGACTTGAGATAATATTGATCTTACCTTTAGCTCCTTGTGGGTTTGACACTCATACTTATCACTTCCACCATTGGGAATTGCTACGATGATTCCTTGCACTTGGGGATTATCAGAGCCCAATGCCTCGCTCTGGTTCAGTTAGAGCCCAACGCCTCACACCCACGCGCGTGCGTGTACGAGAGAAACGCGCATCGCTCGGCCCCTACCACCCACCGTAACCGGGAACACCCCGATATTTTCCTCGCCCTCGCTTCTACCATGGTTTTTTCCATCATGGACGGCCCAAAGAATGTCATGCAGCTGCGTCTCCGGCCCGCCCAGGGCGAAAAGCCCATTTTCTGTCATGATTTTTTGTCATAGAAGTAGGACCCCGCCACATGTATGATGATACCGTGTTTTGTCACAATTATTGTCATAGAAGTGTCATAAGTATGACAGAAAAAAATTTCGTTCGGCCCAAAATGTCACGGATGTGTCTTTTTTTTGAAGTGTTTCCTCCAGCCATGTAGCTGTGAAGATTAGCCATAAGACAAAAGTGTCTCATAGATTCATCGAGATCGAAGTCACTATCATCATCCTCATCATAGTATCCTTGTTCAACATCGTCTTGTGATGGGTCAATTCCTAGAGAGAGTGATTCATTAGATTTATGACCATGACAATGTGCATCTTTATGGATTCTAATGACTTCGGAGATGATATTGCTAATGATTCCAACATCTCCTTTGGCACGCATAAGGTCATGAAGCTCAAACAAGTAATCACCATACTTGGGATCATTAGGACTTATTTTAGTCAAAGCAATAGAGTTATGAAGGATCTCATCTAAGTTTTTCAAAGAATAGTTTGGAAATCGTTCCTCAAGAAATCTCCATATAGTGTAGGCACAATCAAGAGTAGGCAAGCAACCAATCAAGTTTCTAGGCAAACCTCTAGTGATAAGATGCACAGTTCTAAGGTTGCGGATCATGTCAATGGACTCATCAAGGGTAGGATGCAAAGGATCAACATGAGGTGCACAAGGGCTAGTAATATACTTGCTCAATTGATATTCATTGAAAATCACAAGCATCTCATTTTTCCACTCATGGAAGTACTCTCCATCAAGCATAGGAACTCTATGTCTAAGACTCCCCAACGTAGACTCATCCATCTTCCTCCAAAGGTGTTTAAACCAAAGCAATGGAGACCAATGCTCTGATACCAATTGAAAGGATCGAGAAGAGGTGTCTAGAGGGGGGTGAATAGACTCTTAGCCAAGAAAAGTAGCAGTTTTGAATTTCTTTAAGTTAAGGTGGAGTTTTAGCACAAGTTTAAACATTCACAATACATATCAAGCAAGCATGACAAGTGTTTATGAGCAGCGGAAAGTAAAGCATGCAATTTACGAGAATGTAAAGGGATGGGATTGGAGTGTGCAAACGCAATTGGAGACACGGAGATTTTTGGCGTGGTTCCGATAGGTGGTGCTATCGTACATCCACGTTGATGGAGACTTCAACCCACGAAGGGTAACGGTTGCGCGAGTCCACGGAGGGCTCCACCCATGAAGGGTCCATGAAGAAGCAACGTTGTCTATCCCACCATGGCCATCGCCCACGAAGGACTTGCCTCACTAGGGTAGATCTTCACGAAGTAGGCGATCTCCTTGCCCGTACAAACTCCTTGGTTCAACTCCACAATCTTGACGGAGGCTCCCAAGTGACACCTAACCAATCTAGGAGACACCACTCTCCAAAAGGTAATAGATGGTATGTTGATGATGAACTCCTTGCTCTTGTGCTTCAAATGATAGTCTCCTGAACACTCAACTCTCTCTCATGGATTTGGATTTGGTGGAAAGATGATTTGAGTGGAAAGCAAGCTGGAGAAGGCTAGAGATCAAGATTTATGTGGTTGGAATGGAATATCTTGACCTCAACACATGAGTAGGTGGTTCTCTCTCAGAAAATGTATGCTGGAAGTATAGGCATTTTCTGATGGCTCTCCTCACGAATGAAGAGTGGGTGGAGGGGTATATATAGCATCCACAGAAAATCTAACCATTACACACAATTCACCAAACTCGGTGGGACCGAATCAGAAAACTCGGTAAGAACAATTCAGTTCAAAATGTGAACGTTGGGCTTTTCGGTGGGACCGATATGATCAACTCGGTGGGACCGATGTGCTAGGGTTAGGGTAAAACCTCATCTCGGTTTGACCGATTACACAAACTCGGTGGAACCGATTTTGGTAATGAGCTAACCAGAGAGTTGGTCAAGCAAACTCGATGAGACCGATTACAAATCTTAGTGAGACCGAATTTATTGCAATAGGAACCAGAGAGTTTGCAAGCCCATCTCGGTGAGACCGAGATCCCTATCGGTGAGATCGAAGTGACTAGGGTTTCTGGCAGTGGCTATGTCAAATGAACTCGGTGGCGCCGGATAGATCAAATCGGTGGGGCCGAGTTTGACTTTTGGTTTGGGACAAAAGTGGATATGAGAAAGTGGTTGAGGGCTTTGGAGCATATCACTAAGCACTTTGAGCAAGCAAGCCATTAAGCAACACCTCATCCTGATACGTCTCCAACGTATCTATATATTATAATGTATTCATGCTATTATATTATCTGTTTTGGATGTTTATGGGCTTTACTAAACACTTCTATAATATTTTTGGGACTAACCTATTAACCGGAGGCCCAGCCCAAATTGCTGTTTTCTTGCCTATTTCAGTGTTTCGAAGAAAAGGAATATCAAACGGAGTCCAAACGGAATGAAACCTTCGGGAGAGTTATTTTTGGAATGGAAGCAATCCAGGAGACTTGGAGTAGATGTCAGGGAAGCTTCAAGGAAGCCACGAGGCAGGGAGGCGCGCCCTACCCCCTGGGCACGCCCCCACCCTCGTGGGCCCCTCGTGGCTCTCCTGACCGACTTCTTTCGCCTATATATATATCCATATACCCTAAAAACATCAGGGAACAGAATAGATCGGGAGTTCCGCCGCCGCAAGCCTCTGTAGCCACCAAAAACCAATCGGGACCCTGTTTCGGCACCCTGCCGGAGGGGGGATCCCTCACCGGTGGCCATCTTCATCATCCCGGCGCTCTCCATGACGAGGAGGGAGTAGTTCACCCTCGGGGCTGAGGGTATGTACCAGTAGCTATGTGTTTGATCTCTCTCTCTCTCTCTCGTGTTCTTGAGGTGTTACGATCTTGATGTATCGCGAGCTTTGCTATTATAGTTGGATCTTATGATGTTTCTCCCCCCTCTACTCTCTTGTAATGGATTGAGTTTTCCCTTCGAAGTTATCTTATCGGATTGAGTCTTTAAGGATTTGAGAACACATGATGTATGTCTTGCATGTGCTTATGTGTGGTGACAATGGGATATTCACGTGATTCACTTGATGTATGTTTTGGTGATCAACTTGCGGGTTCCGTGACCTCGTGAACTTATGCATAGGGGTTGGCACACGTTTTTGTCTTGACTCTCCGGTAGAAACTTTGGGGCACTCTTTGAAGTACTTTGTGTTGGTTTGAATAGATGAATCTGAGATTGTGTGATGCATATCATATAATCATACCCACGGATACTTGAGGTGACATTGGAGTATCTAGGTGACATTAGGGTTTTGGTTGATTTGTGTCTTAATGTGTTATTCTAGTACGAACTCTATGATAGATTGAACGAAAAGAATAGCTTCGTGTTATTTTACTACAGACTCTTGAATAGATCGATCAGAAAGAATAACTTTGAGGTGGTTTCATACCCTACCATAATCTCTTCGTTTGTTCTCCGCTGTTAGTGACTTTGGAGTGACTCTTTGTTGCATGTTGAGGGATAGTTATATGATCCAATTATGTTATTATTGTTGAGAGAACTTGCACTAGTGAAAGTATGAACCCTAGGCCTTGTTTCAACGCATTGCAATGCCGTTTGTGCTCACTTTTATCATTAATTACCTTGCTGTTTTTATACTTCCAGATTACAAAAACCTATATCTACCATCCATATTGCACTTGTATCACCATCTCTTCGCCGAACTAGTGCACCTATACAATTTACCATTGTATTGGGTGTGTTGGGGACACAAGAGACTCTTTGTTATTTGGTTGCAGGGTTGTTTGAGAGAGACCATCTTCATCCTACACCTCCCATGGATTGATAAACCTTAGGTCGTCCACTTGAGGGAAATTTGCTACTATCCTACAAACCTCTGCACTTGGAGGCCCAACAACGTCTACAAGAAGAAGGTTGTGTAGTAGACATCACATCCCCTTTTAACAGTATTGGCTTTTCCTATGGACTCAATGTGATCTTGGATCACTAAATGAAAATGTGAGTCTTGAGCTTTTGAGCTTGAGCCAATCCTTTGTCCTTAGCATCTTGAAGGGGTTCCACATCCTCTTGTCCACGCCACTCCATCTGTTGAACTTGTCTGAAATATACTAGATGAAAACATTAGTCCAACAAGAGATATGTTGACATTAATTACCAAAACCACCCAGGGAGCACTTGTGCTTTCAGTCTCCCCCTTTTTGGTAATTGATGACAACATACATCAAAGCTTTAGATAAATATATAGAGAAAAGCAAGTACAACTTTGGATAGACATGTAACATGCATAGGCTCCCCCTACATGTATGCAATCATGTAAATAGGAATTTAGGAGCATGTGAATGCATAATCATGACAGGCAAGCAATGCGTTACATGTATATTGGCTATATGCATCAGAGCAAATGATGTGAATATATGAAGTTGTAACTTCATGTTCATGATTCCTTCTTGCAAACAATATGTACATTTAGCAAGAGATCTTCATGCACATGAATGTGATGTATATACTTACCTTGTGGTCTTGAGCTGGCTTAGGAAGAGATGAGCCTGAGTAAACAGGGTTAGATAACACAGATACATCTACTAGATAGAGCAAACAAAAGAGCCACAAGAGTACCAAGATTGGGATGACATGTAGAGAGTGAGTACTAGGTACTCTATTGGATATAGACATGTCCCCAAAGGTAAAAGATATGCAATGAATTCAAAGGTTTCCTTCCCTAGAAGTCTTTCTCCTCCTAAATCTTATATTGGATAATGGGAGAAAATAGGGAAACAAAATCACACCAAAACAGATCAGATCATAGGACATAACACAAACTAATATGTCTTTCCTCTCTTAAAGACATGTGTCTTCTCTCCTCTTGAATACCAAGCATCTGGGGCCTTTGATGTGATTACCTCTCTCCCCCTTTTGATGTGATCAAGCTTTGATGTGAGCTCTCTCTCCCCCTTTGACATCAATTTCCAAGAAGGGACCTTCTGGAATGTGAGTCAAAATAGGTTTGGTCCTTGAGTCACATAACAAAGCAGTATGTAGAATTTGATGCAGGTAGAGGACAAGAATCATCGAGTGGAGCTGGAACAAATGTGCAGGAACAAGTGGCAAATTGTCTTCTTTGCAGTGAAATCGGTGACACCGAGTTATATTCTTCGGTAGCACCGAAATGTTTCAGTTTGACCGAGAGTGGCAATCCGGTGTAACCGAGTTCAACACAGAGAAAATGTTTGTCACCTCAGCTCTCTAGGCAAATAAGATCTCACAAAGATTTGCAAGGAATTAACAGAAGGATTTGCAATGAATTGGATGCAGGAAATGCAGAACAAAACAAAAAAAAGAGATCTAGATGGAGTTTTTTTATTAAAGGAAGGGGAAAAATATGCAAGGAACAAATACAAGAACTCAGAGAAACACTAGAGAACTTCATCTAGAATTGGGCGGCGACAAAGTCACCTATGTTTGAGTATATTGACCGAGGAGTCAAGTGATAACACTTGATCATAGGTCATACTCATCGTTTAAGCTCAAAATGAGGTTACCGTTTTTCGATTAAGTAGTTTGATGTATTCACATCTTGTTGAGCTGCTTTGACCCATATCTTGGGGTAAAGCTTCTCTAAGATGGAATAGCATACCTTGGGTGGTGGTGTTGAACTTGATCATGTAGTTGAACTTGCGTGGAGTGCTCAAGGTTGATGTAGGTCATCAATGGTTGGGAGCATGATAACCCACAAGTATAGGGGATCAATTGTAGCCTCTTTCGATAAGTAAGAGTGTCGAACCCAACAAGGAGATAAAGGTAGAACAAATATTCCCTCAAGTTCTATCGACCACCGATACAACTCTACGCATGCTTTAACGTTCGCTTTACCTAGAACAAGTATGAAACTAGAGGTACTTTGTAGGTGTTGTTGGATAGGTTTGCAAGATAGTAAAGAGCACGTAAATAAAATCTAGGGGCTGTTTAGATAAGGACACAATAAATTTAATAGCGAGTGTGGAAAAGTGGAGGTAGGAGTTGCGAAATTGTCCCTAAGCTATTGACTACTTTACTAGACCGATAGCAAGTTTTATGTGGGAGAGGCCACTTCTAGCATGTCATCCCTGACTTGGAATTCTATGCACTTATGATTGGAACTATTAGCAAGCATCTGCAACTACTAACGTTCATTAAGGTAAAACCCATCCATAGCATTAAGATATATTGGCCCCCCTTCAATCCCATATGCATCAATTTCTATGCTAGGTTGAAGCTTCTGTCACTCTTGCCCTCCAATACATAGTCCTATTAACATACAACCAACCCTATGGTGTGATCCACGCGCGCGCTCATATGATGGGCACCAAAGGACAGCAACATAACCACAAGCAAATTAAACCAATCATAGCAATTCACCAATTACCGATAGGACAACGAAAATCTACTCAGACATCATAGGATGGCAACACATCATTGCATAATAATATGAAGCATAAAGCACCATGTTCAAGTAGAGGGTACAACGGGTTGCGGGAGAGTGGACCGCTGTAGATAGATGGGGGAAGGTGATGAAGATGTTGGTGAAGATGACGGAGGTGTTGGTGTAGATTGCGACGACGATGATGGCCCGTGCGGCGTTCCGGCGCCACCGGGAGAGAGGGGGAGAGGCCCCCCTTCTTCTTCTTCTTCTTCCTTTACCTTCACCCTAGATGGGAGAAGGGTTTCCCCTCTGGTCCTTGGCTTCCATGGCATGGGAGGGGCGAGAGCCCCTCCGAGATTCGATCTGTCTCTCTGTCTCTGTCTCTGTTTCTGCGTTCAGATTCTGCCCTTTCACCGTTCCTTATATTCCCGGAGATCCGTAACTCCGATTGGGCTGAAATTTGGACACGATTTTTATCCGGATATTGGCTTTCTTGTGGCGAAAGAAGGGCACCAACCGCCTTACGGAGTGGCCACGAGGGCCCAGGGCATGCCTAACTCCCTGGGGCGCGCCCCTCACCCTCGTGGGCCCCTCGGGCATCGTCTCGTGTTGATTCCACTTCCCAAAATTCACATATATTCCAAAAAAAATCTCCGTTAGTTTGTATCCCATTTGATATGGATTTTCTGGGAAACAAAAAACATGCAACAAACAGGAACTAGCACTGGGCACTAGATCAATATGTTAGTCCCAAAAATAGTATAAAAAGTTGCCAAAAGTATGTAAAAGTTGTAGAATATTGGCATGGAACAATAAAAAATTATAGATACGACGGAGATGTATCAGCATCCCCAAGCTTAATTCCAGCTCGTCCTCGAGTAGGTAAATGATAAAAAGATAATTTTTGATGTGGAATGCTACCTAGCATAAACTTGATCATATATCTAATCATGGCATGAATATTAAGACATAAGTGATTCAAAGCAATAGTCTATAATTTGATATAAAGACATCAATACTTAGGCATCCCAACAAACAATCATGTCTTTCAAAATATCAACGGTAAAGAAAGCTATCCCTACAAAATCATATAATCTTGTCATGCTCTGTCTTCTTAACACAAAGTATTTATCATGCACAACCCCGATGACAAGCCGAGCAATTGGTTCATACTATTTAACACGCTTCAGCTTTTTCAACCTTCACGCAATACATGAGCGCAAGCCATGGATATAGCACTACAGGTGGAATAGAGTATGATGATGGAGGTTGTGTGAGAAGACAAAAAAGGAGAAAGTCTCACATTGACGCGGCTAATCAACGGGCTGTGGAGATGCCCATCAATTGATGTCAATGCGAGGAGTAGGGATTGCCATGCAACAGATGCACTAGAGCTATAAGCGTATGAAAGCTCAAACTGGAAACTAAGTGGGTGTGCATCCAACTTGCTTTCTCATGAAGACCTCAGGCATTTGAGGAAGCCCATCATCGGAATATACAAGCCAAGTTCTATAATGAAAATTCCCACTAGTATATGAAAGTGATAACTCAAGAGACTCTCTATATGAAGAACATGGTGCTACACTGAAGCACAAGTGTGGTAAAAGGATAGTAACATTGCCCCTTCTCTCTTTTTCTCTCAATTTTTTGTTTTTTTTTGTTTTGGTGGGCTTCTTTGGCCTCTTTTATTTTTTTAAGTCTGGAGTCTCATCCCGACTTGTGGGGGAATCATAGTCTCCATCATCCTTTCCTCACTGGGGCATTGCTCTAATAATGATGATCATCACACTATTGTTTACTTACAACTCAATATTACAACTCGATACTAGAACAAAAATATGACTCTATATGAATGCCTCCGGCAGTGTACCGGGATGTGCAGTGATCTAGCGTAGCAATGACATCAAAAAGCGGACAAGAAATGAAAACATCATGCTAGCTACCTTACGGTCATCCAAAGCAATATGACAATGAATGCTCAAGTCATGTATATGATGATGACGGAAGTTGCATGGCAATATATCTCGGAATGGCTATGGAAATGCCATGATAGGTAGGTATGGTGGCTGTTTTGAGGAAGATATAAGGAGGCTTATGTGTGATAGAGCGTATCGTATCACGGGGTTTGGATGCACCGGCGAAGTTTGCACCAACTCTCGAGGTGAGAAAGGGCAATGCACGGTACCGTAGAGGCTAGCAAATTGCAAAAAGGTAAGAGTGTGTATAATCCATGGACTCACATTAGTCATAAAGAACTCATATACTTATTGCAAAAGTTTATTAGCCCTCGAATCAAAGTACTACTACGCATGCCCCTTGGGGGATAGATTGGTAGGAAAAGACCATCGCTCGTCCCCGACCGCCACTCATAAGGAGGACAATCAATAATAAATCATGCTCCAACTTCGTAGCATAACGAGAGACTATACGTGCATGCTTCGGGAATCACAAACCTTAACACCAATGTTCTTACTAAACACAACCATTTACTAGTACCTCCCACATATTATCATCTCTATATCGCAAAACTATTGCAAGGAATCAAACATATCATATTCAGTGGTCTACAATTTTTATGCAGGATTTTATGACTAACCATGTGAATGACCGATTCCTGTCAACTCTCTAAATAGATATAAGTGAAGCAAGAGAGTTCAATTATTTCTAAAAAAGATATGCCCATGCTCTAACAAATATACGTAAAGCAAAAGAGCATTCTACAAATGGCGGTTTTCTATGTGAAGAGAAACAGGCAATCCAAACTTCAAATGATATAAGTGAAGTACATGAAGCATTCTATAAAGCCATACTCAAAAGATATAAGTGAAGTGCAAAGAGCATTCTATAAATAAACCATGGACTATCTCATACCAGCATGGTTCATAAAAGAAAAGTGAAAACTAAATGCAAAAGACGCTCCAAGATTTGCGCATATCACATGAACGAAACGAATCCGAAAACATACTGATACTTGTTGAAGAAAGATGGGA
The DNA here is from genome assembly GCF_018294505.1 of Triticum aestivum. Taxonomy (NCBI): domain Eukaryota; kingdom Viridiplantae; phylum Streptophyta; class Magnoliopsida; order Poales; family Poaceae; genus Triticum; species Triticum aestivum. Next base: position 163,852,420 of record NC_057799.1, on the reverse strand, counting down.
TGCCTTCCGGGGCATCCCCAAGCTTAGACGCTTGAGTCTCCTTGAATATTTACTTGGGGTGCCTTGGGCATCCCCGAGCTTGAGCTCTTCCCTCTCCTCCTTATCCTCATATCGAGACATCCTCGATCTTCGAACACTTCATCCACACAAAACTCAACAGAAAGCTCGGTAAGATCCGTTAGTATAATAAAGCAAATCCTAATGTAAGTACTATTGCAAACCAATTGATATTTTGTTTTTGCATTATAGCTACTGTAATATAACTTTTCCATGGCTTAATCCACTGATAGAAATCGATATTTTCATCAAAACAAGCAAACTATGCATCAAAAACAGAATCTGTCTTAAACAGGATAGTATGTAGTAATCTGAACATTCACCATACTTATGGTACTCCAAAAATTCTGAAAAAATTAGAAAAAAATAAACCATTTGTATAGAAAGACAGTGCAAAAAGTTTCAGAACCGTTCGACGTTCCAGTAAAAAAATGTAAAACCGCGCACTACAGCTAAAGTTTCTGTTTTGCACCGCACAAACCAACAAGCAATGTAAACATCCTAAAGGCAAATCTTGGCACATTATTTTTATTTTTAAACTTTATAAAAGCACACAACAGAAATAAATGACTTTCTAAAACTTCCGGGTTGTCTCCCTGGCAGCGTTTTCTTTAAAGCCATTAAGCGAGGCATAAAGTGCTCAAGTAATGGATCCACCCGGATCCCAAGGTATATCAAAGTCAATTTTAATTAACAATGATTTGTGATTTAGTAGTGAGCACAAAGTAACATATATCATGCAATAACGAAGTCTAACTCTCTTCCTATGCATCGGCATGTCATAAAAGAACAATTCATGAACATCAAGTAAAGGCCAATACATAGCATAAGCAGTTTCTTGCAATTCTATCATGTTGGAAACATAAAGAGGCGGAGATGTAGTTCCTCTCTCATAATAATTACAAGTAGGAGCAGAAAGCACATGCATATTATATTCATCAAAATCATCATGTGCAACGGTAAAAAGCAACCCATCAATATAATCCTTAATAAGTGCAAACTTCTCCGATATAGTGTAGTTTGGAGAATTCAAAAAGAAAATAGGAGTATCATGTGTGGGTGCAATAGCAACAATTTCATGTTTAACATAGGGAACAATAGCAAGTTCATCTCCATAAGCATAATTCATATTGGCATCTTGGCCACAAGCATAGCAAGCATCATCTAAAAGGGATATTTTAAAAGAATCAACGGGATCATAACAATCATCATAGCATTCATCCTTCGGTAAACACGAATGGAAATTAAACAACGTATGAGTTGAAGAGTTACTCTCATTAGAAGGTGGGCATGGGTAGCTAATCCGCTTTTCCTCCTTTTGTTCTTTGCTCTCCTCATCATCATTTTCATCCAATGAGCCCACAGTTTCATCAATTCCTTCTTCCATAGACTCCTGCAAAATATTAGTCTCTTCTTGGATAGCGGAGGAGTCCTCAATATATGGTTTAACATAGGCATTAGAAGCATAATTATCATAACAATATTTAAGTATGGCAAAAATTTCATATTTGTAAAGAGTAGCATCATACTTTTCAATCAAAGAAGCAATTTCATAAGCACCCTTAAAAGCAACAAATTCTTCAATTTGTTGAACATCATAGTAATTATAAACACCCTTCGCATACGAAGATACGATTCCATTATCACTAAACTCACATTGGTAGGAAAGGTGTTTCTTAGGGTCTTCAGAACAACAAGTAAAATCATATATTTCACATAAATTCCAAGCATAGCATTGCAAATGATGAATTTGATCCATTAAAAGTTTCCCTTTTTCAGATATGCGGTGTCGCACATAACAAGCATGCTCATCTAAAGATTTGCCCTCAACTAAGCTAGTTGGGGTTTCAGCACGGGCACATAGGGATCGAAGATGATCCAAGTAAAAAGCTTCAGGAGTGTGATAGATTTTGAGTGGTTCTTCAACCATTGGTGTAGTAGGTATAACTAATTTTTTTGGTATTTTGCGTTTCCTACCCATAACTAAAGATAGAAAACAAGAGCACAAAATAAAAACTACTTAGTGATAAAGCAAACAAGCACACACGAGAATATTCACCCCGCGCTATAACTCCCCGGCAACGGCGCCAGAAAAAGGTCTTGATAAGCCACAAGTATAGGGGATCAATTGTAGCCTCTTTCGACAAGTAAGAGTGTCAAACCCAACGAGGAGCTAAAGGTAGAACAAATATTCCCTCAAGTTCTATCGACCACCGATACAACTCTACGCACGCTTTAACGTTTGCTTTACCTGGAACAAGTATGAAACTAGAGGTACTTTGTAGGTGTTGTTGGATAGGTTTGCAAGATAATAAAGAGTATGTAAATAAAATCTAGGGGCTGTTTAGATAAGGACACAATAAATTTAGTATAGCGAGTGTGGAAAAGTGGTGGTAGGAGTTGCGAAATTGTCCCTAAGCAATTGACTACTTTACTAGACTGATAGAAAGTTTTATGTGGGAGAGGCCACTTCTAGCATGTCATCCCTGACTTGGAATTCTATGCACTTATGATTGGAACTATTAGCAAGCATCCGCAACTACTAACGTTCATTAAGGTAAAACCCAACCATAGCATTAAGATATATTGGTCCCCCTTCAATCCCGTATGCATCAATTTCTATGCTAGGTTGAAGCTTCTGTCACTCTTGCCCTCCAATACATAGTCCTATTAACATACAACCAACCCTATGGTGTGATCCATGTGCGCGCTCATATGATGGGCACCAAAGGACAACAACATAACCACAAGCAAATTAAACCAATCATAGCAATTCACCAATTACCGATAGGAACAACGAAAATCTACTCAGACATCATAGGATGGCAACACATCACTGGATAATAATATGAAGCATAAAGCACCATGTTCAATTAGAGGGTACAGCGGGTTGCGGGAGAGTGGACCGCTGTAGATAGATGGGGGAAGGTGATGAAGATGTTGGTGAATATGACGGAGGTGTTGGTGTAGATTGCGATGACGATGATGGCCCCGTCGGCGTTCCGGCGCCACTGGGAGAGAGGGGGAGAGGCCCCCCTTCTTCTTCTTCTTCTTCTTCTTATTCTTCCTTTACCTTCTCCCTAGATGGGAGAAGGGTTTTCCCTCTGGTCCTTGGCTTCCATGGCATGGGAGGGGTGAGAGCCCCTCCGAGATTGGATCTGTCTCTCTGTCTCTCTCTGTGTTTCTGCGTTCAGATTCTGCCCTTTCACCGTTTCTTATATTCCCGGAGATCCGTAACTCCGATTGGGATGAAATTTGGACACGATTTTTATCCGGATATTGGCTTTCTTGTGGAGAAAGAAGGGCACCAACTGCCTTACGGAGTGGCCATGAGGGCCCAGGGCGTGCCTGACCCCCTGGGGGGCGCCCCTCACCCTCGTGGGCCCCTCGGGCATCGTCTCGCGTTGATTCCACTTCCCAAAATTCACATATATTCCAAAAAAATCTCCGTCGGTTTTTATCCCGTTTGGACTCCGTTTGATATGGATTTTTTGCGAAACAAAAAACATGCAACAAATAGGAACTGGCACTGGGCACTAAATCAATATGTTAGTCCCAAAAATATAATATAAAAAGTTGCCAAAATTATGTAAAAGTTGTAGAATATTGGCATGGAATAATCAAAAGTTATAGATACGACGGAGACGTATCAGCGCACCACTTGTAGTTTGAGTTCATCTACCTACATGGGTTATTCTTTCAAGGAAGAGCACTTGCGTATCCAAAATTACAATCATGAAATTTGATACCAAATGAAATTTGATATATAGAATTTGTCAAAGGATATGTTGAGGAGTTTCAAGCTTCCTTGCCTTCAACCACCATGGTGTAGAGACTTGGTGATGTAGAGATTGCTCAAGATGTGAGTGAGTTGCAATCCCATGGATTTAGGTTCATCCAAGTTCCTACAAGGGTTAGATAGCATGCAAGGGTACAAATGTATCCAAGACATATGATTATCATCATAACAGAAGAATCAAGGATTAGTTATAGGCTCACGCCTTGCATGTATCCACATGGAGTTCCTACTCCAAGTTTGAAGCATCAATGATGTCCAATTCACCTCTCAAACAGCAAAATACTTTCTCATCAAGCGGTTTGGTGAATATATCCGCCAATTGCTTATCGGTACGAACATGCTTAAGATCAATGTCTCCTTTAGCAACATGATCTCGAATGAAATGGTGACGAACTTCAATATGCTTAGTTCGAGAATGTTGCACGTGATTGTGAGCTATCTTAATAGCACTCTCATTGTCACAAAGCAATGGAACATGTTTCACATTGATCCCATAATCTTTAAGAGTATGGGTCATCCAAAGTAATTGAGCACAACATGAACCGGTGGCAATGTATTCCGCTCCGGCGGTGGATAAGGATATCGAGTTTTGTTTCTTGAGGACCAAGACACAAGAGATCTACCAAGAAATTGACAAGTACCCGAAGTGGAATTTCTATCAACCTTGTCACCGGCATAGTCCGAGTCGGAGTAGCCAACAAGATCAAAAGAGGACCTCTTAGGATACCAAATGCCAAAATTTGGTGTATGCATTAAGTATCTCACTATCCTTTTCACAGCCTTAAGATGACATTCTTTGGGGGCCGCTTGATATCATGCACACATGCACACACTTAGCATAATATCGGGACGGGAGGCACATAGATATAAAAATGAACCAATCATAGATCGGTAAACCGTTTGGTTAACCGATTTGCCATCCTTGGTCAAGTCAAGATGTCCACTAGTAGGCATGGGAGTTTTCATTCCTTTGCTTTCTTGCATGTTGAACTTCTTGAATAAGTCCTTGGTGTACTTTGTTTGAGAAACAAAGGTGCCTTCCTTAGTTTGCTTGATTTGCAAACCAAGAAATAACTTGAGTTCACTCATCATAGACATCTCAAACTTCTTCGACATTAGCTTCCCAAACTTTTCACTAAAATGAGGGTTAGTTGAACCAAATATGATATCATCAACATAAATTTGGCACACAAATAATTCACCATTAACCCTTTTAGTAAAAAGAGTAGAATCTATCTTTCCTATCTCAAAGCCTTTCTCAATAAGGAACTTGGTCAAGCATTTGTACCACGCTCTAGGAGCTTGTTTAAGACCATAAAGAGCTTTGTGAAGTTTGTAAACATGGTCGGGTTTCTTAGGATTGACAAATCTGGGAGGTTGTTTAACATAAACTTCGTCCTTAATTTCACCATTTAGAAAAGCACTTTTAATGTCCATTTGGTACAAGGTAATATCATGGTGTTTAGCATAGGCAAGTAAGATGCAGACTCAAGTCTAGCAACGGGGGTATATGTCTCACCATAGTCCATACCTTCAACTTGAGTGTAGCCTTGGGCGACGAGACGTGCTTTGTTGCGAACAACTTGTCCATCTTCGTCTTGCTTGTTGTGAAACACCCATTTGGTACCGATGATGTTGTGGTTGTTGTCGGGCTTCTCTACCAATGTCCACACTTGGTTTCTCTCAAAGTTGTGTAGCTCTTCATGCATGGCATTTATCCAATCCGGATCTTCCAATGCTTCTTCAACCTTCATAGGTTCAATGCCAGAGATAAATGAATAATGTTCACAAAAGTTATCCAAACGAGTTTTAGAGCGAGTGATTCTCCCGATTTGAATATCGTTGAAGATTTGTTCGACAGGATGGTCTCTTGAGACTCTTGCTCAAACTCATGAGAGCTTTTCCTTGGGTCAAGTTGGAACATCTTCTTCATCATCTTGTCCTTCTTCTTGGCCTTCTTCATTGTTGACGTTGTTGTTCTCTTGTCGTGGTGGAGAAGGAGGTTGAAGAGGTTCATCTTGGTGTACTTCCTCATTTTCTTCATCTTGGTGTGTCCTACTCGTGGATGCTTCCATGTCAACTCTTGGTTCACCTTGTCGTGAGGTAGAAGCTTCCACTTGGACGGACGAGGTACTCTCCTTTACCTCCGTTGGAAGGATCTTGCCAATAGACAAGTCTTGGATCGCTTCCGAAGGGTCTTTGTCTCCTACATCAATTGGCAATTGCTCTACTTGCGAGCCGTTAGATTCATCAAACTTCACATCTACCGTCTCTTCAACCTTTCAGGTGAAATTATTGTAGACACGGTAGGTGTGAGAGTTTGAGCCATAACCAAGTAGGAAACCCTCATGAGATTTAGGAGCAAATTTAGAACAACGATGCTTATCAAGAATGTAACATTTTGAGCCGAATACCCAAAAGTATCCAACTTGGGGTTTTTTACCGGTGAGGAGCTCGTATGCCGTCTTGTCGAGTAGCTTGTGAAGATACAAGCGATTTGTTGCATGACAAGCCGTCTCAACCGCTTCTGCCCAAAAGTGTTTTGGACTCTTGTACTCATCAAGCATCGTCCTTGCCATCTCAATAAGAGTCCGGTTCTTCCTCTCAACAACTCCATTTTGTTGAGGTGTGTACGTAGCCGAGAACTCGTGTGAAATCCATTCTTCGTCAAGAAAGGTATCCACATTTGCGTTCTTGAACTCCGTCCCGTTGTCGCTGCGGACCTTCTTGATCCTCACTTCAAAATGATTTTGGGCCTTCCTAGCGAAGTTCTTGAAGATCTTTTGGACCTACAATTTATCATCAATAAAGAACACCCACGTAAATCTTGAAAAATCATCAACTATGACTAAACCAAATGAGTTCCCACCAAGGCTCTTGTAGGCATTGGGACCGAAGAGATCCATATGAAGAAGCTCGAGCGGTCTTCTCGTGGTCATGATGTTCTTCATGGGGTGACTTCCTCCAACTTGTTTTCCTGCTTGACAAGCACTACACAATCTATCCTTGTCAAATATAACATCTTTCACTCCAAGGATATGCCAACCACCTTACCCTTTGAGTTATCACCAAAAGTGACATACTTTCGAGGGCCGTCGTTTTCAGCAAGCTCACGAAACATATCCTTATCTCCGGTCATATGATCGGTACATCCACTATCAAGGACCCATTCCTTTCCTCCAGACATGTAGCCACGAAGATTAGCCATAAGACCAAAGTGTCTCATAGATTCATCGAGATTGAAGTCACTATCATCATCCTCATCATAGTATCCGTGTTCAACATTGCCTTGTGATGGGTCAATTCCTAGAGAGAGTGATCCATTAGATTTATGACCATGACAATGTGCATCTTTATGGATTCTAATGACTTCGGAGATGATATTGCTAATCATTCCAACATCTCCTTTGGCACGCATAAGGTCACGAAGCTCAAACTATAACCATACTTGGGATCATTAGGACTTATTTTAGTCAAAGCAATAGACTTATGAAGGATCTCATCTAAGTTTTTCAAGGAATAGTTTGGAAATCGTTCCTCAAGAAATCTCCATATAGTGTAGGCACAATCAAGAGTAGGCAAGCAACCAATCAAGTTTCTAGGCAAACCTCTAGTGATAAGATGAACAGTTCTAAGGTTGCGGATCATGTCAATGGACTCATCAAGGGTAGTATGCAAAGGATCAACATGAGGTGCACAAGGGCTAGTAATATACTTGCTCAATTGATATTCATTGAAAATCACAAGCATCTTGTTTTTCCACTCATGAAAGTACTCTCCATCAAGAATAGGCACTCTACGTCTAAGACTCCCCAACGTAGACTCATCCATCTTCCTCCAAAGGTGTTTAAACCAAAGCAATGGAGACCAATGCTCTGATACCAATTGAAAGGATCGAGAAGAGGTGTCTAGAGGGGGGTGAATAGACTCTTAGCCAAGAAAAGTAGCAGCTTTTAATTTCTTTAAGTTAAGGTGGAGTTTTAGCACAAGTTTAAACATTCACAATACATATCAAGCAAGCATGACAAGAGTATATGAGCAGCGGAAAGTAAAGCATGCAATTTGCGAGAATGTAAAGGGATGGGATAGGAGTGTGCAAACACAATTGGAGACACGGAGATTTTTGGCGTGGTTCTGATAGGTGGTGCTATCGTACATCCACGTTGATGGAGACTTCAACCCACGAAGGGTAACGGTTGCGCGAGTCCACGGAGGGCTCCACCCATGAAGGGTCCACGAAGAAGCAACCTTGTCTATCCCACCATGGCCATCGCCCACGAAGGACTTGCCTCACTAGGGTAGATCTTCATGAAGTAGGCGATCTCCTTGCCCGTACAAACTCCTTGGTTCAACTCCACAATCTTGACGGAGGCTCCCAAGTGACACCTAACCAATCTAGGAGACACCACTCTCCAAAAGGTAATAGATGGTGTGTTGATGATGAACTCCTTGCTCTTGTGTTTCAAATGATAGTCTCCCGAACAATCAACTCTCTCTCATGGATTTGGATTTGGTGGAAAGATGATTTGAGTGGAAAGCAAGTTGGAGAAGGCTAGAGATCAAGATTTATGTGGTTGGAATGGAATATCTTGACCTCAACACATGAGTAGGTGGTTCTCTCTCAGAAAATGTATGATGGAAGTGTAGGCATTTTCTGATGGCTCTCCTCACGAATGAAGAGTGGGTGGAGGGGTATATATAGCCTCCACACAAAATCTAACCGTTACACACAATTCACCAAACTCGGTGGGACCGAATCATAAAACTCGGTAATACCGATTCAGTTCAAAATGTGAACGTTAGGCTTTTTGGTGGGACCGATATGATCAACTCGGTGGGACCGATGTGCTAGGGTTAGGGTAAAACCTCATCTCGGTTTGACCAATTACACAAACTCGGTGGAACTGATTTTGGTAATGAGCTAACCAGAGAGTTGGTCAAGCAAACTCGGTGAGACCGATTACAAATCTCCATGAGACCAAATTTATTGCAATAGGAACCAGAGAGTTTGCAAGCCCATCTCGGTGAGACCGAGATCCCTATCGGTGAGATCGAAGTGACTAGGGTTTCTCGCAGTGGCTATGTCAAATGAACTCGGTGGCACCGGATAGATCAAATCGTTGGGGCCGAGTTTGACTTTTGGTTTGGGACAAAAGTGGATATGAGAAAGTGGTTCAGGGCTTTGGAGCATATCACTAAGCACTTTGAGCAAGCAAGCCATTAAGCAACACCTCATCCCCTTTTAATAGTATTGGCTTTTCCTATGGACTCAATGTGATCTTGGATCACTAAATGAAAATGTAGAGTCTTGAGCTTTTGAGCTTGAGCCAATCCTTTGTCCTTAGCATCTTGAAGGGGTTCCACATCCTCTTGTCCACGCCACTCCATCTGTTGAACTTGTCTGAAATATACTAGATGAAAACATTAGTCCAACAAGAGATATGTTGACATTAATTACCAAAACCACCCAGGGAGCACTTGTGTTTTCAGGTATTTCAGGATGTTCTTGACCGTTGTCCAGTGATCCACTCCTGGATTACTTTGGTACCTCCCTGCTAAACTAATAGCAAGGCACACATTAGGTCTGGTACACAACATTGCATACATGATAGAACCTATGGCCGAAGCATAAGGAATGACTTTCATTTTCTCTCTATCTTCTGCAGTGGTCGGGCATTGAGTCTGACTCAACTTCACACCTTGTAACACATGCAAGAACCCTTTCGTTTCTTGATCCATTTTGAACTTCTTCAAAACTTTATCAAGGTATTTGCTTTGTGAAAGTCCAATTAAGCATCTTGATCTATCTCTATAGATCTTGATGCCCAAAATATAAGCAACTTCACCGAGGTCTTTCATTTCAAAACTCTTGCTCAAGTATCCTTTTATGCTATCCAGAAATTCTATATCATTTCCAATCAACAATATGTCATCCACATATAATATTAGAAATGCTACAAAGCTCCCACTCACTTTCTTGTAAATACAGGCTTCTCCAAAAGTGTGTATAAAACCATATGCTTTGATCACACTATCAAAATGTTTATTCCAACTCCAAGATGCTTGCACCAGTCCATAAATAGATCGTTGGAGCTTGCACACTTTGTTAGCATCCTTTGGATCGATAAAACCTTCTGGTTGGATCATATACAACTCTTCTTCCAGAAATCCATCCAGGAATGCAGTTTTTACATCCATTTGCCAAATTTCGTAATCATAAAATGCGGCAATTGCTAACATGATTCAGACTCCTTGAACTTTTTGAAAAACTTTCACAACAAGTCGAGCTTTGTAGACAGTAACATTACCGTCAGCGTCAGTCTTCTTCTTGAAGATCCATTTATTCTCTATGGCTTGCCGATCATCGAGCAAGTCAACCAAAGTCCATACTTTGTTCTCATACATGGATCGCATCTCATATTTCATGGCCTCAAGCCATTTCACGGAATCTATGCTCATCTCGCTTCCTCATAGTTCGTAGATTCGTCATGGTCAAGTAACATGACCTCCAGAACAGGATTACCGTACCACTCTGGTGCGGATCTTACTCTGGTTGACCTACGAGGTTCGGTAGTAACTTGATCTAAAGTTACATGATGATCATAATTAGCTTCCTCTCTAATTGGTGTAGGAATCACAGGAACTGATTTCTGCGATGAACTACTTTCCAATAAGGGAGCAGGTACAGTTACCTCATCAAGTTCTACTTTCCTCCCACTCACTTCTTTTGAGAGAAACTCCTTCTCTAGAAAGGATCCATTCTTAGCAACGAATATCTTGCCTTCGGATCTGTGATAGAAGGTGTACCCAACATTCTCCTTTGGGTATCCTATGAATACCCATTTCTCCGATTTGGGTTCGAGCTTATCAGGTTGAAGCTTTTTCACATAAGCATCGCAGCCCCAAACTTTAAGAAATGACAACTTGGGTTTCTTGCCAAACCACAGTTCATAAGGTGTCGTCTCAACGGATTTAGATGGTGCCCTATTTAATGTGAATGCAGCCCTCTCTAAAGCATAACCCCAAAATGATAGTGGTAAATCAGTAAGAGACATCATAGATCGCACCATATCTAATAAAGTGCGGTTACGACATTCGGACACACGATTACGCTGTGGTGTTCCGGGTGGCGTGAGTTGTGAAACTATTCCGCATTGTTCCAAATGAAGACCAAACTCGTAACTCAAATATTCTTCTCCACGATCAGATCGTAGAAACTTTATTTTCTTGTTACGATGATTTTCCACTTCACTCTGAAATTCTTTGATCTTTTCAAATGTTTCAGACTTATGTTTCATCAAGTAGATATACCCATATCTGCTCAAATCATCTGTGAAGGTCAGAAAATAATGATACCCGCCGCGAGCCTCAATATTCATCGGACCGCATACATCAGTATGTATTTTTTCCAATAAATCTGTTGCTCGCTCCACTGTTCCGGAGAACGGAGTTTTAGTCATCTTGCCCATGAGGCATGGTTCGCAAGTACCAAGTGATTCATAATCAAGTGATTCCAAAGTCCATCAGTATGGAGTTTCTTCATGTGCTTTACACCAATATGACCCAAACGGCAGTGCCACAAATAAGTTGCACTATCATTATCAACTCTGCATCTTTTGGCTTCTATATTATGAATATGTGTATCACTACTGTCGAGATTCAACAAAAATAAACCACTCTTCAAGGGTGCATGACCAAAAAAGATATTACTCATATAAATAGAACAACCATTATTCTCAGATTTAAATGAATAACCATCTAACATCAAACAAGATACAGATATAATGTTCATGCTTAACGCTGGCACCAAATAACAATTATTCAGGTCTAAAACTAATCCTGAAGGTAGATGTAGAGGTAGCGTGCCAACGGCGATCACATCAACTTTGGAACCATTTCCCACGCGCATCGTCACCTCGTCCTTAGCCAATCTTCGCTTAATCTGTAGTCCCTGTTTCGAGTTGCAAATATTAGCAACAGAACCAGTATCAAATACCCAGGCACTACTGCGAGCATTAGTAAGGTACACATCAATAACATGTATATCACATATACCTTTGTTCACTTTGCCATCCTTCTTATCCGCCAAATACTTGGGGCAGTTCCGCTTCCAGTGACCAGTCCCTTTGCAGTAGAAGCACTTAGTCTCAGGCTTAGGTCCAGACATGGGCTTCTTCACTTGAGCAGCAACTTGCTTGCCATTCTTCTTGAAGTTCCCCTTCTTCCCTTTACCCTTCTTCTTTAAACTGGTGGTCTTGTTGACCATCAACACTTGATGCTCCTTCTTGATTTCTACCTTCGCAGCCTTTAGCATTGCGAAGAGCTCGGGAATTGTCTTATCCATCCCTTGCATATTATAGTTCATCACGAAGCTTTTGTAGCTTGTTGGCCGTGATTGAAGAACTCTATCAATGACACTATCAACCGGAAGATTAACTCCCAGCTGAGTCAAGTGATTATGATACCCAAACATTTTGAGTATATGTTCACTGACAGAACTATTCTCCTCCATTTTGCAGTTGTAGAACTTATTGGAGACTTCATATCTCTCAATCCGGGCATTTGCTTGAAATACTAACTTCAACTCCTGGAACATCTCATATGCTCCATGACGTTCAAAACATCGTTGAAGTCCCAGTTCTAAGTCGTAAAGCATGGCACACCGAACTATCGAGTAGTCATCAGCTTTGCTCTACCAGGCGTTCACAACGTCCGGTGTTGCTCCTGCAGTGGGTCTTGCACCTAGCGGTGCTTCCAGGACATAATTCTTCTGTGCAGCAATGAGGATAATCCTCAAGTTACGGACCCAGTCCGTGTAGTTGCTACCATCATCTTTCAACTTAGCTTTCTCTAGGAACGCATTAAAATTCAAAGGAACAGTAGCACAGGCCATTGATCTACAACAACATAGACATGCAAAATACTATCAGGTACTAAGTTCATGATAAATTAAAGTTCAATTAATCATATTACTTAAGAACTCCCACTTAGATAGACATCCCTCTAATCATCTAAGTGATCACGTGATCCAAATCAACTAAACCATGTCCAATCATCACGTGAGATGGAGTAGTTTTCAACGGTGAACATCACTATGTTGATCATATCTACTATATGATTCACGCTTGACCTTTCGTTCTCAGTGTTCCGAGGCCATATTTGCATATGCTAGGCTCGTCAAGTTTAACCCGAGTATTCTGCCTGTGCAAAACTGGCTTGCACCCGTTGTATGTGAACGTAGAGCTTATCATACCCGATCATCACGTGGTGTCTCGGCACGACGAACTTTCGCAACGGTGCATACTCAGGGAGAGCACTTATACCTTGAAATTTAGTGAGAGGTCATCTTATAATGCTACTGCCGAACTAACCAAAATAAGATGCATAAAGGATAAACATCACATGCAATCAATATAAGTGACATGATATGGCCATCATCATCTTGTGCCTTTGATCTCCATCTCCAAAGCACCGTCATGATCACCATCGTCACCGGCTTGACACCTTGATCTCCATCGTAGCATCGTTGTCGTCTCGCCAACTATTGCTTCTACGGCTATCGCTACCACTTAGTGATAAAGTAAAGCAATTACATGGCGATTCCATTTCATACAATAAAGTGACAACCATAAGGCTCCTGCCAGTTGCCGATAACTGTTACAAAACATGATCATCTCATACAACAATTTATATATCATCACGTCTTGACCATATCACATCACAACATACGCTGCAAAAACAAGTTAGACGTTCTCTACTTATTGTTGCAAATTTTACGTGGCTGCTACGGGTTTAGCAAGAACCGTTCTTACCTACGCATCAAAAACCACAACGATTTTTCATCAAGTATGTTGTTTTAACCTTCAACAAGGACCGGGCGTAGTCACACTCGATTCAACTAAAGTTGGAGAAACAGACACCCACAAGCCACCTGTGTGCGAAGCACAGCGGTAGAACCAATCTCATGAACGCGGTCATGTAATGTCGGTCTGGGCCACTTCATCCAACAATACCGCCGAATCAAAGTATGACATGCTGGTAAGCAGTATGACTATTATCGCCCACAACTCTTTGTGTTCTACTCGTGCATATAACATCTACGCATAGACTTGGCTCTCATACCACTGTTGGGGAACGCAGTATTTCAAAAAAATTACCTACGATCATGCAAGATCTATCTATGTGATGCATAGCAATGAGCGGGAGAGTGTGTCCACGTCCCTCGTAGACCGAAAGCGGAAGCGTTAAGTAACGTTGTTGATGTAGTCGAACGTCTTCGTGATCCAACCGATAAGTACCGAACGCACGGCACCTCCGCGATCTGCACACGTTTAGCTCGGTGACGTCCCTCGAACTCTTGATCCAGCTGAGGCCGAGGGAGAGTTTCGTCAGCACGATGGCGTGATGACGGTGATGATGAAGTTACCGACGCAGGGCTTTGCCTAAGCACTATAAACAATATGACCCAGGTCAAAATATGTGGAGGGCGGCACCGCACACGGCTAAGAATCAACTTGTGTGTCTATGGAGTGCCCCCCTCCGCTGTATATAAAGGAGTGGAGGAGGGGGAGGGCCGTCCTCATGGGGCGGGCCCAAGGGGGGATTCCTACTCCTAGTAGGAGTAGGTTTCCCCCCTTCCCTAGTTGGAGTAGGAGAAGAAGGAAGAGGAAGAAGGAGAGAAGGAAAGGCCCCCCCCCAATTCGGATTGGGCTTGGGGGCCGCGCGCCTCCCACTTGGCCGCGTCCTCCTCTCTTCCACCATGGCCCATTAAGGCCCATTAACTCCCTTGCGGGTTCCGGTAATCCCCCCCCCCGGTACTTCGGAAAATGCCCGAACTCATCCGGAACCTTTCCGGTGTCCAGACATAGCCTTCCAATATATCGATCTTTATGTCTCGACCATTTCAAGACTCCTCGTCATGTCCGTGATCACATCCAGGACACCGAACTACCTTCGGTACATCAAAACACATAAACTCATAATACCGATCATCATCGAACGTTAAGCGTGCGGACCCTACGGGTTCGAGAGCTATGTAGACATGACCGAGACTCATCTCCGGTCAATAACCAATAGCGGAACCTTGATGCTCATATTGGCTCCCACATATTCTACAAAGATCTTTATCGGTCAAACCGCATAACAACATACGTTGTTCCCTTTGTCATCGGTATGTTAGTTGCCCGAGATTCGATCATCGGTATCTCAATACCTAGTTCAATCTCGTTACCGGCAAGTCTCTTTACTCGTTCTGTAATGCATCATCCCATAACTAACTCATTAGTCACATTGCTTGCAAGGCTTATAGTGATTTGCATTACCGAGAGGGTCTAGAGATACCTCTCCGACAATCGGAGTGACAAATCCTAATCTCGATCTATGCCAACTCAACAAACACCATCGGAGACACCTGTAGAGCATCGTTATAATCACCCAGTTACGTTGTGACGTTTGATAGCACACTAAGTGTTCCTCTGGTATCCAGGAGTTGCATAATCGCATAGTCATAGGAACATGTATAAGTCATGAAGAAAGCAATAGCAACAAACTAAACGATCATAGTGCTAAGCTAACGGATGGGTCATGTCAATCACATCATTCTCTAATGATGTGATCCTGTTAATCAAATGAAAACTCATGTCTATGGCTGGGAAACTTAACCATCTTTGATTAATGAGCTAGTCAAGTAGAGGCATACTAGTGACACTTTGTTTGTCTATGTATTCACACATGTACTAAGTTTCCGGTTAATACAATTCTAGCATGAATAATAAACATTTATCATGATACAAGGAAATATAAATAACAACTTTATTATTGCCTCTAGGGCATATTTCCTTCATTTATAGCCTCCACACAAAATCTAACCGTTACACACAACTTACCAAACTCGGCGGGACTGAATAGTGAAACTCGATGAGACCGACCTGGTTCAAAATGTGAACATTAGGCTTTTCTGTGGGACCAACATGACCAACTCGGTGGGACCGATGTGCTAGGGTTAGGGGAAAACCTAAACTCGGTTTGACCGATTACACAAACTCGGTGAGACCGATTTCAGTAATAAGCAAACAGAGATTTGGTCAGGCAAACTCGGTGGGACCGATCGCTCATTTCGATGAGATCGAAACGTTACGAGAAGGAAACAGAGAGTTTGCATTGCCAACTCGGTGGGACCGATCACTCATCTCGGTTAGACCAAAATGTTACGAAGGGAAATAGAGAGTTTGCAATCCCAACTCGGTGAGACCGAGGTCCCTATCGGTGAGACCAAACTGATTAGGGTTTCTGGCTATGGCTATGTCAAGTGAACTCGGTGGTGTCGGATAGATCAAATCGGTGGGGCCGAGTTTGACTTTAGGTTTTGGACATATGTGGAAATGAGAAAGTGGTTGAGGGCTTTTGGAGCATATCACTAAGCATTTTGAGCAAGCAAGCCATTAAGCAACACCTCATCCCCTTTTAATAGTATTGGCTTTTCCTATGGACTCAATGTGATCTTGGATCACTAAAATGAAAATGTAGAGTCTTGAGCTTTTTCCAATATGTGTCCTTAGCATTTTGAGGGGTCCACATCTCTAGTCCATGCCATACCAATCATTGAACTTTCTGAAACATTAATCTTGAATGGATATTAGTTCAATGAGCTATATGTTGTTATGAATTACCAAAACCACCCGGGGATTAGTTGCACTTTCAATCTCCCCCTTTTTGGTAATTGATGACAACATATAGATCAAAGCTTCGATAAATGATAATATAAATGAAATACATCATCGCTTCGAGAAGTATGTGATAAGCAAGAGCTCCCCTAAATTTGTGCATTATTTAAAATTTGCTTTTGAATGCAAATGCACAATTGATTAGGATCATGGGTTACTCTTCCATGTCACATACATCTTGGTGGAGCACTCAAATGATAGAATACGAAATATGCACTCATTACCAAGACAAAATGTGAATGATCATACATGAGAGATAGAATATCATCATTCAAGCACAAACATTAAAGTATGATATGATCAAGCACAGGAACATATAAGTATCTCACACACAAGCACAAGCAAATAAGTAGCAAGAGAGACCAATAAAAA
This sequence comes from Triticum aestivum, assembly GCF_018294505.1. Classification (NCBI taxonomy): domain Eukaryota; kingdom Viridiplantae; phylum Streptophyta; class Magnoliopsida; order Poales; family Poaceae; genus Triticum; species Triticum aestivum. Next base: position 163,835,470 of record NC_057799.1, on the reverse strand, counting down.
GGCAAACACACACTCTCTCTCTCTCTCTCTTGAAGCCTATGATCTATACAATTTCTCCCCCTTTGGCAACAAGTTACCAAAAAGCTTGAAAATGCATAGTGCTATACGACACTCTAAGCATGATCTCCGGGAGCTCTAGAGTGCGAAGATGGCATGGAGAGAACAGCATCTGCGAAGACTTCGGCTGACGTCTGAGGAACTGGAGGGGCAACTGAGGCTGTGGCTGCAGGAGTTGAAGTTGTAGCCCTGGTGTCTGTCACTGGCAGTGCTGCAGACCTTTGTGCTCTAGGCACCCTTTGATAACCATATGTGGTTGTCCTGTCACTCCTGTCCTCAAGCTCTTCTTGTATCTTCTCAACTGAAGTCTGAATCTCAGTGACTTTGACATCCAAGTCATGTAGCTTTGTCTCAAAGATCCTCTCAAGGCTCTCTTTGAGTCAGGGTAGCTAGTCCTTTCTCTATTCTCACAGTGGCCTCAAGCAAATAGTTGAGCTGGTCCTGCTTGGTCTTGAGATTGACTATAGAAGGATCTTGAATCTTTGAAGCTTTTTCAGCATGTGCCTTCTCTCTCTTCTCTTGAGCCTCAACAGAAGTTGGATGTGAAGCATCTATCACAACAGTGTTGTGCTCAAAATTAGGCCTCACGGGAAGGTGCTCTCTGTCCAACAAATATGTGCTTGTGCCCATCTTGGAATTTATGAGCATCTGAATATCTGGAGCATAGCCACATGATCTCTTTTGATCAGCTGCAGTCCTCTTTATTGTCTCTACAATTAGTGTCATCACTTTGAACTTCTCTGGTATGTCAAACATATGCAGCAAATTGATGGAATATCCTCTTATAATCCTGTCATCTCCAGACTTGGGCAACAATGTGTGCCTGAGGATAGTATTGATTGTGGGTAGTCCTGATAGAAGATAATAGACAGAGCCAAGCTTGTGATTTTCCAAGGCAGCATCAGGAATCTCCTTGTACATGTGTGCCATGGAGTTGTGTCCTTTCCTTGGCTTGGAATACACATCCGTGTCATCCTCATGCTCTTCAGGGGCATTGATAAGCTTGGCCCACTCAGCAACTGTAGACTGGTACCTAGTACCCTCAGTCATCCAAGCAATTTTACCATCTGGGTAGAAGTGAGTTGTGGAGTAGAACTGCATGATCAACTCATCATTCCATTTGGTCAATTTCTGACCCACAAACTTGTTAACTCCATTCATTCTGAAGCTCTCATGAACTCCAGGAAAGTGATCTTCATTGTCATCAATGTATGACCAATCAACCCATCTCATGTCACTGACAATGGGCTTCTTGTCCAGAAGAATGGTCTCATAAAAGTCATGATGTTCCTTAGTGTGGAACCTGTAATCTACATCAGTTCTTCTTCTTGTGGCATAGGGATCTGACTGTCTCCACAATCTGGGACATGCATCCTTCCTTACCTTCATATTCTCAGCAACTGGATGTGTGTCATCATGATCTGGGATCTTGGGCTTCAATTTCCTAAGCACTTGGGCTTCTTCTTCTTCCACTTCAGGCACTAGGGCCTTATTCTTCTCAGCAGCTGGTATGTTCCTAGTTGATCTCTTGGGTGCTGCATGCTTAGAAGCTTGAGCAGCAGCAGCAGCCTCGGGGGCAGTCTTGGGCTTTGATGGATCAGCCCCTGACTTGATGGCACCCCCATCAACTTCTATGTCTTGGGTGCTGGTGCAGCAGCTTCTTCATCATCCTCTTTAGAATTTTCTACCATGGTTGGTCTTCCAAGTACTTTTGTAGTAGTGGTTCTTGCCCTCTTCTTCCTTGTCCTTGTTGCTGCTTTGGGCAAGTTGCTTGGGGTGCTTCTGCTACCCTCATCATAACTGCTATTGGAGGGACTAGTGCCCTCACTGAGATTTTGGTGCTCCTCGGACTTGTTCTGGCTGTCACCCTGGTCTGACATGGCTGAAAGCTGAAAGCTGACCCTGTGAATAGATATAGTTGAGATAGAGTGGATGAGCATCACAAAGTGCAGAGATTTTGCAAAACAATTGAGTCAAAAAACTTAGTTTTAGTTTTCTACAGAAAGCAATTCGGAGCTACCGATTTGTTATACTCGGTGACACCAAAGCAATATTAGAGTCTAAACTAGTGAAATCGGTCAGACCGAGACACAGTTTGGTGACTCTGAGATTTCTAGGGTTTCACTGAGAATCGAACTCGGTCACACCGATATGTAAGTTTCGATCAGACCGAAAATCAGAAGTGCAATGGCCTAGGCCAAATCGGTGAGACCGATTTCTACAACTCGATCGGTCCGAGATGAATTCGGCGGAAACCTAACCCTAAGTTTTCGAATCAAAACTAATCTAAAGGAGTTTTTGATTGGATAAAAGTATCTCAAACTTGGCAAGAATCATGGCATTGTCTTTGTGCTAAGAATCGGAGTGAGAAAGCACAAAGGATCGAACTCATACCCTAACTTGGCGATGAGCTCGCTACGGCAACAACGGCGGCGAAGATTTCTGTTGACAGCGACAGAGACCAACGGCAGGGGGTCCCTGGCGACGAGGAGACGATCCGAAGACCTCGAGCCGGCAGAGCTGGACAGGCGTGGGCGAAGGGTTTTGGAGAAATTTCCAAAATTCGACCCGTGGGTTTATATATCCAGACCCTGTTGGTGTGACCAAGTGGAACGACTCGGTGGCACCGAGATGCAGAATCGCAAGCGGTTACTGCACCTCGGTGTGACCGAACTGTTCATATCGGTTGCACCGAGATTGAAACCTAGATCAACTCAATGAACTCAGTATGACCGAATGGGATGTATCGGTCAGATCGAAATACATTAAAAGGTTTTAGAAGTTTAAGTCTATGACGAATCGGTGGCTCCGAGTGCTCCTCACCCAGAGGGTTCGAAACTGACTTGATCAAACTTGGTGATGTAGCATGAATAGAGTTTGAGACGAGAAAAGCATAGATAGCTAGAGGGAGTACTTAGGCATTCTTGTCCATCCATTTGGCAAAAGAAAGGACCAAACAATCAAAGCAACAAATGGATGTCCTCAAATGAAGAAAATTATGCATCCAACATGTTCACACAATAAGATGGCAAAAGAAATATGTGGCAAAGCATGCACAAACACTCTAGCATCTATCAAGCAATTGGTGATGACTAGGTCATCTATATATGAGTATATTGACTGAGGATTCAAATGAGAACATTTGATCGTAGGTCATACTCATTGTTTAAGCACAAGTGGGGTTACCACTTTTACATAAAGCATTGGTGTGTTCACACCATTAGAGTTGCTTTAGCCCAATTCTTAGAGTAAAGCTCCCCTAGATGTGATATCCCCCCTAAGAGGGATGAACTAACCTTGGGTTTTGTCGATGATGACTTCAGGTAGGTGTTGAAGATGTAGATGCTCAATGTTGATGTAGATCATTTGGAGCAATCCATTGGAGTGAGTTTCACTTTCAATACCTACATGGGTTAGTCCCACAAGGAACAAACAAGGATATCCATAGACATAGAGTGACGTACACACAAGATGATGTCCATGAAAGCATTAGGTTACCTTGTCCCTTGACTTACCAACAAGAGGGTTTGTGACTCCTTGAACTAGTGCAAGATGTGGAAGTTGATTGCACTTGTCCTTGCCAATATGAATATGAGTGAAGTATGTTGGCGGAGTCACCCTCAAGAACTCTCTAGTTCTTCTTCTTCGGGGTCCACATCATCTTGATGGGAATCCTTGGATTTGTAGTCATACTTGATGAAGTAGAACTTGATGTAGTCTTGGGAACCCACTTGACCAAGGCCTTAGGAGCTTCTTCAAATGCATCAATCTCCTCTTGAAGCTTGTCCTTGCCTTTTAGCTTGTGGTCTTGTGGTGGAAGATGCTACCTCTTGAGCATTGCATTGGTTTTCCCTTGAAGAGGAAAGGGTGATGCAGCAAAGTAGCGTAAGTATTTCCCTCAGTTTTTGAGAACCAAGGTATCAATCCAGTAGGAGGCTACACGCAAGTCCCTTGCACCTACACAAACAAATAAATCCTCGCAACCAACGCGATAAGGGGTTGTCAATCCCTACACGGTCACTTACGAGAGTGAGATCTGATAGATATGATAGGATAATATTTTTTGGTATTTTTGTGATAAAGATGCAAAGTAAAGTAAACAAAATAAAAGCGGCGAAAGAAATAGCTAAGTGTTGGAAGATTAATATGATGGAAAATAGACCCGGGGGCATAGGTTTCACTAGTGGCTTCTCTCAAGAGCATAAGTATTTTACGGTGGGTGAACAAATTACTGTTGAGCAATTGACAGAATTGAGCATAGTTATGAGAATATCTAGGTATGATCATGTATATAGGCATCACGTCCGAGACAAGTAGACTGACTCCTGCCTGCATCTACTACTATTACTCCACACACCGACCGCTATCCAGCATGCATCTAGAGTATTAAGTTCATAAGAACAGAGTAATGCTTTTAGCAAGATGACATGATGTAGAGGGATAAATTCATGCAATATGATAAAAAAAACCATCTTGTTATCCTCGATGGCAACAATACTATACGTGCCTTGCTGCCCCTACTGTCACTAGGAAAGGACACCGCAAGATTGAACCCAAAGCTAAGCACTTCTCCCATTGCAAGAAAGATCAATCTAGTAGGCCAAACCAAACTGATAATTCGAAGAGACTTGCAAAGATAACCAATCATACATAAAAGAATTCAGAAGATTCAAATATTGTTCATAGATAAACTTGATCATAACCCCACAATTCATCGGTCTCAACAAACACATCGCAAAAGAAGATTACATCGAATAGATCTCCAAAAGAGAGGGGGAGAACATTGTATTGAGATCCAAAAAGAGAGAAGAAGCCATCTAGCTAATAACTATGGACCCGAAGGTCTGAGGTAAACTACTCACACTTCATCGGAGAGGCTATGGTGTTGATGTAGAAGCCCTCCGTGATCGATGCCCCTCTAGCGGAGCTCCGGAACGGGCCCCAAGATGGGATCTCACGGGTACAGAAGGTTGCGGCGGTGGAATTAGGTTTTTGGCTCCGTATCTGATTGTTTGGGGGTACGTAGGTATATATAGGAGGAAGGAGTACGTCGGTGGAGCAACGTGGGGCCCACGAGGGTGGAGGGCGCGCCCAGGGGGTAGGCGCGCCCCCTACCTCGTGGCTTCCTGCTTGATTTCTTGACGTAGGGTCCAAGTCCTCTGGATCATGTTCGTTCCAAAAATCACGTTCCCGAAGGTTTCATTCCGTTTGGACTCCGTTTGATATTCTTTTTCTGCGAAACTCTGAAATAGGCAAAAAACAGCAGTTCTGGGCTGGGCCTCCGGTTAATAGGTTAGTCCCAAAAATAATATAAAAGTGAATAATAAAGCCCATTAATGTCCAAAACAGAAGATAATATAGCATGGAGCAATCAAAAATTATAGATACGTTGGAGACGTATCAGAAGATCATCTTGACCTTGTGTCCCCTTGAAGGAAGTAGGATCATACTTCTCTTGTTGAGGAACAAACTTTGTCTTGGGGTATTGATCTTCTTCCCACTCAACTCCATTGGCATTGAACTTTTGTTCAAAACCAACACCATGTTTCTTCCGGTGCCTCCCTTGCTTGCTTACAATTTCCCCAAATTGCTTACTTCCGGCAAGGCTCTTATAAACACCTTTCTCTATAATTCCCTTCAATAAGCTATTTTCTGGCTCAAGTGTAACTTGGCTAAGAGAATCATTACTGGAATCAAGAGAACTACTAGAAGCAATAATATTGGATTTAGCATGATTATTGTTACTACTAGAAGAAGAATCTTTCTTGCTCTTGTTGCTAGATTTTACTTGTGGCATGTAAGTAGACAAGAGTAAACGCTTGGCAATGTAAGAAGAACTTATCTTACGAAGATCATCATTGATTGCTTTTAAGAACCCATGCTCTTGCTCTAGACTGAGCTTTTCAAAGCGTAGCTTAAAAGCACTCGATGATCTTCTAAGGTAAAAGCACTCGATGATCTTCTAAGGTAGTTTCATGAGCTAATTTAAGAGTGTTTAGTTCTTTAGTTAGACGCTCAATCTCCTTCTTATCATCGTCATTCATTTTATCTTGATTAGCATGATTAATAGCAAGTTCATCATAGTTTTCATCACTAGAGTTGGCGACAAGTAAATCATCATCACCTAGCAAATCATCTTCATCACTATTGAAATCAACATACTCGGGGTGTGATACCTTTGGGCCTTTAGCCATGAAGCATCTTCCAATTCCTTCATTTGGTGAGTCAAATATGTCATAGGAGCTGGTTGACACAAGTGCTAGACCGGAAACACCTTCATCTTGAGTATATTCGAAGTCGGAGTGATAACTTCTCTCGGAGTGGTTGTCGGAGTCGGAACCGGATACCCATTCACCAACATGAGCTTGATTTCTTCATTTTGTATAGCTCCTTGATGACTTGTCCTTCCTTTCCGAATCCTTGCTTCTGCGAGAGGTTCTTCGTTCATAACGATCATCTCTACTCCTCTCTCTTGGAGGTGATTCTTCTCTTCTACTTCTTCTTTTAGGCGAGTCTTCTTTCTTTTGTATGGGGTCGTACACTCATTGGAGTAGTGTCCGGGTCTTCCAATTGTAGCAATTACGTTCACGACTAGAAGATCTTTTGTCATTGTAGGACCTTGACTTGGAACTTCTTTCTTTGCTTCTACTCTTGTAGAAATTGTTGAAGTTCTTCACCATTATGCTCAATTCTTCATTGAAGACTTGTTTCTCACTTGATGATGTAGGAGCATCACATGAAGATTTGTAAGCACCACTAGACTTGTTGTGAAGCTCTTCTTTATCCTTGAGTGACATCTCATGGGCAACAATTCTTCCAATGACTTCCGTTGGCTTGAGATCTTTGTAATTGGGCATCATTTGGATCAATGTGCACACGGTATCATATTTTCCATCCGAGGCTCTTAGGATCTTCTTGATGATGAATCTATCGGTCATCTCTTCACTTCCTAAGCCGGCAATCTCATTTGTGATGAGAGCAAGCCTAGAGTACATTTCAACGACACCTTCACAACCTTCATTTTGAACTTGTCAAGTTGACTTTGAAGCACATCCAATTTGGATTCCTTGACGGAGTCGGTACCTTTGTGCATATCAATCAAAGTATCCTAAATTTCCTTTGCATTCTCAAGACGGCTGATTTTGTTGAATTCTTTGGGGCATAATCCGTTGAAGAGGATATCGCAATCTTGATCATTGTATTGCAACATATTCAATTCTTCAGCTGTAGCTTCACGATTCGGTTCCCTTCCATCGAAGAATTCACCTTGCAAGCCTACACACAATAGCCCAAACAACGGGGTTATGTCCAATAATATGCATTTAAATCTTATGCTTCCAACTAGCAAAATTAGTACCATCAAAGTAAGGACCTCTACGGTGGTAATTTCCCTCGCAAGACGCTATACTCTCCTAGGTTGTGAAACCAAGGCTATGATCACCAATGCTATGGAAATCAAGGCAAATGGAGACCAAAGCTCTGATACCACTTGTAGGATCGAAAGTATGTCTAGAGGGGTTGTGATTAGACTACTTGACCAAATAAACATCTAGCATTTTCCCAATTTTATGCATTGGCAGATTTTAGCAACTTAACACAAGTCAAGCAATCAACCTACACATGAAATTCTAAGAGTATAGCAGCGGAATGTAATGCATTGCATATGAAGGTAAAGGGGAGGAGTTTGGAGGGAGCAAACGCAATGTAGACACAGAGATTTTTGGCGTGGTTCTGATAGGTGGTGCTATCGTACATCCACGTTGATGGAGACTTCAATCCACGAAGGGTAACGATTGCGCGAGTCCACGGAGGGCTCCACCCACGAAGGGTCCACAAAGAAGCAACCTTGTCTATCCCACCATGGCCATCGCCCACGAAGGACTTGCCTCACTTGGGTAGATCTTCACAAAGTAGGCGATCTCCTTGCCCTTAAAAACTCCTTGGTGCAATTCCACAATCTTGACGGAGGCTCCCAAGTGACACCTAACCAATCTAGGAGACACCACTCTCCAAAAGGCAATAGATGGTGTGTTGATGATGAACTCCTTGCTCTTGTGCTTCAAATGATAGTCTCCCCAACACTCAACTTTATCTCACATATTTGGATATGGTGGAAAGATGATTTGAGTGGAAAGCAACTTGGGGAAGACTAGAGATCAAGATTCTTGTGGTTGGATTGGAATATCTTGGTCTCAACACATGAGTAGGTGGTTCTCTCTCAGAAAATGAGTAGTGGAAGTGTAGGCACGTTCTGATGGCTCTCCCACAAATGGAGAAGGGGGTGGAGGGGTATTTATAGCCTCCACACAAAATCTAACCGTTACACACAATTTACCAAACTCGATGGGACCGAATAGTGAAACTCGGTGAGACCGGCCTGGTTCAAAATGTGAACGTTAGGCTTTTCGGTGGGACTGACATGACCAACTCGGCGGGACCGATGTGCTAGGGTTAGGGCAAAACCTAAACTCAGTTTGACTGATTACACAAACTCAGTGAGACCGATTTCAGTAATAAGCAAACAAAGACTTGGTCAGGCAAACTCGGTGGGACCGATCACTCATTTCGGTGAGACCGAAACGTTATGAAAAGGAAACATAGAGTTTGCATTGCCAACTCAGTGGGACCGATCGCTCATCTCGGTTAGACTGAAACGTTATGAAGGGGAACAGAGAGTTTGAAATCCCATCTCGGTGAGACCAAGATCCCTATCGGTGAGAACGAACTGATTAGGGTTTCTGGCTATGGCTATGTCAAGTGAACTCGGTGGCGCCGGATAGATCAAATCGGTGGGGCGAGTTTGACTTTAGGTTTAGGACATATGTGGAAATGAGAAAGTGGTTGACAGCTTTTGGAGCATATCACTAAGCATTTCTATGGACTCAATGTGATCTTGGATAGTATTGGCTTTTCCTATGGACTCAATGTGATCTTGGATCACTAAAATGAAAATGTAGAGTCTTGAGCTTTTGCTAATATGTGTCCTTAGCATTTTGAGGGGTCCACATCTCTAGTCCATGCCATACCAATCATTGAACTTTCTGAAACATTAATCTTGAATGGGTATTAGTCCAATGAGCTATATGTTGTTATGAATTACCAAAACCACCCGGGGATTAGTTGCACTTTCAGAGACGCTTTGAGGGGAAGAGATGAATGGGTATGGGGGAGTTGGAACTCCCCCTGCCCGCTCTTAACCCCCGCGCGCTCGCGAGGGCGCTGTAGTACCGTGGGTCATCACGGTACCGCCCGGGCGGAAGTACCGCACACAGGGCGGTAGTACCGCTCCTCCAGCAACAGTAAAATAATTACTGTCGTGATGGAGGTGGTAGTACCGTGCCGTGGGCGCAGCTATGCAAGCACAGGAGCAACCCATCTCCAGCGGTAGTACCGTGGCTTGCCACGGTAGTACCGCAAACCTAAGAAAGTGCACGTACCATCAAAAACAGAAAAACACGCCCTTTGCAATTCAACCTTCAAGCAACCGGACACACAAACGAGCACACACGAGACAACTCAAACACAAACACGGCTCAAAAGAAGGCAAAAGACAGCGAGGACCAAACACGAACCAAAACCTCTCAAAGAGAGAGGGCGGTGGCCGGAGCCACCTATGTTTGAGTCTATTGGTATGGCACCGCGAAGAATTATCCTTGGTCCCATGACCAAAACTCGTGTTTGAAGCACAAGTACCATAAAAATGGCTAATGTGAAAGAGTTGATCAATTTATGCATAATGGGGGGAGGGAGAGTTCATTGAGAGAACAACACTCCCCCTATGTCCATGCCTACTCCTAAACAAGACATCAAGAAGAGTATGGTGGGTGTGCAAAGGTTCAAGCCACATTGCTCAAATCAATGATATTTAGCTCATGCCTTAACTCGCGAAATGTTGCTTCATCCAAGGGCTTCGTGAAAATATCTGCAAGGTTATCATGAGTGTTGACATAGTTGAGCTCGATCTCCCCTCGCCTAATGCGATCCCGGATGAAGTGATACCGAATCTCAATATGCTTCGTCTTGAAGTGTTGCACCAGGTTGAGACAAATCTTGATGGCACTTTCATTGTCACACCAAAGATGCACTTTGTCACAAATGACACTGTAATCCTTTAAAGTTTGCCTCATCTATAGAAGTTGAGCACAACAACTACCGGCGGCCACATACTCCGCTTCGGTGGACGAGAGAGACACACAACTTTGCTGCTTAGAAGACCAACTCACCAAAGAGCAACCAAGAAATTGGGACCCTCCGGAAGTTGACTTCCTATCTACTTTGTCTCCCGCCCAATCCGAGTCTGAAAAGCCCACAAGGTTGAAGTTAGCTCCTCTTGGGTACCATAAGCGAAAGTTTGGGGTATGAGCCAAATACCGAAAGATTTGCTTGACCGCCGCATAGTGGCTTTCCTTAGGTGAGGCTTGAAACCATGCACAAATTCCCATACTCAACATGATATCCGGTCTAGATGCCCAAAGGTAAAGCAAGGAGCCAATCATGGAATGATATACCTTTTGATCCACCGCTTTACCATTGGGATCTATGTCAAGTTGGCATTTGACGGGAATTGGAGTGGAAGCCGGCTTGACATCACTTAGCTTGAATCTCTTGAGAATGTCTTGAGTGTATTTGGCTTGGTTGGTGAAGGTTCCTTCTCTTCTTTGTTTGATTTCGAACCCGAGAAAGAATTTCAACTCTCCCATCATGGACATCTTGAACTTTGAGATTATGAGAGTGGCAAACTCCTCATTGAAAGCTTTGTTTGGCGAACCAAAGATAATATCATCAACATATAGTTGGCATACAAACAACTCCCCATTGACCTTGTTAGTAAAAAGAGTGGGTCGATTTTCCCGATTTCAAACCCACAATCTTGCAACAACTGGGTGAGGTGCTCATACCACGTACGTGGGGCTTGTTTAAGGCCATAGACTGCCTTATCGAGTTGGTACACATGATTGGGGAACTCGGGATCCTCAAACCCCGGGGGTTGCTTGACATACACCAACTCATTAATAGGACCATTAAGGAAAACACTCTTCACATCCATTTGTTGCAACTTGAAGTTATGATGAGAAGCATAAGCAATCAACAAAAGAATATATTCAAGGCGAGCAACGAGAGCAAAGGTTTCACCGTAGTCGATACCCTCGACTTGGGAGTAGCCTTGTGCTACCAAACGAGCCTTGTTGCGAACAATAATCCCATGAGCATCTTGCTTGTTCATGAATATCCACTTGGTTCCAATAACATTATGGTTCTCCTTTGGCCTTTGCACCAATCTCCACACCTTGTTGTGCTCGAAGTTGTTGAGTTCTTCATGCATGGCATTAAGCCAATCCGGATCCTCGAGCGCCTCATAGACCTTTTGGGGTTCAACACAAGAAACAAACGTGTGATGTTCACAATAGTTTGCTAATTGTCTACGAGTGCTTACCCCCTTTCTTAAGCTTCCAAGCACATTTGTCATGAGATGATCTTTGGTAGTGAGCTTGGATGCAATCTTGGCGGCACGACGCTCCAATTCCTCCTCGGGAGAAAGTTGAGGAGCGGTAGCTTAATCATATTGAGCGTCGTCATGAGCTTGTTCTTAATCTTGAGCTTGCTCTTGATCTTGAACTTGCTCGGTGGTTAGAACTTGACCTTGGGCATCACTTGGTGGTTCACCACCATCTTGAGGTTGATCTTGCCCTTGATCTTGTTCATTTTTTTGAGGGCCTTCACTTTGTTCTTCGGAAGCGTGTGGGTCTTGGGTTGGTGATGGTTCCACTTGAGTGGAACATTGTCCTTCTCCTTCGGCCACAAGGGGTTCCTCAGTGGGTAGGATATGACCAACACCCATTCTTCTTATGGCTTGGGGAGGAATTTCATCAGCTACATGATACGTCTCCAACGTATCTACTTTTCCAAACACTTTTGCCCTTGTTTTGGACTCTAACTTGCATGATTTGAATGGAACTAACCCGGACTGACGTTGTTTTCAGCAGAATTGCCATGGTGTTATTTTTGTGCAGAAACAAAAGTTCTCGGAATGACCTGAAACTTCACGGAGATTATTTTTGGAAATAATGAAAAATACTGGCGAAAGAATAAAGGCTAGGGGGCCCACACCCTGTCCACGAGGGTGGAAGGCGGGCCTGCCCCCCTGGGCGCGCCCCCCTGCCTCGTGGGCCCCCTAGTGCTCCACCGACCTCAACTCCAACTCTATATATTCACGTTCGGGGAGAAAAAAATCAGAGAGAAGGATTCATCCTGTTTTACGATACGGAGCCGCCGCCAAGCCCTAATCTCTCTCGGGAGGGCTGATCTGGAGTCCGTTCGGGGCTCCGGAGAGGGGAATCCGTCGTCGTCGTCATCGTCAACCATCCTCCATCACCAATTTCATGATGCTCACCGCCGTGCGTGAGTAATTCCATCGTAGGCTTGCTGGACGGTGATGGGTTGGATGAGATTTATCATGTAATCGAGTTAGTTTTGTTAGGGTTTGATCCCTAGTATCCACTATGTTCTGAGATTGATGTTGCTATGACTTTGCTATGCTTAATGCTTCTCACTAGGGCCCGAGTGCCATGATTTCAGATCTGAACCTATTATGTTTTCATGAATATATGTGAGTTCTTGATCCTATCTTGCAATTCTATAGTCACCTACTATGTGTTATGATCCGGCAACCCCGAAGTGACAATAATCGGGACCACTCCCGGTGATGACCATAGTTTGAGGAGTTCATGTATTCACTATGTGTTAATGCTTTGGTCCGGTACTCTATTAAAAGGAGGCCTTAATATCCCTTAGTTTCCATCAGGACCCCGCTGCCATGGGAGGGTGGGACAAAAGATGTCATGCAAGTTCTTTTCCATAAGCACGTATGACTATATTCGGAATACATGCCTACATTACATTGATGAATTGGAGCTAGTTCTGTGTCACCCTATGTTATGACTGTTACATGATGAACCGCATCTGGCATAATTCTCCATCACTGATCCAATGCCTACGAGCTTTTCACATATTGTTCTTCTCTTATTTACTTTTCCGTTGCTACTGTTACAATCACTACAATACTGCTACTGTTACTTTTGCCACCGTTACCGCTACTATCATATTGCTTTGCTACTAAACACTTTGCTGCAGATACTAAGTTATCCAGGTATGGTTGAATTGACAACTCAACTGCTACTACTTGAGAATATTCTTTGGCTCCCCTTGTGTCGAATCAATAAATTTGGGTTGAATACTCTACCCTCGAAAACTGTTGCGATCCCCTATACTTGTGGGTTATCACTACATCAAAAGTACCACTTTGCTCCACTTGGGATCCGTTATTCTCATAACTCCATGTTACACGTTTCCTCAGTGAGTCCAGTGGACTTGTTGAGGACACGGTAAGCATGACAGTTTGTAGCATAACCAACAAATATGCCCTCGTGAGCTCTAGCCTCAAATTCAGACAAACGAACATCTTTCTTGAGAATGAAACACTTACACCTGAACACCCGGAAGTACTTGATGTTGGGCTTGTTACCGGTGAGTATCTCATATGGAGTCTTGTTCAAGCCTTTGCGGAGATAGAGCCAATTGGATGCATGACAAGCAGTGTTGATGGCTTCGGCCCAAAAGTTGTATGGAGACTTGAACTCCGCCATCATGGTCCTTGCCGCATCCATCAACGTCTGGTTCTTCCTGTCCACTACACCATTTTGTTGAGGGGTGTACGGTGCAGAATAGTGATGCTTGATCCCCTCATCTCTAAGAAACTCATCCAAGGTGTAGTTCTTGAACTCGGTGTCGTTGTCACTTCTTATCGTCAAGATCTTTGCATTATGTTGACGTTGAGCTTCATTTGCAAAGTCGACGATGGTTTGTTGGGTCTCACTCTTCCTCTTGAAGAAATATACCCAAGTGTATCTTGAATAATCATCCACAATCACCAAGCAATACTTTCTACCCCCAAGACTATCAAAGGATGGAGGCCCAAAGAGATCCAAGTGAAGGAGCTCCAAGGGCCTCTTCGAGTAGATGATAGTCGTGGGAGAGTGAGCCTTCTCATGTAGCTTTCCTTCGATACAAGCACTGCAAGAACGATCTTTGGCAAAACTAACATTTGTTCGTCCTCGGACATGGCCCCCCTTGAGAAGACTTTGCAAAGATCTCATATTGACATAGGCTAAACGGCGATGCCAAAGCCATCCCACGTCAACTTTAGCCATTAGGCATGTCGCGGTATTAGTGGGTCGCTCCAAAAGTTAATCACATATGGACCGTTCTCGACATGCCCAACAAAGGCTACTTTAAGAGTCTTGCTCCACAAGAGGGCCATGGTATCAATATCAAAGAAAGCGGCAAAGCCCATGAGTGCAAGTTGACGAACGGAAAGTAAGTTGTATGCAAGGGACTCAACAAGCATGACTTTCTCGATCGTGAGATCATGAGAAATGACAACCTTGCCAAGACCCAATACCTTAGAAGATGAGGCATCACCCCACTCGACATTGGTGGGCATAGATGAAACCTTGTGCACGTCCACCACCAAGTCCTTGATTCCGGTCATATGATTTGTGGCTCCACTATCGAGCAACCATGATCCCCCACCGGAAGCAAACACCTACAAGAGATCAATGCTTGGTTTTAGGTATCCATTTTGTAATGGGTCCTTTGATGTTAGCAACAAGGGTCTTAGGAACCCAAATAGACCATTCAATGTACTCATAAGGAGAACCAACAAATTTGGCATAAACATGTCCATCACTAGCACGGCACAACACATAAGAAGGGTTAAAGTCGTCGGCTTTGTTGGAAGGGGTGGCATTGCCCTTCTTGACACCACCACCCTTCACATTGTTCTTCTTCTCCTTAGAAGCACCCCCTACCTCCTTCACAAAAGTTTGCTTGAGAGGAGGAGGTTGTTTGGACTCGTCATTCTTCTTCTTATTCTTGGACTTGGGTGCAAACCCAATTCCCTCCTTGCCCACAACTTCCTTTTGATTGCTCAAAAGGTCGTTGAGGTTCTTCTCACGTTGTATGCAAGACACAAGGCCTTTCTCAAGTTGCTGCTTCAACTTGGCATTCTCCTCCACAAGATGCACATGCTCACAACACGGGTTAGTAGCATTTGCATTATCAATTAAAACCATATGAGGAAATGTGGCTTTCTCCTTGGTTAGCTTCACTTGGAGTTGATCATGTGACTCTTTGAGGCTAGCATGAGCACCCTTCAAGGCCTTGTGAGCCTTGTCAAGTATATCAAACTCCTCCTTGAGTCTAGCATGATCAACCCCAAGTTTGGCCTTCTCGGAATTTATCACACGAGATACAACAAGAGCATGATCAAGATCTTTTTATAATTTAGCATGATCATCGTTGTGTGACTCCTCAAGAGCCAAACGATGACTATGCTCTTCCTCAAGCACATTAGAGAGATCCGATATCTCATCAGCATAGTCACGACTATGCCCTTCCATCTTAGAGATGGTTTCTTCGTGAGCCTCCATCATGTCATTGGCTTCACCAAGTTGTTCCAAGAGAGCAACAAAGTGCTTCTTGGATTTACCCTTGAGCTTACTCATAAAAGACTCAAATTCATTTTCTTCCTCCTTTGATCCCTCACTTTCATCAATGCAATCTGTCAAGGAAGGATCAGTAGTGATGGTAGTTTTGATGTTGGGGGTTACCTTGTTGGTGGCTTTAGCCATGAGGCACTTGGCGGTGATGTTCTCGTTGGGTGAATCGAAGAGGGACACCTGTGGAGTTGTTGCAATGGCAACGGAGGCCATGGCAACCCTCTCACCGTCTTCATCATCATCATCATCATCATTGTACTCTTCTTGCGCCACCAACCCCTTGGGAGGAGTCTTCTTGATGAAGTTGTTCTTGTTGGGGAAGGACTTGGCCTTGTCTTTTCGGATAAGCTTGCCACCATTGTCTTCCCTCTTCTCGTATGGGCAATCTGCAACAAAGTGGCTCACATTGCCACAATTATAGCATGTCCTTGCATGTTGCTTGCCCTTGGCGCCACTTGAGTTGTTCTTGTTGAAGTTGGGCCTTGATTTCTTCTTGCTCCAAGATCGCCGTGAAGCGAGAGCCATGTGCTCATGATATGCATACTTGGTATCTTCGGGGAAACACTCCTCATCTTCCTCTTCACCCTCTTCTTTCCACACTAGCCTTGGCCTTCAAGGCAAGGTTGGGCTTCTTTGCTCATTGATAACGCAACACCGCATTGTCGGCGGTCTTGTCCAAGGTCCTCATTGCAAAAAACTAATCCAACACCTCACTTGAGGATAGGGTGTGAAAGTCCGGCCTTTGACGGATGACGGAGGACGTGGCCTTATGGTAAGGCATCATGGCCTTGAGAAACTTGCGCTTGATCCAATTGTCATCCATATCCTTTCTCCCATGATCTCGGAGTGAGACCGCGAGAGTGGTTAATCTCTAGTAAAGCTCTCGAGGTTCTTCATCTTCATTCATTGCAAACTCATCGGCTTCATCTTGCACCACTTCAAAGTTTGAGCATTGAATGCTTGCGCTTCCCTTGTAAATGGAAACAACATGTTGCCATGCTTCCTTGGCCACGATGAAAGGTTGGAGATGCACAATATCTTCGGGTGGAAATGATTCTTGGAGAATGAAGAGAGCGGACTCGTTGAATTGATGATCCGCGGCTTCTCGAGGAGTGAATTTTCTTGGGTCGTGTGGGTATAAACCTTGCTCAATAACTCTCCAAAGATTAGTATAACTATGATTTAAATGACGTTTAAAGCGATAGACCCAAGAGGCAAAATCCTCATTTTTCACAAGCTTAGGAGGAGGACCAACATGATTCATATGCGTGGAAGGAACTAGTCCTCCATAAGTAATTGGAGGTTCAACATGGGCAAAGATGCCATTTCCACTTCTACCACTAGTCAAAGGAACTTGATCACTAGTAGCTTCCCCCTTTTTGGAGTAAGCATCCATCACCTTGTTAGTGGGATCGACCACGTCCAACGGTGCGGTGGATAATTTAAGACCATCGAGGAAATTCTTAAGCATGCCTCTGACCTCGGTCGTCATGGAGGTTTTCAATGTGTCCAAGGCCACATTCAACTCCTCACGAGAGACCGAGGATCCCTCATAGGCCGTAGACAAAGTGGGATTCGCACCGGGGTGCTCCTCCACCTCGTCCATGGTGTCAACCATACTCTTCGGACGACAAAGTCCTTAATAAATAGATGAGGCTCTGATACTAATTGAAAGGGTCGATATATATAGTTGACTAGAGGGGGTGAATAGGAAACTAACAAGTTTTAGCTTTTCTTTACCAAATTAAACTTTCCATCAAAGTAGGTTGTTTAGATATGCAACTAGGTGAGCAACCTATATGATGCAACAACAACAATCACACAAGCAAGCAAGGGACACAACACAATATAATCTTGCACAAGTAAAGGTATAAGAGATAACCAAGAGTGGAGCCCGTGGAGACGAGGGTGTGTTACCGAAGTTCCTTCCCTCTGAGAGGAAGTATGTCTCCGTTGGAGCGGTGTGGAGGCACAATACTCCCCAAGAAGCCACTAGGTCCACCGTATTCTCCTCACGCCCTCACACAATGCGAGATGTCGTGATTCCACTATTGGTGCCCTTGGAGGCGGTGACTGAACCTTTACAAACAAGGTTGGGGTAATCTCCACAACTTAATCAGAAGCTCCCAACGACACCACAAAGCTTCACCACAATGGAATATGGCTCCGCGGTGACCTCAACCGTCTAGGGTGCTTAGAGACCCAAGAGTAACAAGATCTGCAAGGGATTAGTGGGGGAATCAAATTTCTCTTGGTGGAAGTGTAGATCGAGGCCTTCTCAACCAATCCCTAGAAAATCATCAAGTTTTTTTGAAGGTTAGGACAGTAGGAAAGGCTCCTACTGCTTGTATATTACCTCAGATCAAAATATTTGTTACATATACACAGTATGGGGGGGAAGCAGCTACATAGTCAAATTACAAGGTGAAGATGCTTTCCTTAACAAGGATCCCCCTATGTGTTCCTCTATGGGCAGGATCAGTATATAGATGCAAGAGTATCATGCACAAGTTGTTTTTTGTGATCAGACAGTCTGTGTAAGAGGTCTTGAAAGTCATTTTTGAATCTTCTTTTCCATGACTCCACGCAGGGCAGCACCTTCCTAAAGTGATTGTTGTTGCGTTCTTTCCACAAGCTCCAAGCTGCCAGAAGGAAAATCTCCATGATCATTTTGTTGTTGTGTCTTTCCTTCATTCTCTCAACAAGCTGGAGACGATGTTGGTGATCACTCCAAGCAATGTTTAGAATCCTCCAGCAAGACGGACTGAAGGTGCAGTGGAAGAAGAGATGTTCCACCGTTTCTTCAATGTGTTGACCACAAAGCAGACAGTCCAGATTGGTCCCAATGTTGTAGTGTCTCCTCTTCAGCATGTGTCCTTGTATTGAGACGGTCAGATAGCAGCAGCCATCCGAAGACCTTTATCTTGGCCGTGCACTTAGTTTTCCATAGCCATTTTAAAGCAACATGTGCAGTTACCTCTCTGAAGTAATAGCTGTAGTATGACATTGTTTTGAAGCTATGTGCACCCCAGCAGTAGGTCCATGTGTCATTCTCGTTAGATAGTTCCATTTCAGCCACCTCTCTTTGAATCTGTCTCAGCTCGTCGAGGGCTTGTATTAAAAGTGGGAGATGGAAGGTTGTGGCCAGATCTTTTGTATTGAGGAAGGCCTGGACCGAAATATCTCCAGTTTTGCAGTATGAGTATGCTCTTGGGTATTTTTCCTCGTATATAGAGTGGTTCCAGTTGTCCTTCCAGAACAGGGCCGTGTTGCCGTTGTGTACATGGGTTTGGGTCACTCCCCAGTAGATTGGCATTAACTGGATGAGATCTCGCCACCAGAAGGAGTCGCAGGGTTCTGTTGCATGTGGAACAGCCTCTGTATAATATGTATTCCAGATGAGGTTAACCCAAGGAGTGTCATGCTGATTATAGAACTTGTGTAGGAGTTTGAGCAACATGGCATCATTTTGACATCTAGGTCAAGTATCCCTAGTCCGCCACTCTTTTTTGGGCGGCAAACCATGGACCATGCTGCCAGCGAGTTGCATTTGACACCATTATCCGTTTTCTTGTTCCAGAGGCAGTGTCGTCTGATTTTGTCCAGTTGGGCAATTATTTTGGGTCGAAGCCTCAACGTTCCTATCGGATAGATGGCCAGAGACGTGATGAGGGAATTGAGAAGAGCTAGTCTGCCAGCATGAGACATGAGTGACATAGCCGTAGTAATTTTCCTTTCTGCCTTGCAGACGAACGGTGTCAAATCCATGACTGAAGGTCGAGTTGTGCCCAGAGGCAGTCCAAGGTAAGTAAATGGCATGCTTGCCTGAGCACAACCAAACAGTGCTGCCAACGCATCACATTTGTCCTGTGGGGTGTTAATGGGCACCAGAGTCAATTTGTGAAAGTTGATTTTGAGTCCACTGAAGTGGCATAATCTTCTAGGATCTTCTTGATCGTGGCTGCCTAGTTGATGCAGGCCGGAAGGACAATGATTGTGTCATCGGCGTATTGGATAGGGAGAGAGATCAGGCGAAAATGGAGCTTTGAGCTACAATGGAGCTTGGGGAGGGAAGAGGTAGTCTTCTTGGGGAAGAAGACCCCCTTTATATAGTGGGGGAAAAGATCCAACCGTTACCCACCCACTCAGCCCGCGACGTGCGGTACTACCGCAAGGGGCTGCGGTACTACCGCTCGTGCGGCAGTGACCAGACGAGGCCCTGTTGCATATAGCAACGAGCGGTAGAGCCACCGGAGCTGTACTATCGCGCTCCCTTGCGGCACTACCGCAAGGCAGGGCTCAACTGGGCTGGAAAGGCACGGACTAAATAAATTACGTCCATGGCTACTTCCGCTGAGTTTAGGACTATGCAAAAATCCAGCACGGTACTACCGCTGGCAGGGAGCGGTACTATCGCATGGGGGCAGAAGTAAAAATTACTTCCGCGCCTACTTCCGCACGCCCCAGTGTCAGGGCCGGAGCTAGTGATACTACCGCTGGACCCTGCGATACTACCGCACCCTTGAGAGGTACTACCGCAAGGCCCTGCGGTACTACTACTCCCTTGAGCAGTACTACCGCATGCCATAGACACTCAAGCATTTGAAAGCCTTAATTTCGCAAAGACAAGGGTGAACGACCGGTGCTCCAATGAAGAGAAGGAAAGGTGGTGCAAAGGAATAGATGTGTACGTGTTGATTCCACCCTAACCTTTCCAAAGCGGACCCCCGATTAATAGTACGGCTTTCCTACGACTCAAATCCACCGAAAAGAAACGTAGAAAATTGTCGTCTTCGATAGGCTCCGAGGGGCACCGAATCGTCTTGTTCCTAGACATGAGATATCTGGAATTCTCAATGCACATGATTAGTCCGCAAATGCATTGTCATCAATCACCAAAACCACATAGGGAGAAATATGCCCTTACACGTACAAACTCCCCCAAGCTTAGACTTTGCTTGTCCTCAAGCAAAAGCCGAAATCAAAAAATATGTCCACATGTTTAGAGATAGAGGTGTCGATAAAATAAAATACGGACATGAGGGCATCATGATCATCTTCGGAACAGCAACATATATTGTCATATAATTTCTTATGCTAAAGTGACAATTCATTCACAAGGTGAAGTATGAATTAGAAACTTCATTGAAAACTAACAAACTATGATCTCTGTCATCGAAGCAATTGCAATTTATCATAACATCGGAAAGAGTCAATTCAAGAGCTTTTCAGCAAGTCCACATACTCAACTATCATTTAGTCTTTCATAATTGCTAACACTCACGTGATACTTATGGGTTCAAAGCTTCAGTTGGACACAAAGAAAGATAGGGGCTTACAATTTCGCCTCCCAACCTTTTACCACAAGGCTAATGTCAACAATAATACTTTATGATAACCTACATCCGAGTGGATATATATATTTGTATCTCCCCAACATAAAGTGCTTGCCAAAAAGAAAAAGTGTAAAAAGGAATAGGTGAAGATCACCATGACTCTTGTAGAAGGGTAGAAGATAAAAGTAAAAGATAGGCCCTTCGCAGAGGGAAGCAGAGGTTGTCATGTGCTTTTATGGTTGGATGCACAAAATATTAATGCAAAAGAACGTCACTTTATATTGCCCCTTGTGGTAAAGAACTTTATTATGCAGTCTGTCGCTTTTATTTCTTCCATATCACAAGTTCGTATAAAGTTTATTTTCCTCACACTAATAGATCATACATATTTAGAGAGCAATTTTTATTGCTTGCACTGATGACAACTTACTTGAAGGATCTTACTCAATCCATAGGTAGGTATGGTGGACTCTCATGGCAAAGTGGGTTTAGGGATTTTTGGATGCACAAGTAGTATCTCTACTTGGTGTAGGAGATTTGGCTAGCATGAGAGAGGAAAGCAAGCTCAACATGTTGGAGGATCCATAATAATATAACTTCTATTCGGATATAACAAAACATAACCCATTATGTTGTCTTCCTTGTCCAACATCAACCTTTTAGCATGTCATATTTCAATGAGTGCTCACAATTACAAAAGATGTCCAAGATAGTATATTTATATGTGAAGCCTCTCTTTCTTTATTACTTCCTATTAATTGCAACAATGACCAAAACTACGTTTGTCAACTCCCAACAAATTTTATTCAACATACTCTCTATATGTGAAGTCATTACTCTCCATAAGATCATTATATGATCTTTTATTTCTTTTTATTCTTTTCTTTTTTCTTTTTTTCCCTCAAGATCATAGCAAGAAAGCAAAGACCTCAACTCAAAACTACTCTTTATTATATATCTCTCGGATTCGATTACATAGATAGATCTCAAAACAAAACTCAAAGCTAGATCATACTAAAATTTTATTCTACTAGATCAAGATATAACCAAAAGGATCGAACTAAGAAAAACGATAAGGGTAAAGGTGTGATGGTGATACGATACGGGGACACCTCCCCCAAGCTTGGCAGTTGCCAAGGGGAGTGCCCATACCCATGTATTTATGTCTCTTTCTTCGGAGGTGATGATGATGGAGTTGATGATGATGTAGGCTTGTCCTCCATCTTCCAAGGCATAGGTTCACCATCATAGAAAGATGAACGAGTCTCCGGGATCCTCAAATATGTAGCCAAACTCATCCTCTTAAATCTGTATTCATACTCACAGTTTTGGTTTTGTAGGTCATAGATCTGGGCTTGGAGATGCTCGATTTTCTCATGAAGCTTGAAGATGGCCTCCCAGATGTTCTTAGCATCCAGCTTGTGGTCACGGGTAAATTCCGTGTTCATGGAGTGATTGGCGTTGAGTCCACATTCCACCATCCCCTAGCACTTGAAGACTTGCTGCTCCATTGCTTCGAGCCTTGTCTCCGCGCTTCTGGTCTCCTTTGGCCCTTCAATATCACGGATGTGCAGCACCCCTCACGCATCTCAATGGTTTGAGGGTGTCGCAACACCTCCGCAAGGTAGGGGTTGATGACCTTCTCGAAGAACTTGTCCTTCGGAGCAATTGGGGACATCATGGCGATCTAGATCTGTCTGGAAAAACAACACAATACAAGAACAGAGGATTTTGTCGTGGTACGGTGGTCAAAACCTTCAGGAGATTATATAATGAATTTTTACCGACCAAAAGAAGTATTGTGCAAGAAAATGGAGTTCGGAGGGCACACGAGGTGGCCACAAGGCAGGGGGTGCGCCCTCCACCCTTATGGTCTCCTCGTGCAACTTTCGGGCTACTTTTAATTTTCCTGTTTTTTAAATATTCCTAAACAAAGAAAAATTGCCATTGGAAACGTTTTGGAGTCGGTTTACTTACAGTACCACATACCTATTCCTTTTCGGGGTCTGAAACATTCTGGAAAGTATCCCTTATGTACTCCTCCGGTGTTATGGTATTAATTATATTGGTCTCAACATTTATGGGAGTACCTGAGATATAATGTTTGATTCTTTGACCGTTTACCACCTTCGGATTTGTGCCTTCGGCGTTGTTGATTCGGAGCTGATGCATATAATGCAATATTCGGGACGCCGAAGTATACTCTGAAAGTGTTCAAACTTTTTTTTGGAAATATATGTGGCCGAATAGAGCCCCTGGCATTTTAACCTATGCTGAAGTGTATATGCCAATCTGACATGAAGAGGGAATACAGATTATGAAATAAGCCAATACCGAATAGGGTTTGGTAAAAAACTATTTCCATTATAGTCTGATTGATATGTCAAAACGTCCTCTTACAGATAATGTCATAAGCATCAGGGCTATTTTACATGCCAAGAATTTGAGAACAAGGGAAAGCTGTATACAGGTCCTAAAAAAGAAAAGGTAATCGTGAAGATCCTTTGGACACCCTGCCGCACGTCTGCGCCGCTTTTCACCTTGGTGGAGGATCCTTTGAAAGGATCGACGATCGTGTATATAGAAGGGGCCTGGGAAAGAGACCTTGTACCACCGTAAAGTGATTTAGGTTTTAAAGAACCTGTAATATGAGAAAAAAGAGAAAAAAGGAAGGAGGAGATTAAGGTCCGAATAGGGTCAAGCCATATTATGGACCTCGTCCGCAGAGTCCCTCCGTCGTCGCCCAAGTTATTTTGAGTGCGTAGTTATGCACACGTGGTACATATGCCGTGATTAGATGTGGCAGTGGACGGAGGCAAAACTGCTAGTCCAGCTCTGGGTTGACCAGGCTGTCGTTCTGCAAAGTAGGCCGGACTCTTTTAGTAGTGTCTAGAGGCTTGATGGCCGATGAAGTATTCAGCTTGATAAGGCCGCTCTGTACCTCGGCTACAAGGGCCGCAGTGTGCTCCTCAGTACGGAGGGAGCGTTCCATGTTTCCATTAACCGTGATAACGCCGCGGGGTCCAGGCATTTTGAGCTTTAAGTAAGCATAATGCGGGACTACATTGAAGCGGGCAAAGGCAGTACGTCCGAGCAGTGCGTGATAACCACTGCGGAAGGGGACGATGTCGAAGATCAAGTCCTCGCTTCGGAACTTGTCCGATGAACCGAACACTACTTCCAATGTTAATGAGCCCGTGCAGCGGGCCTCAACGCCGGGTATCACACCTTTAAAGGTGGTGTTGCTAGGCTTGATTCTTGACGGGTCAATACCCATTTTAGGGACAGTGTCTTGATAGATCAAGTTAAGACTGATGTCGCCGTCCATAAGGACTCGAGTGAGATGATAACCGTCGATAATTGGATCGAGGACCAGGGCTGCCGAACCTCCATGACGGATACTGGTCGGGTGGTCTCTACGATCAAAGGTGATTGGACACGTCGACCACGGGTTGAATTTGGGGGCGACAGGTTCTACGGCGTAGACGTCCCTTAGTGTGCGCTTGCGCTCCCTCTTGGGGATATGTGTGACATAGATCATGTTCACTGTTTTCACCTCAGGGGGGAATTTCTTTTGCCCCCCTGTGTTCGGTGGGCGGGGCTCCTCATCATCCTCGCTTGGCGACCCTTTCCCCTGATTTTCGGTATTTAACTTACCGGCCTGTTTAAAGACCCAACAGTTTTTGTTGGAATGATTGGCAGGCTTGTCAGGGGTGCCATGAATCTGGCAAGGACTATCGAGTATTTTGTCTAAATTAGATGGACCATCTTTATTTCCCTTGAATGGCTTCTTTTGCTGACCAGATTTAGAGCCGCTGAATCCGGTGTTGACCGTTGTGTCTTCAGTTTCTTCATTGTTGTTTCGACGCTTGTGTTTTTTGCGTCATGGCCTGCCATTACCATCCGTGACTTCGAAGGTGCCAAGGTCACTGGTACTATTGCTTCTACGAGCCAGCCAGTTGTCCTCTCCAGTGCATAAGCGGGTCATGAGTGCGGTAAGAGCTGCCATAGACTTTGGCTTTTCCTGACCGAGGTGTCAGGCGAGCCATTCGTCGCAGACGATATGTTTAAAGGCCGCGAGGGCTTCAGCATCTGGATAGTCGACGATTTTGTTCTTTGTAATTAAGAACCTAGTCCGCAGTTTGCGGGCTGACTCACCGGGTTGCTGGACTATATGACTAAGGTCATCGGCATCCGGAGGCCAAACATAGGTACCTTGGAAGTTGTCTCCAAAGGCATCCTCCAAGTCTTCCCAGCTACCAATAGAGTTCTCTGGTAGGCTGTTTAACCAGTGTCGCGCTGGTCCTTTCAGCTTTAGGGGGGGGTATTTGATGGCGTGGAGATCGTCGCCGCGGGCCATGTGAATATGGAGAAGAAAATCCTCAATCCATACCGCGGGATCTGTCGTTCCATCGTATGATTCGATGTTTACGGGTTTAAACCCTTCTGGAAATTGGTGATGCATTAATTCATCGGTGAAGCACAAGGGGTGTGCGGTGCCTCTGTATCGGGCAACGTCACGACGGAGTTCTGATGACAACCGTGTTTGGTTTTCGGCCCGAGTTCGGTTATGCTGCTCGCGCCAAGCTTGAAGGTCGTCGTCTCTCATTGGAGCATGCCCCCTTGATCCGTAGATTGGTCTGGTATGGCCGACTCTATTGTCCAGGTCCTGACATAAGTCGTAGGTGTAGCCCGGAACCGCTACCTCTTTGCTTCAACGGCGAGGTGGCGCGGGCTGGTGTTCGGCGTAAGCAGCCGATCTGGCTCACCCACGTGGTGGTCGGTCTGGTTCATCAGCACGATTATATCTTGACGGTATTGGCTCAAGGGCCTCATCGTCAAATTGTGGCAGTAGCCGACACTTCGGATAACTCTTTGCTGGTCGCTCGAGGCCATATTCCTCGGCTGCAAGGACCTGGGTCCATCTATCGTTGAGCGTATCCTGTTCGGCTTGAAGCTGTTGCTGTTTCTTTTTTAGGCGGCTCGCAGTTGCGATGAGCTGTCGCTTAAAGCGTTCTTGCTCGAGGGGTTCCTCTGGCATGATGAAATCTTCGTTGCTGAAGCTGACTTCCTCCTCGGAGAGCGGTAAATAGTTACTGTCCTCCGAATCTTCATTCTCGGCCAGTTCTTCTGGGTTGATTTGTCCGTCTTCCCAATCATCCTGCTCTACGGCAGGCTCGATGGGGTGGTCAGAGTCTTCGGCCTTCTCCAGAGTATCATTGTCTCCGGTGACGGTATTGCTTTCTTTTTCCCACCGCGATCGTGGGCGGCGCCGTTGGCGTCGACGCTTTGGTGGTGCCTCGACGGGCTTGTCCTTGATCGGATCCTGATTGCCATCGTCATCCTCTTTGGGTGTATCCACCATGTACACGTCATATGTAGAAGTGGCAGTCCACCGTCCGGTGATAGGTGGGTTTCGGCCTGGTTCGGCGTCGGCATCGTTGTCCAGACCGTTGATGTCTTCGGAGGCGTAGTCGAGCATGTCGGTTAAGTCTTTGACAGTGGCTACCAAGTGGGTGGTGGGTGGGACGCAAAATTCCCCGCACTCAGCCCCTAGTTCGGGCTGGGCATAATTCGGAGGTGATACCTCCGTGATGGCGAGAGACCGCATTAAGTCCAAGGCCTCGCTTAAGAGTGAAGTCCGGACGAGGAACTGAGGACCTGCGGAGCTGGGCATGGAAGATTCTGCCAGGTTGTGCTCGCCAGACGCAGACCTCGAGAGTTTGGAGTTGGCGTCCAAAGGCAAGTTTGGCTCTCCGATGACAGGGAGGGTCCTGTTTGATTCCAGGCTCGCCGAACATACAGTTGCTTCTGGGTCTTCGGAAAAGAGCTCCATGGGAGGAGAGGGTCCGGTGGGTTTTAAGATCCAATCTTCGGATGAGGTGGCCTGCTCTGGATCTATGGCTAGGGCAGGGATGATAGTTGGTCTTTGAGCGGCACCTGATGACGTATCCGATGGGTTGCCTTCTTGGAGATGAGGAATAGTGGTCGAGGCTGTGACCCCTTCAAAGATCAAGTCTCCTCAGATATCGGCGACGTAATTCAGGCTGCCGAATTTGATCTGATGACCAGGGGCGTAGTTGTCGATCTGCTCAAGGTGACCAACTGAATTGGCGCGCAGAGCGAAGCCACCGAATACAAAAAGTTGACCGGGGAGGAAGGTCTCCCCGGAAACAGCATCATTGTTGGTGATCAAACGAGCCATCGAACCTTCTGCCAATGACACAGTGGAACTCTCAATGAAAGCACCAATGTCGGTGTCAAAACCGACCGATCTCGGGCAGGGGATCTTGAACTGTGCGTCTGAGGATCAAAGGTAACAGGAGACAGGGGACACGATGTTTACCCAGGTTCGGGCCCACTTAATGGAGGTAATACCCTACTTCCTGCTTGATTGACTTTGATGAGTATAGGGGTTACAAGAGTTGATCTACCTCGAGATCGTAATGGCTAAACCCTAGATGTCTAGCATGTATGAATTCTAATAGCCTCTACGGACTAAAGCCTCCAGTTTATATAGACATCGGAGGGGGCTAGGGTTGTACGGAGTTGGTTTACAGAGAAAGGAAACTATACATCCGGACGCCAGTCTTGCCATCCACGCAAAGGAGAGTCCCATACGGACACGGGGAAAGGTCTTCTGCCTTGTATCATCACGGCCCATCAGTCCGGCCCAGGTCACATAGCATGGACGCCCGAGGACCCCTTAATCCAAGACTCCCTCAGTAAGTGACATGCTTTTCCATAAACCATTTTATACAGAGACATACCCATAGGGTTTTTATATTTAGTTCTATAAGCCCAAAATGCATCATCAAGTTTCTTAGACCAATTTTTTCTAGATCTGTTAACAATCTTTTGCAAGATCAATTTAATTTCTCTATTGCCCAGTTGTACTTGACCACTAGACTGAGGGTGATATGGAGACGCAATTCTATGGTTGACATCATACTTAGCAAGCAATTTACGGAAAGCACCATGAATAAAGTGTGAACCACCATCAGTCATTAAATACCTAGGGACTCCAAACCTTAGAAAAATAACTTCTTTAAGCATTTTAATAAAGGTGTTATTATCAACACTACTAGTTGGAATAACTTCTACCCACTTAGTAACGTAACCAACAGCAACCAAAATATGTGTATACCCATTAGAGGAAGGAAAAGGTCCCATATAATCAAAGCCCCAAACATCAAATGGTTCAATAACAAGTGAATAATTCATAGGCATTTCCTAACATCTACAAGTATTACCAATTCTTTGACATTCATCACAAGACAAGACAAACTTATGAGCATCATTGAAGAGAGTAGGCCAATAAAAACCAGATTGCAATACCTTGTGTGCAGTTCTATCTCCAGCATTGTGTCCTCCGTAGGCCTCATAGTGGCACTTGCATACGATCTGTTCATGTTCATGTTCAGGTACACAACGTCTAACAACACCATCTAATCCTTCTTTATAAAGGTGTGGGTCATCCCAAAAGTAATGTCTTAAATCATAGAAAAACTTTTTCTTTTGTTAGTATGTGAAGCTAGGTGGTATAAATTTAGCAACAATGTAATTAGCATAATCAGCATACCATGGAGTATCATTTATGATAGCTAATTTCTCATTAGGAAAGCTATCATCAATAGGCACTGGGTCCTCAAGAACATTTTCTAACCTAGACAAGTTGTGTGCAACGGGGTTCTCAGCTCCCTTTCTATCAATAATATGCAAATCAAATTCTTGTAACAAGAGAACCCCTCTAATAAGTCTAGGTTTAGCATCTTCCTTTTCCATAAGATATTTAATAGTAGCATGATCAGTGTGAATAGTTACTTTGGAATCAATAATATAAGATCGGAACTTATCTCAAGAAAACACAACTGCTAAAAATTCTTTTTTAGTAGTAGCATAATTTCTCTGGGCACTGTCTAGAGTTTTACTAGCATAATGAATAACATTCAATTTGTTATCAACTCTTTGTCCTAGAACAGCACCAACAGCATAATCGCTAGCATCACACATAATTTCAAAGGGTAGGTTCCAATCAGGTGGTTGAACAATAGGTGCAGAAATCAAGGCTTTCTTAAGAATTTCAAATGCTTCTACACAATCATCATAAAAACAAATGGGACATCTCTTTGCAAGAGATCAGTGAGACGCCTAGAAATTTTAGAGAAGTCCTTAATAAACCTCCTATAGAAACCAGCATGACCAAGGAAACTTCTTATACCTTTGATATCTGTAGGACACGACATCTTTTCAATAGCATCTACTTTAGCTTTATCAACTTCAATACCTCTTTCAGAAATTTTATGCCCCAAGACAATACCTTCATTAACCATAAAGTGTAACTTTTCCCAATTCAAGACAAGATTAGTTTCTTCGCATCTCTACAAAGCTCGATCAAGGTTGCTCAAGCAATCATCAAAAGAAGTTTCATAAATGGAGAAATCATCCATGAAAACCTCAACAATCTTTTCACAGAAGTCAGAGAATATAGCAGCCATACATCTTTGAACGGTAGCAGGTGCATTGCATAAACCAAAAGGCATACGTCTATAAGCATAAGTACCAAAGGGCAAGTAAAAGTAGTTTTTTCTTGATCCTCTTTTGACACAGGTATTTGAGAGAAACCAGAATAACCGTCTAGAAAGCAAAAATGTGTATGTTTGGATAGTCTTTCTAGCATTTGATCAATAAAAGGTAGAGGCTAATGATCTTTCCTAGTAGCTTTGTTTAATTTTCTAAAACCAATTACCATTCTATAACCTGTAACAATTCTTTGAGGGATCGATTCATTCTTATCATTAGGAACAACAGTAATACCTCCCTTCTTAGGGACACAATGAACAGGACTTACCCATCTACTATCAACCATAGGATAAATTAAACCTACCTCCAGAAGCTTTAGTATTTCATTTCTTACCACTTCTTTCATCTTATGATTTAACCGTCGTTGGTGATCAACAACTGGTTTAGCATCCGGCTCCATATTGATTTTGTGCTGACATAGAGTGGGACTAATGCCCTTAAGATCATCAAGAGTATATCCAATAGCAGCACGGTGCTTCCTCAGAGTTTTCAATAATTTCTTTTCTTCATGCTCTGAAAGGTTAGCACTAATAATAACATGATATATCTTCTTTTCATCAAGATACACATATTTCAAAGTACCAGGCAATTGTTTAAGCTCAAACACGGGATCACCCTTGGGTGGAGGAGGATCTCCAAGGATTTCAACAGGCAAATTGTGTTTCAAAGCAGGCCCTTGATTAAAGAATATTTCATCTAATTCCTTTCTTTCATTCATAAACATATCATTCTCATGGTCTAGCAAATATTGTTCTATAGGATCAGTAGGAGGCACAACAATAGAAGCAAGACCAATAATTTCATCCTTACTAGGCAATTCTTTATCATGGGGTTGTCTACAAAATTTAGAGAAATTAAAATCATGAGACATATCCCCAAAACTAACAGTAACAATTTCTTTCTCACAGTCTATCTTAGCATTAACAGTATTCAAGAAAGGTCTACCAAATATAATGGTACAAAAATCATCTTGTGGGGAACCAAGAACAAGAAAATCAGTAGGGTGTTTTATTTTCCCACACAAGACTTCAACATCTCTAACAATCCCAATTGGTGAAATAGTATCTCTATTGGCAAGCTTAATAGTAACATCAATATCTTCTATCTCAGCAGGTGCAATATCATTCATAATTTCTTGATATAAAGTTAAAGGAATTGCACTCACACTAGCACCCACATCATATAAGCCATGATAGCAATGATCTCCTATTTTAACAGAAACAACAGGCATGCCAACAACAGGTATATGTTTATCTATAATATCGGGTTTAGCAATTCTAGCAGCTTCGTCACAGAAATAAATAACATGCCCATCAATATTATCGACAAAGAGATCTTTAACCATAGCAATACTAGATTCAACTTTAATTTGTTCAGGGGATGTAGGTGTTCTAGTATAACTCTTACGAACCATAGTTGAAGCTTTAGCATGTTCCTTTATTCTAACAGGGAAAGGTGGTTTCTCAATATAAGCAGTAGGAACAATAGGATCAACATTATAAGTAATAGTTTCTTCTTCAACTTTAATAGGTTCTACACAAGATGTTGATCCTATTAAAGTTGATCCTATTAAAGTTATTTCATAATAAATATTTTCAGTAGGTTCAGTAGGTTGAGGAGCAACTTCTTGCTCTACCGGTCGAGGTGAATACACCCCGAACCAGCCCCTTAAAGGATTATTTTCCATAGTGACAAGTGACAGTAAATTTCAGCACACTATATAAATGTTTCCTTACCAAATTCCACTTACCAAAGGTGCTTCACTCCCCGGCAATGGTGCCAGAAAAGATTCTTGTTGACCCACAAGTATAGGGGATATATCATAGTCCTTTCAATAAGTAAGAGCGTCGAACCCAACGAGGAGCAGAAGGAAATGACAAGCGGTTTTCAGTAAGGTATTCTCTGCAACCACTGAAATTATCGGTAACGGATAGTTGTATGATAAGATAATGCATAATGGGTAACAAGTAACAAAAGTAACTAAGGTGCAGCAAGGTGGCCCAATCCTTTTTGTAGCAAAGGACAAGCCTGGACGAAATCTTATATAAAGCAAAGCGCTCCCGAGGACACATGGGAATTACTGTCAAGCTACTTTTCATCATGCTCATATGATTCGCGTTCGTTACTTTGATAATTTGATATGTGGGTGGACCGGTGCTTGGGTGTTGCCCTTACTTGGACAAGCCTCCCACTTATTATTAACCCCTATCGCAGGCATCCGCAACTACGAAAGAAGAATTAAGATAAATCTAACCATAGCATGAAACATATGGATACAAATCAGCCCCTTACAAAGCAACTCATAAACTAGGGTTTAAGCTTCTGTCACTCTAGCAATCCATCATCTATTTATTACTTCCCAATGCCTTCCCCTAGGCCGAAATCATGGTGAAGTGTCATGTAGTCGACGTTCACATAACACCACTAGAGGAAAGACAACATACATCTCATCAAAATATCGAACGAATACTAAATTCACATGATTACTTATAACAAGACTTCTCCCATGTCCTCAGGACAAACGTAACTACTCACAAAGCATATTCATGTTCATAATCAGAGGAGTAATAATTATCATTAAGGATCTGAACATATGATCTTCCACCAAATAAACCAACTAGCATCAACTACAAGGAGTAATCAACACTACTAGCAACCCACAGGTACCAATCTGAGGTTTTGAGACAAAGATCAGATACAAGAGATGAACTAGGGTTTGGAGAGGAGATGGTAATGGTGAAGATGTTGATGGAGATTGACCCCCTCTCAATGAGAGGATCGTTGGTGATGACGATTGATAGCCCACAAGTATAGGGGATCGCAACAGTTTTCGAGGGTAGAGTATTCAACCCAAATTTATTGATTCGACACAAGGGGAGCCAAAGAATATTCTCAAGTATTGGCAGTTGAGTTGTCAATTCAACCACACCTGGATAACTTAGTATCTGCAGCAAAGTATTTAGTAGCAAAGTAATATGAAAGTAACGGTAACGGTAGCAAAAGTAATATTTTTGGGTTTTGTAGTGATTGTAACAGTAGCAACGGAAAAGTAAATAAGCGGAGAACAATATGTGAAAAGCTCGTAGGCATTAGATTGGTGATGGAGAATTATGCCGGATGTGGTTCATCATGTAACAGTCATAACATAGGGTGACACAGAACTAGCTCCAATTCATCAATGTAATGTAGGCATGTATTTCGAATATAGTCATACGTGCTTATGGAAAAGAACTTGCATGACATCTTTTGTCCTACCCTCCCGTGGCAGCAGGGTCCTAATGGAAACTAAGGGATATTAAGGCCTCCTTTTAATAGAGTACCAGACCAAAGCATTAACACATAGTGAATACATGAACTCCTCAAACTACGGTCATCACCGGGAGTGGTCCCGATTATTGTCACTTCGGGGTTGCCGAATCATAACACATAGTAGGTGACTATAGACTTGCAAGATAGGATCAAGAACTCACATATATTCATGAAAACATAATAGGTTCAGATCTGAAATCATGGCACTGGGGCCCTAGTGACAAGCATTAAGCATAGCAAAGTCATAGCAACATCAATCTCAGAACATAGTGGATACTAGGGATCAAACCCTAACAAAACTAACTCGATTACATGATAAATCTCATCCAACCCATCACCGTCCAGCAAGCCTATGATGGAATTACTCACGCACGGCGGTGAGCATCATGAAATTGGTGATGGAGGATGGATGATGATGACGACGACGGATTCCCCTCTCCGGAGCCCTGAACGGACTCTAGATCAGCCCTCCCGAGAGGTTTTAGGGCTTGGCGGCGGCTCCGTTTCGTAAAACGCGATGAATCCTTCTCCTTGATTTTTTTCTCCCCGAACACGAATATATGGAGTTGGAGTTGAGGTCGGTGGAGCAACAGGGGGCCCATGAGGCAGGGGGCGCGCCCAGGGGGGGCAGGCGCGCCCCCACCCTCGTGGACAGGTGGAGTCCCCCCTGACGTGGATTCTTCTTCCAGTATTTTTCATATTTTCCAAAAATATGTTCCGTGGAGTTTCAGGTCATTCCGAGAACTTTTGTTTCTGCACATAAATAACACCATGGAAAGTCTGCTGAAAACAACGTCAGTCCGGGTTAGTTCCATTCAAATCATGCAAGTTAGAGTCCAAAACAAGGGCAAAAGTGTTTGGAAAAGTAGATACGACGGAGACGTATCAACTCCCCCAAGCTTAAACCTTTGCTTGTCCTCAAGCAATTCAGTTGATAAACTGAAAGTGATAAAGAAAAACTTTTACAAACTCTGTTTGCTCTTGTTGTTGTAAATATGTAAAGCCCGCATTCAAGTTTTCAGCAAAGATTATGACTAACCACATTCACAATAACTCTTAGGACTCATGTTTAGTCATATCAATAGCATAATCAACTAGCAAGCAATAATAATAAATCTCGGATGACAACACTTTCTCAAAACAATCATGATATGATATAATAGGATGGTATCTCGCTAGCCCTTTCTGAGACCGCAAACATAAATGCAGAGCACCTTTAAAGATCAAGGACCAACTAAAATGTAATTCATGGTAAAAGAGATCCATTCATAGTCACACCCAATATAAATTAATAGTAATGAATGCAAATGACAGCGGTGCTCTCCAGCTGGTGCTTTTTAATAAGAGGGTGATGACTCAACATAAAAGTAAATAGATAGGCCCTTCGCAGAGGGAAGCAGGGATTTGTAGAGGTGCCAGAGCTCAGTTTTGAAATAGAGATAAATAATATTTTGAGCGGCATACTTTCATTGTCAACATAACAACCAAGAGATGGCGATATCTTCCATGCTACACACATTATAGGCGGTTCCCAAATAGAATGGTAAAATTTATACTCCCCCTCCACCAACAAGCATCAATCCATGGCTTGCTCGAAACAACGAGTGCCTCCAACTAGCAACAGCCCCAGGGGGAGTTTTGTTTGCAATTATTTTGATTTGATTTGCATAAAGCATGGGACTGGGCATCCCGGTGACCAGCCATTTTCTCGTGAGTGAGGAGCGGAGTCCACTCCTCTTGAGAATAACCCGCCTAGCATGGAAGATACGGACAACCCTAGTTGATACATGAGCTATTCGAGCATACAAAACAGAATTTCATTTGAAGGTTTAGAGTTTGGCACATACAAATTTACTTGGAACGGCGGGTAGATACCGCATATAGGAAGGTATAGTGGACTCATATGGAATAACTTTGGGGTTTAAGGGATTGGATGCACAAGCAGTATTCCCGCTTAGTACAAGTGAAGGCTAGCAAAAGACTGGGAAGCAACCAACTAGAGAGCGACAACAGTCATGAACATGCATTAAAATTAATAAACATTGAGTGCAAGCATGAGTAGGATATAATCCACCATGAACATAAATATCATGAAGGCTATGTTGATTTGTTTCAACTACATGTGTGAACATGTGCCAAGTCAAGTCACTTGAATCATTCAAAGGAGGATACCACCCCACTATACCACATCACAACCATTTTAATAGCATGTTGGCACGCAAGGTAAACCATTATAACTCATAGCTAATTAAGCATGGCACAAGCAACTATAATCTCTAATTGTTATTGCAAACATGTTTATTCATAATAGGCTGAATCAGGAACGATGAACTAATCATATTTACAAAAACAAGAGAGGTCGAGTTCATACCATCTTCTCTCATCTCAATCAGTCCATCATATATCATCATTATTGCCTTTCACTTGCACGACCGAACGATGTGAAAATAATAAGAGTGCACGTACATTGGACTAAGCTGGAATCTACGAGCATTCAATAAACAGGAGAAGACAAGGCAATATGGGCTCTTGGTTAAATCAACAATAATGCATATAAGAGTCACTTCAACAATTCAATTATGGTCTTCTCCTATCGACCCCCAAAGAAATGAAAAGAAATAAAACTAATTACACGGAAAAGCTCCCAACAAGCAAAAGAAGAACGGGAAATCTTTTTGGGTTCTCTTTTTAATTATTACTACTACAGCAAGAAAAGTAAACTAACTAAAAGCTACACTAAATTTTTTTTGGTTTTTCTTAAGGTTTATTAAACACACAAGAAGAAAGCAAGAAAAAGGAAAATAAACTAGCATGGATATTAGAGAGAAAGAGTATGAGCACCGACATCTAGCAATGAGTGTGTGAACATGAATGTAATGTCGGTGAGAAATACGTACTCCCCCAAGCTTAGGCTTTTGGCCTAAGTTGGTTTATTGCCACGGATGGCCTGTCAGATATCCATAGTTGTAACCGGGGTCGTACTGAGATGAAGAAGACTCTGATTGCCACTGGTTGGCAATCATCTCCGGATCCCACTGGTAATTAGATTGTCATGGAGGATCAAATTGTGGTTCCGGCTCCAGCTCTGTGGCTGATGTAGGGTTCCGGTAGGCGTGAATGGCCGCCAGTGGAACGAGATACGGACCTGCAGATAAATCAAACAAGGAAGGAGCAGGCAAGGTAATAGTCTCAGGGTGATGTTTATCAAAGAACAATTTGTATTTAAGCGCCCCTTCCCTATTCTTAACAATAAAATCATGCGCTACCATACTCTTATAATCTAAATAAACAGTGGGCAGCAATTTTTCTTCTTTTTCATAGTGCCTAATAGGTATGTTATAGTGTGCAGCAAGGCGTGAAGCATAAATACCTCCAAAGATGGGGCCCTTTGTACGGTTCAGACTTAACCGTTTAGCAATAATAACGCCCATACTAACAGAGTTATCACAAAATAAACCATGGAACAAAATCATAATATCAGGAACACTAAGGTTTCCACAGTTTCCGCGACCAATTAAGCAACGACTAGCAAATATCGCAAAGTAGCGTAAAACAGGAAAATGTATGCTAGTGATTCTTGCGTCAGAAACCTTCCTAGTTTCACCTACAGTAATAGTGTCAATAAACCCATCCACATCTTTACGATGTGGTTCCTGTAAACTACCCTCGAAAGGTATTTTGCAAACCTTGCAAAATTCATCTAGTGATATCTTCTTAACCACATCACATAAATGAAACTCTACTTAAGGAGGTGATTCCATAGGATAATAGTAGAAGTTTTGCACAAAAGTATTGGTGAGTAAGAGATATTGTACGCGTTGGTCGCGGAGGAAGTTGGTGAGGCCTGCATTCTCAGCCAATTCATAAAAATCATCATAAATCCCGGCTGCTCTCAAGAAATCATTGGAAGGCCATTCACACGGCCGAACCTCCGTGGTGCGAGGCAAATTATATTTGGGCCTCTCTGCTTCTTCACCTTGCTTTTCCTTCGAGCTTCGGCTCAATGAGCCCCTCAAAAATCTCTTCATTATTTTCTGAAAAATTCTGAAATTTTTAGTAACTTCAAATAAAAGTGAACCAAGCTCAACAAAATTGATAGCAACTACTCCTACAAGTGCCTAGAGCCTATATCATGCATTAGAACTACTTGGAACCATATAAATTTGACATGCAAGCTCAAGAACATGGTCACCTAGGCAGCACAAATTTGCAATGAATAAAGCACTAGAACAAAAACTAATTGGACCAATGGAGGAGTCATATACCAAGGAACAATCCCCCCAAGCAGTTTTGTGATAGGTGCTTTGAGCAAGGAGATCAAAAATCGCAGCAAAATGAGCTAGAACTCGTGCTTGAGCTGGATGGTGATTTTTTGGGAGGAAGAAGAAGTGTGTGGGTGCAGGAATAAGTGGAGGGGAGCCACCATGGGCCCACGAGGCAGGGGGGCGCGCCCTGTAGGGGTAGGCGCGCCCTGGACCCTCGTGGCCAGGTGCTTTCTCCCCCTGCTATGTTCTCAGTGTCAGATATTCTCAAATATTCCAGAAAAAATCATATTCCATTGGCAGGGCATTTGGGGAACTTTTATTTTCGGGGTATTTTTATATTGCACGGATAATTCAGAAAACAGACAGAAAAATACTATTTTTACTTTATTTCAACTAAATAACAGAAAGTAAAAGGAGGGTTCAGAAGGTTGTTGTAACGTCCACGATGCGGCTATATCTCCCACGTGTCGAGGCATGACTTAGAGGCATAACCGCATAGTGGTTTTGTCGCAAGAAGGGTCATCTTCACACAATCCCATGTAATGAACAAGAATGGGATAAAGAGTTGGCTTACAATCGCCACTTCACACAATACATAAATATAATTCATACATCATCCAAAATACAAACATATAGACCGACTACGGTCAAGATCCAGATGAAAATAAGACAACCCCAAATGCTAGATCCCCGATCGTCCCAACTGGGCTCCACTACTGATCATCAGGAAAAGACACATAGTAACGACCACGTTCCTCATTGAACTCCCACTTGAGATCGACCCCATCATCTGCACTGGCATCGTTGGCACCTGCAACTGTTTCGGTAGAATCTGTGAGTCACGAGGACTCAGCAATCTCACACCCGCGAGACCAAGACTATTTAAGCTTATAGGAAAAGGATGGTGTAGTGAGGTGGAGCTGCAGCGGCAATAAGCATATATGGTGGCTAACATACGCAAGAGAGAGCGAGAAGAGAAGCAAAAAGAACGGACGTCATCTAGCAATGACCAAGAAGTGATCCTGAACTTCTACTTACGTCAAACATAACTCAGACCGTGTTCACTTCTCGGACTCCGCCGAGAAGAGACCATCACGGCTACACACACAGTTGATGTAATTTAAATTGGGTCAAGTGACCAGTTCCCTACAACCGGACATTAACAAATTCCCATCTGCCTCATAACCGCGGGCACGGCTTTCGAAAGATAATACCCTGCAGGGGTGTCCCAACTTAGCCCATCATAAGCTCTCACGGTCAACGAAGGATAAACCTTCTCCCGGAAAGACCCGATCAGTCTCGGAATCCCGGTTTACAAGACATTTCGACAATGGTAAAACAAGACCAGCAAAGCCACCCGAATGTGCCGACAAATCCCGATAGGAGCTGCACATATCTCGTTCTCAGGGCACACTGGATTGTCCAAGCTTCCGATAGGCCAGACCAGAGTTGCCCCTGGTGGCCACCGGCGACTGACAGGTTGGACCAATACTCAGAGGAGCACTGGCCCGGGGGTTTAAAATAAAGATGACCCTCGGGCTCGCGAAAACCCGGGGGAAAAGGCTTAGGTGGCAAATGGTAAAACCAAGGTTGGGCCTTGCCGGAGGAGTTTTATTCCAGGCGAACTGTCAAGGGGGTCCCATAAATCACCCGACCGCGTAAGGAACGCAAACTCAAGGAACATAATCCCGGTATCTCAGAAACTAGGGCGGCAAGAGTGGAACAAAACACCAGGCATAAGGCCGAGCCTTCCACCCTTTACCAAAATATATAGATGCATTAATTAAATAAGAGATATTGTGATATCCCAACATATCCATGTTCCAACATGGAACAAACTTCAACTTCACCTGCAACTAGCAACGCTATAAGAAGGGCTGAGCAAAAGCGGTAACTTAGCCAAACAACGGTTTGCTAGGAAAGGATGGTTAGAGGCTGACATGGCAATATGGGAGACATGATATAGCAAGTGATAGGTAGCGCAGCATGGCAATAGAGCGGACAACTAGCAAAGCAAAGATAGAAGTGATTTCGAGGGGTGGTCATCTTGCCTGCAAGGTTCTCAGAGTTGTCGAAAGCTTGATCCTCGTAAGCGTACTCGACAGGTTCCTCGTTCACGAACTCGTCTCCCGGCTCTACCCAAGACAAGAACACAAACAAACGGAACCACAATCAACCACGGGAAATGCACAAGCAACATGATGCAAAACATGTATGATATGCGAGATATGATATGCGATGCATATGCGTGCTCTGGAAGGAAAAATATGAACAAGGCAGTAACTTGGCAAACCAAGCATGCCACTGGAAAGATGAGATGATTTTGGTCGAAATCGATATAAAGATCACCGGAAACGGATGCACGGTTTGCAAATGGCAAGCAAAACAAGAATGACACGAATCTGCGATTAACAGCATGATAGCACTTAGAATGCAACAAGTAACAATGCTACAGCACTCCAATATAGCAACAAAGCATATGGCAGTAGTCTACAGGAGATTCTTGACAAAAGATGAACACTGAGATACGGCTAAATCACAACATATCAAGCTCAAACAAGCATGGCAAAAGTGCAAAAGATAACAGGTTCACAGACTTGGTGAAAAACTGGACATGGCAGAAAACAGCATCAGGTAGCAATGTTCAGAGCACGAAATCAACATGCTACAAGAACTTAACATAGCAAAACAAGGCATGGCAGTATTCTAGTAAATGCATATGACAAAAGTCCCTTACTGACCATAAGCCAAAAAGGACCAGAAGATATGATGGCAAGCATGTAAACATAGCAAGTTTCGTTATCAGGTTACAGACTTAGCAGAAAACAGAGCATGGCAGAAATAATAATATGAAGGCCTCTTTGTGAGCTTTATGCACTCACTACAGAGCAATGCATGACAAAACAAGTATACCTACAGCAAGATGGCATGTTTATGAAGCTATAAATGGCAAGAACAAAAGCATAGCATGTATGGATCAACTACAACAAGCTTGGCAAAAATGAATATCATGTTAAGAATCTGCCAGAAATATTTTATAGCAAAAGTAGAGCAAGATTGAGTCATGCTATGGCACTCCATAATTGCAAAAAAGGGCAGGCATGG
This sequence comes from Triticum aestivum, assembly GCF_018294505.1. Classification (NCBI taxonomy): domain Eukaryota; kingdom Viridiplantae; phylum Streptophyta; class Magnoliopsida; order Poales; family Poaceae; genus Triticum; species Triticum aestivum. The sequence goes on along the minus strand of NC_057799.1, from coordinate 163,795,258 downwards.
ATCAATTCCAACTATAGATACAAAACATCCTTACTGAACATCACCAAAATATGCATGGATCTCTCTGTAGCATCAAGTTTACATGGCAACAAAATAACAGCAGACAAGGACTTGGAGAAATCACTAAGTCCCTGAAATCAGAAACATTACGGGGCCTAGTTTGCATGCTTGTGATAGTCACCACAGAGATCACAAAAATATATGGCATACACACTTGGAAAGATGGCATGGCATACAACAAAACACATGTAGAGCTCATGCCCATAAGATGCACAGATAAAATGATACAAAAATGACAAATCTCCAAGTTCTGATAAGAACCAGCAGATAACTGCAACTAGCCCTCTTGCAACAGAGATTTTGGCATCAAGATGACCTCTAATGAACATGGTGCCATTGAAACAAATGTAGAGCATCACGAGACGAACAATTTGACATATTACGCGCGTGAAACGGAGCTACATGCAAGGAGTTATGCAACGATGAACATGGGTACTTGCTGCAACAGGAAAAAAACTTGGAGGAAAAACGGGCTCCGGGAAAGTCAACCTTGCTACAGTGGATCTCAGATCCGATCGAGCTCGAGCTCCTTCGACGGCGATGGCGCGGCCACCGGAGAAGAGGACGGCGAGGCGGCAGGCCGGAGGAGAGGAGGAGGGAGGCCGGGGCGCGGGACGCGGTGGCGCACGGCGGCGGGGGCGCGCAGCGATGGGCGGCGGGGCCCCGAGAGGCGCGGCGGCGGCAGTGGGTGAGCCCGCCGGTGAGCGGTCGCCGGCACGGCGGCGGGACGACGGCGGGTCGCTCGGAGGCGGCGGGAGGAAGGAGACGGCGGGGCGCTCGGGGCCGGGAGGCGACGGCGCGGGCCGGGAGGGCCGGCGCTGGGCCCTCGCAGGCTTCGGCGGCGCGCGGGGTACGGGGTGACGTGCCGGCGCGCGAGTAGCTGGAGGCGGCGGCGGCTTTGTCCGGCCGGCGTACGGACACGTCCGGCGCGGCGCGAGGGAATTTTCTAGGGTTCGTCTGCGTTTCGTTTTCGGGAGGGGATGCTCTTTTATAGCTAGAGGGAGCTAGGAGGCTCCAAATGAGGTGCGGTTTTCGCCCACACAAACGTGATCGAACGACCTAGAGCATGGAAGATAGTTTGGTGGGTTTTGGGCTGGTTTTTAGGGGGGGTTTTACTGCTCACACAAATGGACTTTGCGGATGCCCGGTTAACCGTTGGAGTACCAAACGACCTCCAAATGGAACGAAACTTGACTGGTGGTCTCCGGATGGTATAATAAGGCCACTTGACAAGCCTCGGTCTATTCCGAGAAAGTTTGACACCCGCTCACGAGAGAAAACAAGAGGGGTGCGCCGGAGGAGATAGGAGCGCCGGATTGCAAAACGGACAACGGGGAAAATGCTAGGATCCAAGAGACGAACACGTATGCAAATGCAATGCACATGATGACATGATATGAAATGCATGACATGAACAAAATGCAAAAACGAAAAAAACAAACCTGACCACGGAGGGAATATCATAACACATAGCCGAAAATGGCAAGAGTCGGAGTTACAATTATGGAAAGGAATCCACTAACAAGGTTGATCAGGTCTTGTTAACAAACTCATTCCGACTAACATGGAACCGGAGAAATTTCGAATAACACTATGTTACCTCAACGGGGATATGCACATCCCCAATAATAAGAATATCATATTTCTTCTTGACAGTAGGAAGAGGAAATTCAAAACCTCCAAAAATAATTGATGGAATTTTTCCAATAGAATTGATACTGTGGATTTGAGGTTGTTTCCTCGGAAAGTGTACTGTATTCTCATTACCATTAATATGAAAAGTGACATTGCCTTTGTTGCAATCAATAACAGCCCCTGCAGTATTCAAAAAAGGTATTCCAAGAATAATAGACATACTATCGTCCTCGGGAATATCAAGAATAACAAAGTCCGTTAAAATGGTAACGTTTGCAACCACAACATGCACGTCCTCACAAATACCGACAGGTATAGCAGTTGATTTATCAGCCATTTGCAAAGATATTTCAGTGGGTGTCAACTTATTCAAATCAAGTCTACGATATAAAGAGAGAGGCATAACACTAACACCGGCTCCAAGGTCACACAAAGCAGTTTTAACATAATTTCTCTTAATGGAGCATGGTATAGTTGGTACTCCTGGATCTCCAAGTTTCTTTGGTATTCCACCCTTGAAGGTATAATTAGCAAGCATGGTGGAAATTTCAGCTTCCGGTATCTTTCTTTTATTAGTAACAATTTCTTTCATGTACTTATGAAAGTGCGTTATATCGACTAGAGGGGGGTGAATAGGCGATTTTTATGAATTCTTCACTGAGGAATTTGCCAGTGAGGAAATTCCTTAGCGAAGAACTACTTGCAGCGGAATAAGTACTCAAAAGTATGCATAGCAAAACACAAGCATGGTCATCATGATGAAATGAAGACAAGCACAGAGTACAGAAAGCGTAAACACAGGATAACACAGGATGAAGACAAACAGACTGAAGAAATTGAACCGAGGAAATTGAGAAAGTCTTCAGTCAAAGTCTTCAAACACAGATATGAGGAAATGAAAGAGTTGAGGAAATATAACCAGTTGGCTTGGTGAAGACAATGATTTGGTAGACCAGTTCCAACTGTTGTCTCAGTTGTACATCTGGTTGGAGCGGCTAGGTATTTAAACCTGAGGACACACAGTCCCGGACACACAGTCCTCACCATATTCTCCTTGAACTAAGGTCACACAGACCTCGTCCAATCACTCATGGTAAGTCTTCAGGTGACTTCCGAACCTTCACAAACTCGGTCACTCGGCGATCCACAATTTCCTCTTGGATGCTCTAGACCATGACGCCTAACCGTCTGGAAGAAGCACAGTCTTCAAAGGTAACAAGCGTCAGATCCACGCAGGATCAATCTCTTCAGTGATGCTCAATCACTTTGGGTTTGTAGGTGTTTGGGTTTGGGTTTTCCTCACTTGATGATTTTCGCTCAAAGTCCTCGGAGGATGGGATGCTCTCAAATGACAAGTGTTAGTTTCTCTCAGAGCAGCCAACCAGCTAGTGGTTGTACGGGGGAGGCTATTTATAGCCTAGGGAGCAGCCCATCATGATAAGACATAAATGCCCTTCAATGATATGACCGTTAGGTGGGTAGATATTTTGGGACAGCTGGCGCATAGCACAGCAACGGTCGGAAATTTGAGTATCAAATTCCTCAGGGCTATCATGTTCCTCACTGTGTAGGCAATCCGCACTGGCGAATTCCTAACTCCTCAGTCAGAACAAATTCCTCAGAGACCAGAAGAACTTTGCCTCTGTCACTGAAGAATATGACTAAACTGTATGAGATTTCCAATGGCTTCACTCGAAGGGATTGGTAGGTGTAGGATTTTGAGTTGAGCATCACATCGAAATTTTTCCTTAGTATTTCCTCGACCCCCTTTAACAGTACGGTGTTTCCTATGACTCAAGAAAGAGAAAATGAAACTATGAAAACAAAAGTCTTCACTCTTCATGTTCCTCAAATGAATACCAAGTCTTCAAGGTCACACCAATTTCTTCACTTTCAAAGTCTTCAGAAATGCAAAGTCTTCAGTCGAAGAACTTCATTTTTAGGGGTTGACTTTCTCTGTAAATATCAAACTCCTCATAGACGTATAGACCTGTGTACACTCATAAACACATTAGTCCCTTAACTTATAAGTCTTCAATACACCAAAATCACTAAGGGGCACTAGATGCACTTACAATCTCCCCCTTTTTGGTGATTGATGACAATATAGGTTAAGTTTTCAACGGGGATAAACATATGAAGTGTAAATACTGGTATTGAGGAATTTGATTTCAAGATATAGAAGAACTCCCCCTGAAGATGTGCATAGTGAGGAATTTGCTTTTGAAGCAATGCACACTTGAAGAGTAAAATCATGGAGATCTCCCCCTATATCTTGTAATTCATACACGCATTTGACATAATATATGAAGAATTTGAAATGCATGATGAAATATGGTGACTGATGTAATTCAGCATGCGTGCAATAACATTAACGAGGAATAAGCATGCAGAAGAAACAGCAAAAGTATCAGGCCACCATAGAGTTTAAGTTTACAACTCGATCCAACAAAGTCATCAGAAGAACGAGAGTTGTAACTTAGAAAAAAAACGCCCATATAAGATAGACCCGCTTGAAGACTAACTCAAATTTCTCCCCCTTTGTCATCGAATGACCAAAAGGTTCGAAAATGAGGACTAACGCCCCTGAAGAATATCAAGGTGATGAAGGAGCGCCAGCGTTGTTGGGGTCGTTTGTTGATGTAGGGCCTGTCGCAGTGTCGTCCAAGTCTTCATGCTCGTCGGTGTCACGCGATGAAGAATAGGAGCTGGCCACCAAGGATGGAACCTTGACCTTCTTGTATTTCTTTGGTGGAGGTGCAGACCAGTCAAAGTCCTCCTTGAGACCCATTTTCTTCAGATCTTCTGCGCTATAAATGTGCGACAGAACAGCCCAGGTGCGGTTGAGGTTTCATGAAGGTAGTAATGGTTTTTCTTCACTGCATTGTGGGTAGCAGTCATGTTGTGAAGAATTGAACCAAACTGACGCTTGACCCATTTGTGATTGCGATCAACCTTCTGATGAAGACTGAGGAGAAGCTCACGGTCAGTCATCACCCTGGGAGTTGTGCCTTGAGGATTTGGCTTGGTTGCGTTGGCGGCAGAGTCATGGGTGGCAGATTCATCATTGGTGGAGTAGGATGCAGCCTTGCAAAATTGACCATCCAATGGACGAATGCCTTCATCAATAACAGAAGTAGCCTTGCCCTTTTCATCAGCTGAGGAAAATGTCCGTTTGAGGACTTCAATCGGGGGCAAGTAGCTGCAATGGTTCAGTGTATCAGCTTTGTAGTTGAGTGAAGACCTTGTTCTGATGAATCTCATAATCCACATAGCATAAGGCTTCAACTCAAATGGTGACATTGCGACATTGGCCAGAGTCCTCATGAAGAAATCATGGAAGTTGACGGGAACGCCATGAATGATATTGAAAAGCAGATTCTTCATGATGCCAACGACTTCTTCTTCATCCGAGTCGTGGCCCTTGATAGGACTCAATGACTTTGTCAGAATGCGATAGACAGTCCGAGGCACATATAACAATTCCTTCACAAGGAATTTAGTTCTTGGGGCCTGACCTGGCTTCAATGGCTTCATCAGCACTTGCATATAGTGATCTGTAAGCTCAGGTTCACTGTAGATGCAACAACCAGCTTCAAGGGGAGGACTGAGAGGCAAAGCACGAAGCAATTCAGTAGCTGGTGCCTTGTAGTGAGTATTTTCAGACATCCAGTCCAACACCCATGAATTCACATCTTCAGAGTCTCCAGTGATGTCCAGAGTTGCATAAAATTGAAGAATGAGCTCTTCATTCCAATCACATATATCAGTGCAGAAATTTAACAGTCCAGCGTCGTAAAGAACACTGAGGACTGGCACGAAGCACGGCAGAGATTCCATATCCACGTGAGGAATGTGCTTATGATCGAAGACTTTGTCTTTGTTGAACAGCACTGAGGAATAAAAATTTGCCTGGCTGGCAGTCCAGAAATGCCTCTTCCTAATGCGAGCAGAGTCATAGGGGTTGTAATCAGTGAAGAATACATGCTCGCCGAAGAAATCATTAGCCTTGAATTTTTGCTTCCTTGAGAATGGATCATTTGGCTTGGGCAGAGGAGTGTCAGTCAGTTGCATTACAACCTCAGGGATCGCAATCTCAGGTTCTTCAGGCTGAGGAATTTCTGGTTCCTCTTTAGTGGCAACCTGGGTCTTCAATTCTTCATTTTCATTTTCTTCAGCACTAGTGGCTGGAATTTCTTCATGACCTTCATCAGAACCCATTTGAACTATAGTTGCTGGGGACTGAGGAATTTGTTGCAATGGTGTGAAGAGTGGAGAGTTGGGGTGCTGACTTTCCCAAAGGTCATCATTTAGCACAGGTGTGGTACAGCCAATGTCCACATCTTCATCTTCCATTTCTTCAACGCCGGCCTCTTCAGCAGTAAACTGAGGCATAGGCGAGAAAACTGTGGGGGTTGAAGGGATTTTATCCACTTCAATTTCTTCATCCATCTGCTTTGACGAAGCAGCAGAAGGATTTTCTTCACTGTTGCACGCTCTGCAGCCTTGGTCTTCTTCACATCTGATGCAGATGGAAGAATTGGAGTTGGGGTAGGCGCAGGAGGAGCAGAGGAATGTGGTTGATTTTCTTCAGGCACAACTGATGCAGTTGCCCTGACTTCTTCATTTTCTTCAGGCGCACCACTAGTGGATGCCCTAGAAATTTCATCAGCGGCTGGAATGCAGTCATCAGCCCTGGAACTCACATTTTCTTCAGCAGCTTGAATGTCATCAGCGGTGCTGGCATGTTCTTCAGTTGGCTGAGCAGATACTTCAGTTTGAGGAATTTCTTGTTGCGATGGGGTTGCAACATTGGAGGTGAACTTCTCAGTCAGTTTAACAAACCTGACCTTGGCTCCTTTCCAATCAGCATAGTAAGCATTGAAATCATCGTTGAGGACTTTGATTTCAGACTGGATCTTCACAAGTTCATCAGTTGTCATAGAGACAACGTTGTTCTTCAGGAATTTCTTCTTCCTGTACTGCACTTTCTTGAGCTGCCTGGCCTTCTCAAATTTCCATTTCTCTTCTTGGATGAAGGCAGTCAGCATATGACTTTGGCCAGGAGTCAGCTTGAAGTCAGGCATAGGAGTGTTTGGGTCCTTGTGCCAGAGATCAATGTAATCGAGGATCAACTTTGGATCCAAAAGCAGAGGCACATTTGTGCCCTTGGCTCTAGTGGCCCTGACTTGCCTATCTCTGATGATTTCAGCAAGTTCTTCATCATCAGCTTCGTCTTCTTCAGACGGCACTTGGAAGACGACCTGCTTCTTGTGAGGACTTGGGCGAGAGCCTCGTCCAGCAGTGGTCTTTGTCTTCAGCAGAGAGGGTCCTGTTGAAGAATTTGGTGCATCTGAGGAACTAGCTGAAGCTCATGAGGCAATAGAGATGCTTGTAGTCCTTTGGCACGTGGCAAGATGCACAGGTGCTGAGGATTTGGTCAGAGCAGCTGAGGACTTTGGAGGAGCAAGAGCAGCGTGAGGAATTGGCCGTGAGGGCTTAGCTGAGGAACTTGGCCGTGAGGGCATTGAAGAAGAAGCACTTGGCTTATGCGCAGGTTTCTTTGCCATGGATTTCTTCGGCTTTACAGAGGCCTCAGCAATAGCAGCAGCCGAGTCTTCGTTGAATTTCCTCACTGCATCTTTTGCCTGCTTGGCCAGCTTGGCCTGGCGCTTGGCCCATTCTTCAGGATAGTCTTCACCACGCTTAGGGCTGGTGAGATCGGCTTCTTGGCCAGGTGCCAACGGAGGTCTTGAGCATGGAGAATTGAGTGCGAATTTCTTCATGTACTTGGGAGTCACATACCTGTACTCCCTCCACTCTCTTGCCCATCTCCTCTCTATCTTCTGAATGCACACCTTGCGCTGATTTTTATCTTCCTCAGGGGGTGTGCAGTACCCAGCATAGATGTCCTCAGGGATTTCAAATGCAGTGTTGATCTCAGGCCTCTTTCCTCCTTTCTGTGGCTTCTTTCCATCAGCCATTTTCTTCAGATGAAGAATTTGAACAATTGAATTCTCTGAAGAAGTATGCAACTTTTCTTCGAGGAACGCTGCAAATGAGTTAAGTTGATGAGAACCTAGAGATTCAGCAGCGGACATGAGTACCTGTGAACAGAGTATAGTTGCGAGGAATTTGGAGAGGTCATATGCATTCTCAGAAGATTTTTTAAAAAGAACAAGTTTGAGAAATTTGACTAGATGAGTCTTGAAGAATTTCACTAAGCGTTCTTTGTCTTAGGTTCCAGAGTTGTATAGATCGAAGATCCACACAATTGAGGAATCTTGAAGAAAAATTATTGCTTAGAGAAACGAATCAAGAACAGATAACATGTGAGGTGTTTAGTGTGTGAAGAATTTGACATATCTCGAGGTTTCCTTGTGATTATATAGCCTCCTGGGGTCCTCATCTTCCCTTTTGGGCAATCATTGAAGTAGTGTCCTGAATTTTTTGCACCTGAAACATGTGATATGACTCAGGTCTCTCTTTGTAGAAATTGGGTTGTTCCTGGGATCCAATCTACTTCTCTTCCTGGACTTCTCCGTTCCAATCAGGGCTTCTATTTCCTGTGGGTCATACTCTACTTCCTCTGTCAGGAATTCTACTAAATCCCCATTCAGACAATTTTGGGAGATGTGTCCTTCTTCTCCACATGAATAGCATGACTTGGTGCAGGGTTTAATTGGTTCTTCTTTGGGTGTGTCCTCCACCTTTTCCTTCATCACAGATTCCTCTAAAATTTCCAAGAGGGCTCTTTTCATTGCTTCTTTCTTCTGTTGGATGGTCCTTTGTACCATGTGGTAGATGTGACATTGAGAAGGGTAGTGGGTAGTCCCTTCACACAAGAAACAAGTGATCTGCCTAGTTGGGCATTCTTCAATTGGGTGACTTCCTTCACAATTTGGGCATTCATCCTTGTGTTCCTTATGGTTGTGTCCTATTTCTCCACAAGGCTTGTATGCACAAGGTTTCTTCATATCCTTTCCATAAGGCTTCAATTTCTGGGACACAAGACGAGATCTTTGTAGAGTCCACTTAAATTCTTTCCAAGTGGTTACTCCTTGCCATCCATTGATGGTTTGGTACATCCTCCACCAAGTAGCAGCACCTCTTTCAAAACATTGAAGAGCATGCCGGGTCATATCCTTTCCGACTATAGGGTTATTCTTCATGTGATCCTCCATGTTCTGAATCCATCGGTCCGTCTCCAATTGACTCATCGGTCCAGAAAATACAAGCTCATCTCCATTCACCCTCTATTGGGTCCATGGGTTTGGGGTGAGATAAGAGAGGTCGAGAGGGATGCACACAATACAAACAATAGTTTTGAAAAGACAGATTTTTATTGTGGCTGTCGGAAAAACAACAAACAAATGACAGCTCACAAACGTCGCATCTAACGTAGGTATAACAGGGGTTTGGTCTTCTAAAGGTCAATAAGTCTTCAACGTCGCCAAACTCTTCAAGTCTTGTTCATGTCTCCGATGGCTTCTTCCAATCATGCTTGTCCTTCTCAAGTTCTTTTGCCAAATCATCTCTGTTGACGCGAAGCCTCTCGTGACGTCCTTTAATATTTCTGGAGTTGCGCTCCAACTTCTGGGTCTCAACATCCTTGACATGAACCATGATCCTACTGTCCTTCAGTTCCTGACGAGTCTCCGTTATCTCGAGGTTTTGCTTTCCCAGCTTGGCTACTTTCAGTTTCTGGGTTCTGAGTTCTTCACGAAACACTTCTTTGTCAAAAACTTCTTGATGTAATACTCCAGATCCTGGTGATACACCGGTCTAAAGTTAAAACTTCATCTTGCTGATAGGTGCTCCATCAGCCTTCTACCATCCAATCCTTCCATGCATATGCATGCTTAACTCGGCACGGTGACAATAGCATAAGCGGACGATAACATAGCCGTGTTTATGCCCATGTTACTGCCATGAGCTTTCATTCCATAACTGATATCTCCTGTCTTTGGGTTTTCTTAACAAAAACTTTGAGTTTCTAACTCTCCATGTTTCGGTCTTTCTCCGATACACCTTGATCTCGGGCATTGACGGCTTCCATAGTCTGCCAAGTTCCATAAGAGTAACCTTCCTAGGTCATACACATTTGGCAATTCTTCAGAGCCTTCAAATTCTCCTAGTCTTTGGAGTCTTCAACCGTTGTAGTTCCAATTATAACAATGCTCGATAAAATACTCTTCATTCCGAAGTGGTCTTGGTTGTCTGATATCTTGTCCTTCTTGGAGTGGTCTCATCAGTCGAATCTTCGTGTGGTCAAAAGGGGAAAGGGGTATGGTCTCACTAAAAGGGAATATTTGAATAAGACTCAGAAAAGGAGAGAGGTAAAAGATCTTTTCGAAAAGGAATGTTTTAGGGAAAATCCTTCCTATGGGCTTGCCAGTTTCTAGGGTCACGTCCTACAGTCAACATGTGCTCTGATACCATCTTGTAGCGACCCGACCCGAATGGATCAAGTCTCTGTGCTTAAGTGTCATCCCTGGATCGGTATGCTAACACACACAGTACTCGAGGATTTATAACAGAGGTAAATCACATGTATAAAGTAACGTAAATACTATTACCTCAATCCAAATAGCGGAAGTAACAAGGTTGTGGATTCCCATCAACACCAACGGCAAAGTTGAGTGTAGAAATCGTAACCCTAACGTATCACTTACTCGTCGTAAAATATCCTGCAACATGAAACGTTGCAGCCCGAAAACGGGTCAGCACATGGAATATGCTGGCAAATTCACACCATAGAGAAATGATGAACAAAGGCTATCACTACATGCATATATGGCTGGTGGAAAAGCTCTATGGTTATAATGTTTTTGCGAAAAGCCAAATTTTCCCTACTGCAAAGGAATAAATTTTATTTGACTATCATGGTGGTTGTTAAACATTGAGATGGTTGACAGCATCTCAATCCCAATTAAGTATCATTATTAACCCAACAGGATTAATTAAAGGAACATGATGAGATTCACATGATAATCCAAGTACTAGATTCTCAAGTTGTCCATAACCGGGGACACGGCTAATCATGATTAGTTTGTACACTCTGCAGAGGTTTGTGCACTTTTCCCCACAAGACTCGATCTCCTCCGTTGGATTTCTCGCACTACTTGGTGTTTGAGAAACGGATGATCGAGACACAGTCTTTCACAAACATTTACTCTCTACTCCGGGCAGACCGTTACACCTACAATCCCCCTACATCTGCTAGTCCACCTCTTCAAGAGCTCACACAACTTACTCAACTATGCCAGAGCCCATAATGGCTTGTTGCTGCACACGGAAGTTTCTAGCCTGAATAATCTTATGATCCCTTTGAGTCTGGGTGGCGGTCCATAGGATGATCACACGGGTACTCCGGGATATCCAAAAATACAGGCAACACTGGGTTCTCCAGGTGCCTCAATCCACCCAGTTGTTTATTTAAGTAGCCACCTTAAGTTGAACCATTAATTAACAATCTCACATCTGTCATGAAAAATTCACTCAAACCCAATCCACGTCTACGAGCATAGCATAGCAATATAAGCAAACGTAGAAGTAACTCCCAAGGGTCTGATAGTAAACAGGACAATAGGTACTACCTCATCTACTTCCCAAAAACCCACATATTAATCAGATCCTAATCATGCAGTTGTTTGAGGATTGATCTAATGCAATAAAACTGGGTAATGAAAAGTATGATCAAAGTGTGAACTTGCCTGCAATGTTGATGAAGATGATTCGCACTCAATACTCTGGATAGATCTACTCGTCACACTCCGGTCAATCTATCGTAAGCAAGCAATGGTAACCACACATAAGCAATCACTCAAAAGATCAGAAAGAACGAGGAAAACAATTCGGAAAACTTCAAAACCAAGCAAATAACTCTTGCAACATAAAACAATTTCTAACAGTACCAAAATTAGATGGATTTGGCCTTATCAGAAAGTTTAGGTCAAGAGCTTCGCTTTGCAAAAAGAATCAACTCAAACGGAGCTACGAAACTCAAGTTACGATCAGACGAAGTTTGAATATGAATTTGAACAAATTTTGAAATTTGAAAATTTCAAAATGTTGACATGACAGGTTAACTAGATAGGTGAAAACAAGACGAAACTATAGGCGCTGATTTCATCTAATTTGGATGAACGAGTAAAAAGTTATGGCTATTTGAAAAATCAGAGCCAAGCTGTTTTGCAGAAGAAAAATAGCTACAGCTAAAAAAAATTATGTCTAACGCATAAATACAAAGAACAAATAAATATACCTAAAAGACGACTTCGGAGTGAGGAGACAACTTTCAAAAGTCCCGCCGGAGAGGAAAAATATGTTTTTAGCTAGTCAAACCAAAATATTGATTTAACCCGCAATGGATAATTTTTTGGAGGCTTTATGGGTCTATATTTATAGGTGGAAAACAGGTTTAGGGATTAAAGGCTAGGCAATGTGGGACTAAACGTAGACGAACAAATAAAATAAACGGGGAACCGCATGGGCTAAAAGAACCACGGGCCGGCTGCGCGCGCACGTACATGGTGCTGCAGTTTTTTTTTTGAAATTGAAAAAAAACTATGGAGAGAAAAAAAATGGGAAGCATTATGGCCGGCTGGGCCTGGCCCATTTAGGAGAGAAAAAAAAACGATGGGACGCCAGATGCTATTATGCAGCGCAAGGGCGATAAATAAATATGGGTCGTACGTACAGTTTTTTATTAGAAACAGAAAGGAAAACTGTATAACAAAAAATAAAATAAAATTTTAAATAGGAATATTATATATCAAAATTTTCAGAAAAAGATTTCCTATAGCGTGAACATTTTTGTAGAGTCAAATAAAATCCACACAAATTTTAATAAATCAAACAGTGCTACTGCCTTAATAAAATCCAATAAAAATCATTTTAGAAATACCAAAATGATTTCAAATTTATTTTCTCCAATTTTCTGATTTAGGGAATCATGTTACCCTATTTTCTGTATATTTTTATTTTGGAGAAAAATAATTTGAATAAGACTCAAATAACTCCAAATTAAAAATAATTTCCAAAAGGACTTTGAATTTGACCTTTGAAACTCCCAACCCATATTTCATATATTTTGAAGAAGTCATTTTATCTTCTCTCGTGAAAATCATTGAGTTGCATAAAGTTTCAGAATTGGAAATATTTTCAAATGAAATTCAAATATCTTCAACACCTCTTGTCATTTGAATAAATGGAAGAAGTCATGTCATCTTCTCTCGAGGGTTTTGTGATGAAAAGAATTTGAATTCATGGAGATCAGAAAAGCAAAATGAAAGTTTGGGAAAGTCCTTTTATTCCCTCTCATTTAACTTTCAAAAGATTTCGAATTCACTCACTTTCAGTCAATCAATCACACAACAATCCAACAAACAATCAAATCTATCTATTTATTATAACATTCCAAAATTTAGAATTTTGGGATGTTACACAAATTCTTCAGCTGACAAGGACACAGTGAAGATTTTGAACGAGTTTCAAATAGAACGCACATGAAGAATTTGTTAATAGATTGGGTTGAGTATAGCATAGAGGGGGAAGAGTCCGATCCCATTCACTTAGCAGAAAAAACCAACTTGAAGAATTAGCCATAAATGAATGCTGTAGAGGACATAAACTCATATATATATATAGCCAATGAAGAAAAACGACGGAAAAAATGAAGTCAATGCAAAGTTGAAGAACATGAACAACTGAGGAATTTCAAAAATGAGGAAAAACTCAAATTGAAGATTTTCAACTTTTGTGGTGGCGTGACCCACCGTATAAGAATGATGATTTCAGACACCGCGTACAATTGTCGTAGGGTTCTGAGAATCAAATTCTTCATTAATTTCTTCACACTTAGAGTGTTATTCTTCATTGATTGAAGAAAAACGTTTCTTCATGTGTTGCACATCTAAGTAATCAATTTTGCATAAGTGTTAGGATGAATGTCCTTTTCAAAGAACATTCAAAGATTCTAGGATATTTAGCTCACACCGTAACTTGCTAAATCTCTTCTCATCCAAGGGCTTTGTGAAGATATCGGCTAGCTGTTCTTCAGTCTTCACATGCTCAATAGAAATGTCGCCCTTCGACACATGATCGCGAAGAAAATGATGACGAATCTGAATGTGCTTTGTCTTCGAGTGCTGAACTGGGTTATGAGCAATCTTGATGGCACTCTCATTGTCACAGAAGAGAGGCACATTCTTCACGTTGACGCCGTAGTCCTTGAGAGTTTGCTTCATCAACAGCAATTGAGCACAGCAAGAACCAGCAGCAATGTACTCAGCTTCGACAGTAGACAGTGATACGCAGTTCTGTATCTTCGAGGACCAACAGAACAAAGATCGTCCGAGGAAATGACATGTACCAGATGTTGATTTTCGGTCCACACGATCACCAGCATAGTCAGAGTCAGAATATCCAATAAGATCAAAAGCCGAGCCCTTGCGGTACCATAATCCAAGTGTTGGTGTGTGAGCTAGATATCGAAGAATATGTTTCACAGCCTTATGGTGTGATTCCTTCGGTGTAGCTTGAAATCGGGCACACATGCAAACACTAAGCATAATATCTGGCCTAGATGCACATAAATACAATAAAGAACCAATCATGGAGCGGTATACCTTTTGATCGAAGTCAATACCATTTTCATCAGTGCACAAATGGCCATTTGTGGGCATCGGAATTTTGACGCCTTTGCAATCTTGCATGCTGAATTTCCTCAATACATCCTTGAGGTATTTCTCCTGAGATATGAATATGCCATTGCGCTGTTGACGAATTTGAAGACCATGCCCAAGGGGCCTGCTTGAGGCCATAGAGGGCCTTATTGAGTCTGAAGACTTTGTCAGGATGCTTTGGATCTTCAAAACCTCTGTGTAGCCTTGAGCTACAAGTAGTGCCTTATTCCTCACCACAAGGCCATTTTTATCTTGCTTGTTGCGGTAGATCCACTTTGTGCCAATGATATTGTGCTTGCGAGGATCTAGACGTTTAACCAGTTCCCAGACGTTGTTGAGTTCGAATTGATGTAATTTCTTGCATGGCCTGAATCCACTCAGGCTCCAGAAACGCTTCATCTACCTTAGTGGGCTCTGTGATAGAGACAAAAGCATAGTGCCCACAAAAGTTAGATAAATGTGAAGCTTTTGAGCGTGTGAGAGGACCTGGTGCTTCAATGTCATCGATGATCTTTTCAACTTGCACTTCTTTAGCAACGCGAAGATGATTTGGTTGTCGTCGAGGAATTTGATCAGCATTTTCTTTAGCACCATTTTCTTCAGCATTTTCTTCAGGTGCATTAGCTCGACATTCTGGAATGAATTCTTCAGCAGATTCTTCGGTAGGAATGACATCCTCAGTAGCCTTGAACTTGATAGTTTCCTCAGGTGCTGGTTCATCTATCACAGAGGGTAGGTGCTCTCTTTGCGAGCCATTAGTTTCATCGAACCGCACATCTACAGTTTCAACAACCTTGTGAAGAACGTTGTTAAAGACTCTGTAGGTGTGCGAATCCTTTCCGTAACCAAGCATAAAACCTTCATGTGCTTTTGGTGCAAATTTAGCATTGTGATGAGGATCTCTAATCCAACATTTAGCACCGAAGACTTTGAAATACCTCACATTGGGTTTCTTGTCAGTGAGGAGTTCATAGGCAGTCTTCTTGAAGAATTTGTGAAGATATACCCTGTTGATGATGTGGCACGCAGTATAAATTGCCTCAATCCAGAAGTGACGAGGCGTCTTGTACTCATCAAGCATAGTGCGAGCCATCTCAACAAGAGTTCTGTTCTTGTGCTCCATGACGCCATTCTGCTGAGGAGTATAAGGAGCAGACAACTCATGATTAATACCAAGTTCATCAAGATAGTCATCAAGACCAGAATTCTTGAACTCAGTTCCATTGTCACTTCTGATGTGCTTGATCTTCACACCAAAGTTGGTTGAAGCCCTCGAGGAAAATCGTTTGAAGACTTCCTGCACTTCATGTTTGTAAGTAACAATGTGTACCCATGTGTATCGAGAGTAATCATCAACAATAACAAAGCCATAGAGAGATGCGTCATTTGTGACTGCTGAGTAATGCTTAGGACCGAAGAGATCCATATGAAGCAATTCAAATGGTCGAGTAGTGGTCATGATAGTCCTTGCTGGATGCTTAGCCTTGGTCATCTTTCCAGCTTCACAAGCTCCACACAAGTGATCCTTGAGGAATTTGACATTCTCAATGCCAATGACATGCTTCTTCTTCGCAAGCGTGTGCAAATTCCTCGTGCCTGCATGACCAAGTCGTCGATGCCATAGCCAGCCTTCTGAAGCTTTTGCAAGTAGGCACACGGCTGGTTGCGGTCCTGTAGAGAAATCAACAATATACAAGTCTCCTCTCCTAAAGCCTTCGAAGACTTTGGAATTGTCAGCTTCCATAACCACAACACAACGATACTTGCCAAAGACAACAACCATATCAAGATCACAAAGCATTGAGACAGACATGAGGTTGTATCCTAAGGACTCGACAAGCATGACTTTGTCCATGTGTCGATCCTTTGTGATCGCAACCTTACCTAGACCCAATACCTGACTTTTGCCTTTGTCAGCGAAGATGATATGCTTCAGATGAGATGGTGATAAGGGAGCATCCATCAATAGATTCTTGCCACCAGTCATGTGATTTGTACATCCACTATCGAGGACCCACTCAGTGGCTTTGGGTTGATCATCCTGCAGATGAATTAGTGCAGCTTACGAACTTCATATACTTCATCAGTGAAGAATATGACATCACAATTCATCAGACCAATTTCATCAAGCAATGCAATAGTTAAAACAGTATGAGGACGTGAGAAATGAAAGTTTATTTCTTCATGATTAGCCTGCGTCCTTTCAGGCACTTTTCAGGTCTCCAGCAAATTCTTCAGACATTTAAGTATGTCTGGAGACCTGTGCACTTTTCAGGTCTCCAGCAAATTCTTCAGACATTTAAGTATGTCTGGAGACCTGACCCTGCATAAAAGATTAGTTCTTTTTCTTCACCACCCACATCTGAAGGGGTGGCAAACATTTCATCACTCTGCGAGCTCCATACGAGAAAAGTGGCATAGAAGCCAATCCATTTCGTTTCACATAAGAGGAGTTAGGGTAAGCATATGAATAAGCAGAGAAATTCTTCGAGGACTTATGAACATAATGATTAGAAGAATAATGCTCATATTCATAGCCCTTAGCTCTTCCCTGCGAAACGGAGTTGTTAGCACGATGATGTTCATATGAGGATTTTGATCCTTTTGAGGAATATGATCCACGTGAGGAATTCGATCCGTATGAGGACTTGGATCCATATGAAGAATTTGGTCCATATGAAGAATTTGATCTGGGGTTCCTATTCTTCACAGGTGGTGTCATGAGGACTTTCACCTGAAGACTTTCAAGGCACCTTTTGGGAACCCAGACTTTCTTCATAGGAGAACCGTTCCTGCACTTAGTGCCAACATATCTAGCAAATACTTCACCATTCTGATTTTTAAACAGTTTATAGTTGGAGTCAAATGACTCATCAGAAGAATGAGAATATTCACATGTAAAGCCAGATAAATTAGATGGATCAACTGGAGGTCCCTTTGCAGCAACCCATGAGATTTTGGGGTACTGCTCGGGCTTCCAATATGTACCATCAGCATTGAGTTTCCTCTCAAAGGCAATACCCTCTTTCCTAGGGTTCCTGTTGAGGATCTGCTTTTTAAGCACATCACAAAGAGTCTGATGCCCTTTGAGGCTTTTGTACATGCCTGTCATGTACAATTCCTTTAGCCCTGCATCGTCAGTGATACTAGCAATGTCCTCAGATGAGGAATTAGTGATAGCAGAGACAGTTGAAGAATTTGTAGCATTAGAAGCATTTGAACATTCAGGTGAAGAATTAGCAGTTTCACGTTCAATGCATTTCAAACATGGAGGAACAAATTCTTCCTGAGCAGCGCTGATTTGTTGAGCAAGTAATGAATCGCGCTCCTTCTGAAGATCTTCATAACTCACTCTTAGCTTCTCAAGATCTTGCTTTCTTTGAAGAAATCCATAAGAAAGCTTCTCATGATCAGATAAGAGAGTGTTATGTTGATCTTGAAGGGTGTCATACTTAGTATGAAGTCTCTAAAGACTTTCAGCCAAAGCTTTTGACTGATCCATTTCTTCACCCAACATATCATCGCTCTTATTTAGCATGTATTGAACTTTTTCCAAAGCTCTTTGTTGTTTAGTGGCAAGGGAAGCAAGTTTGACATAGTTGGGTCCAAATTCATCACCAGATTCATCATCACTTGACTCGGATAGGTAGCATTCAGTTACCTCAGCACTTTTGGCCATAACGCATGATGAAGAGGATGATGATTCTGGTTCGAATGTCATCGCTTTGAGAGATTCCTTGAAGTTCTCAAACCAAGGATCATGACGGGTTCGATGACCTTCATAGACCTCAGAGAGACGGTCCCAGATAAGCTTCGCATGATTGAGATGCATGATCTTCCTGAACTGATTTTGAGACAGACAGGAGCAGATGACGTCCTTCGCCGTGAGGTTGAGAAGAGTGTAGTTGCGAATGTCATCAGCTTCCGCCGTCTTGCACAGATTGGTAAGACCAATCTCAGTGACGGTCCGCAGTTCGCTGTTCATCGCCATGAGGCGCTTCTTCATCATGGCCTTCCACTTGGGATACTCGTGACCGTCAAAGATGGGGCATGTCACTTTCTTCATACCTGCGGTCGACATAACTAAAACTCCAGGCGGTTAAACCAAAATCACACAGAACAAGGGAGTACCTTGCTCTTATACTAATTGAAAGTGCGTTATATCGACTAGAGTGGGGTGAATAGGCGATTTTTATGAATTCTTCACTGAGGAATTTGCCAATGAGGAAATTCCTTAGCGAAGAACTACTTGCAGCGGAATAAGTACTCAAAAGTATGCATAGCAGAACACAAGCATGGTCATCATGATGAAATGAAGACAAGCACAGAGTACAGAAAGCGTAAACACAGGATAACACAGGATGAAGACAAACAGACTGAAGAAATTGAACTGAGGAAATTGAGAAAGTCTTCAGTCAAAGTCTTCAAACACAAATATGAGGAAATGAAAGAGTTGAGGAAATAGAACCAGTTGGCTTGGTGAAGACAATGATTTGGTAGACCAGTTCCAACTGCTGTCTCAGTTGTACATCTGGTTGGAGCGGCTAGGTATTTAAACCTGAGGACACACAGTCCTCATCGTATTCTCCTTGAACTAAGGTCACACAGACCTCGTCCAATCACTCGTGGTAAGTCTTCAGGTGACTTCCGAACCTTCACAAACTCGGTCACTCGGCGATCCACAATTTCCTCTTGGATGCTCTAGACCATGACGCCTAACCGTCTGGAAGAAGCACAGTCTTCAAAGGTAACAAGCGTCGGATCCACGCAGGATCAATCTCTTCAGTGATGCTCAATCACTTTTGGGTTTGTAGGTGTTTGGGTTTGGGTTTTCCTCACTTGATGATTTTCGCTCAAAGTCCTCGGAGGATGGGATGCTCTCAAATGACAAGTGTCAGTTTCTCTCTGAGCAGCCAACCAGCTAGTGGTTGTAGGGGGCGGCTATTTATAGCCTAGGGAGCACCCCGTCATGATAAGACATAAATGCCCTTCAATGATATGACCGTTAGGTGGGTAGATATTTTGGGACAGCTGGCGCATAGCACAATAACGGTCGGAAATTTGAGTATCAAATTCCTCATGGCTATCATGTTCCTCACTGTGTAGGCAATCCGCACTGGCGAATTCCTAACTCCTCAGTCAGAACAAATTCCTCAGAGACCAGAAGAACTTCGTCTCTGTCACTGAAGAATATGACTGAACTGTATGAGATTTCCAATGGCTTCACTCGAAGGGATTGGTAGGTGTAGGATTTTGAGTTGAGCATCACATGGAAATTTTTCCTCAGTATTTCCTCGACCCCCTTTAACAGTACGGTGTTTCCTATGACTCAAGAAAGAGAAAATGAAACTACGAAAACAAAAGTCTTCACTCTTCATGTTCCTCAAATGAATACCAAGTCTTCAAGGTCACACCAATTTCTTCACTTTCAAAGTCTTCAGAAAGTCTTCAGAAATCCAAAACTTCAGTCGAAGAACTTCATTTTTAGGGGTCGACTTTCTCTGTAAATATCAAACTCCTCATAGACTTATAGACCTGTGTACACTCATAAACACATTAGTCCCTTAACCTATAAGTCTTCAATACACCAAAATCACTAAGGGGCACTAGATGCACTTACAACTTAGTATAAGGATTCATTTTGAGCATATCAGTTAATCGCATAAGCAAAAAGATAGGTCTAATCATTTCAGCAAAGCGCTCAAAATCCTCATCATCCTTTTTCTTGGATGGCTTGGGAGGAAAAGGCATGGGTTTCTGAACCCATGGTTCTCTTTCTTTACCGTGTTTCCTAGCAACAAAGTCTCTCCTATCATAACATTGATTCTTTGATTGTGGGTTATCAAGATCAACAGCAGGTTCAATTTCTATGTCATTGTCATTGCTAGGTTGAGCATCAACATGAACATCATTATTAACATTATCACTAGGTTCATGTTCATTACCAGATTGTGTTTCAGCATCAGAAATAGAAATATCATTTGGATTCGCAGGTGTTTCGGCAATAGGTTCACTAGAAGCATGCAAAGTCCTATCATTTTTCTTTTTCTTCTTTTTAGAAGAACTAGGTGTGTCAATATTATTTCTCTGAGAATCATGCTCAATTCTCTTAGGATGGCCTTCAGGATACAAAGGTTCCTGAGTCATTTTACCGGTCCTAGTAGCCACTCTAACAGCATAATCATTATTCTTACTATTTAATTCATTGAGCAAATCATTTTGAGCTTTAAGTACTTGTTCTACTTGAGTGGTAACCATAGAAGCATGTTTACTAATGAGTTTAAGTTCGCCTTTAACTCTAGACATATAATCACCCAAGTGTTCAAGCATATCAGAATTGTATTTCAATTGTCTACCGAAATAAGCATTGAAGTTTTCTTGTTTGACAATAAAATTATCAAACTCTTCTAAGCATTGTCTAGCAGACTTATAGTGAGGAATATCACCTTCATCAAATCTATATAGAGAATTTACCTTTACTACCTGTGTCGGGTTATCAAGACCATGAGTTCCTTCAATAGGTGATGGATTAAGATCATATGTTTCTTCAACAGGCGGTAAATTAAGACCATGTATTTCTTCAATAGGAGGTAAATTCTTAACATCTTTAGCTTTAATACCTTTTTCTTTCATGGATTTCTTTGCCTCTTGCATATCTTCAGGACTGAGAATAGAACACCCCTCTTCTTCGGAGTTGGTTTAGGAATAGGCCCAGGAATTGGCTCAGGAAGTGTCCAATTATTTTCATTTGTCAACATATTATTCAATAAAATTTCAGCTTCATCCGGTGTTCTTTCCCTGAAAACAGAACCAACACAACTATCCAGGTGGTCTCTGGAAGCATCGGTTAGTCCATTATAAAAGATATCAAGTATTTCATTTTTCTTAAGAGGATGATCAGGCAAAGCATTAAGTAATTGGAGAAGCCTCCCCCAAGCTTGTGGGAGACTCTCTTCTTCAATTTGCACAAAATTATATATATCCCTTAAAGCAGCTTGTTTCTTATGAGCAGGGAAATATTTAGCAGAGAAGTAATAAATCATATCCTGGGGGCTACGCACACAACCAGGATCAAGAGAATTAAACCATATCTTAGCATCACCCTTTAATGAGAACGAAAATATTTTAAGGATATAAAGATAACGAGATTTCTCATCATTAGTGAATAGGGTGGCTATATCATTTAATTTAGTAAGATGTGCCACAACAGTTTCAGATTCATAGCCATAAAAAGGATCAGATTCAACCAAAGTAATTATATCAGGATCAACAGAGAATTCATAATCCTTATCAGTAACACAAATAGGTGAAGTAGCAAAAGCAGGGTCAGGTTTCATTCTAGCATTAAGAGATTGCTGCTTCCATTTAGCTAATAATCTTTTAAGATCGTGTCTATCATTGCAAGCAAGAATAGCTCTAGCAGCTTCTTCCTCCAAAACATAACCCTCAGGAACAATAGGTAATTCATATTTATTAGGGGGAGAGCCTTCATCATCACTATCTTCATTATTATCAATAATTTCATTCTCTCTAGCCCTAGCAAGTTGTTCATCAAGAAATTCACCAAGTGGCACAGTAGTATCAAGCATAGAAGTAGTTTCATCATAAGTATCATGCATAGCAGAAGTGGCATCATCAATAACATGCGACATATCAGAATTAATAGCCGAAGCAGGTTTAGGTGTCGCAAGCTTACTCAAAACAGAAGGTGAATCAAGTGCAGAGCTAGATGGCAGTTCCTTACCTCCCCTCGTAGTTGAGGGATAAATTTTTGTTTTCGCGTCTTTCAAGTTCTTCATAGTGACCAGCAGATATAAATCCCAAGTGACTCAAAGAATAGAGCTATGCTCCCCGGCAACGGCGCCAGAAAATAGTCTTGATAGCCCACAAGTATAGGGGATCGCAACAGTTTTCGAGGGTAGAGTATTCAACCCAAATTTATTGATTCGACACAAGGGGAGCCAAAGAATATTCTCAAGTATTAGCAGTTGAGTTGTCAATTCAACCACACCTGGATAACTTAGTATCTGCAGCAAAGTATTTAGTAGCAAAGTAATATGAAAGTAACGGTAGCAAAAGTAATATTTTTGGGTTTTGTAGTGATTGTAACAGTAGCAACGGAAAAGTAAATAAGCGGAGAACAATATGTGAAAAGCTCGTAGCCATTGGATCGGTGATGGAGAATTATGCCGGATGCGGTTCATCATGTAACAGTCATAACATAGGGTGACACAGAACTAGCTCCAATTCATCAATGTAATGTAGGCATGTATTCCGAATATAGTCATACGCGCTTATGGAAAAGAACTTGCATGGCATCTTTTGTCCTACCCTCCCGTGGCAGCGGGGTCCTAATGGAAACTAAGGGATATTAAGGACTCCTTTTAATAGAGTACCAGACCAAAGCATTAACACATAGTGAATACATGAACTCCTCAAACTACGGTCATCACCGGGAGTGGTCCCGATTATTGTCACTTCGGGGTTGCCGGATCATAACACATAGTAGGTGACTATAGACTTGCAAGATAGGATCAAGAACTCACATATATTCATGAAAACATAATAGGTTCAGATCTGAAATCATGGCACTCGGGCCCTAGTGACAAGCATTAAGCATAGCAAAGTCATAGCAACATCAATCTCAGAACATAGTGGATACTAGGGATCAAACCCTAACAAAACTAACTCGATTACATGATAAATCTCATCCAACCCATCACCGTCCAGCAAGCCTACGATGGAATTACTCACGCACGGCGGTGAGCATCATGAAATTGGTGATGGAGGATGGTTGATGACGACGACGGCGATGGATTCCCCTCTCCGGAGCCCCGAACGGACTCTAGATCAGCCCTCCCGAGAGGTTTTAGGGCTTGGCGGCGGCTCTGTATCGTAAAACACGATGAATCCTTCTCCTTGATTTTTTTCTCCCCGAACACGAATATATGGAGTTGGAGTTGAGGTCGGTGGAGCAACAGGGGGCCCAGGAGGCAGGGGGCGCGCCCAGGGGTGGCAGGCGCGCCCCCACCCTCGTGGACAGGTGGAGGCCCCCCTGACACGGATTCTTCTTCCATTATTTTTATTATTTTCCAAAAATAAGTTCCGTGGAGTCTCAGGTCATTCCGAGAACTTTTCTTTCTGCACATAAATAACACCATGGAAAGTCTGCTGAAAACAGCGTCAGTCCGGGTTAGTTCCATTCAAATCATGCAAGTTAGAGTCCAAAACAAGGGCAAAAGTGTTTGGAAAAGTAGATACGACATAGATGTATCAACGATGGCTTCGATTTCCCCCTCCGGGAGGGAAGTTTCCCCAGCAGAACAGCTCCACCGAAGCCCTAGATTGGTTCTGCCCAGGTTCCACCTCGAGACGGCGGCGCTTCGTCCCGAAAGCTTCCTTATATTTTTTCCAGGTCAAAAGACACCATATAGCAGAAGATGGGCACCGGAGGCCTGCCAGGGGGCCCACAAGACAGGGGCGCGCCCAGGGGGTAGGGTGCGCCCCCACCCTTGTGGATGGCTGGTGGCCCCCCTCTGGTCCTTTCTTCGACCAATATTTTCCATATATTTCAAAATAATTCTCCATGAACTTTCAGGACTTCTTGAGTTGTGCATAATAGGTCTCCAATATTTGCTCCTTTTCCAGCCAAGAATTCCAGCTGCCGGCATTCTCCCTCTTCATGTAAACCTTGTAAAATATGAGAGAAAAGGCATAAGTATTGTGATATAATGTGTAATAACAGCCCATAACATAATAAATATCAATATAAAAGCATGATGCAAAATGGACGTATCATTGACTTTCATTCTCTCTCTATCTTCTTTCGTGGTCGGGCTTTGAGTCTTACTCAACTTCGCACCTTACAATACAGGCTAGAACTCCTTCGACTGATCCATTTTTGAACTCCTTCAAAATCTTGTCAAGGTAAATGTACTCATTGAAAATCTTATCAAGCGTCTTGATCTATCTCTATAGATCTTGATGCATAATATGTAAGTAGCTTCACCGAGGTCTTTCATTGAAAAATTCTTACTCAAGTATCCTTTTATGCTATCCAGAAATTATATATCATTTCCAATCAACAATATGTTATGCACGTATAATATCAGAAATGCTACAGAGCTCCCACTCACTTTCTTGTAAATACAGGCTTCACCGTAAGTCTGTATAAAACCATATGCTTTGATCACCTCATCAAAACGTATATTCCAACTCCGAGATGCTTGCACCAGTCCATAGATCGATCGTTGGAGCTTGCACACTTTGTCAGCACCTTTAGGATCGACAAAACCTTCTGGTTGCATCATATACAACTCTTCTTTAAGATATCCATTAAGGAATGCAGTTTTGATGTCCATTTTCCAGATTTCATAATCATAAAATGCGGCAATTGCTAGCATGATTCGGACAGACTTAAGCATCGCTACGGGTGAGAAAGTCTCATCGTAGTCAACTACTTGAACTTGTCGAAAACCTTTTGTGACAAGTCGAGCTTTGTAAACAGCAACATTACCATCAGCGTCCGTCTTCTTCTCGAAGATCCATTTATTCTCTATGGCTTCCCAATCATCGGGCAAAATCCACCAAAGTACATACATTATTCTTATACATGGATCCTATCTCGGATTTCATGGCCTCAAGCCATCTGTTGGAATCTGGGCTCATCATAGCTTCTTCATAGTTCGTAGGTTCGCCTTGGTCTAGTAACATGACTTCCAGGACAGGATTACCGTACCACTCTGGTGCGGATCATGCTCTGGTCGACCTACGAGGTTCAGTAGTAAGTTGATCTGAAGTTTCATGATCATCATCATTAGCTTCCTCTCTAGTTGGTGTAGGCATCACGGGAACGGTTTTCTGTGATGTGCTACTTTCCAATTCGAGAGAAGGTACAATTACCTCATCAAGTTCTACTCTCCTCCCACTCACTTCTTTCGAGAGAAACTCCTTGTCTAGAAAGGACCCATTCTTAGCAACAAAGATCTTGCCTTCAGATCTGTGGTAGAAGGTGTACCCAATAGTTTCTTTAGGGTATCCTATGAAGACGCACTTCTCCGATTTGGGTTCGAGCTTATCTGGCTGAAGCCTTTTGACATAAGCATCACATCCCCAAACTTTAAGAAACGACAGCTTAGGTTTCTTGCCAAACCATAGTTCATATATATGGTGTCGTCTCAATGGATTTAGACAGTGCCCTATTTAACGTGAATGTGGATGTCTCTAATGCTTAACCCCAAAACGATAGTGGTAAATCGGTAAGAGACATCATAGATCACACCATATCTAATAAAGTACGGTTACGATGTTCGGACACACCATTACGCTGTGGTGTTCCAGGTGGCGTGAGTTGTGAAACTATTCCACATTGTTTTAAATGAAGGCCAAACTCGTAACTCAAATATTCACCTCCGCAATCATATCATAGAAACTTTGTTCTTGTTACGATGATTCTCCACTTCACTATGAAATTCTATGAAGTCTTCAAATGTTTTAGACTTGTGTTTCATCAAGTAGATACACCCATACCTACTCGAATCATCTGTGAAGGTCAGAAAGTAACAATACCCGCCGCGTGCTTCAACACTCATCGGACCGCATACATCGGTATGTATTATTTCCAATAAGTCATTAGCTCGCTCCATTGTTCCGGAGAACAGAGTTTTAGTCATCTTGCCCATGAGGCATGGTTCGCAAGTATCAAATGATTCATAATCAAGTGATTTGAAAAGTCCATCCGCATGGAGTTTCTTCATGCGCTTTACACCAATATGACCTAAATGGCAGTGCCACAAATATCTTGCACTATCATTATCAACTTTGCATCTTTTGGCATCAATATTATGAATATGCGTATCACTACGATCGACATTCAATAAACCATTTATATTGGGTGTATGACCATACAAGGTTTTATTCATGTAAACAGAACAACAATTATTCTCTAACTTAAATGAATTAATAACTGTATTGCAATAAACATGATCTAATCATATTCATGCTCAACGCAAACACCAAATAACATTCAGGTTCAACACTAATCCCGAAGGTAGAGGGAGTGTGCGATGGTGATCGTATCAATCTTGGAATCACTTCCAACACACATCGTCACCTCGCTCTTAACTAGTCTCTGTTTGTTCTGCGACTCCTGTTTTGAGTTACTAATCTTAGCAACTGAACCGGTATCAAATACCCAGGAGCTACTACAAACACTAGTAAGATACACATCAATAACATGTATATCAAGTATACCTTTGCTCACTTTGCCATCCTTCTTATCCGCCAAGTATTTGGGGCAGTTTCGCTTCCAGTGACCATTCCCTTTGCAGTAGAAGCACTCAGTTTTAGGCTTAGGTCCAGCCTTGGGCTTCTTCACGGGAGTGGCAACTTGCTTGCCATTCTTCTTGAAGTTACCTTTCTTTCCCTTTGCCCTTTTTCTTGATTTCTACCTTCGCCAATTTCAGCATCGGAAGAGCTCGGGAATCATTTTCGTCATCCCTTGCATATTATAGTACATCACAAAGTTCTAGTAGCTTGGTGATAGTGACTAGAGAACTCTGTCAATCACTATCTTATCTGGAAGATTAACTCCCACTTAGTTCAAGCGACTGTAGTACCCAGACATTCTGAGCACATGCTCACTGGCTGAGTTATTCTCCTCCATCTTATAGGCAAAGTACTTGTCAGAGGTCTCATACCTCTCGACACGGGCATCAGTCTGAAATACCAATTTCAGCTCTTGGAACAACTCATATGCTGTGTGGCTTTCAAAATGTTTTTGAACTCCCGGTTCTAAGTCGTAAAGCATGGTGCACTAAACTATTAAGTAGTCATCATATCGAGCTTGCCAAACGTTCATAACGTGTGCATCTGCTCTTGCAATAGGTTTGTCACCTGGCGGTGCATCAAGGACATAATACTTCTGTGTAGCAATGAGGATAATCCTCAGATCACGCACCTAGTCTACATCATTGCTACTATCATCTTTCAACTTAGTTTTCTCTAGGAACATATCAAAAATAGGGGAGCTATATTGCGAGCTATTGGTCTATAACATAGATATGCAAAAAATATTAAGACTAAGTTCATGATAAATTAAGTTCAGTTAATCAAATTACTAATGAACTCCCACTTAAATAAACATCCCTCAAGTTATCTAAGTGATACATGATCCAAATCAACTAACCCATGTCCGATCATCACGTGATATGAGGTAGTCATCAATGTTGAGCATATCTATGTTGATCATATCTACTATATGACTCATGTTCGACCTTTCAGTCTCCAGTGTTCCGAGGCCATGTCTGTACATGCTAGGCTCGTTTAACCCAAGTATTCTGCATGTGCAAAAACTGTCTTACACCCGTTGTATGTGAACGTAGAGTCTATCACACCCGATCATCATGAGGTGCTTCGAAACGACGAACTTTAGCAACGTGCATACTCGGGGAGAACACATTTATCTTGAAATTTAGTGAAGGGATCATCTTATAATGCTACCGCTGTTCTAAGCAAAATAAGATGCATAAAATATAAACATCACATGCAATCAAAATATGTGACATGATATGGCCATCATCATCTTGTGCTTTTGATCTCCATCTTCAAAGCATCATTATGATCTCCATCGTCATTGGCTCGACACCTTGATCTCCATCGTTGCATCGGGGTCATCTCGCCAACTATTGCTTCTACAACTATTGCTAACACATAGCGATAAAGTAAAGCAATTACATGGCGTTTGCATTTCATACAATAAAGAGACAACCATAAGGCTCCTGTCGGTTGCTGGTAAATTACAAAACATGATCTCTCATACAACAACGTATATCACATCATGTCTTGACCATATCACATCACAACATGCCCTGCAAAAACAAGTTAGACGCCCTCTACTTTGTTGTTGCAAGTTTTACGTGGCTGCTTGGGCTTCTAGCAAGAACCGTTCTTACCTACGGCAAAAACCACAACGGTGATTTATCAAGTTTGCTGTTTTAACCTTCTTCAAGGACCGGCCGCAGTCAAATTTGATTCATCTAAAGTAGAAGAAACAGACACCCGCCAGCCACCTTTATGCAAAACTAGTTGCATGTCTGCCGGTGGAACCGGTCTCATGTACGTGGACATGTAAGGTTGGTCCGGGCCGCTTCATCTTACAATACATCCGAATCAAAATAAGACGTTGGTGGTAAGCAGTATGACCATCACCACCCACAACTCTTTGTGTTCTACTCGTGCATATCATCTACGCATAGACCTGGCTCATGATGCCACTGTTGGGAAACGTTGCAGGGAAAAACAAAAAAATATGTGCACACGCAAGATCTACCATGGAGATGCATGGCAACGAGAGCGGAGAGTGTGTCTACGTACCATCGTAGACCGTCAGCGGAAGCGTTTAGTAACACGGTTGATGTAGTCGATCGAACTTCTTCACGCTCCAACCGATCAAGTATCGAACGTATGACACCTCCGTGTTCAGCACACGTTCAGCTTAGTGACGTCCTCCGCCTTCTTGATCCAGCAAGATGGCGAGGTAGTGGATGAGTTCCGGCAGCACGATGGCGTGGTGACGGTGATGGTGAAGTTATCTCCGTAGGGCTTAGCCTAAGCACTACGAAAATATGACCGGGGTGTAAACGGTGGAGGGGGGCACCGCACACGGCTAAGAAATTGTCGTGGGTGTGCTAGGCGCCCCCTTTCCACATATATATAGGTGGGAGGAGGAGGGAGCAACCAGGAGGGCGCCCCAAGTAGGCTGAATCCTACTTGGGGTCCTTCCCAAGTGTCCCCCCCCCTTTGCTTGTTTAAGTGCGGGAGGAAGGAAGGAGGAGGTGGCGCCCCCCCCCCCCTTCATTTCTCTCCTGAGGAGGGAAAGGCAGGAGGGGCCACCCTCCCCTTTCCTTCCCCTAGGGCCGGCCAGCCTTGTAGAGGGGTGCACCAACCCCCTAGTGGGCTGGTCTGTCCCCTCCTATGGCCCATTAAGCCCATACACTTACCGGAGGTGTCCGGAACCCCTTCTGGTGATCCGATGACTACCCGGTGCACTCCGAAACACTTCCGGTGTCCGAATACCATCGTCCTATATATCAATATTTACCTCTCAACCATTCAAGACTCCTCTTCATGGCCGTGATCTCACCCGAGACTCCGAACAACATTCGGTCACCAAATCATATAACTCATATAACACTATATCATCAATGAACGTTAAGCGTGCGGACCCTACGGGTTCGAGAACTATGTAGACATGACCGAGACACCTCTCCAGTCAATAACCAATAGCGGAGCCTGGATGCCCATATTGGCTCCTACATATTCTACGAAGATCTTTATCGTTCGAACCGTTATGACAACATACATAATTCCTTTTGTTCATCAGTATGTTACTTGCCCGAGATTCGATCGTCGGTATCTCTATACCTAGTTCAATCTCGTTACCGACAAGTCTTTTTACTCGTTCCATAATACATCACCTTGTAACTAACTCCTTAGTCATTTGCTTGCAAGCTTATGATGTGTATTACCGAGAGGGCCCATAGATACCTCTCCGATACTCGGAGTGACAGATTCTAGTCTCGATCTATGCCAACTCAACAAACACCTTCGGAGATAGCTGTAGAGCATCTTTATGATGACCCAGTTGCATTGTGACATTTGATAGCACACAAGATATTCCTCCGGTATCCGGGGGTTGCATAATCTCATAGTCGAAGGAATATGTATTTGAATTAAGAAAGCAATAGCAATAAACTGAATGATCAATATTCTAAGCTAACAGATGGGTCTTGTCCATCACATCATTATCTAATGATGTGATCCTGTTATCAAATGACAACACATGTCTATGGTTAGGAAACCTTAACCATCTTTGATCAACGAGCTAGTCTAGTAGAGGCTTACTAGGGACATGGTATTTGTTTATGTATTCACACATGTATTTAAGTTTCCGATCAATACAATTCTAGCATGAATAATAAACCTTTATCATGAATAAGGAAATATAAAATAACAACTTTATTATTCCCTCTAGGGCATATTTCCTTCAGCAAGCTCCAAAAAGTGCTTTAGCCGGAGGGTGCCTTCGTGGAGACCATCAACGCATGGCAGAGAGAATGGTTTTATATCGCCGACGTGTCCGCCACAGGTCAGACAGAGATCCCCACCTTCACGACTGAACCCTCGAGGAGACTCGTCTCCTGGATGAAGAAGGGTCTCGGCTAGGGAACCCAGCCGAGGTTCAGACGCTCCAAAAGCGGCTTGATGCCATGATCAAGCAGAGCATCAAGTTGGTGGACGTAGTCCATGTTATGCTCCATCGCAGTATCCTCCCACTTCAGCTCAGGGCCAAACCTGTGTGGTGCTACAAGCTAGAGCATGAGGCGACTGTGCTGCACTTCTTCCACACCAACCTCGCCGGGATGTGGACGACACTCTTCAAGCCATCTCAAAATGACTTCCTCGAAGAGGAAGGAGATGTTGGCTATAATGCTGGTAGGATCCATCCGAGGTATAAAACAACCCTACATTCCTTACTGCCCCTCTGAAGCTTTCCAACCCATTACAAAGTGATTGACTCGTCGTCTCGAAATAAAAAATGGTGCGACATGGCCCAGAAGATGAAGTCCTCGACGCCACTGCCCGAAGAGGCGAGGGCCTTTCAGCTTGAAGCCCTTATGGCTGAAGAGCCATACGAGGTTTCGGTCAAGGAGCCGAAGAAGAAGGAAGGCCAACATAGCCGAAGAGCAGCTTCGGAAGCCAGGTCCGAAAGCAACCCCGTCTCCTCCATGCACGAGGAGAGGGAAGAGAAAGAGGAGGAAAGGGAGAGGGGTGAGGCATCCTCTCCCAAAAGGAAGAGGGGTTGTGTGAGGACATCGAGGAGGACGATCCTCCTCGGTTCACGAGACTTCAAAAAGCCCGTGCCGCCCAGCCAAACCAATCCCGGGTCCACGTCGAGGTCCATTCTAGCTCCTCCGAGGATGTGTTCCCTCAGCGCAGCTGAAGAGGTAGCTCATCTGACATACTTGCACATAACAATTTTCGATTACCATGCATTTGATTTTGCTGTCATGATTGCTTTTATAGTCCACAACGCCGCTTCCCAAGAAAGGGATCGAATGACGTAGTCCCCCCACCTGAGCTAGCCGAAAGCTCCTCAGGCGTGCGCGTGTGTTCCTCCCCCGCCCACGACGATCTCGGGGAGGTTTCTTCACATCGGGCCCCTCCCATGTCAAACACAGTGGGCGGTGCTGATGTACTTATGGTCAAGGTTCAAACCTCGGTCATCGAGGACCAAGGCGAAAGGTTTCCCCTGCTTTTTAAGGAGTCGGTGCTTAACTGCCCGGAATCCTAGGTCCCGATTACTCCATCGCTGCCAAGCCACCTGGAAGCAAGACCTCTTTGGCGAGGAACAGGGCCGAGGATGCCCAGCCGCCCATCTTGGGGCAACGTAAGGACAAAATAAAAGATGCACCACGGAGGTGCCACAAAAAAAGAAAAATGAAAAAAGAGAGAAAAAAATAAAAAGGAGAGGAAGAGAGAAGGAGCAACACTATTATCCTTTTTAGTATACATTTGTGCTTCAAAGTATCACCACTTCATGCATTGTCAAGTAGGAAGTTTCATGAGCTGCATGTTTCATACTAGTGGGGAACCTACACTATAGAACTTGGTTTGTATATTCCGATGACGAGCATCCTCAAAGGCTCGAGGTCTTCATGAGCAAGTAAGTTGGATGCACCCCAAATTAGTCCATAGGATATCTTCCATATATTCAAAGCTCTATGTGCATCCTAGTTGCATGGCAATCACTACTCCTTGCGTTGACATCGATCATAAGGCCTTGTCCATTACCTAGTGGTCAGTTGCGTTGATGCAAGATTTTCTTTGTTTTATACTTCTCAAAACCCCAACCATTTTCTACCTTCCCCTTAAGTGCGAGGCATAGGCTTGCGCTCAGTTCTGCATAGGTAGTTGAGCAATTGAATAATGCAGAAAGGCAATCTTGCTATTATACCTAGTATGCCTCAGGTTGGTGTTTTTAAAGAGGTCACTAATGCGAGATTTCTTTTAATCTATGATTGTCATTGTTGTGTTCCTAACATAATATTGACCTTCTCTCTAAACCTTTGGCAATGGGAATTTGTGCTCCACAAAAATATTTTCCTCTTTCTTGACCTCCAGGGCAATGGAACTAAGAGGATAACTTGTATTACTCTATTATTGGTTAATTTTTGCATGCTTGCATGATGAACATGGATATCACTTTTGGTTTAGTTCAATGTATGCTTTAGAGTTGGTAGCAAGAGCTTATGGTAGTCAACCTTCTTACTCGAGGACGAGCAAGATTTAAGCATGGGGAGGTTGGTGGCTCCTTATTTTACGCATTTTTAGAGCTCATTTGTTGCATGTTCTCTTCATATATCATGTCACATTTAACCAAATAGTTGTCCATTATGTATGATTACCGGGTTTGCATTTATCATTGTGAGCATTGCACATTTATTATTTTAGTTGGTTTTTATTAGTTTTCTTTGCTTTCTTGTGTCTACGGGTGTTCTGGAGCAACCTAGGACCAAGCACGATCAAATGACCAATGATGGGTTCGATAGGGAGTCAGCCAGGGGTCAGACCTAGCCATTTCGAAGGTCAGAAAAAGTCATTTTTCAAAGTGATCCAAATCAAGGTCTAAGAACAAAAATGGATTGGCATCATTCATGTGAATCCAATGAGCCCAAGAACATCAAACTCCGAGTTCATATGAAGAAATGACGACCATTTTACCAGAGAAGGTCACACCAAAAGACGGCCTTTCATGCGACCGCGTGCGGTCATTTTGGCGGTCGTTTGACATGCAGATAGCTTCAAAATTTCCCTTCCAAACAGGATTCTTCACCTATTTCGTCCCCGTTCAATCCCACGGGATCCTTGGCTCGTAAAGAAGAGATTGGGAGAGGATAAGGCTCATCTTGATCCCTTGGATGAAGCCCATCAAGAGAGGAGGCCAGGGAGGATCCTTATATACACCTCCTCGACCCTAGCCACCGGCATCGCATCTCATTCATCAAGACCACATCCAAGTTTCATCCCCATTGCTGCTACATCACCACCATAGAGGAAGGGACAAGATCAAGAGGGAGATGACGAGGCTCCACCACGCGAGCACCGACCCGAACTCTCCACCTCGCCAGCGGCATCACCATCATCTTCATTGCACCGCCGCCGCCATCATCATCATCACCTCCTCCCTTCACCGACATGATGCCAGCTTGTAACTTGACCCTCTCCTTTATGTTTAAGTAGATGTATCTGTTCTCAAGGATACAGATGAACTACTTTATAATTAGAATTATTATTACCAATCGATCCAATATGTTCTTGTTCATGTTTAAGTTAGTATCCCCGCGAGTGTTGAGAGGAGGCCTCGCTTGCACTATTGCCGTGATTGGCCGTGGGGGAAGTACTATCATTGCATAGGGTAGGACATTGAGAGAATTTGAGCTGGCAGTAAAACCTCAATCCCTAGTCTGTGCAAGTTGATAGGGGAGTTCAGTTTAACCCATATTTGGTTGCCTCCACGGGGTAACCCTTAATTATCATGAGTTGTAACCCTATGGTGGAGACTATGATGGTGGCGTGTGTGGCATGAAGTCTACCTCGAGTAGAAAGTGTACTATACCCGACACCGTCCACTTATGCATATGAAGAGTGGATAGAGGATACAATAGAGAGTGTTTGCTCCGCACTTGATGTGCATGTCATATTTGTGGTAATGACTTTGGAGTCCTAGAGAACGCTTTACTACTCAATCACTTTCACCACTAACTCAGTCTCTTTTTATTACGGTTTTACCTTCTTGTTCTTAATGTAGTAAAGCCCTTTTATCCAGCGTCCTAGCAACTTATAGAATAGGCTATTTCCAAACTCCGGTTTGGGTGCCTACGTAACTGCGTTAAGTAACAGTGTGGTTGCGGGGTTTGTGGTGCCTTCCTATCAGCTCCCCGTGGGTTCGACACTTATCACGGAAGTGCTACAACAACATTGTGCACTTGCAGGTCATCACCCCTCCCCGAACAAACAACACAAAGTTGCAGTCGCGTTGTTGACATGTAGTTGCAGTTGGGAGCCACACTTGCAGTTGTGTGTTGGTGGAAAAGATGCAATTGCCCCTCCCTCAACAAAACAACACTAAATTGCGGTCACATTGAAGACATGCAATTGCAATCGGAGTGACACTTGTAGTTGCGTGTTGGTGGCAAACATGATTGCCCCTCCCTCGACAAAACAACACCAAGTTGCAGGTGTGTTGAAGACATGCAATTGCAGTCGGGGGCAACAATTGCAGTTGCGTGTTGGTGGAAACATGCAATTGCCCCTCCCTCAACAAGACAACACCAAGTTGTGGTCGCGTTGAAGACATGTAGTTGCAGTCGGATGCGACTTTCGCGGTTGCGCGTTCGTTGCAAATATGCAAATGCCCACCCCCCCCCCCAAAAAAAATCACTAAGTTGCAATCACTTTGAAGACATGTAGTTGTGGTCTGGAAAAATGTACAAGGTGACAAATATTTTCAAATTCCAAAAATAAAAAATGTTATTTAATAATAATTAAAACAAAATTGATAGCAAGAATATTACTGTTAGCAAGAAAAATGTCTAAAAATATCATTAAGAAACAAGTAAAGGTGATAAGACATATGCAGAAAATACCATAGGTAACACTAAAAAAAGTTTAAATCTAAAAAAATATTTTGAAAAATACCATGTCAAACGACATGAACCAAACAAATTAAAAAAAGTCATACAAAAATCAAAAATGTATTTGCATATATACGTACATAAGTGTCAAATAAATATGGTCATCCCGTATTTAAAATAAATTATGCACAAAAGTTGTCCATTTAAAAAGTCTATGTATATGTATAAAAATATTGCAGATTTTAAAATAATCCACACATTCAACCCTCAACCCCATAACCGCTTGCGGTCAAACAACTCTAGTTTACTACAAAAGGGAGTCAACAACAAATGAAGAAATAGTCAAAAACGAAAGGAAGAAAAGGCTAAAAAAAAACCTCGGGCCCGTCCAGCATGCCCCAACCAACAACAGGCCCAATAGAGAAAATCTAAAAGAACAAAAGGAAAAAGCCCAACGTGAAAAGAAACTGAAGAAAATAAATGAGCTGGTCACGCACCTTAGCAGGCTGAAACGAGAAAACTCACACTCCAGCGCGATTCTTGAAGCAAGTAACGCAGACGGTTGAGCGTCGACTCAGACTTTGGGAAGTCCCAGTCGACTGAGATTTAGCAGTATCAAAAATAAAAAATTACAAAATGTGTGTAAAAATGTCTATTCTAAAAAGAATTAGATTTTCTATTTTCATTAGTAAGAGAATAAAAAATAGAAATGCAAGGGAAAAACAGTTTTATAAAAATAAAATAATAAATAAATACACTAAAATACAAACCGGAAAAGGAAATATAAAAAGGAAAAAATATGTATACCCAAAGTGAGGTGCACCAGTGAGATCCTACTGTACACAAAGCCCCACAAAAAACAAAGAAAATACAAAATGTTCACATGAAACACCTATGAGTGAGAAAGAAAATGAAATAGGAAAGGACCTCAAGCCGCAGCCCACGGCCAGATACAAAAGCAAAGCCCGTAGAAGGCACGCTCTGCCGGCTGGAACAAAGCCCAATAAGTTTTTTGGACGAGCTCTCCTTCATGAGTCTCCCCAACGGTCATTTGGGGTGGGTAGAAACCGAGTCACTTGGCGCACTTTCAACCACCGCCACGTGTCGCACTCTATGCGTTTTCTTCGGATTTTATTTGTTTCTATTTTCCCACGCGTTTTCGGATTTTTAGATGATTTTTTTCAGGATTTTTTTGGCTTTCCGGTTTTTACACTTGTCTTTATTTGCATTTAAACAAAAAACAAATTCAAGGAAAAATTTGGTGAAAACAAGTTTTTCTAGAAAACGAAAAAACATGTTTTTTTTAATTTCTGCAAGAGGTACGAATTTGTTTTCACCAGAGGCACGGCTGTTCCTTTCGCAAAACAGAAAAAAAATACATTCTCTTTTTTCTCCTTCCGCGAGAGGCACGGATTTGCCTCTCAGAAACGGAAAAAAACGCATTTTTTTCTTTTCCTTCCGTGAGTGGCACTGATTTGCTTTCGCGAGAGGCACGGTTGTGCCTCTCCTTCTGCGAGAAGTAGGGTCACGCCTCTCGGAAACGGAAAATGCGAGAGACATGGGTTCACTTCTTGTGGAGGCACAGATTTGCTTTCGCGAGAGGCACAGTCGTGCCTCTTTTGGAAAGGAAAATAAAATATGCTTCCGGTTTGGTTTTTTTATTAGAAAAATCATTAAACCTATCAACATGGATCTAGTTTTGAAGATCTCAACACGACGAATCCAATGGTGAAAACAGTTTGAGATTTGAACACACGGTTTAAAAGATATTTTTTTGAAAAAACGGATCTACGAGAAAAGGAAAAACTTCCTGGTTGCGACAAGTAGCGCACAACCACCTGTCACGGCTTAGAGAGATGGGAGTGATCTTTGCTTAATCAGTGATTTCGACAAATCACAGATCAATTGAATTGTACAAATAAAACTCGTTGACTGAGACATAGCTAATTCAACTGAAAATTAGCACAACTGAAATAGCAAATCATATGTAGTTTGCGCTATGGGATTGCTAAGTCTCAGTCGACTGAGACTTAACCAAGTCTTAGTCGATGATATATTCGTGCGATCTCACATGAAGATCTGTGCAAAAAAATAGTTTTTTTACTTACATGTTATGTCACTTGACTTAGACTTGGTTGGAGCATCTATAGCCGACGCCTTGAACCCGCCTCATAAGCCCGGGTGGGCCGCCCGGTCACTGTCAGGTCATGATTTTTTGACCCAAAGGGGCCCATCAAACGGCCCTCAAAGATCCGGACTGCCCGGCACTCCTCATATCCAGCCCAAATATGGGGCGAATATGGGGGTGCCCGGACGCGGTCGGGCACGCCCGCCACGTCGGACCCGACAACCCGCCCCCACCCCAAATTGCACCAAATCCACCCTCAAGACCAGTCGGATCCATTTGTTATCTCCTCTCTTCTTCATCCTCCGTGTCGTCCGTCTCGCGCTCCGCCGCCGCGCCCGCTCCCAGGCTCTTCTCCGGAAGAGCAATCATCTCTCCCGTCCTCGTCGCGGGGGATGTCGTCGCCGGTCCGGACGCCACCGTGGTACGTCCGGCAACTCTCTGGCTCCGTCTTGCGCTTGATGTGTTCGACACATTGTCCGATCGTATTTTTTTATATTTTTGTTAGGAAAAACGATGGATTCCGATGCTTCATCCGACGAGGAGTAGGGACCGACGGAGCTTGACCAATTGGTTCAAGATGAGTTCTTCAATTCGTCGAATTCAGATGAAGAAGTGGACATGATTATGCTCATGAGCATGCAAGAGGAAATGGACAGGCAAATGGAGCATATTCTCAACTTCAAGGGCTCAATCAAAGGGAGAAGAGTGATCAACCGGGACAGGGTGTCCGGAGCAAAGCTACTCCACATGGACTACTTTGCTCTCAAACCTACTTTTCGTGGATGATCCATGGTTTCGTCGCCGTTTTCGCATGCGGAAAACATTGTTTTTGCGCATTGGGGGGGAGGCACACAACGACTACTTCAAGCTCACAAGGGATTGTTGCAGCCAACTCTCTTTCTCGGGCAAGCAGAAGTGCACGACTGCTCTAAGGATGCTTGCACTTGATACTGCTGCAGATGTCGTTGGGGAGATGGTCGGGATGGGGTAGAACATGTGCTTGAAGACTACTGTCAAGTTTGCTCGCGCCGTGGTGGAGGTGTTTGGACTTGAGTATCTCATAGAACCAAATGTGCAGG
Organism: Triticum aestivum; assembly: GCF_018294505.1. Taxonomy (NCBI): domain Eukaryota; kingdom Viridiplantae; phylum Streptophyta; class Magnoliopsida; order Poales; family Poaceae; genus Triticum; species Triticum aestivum. Next base: position 163,756,971 of record NC_057799.1, on the reverse strand, counting down.
ACACGAAGAAAGATGTTGCCTATTGGAGAGGCAAGGGGGTTTCCAGGAATGCTCGGATCAATTGATTGCATGCATTGGCAATGAAAGAACTGCCCCAAAGGTTTGTGGGAAATGTATCAAGGTCACATCAGAGAAACCACCATCATACTAGAAGCGGTGGCATCACATGACTTATAGATTTGGCATGCTTTCTTTTGAATGTCGGCTTCTCCCAATGACATCAACGTGCTTCAACGATCTCCGGTGTTCAGGAGGCTTTGCAATGGGGAATCACCGCCGTGCAACGACACCGTCAACGACAGAGAGTACAACATGGGATACTATCTTATCGATGGTATCTATCCTCAGTGGGCGGCGTTTGTGAAGACCATATCCGAACCACATGGCAATAAACATAGCCACTTTGCAGCAATGCAGGAAGCGGCTAGGAAGGATGTGGAGAGGGCATTTGGCGTGCTTCAGGCTATCCATTTGGAGCGCTGCAATGATGTGGGAATCAGAAACTTTGTGGCAGCTGATGACATGTTGTGTTATTTTGCACAATATGGTTGTCGAGGATGATGATGATGGTGTAACCCTAACTCATGATTCCTGGAGAACAAGTTGAAATCCGAGAAGATCAAGATTCGGCTAAGCTTATGAACTTTATGCAGATGCATCAGAATCTTTGAGATCAGCAGGTGCACACGCAGCTACTCAATAATCTTGTGGAGCACATGTGGGCCCACAATAGCAATCAAGGAGCCAATGCTTGAGTTTAGCACTTAAATAAATTTTATGTAAATACTATCTATGCTTCGTATCAACATTTGCTATTTATGTGCGACATTGGATTGTATGATCGATGTGCATGTGTCTGCATGAATTTAAGAATCCGGATTTGAAATATGTGGCTACCAGGACGGAAATATGAGGGTCCGTCCGGATGCGTCCACGGGCGTGCCCGGACGCGTCCGCGGACGTATAGAGAATCGGATTTGTTAAGTCCGGTTGTAGATGCTCTTAAGTCTTAGTTGACTAAGACCTAACCACACCCTTAACACTATTTAGTTTCAATTTTGGAAACTTTCCATAGTAGTACGCAGCGGCCACCAAGGATTTGCCATGCTTCTCTTCTGATCATACGGCAACGAAGCGGTCCGATAAGAAGCCTCGTCTCCAACTCTTCGCCATGACCATTCTCTATTCCAACGTGCTCATTTTCTTGGCTGCTGCGTTTGCGAGTCGGATATGATAATAGCAGCACCAGCTGCCGCTGCAACTTCCTTCGGATCGTTTGACCGCGACTCGGCAATCAGGTAGCCTCGACGACTATCAACTACTCTTAGCACCCGGAGTCTCACTCCCACCCCGTGTGCACACGAATGGAAGCATCGCCCTCCCACTAATCTTAAGCAACCACCACCGCATGCATGACCATCGCGTTCGGGCATCCGCATCCTCTCCTCCTTCCCTGCCGTTTGACCATGTCCACACTGCCCTCATCCACTTCAATCATGGAATGGACTTGTTTTCTCAAGCCGGGCAGCAGCAACAGGCCAACGGCAACAGCAACTTGACCAAATATCCCGTTACCCAGCCCGTTCTGTTGCCACCAGCATGCTTTGCAGAACATTCACACGGCAATAATTTTCTAGCAGTAAAGGCGTTGCCAAGGTCTAGAAGGTTTTTCAAGAACGGACTTGGGCTTCCGAACCTACGGCGACCGAGAACGCACGCGTGGTGGACGGTTCAGGACCAAGGATGACCGCTCTTCCCGTTCAGGGTGCGTGTCCAGTTGCGTACCATCACTAGTGTGCCGTGTGGCGATATGATCCGTCGTTCATCCTAAGTCACCGTGTGCCGTGGCAGCGCAGGAGATGGAGTGTGTGAACGCCTCGTCGATCGACCCGCTTTCCTCTGGCACGCACACGCTCTTCCCGCTCGCGCGATCCGCGGGAGGCAACGCGGGGACATGGATGCCCGGTTTCCGTTGACAGGGCAGGGACACGGAATCCGTGCCTTCTCAAAAGATAGCGCTCCTTTTTTTTTAGGGTAAGCATCTACTTTATTTAAGCAAAGTCCAAGACTTCGTCCGCGATTACACTTAGAATATAATCCGGAGGCGATGACCGCCAAACCCTACACACACCTTCACCTACAGCTAGTCTAGCAAGAGCGTGAGCAGCCTTATTTGCTGTTCTTCTCCTCCAAGTAACCTTGCAATCCTGCTAGCACCGCATTAGCGACTTAATGTCCTCCACAATAGTGCCCACCATCAAAAGGTTTCTCCTCGCGTCGTTGATCATGCACACGGCCTCTTTGCTATCCATCTCCACATGCAATCTCTGAAAGTGAAGTTCCCGCCCAACCTGCAAGGCTTTTTGACATGCCATAAGCTCTGCCACTTCAGGTTTTTGTCACTTGAGGAAAGAGATGAGCGAGGGCACCACGAAAGGCTCCTGCGTGGTCGCGAAAGACAAGCCCGCCACCTCCATCACCCGAGCTCCTGCCCACCGCTCCGTCCACGTTCGCCTTGGTCCATCCTTGCTCCGGCGGGCACCACTTGTCCACAGGAGGCGCTGATGAGGACCGAAGCTTCTTTGGCACCGCGTTACTCCACTCGTCCATGAAGCGGGAGACCGAGGCAGCAACCTCAGTCGCATCTTGGATCCGAACTCCATCCCTCGTAGCATTCCTAGCCAGCCAAAGACCATAAGCTCCCTGAAAGAACATCTCTTTCTGCTCCTCCTGCGCCTCACCTATCCAGGACCGAAGCCACCGTCCCAGTGCATGGTTTGATTCAATCTCTTCAGGCGGGACCAAAGGAGGAATGCTCCTTTTCTTAGCCAGTTCTTGCCAGAAAACCTTCGAGTGTGGACAGCCCCAGAATCGGTGGACCAGTGTCTCTTCCCTCCCACACGTTGCGCAGAAAACGCCCGGCTTAATACCCGGCGATGCAACTCTGACCCAGTGGCCAGCCCATTAGACAGGAGTCTCCACACATGAATTTTAACTTTATTTGGGACATGGGTATTCCAGAAAGCCAGCCAATTCCTGTGAGTGTGTACCGACGACGAACCTTCTGGTCGGCCAGCTTTCGCACGCCGTAAACTCATAGCAAGATGATAGGCAGAACGAACGTTGAACTCTCCAGATTTTGTAAAGTTCCAAGCTAGGAGATCATGAGCCCCATGCCCACCCATCAGAATTTGCTTAATATCCTCAGCATCATCAGCAGAAAACATTGCATCAACAGTTGCATGATTCCAGCCATCACCACCCTCCGATAGCAGGTCCGCCACCCTAGTGATTCCATGCATGAAGATGTGTCCTAGTGGCCGCATGGAACCCTTCCGAGGAATCCAGTTATCATGGTGAATTAAGATATCAGCCCCATCTCCAACACGCCAAACCAGCCCCTCTTTCAACAAGTCACGACCAAAGAGGATACTCCGAAAGGTGTATGATCCGTTTGAGGGGCACGTAGCCTGCATGATAGATGAATCCTTGTAGTACCATGCCCGTAGAAGCCTGGCGACAAGCGAGTCAGGCTCTTGCAAAAGCCTGGCGACAAGCGAGTCAGGCTCTTGCATAAGCCTCCACGCTTGCTTAGCTAACAAAGCTTGGTTGAAAGCCTCAAAATTCCTGAAGCCCATGCCACCATCTCGTTTGGGAAGACACATCTTGTCCCATGCTACCCAATGAACTTTGTTCTCACCATGAGTTGACCCCCACCAGAAGTTAGAAGAGATCGTAGTTAGGTTCCGGCACATTTTCTTTGAGAGTTGAAAACAACTCACGGTGAAAGTTGGTGTAGCTTGCAGCCCAGACTTCGCAAGAATTTCTTTGGCCGCTTTCGAGAGCCCTTGTCCTTTCCATCCCAAGACCTTACCCCGAGCACTCTCCCTCACAGGCTTGAAAGTACCATCTTTTGATCTTCCCACCACAGTTGGTAGGCCCAAATACTTCTCACTGAGTGCTTCAGATGTAATACCAATGATCCCCTTTAACATGGCCTTATTATTCTCAGCACGTCCTTTACCAAAGAAGATAGATGACTTTTGTAGGTTGACCCGTTGCCCAGAAGCTTGCTCATAGCACTGAAGGATATCTCTAAGAGTCTCCAAATTGTCATGTGATCCCTCCAAGAAAACAATGCTGTCATCCGCAAATAACAGGTGAGTCACATGGGGGCCAGTGCTCCCAAAAGACACTCCTCTAATCCTCCTCTCCTGTTGAGCTTTCTTCAAGAGTACAGAAAAACCTTCAACACAAAAAAGGAAGAGGTAGGGGGACAAAGGGTCCGCTGCCTAAGCCCTCTTGATGGCAAAACAGATCAGAGAGACCCCCATTGAGCTTAACAGAAAATCTAGCGGTACGAACACACCTCATGATCATGTTAACCCAAACCTGGTCAAAACCAAACTTCTGCATAACTTGTTCCAAGAAGGTCCACTCCACTCGATCATAAGTTTTCATCATGTCTAACTTTACAGCACAAAGAGGTTTTTTCCTTTTCCGGTGTCTGATTGCATGTACACATTCATAGGCCACTAAGACATTGTCCCTGATAAGCCTTCCCGGGACAAACGCACTTTGCTCCTCAGAAATCATGACCGGTAAAATACCCTTAAGCCGATTTGCCAACACCTTCGCAACAATCTTGTAAAGCACGTTGCATAGGCTAATAGGACAAAACTGGGTTAACAACTCCGGAGAACTCACCTTGGGGATCATGACAATGACAGTATCATTAAACGTCTCCGGGGTTGCACCACCCGCAAGGAAGTCACGAACAGCGGCACAAACATCTCCTTTCAACAAAGACTAGTGTCTCTGGTAGAACATAGCGGGCAAGCCGTCTGGCCCCGGGGCTTTGGTAGCTCCCATCTGGAAAAGAGCACACTCAATCTCCTCATCAGTTATTGGCGCAGTCAGCTTAGTGTTCATCTCAGTAGTAACCACTTCCTCCATCAGCCCTAGAACCGCGTCAGCTCCCGATGAGCCCTATGAGCTGAACAGATTGGCGTAGAAAGCCGCAGCCATAGCCCTCATCTCCACATCAGTAGTGCACCTGCTGCCATCCGTCCGTTTAAGAGCACGGACAGTGTTCTTCCTCTTCCGATGCGTAGCTCGGTTCTGAAAATACCTTGTATTTTGATCTCCTTCACGCAGCCACCCTACTCGAGAGCGTTGCTTGTACATAATCTCCTCACGCTCGTACAGTTCTTGGAGCTGACCCTCAAAATCCCGCACCTCCAGTGAGGTACCAGAGACTAGAGCCCTTTGTTTAGCATCCTCAAGATCTAGCTTCAACTTTTTTATTTGACGCCGGACCGACCCAAAGACCGTCCGGCCCCAATGTTGCATTTCAGCAGTCATCACTTGCAGCTTTTCACCCATCCTCATCGCTCCCTGCTCCCCAGAGGCCGCATTATTCCATGCAGAGGTGACCATCGCTTCATAGCTCTCATGTCTAGCCCACATATCTTCATACATAAACCTTCTTGGGGTACCCAAGTTAGCATCAGGAGCCATCTCCCGAGCTCTAGCAACAATTGCATTGTGGTCCGACTCTTCAGTAATTATATGTTCAACTGCCGTGTCAGGAAACATTTGAAGGAAGCCATCATTGCACACTGCCCTATCCAAGTGAACCTGAATTTAGCCGAGCCATCCCTTTTATTGTCCCACGTATAAGGATACCCAAAGAAGCCTAGGTCAGCTAGACCTCAATCAGCCAGGCAGTCCCTGAACTTGTCCATTTGTGTAAAGCTTCGCAAATTACCCCCATGTTGTTCAGTCAGGAGAAGCGCTTCATTGAAATCCCCAAGACAGATCCATGGTTGGTCATCTTGTCTTCTCAGATACCGAAGGGCCTCCCAAGATTTCTCTCTTAGCTCCGTGCGTGGCTCGCCGTAGAATCCAGTGATTCTGAACGCCTTGCCGTCAAAAACAACAGCTGCATCAGTAAAATACTGACACCAGGGTCTAACAGTAACTTGAACATTGTCACGCCACCAAAGAGCTGTGCCCCCACTTTTACCACAACAATCAACCGCAACCCCATCTCTGAACCAAGACTCCACTTGATCTTCTCCATAGCCCGCGCTCTCTTCTTTGTCTCACTCAAAAACACCACGCTGGGTTGTATGACCTAATAAGGTCTCTGAGTTCGCCTACTGTCGAGTCCAACCCCAATCCCCGACAGTTCCAGGCTAGGATATTCATTGCTCTCGGCGGCCCCGCCTCGCGGGGTCCGCCGCTTCATCGTAGTGTTCTGAGATACGGTCAAACACGGACGCTGTTTTGCGTCTTGTCTCGCGAACGAACGTATCATTAGCTGCATACCTGTCTTGATCCCCTTTTGCAACCCATACGTGCTTGGTCCCCCTTTTGCGACTTTCAGATCTAGCGTGAGAACTAGAGGAGCCGCCAATCTGAGGCTCACCCTCATTGCGATACTTCCTGACATAGTAGCCTTTGCGCCTCTATCTATCCTCATGCATAGGATAATGCTCATGCATATTGGGTCGCCCATGCATAACGGGTCCATCGTGTCTTGTTTCTTTCTCCGGCGCCCTGTGACCCGACCCCCTAGCATCCCCATAGCCGACAGCATACTCTCTATTCTGTCCTTTTTCCCATCTGTCCTCATATGCGTCGCGACCAGTAGGCCAGTGCCTCTGGTGACTCTGCTCAACCAGCTTGTCACGCAATCTATCTCCTCTCCTCAGCTCCAACCCTTACCTCAGATCACCCCGGAAACGACCGGGAGCAAATTCATCCACTATGGTATCCGAGTTTTTTCCTAAGCCCCCGCCAGTGCGGTACTCAGCAGAACCCCCAAAATCTTTGGCTAGGTTTCTCTTTGTGGGTATATCTCTGATCTTCGGACGATCAGCTCCAAACGAGCTAGATTGACTGTTTGAACTACTAGCCGCTGCACTAGTCGAACCCTCTTTCCCTGTCATATTCCTTCCTGGCGAAGCACGCAACCACTCCCCCCATTGAATCGAGGAGTCCACTGGAGGGTCACACACTCCACCAACATGCACAAGCCTGCCGCAGTCGAAGCAAAAATGAGGAATCTTTTCATAGTGGAAATCAAACCAAACGCCTTCTGTATCATCCTTCGACTTCTTCAAATTGAAACATCTGATCAGAGGCTCAAAAACAGATATTGAAACTCTGATACGTAGATTCTGGCCTCTAGCAATCCCATCTCTATCAGTATCCACCTTCACAGTTGATCCCAGCCAGTTACCAAGCGCCTTGCCAAACGCTTCTGTCCTTTTGTCCGGAGGCAGATCACTGACCCTAACCCAGACATCAATCTGGTCGAACACCATCTCAGACGGCCTCACTTTCCCTTCGTAATCTTTCATGATTAGCACGTTGAAATCAAATTGCCATGGTCCATTTTGAAGAACGTGCCTCCAATCTCCCTCACATCCGAAGTGGACTACAAATATGTTGGATCCCATGTCCCGAAACTTTGCCTCCTTATGCAGTCCCCAGGCTCGCGGTAGAGTGCGCTCAAGAGCAGACTTTTTCAGAGGTTTGGATGAGCATACCTTCCCAACCGCAGACCACCTGGATTCCATAGGGTGAGCCTGATCCTCTTCCTAAAAACGATACCATCAGCTTCTTTATCCAAGAGAACCATCCCCCCAAGCCTTACCGAGAGACTCGCTGCAGGATCCGGGGTCTTGCTCTCCGCCGGAGACTTAGACAGCCCCGGCTAGCAGAACCAGCCGTCTTCTTCGTCGGCGTGACAGCGCCGCTGCCAACTTCAAAGCCGTGGTCGCCGATGTCCCCTCCTGCGCCGCAGCCTTTCCCTTCACCCTCTTCGCCATCAGCCCCACGCGAGGCAGATAGCAGCACGCCGACCCTGCGACCAGAGAGCGCCGTCGCTAGCCCTAGTCGCCGTCGGAAGCACACCACCCCCGGCAGAAAACCCTAACCCTAGCGTCACAGCGCGATCGCCTAGCAATCGCCCGTAACTGCCTTAGCGCTCTCCCCGTGGTGGACCCTAGCGATCCTCCTTTTGGTCATCACAAGAGATAGCGCTCCTACCGAACAAGGAACAAAGGAAACCAAAACGGAGCTGTGCCCCTCAACGCCACCGAGGACTAGAACGGGTTACATAAAATTCTCTGAATTAGTCGGAGGAATCGACAAGGGAAAAGGGTGCGGAAATCGTATGTTTGTGCACGGTGGACATTCAAATTCACATTTACGTGTATATATGCTTGCGTGAACAATAATAAGAGGAGGTGATCCAGCCACACCTTTCAGTACGGCTTCGCTCTAGTACACGTATATTCGACACGCCAACAAGGTACGTGGAACTGAAAAAAGAAGTGAAGAGTGTATATTTTGTGACCGTTGCAAAAATAAAATTAAAAATCCAAAGCACTAGAAGGCAGTACTATATTAGAGCAATCGCAATAGCTTCCTTATCCGCAAAAAAAAAAATTATGAGGAGTTGAGACAAAAATAGCCCTCCAGCAGCTTTTGTAAGTCTAGATTATTTTACGGGATTCCATACAGTGGCGGATCTAGGATTTGATAATGCGGGGGCAACAATGAACAACATTACACTGGCTAGAAAAATAATATATACTCAAAAATGTCAAGCGGAGACCGAGCTCCATGGAGGCCTTTATTTGAAAACTTCAAAATTCAAACTTTTCAGTTAAATTTTTTTCTGAAAATAAATACACATATACCTAATGTACATGTGTGCAAATTTTCAGGTCAAAATATATTAAAATGTGAGCTGCACAAAAAAGACAAATCTGAGACTTTTTAGCATATGTACTGTTCATCTTTAAAGTCCATGATTTTGTTTTTTCTGTGCAGCACACAATTCAAGGTATTTCGTCCTGAAATTTTTCACACATACACTTTACATCCTTGCATACATGTGTATTCTTTTAGAACTTTTTGAAACTGAAATTTATGAATTTTGAATTTTTTTAAAATAAAATGCTCCATGGAGCTCGGTCTCCAAAATGCCCTACTCATATATACTACACTACACCAAAATCAGTATGATGGACAAACATTTCACTAGTAAAAGTCCAACCGCCCCCGTGAGCCCCTCCCCCGCCCCCGCGCCGCTGGGCACTCCGGCCGCGGCGGCCACCGCACGCGCTCCGGCCCATCGGGCTGTGGGATTCCCCCGCCCGCCATTATGGCCCCCCCAGCCCCTGATTCCCCAGCGTCGACCGAGCTCCTCGACTGGGACGCCTCCTCCTCGGAGGGTGACGGGATTGGATCTGGATCTGGCTCCGTGCGCTCGCCGGGTTCCCCGGCGCGCCTTCAAGGCGAGGCCTGCCTCCTCGCGAGTCCACCCGCCTCAGTGCCCGCTGGTACGCCCGCTGCGCCCCAAGCTGCTCGTCTCAAATCCATTGTGGTTGCGGCGTCCTCCCCTGGGGCTGTCATTGATGGCGGACTGCCCCGCGATTCCCCCCTCCCCCGTCGGTCCCTGGGCTGCGCTCCATCATCGTCGCCCCAACCGCAGCCCAGCCGGAAATCCCGCCTGTCATTGAAGAGGGATGGACGGAGGCGAGATTCCGGAAGCAAAAGCAGCGACTGCGGAAAGCCGCCCTCGATCCGGTGGACAATAGTGCTGCCCGTCGCTGCTCCATTGCTCAAGCTGCCGCCCGAAAGGCCTTCTTAAGGCGTTTCAAGGGCCTGTGCCTCCGTTGCCTCAGCCCTCTACACCGCCGCAAAGATTGCCATGGGAAAACGCATTGCCTCACCTATAGACTCCCCGGCCACCAATCCCGTCAGTGCCCCCAAAGCCATCTAAAGCCGGCGGCACCTAGCGCGGCTGCTAGCTCCAGCCCGGCCCCGCCGCCGGGCAGGGCGCCCGTCCGCGACCGGCTCGTCTTCCCCCCCCTCAACCGAGGCCCCCGCGCTGCCTTCCCTTTCTCCCCCACCACCGCTGTCCCGGCCACAACAGCTCATGGCGGCCACCTTCATCCCTGCTTCCCCGCCGCGCCGTCAGCACCACAGCCACGGTGTGGTCGTCCGCACGTGGGCCATGGAGCACCAACTCTTCATCCTCAAGAACCACGCCGTGCTGCTCACGGCCACAGACAACTTCCACGCCATCAACCCGATGATGGTGGGTCGCGCCCTCGAGGCGCAGCTACGCATTGGACCGCATCTGCTGAGGGTCACGCGCCACCACCCTGAAGATTTCCTCATCCACTTCGAGGACCCGGCCCACCGCGACGCCGCCCTGCACTACAACAGCATCAACGTCGAGGGTGTCTCCTTCCTCACCAAGCCTTGGCGCCCCGACGAGCACGCGGTCCGCCAGACATGGATGCTGCATGCCCGTGTCGTCATCGAGCACCTCCCCCTCGACATGTGGTCCCTGGAGGGGGCCAAAGAGGTGCTAGGCAAGTTCTGCATCATCGACCGGCTCGACAGCCACACCTTTGAGCGCCGAGACACGCGCACGTTCGCCTGCTGGGTGTGGGTGTGGAACCTCACGGACATCCCCACCCGCCACTGCCTTTCCAGCTTCGAGGAGGGGGCTGGCCGCATGACGGAGATGCTGGGCTACTCGCCACCGCTCAGGGCTAACCGCGTCGTCCCGCCACCCCCTGAGGGGGAGCGCGGCTCTCTGCTCTTCCACATCGACCGCATCGAGGACTGGACACCTCGCGGGCCGCGGTCTCCTGAGTCCTACCAGAGCGGCCTGCCATCCTCGGGTTCCGACGACGACGATCGCCGCCCCATGTCGGAGATCGCCACGCTTGACTGGAGGTTCAACGTCGAGGACAACCACGAGCACCACCCGCCGCCTGCGCCGGCACCAGCCCCTGTCCCGGCTCCGCGCCACCAGCAGCGGGCCAGGCAGGCGCCACGTGTGGCCTCTACAGGCTGCCGTGGTATGCCGGCTCCGGCCCGCCGTGGTGACCACGACGGGGAGGATGGCTCGGGCCGCCGCTCTTGGAAGGATGCGTTGCTTGGTTTCGGCCGTCCCAGCAAGGATGCCCCGGCTGCCCGCTCGCCCAGCGCCGAACGTCACCGCAGCCGCACGCCAGGGCCGCATCACAGGCGGCGCCACGTTGACGCTCAAGCCAAGATGCCGGAGCCACTCCTTGCCCCGCCGTGCCCCCTGCTGCCACCGGCGGCCGCACCAGTTGCGGTGGCTCCCCCACCCCCTCCAGCTCCTCCAGCTCAGACTGACACACCGCTTTCGCCCGCTGAAGAGCCTGAAGACCCAGTGGCCCGCTTCTTTGCTAGCAGAAGCGACACCATCACCCCTCCCCGCTGGACTGACAGTATGGTGTTCGAGGTAAACGCCACAATTGAAGCCGCCCTGGCACAGCCGCTGTCCTTCTCCCCCAAGCCTCCGGAAAAGCTCGCTAAGCAGATGACAGCAGATCACCGGGCCCCTTCCACCCTCAGCCGCGCCCGCACTCCCCTGCGTAGCCGTCCAAGCCCCACCCTGAAGACGACCAAGACAGCAACACCGACGGCAGTTGAGCCAGTGCACCTTCCCCTGGTCACGGCTAAGATGGATGGCCTCGAGATAAGGCAGTGCAGCTCCCAGGAGGATCAAGGCAAGCAGACGGTCGCCCGTGCCCTCTTCACCGACGTTCAGCAACCCATCATCGCCTCTCCAATTGCGCCACCACCGGATGCAGGGAAGCCAAAGAAGCAGATGCTTCCCTCCAGAAGGAGTGCTCGCCAAGCAGGAGCAAAGAATGACGTCCCGGTGGCAAACCGAGCTTCCTTGAGGATCGCCCAAGGCCTTGGCATCCTCGCCCCGTGCGACAAGATGACGGCATCTGCGACGAAGAAGCTCGTGCAGCGTTTCAAAGAGCCACTCTCTCAGGAAGACATCCATGGCCTCGAGCTCCTCACCCGCCTCGACGACGCAGCTCTACGTGTAGCAGCAGGACTTGGTGGCCCAGCCACAGTCGCCGAATGAGTGCTCCATGTTAGCAAAACCTCATGATAACCAGCAGAGGCCGGTGATGCGCCGGTTAGAGTTAGGAATGTTTCTCTTCTTTCAGTCGGCAGGTTTAGTGGTAGTTGCAGCAATCTGGCAACGCGGAGCAAGGGCTACTGGTGGTGCTCGCGTTCGCCGCTGCCTGCTTGTTGGGCTGGTGTGCCTGTCCTCTCTGTGTCAGGGTGGTGGTAGGAGCTATAGATCGACGACAGTAGTAGAGCGCTACTGGTGGTTGCCGCTGTTGATGTTGCTTGCTAGTTTGGCTTGTGTACCCTGTTGTGTTACTTCTCTAGTGATGTTTCTCTGCTGGCAAAATAGCCCAACCTGCACTATCATATCCTGGAACGTTAGAGGCCTGAATTTTCCTGCTAAACACCACGCTGTCCAGGAAAGTTTAGCTGCTTGGAAACCATCCATTGTTTGTCTCCAAGAAACGAAAATTAGTGACTGGACTGATGCTCTATCTAAGGAAATTGGGGGCGCGACACTAGACCAAGTATGCCACCTGCCTGCCAACGGATCTAGAGGAGGCATCAGCATCTTCTGGAACAGCACTGTGGTGCATCTTAGCAACTGTATCGCCTCCCAGTTTTCCCTGACGGCTACTGTCAAATCCCTAACGGAGGATAAGGAGTTCTACCTCACGTCAGTTTACGGTCCAACTGATGACAACCTCAAAGAAGCTTTCCTTGATGAGTTATGCTCTGCTGCGCCTGTTTTCAGCCGCCGCTGGCTCGCCCTTGGAGACTTTAACCTAATCTATGAAGCTAGGGATAAAAACAACCTAAACCTGAACCGACGTCTGATGGGAAAGTTCAGAGTTGCGCTCAACAGAGCCGAGTTGTTTGAAATTAGAAGGAAGAATAGGAAATTTACCTGGAGTAATGAGCAGTAGACTCCCACTCTTGTTGCCCTTAATCGTGTATTCTGCAACACGAGGTGGATGCCCTCTTCCCTCAACACCGGCTGCACGCCGCCTCGACCTCTGTTTCCGATCATTGCCCTCTGGTCCTGGCAGATGCATGCGCTCCTCCCGGCAGAGCGAGGTTTCGCTTTGAGAATTTCTGGCCAAAATTTCCGGGGTTCCATGAGGCTGTCTCTGAAGCTTGGACGAGGCCAGTCCAGTCTAGTTGCAAGCTCCTCTCCCTGCACATCAAACTGAAGCGCACGGCCAACGCCCTGAGGAAGTGGAGCAAAGGATTGTTTAGCGATGCAAAGCTCCAGTTCCACATGGCTCAAGAGATCATCCTACGCCTTGACACCGCCCAGGAAAACAGGACCCTATCTGATGCAGAATGGGAGCTGCGTAAAAAGCTGAAGCTGCGGCTGTTGGGTTTAGCTGCGATAGAACGGGCGAGAAAGAAACAGAGCTCCCGCATCAATTGGCTTAGGGCGGGGGACGCCAGCACTGCTTTCTTCCATGCCAAGATCAACGCAAGACGACGAAAAAACTTCATCCTATCACTTAAGAAAGGGAACTGCAGAGTGTCTGACCACAAGGAAAAGGAGAAGGTGATCGTGGATCATTTCCAGAGCATCATGGGTCAGAAGCTCACGCGCGCCTGTACAATCAACTGGGACGCGATCAACTTGCCGCAAATTGACAATGAGGGAATGGATATCCCTTTCTTCGAGGAGGAGGTCTGGCAAGCAATCAAACAAACGCCGACGGATCGCGCCCCGGGTCCGGATGGCTTCTCGGGGATTTTCTACCGTAGCTGCTGGGCTACTATCAACCAGGACCTCCTTGACGCTCTAAATCAGTTCTACCATATGAATTGTTCAAACTTAGGTATCCTGAACTCTGCAAATGTAGTGCTTCTGCCCAAGCTTCCCGAGGCCTCCGAAATTGGGCAGTTCAGACCAATCAGTTTGGTGCACTCTTTTGCAAAGCTCATTGCAAAGATCCCGTCCATTAGACTTGCACCTAGAATAGCTAACATCATATCTCCTGCCCAGAGTGCCTTCCTTAAAAGTAGGTGCATCCATGACAGCTACCTATTCATTAGAAACGCCGCCCACAGTTTCCATAGAAAGAAGAAGCAGATGCTCTTGTTTAAGCTGGATATAGCCAAGGCTTTCGACTCGATCTCGTGGGAATACCTACTGGAGTTGCTACAGAATCTAGGCTTCTCGCTCAGGTGGCGCAACTGGATCTCCGCTATATTGGCCTCGTCGTCCTCTGTCGTCCTCCTCAATGGATCCCCATGCCCAATTATACAACACTTCCGTGGCCTGCGGCAGGGGGACCCCCTGTCCCCGTTCTTGTTCATCTTGGCGATCGACACGCTCCACCGTGTTCTCGAGGCAGCACAAAACTCTGATCTCCTTGCACCCCTTCCCGGTCGAGATGCAAAACTGAGACTCAGTCTGTATGCTGACGATGCCATTCTCTTCTCCAACCCCACACGCGAGGATGTTGCTGGCCTTCTGGATATCATGCACCACTTCGGACAGGCCACCGGGCTGCGAATGAACCCTGATAAGTCAACTGTTGCACCCATCCAATGCCAAGAAATCGACCTGGACCATATCCTGGAGCCTTTCGCTGGAGCACGCGTTGCCTTCCCGATCACTTACCTTGGTCTCCCAATCACCTTAGGTAGGCTCAGAAAGGCGCACCTGCAATTCGTATACGATAGAATTAGGGCAAAGTTAGCTAGTTGGAAGGGTAGACTGATGAACGTGGCCGGCAGGCGTGCGCTCGTGCGCTCTGTGCTCACAGCTATGCCTATTTTTGCACTCACCGCAATACAAGTAAACGCCAGCTTCCTCAAGGACATAGATAAAATCTGTAGAAAGTTCCTCTGGGTGCAAGAAGAAAACCTTACGGGTGGCAAGAGCAAGGTCAGTTGGCGCCAAGTGTGCTCTCCAGTAGAGCTGGGCGGCCTTGGGATCCATGATCTTCAGAAGTTCGCCAGAGCGCTTCGTCTACGTTGGCTGTGGTTGTCTTGGGCAGAACCAAACAGGCCTTGGGTTGGCTCGGCCATCCCATGCGGTGAGCAGGACCGAGCCCTTTTTGCCGCTGCCACAACTGTCAGGATTGGCGATGGCAAAACTGCTCTTTTCTGGGAATCAACATGGATGGGGCCGCTCCCTTTGCGTGAAATAGCCCCGGCGTTGTACAAGCGATCAAGAGCAAAGAATCGATCTGTCAGGGAGGCGCTGCACGGTCACAGATGGATCCAAGACATAAGAAGACCACCATTCACAAATGCTTTCCTAGAGCAATTCCGCTGCCTCTGGAGATTAGTCCGGAATACAGAGGCAAGCCTCATCACCGGTGGTGTAGATTTGATCACCTGAAAACAACTACATCTGGAACCTACTCTGTTGCGGTAGCTTACAAGCTGCAGTTTGCTGGCAGGGTGGCCTCTCCTTTCAAAGACATGTTCTGGCGGGCATGGGCTCCCCCCCCCCCCCGCTGCAAGTTTTTCATTTGGCTGCTCATGTTGGATAGGCTATGGTGCGCTGATCGTCTACAGCGTCGAGGCTGGCCAAACAATTATTTTTGCCCTCTATGTCTGCGAAACTTGGAGACCTCGCTACACATTCTATGGGAATGCCCGCATGCAAGGATGATTTGGCAAAAGGCTGCGGACTGGTCTGGATGCAGATCACTCGATCCCATTGGCTGGCAAAACCCTGAAAGCTCAAAAGAGATGTGGATTGCTATCGTCTCCAAGACGACGACTGATCAAATGAAGGGCATCAAATCGATGATGATCCTGGTGTCGTGGAGGATATGGCTTGAGCGAAACAACAGAATCTTCAGCAACAAAATCTCAACGGTGGAAACCACAATGAGGGAGATCCGAGGAGACTTGGAATTGTGGAGACTGGGGGGTGCATCCTGCCTGCTGTCGCCTTTCGAGGACCCAGGCTGAGAGATTTTTCGCAAATGCTGTCCTCTTCTTTTCTTCTCCTTTTAATTTCCTCTTCTTTTTTCATCCTTAGGACCGTCTTGGTCTATGTACATATTGCTCCCTACCTATCATAATGAAAAAGCCCAGCCTTGCTGGTCTCCCTTCAGAAAATAGAATTTGTAATTTGTGTATGGGGGCCATGGCCCCCATGACCCCACCCCTAGATCCACCAATGATTTTGTATAATCCCGGAATCCCCCCTCCCCCAACTCTCATCACCTTTACGGGAACTTACCCTTCCAATATAATTTGATGAGCAGGAAACTATCTAAATTTTCACGAGAGGAGGTTTGATACCGCCCCTGCGTCAATGCCACCCCGGGCCACTGCTAGCGCCGCCGTGCCGAGCCACTGCTACACAGCCCGTGATGCACCTCACTAGCCACTGTTGCACATGTCATAGAATTGTTTAATGGGAAATTGGAAGAAAAAGTTTAGCGGAAGAAGTTTCACAAAAGCTTAAAAAAATAGTTATCAGACAACTTGCCCTGAATTATACAAATATCCCGTAAAATGACTTTTACGAAAAGATTTTGAGGGAAGCTATTGGAATTGCTCTTAGTTCATGTTCTTTGATTTAATTATTTTTACTAACCATGAATGAGACCATTTTTCGAATATCCACACTACCGACACAAGACGTTCTTGGCTATTTGGAAACACTTACATCTCATTGCAAAAAACTTGATTGGCACCTTATGCCCTTGTTAATTTCAAATCGCCTCCAAAGCTAATTAAACTGCCCGGGCAGTGCATACCAATCATTTTAAAATGGAAGTTACCAATGAAATAAGTTGTGTAGCATGCAATTTTCTTTACCCCATCATTGGCACACAACTATCTTTGTAGGTGATGTATGGTGATTTTGTATTTTTAGATGAACACAGTCAGATGACAAGCCGCCTGTATTGTTTTACATGATCTTATTTTGTAACTCATCATAAATGCTCTATTACCATGGTTGGATAAAGGAGCATGCTTCCATATCAAGACATCCCTAATCTTGTTAGTAAAACCTGAAACTAGTAGGGGGTGGTTGCGGAAAAAACTTCTGATATATTCATCATCTATTATGGCAGCAGAAAGACCATCATCATTTGTCATCCATATTCGTATAGCACCTAACAACGACTACAAGCCCTGGAGCAAGCCGAAGATGCGTAATTGTCATCACCCCTCCCCCCTCCCTCGCTAGAGCCAAGCAAAAACTTGTTGTAGACAGTCGATAAGTCGTCGCACTAAGCCCCTAGAGGACTAGCACACCGGAACAACAAACGCTTTGGACGAAGAGAACTATAGATCAGAAGGATCCAAACTGTAAACACACAAACAAAGATTGAAACCACTGAGATCCACCGAAGGCCAACACCGACCGAATCCATGAGATCCGTCAGAGACACACTTCCGTACGCCCTCCAATAATGCTAAACACACAACCGGACCGGACGGAGCTCGGAAGGAAGACCATATTCTATCATCAGGGAGCCGTCGTCGCCCCGCCTTTCAAATCAGAATTCAAACTTTAATCGACCTAAAAAAACACCTAAAAACATAGCATGAACCCTACCGTGGGGAAGCGCTGAGGTCCACTGTGCCTCCATGGCCCTAAGGCCACCGGAGACAGGTCGACTGACAACAACACTACGGGAGGCGGAGAAAGCTAATCGTCTGGGCAGTCGCTAGATGAGGCGAAGGGTACGCATCACGTTAAATTAGTAGGATTCTTGATATCCTTGAAAGAAATCAATAAGGATACACAGTAAAAACGTATTATGACGAATCACAATCTACACAAACTTCAAATTAAAAACAAAAATAACCGGTTATACATTCTCTGACATTTAATAGGAACAACCTAAGAGATCATGCTAGATCCATCATTTACATCATGTATGCATTTTTACTCATGCGGTTATATATTGCAAGCTGAACTGCTGGCTTTGAAAGAAGGAATTTCTGGCACTACAATGGAGCAATTTACCCATCAACACCGAAACAAATTGTTTGGAGGCCATCGCCATGATAAGAGAATGGGCTGGAAATAAATCAAAATATGCTTTTATAGTTAGGGAGACCATCAATACTATGAAGGTGAGAGACTCTTGCATTACTCATTCTCGTCGAAACTGTAATAGGGCTAGTTACTTCATGGCTAATTTTGTTAGGTCGCAGTACCGAATTGCGTCATGGTTAGGCTCTGGCGGGAAGAGGTACCGGAGATTGTCGAACAAGATGTAAATTGAACTTCGAGTAATGCAAGAATTTTTTTCGCAAAAATAAAAACAAGAACAGACTAAGGTATGGGAGAACAGAAGGTACCCTCATCATCTCACCCACTTTTCGTCCATTTTACCTCCTCTTTATATCTTGCAAGGCCAAAACCCAGAAAAACGCACACAGCAGCACATGATGTTGATTATGAGAGGCGTGACAGCAGCCCCTTGCTTGATTTCCACGGTGGGATTAAATGTTTCTTCTGTACCCATGAAAACGTCGCGCTGGCTGCTATGATTAGACAGCACAAAAATTTGCACAGATCATGGTTGATGACAGTTTAAATCCACCCACCAAACCTGCCTTTTCCTTTATTTACTACCCCACTATAGCATACGCAGTCCCTTGATCACTCCCCCAAAAAGTTCTCCCCAACAAAGTCCTCCTCGCCATTAAACAAAGCCGCGTAGTACATAAAAATGGAACTGAAATAAACAACAAAAACGCAACAAACAAGCAGGCAGAAAACGAGAGAAGAAGGCAACGCAACGTACTCCAGAGAGAGAGAGCAAGCAAGGCAAGGCTCGGCGACGGCGAGAGAGATCTTTGACCGGCTCCGGTCTCTGTCGCCCCCCTCCTCTCCTTCCTCCTCATCTCATCGGCCCCGTCCGTCCGTCGCTGCCGCTGGCGGATTCCCACACGGCCGCCACCGCTGACCGCGTCTACACCAAATCCCCGCACCGATTTAACCACCCCACCCCACTCCCCTCCCCCCGTATCCCCACCCCTATCCCCCTCCCCACACACCCACACCAGACGCGCACGCCGCCCACCATTTTCTTGATTTGGTCCCTTCCCCTCTCTGCTCTGCTCTGCTCTGCGCGCAGATCTCCTCTGGTCGGCTCCGCTGTCTTTTTTCCTGATTCGGGAGCCTCGTGTGTTGGCGGGAGATGGGCAACTGCTGCGCGACGCCGCCGGCGGTGGACGGTGGCGGCGGCGGCGGCGGGAAGCAGCAGAAGGAGCCGAAGCAGAGGAAGGGCAAGAAGCCCAACCCCTTCTCGATCGAGTACAACCGGTCGGCGCCGCCGGGGGCCTCCAGGCTGGTGGTGCTGCGGGAGCCCACGGGGACGGGCCGGGACATCGCCGAGCGGTACGAGCTCGGCGGGGAGCTCGGCCGCGGGGAGTTCGGGGTCACCTACCTCTGCACGGACCGCGCCACCAGGGAGGCCCTCGCCTGCAAGTCCATCTCCAAGAAGAAGCTGCGCACCGCGGTGGACGTCGAGGACGTGCGCCGCGAGGTGGAGATCATGCGCCACCTCCCCAAGCACCCCAACATCGTCATCCTCAGGGACACGTACGAGGACGACAATGCCGTGCACCTCGTCATGGAGCTCTGCGAGGGCGGGGAGCTCTTCGACCGGATCGTCGCCAGGGGCCACTACACGGAGCGCGCCGCCGCTGTGGTCACCAAGACCATCGTCGAGGTCGTGCAGGTGAGAATAAATACCCCCTTGATTCCTTCCTTTGCCTTTTGGCTAAGCTTGTCCTCACACTCACGGGATGCGTTCATTCTGTGATGTGATCCACCGTGGAAATATTTGTTGGCTACCTGTCACATGATTCTGGTGTCTATATGTTTCATTGAATAGGTTACGATCGATCCTGTGAAGCAATCAATTTCTGCATTTGCTGTTGTCATTCGGGCTATTAGCTTATCAAGGACCACATCTTTAGCTTGGCAGTAGTAGTTAGATTGCTGCAACTTCCCTTTTTTGTCTGTTTAGTGAATAACGTGTGTACATTTGTTCACAATATCAGATGTGCCATAAGCATGGAGTGATGCACCGGGACCTCAAACCAGAGAATTTCTTGTTTGCAAACAAGAAAGAAACCGCGGCGCTGAAAGCAATTGATTTTGGCCTGTCTGTTTTTTTCACTCCAGGTACAATCTATATTTGTCGATGATATTGTCAGAGGACAGAGCTGATATAGTAGCCTGTCTTATGCTGTCTATTTTTGCCTTGTATTGTTTGCCTAATGTGCTAACTGTTCGTGATGTGTAGGTGAACGGTTCACTGAGATTGTTGGAAGTCCTTATTACATGGCTCCAGAGGTGTTAAAGAGAAACTATGGCCAAGAGGTTGATGTTTGGAGTGCAGGAGTGATTCTTTACATCCTTCTTTGTGGTGTCCCTCCATTCTGGGCAGGTCAGTTTTGTACCTGAAAATGGTCAATTGTTTTGGTGGCATCAGTCAACTACATTAAACATTTAGGATACTAAAAGTGGAGTGTGTTCTTATGTCCTGTCTGCACAAAGGGGCCATGTGTCACCTTCTACACTGAAGTTTTGTTTTCCTTATTTTGCCTCTGGGGTGACTGGCCTGTGGACTGTGGTTGAGAAAAATATATTTATCTTGTCCTATTGAATGCTCTTTCTAAGTAATATGTTTGTTGCTTCCATTTTATAATGCAGAAACTGAGCAAGGTGTTGCTCAAGCAATTATCCGGTCTGTCATTGACTTTAAAAGAGATCCATGGCCTAGGGTCTCAGATAATGCAAAAGACCTTGTCAGGGGAATGCTTAACCCAGATCCAAGGAGGCGTTTGACAGCTCAGCAAGTGCTTGGTAATAATCAGATTTCCACAAGTTAACTGTACTGTATTGCATTCCTCTGTTCTTCTTAAACGGATACAGAATTACATACCTTGTGTAAATTTCAGATGATTTCCGCCCCAAGATAATTTAATTGCATTGCTTGTGTCTCACGTCCATAATTTGTATTTTCTTCCAGATCATCCCTGGTTGCAGAATATTAAGAAGGCTCCAAATGTCAATTTGGGTGAGACAGTTAAGGCCAGACTTCAACAGTTCTCTGTGATGAACAAGTTCAAGAAGCATGCACTTAGGGTATACCTCAGTCTGACTTGAACCAATCCTCTTTCACGTTAGACTTGCTTTCTAGGAATTTGCTTACATATTTGTATTTATTACAGGTCATAGCTGAGCATCTTTCGGTAGAAGAGGTGGCCGGCATAAAGGATATGTTTGAAAAGATGGACCTGAACAAAGACAGTATGATTAATTTTGATGAACTGAAGCTTGGTCTGAATAAACTTGGCCACCAAATGCCTGATGCAGATGTCCAAATACTAATGGATGCTGTGAGTACTCATTATTTTTCTTTATTCTGAGAAACTTTTGCAACTCTTTGTTATTACACTGGAATGTTTTGTTTCTATGTAGAATCACCATCGCCACACTTTTATCAACTGAGTTTCATAAGTATCATATCAGAATTCAAAGATCATACCTGGTAAACTGGCTGAAATGGAATTGTTAGCATACTAGTGATAGAGATTGTAGAAACACCCCTCTAAGTGAGGAGCTTGTAAGGCAGTATAGCAAATGTTCTTTTAAGTTTTTCTTTCCTGAACTTGAAATGATCATTTAACATTAGATGGGTGCACTTTCTACATATTACTACGTGTTGAAGGCGAGGGGTATTTTTATCATATATTTACCATATGTGAATGTTATGCCAGGCTGACGCTGATGGAAATGGGTGCTTAGACTATGGAGAATTTGTTACTCTGTCTGTTCACCTGAAAAAGATCGGCAATGACGAACATCTGCATAAGGCATTTGGATACTTTGATCGGAACAAGAGTGGATATATTGAAATTGATGAACTCCGGGAGTCATTAGCTGATGATCTGGGACCAAATCATGAAGAGGTTATCAATGCCATCATCCGTGATGTAGACACTGATAAGGTAACTCACCAACTGGTTGGCAAAGCATACTAGTTTTGTTTCTCATCCTTTTGATTGCTATCATTTGACTCTGACTGAAATGATGAACATTGTGATTCATGAATTGTAGGATGGCAAGATAAGCTTTGATGAGTTTGTGGCAATGATGAAGGCCGGAACCGACTGGAGGAAAGCCTCGAGACAATATTCGAGAGAACGGTTCACTAGCCTCAGCTTGAAGCTGCAGAAGGACGGATCGTTGCAGATAACAAGTACCCAATAGTAGATGATAACGCAATAGGCAAGTTGTGAATTCCAGATGAAAACCAACCCTGTGTAGCTTCCTGGTTTTGTTGACAAGTATTTCTTTTGTTCATCTGGGTATTCTGTTGCGCTCTAATTTCCGCTTGGTATCCTGATGAAGCATTAGTTGATTGTTGAAGATTTATTTTGTACGTAGATTGTGTGATCCAGACCATCACAAAAAGTACTACGCCTTTGATGAAAGGTAGTGTACAAGAGAAAGAGGAAAAAGTTTGTGGATGTATGCATTTCCTCTCTTCTGTTGACCATAATGTTTTGTTCATCTGTTTGGTTGGTAGTATATTCTGAAGCTGAAAGGGTGAAAGTAAAATTGACAGCTTAATTCCTAATAAAATCACATACTCCCTCGTTCCAAAGTAATTGTCATAAATTTGAACTAAAACCAACGACACTTCTTGAAGCAGCACAAAGGTTGTGGAGGAGCAACTTCACCTTGCTGCTACAATGTGTACAACACAAGTGTTGAAGGAACAGCTTCAACGTGCTGCGCTAGATATCGCTCTAGAGGCGAATGTAGGCTGATAGGGCAGCAAGAGTTCTATCCAGAACTCCTAGGGCACAAGATCTACTCCAAGATCTTAGATAAGAACAACAAGTTCTATTATAGGTAGGGGTACATAGTCTGCCTACAAAGTAGAGGTGAGAACCTCTATTTATAGGGCTTTGGGAAGCCTTCACATACTTCTACTTATAGCTGGAATACTCTAGAAACATTATTTAAGGTTCACCATTCTACTCATAGGTACTCACAACTAGAAGACTCTAGAAAACAGTAGGTAGGATAAAGAAAAGAAAACAAATACTAGACCACAACAGAAGTATCTAGAAGTAGCCAAACAGATTTGACATATGATTATATTTTCATGTTCCTCATCATTCTTCCCTGGTTGTTTGGAACTCGCCCTCGAGTTATCTTCATAGAGCGCTTCTTCTGGATGGTAGAGAGTCAAGTCCGCCACATTGAAAGTGTTGGAGATACCCATGTCACTTGGAAGATCTATCATATAAGCATTATCATTTATCTTCCTCACGATAGAGAAGGGCCCATACCTTCGCTGCCTAAGTTTCCCTTTAACACCTAAAGGCAGCCTCTCTTTTCGAAGGTAGACCATCACCTTATCACCGACTTGAAATGATTTTGGCCTCCTTTTGCAATCAGCAAGTTGTTTATATTTCTGATTTTGTGCTTCCAAAGCGCCGCGAATCTCTTCAAATAACTCGGTGTAATTATCAACAAAGGACAATGCTGATTTTGAGTTTCCCCTTGATGGCAGCTTCACCAGGTCCACCACATGTGTTGGAACTTTAGTGTAGACAATGAAAAAAGGGCTCTTTCCTGTGGATCTATGCTTGGAGTTATTGTAGGAGAACTCTGTAAGAGATAAAGCCAAATCCCATTGCCCCTTTCTTTCTCCACAAATGCAACGGATCAGATTACCCAAAAACTTGTTCACCACTTCCGTTTGTCCATCTGTTTGTTGATGAGCAGTGCTAGAAAATTTCAATTCAGTGTTGACTTGCTTCCACAAAGTGAGCCAAAATGCAGCAAGAAACTTGCTATCACGGTCTGAGACAATGGACCTCGAAACTCCATGAAGTCTGACCACTTCTCGAAAGAATAGGTTTGCCACATGATGAGCATCCGTTGTCTTGCAGCATGGGATGAAATGAGCCATCTTAGAGAATCTATCCACGACCACAAATACAGCATCACTTCCTCGTCTTGTTCTTGGCAAGCCCAAGACGAAGTCCATAGAAATGTCCTCCCATGGAGCAACAGGAACAGGCAAAGGCATGTATAACCCTGTGTTCTGGATTTGGCCTTTGCAGGTCTGACATACGGGGCACCGTTGAACGAACTTTCCAGCATCTCTCTTTAGTTGTGGCCAAAAGTAGCGAGCTTCCAGGTTAGCGATAGTCTTGTCCCGTCCAACATGGCCACTAAGATCACTTGAATGGAGCTCTCTAACCAGCTTGTCACGTAGAGAACTTCTTGGAATGCACAAACGATCATTTTTGAAGAGATATCCATCTTGCATCAAATAGTCACCACCTAATGGTTGGCCCCTTGCGTGCTTTACCCAAACATGGCCAAAGTCTTCGTCACCCTCATACAACTCCTTTATTTGATCCATGCCCGGAAGTTCAGCTTCAAAAGAAGTCAAGAGGCATGCACGACAACTCAAAGCATCGGCCACTCTGTTAGTTATTCCAGATTTATGCACGATGAGATAGTTAAACCTCTCAAGATATGCTGCCCATCTTGCTAGCATGCGGCCAACATGCTTTTGATTTCTAAAATGCTTCAAGGATTGATGGTCGCTATAAACAATGAACTCTTTAGGCAGCAAATAGACTTCCCAAGTTCTCAACGCTCTGAAAACGGCGTATAATTCTTGCTGATAGGTACTCCATTTCTGTTTAGCTTCACTTAACTTCTCACTAAAGAAAGCAATGGGCTTCCTTTCTTGAGATAGGAAAGCTCCAATGCCTACTCCACTTGCATCACACTCCAACTCAAAAGTCTTGTTGAAATCAGGTAGTACCAAGACAGGAGCTTGTGATAGCTTTTGTTTAATCTCATTGAAGCTAGCTTCAGCTGCTTCTGCCCATTGGAACTTTCCTTTCTTCAAACACTTGGTAATTGGTGCCATGATAGTGCTGAAATTCTGAACAAATCGCCTATAGAAAGTTGCAAGGCCATGAAAGCTTCTTACCTCAGAAATGGTCTTAGGAGTTGGCCATTCTCGGATTGCTTCAACCTTAGAATCATCAACACGAATGCCGTCACATGTTATGACGAATCCTAGGAAAAGAAGTTGTGTTTGCA
The DNA here is from genome assembly GCF_018294505.1 of Triticum aestivum. Classification (NCBI taxonomy): domain Eukaryota; kingdom Viridiplantae; phylum Streptophyta; class Magnoliopsida; order Poales; family Poaceae; genus Triticum; species Triticum aestivum. The sequence goes on along the minus strand of NC_057799.1, from coordinate 163,731,956 downwards.
GGAAAACACATTTCTTCAAGTTGACGTAGAGCTCATTTTCCCTTAGTACTTCTAGCACCTTCCGAATGTGATCAAAGTGTTCATCCTCATCCTTGCTATAGATCAAGATGTCATCGAAATAGACCACAACAAAGTGGGATAAGAAGGGTCTAAGGACTTGATTCATTAAGTGCATAAAGGTACTTGGTGCATTTGAGAGTCCAAATGGCATGACTAGCCATTCAAACAACCCTTCCTTTGTCTTGAAGGCGGTTTTCCATTCATCCCCGGGTCTTATACGGATTTGATGATATCCACTTCTTAAATCTAGCTTTGTGAACACTCTTGCTCCACTAAGCTGATCCAACATATCATCCAGACGGGGAATAGGGAATCTATACCTTCGGTGATCTTGTTAACGGCTCTACTGTCCGTACACATGCGCCAAGATCCATCTTTCTTTGGCGCGAGTAGGGCTGGTACAGCATGTGGGCTAATACTTTCTCGAATGTGCCCCTTTTGCAACAATTCCTCCACTTTCTCCTTCAATATACCATGCTCCTTTGGGCTCATTCGATAGTGTGGAAGATTAGGAAGACTTGCTCCCGGAATTAAGTCAATTCTATGTTGAATTCCTCTCATCAGTGGCAAGCCATGTGGCTCCCCAAGTATGTTATGAAATTTTGCCAATAAACCACGTACCTTTGCTGGAATTTCAACAGTCAGGTGCTCTTCTCCCTTTACAACAAGTGCAGCACACAAATCTGCCTCCTTCAAGTCTTCCATAAACTCATGAGAGGTATGGGAGATAGTTAACATAGTTTTCCCCTCCTCCTTAGAGGTATTACCTTCGGGTTTGTTTGGTAAGATAATGATCCTTCTCTTGTTCCAAATGAAAGAGTAAGAATTTTCCTTGCCCTTGTGTGTAGTATCCACATCAAATTTCCAAGGCCTCCCAAGAAGAACATGGCTGGCATCCATGTCAACCACATCACACAACACATTTGAGCGATAATGCTTACCCAAAGAAAGTGGCAGGTTGCATTGTTTGGTGATCCTCATATTCACTCCTTTCTTGATCCATCCAATAGTGTAGGGATTTGGATGATCATGGGTTTCAAGCTTTAAATGGTCCACCAACTTCTGGGAGATAAGATTCTCGCAGCTGCAACTATCAATCACTAGTTTGCATACCTTGCCATTCACCATGCATTTGCTCTCAAATATTTTCTTCCGTTGTGTGTCATCGAGTTGTGGTGTGGAACATAGGACACGCTGGATCACACATACCACCTCTTCACCTTCTTCTTGACAAACCTCTTGTCCGCTTCAGATTCGTATTCTTCCTCATCGCTTTCACTATCATGGATAGTCGTGTTAACAAATTTCCTTAGTGGGCAGCCGCTGGATATGTGTCCCTCTTTACCACATTTATAGCACTTTGGACCTTCATTTGCCTTACCCTTGCCTCTAGTTTGCTTCGGGATGGGCTGTTTTGTCTTTGGTGGAGTGGTCTTTTCTTCCACTCTATTAGGTTGGCTCCTAGATGAGCCTTCGGTATGAGGATATGGAGGATATGGAGCCTTAGTTGTCTTTCTCATCCTCACAAACCTCTCGGCCTTTAAGGCTAGAGCTTGTGCTTGATCAACGGACCAGATTTGTTGCATCATCAATCGATCTTGAATAGCATCATTGAGACCATTGACGTACCTTGCAACTTGTTGCTCTTCAGTTTCAGCAAGGTTGCACCTCACTTGTAGCCTTAGAAACTCCTCCATGTAATCTGAAACAGTCCTATTTCCTTGAGCACAATTTTGAAATTGGATAAATAGGATCTGGTCATAATCAGCGGGCAAAAATCTCCCTTTCAAGAGGCCTTTCATTTGTCGCCAAGTTCTAACACGAGGTTCTCCTCTCAGCCTGCGCTCCTCTTGAACGCGATGCCACCATGCACCGGCTCCTCCTTTCAGTTTGTATGCGACCAAAGGAACTCTACGATCTTCCGGAACCTCCATGACCTCAAAGAAAGTCTCCACTTCATATAACCAATCCAGGCACCCTTCAATGTCAACATTTCCATTAAAACTTGGGATCTCAGCTTTCACCTTGTATGTATCTCTTGCATATGTAGGGTTGGGTGCTCTCCGATATGCGTAGAGATTTGGCTCTTCAAGGGCATCATCATATTCTTCACCTTCAGAAGCCTCAACATAAATTGGCCTTCTTGAAGCACGTTGAACAACATGCTGTCGTGGCGGTCTTGCTCCAAGATTACCTCTCCTTCTTCCTTGATGAACATCTTCCTCTTCTTTAGATGAATCTCCTTCATTGGTAGCAGGGGGGACACCCTTTCTTATCATCTCAACCAGCTGGTCAAATCTCCTATTAAGATCTTCACGCAGCTCTTTGATTTGTTGTTCAGCAGCATCCATCCTCTTCTCCAATTGCTCCATTGCTTGCTGCAACTTACTCTCGAAGAGGACAACAAGAACGATTATGGGTCAACGAGGCTCTGATACCACCTGAAGCAGCACAAAGTTTGTGGAGGAGCAACCCCACCTTGCTGCTACAATGTGTACAACACAAGTGTTGAAGGAACAGCTTCAACGTGCTGCGCTAGATATCGCTCTAGAGGCGAATGTAGGCTGATAGGGCAGCAAGAGTTCTATCCAGAACTCCTAGGGCACAAGATCTACTCCAAGATCTTAGATAAGAACAACAAGTTCTATTATAGGTAGGGGTACATAGTCTGCCTACAAAGTAGAGGCGAGGACCTCTATTTATAGGGCTTTGAGAAGCCTTCACATACTTTTACTTATAGCTGGAATACTCTAGAAACATTATTTAAGGTTCACCATTCTACTCATAGCTACTCACAACTAGAAGACTCTAGAAAATAGTAGGTAGGATAAAGAAAAAAAAAGAAATACTAGACCACAACAGAAGTATCTAGAAGTAGCCAAACAGATTTGACATATGATTATATTTTCATGTTCCTCATCTATTGTTCCTCATCACTTCTGAAGTACAACCACGACACTTGTTTTGTAACGGAGGAAGTATATCTTGAATTCAAAAGCAGCATTTCGGACATGTGACATGAAAATGCAAAATCTGTATACACAATTTAATTGGGAGGGTCTATATATGTTACTCTGTAAGTATTGGGAGGGTGTATTATTCTGCAAGTATCACTGTAGAGGATCTATGCACAGATTCATCAATCACCAAAGCTTGACAACATAATCGATAACTATATTATGATAGCTGAGCACGCCGAGTTTACTTTTTCCAGTGCTCAGAGCCTGTTACAGTCTGTTAGCCAGAAACAGTCTGTGCATGTGACGAACGAAACGGGTGGATTTGAACACCTAAAGTTGGACTTGATAGCTGCTCAAGAATCTATGGCATTTGCATAGGCACGGAGCAAAGGATGACTCATTAAACATAGCCAGAAAAATCGTTGGATCTGGTCGGCACAAGTTGCAGTCTCGTTGGTTGGCACGGGTATTTCATACTGTATTTGCGACCGAAAGGGAGTTGCCGTCCTCTATCAGCAGCCAGCAGAGGCAGATTAGGTCCGGGGGCATTGGATGTTTGGACCAGTTCGAGTTGTCTTTGACCTGTGTGTTCTCGGCTGATGTCGCACGGGGCCTTTCGTTCGCCTGGTCTCTGTCGACGGACAACGCTACACCTACGTAAATTCTTTTACGTACCGTACGAAGAGGCTTAGGTGGAGATGTTTGATTGGGAAAGAAAAGAGAGGGGGCCCCACCCAGTGAAAATCAGGGGGGCTGATTAGTTAGCGATGGAAGGCTTACGTAGCTTTTCGTAAAGGCATACGTAGGTCTAGCATCGAAACTGCTGCACACACGATGAATAGTGTGGACGTCAATTGCACGATGGCCCATCCTAGCGATGTGCTGCTGTCTGTTGCATGCATGGACGGCTGGATTGTCTCGTCGTGCAAACATCGTGCATATACTGTCGTGTGTATAGCAGTGTTGGTCTAGCATTTTTGCTCTGTCGATGTTGCATCCCGCGTGATCTTCTTATCTGGTCAGCATCTTCTGCTGCTGCTGTTATGTATGAACACGTCGTGGACCCGGCGACACTTCTGTCAACAAATGCTATGTACTGTAGTGCTGAAAGGTGGTCTGAAGTTGATCAGTCAACGACGATGATGTCGGTGATGCAGCCAATGGGAGTAAAGTTCGTTGGTCTTGGGATTTCAAGCTGAAGCACTATTGGTTATTGTCTTCTTGATGACGAGATGTCACCTTTCAAGCCAAGTTGCGCTAGAAATCACCCGGGATCAAGGGAACTTGTATTTTCTAGCGACAGCTTACCTCAAACGCTGTAGCAGATGCACCTGAGATGCTATTGATACCTATACCCCTCAGCAACCAGAAGATGCACCTCAGTTGCTATTGATACTTTATGTTGAAAATCCGCTCAAGATTTTATACACGCAAGCACGCATTTACCATGGGCGGAGACAGGCCCCAGGCAGCCCGGGCGGCTGCCTGGGGCGTGAGGCCCATCTTGCTTGTACACTGTAGCAAAGCGAAGGCGGCCTGGGGCGTGAGGTCCATTCTCCAAAAGCTGCCTGCCTGTGCGTCGACTTGGAGTCTTGGACGAACACAAACCAACCGGCTGCCCGCCGCCCGTTCCCCCGGCCTGGGCGAACCATAGGCGTCAGGTGGTTGCGTGGCCTGCGTCCCTGCCCGCCGGCGCAACTCGCCGCCGCCGCCTGCTGGCTGCCGTCGTACCTACCCAGCCGACCAGCTCCGTCCCCTTCGATCCCCTTCTACGGCATCAGGTTGTGCCGCTGCGGGCTGCTGCCCTGTTCGACGAGGCGGCGACCCCGGCAAGGCGGCAGGCTGCCCGGCATCTGGCGAGCTGCAGCACAGAGCAGACAGCAGAGCAGGAGCAAAGGTATCCCTTCCTAGTTCTCTTCGCTGTATAGCTCTGTTCGGTGGTGTTAGACTTCGTATTGTAGCCCTACTGTGTAACCATACCTTATTGGTATTGGACTTGTATGTCATCATTATATATATGTGATAGGCCACCCCTTTGAGGGTTGAGCCAGTTCCCTCAAAACCTACGTTTTATATGGTATCGAGTCTAACCTAGGTCCTCCACCTCCACCCCACCCGCCGCCGCCGCCGCACCAAAACCCTAAACCCTTGGGCTGACGCCGCCGGCGCCATGACCGCTTCCGCTTCAGGCGCTGCCAGCTCCGGGTCTATCCCCGCGTCGCTTGCCGCCCACCTCAACCTCCCACCTCGCCCCTGGCTCCGTCAGTGCCTCAGTTCTTCGGCACCACCGCCGTCGGCTCCTTGTTTTCAGCGCCGATCCCACCATCACCGCCCGCGATGGCCTCCTCTGGATCCTCCTCGACACTCGCCGTCATCCCGGCGACCTCGGGGGAGACGCTGCCCGCGGAGCCACCCGCGACCTCGCTCACGACACCACCCGCGGCATCGTTCGCGGTCGTGGATCCTGTCGCGGCTCCACCGCCAATCGTCCCTGCTGCTGGCGCAATCACGCCCACTGGGCCATTCCACTTTGACAACTTGATCGCCATCCGACTCACGCCGGACAACTACTTGTTCTGGCGCGCCAAGGTCCTACCGCTGCTACGCAGCCAGTCTCTCCTCAGGTTTGTTGATGGTTCGCTACCGTGTCCTCCGCAGGTCATCCCTACCGTCCACGGCCCGGCCATCAACCCGGAACACCGTATGTGGGTGCAGCAGGACCATGCAATCCTCTCTGCCATCCAGGGTTCCCTTGGCGATGGGGTCGCTGGCCTTTGTCTCTTCGCCGCCACCTCCATGGACGCATGGACGACCCTGGAGCACGCCTTTGCCCAGGTCTCTACCTCCCGCTCGATGGCCCTTCGCAGCGAACTCGCCGACATCAAGAAGCTGGACTCCTCCGCTACGACCTACTTCAACAAGATGAAGGTGCTAGCGGACACACTCACCTCTATTGGTCGGCCGCTTAGCGACGAGGAGTTCGCCGGCTTCGTCATCAAAGGCCTCGATGATGACTACGACAATCTCGCCGAGGCTGTCCACAACGCCAAGCCAGCGATGCCTCCTCACGAGCTCTACTCACGCCTCCTCTTCACCGAGCAACGCGTCGAGGCTCGTCGCTCCTCCGCCATCATCACTGCCCAGCCGGCGGCCTTCTGGGCCTCTCGTGGCCAGCGCCCATCTGCCCCGTCACCTGGCAAGGCAGCCCCGCCCCCTGCATCGACCCTGGGTGGGGGCCCTAACACTAGGGTGGTGTGCTAGCTATGTGGTCGTGAACGCGATGTCGCCTCCAAGTGTCACCGCCGCTTTCAGAGGAGCTTCCTTGGCATCGGCAACGACGGCAAGGGCAACAAGCGCCAGTTTGCCATGGCAGACTTTGGTCCTCCCACCACCGCCCCGGCTGCCCACATCGCTGCCGCCCCGTCTGCCCACATCGCCGCCAAGGGCAAGGACCCGCGCGTCGAGCAGGGATACACACCATCCTACCCTATTGATCCAGCCTGGTACATGGACACCGGCGCCACGGATCACATGACGAACGAGCTCAACAAACTCTCCACCTACCAGCCCTACTACGGGCACGATCAGGTTCACACCTTCAATGGTGTAGGTATGCCCATCTCTCATATTGGCCAAGCATCTCTTTTAACTAGTCATCCCTCTAGGCAGCTCCATCTTCGTAATGTTTTACGGGTACCCTCGGTAACTCGTAATCTTTTATCTGTCCCTAAGCTCACCCTTGATAATCATGTCCTATGTGAATTTCACCCTTTTAATCTTTTTGTTAAGGATCGAGCAACCCGGGATGTTCTGCTTAGTGGCCGGTTGAGCCAAGGCTTGTACCGTTTGGAGGATCCATCCGCCCCGTGCGTCTTCAGCGGTGTTTGTGTGTCGCCTTCCCAGTGGCACTCTCGCTTTGGTCACCCCGCCACACCCATCGTTCGCCACATAATCCACCATCATGAGCTGCCATTAGTGTCTAGCAATAAAGAGATGTCCGTGTGTGATGCCTGTCAGCAAGGCAAGAGTCATCAGCTACCTTTTGTTTCATCTACTAGAGAAGTAAAGAACCCTCTTGGAATTGTGTTTTCTGATGTGTGGGGTCCGACACAAACATCTGTTAGTGGTCACAACTATTATGTCAGTTTTGTTGATGCCTATAGTCGCTTCACTTGGCTTTATCTTCTTAAGCGCAAATCTGATGTGTTTGATATATTCATACAGTTTCAATTGCATGTTGAACGTCTACTCAAGCATAAAATTATCCATGTTCAATCAGATTGGGGGGGGGGGGGCGAATATCGCAACCTCAACACCTTCTTTAATAAGCTTGGGATCTCTCATCGTTTATCATGCCCGCATACACATCAGCAGAATGGCGCTGTTGAGCGCAAACATCGCCATATAGTTGAGACCGGCCTCACACTTCTTGCTCATGCTTCTGTACCCTTTCGTTTCTGGAGTGATGCTTTTGCTACCGCGTGATTACCTACGCGTGTTCTTAATATGAAAACTCCGACTGAGCTTCTCTTAGGTGAAACTCCTGACTATACCTTTTTTAAGGTGTTCGGGTGTGCCTGCTGGCCTCATCTTCATCCTTATAATGATCGCAAACTTGAGTTTCACTCCAAAAAGTGTGTGTTCTTAGGCTATAGTTCTCTCCATAAAGGCTACAAGTGTCTCCATGTCCCAACCAATCGAGTCTACATATCTCGGGATGTTGTTTTTGATGAGACCGTCTTCCCCTTTTCTGCCATGCCTCAGTCATCCACCACAACACCTTCTATGCATTCATCTCCTCTTATGCCTGGCCAATTTGAAGATGTTGCATATTCGCCTGTGTTGTTACCTAATCATGGTGCAGGAATTGGACGTGGAGCTTGCCTGGAACTCCTCCCTGACGGACCCGCTACGTCGCCTGTGGTGCACGTCGATCGGCCGGTGCACGCACCGCCTCCGCCCTCGACCCCGCACCAGGCGCCCCGTCTCCAACCGCGCCTGGGCCGGAGCCCATGCTGGCTACTGCGACCAGGCCAGAGCCTGCGACGGCCTCCTCTGAGCAGTCTCCATCGCCACCTCCTCGCCCGGACTCCCCTCCATCGTCGCCCTCGCCATTCGCGCGGGCGTCCTTGGTGCCTATTTCGCCCGGGTCTGCAGCGGCTCACACGCCGCCGGGGCCTATGTCGCCTGGCCTGCTATCGCCTGGTCCGTCGTCGCCCGGCCCGACGTCACCCGGTCCTTCTTCACCGGAGTCCCCTGGACCAGCCTCACCTGCTCCGGACATCCTGCCGGCCCCGGTGTTTGCTCCCCCGCGGCGTCCACACACTCGCAGCCGCAGTGGCATTGTTCGTCCCAAGGAGCGCACCGATGGCACGGTCACCTATCTTGCTGCTTGCCTGGCTCATGCTGTGGATGATCCAATCGCTGAACCACGCAGTTATCGAGCCGCTATGAGTATTCCACACTGGAGGGCTGCTATGGAACAAGAATATCATGCTCCTATGAAGAATATGACCTGGACACTTGTTCCCCCTCCGTCTCGCGTCAACATCCTTGATTCGAAGTGGGTGTTCAAGGTGAAGAAACATGCAGATGGTTCCATTGAGAGCTACAAAGCGTGCCTCGTGGCTAAGGGCTTTAAACAGCGTCAGGGCCTGGACTATGAGGATACATTCAGCCCAGTTGTCAAGCCTACCACTATTCGACTTCTTCTGTCTCTGGCAGTTTCTCGCGGATGGTCTCTCTGCCAGCTTGATGTGCAGAACGCTTTTCTTCATGGATTGCTTGAAGAAGAGGTTTACATGCGACAGCCACCTGGATTTGTTGATCACACTCAGCCTCATCATCTCTGTCATCTGACGAAGGCCATATATGGACTGAAGCAGGCTCCCCGTGCCTGGCATGCTCGCTTGGCTTCAGCTCTACGCACTCATGGGTTCATTCCTTCGACGGCTGATACTTCACTGTTCTTGTTTCAGCGACCGAGTGTGACCATGTACCTCCTTGTGTATGTGGATGATATTTTCCTGGTGAGCTCATCTCCGACGGCTGCTGATGCTCTTGTGACTGCACTTGGTCGTGATTTTGCAGTTAAGGATTTGGGACAGCTTCATTTCTTCCTGGGTATTGAGGTCGCTCATCAGTCTCATGGCAGTTTGGCTCTCACCCAGAAGAAGTACTCTCTTGATCTCTTGCGCCGTGCTGGTATGCTCAAGTGCAAGCCATCACCTACGCCCATGTCCTCCACTGACACCCTTTCTGCTGCTGACGGTGCTCTTCTCTCTCCTGAGGATGCTACTGAGTACAGGAGTATTGTTGGTGGCCTGCAATATCTGACGGTCACGCGTCCTGATCTCTCCTTTGCGGTTAACAGGGTGTGCCAGTATCTTCATGCTCCCACTGATGTACACTGGTGTGCTGTGAAGCGCATACTGCGTTATGTGCAGCTCACTGTCTCCTTTGGTCTTCACCTGCGCCCCAGTTCCTCCGGAGTTCTTTCTACATTCTCTGATGCTGATTGGGCTGGGTGTCCAGATGATAGGCGATCCACGGGGGGACATGTTGTGTTCTTGGGTCCTAATCTGATTGCCTGGAGTGCACGCAAGCAAGCCACTGTTTCCCGCAGCAGCACAGAAGCTGAGTACAAGTCGGTTGCCAATGCAACTGCTGAACTTATATGGATTGAGTCCCTACTTCGAGAGCTAGGAGTTGCTCAGCCACATCCTTTGGTCCTTTGGTGTGACAACATCGGTGCTACGTTTCTGTCGTCAAACCCGGTGTTCCATGCACGGACTAAACACATTGAGATTGACTATCATTTTGTGAGGGAACGTGTTGCACAGAAGCTACTACAAGTCAGGTTTATCTCTTCAAAAGATCAACTTGCGGACATCTTCACCAAGCCTCTACCTTCTCCCATGTTTGAGGTCTGTAGGTGCAATCTCAACCTCCTAGATACTTCAGGAGTGAGTTGAGATTGAGGGAGGGTGTTAGACTTCGTATTGTAGCCCTACTGTGTAAACCATACCTTATTGGTATTGGACTTGTATGTCATCATTATATATATATGTGATGGCCACCCCTTTGAGGGTTGAGCCAGTTCCCCCAAAACCTACGTTTTACAGGTGGAGGCGTGGAGCTCTGTTCTGAACTTCTGATGTATAGCTTTTAGGAACTAGGAATGTAGTAGTATCTGTCATGTAGCAGGCTACTCCAGATTAGTCCTAATCTTGTAAGCATGCCCCCCCTCACTTAGGATTCACTAGATAACCTACATTCCATTGTTGTTGCTTGCGTTTTACATTGATTTTCGTCAACTGAAAATGTTTATCTCAACCACAATGTTAAGAAATTAGGTCGAACTTACTAAGTGTATCCAATGCGTGTTTAGTATTTGACCTATGTGCATCTATGTAACGGGTTCATTAGGTAGAGTTCCTTGTACGTTCACTGTATTTTCAAACGAAATTATGACAATTTCAACAGTCTGGAGTGTACTATTGGGCTTTCTATATATCCAGTTATCCACTTGCCACTTGGTGGCCTGTGATCTGGGCAAGACTAGCAATCTTTCACAATGTTTGCAATTAAAAATCAGCATATTGTACATGCTGTGGGATTGATTAAAACCACATTGGATATAAGGCAGAATGGTTGGGATGAGTTTTGTAAAAGGTAACACACTTTTGTGTCAAATACAACATTGTAGTGCCAAATATGGAAGATACAAGAACTGCTAATTGGCGTTCAAGGACTTGGGGTGGGTAATTGGTAGCTTACAACCATCATTTCAAAAATGAAATATTCAGTATGTTGCATGATTAATTTATTGTGGAGTTAGCATTGATTTTAGCTATTGCAACCGCAACAGCAGAAAAGGCCTTCTCAGCAATGAGCATTATCAAGACTAGATTGAGGAACAAAATAGGTGATGATTGGATGAATCATTGAACGGTATGTTACATTGAGCAAGATGTATTTGTGAGTATTGAAGAATCAAAGATCATTGAGCGATTTCAAGGTTATCACAATCGCAAATGCCTTTTGCCTCATCCTGGATGTAAGCTTTCACATTTTGCGTCCGTTATTAACTATTTTTATCTGCTATATTATGCACTGATTTGCATTTCAAAATTTATCATTGAAGGTTTAGCTTCTTCTGCTATTGAAGATGTAGTCATGGGAGGCTCAGATCAACCAATCCTTTGATTTAGTATCAATCTTTTGTATCTTCTATATATGCTACATATTGTCTTTTGATTTATCTTGCTTTATTAGTTGACCCATCAAGGAACAAATGCTGCCATTGAATATTATGTTTGGTTTCTTATTAGTTATGCAACATAGATTGACTTTCTTATGCCTTGAAACTGGAGTTTTTTGGGTAGTTTTTAGCCCTTAGTTTCTCGCATGGGGCGTCAGCCAATCCTGGCTCCGCCACTGCATGTACGCACACCCTACCCCCATTAGTATATCCGAGAGACTGAACCGGCACGTCACCAATGCCATGTCTAGGACTTGAACCAGGGCGAAGACCGGCCTATGGCAAGTAGGGCTATAGCCCCAGGTCTAGAAATGATGGCCCTTGTAATTTCTTCTTAGGAAATACCAAAAAAATCATCAAAGCGCATCAGTCAAGATACATAGCCCTAGGCATAATCCGATGCTAGCTCCGCCTCTGACTTGAACCCAGATGGGTTGATTCCACCACATGGAACCTAACCATCTGAGTTACGTCCAGTTCGCAAAATAAACCGCCTTTTTCCTCAACAAATCACGTTGACAAAGTGGGGATCTCTAACAAGCATTATCTTTTCTTTTTTCCAAAGGGCATGAGGCCACACATTAAGTAGCGCAAACACTTACAAAAAATACTTTTACATGAATTGAAAAATGCATCTAAATTGCTAGGGGTGCCGAAGTCTTCTTCTTCCTACATCAATCGACGGCGCACCATGTTGCCATTTCTGATTCTCCGTCTCAGTGGAGCAAACTTATTCAAACCTAGGAGCTTGTAGAAGCAGCGACATTTTTTTTGTACTCTGTATATTCCTTTCTTTATTTGTTTGTCACTGTAATAAACTTTCGATATGTACCATTCTTTGTTGTAAGTTGTTAAGCATCAAACAGAGCATATTTATAGTTCAACAAGTGGAAAAGTGGCTAGCATGACAAGTCAAACTTGGGTGACTGACAAGGCAGCAACTATGCTTAAGAAAGATCCAACCATTTGTCTTGTGAAGATACTTAAAGAATTACAGGATGAGCATCATGTCACATTTGATTATCACACAGTGTGGAAAGGCAAACATAAGGCGACGACCAACTTGTATGGAAGTTGGGAAGAAAATTCTAGGATGTTGTACAACTACAAGGCCGAGATAGAATTGAGGTCTCCAGGCAGTATTGTAGAGATTGGTACAACAACAGTTGAAGGTGAAGTACATTTCAGCAATCTATTTATTGCTTTCAAGCCTTGCATAGATGGGTTTCTGAATGGATGTAGGCCATTTATTATATATTCAACTCACTTAAATGGCAAATGAAATGGTCAGCTAGTTGTAGTCACTGCCTTGGGTGGTCACAGTTGGATGTTTCCGATGGCGTATGGCTTTATTGAGTATGAAAATGGAGATAATTGGGCTTCATGAATCAATTGAAGAAGCCAATAGGGGAGCCTCCAGTATTGGCTGTTTGTACCGATGCTTGCGGGTTTCCCTCAAGATGAGCAACGTGAGTGCTTTAGGCATATGTGGCATAATTTTTAGAAATATTTTCATGGTGATGTGTTTGGGCGGTTGTGTCCTGCTGCTAGGGCACATAGGGCGGAAGAATATCAACATCACATGGCAAAGGTGTTTCATGCATCTGGGAAAGTATATCCTTACCTTAGGGATTACCATATTCTGTTATGGATAAGGTGCATGTTTGACCCTGACATCAAGTGTGACTACATATATAACAATCTTGTCAAGTGTTTTAATGCTTGGGTGCGAGATATCAAGGAATTGCCGATTGTTCAGCTAGCTGATAAGATTAGAGAGATGATTATGGACCTATTTAGACAGAGGAGAATGATTGGAAAGAAAATTCTAGGGACAATACCGCCATTTCTCATACACCAATTCAATACAAAGACTGGGGGACTAGGACATCTCAAGGCTAAAGCATCAGGTGATTGGAGTGGAGATGAGAAATGTTAACAAAAGGGATGAAAGATATGTCGTCAAAACACTCACACATTAGTGTACATGTCTGCAATGGCAGCACACGGGCAAGCTTTGTGACCATGCACTAGCCTTCATAAATGTTTTGCAAGCTCGCCACTTTGTTAACATGGAGGATTATGTACATTAGTACTACTTAGTGAGTAGATGAGGGTAGCATATGAAGGTGTAATTGAGCCCCTTACGAACAAGAATCAGTGGCCACATGTGGATACGAGATTTGAGTTGCGTCCATCAATACCAAAAGGCAAGAAAGAAGGTGCTGGAAGAACAAGAAAACAGAGGATGAAGAGTTGGTGGGAAGGTGGGATCCTTGAACAAATGCAAAAGATGTGAGGAGGTAGGACATAGAGAAGTTGGTTGTCCGAAAAATGGAACAAAGAAAAGGTACAAACTAATACGTGTTGTTGTTTTCTAGGTATAATACCATGGTTCTTTTACATGAGAATAGTTCTAGTTGCTCATTTTTAGAAAAGTAGGGGTGGGGGGGGGGGAAGAATCCAGCTCCATAATTTGATGTTTCAGTTAGCAATGCAGTTCCATCTACACCAACCAAGAGCAAGAATGCTGCCACTTGTAGTAGTCCTGCAGCTGTCACAAGAAGCCTGATGACCCAAAAGTATAGGGCATCAATCATAGTCCTTTCGATAAGTAAGAGTGTCGAACCCAACGAGGAGTAGAAGGAAATGAAAATCATCTTTTAGCAAGGTATTCTCTACAAGTGTTGTAACTTGTAAGTAGTAATGACAGATAGTTTTGTAACAAGGTAATTCGTAACAAGTAGCAAGTAACAATAGTAACAAAGGTGCAACAAGGTAGATCAATCCTTTTGTAGCAAAGGATAAGCCGAAAGTACTTATAATGAGCAAAACGTTATCTCGAGGACACACAGGGATTCTCGTCTAGTCACGTTCATCATGTTTAGCTGATTCAGGTTCACTACTTTGATAATTTGATATGTGGGTGGACAGGTGCTAGGGTGTTGTTCTTACTTGAACAAGCAACCCACTTATGATTACCCCTCTCGCAAGTATCCGCAACTACGAAAGAAGATTAAGCTAAATCTAACCATAGCATGAAACATATGGATCCAAATGAGCCCCTTACGAAGTAACACATAAACTAGGATTTAAGCTTCTGTCACTCTCGCAACCCATCATCTACTTACTCCCGAATGCCTTCCCTAGGCCCAAGTATGATGAAGTGTCACATAGTCGACGTTCACACGACACCACTAGAGGAAGAACATCATACATATCATCAAAATATTGAACGAATACCAACTTCACGTGATTACTTATAACAAGACTTCTCCCATGCCCTCAAGAACAAATGGAACTACTCACAAATCATATTCATGTTCAAGATTAGAGGAGTATAATTTAGGATCAAGGATCTAAAGATATAATCTTCCACCAAGTAAACCAACTAGCATCACCTACAAGATGTAATCAACACTACTAGCAACCCACAAGTACCAATATGAGGTTTGAGACAAAGATTGAATACAAGAGATGAACTAGGGTTTGAGATGAGATGGTGTTGGTGAATATGTTGATGAAGATTAGTCCTCCTACGATGTAAGGATCGTTGGTGATGTCGATGGCTTCGATCCATTCCCCTGGAGGGAAGTATCCCTGGCGGAATCGCTCCACTGGAGAGCAAAAATGCTCCTGCCCAGGTTCCGCCTCGAGATGGCGATGCTTAGTCACGAAAGTCTTCTCTTTTTTTCTAGGGCATATGGCTTCATATAGCAGAAGGAGGGCACCAGAGGGCAGCTTTGGGCCCCACAAGACATCAAGGCGCGCCCTGTTGTCTTGTGGACAGTAGGTGGGCCCCTCCGATAGATTTCGCTCCAGTGTTCTTTTATATATTCAATAAGAAAATTTCGTAAAGTTTATGGTCATTTGGAGCTCCGAAGAACAGATATCTCTGTTGTAGGTCTTTTAGGTCCAGAATTCCAGCTGTCGACAATCTCCCTCTTCATGTAAATCTTGTAAATTAAGAGAGGAAAGGCATTACAATTGCATCATAAAGAGAAATAATGACCAAAAATATTATAAATAACAGTAGGAATACATGATGCAAAATGGACATATCAACTCCCCCAAGCTTAGACGTCGATTGTCCTTAAGAGAATGCCGAACTCGATAATCATGACCACATGTTTAGAGAGAGAGGTGTCGATAAAACAAAATACATACATGGTAGCATCATGATCATTATTATAGCATCAACTGTTCATCATACAACTTCTCATAATCAAGTAACAATTCATCCACAATGTTAAAGCATAAACCATAAAATTTCTTGAAAACTAACAAACTATGTTCTCAGTCATTGAAACAATTGCAATTTATCATATTTCCAGGAACAGTCTACGTAAGAGCTTTTAATTTAGCAAGTTCCACATACTCAACTATCATATAGTCTTCTATGATTGCTAACACTCAAGGCATATTTTTGGAACAAACATTTCAATCAGACACATAGGAAGATGGGGTTTATTTCTTTCACCTCCCAACTTATTTACCTCAAGGATAATGTCAACAATAATAACAAATGATTACCATACATCCAACTGGATATATGTGCCTGGATCTTTCCCTACCAGATGATGCTTGCCAAGTGGAGAATAATTAAGGCTGGAATAGGGATGAACATTATTGACTCTTGCATAATAAAACTAAAAAGTAAAAAAGATAGGCCCTTCAGAAAGGGAAGCAGAGGTTGTCATGCGCTTTTTCATTTGGATGTGCAAGCTCTTAATGTAATGGAACATCACTTTATATTGCCTCTTGTGATAGCAACCTTTATTATGCAGTCTATCGGTTTTATTTCTTTACCATCACAAGTTCGAACAAAGCTTATTTTCCCTTACAATAAAAGATCATACATATTTAGGAGCAATTTTTATTGCTTTTTGCACCGACGACAACTTACTTGAAGGATCTTATTCGATCCATAGGTAGATATGGTGGACTCTCATGGCAAGAAACTGGGTTCAAGGGGTTTTTGGATATACAAGTAGTATCTCTACTTATTACAAAGTTTTTGCTAGCAAAAGATTAGCAAGCACCACATGTTAGAGGATCCATGACAATATAACTTCTATGTGAACATAAACAAACATAACTCAGTACGTTGTCTTCCTTGTCCGACATCAACTATTTGGTCAAGCAGAAAATATTTGATGGGGGCTGACAATCATAAAAAATGTCCAAAATAGTGTATTTATATGTGAAACCTATCTTCCTTTACTAATCTTTCATGAATTGCATCAATGACCAATGCTATGTTTGTTAATCTCCAATAAATTTTATCAATTATATTTCTTCTATGTGAAGTCATTACTCCACATGGGATTCACATATGATCTTTTATTCTTTTTACTGCTAAGATTGAAACAACAAAGTAAAGCATCAAAACTCAAACTACTCTTTATTATATAACTCTCACAAATGATTACATGGGTAAATAGATCATGAAGCAAGCACTCAAAACTAATTCATACTAATACTTTATTCTTCTATATCACGAGATAACTAAGGATCGAACTAAGTTAGATAATGATGATAAAAGTGATGGTGATACGATACTGGGGCACCTCCCCCAGGCTTGGAACAAGCCAAGGGTGGTGCCCACACCCGTATACTCAAGTTTCCTTCTTCGGCGATGGTTGTGATGAGGTGGTGGCCTTGTCCTTTATGATGTTTAGCAAGATCTCCCTTAAGCTTTGAATTTCCCGAAGCACATGCTAAATCATCGCAACATCTTTTGAACTTCAGCCATTGTATGCTTGTTCTCAGGCCCTCAAGGATTCTTGCCTGCATCACTTTCACTTGGATGACAGATGTCCAAATTTGCAGGTATAAGTATATGAGGAGTGTTTTCAAGTTTGTAGTTATGAATCAAATTATGAAAATTATTCCCATGTAACCTTCCTAGGGGACTCCTTGGAGCAGGACCCTCTTGTACCTCAGGATTCTGACATGAGCTAGCAGTAGTGGAGATGCCAGCGTGGGTGTCCCGCTCCGAAGTAGTGTGTTGCACCTCCATAGAATCCCTAGAGCCTTCATCCGTCGTAACCTCCATAATCAGCTTTCTCTCCAGCTCTATCTGTAGCAACCAAGCATCGTCCCCCACATTGTTGGAGGAGGACATGATGCCAAAATCTCGAAACCTAATAGAAAAATAGCCCGAAACAAGAACAGAGGAGAAACTTCCGATGCGGTGGTTAAAACACCGGGAGTATATATAATGATTTTTATCTTGCAAAACAAGTATACGCAAAGAAAACAGAGTCAGGAAGGCACACGAGGGGGCCACAAGACATCATGGCGCTCCCAGGGGGTAGGGCGCGCCCTATTGTCTTATGGCCTCCTCGCGGGCCCTCTTGGTTGTTTCTTATTTTCCTAATTTTTCTAATATTCCAAAACGGATAGAAAGTATTTTTTACGGAATTTTTGGAGTCGGTTTACTTACCATATCACATACCTACCCTTTTTCAGGATTCTAGAGTGCTCCGGAAGGCCTCTTTTAAATGTTCCTCTGGTGTAATAGTTTGAATAATATTGGTTTTAGTGTTAATGGGTGTACCTGAAATGTAATGGTTAATTCTTTGCCCATTAACCACCTTTGGGCTAGTCCCATCGGCATTGTTGACCTTGATAGCACCAGAACGATAAACTTCTTCGACGGTGTATGGTCCTTTCCATTTGGAGAGAAGTTTTCCTGAAAAGAATCTAAAACGAGAATTGTACAATAGAACTTGGTCACAAATTTTAAATTCTCTTTTTTGAATTCTTTTATCATGCCATCTTGTGACTTCTTATGTAAATAACTCGACATTTTCATAAGCTTGTGTTCTCCACCCATCTAGAGAGCCAATATCAAATAACCTCTTTTTTACTAGCAAGTTTGAAATCATAACTGAGTTGCTTAATTGCCCAGTAGGCTTTATGTTCCAATTCTAGAGGTAAGTGACATGCTTTTCCATAAACCATTTTATATGAGGACATACCCATAGGATTTTTACAAGCAATTCTATATGTCCAAAGTGCATCATCGAGTTTCTTAGAGCAGTTTTCCCTAAATCTATTAACGATGTTTTGTAAGATTAATTTTATTTCTCTATTGCTCAATTCAACTTGACCACTAGACTGAGGATAATATGGTGATGCATTTCTATGGTTCACATCATATTTAGCTAGCATCTTATGGAATGCACCATGAATAAAGTGTGAACCACCATCAGTCATTAAATATCTAGGGACTCCAAACCTCGGAAAGATAACTTCTTTAAGCATTTTAATAGACGTGTGGTGATTAACACTACTATTTGGAATAGCTTCTACCCATTTAGTGACATAATCAACAACAACGAAAATATGAGTATACCCGTTAGAGGAAGGAAATGGTCCCATATAATCAAAGCCCCAAACATCAAATGGTTCAATAACAAGTGAATAATCCATAGGCATTTCTTGGAGTCTACCGATATTACCAATTCTTTGACATTCATCACAAGATAGGAAAAACTTATATGCATCCTTGAAGAGAGTAGGCCAGTAAAAAATAGATTTGTAATACCTTATGTGCAGTTCTGTCTCCCGCATGGTGCCTTCCGTATGCCTCGGAATGACACTTCCTTAGGATTTGTTCCTGCTCATGTTAAGGTACAAAACTTCTAATAACATCATCTACTCCTTCTTTATATAAATGTGGGTCATCCCAAAAGTAATGTATTAAATCAAAGAAAAACCTTTTCTTTTGTTGATAAGTGTAACTAGGTCGTATATATTTAGCAACAATGAAAATAACATAATCCGCATACCAAGGATTATTGCGAGAAGTAGAAGCATTTATACCAGCTAATTGCTCATCAAGAAAGCTATCATCAGTAGGTAGTGGGTCATCAAGAACATTTTCCATTCTAGACAACTATTGGCTATTGGGTTTTCAGCTCCTTTTCTATCAACAATATGCAACTCAAGTTCTTGTAGTAAAAGAAACCACCTAATCAGTCTAGGTTTAGCATCTTTCTTTTCCATAGGATATTTAATAGTAGCATGATCCGTAAGAATAGTAACTTTAGAATCAACTGAAAGTGCAACTATCCCTGGGTGCTTTTGGTAATTACTAACAACATATAGCTCATTGAACTAATGCTATTTCAAGATAAACTTTTCAGAAAGTTCAATGATTGGCATGGCATGGATTAGGAATGTGGACCCCTCAAAATGCTAAGGACACATATTGGATCAAGCTCAAGACTCTACATTATCATTCTAGTGATCCAAGATCACATTGGGTCCATAGGAAAAGCCAATACTATTAAAAGGGGATGAGGTGTTGCTTAATGGCTTGGTTGCTCAAAATGCTTAGTGATATGCTCCAAAAACCCTCAGCCACTTTCTCATATCCACATATGTCCCAAACCAAAAGTCAAGCTCGGCCCCACCGATTTGATCTATCCGGCGCCACCGAGTTCATTTGACATAGCCACTGCCAGAAACCCTAGTCACTTCGCTCTCACTGATAGGGATCTCGAACTCACTGAGATGGGAATGCAAACTCTCTGTTTCCCTTTGTAACATTTCGGTCTAACCGAGATGAGCGATCGGTCCCACCGAGTTCGCAATGCAAACTCTCTGTTTCCCCTTCATAACAATTTGGTCTCACTGAAATGAGCGAATCGGTCCCACCGAGCTTGCCTGACCAACTCTCTGGTTAGCTTATTACCAAAGTCGGTCTCACCGAGATTACGTTATGCCCTAACCCTAATGGAATCAGTCCCATCAAGTTGACATGTCGGTCCCACCGAAAAGCCCAACGTTCACATTTTGAACTGAATCAGTATGACCGAGTTTTATGATTCGGTCCCACCGAGTTTGGTGAATTGTGTGTAACGGTTAGATTTTGTGTGGAGGATATATATACCCCTCCACCTACTCTTCATTCGTGGAGAGAGCCATCAGAACATGCCTACACTTCCAACATACATTTTCTCAGAGAGAACCACCTACTCATGTGTTGCAGTCAAGATATTCCATTCCAACCACATAAATCTTGATCTCTAGCCTTCTCCAAGTTGCTTTCCACTCAAATCATCTTTCCACCAAATCCAAATCTGTGAGAGAGAGTTGAGTGTTGGGGAGACTATCATTTGAAGCACAAGAGCAAGGAGTTCATCATCAACACACCATCTATTACCTTTTGGAGAGTGGTGTCTCCTAGATTGGTTAGGTGTCACTTGGGAGCCTCCGTCAAGATTGTGGAGTTGAACCAAGGAGTTTGTACCGGCAAGGAGATCGCCTACTTCGTGAAGATCTACCCTAGTGAGGCAAGTACTTCGTGGGTGATGGCCATGGTGGGATAGACAAGGTTGCTTCTTTGTGGACCCTTCGTGGGTGGAGCCCTCCGTGGACTCGCGCAACCGTTACTCTTCGTGGGTTGAAGTCTCCATCAACGTGGATGTACGATAGCACCACCTATCGGAACCACGCCAAAAATCTCCGTGTCTACATTGTGTTTGCTCCCTCCAAACTCCTCCCTTTACCTTCATGTGCAATGTTTTACATTCGACTGCTATACTCTTAGACTTGCATGTGTAGGTTGATTGCTTGACTTGTTCTAAGTTGCTAAAATCTGCCAAGACTTAAAATTGGGAAAAGGCTAGATTTTTATTTGGTCAAGTAGTCTAATCACCCCCCTCTAGACATACTCGATCCTACAAGTGGTATCAGAGCTTTGGTCTCCATTTTCCTTGATTTCCATAGCTTTTGGTGATCATAGCCTTGGTTTCACAACCTAGGAGAGTATGGCGTCTAGCGAGGAAATTACCACCGTAGAGGTCCTTACTTTGATGGTACTAATTTTGCTAGTTGGAAGCATAAGATGAAAATGCATATTCTTGGACATAACCCCGCCATTTGGGCTATTGTGTGTATTGGCTTGCAAGGTGAATTCTTTGATGGGAGAGAACCGAACCGTGAAGCTACCGCGGAAGAATTGAAGATGCTGCAATACAACGCTCAAGCTTGCGATATCCTCTTCAACGGATTGTGCCCCGAAGAATTCAACAAAATCAGCCGTCTTGAGAATGCAAAGGAAATTTGGGATACTTTGATTGATATGCTTGAAGGTACCGACTTCGTCAAGGAATCCAAATTGGATGTGCTTCAAAGTCAACTTGACAAGTTCAAAATGAAGGATGGTGAAGGTGTCGTTGAAATGTACTCTAGGCTTGCCCTCATCACAAATGAGATTGCCGTCTTAGGAAGTGAAGAGATGGCCTATAGATTCATCATCAAGAAGATACTAAGAGCCTTGGATGGAAAATATGATACCGTGTGCACATTGATCCAAATGATGCCCAATTACAAAGATCTCTAGCCTACAGAAGTCATTGGAAGAATTGTTGCTCATGAGATGTCACTCAAGGATAAGGAAGAGCTTCACAACAAGTCAAGTGGTGCTTACAAAGCCTCATGTGATACTCCTACATCATCAAGTGAGAAACAAACCTTCAATGAGGAATTGAGCCTAATGGTGAAGAATTTCAACAAGTTCTACAAGAGTAGAAGCAGGGAAAGAAGTTCCAAGTCAAGGTCCTACAATGACAAAAGATCTTCGAGTCGTGAACGTAATTGCTACAATTGTGGAAGACCCGGACACAACTCCAATGAGTGTACGACTCCCTACAAAAGAAGAGAAGATTCACCCAAAAGGAGAAGTAGAAGAGAAGAATCACCACCAAGAGAGAGAAGGAGTAGAGATGACCGTTATGAACGAAGAACCTCTCGGAGAAGCAAGGATTCGGAAAGGAAGGACAAATCATCAAGGAGCTACACAAAACGAAGACATCAAGTTCATGTTGGTGAATGGGTATCCGCCTCCGACTCCGACCATCACTCCGAAAGAAGTTATCACTCCGACTCCGAATATACTCAAGAAGAAGGTGTTGTCGGTCTAGCACTTGTGTCAACCAACTCCTACGACATATTTGACTCACCAAATGAAGGAATTGGAAGATGCTTCATGGCTAAAGGCCCAAAGGTATCACACCCTGAGTATGTTGATTTCAATAGTGATGAAGATGATTTGCTAGGTGATGATGATTTACTTGTTGACAACTCTTGTGATGAAAACTATGATGAACTTGCTATTAATCATGATAATCAAGATAAAACGATTGATGATGATAAGAAGGAGATTGAGCGTCTAACTAAAGAACTAAACACTCTTAAGTTAGCTCATGAAACTACCCTGGAAGATCATCGAGAACTTTTAAAGACTCATGAGAAGTTACGCTTTGAAAAGCTCAACCTTGAGCAAGAGCATGGGTTCTTAAAAGCAATCAATGATGATCTTCGCAAGAAAAGTTCTTCTTACATTGCCAAGCGTTTACTCTTGTCTACTTACATGCCACAAGTTAAATCTAGCAACAAGAGTAAGAAAGATTCTTCTTCTAGTAGTAACAATAGTCATGTTAAATCCAATGTTGTTGCTTCTAGTAGTTCTCTTGATTCCACTAATGATTCTCTTAGCCAAGTTACACTTGAGCAAGAAAATAGCTTATTGAAGGGAATTATAGAGAAAGGTGTTTACAAGAGCCTTGCCGGAAGTAAGCAATTTGAGGAAATTGTACGCAAGCAAGGAAGGCACCGGAAGAATAAAGGTGTTGGTTTTGAACGAAAGTTCAATGCCAATGGAGTTGAGTGGGAAGAAGATCAATACCCCAAGATGAAGTTTGTTCCTCAACAAGAGAACTATGATCCAACTTCTTTCCAAGGGACACAAGCTAAAGATGGTCTTCCACCACAAGATGTCGGTGTACAAAAGTAGGGGTCCTATTTTGTACCCCTTTACTTGTGCACGGGCAGTTAGAGCCGCGCCTACGGCCACACTTAGCAGGGCAGAGAAAGGAAGCAAAGTCGCAAGACTACCAGAGCAGCGCTCAAGACCCGAAGCATGAGGAGCAGAAGGGCGAGGTGAACTCCCCCCCAAGGCCCTTCCCGGAGCGACCTTCACGGCCCCGGCAAGAGGCTTGTCGGGGCAACTTGCCCAACACCGAACAAGACCGCCACCCTTGAGCCTGAGAGTTCCGACGCCATCAACCACATTGGAACCAAGGCTCGGGAGGTGGCTCCATGGTGGCATGCAGATCTTTGTGAAGACAAAGGGCCTACAAGGCCTAGATGAGAACCAGAAGACGAGACAACAGTCAGGCTCCTTGCCAAGGATGCCCACGAGGCCCTGGCAAGGCTCCTGCCGAAGATACCCATGAGGCCCCGGCAAGACTCCTTGCCGAGGGTGCCCGCAAGGCCCCGGCAAGACCCTTGTCGGGAATATCAGCAAGACCGCAGCAAGGCCTTGCCGCCCCGTCGCCGCCCCAGCTCAGCGGCCGACCCACCAACCAAGCAGGTACCCACGTGGCAGTATGTGGCTCCTAAGCCAACTGGTCAAGCACCTACGTGGTGGCATGCAGATCTTCGTGAAGACCCGGCCACCGCACCAGCTCAGCAGCCTGCCAGCCTACATGGTGCTACATGCCTCGTTGGCCTGGACGCGTGTCGGAGCAAGGCGAAGCGGCGACGGATGGGACGGGCCTCGCTACCGTCCCCGATAAAGTAAGAGGACACCTAAGTAGTGCATTTAATGCATTTTGTCCTGTGATGTCAAGCGATAAGCTTGTACACTGTACAACTTTCCACCTCCTGTGTGCCACTGTGGCAGCCCCTTTGACTATGAAAGGAGGCCCGTGGCGTACTGAGAGAGGATTCAGACTTTTTGGGACCCTGCACGCTCTGTAGCTAGTCCAAGAACACCAGATAAACACAAGCTAGCAGGAGTAGGGTATTACGCATCACTTGCGGCCCGAACCTGGATAAATCCCCATGTTGGTCTCCTAAACCCGCTCTTTCCACATCCCCGCGCCCGCCGACCGTAGAGGGGATTTCCCGCGATCCCATAGGTGTCGTTTCCACCAACATCTTTGGCGTGCCAGGTAGGGGGCGCAGCTGTGAAAATCCAGTTTCGGAGCCAACCTATCGATTCCCTCGTCACGGTGACCCGAGAAGAGGAGGCGGCATCAATCAGTCGCACTCTGGTGCCGTCCTTGCGGCAACGACCATCTGCGTGGCCGCAAAAAGCTAAGTCGCGCAAAACTTTGAGTAATTCCCTTTTTTATAAAGTTATTATCCTCGAAAGATCTCACTCTTGGTATGGAAAACCTGCACGCGATGGGACCCTCCGCTATTGGCAACGCCCTTGTTCTATTTCGAGTCCGCTCAACAGCTCGAGCGGCCACGTCTAGAACGGCAGGGTGGTTTGCCCGGCAGCAAGCACACCCGGCAGGCCGCTAAGGATTCGTCCTCAAAGCGTTGCGGCTTGGGTTTACGCGCCGGCAAGCCCGTCCAACTAAGCGTAGGGCATACATACCAAGAAAGATCGAACAGGAAAATAGCATGCATCATTTCAAAGTACTGCAGAGTTATGTTACATCAACTGTTGCTGCGGTTCTAACTTAAGATAAAATTGTATTGGCCATGAACCCGCAGCGGCGATGAGAAACGGGGTGCCTAGTCCCGGCGCTGGCCCTCCACCCTCTGGACTCCGTCGACGCAGTCGGTGATGGGCTTGATATGCTCCTTGAGCGCCGCGAGGTCCGCCTCCTCCGGCAAGCTCTCCAACACATCGACGAAGTTGACGGTGGGGTTCCAAAATGCCACCTTGGTGAGCACCTTGGTCAGGGCGCCCCGGCAGAGCCTCCGGGACTCGTTGGCCAGATAAGTTGCCCGATTGGAGCGGAGCTGATCCAGGGCATCGAGGATGCGCTCGAAGAACAAGGTCAGCCTGGCGTTGGGGCTCGTGTTCCTGTCCTCGGAGAGCCTGACGTCCGGCATGCCCATGACGGCTAGCTGGGCGGTGAGCTTCCCGGCGACGTCGATGAGGCGGTCGATCCAAAGGTTCACGCCCTTCCCGTAATCCTCGTACTCGGTGGCGCCGTGCCTCCGCAGCCATTTCTCCTCCTCCAGGTCCTTGGTCAAGGTCTCCTCCCGGGCCCTGACCTCCGAAAGCGTCCCCTCAAGGCCATCCAGCTTCAGCTTCAGGTCATTGATGGAGTCATTGGCCTTGGAGAGTAGCTCGGCCTTGCCGAGGACTGCGGCCTGCGCCTCCACCAAAGCGTCGTTGATCGTGTCCTTCTCCTTCGTCAGCTTCAGGACCTTTTTCTTCAGCCCGTCCTGCTCCACCTCCAGCTCCTTCACCTTGCCGCTGTGGACTAGGGCCTGAGCATCGAGTGCCTCCTTGTGCCTCTGTTCTAGCTCCTGGGTCCGCTGCGCGACAAGCTTCTCGACCTCCGCATCCTTGCCGTGGAGTGTGGCGGCGAGCGCCTCCTCACAGGCGGCAAGGTCCTCCTCCTGGGAGTTCAGCAGAGCCAGGTGCTGTTGCCGAGCGGCCTCATCCTAGGCGGCCTGTGCCTTCGCCACCTCCTGGGCCTTCTCGACGTCAGCCTGCTTCAGGATGAGCTCCTGTTTGTGCTCGGCCAGCTCATCCTGGGCAGCCTTCAGCCCTTCCTGGGCCTCGCGGAACCAGGCCTGTGTCTCGGCGACGCGCTCCTTGAGATCCGCCCCCGCCTTATCCGCCGCTGCCATCCTGGATTTGGCCTTGTCCAGGCGGGCACGGTGGAGTGCCTGGAGTTTCTGGAAGTTGGCGCTCATGGCCCGAAGAAGTTGCTCCTCTTGGGAACCGCCATCACCAAGGCTTGGTTCGCCAACAACCTGGAGCCCGACGGTGGCGAGCTCCTCGTCGTCAAACACCTCCCCCTCGGCCAGCGCCCTGGTGCCCGCCGTCCCTGGAAGGTGAACGAACAGGCCGTCGCCCACCTTCAAGTACCTGCCCGGGGCGGGAGCCGGAGGGGAGGGAGGTTGGTCGTTGGCCATTTCCTCCTTGGCGGCAGCCCTGTCAGCCGCTCCAGCGGCGGCCTCATCGGCCCCTTCAGCAGCGGCCCTGCCAGCCTCCCCGGCGGGCCCCTTGGCGGCCTCCTCAGTGGCGGTCTTGGCGGCCTCCTCGGCAGCGATCTTGTCGGCCTCGGCCTCGGTGTCCTTGGCGACCTCCTCGATGACGGTGTTGATGCCCTCCTGGTCCGCCGAGGGAGGGCTGGAAGCCAAGAAGAAGAATGAAACGAAGCCAACATCAAAGACCAAAACTCAGAACAAAAAAAACAGGGACGGGAAGCAAGCAACTTACCCGCGCCGGGCTGGGAAGAAGTGGCGCCCTCCCCACCAACATTTGTTGCCGGGACGGAACCACCGGCACCCAAGCTCGCCCCCTCCTCCTCCATGTGCGTGGGCTCGGTGGTAGATGCCCTTGCCGGGGACGCCCCTCTGGGCGGCGTGGTCGATGGGGGCGGCGTGTTGGGGGTGGCCCTTGGTGGCTCCTCCTGCTGCCGCTCTCCTCCCGCAATGCCGGCAAGGTCAGCATCAAGAATTGACACCCCAATGCTCATTAGTGAAGGAGTGAGCAGTGAACTTACGCTGGGGGCTGAAGCGGGGGTTGCGCCGGGGGATGTTGTCCGGGCTGATGACCACCACCGGTGTGCGCGAAGAACCCACCGGGGGCTTGTCGCCCATCGAGGCCTTGGCCCTCTTCGCCGCCCTCTGGGCCAGCATCTCTGTGTCCCTGTGAAGATAACATCAAGTCAAAGGAGGATAACACCGGCGTGAGTACATGAGATGATGGGGGGCGAAAAACTTACTCGTTCTCCGCCTCCTCCTCCACTGACTTCCTCTTCCTCTTCGGGCTAAAAGACCCGAGGTCGAACTCGGCCTCCAGGGTGCTGTCCGAAGGAGGGGGAGAAGGGGATGGGGGTCTGGCGTCGCTTGGACAAAGAGGAGGTGGCTGCTTTCTTCTTCGCCACCGCTGTTTTCACCACCTTCTTCGCTGCCGCGGCCTTCATCGCCGCGGCTTTCGTCTGGCGCACAGACTGCTCCAGAACCTGTTGCCGCTGCACGGTCTTGCCGGGCCGGACCGGCTCCCCGGAGCCAGCCCGTCGGAGGACGCGCCTCTTCCTTGTGGCCGGGGGGGGGGTCATCAGCCTCGGCCTCCTCTTCGGACGACTCGTCGCCCACGTCTTCAATAAGGAGGGCCCCGGCGCCCGCGCCGCTGGCCTCCCCGGCAGACTCCGCCCACTAGGCGAGCTGCTTCTCCTCCGCGGCCGCGTCGGCCTCGTCCTCCATGGCGCTGACACTGCGGACCTCCTTGGCAAGTGCCGCCTCCGCCACCCTGGTAGCAATGTAGTCCAGCTCCTCCTTGGTGGTGTCGCTAATAAGCACCAGCTCGTCGCGGACATAACTCTCCAACAAGTTGTCGAAGAACGCTTGCACCTCCTCCGCTTTCGGCTCGACCCAGAGCGGGTCAAGGCCGTGCGCATTGAAGTCCGGAATCATGGTGATGATGGCGGTCTGGTGCGAGTTGTTGCTCAGCGGGACCACTCCCGCCGGCAACCCAAACAGGGGCCCCTTGACGGCCTTGCCGGCCTTCGCGGCCCTGCCAGTCCTCTCAGCCCAGCCGTCATCGCCCACGTTGAGCTAGAAGAGCCTCTAGCAGAAATGGGCGTGCCCCATCACCGTGAAATTGTGCTTCAGGCCAGGACGGAGCCTCATGATGTCAGCCGCATTCCTGTAGTCCCAGGCCGGCCTCCCCTTGTTGTGCAGCAGGGCGATTCAGTGGCGGATGAAATCGGCGCCAATCATCTCAAGGGTGAGCCCGACCATGGTGAGGCGATGGATCCGTTACTAGAAAAAGGCTTACTAGTGGCGCACCAGTTTTGCCTACTAATGGCGCACTACTGGTGCGCCACTAGCACCACGCCACTAGTATTTTTACTAATGGCGCACCACTAGTGCGCCATTAGTATCTGGTATACTAATGGCGCACCAGGCAGTGCGCCATTAGTATAGGCCACGGTGCGCCATTAGTAAGCCTCCCAGGGGGCCATATTTACCCATGTGCCTAGCCATACTAATGGCGCACCGCGTGGTGATGCGCCATTAGTATCCTTTGGCATACTAATGGCGCACTGCGGGGTGATGCGCCATTAGTATCCTTTGGCATACTAATGGCGCACTGCGGTGTGATGCGCCATTAGTATGTATATTAGGGATTTTTTCTTTTCTGATTTTTGCACAGATTACAAAATATATTGTTGGACAGAATATAAGCAGCACCACACAGCAATAGCAGATTCATCGAATACAATAGAAGATTAGTCTCCGAATACAATTCATCATATTAGTCTCCGAATTCAAAAGACCGAACAAAGATAGAACATTACAAGTCTCGAGACCGCGAGTAGCGAGTTTGTCTTCACATTACAAGTCAATATCGATCATCTAAACTACCATCACATAGAAGAGAGCTGCGGTCATCACGATGAGCATCGTCGCGATGAAACTGGTCTTCATCCGGTTCCTCCAACGCTCCCTCCTCTCTCCCGCTAGATAGCGCGCGTATCTAGATTCTGCCTCCGCCCTAGTGGTGTATCCTTTGTAACTGTTACCGCTGAAACAGTGAACCTGTCTCCGACACTCCTCCCAGTCGTCGTAGACTCCGGGAACCTTACCCTTGTACACGACATACGACGGCATCTCTATGCACTAGCCAAACAACAGACAATACATAAGCAATATATAAGTATGCAACAAAAGGATCGGAAGAGAAAAGCAAGACATTAATAGCACGATTCATGGTCCTACTAATAAATAGCATCGATTACATCTAAGTTGAACGACTGTCCAAACCAAAGAGACATACAAGTTCATTAAAGTTTAATTACAACAAGAGCTAATCAATGTTTCAGAACTACACATAGCATCACTACTTTCGACTCGACTCATGGGACCGGAGCGTGGATGAAGCCGCCATCTGTCGTGATGGTCATGAAGTCGCGGGCGTTGTCAGCCTGCATTTGTAGCGTTGTGTCTATCTCGCTGTTGGACGGTTGAAATTTGAGGTAGAACTGCCCCGAGGTACGAAGGACATCTTGATGGATGATTTCTGCAAACTCCGACTGGATGCGAAAGAATTCTTGTCGGATGTCCGCGTCCTGGATTGCCGCCAAGCTTGCGGCCCAATCTTTGAGATTATTTGGTAGCAGAAGGTGATTATGGTCCCGTACGATCGCCCACATGTGATGGAGGGCGTAGTAGGCATCCTTCTGACCGCCAGGCGGCTGCTTGACGTAGGGGAACGTCGTATTGTGGGTGAACACGTGCCTGCCGTACCTACGAGATGGCCTCTTAAAGGTGCCTCCAGATGCGGCGTAGCCGGGGAGAGCATCATCAAGAACTTTCTTGATATTTGTGTAGTCTATCTTGGAGTCACGGTCCGGGTCGAAATACGTGGCCATGGAATATTTCGGGCTTAAGAGGATGAGTGTGCAATGTGTGTCACTGGACAGAACACAGAATGTTAGAAAAAAAGAACGATCGAAATCTAAGAAATCATATGTTACGGGGCGGTTAGGAGATGACTTACTCGGGAAAGTAAGGCACGAGGAAGTTATCCTTATCTGGGTTTGCCAGAATGACGCCTTCGAGGTATGAACTCGTGACCTGCCGGTCCCCAGCGCTGCCCAAGATCTTGGCACGCATGTAGAAGTGGTCGACTATCACAATGTCCGGAGTCTTGTCTCTAATGATCCGCATCTCCATACTCAGCGAGAACAGCCGAACGAAGGTGTAGTGCAGCGGATGAAGGTTAAGCATAGAAAATATGTCATCAAACCGCAGGACGATCGTACCCCCGACGGCGCTATCCACAAAGCCCTTGCCCTCTGGCACCTTGGCCACGAAAACCGGGTATGCCACATCATTCTCTCTGAGACGCCGCTTCTCCAAAGAAAGAACACTGTCATGGAGACTCCGCATAGCACCAGTTGCAGCATTGAGCATATTTGTCGGTAGCATCGGCCTACCCGCCACATGCACCCTCCTCGAGATATCCTTAGGTGAAGGTGGCCCGCCCTGAGCACGGATCATACTCGGTGCCGGTTGGCTCGCGCTAGCGCCCTTGTTAGTCTTTCGTTTCCGTCCCTTCTTCCTGATCTGCTGTAATGGGATCGAGTTCTGCTCACAGACCGCCTTCTTGAGCGTGTTGGGGCTGATAATATTTGGCACCTCAGCTATCTGAGGCTCGGTGAAGGCGGCAGCTGGAGGCGTCTCCTGAGAACTGAATGCCAGACGACGCCTGTTGCAATTGGGTTTCTCCGCCGTACCAGCTAGATCGCGGTCGTCTTTTTCAGGGTTGGGTTCTTGAGAAGGAGGCCCGCAGAACTCGTCACCGTACCCATGTTCGGCAAAGTACTTATCGACGTTGGAAAATGTACCGCCATCGTTGTCGTCGTCGTCCGGATCCTGTGCCATAGGGATGTCCGGCATGTCCGGTAGCGTTGCGGCGTTCTTGCCATGGCTTGGCGCTGGCACGACTGGCGGTCTTGTCTGTGGGGTGGTGTCCCCCGCCCCCAAACGAATCTGGCTCTTCGGCCAAAGCAGGGGCCAGCTTACACAGGCGCTGAGGGTCATCACATCATCTTTGTCGGCCCCAGCGGGTCGAATCAGAGGTAACAACTTGTCGCAGCCTGGCAGCACCCGAACCAGTTCAACCCTATACAAGGTGGGTGGCGTTGGATTACCGTGGAACACGCGGTTGCCCGGTTGAACGATTCTGCCCTTGGCGACATCGACCAACTCGCCGCCCACGAAGTGCAGGAGAGTGCAAGGAACATCGGTGGCGCCCTGCGAAAACATGTAGGGCGTCAGGGATGCCCAGTCAAAGGCAAGGAGATGAAGTCATCGGCCGAGAGGCTTAGTTACCGTGATGCCGTCGAGCTTGGCTAATGTCGAGGCACCGCCAACGGCGGGCATGCGCGTGCAACTGACGGAGGGGCCGCTTGCTGGCGAGGTGCCGGCCGGCGTACACCCGGGTGCATTAAGGTCCAATGCCCGTGCCGGCGCCGGAGACACGAATACCGCCTCCGCCGGAGACACCAATGGCGCCGCCTGCGCATTGTGCGAGTTGCTGGCCGTGAAGCTGGGAATCGGGGGAGGCCCCTGTTGGCCGCCCGCAATCCACGTCGTCAGCCCCTGAATCAAGGTAGGCACAATGGCGGTGAGCGTCGTTCCCAGTTGTTGTTGCACTTGCTCTTGGACAATCTCCAGAATCCACGCCACTTGTGCCTTGAGTTCTTGAACCTCGCGCGACTGGCTTTCCGAGCTGGTCTTTTTCTCCTTTCGCCCACCAGCGGTATAGTATGACGACCATTTTGTGGACAAGCCTTTGCCGGCCACACGACCAGCTGACGACGGCTTACTGAGCTTATCCTTGTTTTTCATTACGTTCAACGCCCTATTTAAAGGGGTGTCAAAAGGGGAGCTCTGAGACGACCCCGCGCTACTGCTTTCAGCCTCCTGCGGAAGGAATGTGAACCATTTAGAAATTTGGCTTCATTAATTAGAATGCAACCATATGGAGCTAATTACGCGGGGGTGTATTCCTTACCAGAACAAGCTCAAGCGCCCTGGTCTTCGGATCCGTGGTAAGCTCCTTTGTTACCGGGTCCTCCTTGTACCGGGCCCTGACAAAGTTCCTGGTCTGCTTGTCACATAATTTCTCGAAGCGGGGTGGTAGGCCTTGCTCGGCACGCTCTGCGTCCTCCTTGTCCCATATAGGCTCCGCCACTCTGTAACCGCCGGGACCGAGTTGGTGGACCCCTAAGTTCAACTCCCGCATTTCTTTCCCCCACTGACTTGATTCGGAGGTTGCGCTGCTCTCGCACTTGATCTTGAACTCCTTGTAGTCATCTTCGCTCATCAAAGGATATTTCGCCTTGATCTTCTCATAACTATCACCTTTTTCAATCATTGCCTTCACCGTGCTTCTCCATGTAGACAGGGCCGTGCTCATCCTCGTGAGGGCGGCACTATTCACTTTATTCCCTGAGAGGCGTGTGTTTGCAAACTCAGCGGGGAACTTGTATCGTTTGTGCAGCTTCGTGAAGAGGAGGCTGCGCAAATTCCCTTGGTCCTTATGCCTTAGGTTCTCGGTGTTGATCGAGACGGTGCTCCGGAGAATGCACCCGAGCTGAACCGAGTACCCCTTGACTACATGTTTGGGCGCCGTTGGATGCCCGTCGGAGTTCACTTCAGTAAATTCCTCCTTGACGGTGCCGAGCATGTTCAGGCGCCGGTCCTTCCGTTGCCTCTTCGGTTGGCTGCCATCTCTGCGTGCGCCG
Organism: Triticum aestivum; assembly: GCF_018294505.1. Lineage (NCBI taxonomy): Eukaryota > Viridiplantae > Streptophyta > Magnoliopsida > Poales > Poaceae > Triticum > Triticum aestivum. Next base: position 163,699,413 of record NC_057799.1, on the reverse strand, counting down.
CCATCATCAGTGGTGGCATCCTCGGCGGCACCATCAGTGGTGTCATCCTCGACGCCACTAGGGGTTGTGTAGTCAGGATCGGTGTCTTCCGTGGCGGCGTCCTCATAGCGGTGAGGTTCTTCCTCCATCTCCTGGGATAGCTCCTAGAATTGCTTGCCGCCCGAACCGCCGGCCTCATCGTTGTGGGCCATGTTTCGCTCTAAATAGGAAAAAAGTTTGGTCAAAAAGTTGGTTATTGTCAAGGAACAAGATCATGGTCTCATCATTTAGGGTTTGTCGACACTGAGGCATCCTAAAAGCTAAGCTTTTATCATTTAGGGTTTGTCGACGCCGAGGCACCCTAAAAGCCTAAGCGTACATCATTTAGGTTCTGATCGACACCGAGGCACCCTAAAAGCTAAGCTGGGAACGAGAATTCTAAGTTGGGCCTAATCACTTGGCTCTATTGCCACCTATGGTTTAATGCAGCAAGAATAAAGGGGCAGTTGATCCTACTTAATTAAGTACTAAGATACCCCGGCCCATGCATTAGTCGCAAGTACCCCATATGTCCTATTTTTAGCAAATTCATGCTAAAATTCATGGAAAATTTCAGCATGACCTTTGCTGAAAATAGGACATATGGAGTACCCGAATTTGCCGGAACGGAAGTTAATCGACATTCCGGCAAACTCAAGGGCCTCTCGGGGTACAGCAGCAGCATCACAAGTCCTAGATTATGATGATACAATAGCAAGTTGAAAAAGCTGAAGTTCTCAGCATGAAGAATCACACAACACAGCACCTACATTATGATGATACATTTGGAGATTGCACATACAGTTTTCACATAAGCATAATTGTTCTGGAGATTGCACATACAGTTTTTGACAGCACAGCACCTATGACAGCACATACAGTTTTTCACATTTGGAGATTGCACATACAGTTTTCACATAAGCATGAAGAATCACACAACATAGCACCTATGGCAGTTTTCACATACATGAAGTTCTCAGCATAAGCATAATTGTTCTGGAGATTGCACATACAGTTTTTGACAGCAAAAATTCAGAAAATGCATTTTTGTCAGTAACACAGAAAACAAAAACCATCAAAAAATTTGGGTACATATTTGGGTACCTCTATACAAGGTGGTGTATACAAGGTGGTACATATTTGGGTACACAGAAAACAAATACAATTTGGGTACATAAGTGTTATACATTTCTCTGAATAGTATACAAGGTGGTGTAGATCTCTAAGGAGCTGCATTAAAAGGGAAGGGCGTGCGGCAAGATGCCATCAAGCTCCCAGCAACAATGGTCACAAGTGACAGGAGCTGTGCCTGCCACTAGAATGAGCACTTTTAATTTTTTGCTTTTTTTTGAGATAGAAGCACTTTCAGTCTCAGAAACAAAGATCACACATCTTTATAAAATCAACTTTACAGGAAGTATTCGTGTTAGGAAACATTAATAAGTATCTAAGTGTTTTCAGTTCATTTTATACAAAAGACAAACAACAACCCTTTTCTTTTGCACCGGAAGAAAATGCTAGTAGTATGTGATAAGCTTTAGAAAATGGAGTACTTACAACAACTGTGTAGGCAATCAATCCAGGCTTCTCCTGGTGATCCAAAGCAACAAAGAATAGAAGAAAAGCACCAATATACCAGGGAATTGCAGCCAAGAAGAAACCTAGTAAGAACCTTCAAAACAAAACCAACCTAAAGTCTTTAATATGGATTGATTGTGCTTTCATTTTAAATTTGCAGGTAAGAACAATGAACTTATAGAAACTCCTTAATATGAATATTATACCGATGATAAAAGAAGTGAGACAAGAAGTGTCTGCAGCCTTGAGTAGATTCCCGGGACCTGAAGGTTGTTCACCCTGCTCATATCAAATATTATGTTGTATTAGCAGCAAGTAGACAAGCCTCCATACATCAAGCCCTAGTTATCTTATGCCAGTAAATATAAAATAAACAAACTTAATAGGTGGTTTATTTTTACTCTGCTCTCACCCTTCCTATTGCGTAGTTACTGTGTTCCCAATGTCAGTGAATTTGCAGTCTCCAAAGATCAGAAAGTTGTGCTCTTCAGCAATCTTCAGAAAACAATTTAAGAATCATCAAATAAAAAACAAGCAATATAACAGTAGTTCTTGTGCTCATCCAGTAGCAACATCTTTCATACATGATCAGTAGTCATGTACCAAATTTTTATTTAAACTGAATTTGCAAATCACCAAGAGCTCTACTAGTTTCAGACTAGATTTACAGAAACTAGCTGCCTTAAGATTGATAACAACAGAACCCACTAGCTGCCTTAAGCATCTCATCAAAAAAATAACAGGAGGGGATCCCTAACTACAAGTATGCTGATAACTAAAATCAAGCAGAAAACCTTGGATGGCTTTCTGGGCTCTGGGGGAGAGGGCGAGGGGAAGCGAAGGCGAGGGAGGGGGTGGGTGGGCCGGGGAGGGTGCGGGGGGTCGGCGGCGGCGGTGGAGCGGGGAGGGTGCGGGGGGTCGGCGGGGGCGGTGGAGCGGGGGAGGGTGGGGGGTGCTCGGCGGCGAGGGGGATCTGGCGAGGGGGATAGCGATCGAGATGGAGGGGGATCGAGATCGAGTGTCGACCTCATGAATATTCAATATTTTTTCATATTGAATATGAAAAATATCATCAAATTTAAAAAATATTCATGAATTCAAAAGGTGGCCATGAAATTTAAAAATATTCATGAGTTCAAAAAATATTAATAATAAACATAAATAAATATTCATGAGGACACTAGAACAGAAGAAATATCATTTCAATATGTCGAAATACAATCGAGAAATGGAGTTCTTAGCTAGCTATCTGTTCACAATCTTCTTGCCCTTATTTTTCGTAAATGGAGTTCTTCTCTTGAACGGACGTCCTTTAGGTAGGGTGGTCCTGCTTCTTCTTGTGGTGTATGCTGATACTTCATCGTCGTCGTCATGTTCCATCTTCGGGTCGCCGTACTTGTCGAAGTCTTGCTCATTGGCAACTCCATCCATTCCGATGATCTTCCTTTTGCCTCTCCTCACGACAACACGACTGGGCTTTGACAGGTCGGTAATGAAGAAGCATTGGTCCACTTGGGAAGCCAGTACCCATGGCTCATTTTTCGTGGTGACATTCGCGCCTGCGGTCTTGGATTTGGCTTCGGGTATAACCATGGTGGTGACATACCGGTCTTCTTTTATGACGCTCTTGGCCCATCTGACACGGAACCTCGGGACCTTCTCTCCAGCGTAGCTCAGCTCCCAGATCTCCTCGATCCTTCCGTAGTATCTATCCTTGTCGTTACCGGTGTAGGATTCCATCGTTACCCTGGAGTTCTGATAACCATCGCTCTTCATGTCCTTGTCCTTGGTGTAGAATGTGTAGCCGTTGATATCGTACGCCTCATACGTCATCAGGTTGTGCTCGGCGCCCTGTGACAAGGCGAATATGAGTTGTTCTTCCGCGGAAGAATCCTCATGTAAAGGGTACGATAGAAGCTTCTGCTTGAACCAACGCGTGAAACATGAGTTGTGCTCTTTGATTATATCTCCGTCCGTCCTCTGTTGGCCTCGGTCATTGTACGTCTTCTCAATAAACGTTTTGTGCTGTACCACCCAAGGATCGACCATGTCTATGTGTTGTAGCGCGACTAGGTTTGCTCTTTCAAAGTCGGCGAGTCGACCATCGAAGTCGACATGCATTTCGCGGCGACCCTCGCGGTGACCCCACCCAGCGAGCCTGCCGAGGTGCCTGTTGACGGGCAGACCAACGGGGTTCTCGATGCCTAGATAATTCGTGTAGTAGGAGATGCACTCTTCGGTCAGAAAGCCCCTGGCTATGCTTCCCTCTGGACGTGACATGTTGCGAACGTATCCTTTAATGACACCATTCATCCTTTCGAACGGCATCATGCTGTGCAGGAACGTCGGCCTGAGTTGGATGATATCCTCCACGATATGGACCAGCAGATGCACCATAACGTCGAAGAATGCGGGAGGGAAGTACATCTCAAGCTCGCATAGTATCACCACGATCTCTTCCTGTAGCCTTCTGAGTTGCCTCACGCCAACCGACTTCCGAGAGATGATGTCGAAAAAGTTGCATAGGCCAAATAGCGTTTCACGGACGTGCGCGTCCATGATCCCACGGATTGCAACTGGAAGTATCTGCGTCATCAGCACGTGACAGTCGTGAGACTTCATCCCGCTGAACTTCTGCTTCGCTAAGTCTAGGTATCTTCTTATCTTCCCCCGTAACCGTAAGGAAGTTTTACTCCTACGAGGCAGGTGAAAAACTGATCGATCTCCTCCTGACTTAGAGTGAAGCACGCGGGAGGGAAGTCATTTCTGGTCTTCTTGGCCTTTTTTCCTTTGCGACGACTTTCCGTGTCCTGCTTCGCCTCGTCATCATCATCATCATTAGCGTGAAGCTCCTCCCTGATGCCCATTGATTTCAAGTCTGCCCTTGCTTTCGGCCCATCTTTGGTCCTCTCTGGAATGTTGAGCAGGGTACCAAGCAGACTCTCGCACACGTTCTTCGTGATATGCATGACATCAAGGCTGTGAGGGACACGGTGGATCTTCCAGTATGGCAAATCCCAAAAAACAGACCTCGTTTTCCATACCTTCAGCAGTGGCTCTGGCGCCTTTTGCTTCTTTCCCGGTAGTGGGCAATCTTTCCAATTTTTCAACAGCTCGTCTATTTCCTCGTCGCTCCTCGTACGCGGGTGTCTTCGGGGTTCGGTTTCACCATCGAACAGATCCTTGCGTTTCCTCCACGGGTCATCATCGCGAAGCCACCTTCGATGTCCCATGAACACGGTTTTCGAAGACCCAGGATCTCTATCGAGCTGGCGATACGTTGTGTCATCCATGCACCTGACGCATCCAGAAAATCCGTGGACCACCTGCCCCGCGAGATATCCGTAACCGAGATAGTCGTGCACCGTCGTGAGCAGTGCGGCTCTCATAGGGAAATATTCTTTCTCTGCGGCGTCCCACGTATTGGCTGGCGTTTTCCACAGCGTGTCTAGCTCCTCTTTCAGCAGCCCCAGATACAGATTGATGTCGTTCCCTGGTTGTTTCGGCCCTTCAATTAGCATATTCATGTGAATGTACTTCCTCTTCATGCACAACCAGGGGGAAGGTTGTACATCCACACAAACGCAGGCTAGGTGCTATGTGTGCTTCTCTGGCTGCCAAACGGATTGACTCCATCGGTGCTCGCGCCCAGCACGATGTTCCTTGGATCCTTCCCAAATTCTGGTTGTTCGAAGTTCAACGCTCGCCACTGGCTCCCATCCTTAGGGTGACTCAACATATTGTCTTTTTTATTTATCTCCGGATCATTTGCGTCATCTTCTCGCTTCTTCTCCTCCCTATCCGCGTGCCAACGCAGGAGCTTTGCTACCTTAGGGTCCGTGAAATACCGCTGTAGACGAGGAGTGATCGAAAAGTACCACACCACTTTTCGAGGAGCTTTCTTCCTCTTCTTGTATCGAGTGACGCCGCACACCGGACATATTGTAGACTCCGCGTGCTTGTCCCGATAAATGATGCAATTGTTCATGCACACATGGTATTTCACGTGCGGTAAATCCAGAGAACACACGATTTTCTTCGCCTCCTTGAAACTGGTCGGGCACTTGTTCCCCTTGGGAAGACGTTCGTGCCAGAATGACATGTTCTCGTCGAAGCATGCGTCGGTCATTTTGTGTTTTACCTTCATCTCCAGAGCCATGAGCGTTACTTTCAGGCGGGTATCCTCGGGCCTGCATCCTTCATACAATGGAGTAACCGCGTCTATCTCCAGTTGATCCAGCTTGGCTTTCTCTCGGGCGGCAGCTCTTGCGTTACCCGTTTGCTTGAGAAGCAGCTCTTGTATATGAGGGTCCTGCACCCAGCCCATCGATGGTCCATCGTCGTCTGCTCCGCCGGCATCTTCATCTTCATGATCATGCCCTTCGTCTGCTCCCGCATCTTCCTCATCATCATGTCCGGCATCTTCTACATGATGACTGTGTACAACATCACCGTCGTGATCATGTCCTGGAGATTCTTTGTCTTCTCGCCTGCCCGAGCCGCGGTGGTTGTCTTGCTGCCCATCCTCATTTCTTGCCCGACCCCCATGGATGACTTCATAGTCATCTTCATCACCTTGCCACCGATAGCCATCCATGAAACCACGCAAGATCAGGTGGTCCCGCACCTACCCGGAATCCGGGTCCGCAATAAGGCTCTTCAGCTTGCATCTTCGACATGGACATCTTATCTCTGTCTCGTTCTTTTGAAGCATCTCGGCCTTCGCGGAGCTCAAAAACCTATTCACGATGCCTTCGGTCATCGTGCGGACCATGGTCGCCTGCGGGGTAGAGCAAAACGATATTTTAGAACCAAGAAAAAATTTGGCATGACTTTCCCTAAAAATAGGACCAAAAAGAATGCATAGTGCCAAAATTCTCGCCGAAACGGAAATGAATCAACATTCCGGCAAAATATTGGCAACTATCGCATTTCAAATACCGGTACCTGCAAACACAAACATATATGCAACACCACAAACATATGCAACACCACAAACATACATAGATCTAGCTAGGCCATAAAAAGTGCATGTGCACGTTGTTCGAGAGGGAGAACAACATAAAGATAGCTTTCCCCTTACTTACCTATCAAAAAAAGGTAATTTAACCACTTAATTTGGATGAATTTATGGTGCAAATGAGGTGAGGAGGAGGAGGCAGCCGAGACAAGCTTGGAGTAGGAGGTGGAGAGAATGAAGTGGGGAAAGTGAGTGGGTAGGTGTGGTTGTCCAAAATATCTAGCTCGTCCCAGGTTACTAATGGTGCACCACCACCTAATGCGCCATTAGTAACCCTGGTTACTAATGGCGCATCTGCTGGTGGTGCGCCATTAGTAGTTTTGCAACAAAAAAACACTAATGGCGCACCAGGGAACAGTGCGCCATTACTAGTTTAAACTAGTAATGGCGCACTGTTCCCTGGTGCGCCATTAGTAGTTTTGCAAAAGAATAAAAAATAAAAAAAATTAGTAGTGGCGCACTATCTGGCTGGTGCGCCATTACTAGTTAGAACTAGTAATGGCGCACTGTGCCCTGGTGCGCCATTAGTATGTTTGGAAAAATAATAATAATTTTTTTTGTTACTAATGGCGCACCGTGTGGCTGGTGCGCCATTAGTGTCTTTCACACTAATGGCGCACCAACACATGGTGCGCCACTGCTATATAGCAATGGTGCACCACGTGTCTGGTGCGCCATTAGTGGCCATTCCATCTATAGCCCTTTTCCTAGTAGTGATCCTGGTGGTGGCGACCGAGAGCTTCTTGTCGTCGGCGTCGAGGTCGCTCCAGTCCCTGCGGCGGGTTGGCGGGCTCTGACGAACTTGGCAGAACTCCTGCGGATCCTCCTCCTTGATCCAGAGCCACTGGCCCCACCACTCGTCCCACCTCTCCTTCTAGGCACCCTCCGGGTACGTGCCTTTCTCCTGGGACCTCGGGATCCAGGCGATGCACCCGGAAATGGTGTCCCCTGACTGGATGCGGGGGTAGAAGTAGTGGCGGAAGAGCGCCGTGCTAAGGAGCACTCCGGCAAAGCCCTCGCAGAGATGGGCAAAGAAGGCCATGCACGCCATGGCATTCAGCATAAAGTCGAGGAGGTGAAAGCCGTAGGTGTGCATGATGTCGTTGAAGAAATCAGAGAAAGGGGGGCAGAGCCTGCAAGAAAAGTAGTCAACAAAGAAAGGGTACCGATTTGGGCCGGCCTCGGCGAAATTGGCAGGGATGATGCACGTGGCGGGGTGCCCCGTCGTCTTTCTCCCCCACAGGGGCTGGAAGTAGTCCCTGAGGTGGACCGCATCGACCGTCGAAGAGAAGTAGGCATGCTGCGTCCGAAGCGCCGCCAGCTCGCTCTCCGGCGCCTCCTTCTCCCCGGCGCCCTCAGCCACTCCCTTGCCCTTGCTGGTTTTGGGTACCATGGCAACTGGGAGAGGATGAAGAATCAAGAGCAATGGGGGCACGGTGGCGGTGGGCAGGGGTGAGAGCTTCGAATCTTTCACCTGAGGAAGAAGAGGGGAACAACGGTTCCGAGATTGGAAGAGGCGCAGAGGGTAAATGAGTAGCGCGCCTGCAGTTTTTCCTTTTTATGGGGAAGGCGCGGGCGCCTCTTTACCATTACCACGATGTGACGCGCGCGTGCAGCGACCACCCCACGCACGATCCCCATGTCACGCATTCAACGCGGGTCGTGGGGAAGTGCAACTGGCGAGGGGAGTTACTGTAGTAAAACTCGGCCCCGCATGCCCGCGCACCATTTTGGGCCTAGCCCAACAACGCGTCGCGCTTATGTGTGGCCCAGGCCCGAGGGCTCCTGTCGGTGTACAAAAGTAGGGGGTCCTATTTTGTACCCCTTTACTTGTGCACGGGCAGTTAGAGCCACGCCTACGACCACACTTAGCAGGGTAGAGGAAGGAAGCAAAGTCGCAAGACTACCAGAGCAGCGCTCAAGACCCGAAGCATGAGCAGCAGAAGGGCGAGGTGAACTCCCCCGTCAAGGCCCTTGCCGGAGCGACCTTCACGGCCCCGGCAAGAGGCTTGCCGGGGCAACTTGCCCAACACCGAACGAGACCACCACCCTTGAGCCTGAGAGTTCCGACGCCATCAACCACATTGAAACCAAGGCTCGGGAGGCGCCTCCATGGTGGCATGCAGATCTTTGTGAAGACAAAGGCCCTACAAGGCCTAGATGAGAACCAGAAGACGAGACAACAGTAAGGCTCCTTGGCGAGGATGCCCATGAGGCCCCGGCAAGGCTCCTTGTCGAGGACGCCCACGAGGCCCCGTCAAGTCTCCTGCCGAAGATACCCACGAGGCCCCGGCAAGACTCCTTGCCGAGGGCGCCCACGCGGCCCCGGCAAGACTCCTTGCCGAGGTCGCCCGCGCAGCCCCGGCAAGACTCCTTGCCGAGGGCGCCGCAAGGCCTCGGCAAGACCCTTGCCGGGAATATCAGCAAGACCGCGGCAAGGCCTTGCCGCCCCGTCGCCGCCCCAGCTCAGCGGCCGACCCACCAACCAAGCAGGTACCCACGTGGCAGTACGTGGCTCCTAAGCCAACTGGTCAAGCACCTACATGGTGGCATGCAGATCTTCGTGAAGACCCGACCACCGCACCAGCTCAGCAGCCTTCCAGCCTACATGGCGCTACATGCCTCATTGGCCTGGACGCGTGTCGGAGCAAGGCGAAGCGGCGACGGACGGGACATGCCTCGTTACCATCCCCGATAAAGTAATAGGACACCTAAGTAGCGCATTTAATGCGTTTTGTCCTGTGATGTCAAGCGATAAGCTTGTACACTGTACAACTTTCCACCTCCTGTGTGCCACTGTGGCAGCCCCTTTGACTATAAAAGGAGGCCCGCGGTGTACTGAGAGAGGATTCGGACTTTTTGGGACCCTGCACGCTCTGTAGCTAGTCCAAGAACACCAGATAAACACAAGCCAGCAAGAGTAGGGTATTACGCGTCACTTGCGGCCCAAACCTGGATAAATCCCCCGTGTTGGTCTCCTAAACCCGCTCTTTCGACAGCCCCGCGCCCGCCGACTGCAGAAGGGATTCCCCGTGATCCCATATGTGTCGTTTCCGCCGACACAAGACCACAAGCAAAAAGGCAAGGACAAGCTTCAAGAGGAGATTGATGCATTTGAAGAAGCTCCTAAGGCCTTGGTCAAGTGGGTTCCCAAGACTACATCAAGTTCTACTACGTCAAGTACGACTACAATTCCAAGGATTCCAATCAAGATGATGTGGATCCCGAAGAAGAAGAAATAGAGAGTTCTTGAGGGTGACTCCGCCAACATACTTCACTCAAATCATTTTGGCAAGGACAAGTGCAAACAACTTTCACATCTTGCACTAGTTCAAGGAGTCACAAACCCTCTTGTTGGTAAGACAAGGGACAAGGTAACCTAATGCTTTCATGGACATCATCTTGTGTGTATATCACTCTATGTCTATGGATATCCTTTTTTGTTCCTTGTGGGACTAACCCGTGTAGGTATTGAAAGTGCAACTCACTCCAATGGATTGCTCCAAATGATCTACATGAACATTGAGTGTCCACATCTTCAACATCTACATAATCATCGACAAAACCCAAGGTTAGTTCATCTCTCTTAGGGGGGATATCATATCTAGGGGGAGCTTCACTCTAATCAATTGAGCTAAAGCAACTCTAATGATGTGAACACAACAATGCTTTATGTAAAAGTGGTAACCCCACTTGTGCTTAAACGATGAGTATGACCTATGATCAAATGTTCTCATTTGACTCCTAAGTCAATATACTCATATATAGATGACCTAGTCATCGCCAATTGCTTGATAGATGCTAGAGTGGTTGTGCATGCTTTGTCACATATTTCATTTGCCATTTTATTGTGTGAGCATGTTGACTGCATAGTTTACTCATTTGAGGAGATCCACTTGTTGTTTTGATTGTTTGGCTTTTTCTCTTTTGCCAAGTGGATGGACAAAGCTATCTATGCTTTTCTCGTCTCAAACTCTATTCATGCTACATGACAAAGTTTGATCAAGTCAGATTCGAACCACTCTGTGTGAGGAGCACTCGGAGTCCCCGATTCGTCATAGACTTAAACTTCCAAAACCTCTCTGTGCATTTCGGTATGATCGATTCATCCACTTCGGTCACACCGAGTTCACTGAGTTGATCTAGGTTTTCAATCTCGGTGCAACCGATTTGAACTTTTCGGTCACACCGAGTTGCAGTAACCGCTTCGAGTCTGCATCTCGGTGCCACTGAGTTGTTCCATTCGGTCACACCGACAGGGTCGGGATATATATACCCACGGGTGAGATTTTGGAAATTTCTTCAAAACCTCTCAGCCCACGCATATCCTGCTCTGCCGCCTCGGATCTCCAGATCGTCTCCTCGTCGCCAGCGACCTCCCGCCGCTGGTTTCCATCGACGTCAACGAGATTCTGCCCCGCCGTTGTCGCCGTAGCGAACTCACCGCCGAGCTAGGGTATGAGTTCGATCATTTGTGCTATTTCCTTACTCTGATTCGTAGCACATTGCTTTGCCATGATCTTTACGACATATGAAATCAATCTATCCAGAGAAAACTTTCTTTAGGTTAGGTTTGATTCGAAAATTTAGGGTTAGGTTTTCGTTGAACTCATCTCGGACCGACCGAGTTGTAGAAATCGGTCTCACCGATTTGGCTTAGGCCATTGCACATGCGCTTTTCGGTCTGACCAAAAATTGCAAATCGGTGTGACCGAGTTCAACTCTTAGTGAAACCCTAGCAATCTCAGAGCCACCTAACTGTGACTCGGTCTGACCGAGTTCACTAGTTTAGACTCCAAAAGTTGCTTCGTTATCACCGAGTTTAACAAATCGGTAGCTCGGAAATGCTTTCTGTGGAGAACTAAACCTAAGTTTTTGACTCATCTGTTTTGCAAAAACTCTGCACTTTGTGATGCTCATCCATTCTACCTCATCTATATATATTCACAGGGTTTGCTGTCAGTTTGCTTGCCAAGATATATGACCAGAGCGATAGCTAGAACAGATCAGAAGAGCAAGTGCACATAAGTGAGGGCACTAGTCCCTCAAGCAACTATGATGAGGGCAGCAGGAGCACTCCCAGCAATTTTCCCAAGGCAGCCACCAGATCAAGGAAGAAGAGAACCTCATACTCTAAGGATGAGGACTATGTGGCTACTGAAGAGGAAGTAAGCTCCAAAAAGAAAGTGCTAAAGAAAGAGTATGGCACTGCTGCTGCAACAAAACCTGGTATGCATAAGAAGGCACCTGCCAAGAGAGTGCCAATGTCAAAGCCAAGGAAAGTTCCAACAGGAGAAACCATGAAATTCACAATAGAATCTGATGATGGTGAGGCAGTTGGAGATGGCAAGAAGAATAAAAGGGCAAGAACCACATCTGCAAAAGTTCTTGGAAATCTTCTATGATGAGAGATCCAGCTGAGGATGAAGAAGAAGAGGAAGATGATGCTGCACCAGCACCCAAGTCCCAAAAGCTTATGGGGGATGCCATCAAGTCTGGGGCTGCCCTTCTAAGCCCAAGACTGCCCCCAAAGCTGCTGCTCAAGCCACCAAGTCTGCGCCTAAGAGAAGCACCAGGAACATTCCAGCTGAAGAGAAGAACAAGGCCCTAGTGCCAGAGATGGAAGAAGAAGATGATGAAGCCCAAGTGCTGAGAAAACTCAAACCAAAGATTCCAGACCACAATGACACTCATCCAGTGGCAGAGGACATGAACATCAGGAAGGATGCAGGACTGAGACTTTGGAGACAGTCTGATCCCTATGCTGTAAGAAGGAGGATTGCTGTGGACTGCAGGTTCCACACCAAAGAACAACAAGACTTCTATGAGAGCATTCTGCTGGACAAGAAACCTATTGTCTGTGATATGAAGTGGGTTGATTGGGAGTACATTGATGAGAATGAAGATCACTTCCCAGGTGTACATGAAAGCTTCAAGGCTTGTGGAGTTGACAAGCTTGTTGGACAGAAGCTTACCAAATGGAATGATGAGCTCATTATGCAATTCTACTCCACTTCTCATTTCTATCCAGATGGTAGAATTGTATGGATGTCTGAGGGTACTAGGTACCAGTCAACTGTACATGAGTGGGCCAAGTTGATCAATGCCCCAGAAGAGCATGAGGATGATTTGGATGTGTATGCCAAGAAGAAGAAATACCACAACTCCATGGCAAATATGTACAAAGAGATCCCAGACAAAGCTTTGGAAACTCACAAGTTTGGATCTGTACACTATTTGTTGTCTGGCCTATCTACTATCAACACCATCTTAAGGCATACACTGTTACCCAAATCTGGAGATCACAAGATGATCAGAGGCCATTCAATCAACTTGCTGCAGATATTTGATGTTCCTCAAAAATTCAAGGTCATGAGTCTGATTGTAGAGACAATCAAAAGGACAACTGCTGATCAGAAGAGATATTGTGGGTATGCTCCACACATTCAGGTGCTCATCAACTCCAAGATGGGCACATGCACTTACTTGTTGGACAAGGAGCATTTACCTTTGTACCCAGAATTTGAAGATAACACAATTATGATGAATGAGGATGACCCTTAATCAGTGCAAGCACAAGAGAAGAGAGCAATGGCAAAGGCATAAAAAGCTGCAAGGATGCCAAGTGTTGAGGAAGCATCTCAAGTGTTCTTAAAGTCAAAACAAGATCAGCTTGCCTATCTTATTGAAGCAACTTTGAGGATTGGGAAGAGCTTGGCCACCCTGACTCAGAATCAAGAGAGCTTGGAGAGCATTATAGAAACAAAGTTCTATGATCTTGATCTGAAAGTCACTGAGATACAGACTACAGTTGAGCAGCTCCAAGAGGAAGCAGAGGAGAAGAGAGGACAGGGTACTACAGATGCTTTTCAGTGAGTGCTAAGAGGTCAGAGGTCAGCTATAGTGCCAGTGCCAGATACTAGTGCTACTTCATCTGCACCAGCAGCAACAGCTTCAGTGCCACCTCCAGCAGCCACTCCACCAGTTCCAGCTACATCTACTGATGCCTTCGTCCTTGGAGTTTGAGGGAGTCCTGGATTAAGGGGTCCTCGGGCGTCCGGACTATGTAACATGGGCCGGACTAATGGGCTATGAAGATACAAGACAGAGTCTTCCCGTGTCCGGATGGGACTCTCCTTTGCGTGGATGGCAAGCTTGGCGTTCGGATATGTAGATTCCTTCCTTTGTAAACCGACTATGTACAACCCTAGGTCCCTCCGGTGTCTATATAAACTGGAGAGTTTAGTTCGTAGAGAGAATCATAATCATACAGGCTAGACATCTAGGGTTTAGCCATTATGATCTCGTGGTAGATCAACTCTTGTAATCCTCATATTCATCAAGATCAATCAAGCAGGAAGTAGGGTATTACGTCCATCAAGAGGGCCCGAACCTGGGTAAACATCGTGTTCCCCGTCTCCTGTTACCATCGACCTTAGATGCACAGTTCGGGACCCCCTACCTGAGATCCGCCGGTTTTGACACTAACATTGGTGCTTTCATTGAGAGTTCCGCTGCGCCATCATCAGAAGGTTCGATAGCTCCATCAGTCATCTACAACAATGCTGCCCTGGGGGAGGTTTCCTCCCCGGCCAGATCTTTGTGTTCTGCAGCTTCGTACTGCGGGCCAACTCGCTTGGCCATCTAGAGAAGATCGACAACTACGCCCCAGGTCACCAGATTAGTTTTGGAGAGCTGGATTATGTCACGGATATCCGAGGAGACTTGATCTTCCAAGGGTTCACGATCCCAATTTTCACTCTGGCCTTAGATTCGGAGCGCGTCGCCAGGTCCGAAGACGGGATTACTAAGCCCGCCGGACTATCTGCGGCTGCTGAGCCCAGTACGGGAAAGCCGGAGGAAGTAGTGTCGCTGGCCACCATCATGAGGCCGTACTCTCCTCCGGACACTGGCTCTGAACCCTCGGAGTCAGCATCGTGTGAGTTCGGCCAAGAAGTTTCCTTCCAGCCGTACTCCACGGATTTTCTTCTCCCTGGCAAAACCTCGCCTTTAAGTGAGGCTCTGGACTTGATGTGATCCCTCATCATTACAGAGGAGCAATGTCCGAACTACGCCCAACCCGGACTAGGGGCTGAGAGTGGGGAATTTTACGTCCCTCCCACCACCCACTTCATAGCCACTGTCGAGGACTTAACTGACATGCTCGACTACGGCTCCAAAGACATCGATGGTATGGACGACGATGCCGGAGAGGAGCAGGCCGAAAACCCGCCATTTACCGGACGCTGGACGGCCACCGCTTCGTATGACGTGTACATGGTAGACGCACCCAAAGAGGGTGAAGGCGATAACGAGAAGAATCCAGTCGAGGATAAACCTCCTGAGACCCAACCAAAGCGCTGGCGTCAGGGGCGCCGCTCTAAATCACGCCGTGGAAAAGACAGCAATACCGGCACAAGAGACAACACTCTAGACGATGCCGAAGACAAAGAAGAACCCGTCGAGCCAACCTCCGAACAGGATGATCGGGAAGATAGGCAAGTTAGCCCTGATGAATAGGCCGTAAACGAAGACTCGGAGGACAGCAACTATCTTCCACTCTCCGAGGATGAGGTGAGCCTCGGCAACGAAGACATTATCGTGCTGGAGGTGCCTCTCGAGCAGGAGCGCTTTAAGCGCCGGCTAATAGCCACTTCAAGGAGCCTGAAAAAGAAGCAGCAGCAGCTTCAAGCTGATCAAGATTTACTCAACGACAGGTGGACTAACATCCTGGCAGCCGAGGAATACGGGCTCGAGCGCCCAACCAAAAGTTACCCGAAGCGTAAACTTCTACCTCAATTCGACGATGAGGCACTGGACCCCGTACCGTCAACGCGTAACGCAGCTGACCGACCACTGCATGGTCGGGACAAAACGGCAATTCAGGCCGAACACCAGCCCATACCACCTCGCCATAAAGGTAGAGATATAACAGCTCAGGGATATACATATGACCTGCGTCAGGACCTGGACAGTAGGGTAAGACAGACCAGATCGATCTACACATCACGGGGGCGTGCCCCGACACGCGACGACGGTTATCTAGCCGGACGTGACAAGTATAATCACGTCCGGGCCGAAAACCGCAAACGGACTCCATCCGAGCTACGTAGCGACTTGGCCCGATATAGAGGTGCCGCACACCCCCTCTGCTTCACTGATGAAGTAATGGAGCATGAATTCCCAGAAGGGTTTAAACCCGTGAATATCGAATCGTATGATGGAACAACAGATCCCGCGGTATGGATCGAGGATTTTCTTCTCCATATTCATATGGCCCACAGTGACGATCTTCACGCCATCAAATACCTCCCGCTAAAACTCAAGGGTCCAGCTCAGCACTGGTTGAACAGCCTGCCTGAAAACTCTATCGGCAGCTGGGAGGACTTGGAGGATGCCTTTCGCGACAACTTCCAAGGTACATATGTCCGGCCTCCGCACGCCGATGACCTCAGTCACATCGTCCAACAGCCCAGAGAGTCAGCCAGGAAGCTCTGGACTAGGTTCTTAATTAAAAAGAACCAAATCGTCAACTGTCCGGACGCCGAAGCCCTAGCGGCCTATAAACATAGCGTGCGAGATGAGTGGCTGGCCCGTCACCTCGGCCAAGAAAAACCAAAATCTATGGCAGCTCTTACCGCACTGATGACCCGCTTTTGTGCGGGAGAAGATAGCTGGCTGGCTCGACGAAACAATAGCACCAGCGATCCTAGCACCTCTGAGGTGAGGGACGGCAATTGCAAGCCTCGACGCAATAAAAACAAGCGTCGAAACAATAATGTAGGAACCCAAGAAACGACTGTCAACGCCAGATTCAGTGGTTCCAAATCCGGTCAATGGAAGAAGCCATTCAAGGCAAACAAAGATGGCCCATCCAGTTTAGATAGGATACTGGATCGGCCCTGTGAAATTCATGGCAGCCCTGACAAACCCACCAACCATACCAACAGAAACTGTTGGGTTTTCAAACAAGCAGGCAAGCTCAACGCCGAACACAAAGGGAAAGGGCCGCCTAGTGACAGCGAAGACGAGGAGACTCGCCAGCCAAACACTGGGGGACAAAAGCAATTTTCCCCCGAAGTAAAAACAGTAAACATGATACCTGTGACGCATATCCCTACGAGGGAGCGCAAGCGCGTACCACGAGACAACTACGCCATAAAGCCAGTCGTGCCAAAATTTAACCCATGGGCAGCTTGTCCGATCACTTTTGATTGCAATGACCACCCAACAGGTATCCGTCATGAAGGTTTGGCAGCTTTGGTCTTCGACACAATCATTGATGGATTCCATCTCACACGAGTCCTTCTAGATGGCGGCAGTAGCCTTAATTTGCTATATCAAGACACTGTTTGCAAAATGGGCATTGATCCCTCAAGGATCAAGCCCTCTACAACTTCCTTCAAAGGTGTAATACCTCGCGAAGAAGCTCACTGCACGGGCTTAATCACATTGGAAGTCGTCTTCGGTTCACCGGACAACTTTCGAAGCGAAGCCTTGATCTTTGATATTGTTCCGTTCTGCAGTGGCTACCATCTACTGCTTGGGCGGACCGCGTTTGCTCGTTTCAATGCGGTCCCACACTACGCTTACCTAAAGCTTAAGATGCCCGGTCCACGCGGCATCATAATGATCAATGGAATCACGAAACACCCCCTCCGTTCCGAAGAGTATACCACGGCTATCATAGCCGAAGTACAAAGCGTCCTCGTTAAACCGCATACCTCATCAGAAATTAAGCCACCAGCCTCTACTACACAAGACCGGTCAATTTTAGAGCTGCATTAGCAGTTCCGCCTCCGTCGTGCGTCGCATATGCCCGCAAAGTTCGCATCGCGCATGCATAATTATGCACTTAAAAAATACCTTGGTCTTCGGCGGAGGCACAATGCGGACAGGCCTACAGCATGGTTCGTCCTTCTACAGCTTTTCTGAAGGAAATATGCCCTAGAGGCAATAATAAAGTTATTATTTATTTCCTTATTTCATGATAAATGTTTATTATTCATGCTAGAATTGTATTAACCGAAAACTTGATACATGTGTGAATACATAGACAAACATAGTGTCACTAGTATGCCTCTACTTGACTAGCTCGTTGAATCAAAGATGGTTAAGTTTCCTAGCCATGGACATGAGTTGTCATTTGATTAACGGGATCACATCATTAGGAGAATGATGTGATTGACTTGACCCATTCCGTTCGCTTAGCACTTGATCGTTTAGTATGTTGCTATTGCTTTCTTCATGACTTATACATGTTCCTATGACTATGAGATTATGCAACTCCCGTTTACCGGAGGAACACTTTGTGTGCTACCAAACGTCACAACGTAACTGGGTGATTATAAAGGTGCTCTATAGGTGTCTCCAAAGGTACTTGTTGGGTTGGCGTATTTCGAGATTAGGATTTGTCACTCCGATTGTCGGAGAGCTATCTCTGGGCCCACTCGGTAATGCACATCACTATAAGCCTTGCAAGCATTGTAACTAATGAGATAGTTACGGGATGATGTGTTACAGAACAAGTAAAGAGACTTGCCGATAATGAGATAGAACTAGGTATTGAGATACCGACGATCGAATCTCGGGCAAGTAACATACCGATGACAAAGGGAACAGCGTATGTTGTTATGCGGTTTGACCGATAAAGATCTTCATAGAATATGTGGGAGCCAATATGAGCATCCAGGCTCCGCTATTGGTTATTGACCGGAGACGTGTCTCGGTCATGTCTACATAGTTCTCGAACCCGTAGGGTCCGCACGCTTAAAGTTCGATGACAGTTATATTATGAGTTTATGTGTTTTGATGTACCGAAGGTAGTTCAGAGTCCCGGATGTGATCACGGACATGACGAGGAGTCTTGAAATGGTCGAGACATAAAGATCGATATATTGGACGACTATATTTGGACACCAGAATGGTTCCGGGTGAGATGGGGTAATACCGGAGCACCGGGAGGTTATCGGAACCCCCCGGGAGGTATATGGGCCTTAATGGGCTTTAGTGGAAAGGAGGGGAAAGGATCAAGGGAGGGGGCGCCCCCCAAGCCCAATTCGAATTGGGAAGGGGTCCGACCCCCCTTTCCTTCCTCCCTCCTTCCTCTTCCTTCCCTCTCCCTCTCCAAATAGGAAAAGGAGGAGTCCTACTCCCGGTGGGAGTAGGACTCCCCCCTTGGGCGCGCCTCCTCCCCTTGGCCGGCCCTCTCCTCCCCCCTTTATATACGGAGGGGGGGGGCACCCCATAGACACAACAATTGATCTCTTGATCTCTTAGCCGTGTGCGGTGCCCCCCTCCACCATAATCCACCTCGATCATATCGTAGCGGTGCTTAGGCGAAGCCCTGCGTCGGTTGCAACATCATCACCGTCACCACGCCGTCGTGCTGACGGAACTCTCCCTCAAAGCTCGGCTGGATCGGAGTTCGAGGGACGTCATCGAGTTCAACGTGTGCAGAACTCAGAGGTGCCGTACGTTTGGTACTTGATCGGCCGGATCGTGGAGACGTACGACTACATCAACAACGTTGTGCTAACGCTTCCGCTTTCGGTCTATGAGGGTACGTGGACACACTCTCCCCTCTCGTTGCTATGCATCACGATGATCCTGTGTGTGCGTAGGAAAATTTTGAAATTACTACATTCCCCAACAGTGGCATACGAGCCTGGTTTTATGCGTAGATGTTATATGCACGAGTAGAACACAAGTGAGTTGTGGGCGATACAAGTCATACTACTTACCAGCATGTCATACTTTGGTTCGGCGGTATTGTTGGATGAAGCGGCCCGGACCGACATTACGCGTACGCTTACGCGAGACTGGTTCTACCGACGTGCTTTGCACATAGGTGGCTGGCGAGTGTCAGTTTCTCCAACTTTAGTTGAACCGAGTGTGGCTACGCCCGGTCCTTGAGAAGGTTAAAACAACACTAACTTGACGAACTATCGTTGTGGTTTTGATCCGTAGGTAAGAACGGTTCTTGCTCAGCCCGTAGCAGGCACGTAAAACTTGCAACAACAAAGTAGAGGACGTCTAACTTGTTTTTGCAGGGCATGTTGTGATGTGATATGGTCAAGACATGATGTGATATACGTTGTTGTATGAGAGATCATGTTTTGTAATTTACCAGCAACCGGCAGGAGCCTTATGGTTGTCTCTTTATTGTATGCAATGCAATCACCCTGTAATGCTTTACTTTATCACTAAGCGGTAGCGATAGTCGTAGAAGCATAAGTTGGCGAGACGACAACGATGCTACGATGGAGATCAAGGTGTCGCGCTAGTGACGATGGTGATCATGACGGTGCTTCGGAGATGGAGATAACAAGCACAAGATGATGATGGCCATATCATATCACTTATATTGATTGGATGTGATGTTTATCTTTTATGCATCTTATCTTGCTTTGATTGACGGTAGCATTATAAGATGATCTCTCACTAAATTTCAAGGTATAAGTGTTCTCCTTGAGTATGCACCGTTGCGAAAGTTCTTCGTGCTGAGACACCACGTGATGATCGGGTGTGATAGGATCTACGTTCAAATACAACGGGTGCAAAACAGTTGCACACACGGAATACTCAGGTTAAACTTGACGAGCCTAGCATATGCAGATATGGCCTCGGAACACTGAGACCGAAAGGTCAAGCGTGAATCATATAGTAGATATGATCAACATAGTGATGTTCACCATTGAAACTACTCCATCTCACGTGATGATCGGAGATGGTTTAGTTGATTTGGATCACGTGATCACTTAGATGATTAGAGGGATGTCTATCTAAGTGGGAGTTCTTAAGTAATATGATTAATTGAACTTAAATTTATCATGAACTTAGTCCTGGTAGTATTAGCATATCTATGTTGTAGATCAATACCTCGCGTTTAGCTCCCCTGTTTTATTTTTGATATGTTCCTAGAGAAAACTAAGTTGAAAAATGTTAGTAGCAATGATGCGGATTGGATCCATGATCTGAGGTTTATCCTCATTGCTGCACAGAAGAATTATGTCCTTGATGCACCGCTAGGTGACGGACCTATTGCAGGAGCATATGCAGACGTTATGAACGTTTGGCAAAGCTCGGTATGATGACTACTTGATAGTTTAGTGCACCATGCTTTACGGCTAGTAATCGGGGCTTCAAAGACGTTTTGAAACGCCACGGAACATATGAGATGTTCCAAGAGTTGAAATTAGTATTTCAGACTCATGCCCATGTCAAAAGGTATGAGACCTTTGACAAGTGCTTTGCCTACAAGATGGAGGAGAATACTTCAGCTAGTGAGCATGTGCTTAGAATGTCTGAGTACTACAATTGCTTGAATCAAGTGGGAGTTAATCTTCCAGATAAGATAGTAATTGACAAAGTTCTCTAGTCACTATCACCAAGTTACTAGAACTTCGTGATGAACTATAATGTGCAAGGGATGACGAAAATAATTCCCAAGCTCTTCGCGATGCTAAAATCGGCGAAGGTAGAAATCAAGAAAAACATCAAGTGTTGATGGTTGACAGGACCACTAGTTTCAAGAAAAGGGGCAAAGGGAAGAAGGGGAACTTCAAGAAGAATGGCAAGCAAGTTGCTGCTCAAGTGAAGAAGCCCAAGTCTGGACCTAAGCCTGAGACTAAGTGCTTCTACTGCAAAGGGACTGGTCATTGGAAGCGGAACTACCCCAAGTAATTGGCGGATAAGAAGGATGGCAAAGTGAACAAGCTATATTTGATATACATGTTATTGATGTGTACTTTACTAGTGTTTATAGCAACCCCTCGGTACTTGATACTGGTTCAGTTGCTAAGAGAAGTAACTCGAAACGGGAGTTGCAGAATGAACAGAGACTAGTTAAGGGTGAAGTGACGATGTGTGTTTGAAGTGGTTCCAAGATTGGTATGATCATCATTGCACACTACCTATACTTTCGGGATTAGTGTTGAACCTAAATAAGTGTTATTTGGTGTTTGCGTTGAGCATGAATATGATTTGATCATGTTTATTGCAATACGGTTATTCATTTAAGTTAGAGAATAATTGTTGTTCTGTTTACATGAATAAAACCTTCTATGGTCATACACCCAATGAAAATGGTTTGTTGGATCTCGATTGTAGTGATACACATATTCATAATATTGAAACCAAAAGATGCAAAGTTAATAATGATAGTGCAACTTATTTGTGGCACTGCCGTTTAGGTCATATTGGTGTAAAACGCATGAAGAAACTCCATGCTGATGGGCTTTTGGAATCACTTGATCCTTGCGACCATGTCTCATGGGCTCCGTTCTCCGGAACAATGGAGCAAGCAACTGACTTATTGGAAATAATACATACTGATGTATGCGGTCCGATGAGTGTTGAGGCTCGCGGCAAGTATCATTATTTTATGATCTTCACAGATAATTTGAGCAGATATGGGTATATCTACTTGATGAAACATAAGTCTGAAACATTTGAAAAGTTCAAAGAATTTCAGAGTGAAGTGGAAAATCATCGTAACAAGAAAATAAAGTTTCTACGATTTGATCATGGAGAAGAATATTTGAATTACGAGTTTGGTCTTCATTTGAAACAATGCAGAATAGTTTCGCAACTCACGCCACCTGGAACACCACAGCGTAATGGTGTGTACGAATATCGTAACCGTACTTTATTGGATATGGTGCAATCTATGATGTCTCTTACCGATTTACCACTATCGTTTTGGGGTTATGCATTAGAGACAACTACATTCACGATTAATAGGGCACCATCTAAATCCGTTGAGATGACACCATATGAACTGTGGTTTGGCAAGAAACCCAAGTTGTCGTTTCTTAAAGTTTGGGGTTGTGATGCTTATGTGAAAAAGTTTCATCCTAATAAGCTCAAACCCAAATCGGAGAAATGTGTTTTCATAGGATACCCAAAGGAGACAGTTGGGTACACCTTCTATCACAGATTCGAAGGCAAGACATTCGTTGCTAAGAATGGATCCTTTCTAGAGAAGGAGTTTCTCTCAAAAGAAGTGAGTGGGAGGAAAGTAGAACTTGATGTGGTAACTGTACCTGCTCCCTTATTGGAAAGTAGTTCATCACAAAAATCTGTTCCTGTGACTCCTACACCAATTAGTGAGGAAGCTAATGATGATGATCATGTAACTTCAGATCAAGTTACTACTGAACCTCGTAGGTCAACCAGAGTGAGATCCGTACCAGAGTGGTACGGTAATCCTGTTCTGGAGGTCATGTTACTTGACCATGACGAACCTACGAACTATGAGGAAGCGATGATGAGCCCAGATTCCGTGAAATGGCTTGAGGCCAAGAAATCTGAGAGGGGATCCATGTATGAGAACAAAGTGTGGACTTTCGTTGACTTGCCCGATGATCGACAAGCCATAGAAAATAAATGGATCTTCAAGAGGAAGACAGACGCTGATAGTAGTATTACTATCTACAAAGCTCGAATTGTCGCAAAAATGTTTTCGACAAGTTCAAGATGTTGAATACAATGAGATTTTCTCGCTTGCATCAATGCTTAAGTCTGTTCGAATCATGTTAGCAATTGCCTCATTTTATGAAATCTGGCAAATGGATAACAAAACTGCATTCCTTAATGGATTTATTAAAGAAGAGTTGTATATGATGCAACCAGAAGGTTTTGTCAATCCTAAAGGTGCTAACAAAATATGCAAGCTCCAGCGATCCAGCTATGGACTGGTGCAAGCATCTCGGAGTTGGAATATATGCTTTGATAAGTTGATCAAACCATATAGTTTTATACATACTTACGGTGAAGCCTGTATTTACAAGAAAGTGAGTGGGAGCACTACAGCCTTTCTGATAAGTATATGTGAATGACATATTGTTGATCAGAAATGATGTAGAATTTTCTGGAAAGCATAAAGGAGTATTTGAAAGAAGTCCTTCAAAGAAGACCTCGGTGAAGCTACTTACATATTGAGCATCAAAATCTATAGAGATAGATCAAGACGCTAGATAAGATTTTCAATGAGAATATACCTTGACAAGTTTTTGAATTAGTTCAAGATGGAACAGTCAAAGAAGGAGTTCTTGCCTGTGTTTCAAGGTGTGAAGTTGAGTGAAGACTCAAAACCCGACCACGACAGAAAATAGAAAGAGAATGAAAAGTCATTCCCTATGCCTCAGTCATATGTTCTATAAAGTATGCTATGCTGTGTACCAGACCTATTGTGTACCTCACCAAGAGTTTGGCAAGGGAGAACATTAGTGATCTAGGAGTAGATCACTGGACAATGGTCAAAATTATCCTTAGTGGAATAAGGATATGTTTTCTCGATTATGGAGGTGACAAAAGGTTCGTCGTAAAGGGTCACGTCAATGCAAGTTTTGACACTGATCCAGATGACTCTAAGTCTCAATCTGGATACATATTGAAAGTGGGAGCAATTTTCTAGAATAGCTCCATGCACAGCATTGTTGACATAGAAATTTGCAAAATACATACGGGTCTGAATGTGGCAGACCCATAGACTAAACTTCTCTCACAAGCAAAACATGATCACACATTAGTACTCTTTGGGTGTTAATCACATAGCGATGTGAACTAGATTATTGACTCTAGTAAACCCTTTGGGTGTTGGTCACATGACGATGTGAACTATGGGTGTTAATCACATGGTGATGTGAACTATTGGTGTTAAATCACATGGCGATGTGAACTAGATTATTGACTCTAGTGCAAGTGGGAGACTGAAGAAAATATGCCCTAGTGGCAATAATAAAGTTATTATTTATTTCCTTATTTCATGATAAATGTTTATTATTCATGCTAGAATTGTATTAACCGGAAACTTGATACATGTGTGAATACATAGACAAACATAGTGTCACTAGTATGCCTCTACTTGACTAGCTCGTTGAATCAAAGATGGTTAAGTTTCCTAGCCATGGACATGAGTTGTCATTTGATTAACGGGATCACATCATTAGGAGAATGATGTGATTGACTTGACCCATTCCGTTAGCTTAGCACTTGATCGTTTAGTATGTTGCTATTGCTTTCTTCATGACTTATACATGTTCCTATGACTATGAGATTATGCAACTCCCGTTTACCGGAGGAACACTTTGTGTGCTACCAAACGTCACAACGTAACTGGGTGATTATAAAGGTGCTCTAAAGGTGTCTCCAAAGGTACTTTGTTGGGTTGGCGTATTTCGAGATTAGGATTTGTCACTCCGATTGTCGGAGAGGTATCTCTGGGCCCACTCGGTAATGCACATCACTATAAGCCTTGCAAGCATTGTAACTAATGAGATAGTTATGGGATGATGTGTTACGGAACGAGTAAAGAGACTTGCCGGTAACGAGATTGAACTAGGTATTGAGACACCGACGATCGAATCTCGGGCAAGTAACATACCGATGACAAAGGGAACAACGTATGTTGTTATGCAGTTTGACCGATAAAGATCTTCATTGAATATGTGGGAGCCAATATGAGCATCCAGGTTCCGCTATTGGTTATTGACCGGAGACGTGTCTCGGTCATGTCTACATAGTTCTCGAACCCGTAGGGTCCGCACACTTAAAGTTCGATGACGGTTATATTATGAGTTTATGTGTTTTGATGTACCGAAGGTAGTTCGGAGTCCCGGATGTGATCACGGACATGACGAGGAGTCTCGAAATGGCCGAGACATAAAGATCGATATATTGGATGACTATATTTGGACACCGGAATGGTTCCGGGTGAGATCGGGATAATACCGGAGCACCGGGAGGTTATGGGAACCTCCCGAGAGGTATATGGGCCTTAATGGGCTTTAGTGGAAAGGAGGGGAAAGGAGCAAGGGAGGAGGCGCGCCCCCCCAAGCCCAATCCGAATTGGGAAGGGGGCCGGCCCCCCTTTCCTTCCTCCCTCCTTCCTCTTCCTTCCCTCTCCCTTTCCAAATAGGAAAAGGAGGAGTCCTACTCCCGGTGGGAGTAGGACTCCCCCCTTGGGCGCGCCTCCTCCCCTTGGCCGGCCCTCTCCTCCCCCCTTTATATACGGAGGAGGGGGGCACCCCATAGACATAACAATTGATCTCTTGATCTCTTAGCCGTGTGCGGTGCCCCCCTCCACCATAATCCACCTCGATCATATCGTAGCGGTGCTTAGGCGAAGCCCTGCATCGGTAGCAACATCATCACCGTCACCACGCCATCGTGCTGACGGAACTCTCCCTCAAAGCTCGGCTGGATCGGAGTTCGAGGGACGTCATCGAATTGAACGTGTGCAGACCACGGAGGTGCCGTACGTTCGGTACTTGATCGGTCGGATCGTGAAGACGTACGACTACATCAACCGCGTTGTGCTAACGCTCCCGCTTTCGGTCTACGAGGGTATGTGGACACACTCTCCCCTCTCGTTGCTATGCATCACCATGATCTTGTGTGTGTGTAGGAAAATTTTGAAATTACTACGTTCCCAACATTTTCTCCTTTCTTTTTAAACTATTTCTTATCTTTTGTCACAGATGAATCAAAACCTGTTCGTCCCATGGACCTGCAAGGACTCTTTCGGAGCCCAGTTTCGTCCTGGCAAACAAAGATTGCTCCTTTTAAGGAATCCTCTTTGCTAAGGCAAAGGCAGCGCAGACGTGCGACAGGAGGTCCAAAATATTTTTTGTAGACCAAACAGTCTATTTAAAACCTGGATATAGCCTTTTTCCTCAGCCTTCGACCCCTGGCATGTAAAATAACCTGGGTAGAGGTGTTATAATCTGTAAGATTGCACTCGACGTATCAATCAGATTCCAGTGGACATAATCCGTCTTCAGTACTTACTTTTCCTCATAGGACTGTATTTTACCTTTTTGGTGGTTTCACATACACACCTCAACACTAAATGCCAGGGGCTCGATACGGGAACATATTAAATTACCAACAAGTCCGAACAGCTTTACAGCATACTTCGGCGTTACGAGTTTTGGCATTATATGCATCAGCTCCAAATCATGTCTTTGGTCAATAGTTGGGTTGCCCGGCTCCTGTGCTTACTACCTTACGTTCCGCTCTATCGGCTAGGGTAGTAAAGGGAGAACTACTGCGATTGTGTTTCCGGTTCATCTGGTTAAGAACCTCAGTAGAGAAAGCCGAAAACTGACTGTCATGATGCGGCGAGAGCTGGTCAACCACTCGGCGACTTATTAAAATATTTTGCGATTTCTTCCGTATAAAACGAAGGACCGTTTTTCGGTCACCTATGTAGCGCAGCCGTATTCGGATAACCGCGTACATACAAGGGGCTATATCGTAGACCCACCGTCAAACTC
This sequence comes from Triticum aestivum, assembly GCF_018294505.1. Classification (NCBI taxonomy): domain Eukaryota; kingdom Viridiplantae; phylum Streptophyta; class Magnoliopsida; order Poales; family Poaceae; genus Triticum; species Triticum aestivum. The sequence goes on along the minus strand of NC_057799.1, from coordinate 163,672,515 downwards.
CTATGGCTAAGTGAAGGTGTTAAAGCCCTATAGTCCGATTGCCTAGTTCGCCGCACTAAAACCTCCTTCACGGACCAAGACGTTGGGTCAAGTGTAGTCAGTTGCTATTCCGAACACCCCCGTATTATCTGCGAGGGGGCTGAAGCCGGCGACTGGCAAACCTTCAGATTATAAAAAATGTCCGCATAGGAGGAAATGCCTTTCAGGCAAAAGGCATAAATATAACACAACCTTAATATATCATAATATTGTTATCACAATTCCGATATATTCACTCGAACATAATACCCTTCGAGCACTGACCCTCTATCAAGCGGGCGCCCTCTAGGACATCTTCAAAATAATGCTCCAGCGTGCGATGGTCCTTGCCCTCGGGTGGACTGTTTGCTGCAACATTGGCGGCCTTCATTTTTGCCTAGTATGTCTTGACGCAGGGAAAGGCCATCCGTGCACCTTCAATGCACGCCGACCGCTTAACAACGTCGATACGCGTCACCTCATCAACAAGTCGCTGCACCAAACCGAAATAACTGTTCGGAATTGGCTCAGTTGGCCACAGCCGGACCACGACTTCCTTCATGGAAGCTCCGGACACCTTGTGGAGCTCGGCCCACTGGGCCATTTGTTCGTTCAACAACGACGGACGCTTTGGCACGTTGAACTGTGACCAGAAAAGCTTCTCCACTGCACGTCCATCTTGCGCTTGATAAAACTGCGCCGCATCGGCGACACTCTTAGGTAGGTCCAAGAATGAGTCTGGAGAACTCCACAATTGATTAAGCAGGGCATACTTCGGGTCACTGAATTTAGTCTATAATAGAAAGGGCTTACCAGCCGCTATCTCCCCAGCTTGTCGGATCTCCTCCCGAGTCGCTCTAGACTAGGACCATGCCTCTCGCGCCTCTTGTAAAGCCTTGTTGAGTTCAGCTGCCTTGGCTTTGTTATCCTTCTCAAGTGATTTGCATTGGCTAGTGGCATCCTTCAGCTCTCTCGCCATGGTAGATATTCTCTCCTCGCACTGGCGCCGAGCGGCTTGTTCGGCCTTTAACTCAACAACTGCCTTCTTGAGAGCCGCATTGCTCACTCTGGCTTGCTCCTTGGCCCGGGCAAGTTCAGCCCGAAGGGTCTCAACCGCAGCAGCACCATCTACAATTATGCATGTCCCAGTATATAATTCTCAGCTTCGTGCTCATATTATTATACATGCATAAGCTGACTGCACCAAACATACCTTGTGCCTCGTCGAGCCGCCTGTTAATAAGAGTAATGTCCTCATCCGCTGATTCAAGTTTCTTCTTTAAATCTGCAACTTCCGCGGCGTGGGCAGTCATCGTTGACATAACAGCCTATTTCAAATTAATCATGTCATTTTTTGAGCATATCTTTTTGATCCTCTGATCGCCTCCTTGTGGATGCCGACCAGAGTCTCAGGGGCTACTACCTATACACAGGCGCATTCTGCATGGTTCAGATATTACATTGCATACCTCAAAGCCTCTTAATAGGCCCGTGTAGGCTTCATTCAATCTGCTTCTTGCGGACAAAATCCTCTCAACTACCATACCCATTAAGGTACGATGTTCCTATGAGATGGACACATTTTGCAACATGCCCATTAATGTATCCGGCGCCTCCGGATTCCTGGAAGCGGATGTGGGAGTACGAACTCCCGTCGAAGGGATATGTTCACCCGACCCTAGAGTCGTCTTCGGCTGTAAACCGGATAGTCCGGGGCCTTTATTGTTGGTCCCCGTAGGGGTTGCACACCCCGGACCCTTGACGACCAAAGTATCACCTTCGGGCGCTGTCTTCATTGCCCCTCGCACCACTTGATGATCGGGGGAGACCCTCCGGGATGACACCTCGAAGTCGTCCGCCTTAAGGGGCGAAGAAGCCTGTGGAGGCGTCTCGCTTTCCATCATCTCCGGAAGCAGGTCACCCGAGGAGGAGGACTGTTGAGGAAGACTGCGGGCCGGACTGCAAACATATATTTAAGATGTTACCCTTGTGACCTGAAAAGAACGGGATATGTCTAGAATACCCTTGTTCACTTACGATTTGGCGAAAGGCTTGTCCTTGCGGAGGAACTGTGCGGCAACGTCGTCTTCCGAACCCGAACCATCTGATAGGGACATCTTCCCTCTCTTGGGAGCCTCTACCTTTAAATCTTTGGAGGCGGTCCTTTTCTTCCCATGGGGAGAAGGGATATCAGCTTCTTCTTCCCCTTTGTCTTCAGAAGAGGGAGTTCCAGTCTCCCCGGACAAAGCGTCCGGTGTACCTTTAGAATGGAAGCCACCTTTGGCCTTTTTGCTCTCCTCTTTGTCCTCCTTCGCCGGCACTTGATACGGCGCCGGGGACAGCATCCTTGTTAACACAGGATCGGCTGAGTCTTCGGGAAGTGGAGCCGAACACCTAATTTGTTCCGCCTTCTTTATCCATCCCTGGTCGAAGACAGGTTTCTCAGTACATTGATACGGGATAATCAACTAAGCTGTGTTCAGGAGTCGAGTGCTTACCGAGGTATCCAGATGGTTGCAGTCGAGGCCAATGTCCTCGATTGTATCCGGCCACTGCTTTCGGGTCCCGAAGAATAACTTCCACATCCCCCTGTGCGTTGTGCCGAAGTAGTGCTGCAGGGTCCGTGGTCCTTCTGGATTGAACTCCCACATGCGGAGAGGCCGTGCTGGCATGGCAGGACCCGGCGGACTAGCATTACCTGGATCACGGTTATGAGGCCGGTGTCCTTTTCAAGGAGACTCCGGATACGGCTTTGTAGCGTCTGCACTTCATCATTTGATCCCCAGTCCAACCCCTTATTAATCCATGGTGCGAGTCGTAATGGAGGGCCAGATCGGAACGCAGGTGTAGCGGCCCACTTGGTACCACGGGGTTCAGTGATGTAAAACCACTCCCGCTGCCATAGGTTGGAAGTTCCCGTGAAGGAGCCCTTTGGCCAAAGAGTATTGGCGAGTTTTCTCACCATAGCACCACCACACTCCGCTTGCTCCCCGCCGACTACCTTCGGCTTCACGTTAAAGGTCTTGAGCCATAAACCGAAGTGTGGGGGAATGCAGAGAAAGGCCTCGCACATGACAATGAACGCCGAGATGTGAAGAAAGGAGTCCGGAGCCAGATCGTGAAAATCTAGCCCGTAATAGAACATGAGACCACGAACGAAGGGGTGGAGAGGGAACCCTAGCCCCCGGAGGAAGTGGGAGATGAATACGACCCTCTCGCCGGATCTGGGTGTAGGAATAACTTGCCCCTAGCAGGGAGCCTATGGAAGATTTCTGCGGTCAGGTATCTTGCCGCCCGGAGCTTCGCGATATCCTCCTCTGTGACAGAGGAGGCCACCCACCGGCCTTGAGGCTCGGGTCCGGACATGACTGGAAGGCTTGGAACGATTCAGTTGAAACCGGGGTGCTGGAATTCGAGGTTGGAAAGGTTAAGGAAGAGGAAGGCGTAGAGGAGAAAGACGGGTCTGTGCCCCTTTATAAAGGCGATGAATATCGAACGCATCCTCATGGGCCTTTAAACTTGCCTATTCCCAAGGAATCGTGCCAACGGAGCAGTTGGGTTACCCACGCCCGTATTGATGAGAATGTCGTAATAAGGGGACACGATCTCTGCTTCGACAAGACGTGCCAATAAAGTCGCATCTTGAAACATGGAGCGGAAGGCTAAAAAACGGTTCGAAATAATGACCGGGCAACAACGTGATGTCACGCTACAAAATTTGTCAGTGGATTGGACTCATGAAATATTATACTCTCTTCGTGCGTATGTGTGGTACTTGTTTTACAGAGCCGGACACACTCTCTGTGTTCGAAGGCTGTTTTGGAGTATTCGGAGGAGGAACTCGCCTTGCAATGCTGAAGACATTATGCGCGCGAGACACATTGTCATTGAAGCCTGGTTCAGGGGCTACTGAGGGAGTCCTGGATTAAGGGGTCCTCGGGATCCGCCGGTTTTGACACCAACACAGTTCTCTCTACACCACCTCCCGAAGACCAAGCCTGAGAGACGCATAGCACTATGCATTTTCAAACTTTTTGGTAACTTGTTGCCAAAGGGGGAGAAATGTATAGATCATAGGCTTCGAGAGAGAGTGTTGCTTTCTTTGTCTCTCTTGCTATTTATTTGATACTTTTGTGTGTGCTTGTTTGATACTTTATGTCTGTGTGTGAGATACTTATATGATCATGTGTTTGATCATATCATACTTTAATGTTTGCTTGGATGATATTATCTCTTATATCCCATATATGATCATTCACTTTGCTTGGTGGTGAGAGCATGTTTTAATTCCTATCATTTGAGCGCTCCACCAAGATGTATGTGACATGGAATAGTAACCCATGATCCAAATCGATTGTGCATTTGCATTCAAAAGCAAATCTCAAATAACGCACAAATTTAGGGGGAGCTCTTGCTTATCACGTACTTCTCAAAGCGACGATGTATTTCAATCTTATTATCATTTGTCGAAGCTTTGATCTATATGTTGTCATCAGTTACCAAAAAGGGGGAGATTGAAAGTGCAACTATTCCTGGGTGGTTTTGGTAATTACTAACAACATATAGCTCATTGAACTAATGCTATTTCAAGATAAACTTTTCAGAAAGTTCAATGATTGTCATGGCATGGATTAGGAATGTGGACCCCTCAAAATGCTAAGGACACATATTGGCTCAAGCTCAAGACTCTATATTTTCATTCTAGTGATCCAAGATCACATTGAGTCCATACGAAAAGCCAATACTATTAAAAGGGGATGAGGTGTTGCTTAATGGCTTGCTTGCTCAAATTGCTTATTGATATGCTCCAAAAACCCTCACCCACTTTCTCATATCCACATATGTCCCAAACCAAAAGTCAAACCCGGCCCCACCGATTTGATCTATCCGGCGCCACCGAGTTCATTTGACATAGCCACTGCCAGAAACCCTAGTCACTTCGGTCTCATCGATAGGGATCTCGGTCTCACCGAGATAGGATTGCAAACTCTTTGATTCCCTTCGTAACGTTTCGGTCTAACTGAGATGAGCGATCGGTCCCACCGAGTTCGCAATGCAAACTCTCTGTTTCCCCTTCGTAACAATTCGGTCTCACCGAAATGAGCGAATCGGTCCCACCGAGTTTTCCTGACCAACTCTCTGGTTAGCTTATTACCAAAGTCGGTCTCACCGAGTTTGTGTAATCGGTCTCACCAAGATTACGTTATGCCCTAACCCTAATGGAATCGGTCCCACCGAGTTGACATGTCGGTCCCACCGAAAATCCTAACGTTCACATTTTGAACTGAATCGGTATGACCGAGTTTTATGATTCGGTCCCACCGAGTTTGGTGAATTGTGTGTAACGGTTAGATTTTGTGTGGAGGCTATATATACCCCTCCACCCCCTCTTCATTCATGGAGAGAGCCATCAGAACATGCCTGCACTTCCAGCATACATTTTCTGAGAGAGAACCACCTACTCATGTGTTGAGGTCAAGATATTCCATTCCAACCACATAAATCTTGATCTCTAGCCTTCTCCAAGTTGCTTTCCACTCAAATCATCTTTCCACCAAATCCAAATCTGTGGGAGAGAGTTGAGTGTTGGGGAGACTATCATTTCAAGCACAAGAGCAAGGAGTTCATCATCAACACACCATCTATTATCTTTTGGAGAGTGGTGTCTCCTAGATTGGTTAGGTGTCACTTGGGAGCCTCCGTCAAGATTGTGGAGTTGAACCAAGGAGTTTGTACTGGCAAGGAGATCGCCTACTTCGTGAAGATCTACCCTATTGAGGCAAGTCCTTCGTGGGCGATGGCCATGGTGGGATAGACCAGGTTGCTTCTTCGTGGACGCTTCGTGGGTGGAGCCCTCCGTGGACTCGCGCAACTGTTACTCTTCGTGGGTTGAAGTCTCCATCAACATGGATGTACGATAGCTCCACTTATCGGAACCACGCCAAAATCTCTGTGTCTACATTGCGTTTTCTCCCTCCAAAACCCCCCCTTTACCTTCATGTGCAATGTTTTACATTCTGCTGCTATACTCTTAGACTTGCATGTGTAGGTTGATTGCTTGACTTGTTCTAATTTGCTAAAATCTGCCAAGACTTAAAATTGGGAAAAGGCTAGATTTTTATTTGGTCAAGTAGTCTAATCACCCCCCTCTAGACATACTTTTGATCCTACATCAACGATATAAGGTCTCAACTTATCACATGCAAAAACACAAATGCTAAAAATTCTTTCGCAATAGTAGCATAATTTCCTTGAGCACTATCTAGGGTCTTACTAGCATAATAAATAACATTTAGTTTCTTATCAACTCTTTGACCTAGAACAACACCAATAGCATAATCAATAGCATCACACATAATTTCAAAGGGTAGATTCCAATTAGGTGGTTGATACACATGGGCATATATTAAGGTTTTCTAAAGTATTTCAAAGCCTTCTACACGATCATCATCAAAAACAAAAGGGACATCTTTTTGCAGGAGATTAGTGAGAGGCTTGGAAATTTTAGAAAAGTCTTTAATGAACTTACAGTAGAAACCAGCATGACCTAAGAAACTTCTTATACCTTTGATATCTTTACGACATGGCATTTTCTCAATTGCATCTACTTTTGCTTTATCTACCTCAATACTTCTTTCAGAAATTTTATGACCAGGGACTATACCTTCGTTTACCATGAAGTGGCACTTCTCCCTATTCAAGACAAGATTAGTCTCTTCACATCTCTGCAAAACTTTGTCAAGATTGCTCAAGCAATCATCAAAAGAATTTCAGTAATGAAAAAACCATCCGTGAATACCTCAACAATCTTTTCACAGAAATCAGAGAGTATGGCAGTCATACATATTTGAAAAGTGGCAGGTGAATTACATAAATCAAAAGGCATACATCTATAAGCATAAGTTCCAGAAGGACAAGTAAAAGTAGTTTTCTCTTGATCTTCTTGTGAAACAGGTATTTGAGAAAAACCAGAATATCCATCTAGAAAGCAGAAATGTGTATGCTTAGATAATCATTCTAACATTTAATCAATAATAGGCAGTGGGTAATGATCTTTTCTAGCTGCTTTATTTAATTTTGTAAAAGCAATTACCATCCTATAACCGGTTACAATTCCTTGTGGGACAAGTTCATTTTTATCATTAGGAACAACATTGATGCCACCTTTCTTAGGGACGCAATGAACATGACTTACCCATCTACTATCAGCTATAGGATAAATTATACCTGTCTCCAGGAGCTTTAATATTTTAGTTCTTACCACATCCTTCATCTTAGGATTCAGACGACATTGATGATCGACAATGGGTTTAGCATCAGGCTCCAAATTAATATTGTATTTTCATAATGTTGGGCTAATGCCCTTAAGATCATCAAGAGTATATCATATTGCAGCATGTTGCTTCCTAAGAGTTTGGAGTAATCTCTTTTATTTGTGCACTGAAAGGTTAGCATTGATAATGACATGATATATCTTCTTTTCATCAAGATAAGCATATTTCAATGTATCAGATAGTTTTTTAAATTCAAACACAGGGTCACTATTAGGTGGAAGAGGATCTCCCAAAGTTTCAACAGGCAAATTATGTTTAAGGATAGGTGCTTACCTAAAGAATATTTCATCTATTTCATTTTGTTCCTTCATATGCATATCATTTTCATGGTCTTGCAGATATTGTTCTAATGGATCAGTAGAAGGTATACCAATAGAAGCAAGACTAGTAATTTCATATTTATTAGGTAATTCTTTATCATGAGGTTGTCTACTAAACTTGGAGAAATTAAATTCGTGAGACATGTTACCAAACTTAACACCGGCCTTTTCTTTAACACAATCAATTTCAGCATTAACGATATTCAAGAAAGGTCTACCAAATATAATGGGACAAAAATCATCGTGTGGTGATCGAAGTACTAGAAAATCAGTAGGGTATTTGATCTTACCACACACGACTTCAACATCTCTAACAATCCCAAGCGGTGAAATAGTATCTCTATTTGCAAGCTTAATAGTAACATCAATATCTTCTATCGCAACAAGTGCAATATCATGCATGACTTCTTGGTATAAAGAAAATGGAATAACACTTACGCTAGCACCCATATCACATAAACCATGATAGCAATGATCACCGACCTTAATAGAAACAATAGGCATGCCAACAACAAGTTTACTCTTATCTAATTAATCTTGTTCAGTATTAACTTGTTTAGCAATCCGGGTTGCTTCCTTACAGAAATAAATGACATGACCGTCAATATTATCAACCAAGAGGGTTTAGGTGTTTTAACATACAGTTATGCACCATAGTTGTAATTTTAGCATGTTCCTTAATCCTAAAAGGGAAAGGAGGTTTCTCAATATTGGTAGTGGGTACAACTGGATCAGCAGTATAAGCAATCGTTTCAGTTTTAGCTATAATAGGTTCCTCATAAACTTCATCAATAGGTGGATGAAATTTAAACCACTTATCCTTAGGGAGATCAACATGAGCAGCAAATTATTCACATAATGTAGCTACTATTTCAGTGTCAAGCCCATATTTTGCACCAAGCTTATGAAAAATATTTGTTTTTATAAAAGACTTAACACAATCAAATTCAAGATTTATACCTGACTCATTATCTTTGTCGATTTCCCAATCTTCAGAGTTGTGATTAATTCTTTCAATAGTATCCCATTTGAATTCAATAGTTCTCTTCATGAAGGAACTAGCAGAAGAAGTATCAAGCATTGTTTTATCATCATGAGAAAGCCAAGCATAGAAGTTTTGTATAATGATTTCTCCTGAGAGCTCATGATTGGGGCGTGTGTGCATCATGTACTTAAGCCTCCCCCAAGCTTGAATTATAGTTTGTCCTTCATGAGGCCAAAATTTACACATATAAATCCGATCACGATGAACCAGGTGCATAGGATAAAATTTCTGATGAAATTCCAGCTTCAATCGATTCCAATCCCATGTTCCAATGTCATCCAATAGCCTATACCAAGATAATGCCTTTTCCCTCAAAGATAAAGGAAATATCTTCTTCTTAACTCCATCCTCTAATAGACCAGCAAGCTTAAACAATCCACAAATTTCATCTATATAGATTAAGTGCATATCAGGATGTATTATTCCATCTCCTAGATAGGGATTAGCGAGCAGTTTTTCCATAATACCAGAAGGAATTTCATAATAAATATTTTTAGCACATTGAGGAGCGGCTCTTACCACTTCCAGTCTAGGAGAAAATACCCCGAACAAGCCCCTCAAAGGATAACTTTCCATAATCCTCCTCCAGTGTTTCGTCAGAAGAAATCAATGGTTCCCTACAACAATTATTATCAGAAACACTATGTGTCCTTAGCAGTAAAACCTACTAGTACTCCTCAAGTAGTACAAAATGTCAGCAGTATAAAGACCGCTAAAAATGTTAACACTAATATTCAAAGAATAAGAAAGGCAGGTGAGTGTTGGAGATGTGGGGATAAGTGGGTACATGGTCATAAATGTACTTTAATCACTACAAAAAAGACACATCCGTGACATTTTGGGCCGAACGATTTTTTTTCTGTCATGCTTATGACACTTCTATGACGATAATTGTGATAAAACCCGGTATCATCATAGATGTGGTGGGATCCTACTTCTATGACAAAAAATCATGACAGAAATTGGGCTTTTTGTCCTTGGCGGGCCGGAGACGCAGTTGCATGACATTCTTTGGGCCGTCCATGACGGAAAAAACCATGGTAGAAGCGAGGGCAAGGAAAATATCAGGGAGTTCCTGTTTACGGTGGGTGGTCGGGGGCTGAGCGATGCACGTTTCTCTCGTACACATACGCGCGTGGGTGCGAGGCGTTGGGCTCTAACTGAACCCAAGCGAGGCGTTCGCCTACTGAACCGGAGCGATTGCACTGTAGGCTACGCGTTATAGAACCCGAGTGATCGATCGATCTGGCTGTTAACTGAACCAGATCGAGTTATTCCTTTGCTACTGCTGCTAACTGAAGCCGATCGAACCTGCTGCCTCTTGACAAACAGTGAGTGTTGTTGGGGGGTTGGATGAACAGTTCCTGGTTGGGGGTTGGATGAACAGGACCCCGTGGTAGTAGAGGCCGTTGCCGCTGGATGAATAGGACCCCGATTGATCGAGCCGATTGTGGGTGGATGAACAGGACCCCATGGAGGGTTGGATGAACAGGACCCCGTGGAGGGCTGGTTGAACAGTAGCCGGTGGAGGGCTGGATGAACAGTAGCCCATGGAGGGGTGGTTGAACAGGATCCTGTGGAGAGGGCTGGTTGAATAGTAGCCGGTGGAGGAGCGGTGGAGGCTGGATGAACATGAGCGCCGTGGATGAACAGTCGCAGGTGGAGGCTGGAGGAGGTCGACGGTGGATGAACAGTAGCCCGTGGAGGCTGGAGGAGGTCGACGGTGGATGAACAGTAGTCCATGGAGGCTGGAGGAGGTCGACGGTGGAAATGAACAGTAGCCCGTGGAGTCCCCGTTTTGCGGTACGCCACACCCCTCCCGATGAACAGGACCCCCGTTTCGACCGTAGCGCTCCAACACAAGTCCGTTTCCTCCGTTTTGAGGTACGCCACACCCCTCCCGATCAACAGGACCCTGTTTCGACCGTACGTGGTCGAACATAAGTACATTTCCTTCGTTTTGCGGTATGCCAGACCCCTCCCGATGAACAGGATCCTGTTTTGACCGTGGCCAGTCGAACAGAAGGCCGTTTCCTTCGTTCTGCGGTACGCCAGGCCTCGTTTCGATCGGCTGTTCCGTCCAAGATGGTTGGCTCCCGATGAACACGACGCATTTCGCTGCCTCCCGAAGAACACGACGACGCAGTTTCTCCATTCTGACCTAGCCATGTACACGAGCCCTGGCCGTACGTATGCGTGAGTAGGCGTTCGAGACCCCGCTCATATGTACGTACGTGGTCGTTTTTACTTTCTTGCACCCGGCTGTACGTATGTGTACACGATATTAACGGGACTGCGTGACATCCTACGTGCGTGCCTATACTACGACATGTGCCCTTCCTTACTCGGCCACGGTTAATCACTGCAGCCTGCAGATAAACAGATCGTATGTACGTACATGTTTGCGACTAGAATGACAACGCTACGTACGCTGCGGCCAAGTGGGTCCCGACTATTAGGGAGGATAAGGAGGCACTTCCTTGCATGCAAAGATGTAGCTGGTGGGTCCCAGCAGTCAAGGGGAAACATTTTTTTTGCAAAATACGGTGGCCCGTCCGGTGGGTCCCTGCTATCAGGTGGAGGAATCATTATTTTCCGCGTAATAAGGAGGCACTTCCTTGCTGCGGCTGTGGACCCAGCTGTCAGCCTCTCCACGTACAGTACTCTTCCGATGGAAGTCGTTCCTTGACCACATTGACCACGCCGCGCCGAGAGCACCAAGGCGGTGGACGACAGCGAGGCCTAGGAAGGGGACGACACGGAGCCAGGGAAGACACGGAAGTGGATGCCCACGCGGAGAGGAGTATGAGGGTTCACTGGTTCGGCTGCGGTGTGAGGCTGCCGTCGCTGCAGGACCCGACCAGCGGTGGGTGTAGTAGGGGCGGTGAGGCCTCCGTGGCAGCACAGCCGGCCGCAGGAGGCAGGAGCAGGCAACAGGGCCGACGCTGGTTTGGGCGGCTGGAGTAGAAGACCAGAGGTTGAAGAAGCACTACGGCCGTTGGATGGACATCGTACAGTCACTGGAGCTAGAATCGTTCATATTGACTAAGGTGACAAAGCCCTCCATCCGCGTCAACTTAGTAGGCCCACAAGTTAGCCTCCCATTATGATGGGTCCCAACTAGCAGGGGGAGTATTCATTTTTGTGTGTGTAATAAGGAGGCACTTCCTTGCGTGCGAAGATATAGCTGGTGGGTCCGAGCTGTCAGCGGGGGGAACGTTCTTTTTGTGAAATATAGAGGCCCTTCCGGTGGGTCCCAGCTGCCAGGTGGAGGAATCATTATTTTGCGCGTAATAAGGAGGCACTTCCTTGCTGCGGCCGTGGACTCAGCTGTCAGCCTCTCCACGTACAGTACTCTTCCGATGGAAGTCGTTCCTTGACCACATTGACCACGCCACGCCGAGAGCACCAAGGCGGTGGACGACTGAGAGGCCTAGGAAGGGGATGATGCGGAGCCGGGGAAGACGTGACAGTGGATGCCCACGCGGAGAGGAGTACAAGGGTTCACTAGTTTGGCTGTGGTGTGAGGCTGCCGTCGCTGCAAAATAACAGGGGGTGTGGGTGAGTAGAGGGATGGCCTGGCCAGCGGTGGGAGTAGTAGGGGGTGGTGAGGCCTCCGCGACAGCACAGCCGGCCACTGGAAGCAGGAGCAGGCGGTCTTGCCGGCGCTAGTTTGGGCGGCTGGTGCAAGAAGAGCAGCGATTGAAGAAGCAGCGGGACCGTTCGATTCAAATCCAACAGTCACTGCTACTATAATCGTTTGTTGACTAAGTTGACAAAGCCCTGCGTACGCGTCAACTTAGTAGGCTCACAGGTCAGCCTCCGAACCGGTGCACCCCAGATGTCAGTGGGAGGAATCATTTTTTTCGCGTAATAAGGGGGCAGTTGATTGCGTGCTGCCAGGCCAGCGGAGGGAGTAGGGTGGGCCGGTGAAGCCTGCGCGGCATCACAGCGGGCCACAACAGGAGGGAGCAGTCCGCCGGTGCTGGTTTAGGCGGCTGGAGCAGGAAGATCAGAGATTGAAGAAGCACGTCGGCCGTTGGATGGACATCCAACCGTCACTGCTGCTAGAATGTTGTGTTGATTGAGAAAGCCTTGCGTAAACAAGTCAGCCTCGAAATCTGTGGCGTGTACAAACCACTTGCTATTATTTTTATGACTTTTACTTATTTGCTAATTGATATGGAATTTATTGCAGCCCATTTTCCATTTTTAGAATTGCTGCCCATTTTCTGGCCAGTACCAGGGTTAAAACATTGAACTAAAAATGTGCGAAATTTTAAAAATTCACAAAATTTTGCTGGGGAACAAAACATTCTTAATCCAAAAATTAGTAGCCATACGAAAACAAATATAAAAATAAATTAGTACTATGTCATGTTAAAATCCAATGAAAAATATATCAGTGAAGAACAAAAACAAAAAAGAAACTAATTGGCCATTTGCTATATTTTTTTGGAATTTGCAACCCCTTTGATATTACTTTTAAGATATACTGACCATACTCTTTGGCCAGGCCGGAATGCATCCCTCCTCGTCTTAAAAGATTTGCAGCCCAGTAAGTCGGAGAAAACAAATAGGCCTAGCTTGGGTATTCTTCAAAAAGAAATAGTGGGCTACCTATTTTCCCAAAGAAAAAACTGCCGGGCTGGTCATGTTGTTAGACGGGCCACAGAGACCGCACAACCTAGTTTATAGCCTGCTCCTCCGAACAAATCCTCAAAAAAAGTTGTGCAATTCTATCGTTAATTGACTATACGTTGACAAGGATGTGGGTCCCAGATATCAGCATGGTTGATATGAGTAAAAAAAACGGGGGGTGCATCTGAGTAGTAAAACTGGCGCTTGCTTGTGTTCGGGAGTGGACCTGGTGGGTCCGTACTATCATACTCACAACTACAGTCCTCTCCCGATTCACTATGTTTACAGGGCCGGACGGTGGCGCCACAGCGAGCGCACCAAGGCGGAGGATAAAGTGTTGTCACCAATGTGTTGGGCTGGGTTGGACATTCTTATTGAAAAATAAAAATGGACCGTAGCTATTTACGACATTGGCTACGATTTGCATGGGTTCGCTGGTTGCAGGAAGAAAATGGTGGGAGAAAGAAGACTGGTAGCTATCTTTGCCTAAGAATAATATCGACTGAATGTAACGACACTATCATAGGAAATAATATCCTCCTGTTAAAATTTGACTTTTCAAATCTTGAGAATTGGTGCATGAGCATTTAGATTTATTTATTTATGTACTTATTTATGTTTAGGGGACCATGAGCATGTACCTAGGACGGATTCATGTGAGATCCTCCCTTCCAGTTAATTATGGGCTCCTCTATTGGGCCTTCATCGGTGGGCTGCATGTTATCGATAAGGGAAAAATGTGTTCCGTACCAAAATAGTATGCGCTACATACGGTACGGGGCACTAAAGGATCGGACCGTGCAATGACTTCCAAAACATTGTGTTTGTCGTTCTAACAACACATTTATTCAACCAACAGACAGAATATACTACTGATTGTACATTGAAAACAGCAGCAGCAGCAACCAGGGCTGGGGGTGCAACAAAAGCAGTAAGCAGGATAAAAGAGTAAAGATGCAGCTCTCTCTTCCAAACCAAACATCAACCATCATTACAAAAGGGCTACCAAAAAAGAACAAGTGTATGCATCAAACTAAATAAAGATCCTACTACACCAAGTGTACGCATCTAACAAACTGGCTCAGTTAGATGTTTCTATTTATTAAGCTGTGGAGATTGGCTGACGGCTTGAACCAGATGGGTGCTTGACGGGGGAAACTCCAGCCAGCAGGTCGAAGTCTGATACTTGTGACCCTCTCTCCTACTTTGGGCTGCAGAGCGTGGCGGCACATATCAGGGTATGGTGTATGCAGAGACGCATGGTACGTTGTGTACACATATTTTTGCCTGATGAACGAAACCACGCTACCATCATGATCCTTTCCATCGGTTATCTCCTGGTTAATCGGATAATTCAGTCCGAGAAACAGAGAGCGTGTACCAAGGCTACTTACCAGCCTCCAGTCAAAAATTCCTGAAGGCCCAGAGAAGCTGGGATCCTGGTCAAAGACCTTGCAGTGACTGTGATTGTATTCCTGAAACAACACGTCCGGTATGTGCGAACGATCATCAATTGTTCGTCGTCGTCTGATCGAGCCAAGAACCACCTGCAACTGCCATGCCGCTTTTCTTTGAAAGGTTCTGGGATTAGGAAGGGTAGGGACACCAGGCGGCCTACAACATCATATCAAGTTGGAGTCTAATAAAAAAGGGCTCTCACTTTAGTCAATCTTAAGAACAGCATGTTATGAGCATGAATGTTTTTTTAGTAAATGTTGACAGTATACCTGGCCATGGGCCAGGCCGGGCCGGGCCTAAAAAAGCCCACGGCAGAAAACTAAGGCCCAGGCCCTCCCAGGCCCTACCGTCGGGCCTACTTTTCAAGCCCAAGCCCGGCCCATCTGGTAAAAAGCCCTGAAAAGCCCTTAGGGCTTAGGGCCGTGGGCCGGGCCACTTCCTTAAAATGCCAATATGCCAAGCCCAAGCCCGTCCAGGCCTTGCTGGTGGGCTCAAAACACAGGCCCAAGCCCGGCCCATGGGCAAGCCCATCGGGCCTAGGCCCTGGATTTTACGGCCAGGCCTGGGTGGGCCGATAGGGCCGGGCCGGAGATGGCCAGGACTAGTTGACAGTAATATAAGCAAGCCATCATGATATCATAGGAAACTAACATACTGCTATTACATCCATTTGTAGCGATGACTGGAGTAGGCTAGCAATACGTCGAACCATAGAAGGAGTCGACAGCGAAAATGAAGCCCGTGTGTTCAATGACATCAGAGAACCATGGAGGATGTATGATCCTGCGATGGACGTGCAGATTTATCCACTTACCGCAGTGACCTGTCAGATAGGCGAGACCGTGGTTGAAGAACACAATTAGCCTGAAGTCTTTATAATTCGCAGATCTTGTGGGCACTTGGCAGATTACGAGCTTGAGCAAATCAAATTTGGTATCATGTTGGCTACTGTAGGATTCCGAGTATTTTGGGCCGCGGTGCCAAAGCAGTGCAGTATTAATCGAAGGAAGGGGGATCAATCACCGGGTGTAGACCTCCACGAGCATCCAGCTGCCGTGACGGTCGACGAGCACCATCCAAGACATGTTCATGCCGACCCAGTACATACCGTTAATGTAGTTGAGGGTGACGGGGATCGGATTGCAGTCAAGGGGGTTGATGCTCGCCACCCTATGATCGTTATGCTGCGTGACACGCTGTTTCTGAAGATCAGGCGGCATCAGCAAGCAAGGAGCTGGCTTAAAAAGCTCCGGCCTAAGGGCTTTGAGTAAACGGTACAGCCCCGACAAGCACGCGGCGAGCGGCATGGTACTGAGGTTGTCCACACACGAAACAATGAGCTTGATTACCTCTGTGGGGAGCGAATTCTAGCCACTCTTTCAGCGGACGCTGCTCGGTTCTGCCATTGTTAGTGCTTGGTTTTCAGAAGAGGGGGGAGGCGCCTTAGTGGGGATGGAAGATTGGACGATTATGTGCGGACAAAGATGGAGAAGCGAATCTGTGCTGCAGGAAGTGGACAGGTGATGATGACTACATCACGCTGCTTGACTTACGAGACACATAATAGCAGCGTAGGGTCATATCGATGCCAGAAAACTTGCTTGAGTGATCACAATACTAGTACTCCCTACAGTACCTACTACTATGCCCTAGTTTGCATATAGAGTAGTGGAGTAGGACTCTGCTCTACTACTAGCACTGGAGGAGTAGTATATTCTAATCTAAAATTGTTACAAACTTCAATGCCCAAGCGTGGAACGACTACGAACCGCCATCGGTGCTAACTCCAATCCCCAGAAAATGTTCGCTGGGAGACATGGCAGTTGCAAATGCCCGCGACGCAGTTACAGTATATGTGTAAGGGTGGCGGCTTTGTCAAATACTATGGCTTAAAAACAGGCCACCGTCGGATGGAAATCTGACGATTACGTGGGGATTGAGCTCGTGGCGAACAATCGCCAGATATCATTACTAAAAAAAGGGTTAAAACACCCGGGGCTATAACTTGCACCGGTTGACCACTAACAATGATACTAACATAGTTGTAAAATGGTCAAAGACTGTGTCTACGTGGTGTTTGGAATTATACGCAAAAAACTAGCAAGATGCCCGTGCATTGCACGGAACATCAAGATGCATATTTTTACAAAACACCCGTTGTGATTGACCCATGCAGGAGTAATCCCATTTGTAAAAACTAATGATATCTCGAGAATTTTATTGGAAAAATGGTATCTCGAGAATTTCATCGAAAAAATGATATCTCGAGAAAGATGAGAGATAAGGTGAGGAGGAGTGGGGCATGGTGGTGACTGGTGGTCGGACTGGGCGGAGGCATGGGGATGGACGGCGCCGGCAGCGGCCACCATGCCAGATTGTTCCAGAGACTTCCTTTTTTAATTGCTCAACAATTAGGTTGTGGGAGATAAGGATGAACGAGGCAAGGCCTTATCTGTAAATGTGGAGAGAGGTGCAGTATCTTTTGTAAAATTGTCATAGTTTGCTTTCTATCCATCAGATATAGATCGGGCGGTCTATATTACAAGATGGCATGCACACCATCATCACCAACTCGGTTTTTTATTAGAAAAAGATAAGAGATAAGAGAAGAGTAGTAGAGATAGAGACTAGGGAGGAGCACCATCTACTGCTTCGTGTGCTACTCCTGCGCTCCATCCGGCGGCCGCAACGTCCCCTACACCCACTCCCTCCTGCGCTCCATTCGGCGGGCACTGTTGAAATTTGGGGAGCGCACTCGCGCGACTGCTGGCAGCGACAACTTCACCGACGATGACTTCTTCCCCGACCTCGGCAACCTCTTCCTCAATGACATGGGCGACAACCTCAACGCCAATGGTGCTGCTCCCGTTGCACCGTATGTGCTTCTGTCCTTCCTGTTCGAAATTGTGGTAGAATTCATGTTTCTAGTCTGTGTCCTAGATTCGATCTGTTCATCTACTATGCTAGTCCACATGATTGATTTAATCTCTGTTATAGCCGTCATGATTTATTTTGTGCTTATTCGGATTAAATCTCGTAGTAATCTGCTGATATGTTCACCTGGCGCAACGTCCCCTACAACCACTCCCGTTTCATGGACGGCCTAGTCGATGCCTCCAAGGTGCCCTGCATCTACAAGATTTTCGGCTGCGAGAGGTACATCGACCAACACTCGCTGGCGGAGCATAGTTCCAGATGCGCGCACGCGCCCTGCTGCTACTGCTATGGGTGCACGTTATCGTTTTGGGGCTCACTAGCGAGCCTCGTGCATCACCTCACGCAACCATCTGGCGAACACTACTGGCCCGTGGCGGTGAACATCAAGTACGAGACGTGCTACCCGTTCGCCGTGCCGGAGTCACTGGAGGATCACCGTCGCCTGGTAGTCTCGGAGGAGGACAACATCGTCTTCCTCTTGATCGTGGGCACCGGCGAGGCCCGCGCTGGCCGCCGCCCCGTCTTTGTAGTGTGCACCAGGGGCAACGCCGCTAACGCTGACACTGACACGAGGCTGATGTACGGATGTGTGCTCATTGTTATTGCCCCTCAAAGGTACATGGGTGCCCACACCAACTCCATCACGCTGACTGGGACTGTGCCGAGCTGCGACGTTCCCGCTGATGTAGACATGGAAGACGCATGGTATGATTTCCCCCCCAAGATGGTGCACGGGGACTCCAAGGAGGTTCACCTGGACATATGCATTACCAAGTTAAATGTTGATCATTAGTCTTCGCTCAATGTAATCCGCCGTCTAAGCATGTGGAGACTTCTTATTTATATAGTATAGAACCTTCCATGCATGATCTTGCTCTATTAGAGTATCGCGCTTGAATAAAAGTGTATCCATTTATGGTTTGGTCTAGAATCTTCCATATATGCTTTTGCTCCATTAGAGTTCTCGCTTGCCATTTATGAGATTAACTGAGAATTTTTACTACAATACTGGTGAAAGACATATGATGAACCATTTCTTACATCTCCTCTGCCCCCTTCCAAGTCATCCTGATTTAATCCCTCCGTCTAGGTGTATAAGAGCATGGTTAATACTTAAATAGTATATCCAACTGTTGACTATAAGAAAGTGCCATGTCATCTTTAGCCAACATGTATAACAATCGATACTCAAAAACTAATTCTTAAAGATCATTTCTTGCAAAGCACAATAAGTGTTATTTCTTCACAAGTTTTGGATGCAGGTTGAACAGTTGAACGCTTTTGTTTGCAAAAGATACTTTTTTTTATCTATTTCACCCAGATGTTTGTGAGCTCTAGAGAAGAAATAATATCCAAAGAAATCTATCGATACTCGTTACACATGAGATGACCCCCACATCCTTTGTCAAAATAAACAACTCCCCGATCAATGCATTTCACTGTTCCGTGCAACGCACGGGCACCTTACTATATATTAGTAAGACCATAAATTTAACTAACATTATATATAGTATGATAAATGCTCATGCATTTCACCAAAAAATATATCATTGAGAACTATGTTCAAATACGAATCCAACGATATAGTTTTTGTTGACATGCACTAACATTTTGTCAGTTAAATCTTCAGTCAAATTCAATGGGGGACTAATAAACCACGATCGAGGTAGTGCTAGTGTAGAGGGCGGTGCTGCACAGGAGTCTCACCCCGCTCGTGGCGCGGGAGTAAAGCCGTCATATCACAAAACCCCACCACTCCCAGTAATGAGTGGCCTAGTAAAATAAATGGACAAGAAACCATCACATCCCTCCGTCTTTTTTGCATTTCATCTCTCTGCATTTAGTTTCTCCGGTTCATCTTGCACACTCAATCCCTAGCTACTACTTCTAGTATCCCTAGCTACTACTCTGAGTATCCCTAACTACTACTCCTAGGGCCAGTTCTTTTGGCGGCTTAAAAAATAAGCCGTCTCTTCCCCAGCGTTTCCCATAAGACTAGTCACAGTGGAGAGTAACATAAGGCGCCTCACTCATTTATTTGGGCTTCTAAACTACTAGTACCTCCGTCCTGGTTTATTCGTCACCATTTGTAATTTGTGCTAAATTTTGACCAAAAATTTAACTGATAAAATGTTAGTGCATGTGACATGCATAAACATTTCATTAGTTAAATTTATGGTCAAAATTTGACACAGATTACAATGGGGACCAATAAACCAGGACAGAGGTAGTAGTTATGGGATTACTAATCTAGAGGCCTAAAACAACCGGCCCCTGGTACTCCTAGTAGTAGTACTCAAGTTGGAATTCCAATTGCACGGCACAACTTGTTAGGCAAAAAATTCGATACAGGGTGTAGGGAGCGGTTTGGGAATTTGCATGCCTTCCCGACCAGTGAGATACTCCGTACAAAGTACGATAGAGAAATAACCACAGAGAAGGAAGCTAAAAGTAAACAATTAAATGAGCATTTTTGCATTTGTTTTGCATTGAATCGTTTCACAAGCTTGACTAGTGCGGTTTTTCTACTTTTACAAAAACCGCATCGTAATGTTAAAAAGTGCATTTGCACGTACATAAGTCATAGTAGCAGTACAGTCTGCAAGCATATATATATATATAGAGAGAGACGTGTAGTGTGATAGTATATAGTAAAGTTTGTGCTATATGCACGTACTTACAAAATGCGTACGGATACACAAGGTTTCCAAACTGTTCCTTTTACATACTTAATTAAGGACGCTAAAAATTCCCGAACGTTCGGGATTTATCATTTGCGTCCCAAAACTAATGAGATCGCCTTATGAAACTAAATTATTCCTAATAAAAGCCACGACGCTCGCAGGAGCGCTTGCGGCGCGCCATGAGTGCCCTGGTGCGCGGCCGTTTCCCAGCGCGCCGACACAACGTCTCTTCCTCAGCCTCGCAACTTGCGAGGTGCTGATTGGCGGCTTGCTGGCGGGCGAGCGTGATCTCACCGGTGTGGTAATCCGGCTCCACCAGGCACTCCTCCTCGCTGGAAGCGTGCCAGTCTACGTACCGCCAAGCGTAGATGAGGCGCTTGGGCCCGACTGCACTCAGGGCTTTGGCAGGGCGTCCTCCGCCACCCTCACGGCCCTCGCACGAGCCTTATGCCAAAGAGCCAATTTCCTGACTCTCTCGAACGCGACATGGGCCTGCTAAGCAGCATGCCTCGTGGCGCGCTTCTCTTCCTCGACCTCCTTCTCCGCCTCTATTTTGGCGCGCTCTGCCGGAGGCAAAGCCTCCCACAAGGCGACATCCATTTCTTTCCAAAGCTCCTCAAGGCTGGGGGGCTCGGCGGGCAGTGCGGCGTTCTCCTAGTAGCGGGGAGCCGTCGCGTCCTCCGACGCGCATGCTGGCGAGACTGGGAACGCCGACGCGTCCACCTCGACGCGTCGCGGCGAGGAGCGGAATGCCGACGTGTCCTCCTTGACTAGTGGCGGCGAGGAACGGAACGGCGATGCGTGACCGTCTGCGCGGTGCAGCGAGGGGCGCCTAGGGCTTGGGAGGGGCGATGCCATGGTGGTTGACGTGAGAGGGAGGGGGAGGGGATAGTGATGAACGTGAGTGTTCTTCCGAATGCCGTGGGAGGCGCAGTATTTATAGCGAGCAATGGCACACCTACGTAAGATATGTTGCTTGATTAACGTAACAGCTATGTGGGCATATTTGTTGGAGTAAATTACGGGGGAGGGAAGGGGTGGAAATATTGCTGGTCACAACGGATTGGACGAGCCTGGGGGGAGGAGAGTCATGAATGCTAATTTTTTCCACACGGGGTGGAGTGGTGGGACCGCCGGAGGGAGAAGGAGAGTCAAGTAGGTAGATTGTTTTCACACATGGAGAGGAAAATATTTGGAGATGAACAGGCTTCCTGTAGGTATGGGAAATGGTGCATAATAAGTCATCTTGCATGCCGGGCTAGGTATAGTCTCAAGTCATTAAAAACATACACGCCCCACACATGTTCAGATTTCAAGGTGCACTAAATTATTGCATGCGATGATTAAGGCTGGCCATAGTGGTGGTATCTTAGCTGGTATCGTGCACACGGGAATAGCAAACATGCTAATGTGGCAAAGAATTAAAGAAGAGAGGGGGGTTAGAGTAACATAGGTAGATACCGTATCATGTTAAATACTATGCTACTTTGTGTCATGCATGGCACTATAAAGGTAGTCCCGTATCACACACTAGTATCATGCACATGATACTAGTATATGATACTTTCCACTATGAGTAGCATAAAGAGAATATTAACTAATCTCTACTCTTATAAAAAGCAGAGTTGGTGATGATGGTGTGCCTGCCATCCTGCAATATAGGCCATCCGATCTATATCTAACGGATAGGAAGGAAACTATGACAATTTACCCGCACTCCTCTCCACATTTGCAGATAAGTCCTTCCCTCGTTCATCCTTTTGTCCCACAAGATAAACTACTCATACAAATGCATCTTGATGTCCCGTGCAACGCACGGGCATCTTGCTAGTGCATGTAAAATCTTTGTCATTTACTAGTGTTCATGCATGCATGCAATGTGATAATGCATTGGTAAACACATTTTTTTGTGAAGAATGAGAGCATTAATTGAGTACTTTTGCAGACTACAAAAACTATTCCACCGCCTCTATCTTGGTAAGAGTAGGTGAAAATTTTCAATCGAGCCCTTTAAACTAGAAGGGAGGTAGTAGTACTCTAATAGCTAACCTTGTTGTGATGACTAGATAGGACATGTCACGCACCTGGACGGAGGAACTAGTCTGCATTGTGCATATAAGTTTTGTCTGAAGTCAATGTACCTTTACTTTGACCAAACTTATAGAAAAATGTATCAACATTCACAATGTCAAATCAATATTTTTATACTCATTATAAATCATAGTTCATAAAATATATATTTGGTATTGTAGATATTGATGTTTTAGTATAAATTTGGTCAAAAACTTTGCAAACTTTGACTTGACACAAATCTTACACGGAGTAAAAAGGACCAGAGGGAGTATCATGTATGCGGATAGGCAAAAAAATTGCTCACCTATAGCCGTCCGAAGTCTCAAAGGGCGCGACCGCGCGAGGGAGGCGAAGGTCGTGGGAGGCGCGATGGTTGACGGAATTAAGTGAAGTTACATCCACGCGCCGGCATGGCGTGTGAACACGCTGAAGCTATACCGTCAGGCCTACGATATGGGTCTAGTAGACATGACATGTAGTGGGTCCCGCATAGTACTCGAGAACTCTTTGGGGGCATGCAGCCGTTTATCCACCAGGCAAGCCAACGACCCCATGCCGTTCGCACGCCCTACTCGTCCCCGTCTTCTACCTTACAACAGTTCGCTCCCAGTTGTCCCGTCCTTTCACATTGCACGAGTTCAAGTTCTCCTAACCCGCCTCCAAAATCCATGGCCTCCCAAATCTCCATGATCACCGCTGAGTACCAGGTTAGAGCCATCACCGGCGATGAGTTCATCGTCATCTACACCCGTAGATCCACGAGGGTGGAAGCATGCCTTGCTCGCTTCCTATGCATGTTCAAAAGTTCAAAGGATGAGTGGGTCACTGGGATAGATGTTGAGTACACCACAGTCCTAGAAAGCGAGAAGATTCTAAAGGAGGCACAGAAGAAGAAGCCCGCCGTGATCCAGGTTTGCGTACATAACGTGTGCTTGGTCTACCACATATGCCATGCCGACGTTGAGTGCCATGATTTTAAAAACTTCCTCAAGGATGAAAGAGTGAAATTCGTTACTGTAGACTTTATGAACGACAGGAGTGTCCTGGGTCGGATATGCCTCGTTGTAGGCCAGCCCTTTAATCTCCAGAAGGCAAGCCTGGTGCCCTCCTCTCAGCCTTCAATGCTGACCCTGGCAGCAGCCATGATTGATCCTTCGTACGCTCAATTGAAGAAACCTCGCCACGAGTTTCATCATGCATGGGAGTCGAAGACAATAGATGAAGATCCCATCCTGTACGCAGCAATGGATGCCTACCTTTGTTTAAATATCTACAAGGGTTGGATGAAGAAGCAGAGCCCAGTGTCCGGTTCAAGCAAAGAAGCATCGGCAAAGAGGAAGAGGAAGAGGGACGAGGACGAAGTCGAGGACGTGGACTCGGACTCCGAGTAAGGTGGCAGTGCCGTCGCTCATGCTGGTTCTACTGCAGTGTCAAGCGGACTAGTTGCTTAGTTTTATTTCAGGGGTGTGTTGTGAGCCCCCAGCAGAACTATGTTTATTTTCTTTCTCATTATTTGAACTCTTTACTACGTACATTATTACTAGTATGCCTTACTACTGTTCTTCTTGTAGTTGGTACTACTGCTCGTATCTTTGTGTTCCTACTGTACTTAATACGTACGTACTAGTAGTATAATTTGGGTCAGTCGATTTGTGAAAGAAGTTCGACGGAGCGAAGGAAGAAGATGACAGAGAAGCCACCCCAGTATCTATATTAGGGTGGCAGGGTGCCCATGATCTATCTTATGAGTGTTGGGTGTGGAATGCAGTTCACCGGAAAATATGGATCGTGCCCGGGGTTAAACGGATGGTGGGGGTGGGGGAGCATGGCGGTGGCAGGCGGTTCAGAGGAGGGCAGGGCAGCGGCGGCGGGCAGTTAGGCGTGTGGCGGGCTGGCGGCTCGATGCCTGAGAGAGAAGATGAACAGTGCATCAATTTCGGAGGTTGAAGAAGCCCTTCTGGCCATCCATGTTGCATCCAACGGCTCCCAAGAGTTGACTGGCCCAAATTGCTCCTTTAGATTGCAGGATCCACGTGGCATTCAAGGTTTTGAAGGTAGATTCCGCATCCGCACCCGGTGTGTGGGCTCGGCACGGGCTCGACCGGCTTCCTCCGCGACAGCCACCATGCGCGCCTCCTCCGCGCGGGCGGAGAAGACAATGACACGCTAGCTCCTCCTCGCCGGTGTGCTGGAGCACGCGCTCGTCCTCCTCTTCATACGCTGCGTTCATAGACGCGGCTCCACCAGCTGCTAGCGTGCTTGGCAGCGCAGCAGCATCGCGAGGAGGGACTGCAGATGACGTGAGCGGGCGAGCCTTCGGCTTCATGGCACATGGATGGCGGCGAGACGGCGGTGATGGGCGAGAAATGGTTGGCTGGAGCAGGCATGCGCAACGGTGGCGGTAGCATATTGATGAGTGAGCGTATGGGAGCTTAGTTTAGTTTTATATAGGGTTGGTCAAACTTAAAAGAACACCATACTAGTACACGTAAACATTAGACTAAGGCAGCGCTTATATTAGTTACCACAACAACGATACGGAATCCTGTGCCAGCGCGTGCACCGTGGCTGCGCGGTCGATCGCACGGTGCGTCACCATGTCGCACTTGAAGGACATCCACCGAACCTTTTTGTGTGTGTGAAAACAATCCCCGAATATTACTCAACTTTTTCCCTGGAAAAGTTCTTCACGCTACAATATTTCTATATATTTGAATTTAGCTTCGGTTTGTGTTTATTTGGATTTGGAAATTTTAGGTGCGCCCTAGTTTTTTTAATACTGATTTTGTGTGTGTGACTGAGAAAGAACGTGTGTATGTGTCCATATGTGTGTTGTGGCAGAAGGGCAATGTGGAGACGGTGTGCATGTGATAGGGACATAGAGAGGTGTGAATGTGCAAATGATCATGCATGAGTGAGACATAGAGAGATGCCGATACATTGTGTATACATGAGAGAACGATCTTCTATTTGTTCTTGTGTGTGTGTGTGCGAGAGAGAGAGAGTGAGAGAGAGAGGAGCATCTGTAACAGAACAACCATCTCTCTTGATTCGTCCGTCCCTCGCACGATCGCATGTAACACATGCATCAACACACAGATTTTGACACCCTCACCCGACCCCTACCCACCTCAAGGCCCGCACATCGCTCTCTATCTCGCACACACAATCTCTTCGTGAAAACCCTATTTAGCATGTATCTTTCCATCACATACACAAACATTCTCTCTATAGGTTTGATTTCTCTCAATATCTGACACACACACACACTCCCCCTTCCCCGAGCACACAATTCATCCCCATCCAAGGTTATATGGTGACCACTCTCGCTTGTGCTTTCTCTGCACCCCAGCATGCACACCACCTCAATCTTCAAAGAGGGCATCGAGGAGATCGAAGACATCGACCACACTGCACTAGAGAATGCGGGGCCATTTGGAAGCAGGATGATGTGATGACGACTGACTGACTCCTCCCCCCTCTCTCTCCCGCACAAAATTACCAATCCCTCTCTCTCCCGCACAAAATTATCAATCCCTCAACCCACGAGATCCTTCCCCTCTCGTCCATGTTTTTCCAGCTCTCTCATCAAACTTGTTGTCTTCTCCTTCCACGTGTACAAAATCCGGATGCGCATGCATCTCACGTATATTACATGTCTCCATCTTTCTCACAGACCTAAATTCTTCCTCTCTCTTTCTCTCTCTATCTCTCTCTCATTAGGTTTGTCTCCTACTCTCTCACCCACACACATACAATCTTTCCCGCCCTATCTGCTCCATCTTCACAAGCTCTATCTACATGTTTCATTCACACATTGGGATGTGTTCAAAATGTTGCTTTTATAATGGATGATGTAGAGTTATGGTTGGTTTTGTGCATCCTACAAAGTAATAACTATGAAATGCATTTAGATTTTCATTTGACTGGGATTATGTGAGTTTGAGCATATTGTGAAGTACTATAGACCTCGTATACATCTTGGAATTCAACAAGGATTCTAACTATTGAATTGTATAGACCATTACATTCGAAGTCAGTAGCCTAATATATTTATTTCATGATTACAACAAATGATTAATTCACTACAAACTAACAAAACAAATGTGTACTCCCTCCGTTTTTATTTAAGTCCACGTATTAGCATTGGTCAAAGTCAAGTTTTGTAAACTCTCACAAAGTTTATGACAAAAAATAGACATATACAATAACAAATAAATACCATTAGATTCATTATTGAATGTACTTTCACATCATACATATTTGTTATGGTAAATGTTTATATTTTTCTATAAACTTGGTCAAACTTTAGGAAGTTTGACTTCAGTCAAACCTAATATGAAGAGTTAATAAAAACGGAGGGAGTACTAGTAGTTACTAGTACTACTCGCTAGTTGCTTAGCCCAATCACCCAACACGCCACCCGGGGAGTTCAGTGTCGCAAAATTTTGAGGTCGGCAGGAAAATCATCCGCGACCCTGATTCGAGTAGTGCGAAGTTACTATCATACCCTTCGGAATAGGCCTACGGATGACGCTTGGTAGGGGGTTGTTTTGGTAACTTCAGGTTCACCCTACCCAGCCAACCCCACCCCGGCACCCAGAGTAGTACACTTGAATACTCCCCATTTTCTATCCCCACCGCAAAATAGACTTCTCCATGGCACCGCAGCCTTCGTGCTCCTCCCCTTCTACATCGGCGCACTCGTCCACCGCAGCGCATCTGCCTCATCGACGACGTCGTACGCCACACTGGAGCCGGTCCACCGTCGTCGTCGTACACGGAGCCTCTTCCCCGGCACCGTCTTCCACGGTCTCGGATCTGCTTCCCGGAAGCCGACGCCAAGCTCAGAAGCACCACCATCGTGGACAATGAACTGACTCCCGTTGCTGACCATGATGCACAAAGGCCGCCGCGACCATCGTACTCCTCCTCGATTGGTAATGTGTGTATTGAATCTCTTAGCAGTATATGTGCAGTTCCAATTTTGTTCATACCTACCCTTCAAATTTCCTGGTTGCTATTGTTCCCGTAAAAGTAATTGGTTATAGCCTCCAGTGTCCAACAGAATATCACCTTGTAATTGTGCGTCGCTCCTGTATTGCGCTGTGCTTGGGTAGGTTCTTCATCTGCAACCAGTAGTGTGGCAAATGATGGAAAGTTTTTTAGAACTAGCAAGATGCCCATGCGTTGCACGGAACATCAAGATGCATTTGTATGAGTAGTTTATCTTGTGGGAGAAAAGGATGAACGAGGGAAGGCCTTATTTGCAAATGTGGAGAGGGCTGTGGGTATCTTTTTGCAAAATTGCCATAGTTTCGTTCCTATTCGTCAGATATAAATCGGACGGCCTATATTGTAGGATGGCAGGCACACCATCATCACTAACTCTATTTTTATAAGAGAAGAGATAAATATAAATATAAGAGTAGAGATAGCAGGGACGTCGGGAAAGGATCGCGCGCGCTGGAAAAAGCGGCCGGGCGCGTGCTAGTTTTGGCACGCGGCGTCCGGCACGCTTTATAAAATCCAACGCCCTCCCACCGCTCTGCGCCTTGCCACCGCCCTCTCCCCGCTCTGTGCCTTGCCACCGCTCTCTCCCCGCTATTTCTCGCATCGACGCTGCCGCGCCACCATGCCGCCGTGTCGCCAGGAAACTTGGGGATACCGCGGCGTCCACGCGCGCCCTTCTGGCGGCTTCTTCGCCGAGATCCGGTTCCGCGGGATGCGCCTCGGCCCTGGCACTTTTGACACCGCCCACGAGGCCGCCCGCGCGTACGACACGGCGGCATGGCACCTCTAGTGGCCTCATAGAACATTGAACTTCCCCAACATGCCGACGCGGGAGAGAGCGCAGGAGCTCGCGCCTCCGCCGCAGCTTATCATCGACGAGGATCGTCATGACAACCGGAGGCGGGAGCACCGTCTTGGTATCGCCGAGATGGACGAGGAAGCCATGGCGCTGTGGCGCCAACGCTTCCCGCAGGTCATCATCAACGAGCGCGGGTTCTACGCGCAAAGGAGGGCGGAGAGGGAGAAGAAGAGGGCGGAGCGAGCCACCTATCGCGAGGACAAGTGTACGCGGAAAGCGGCCGCTCAATTCAACATGATGCTAGGAGCAGCGTCGCCCTGGGACTCCGACGACGATTGGTATCTTGACGCCTACATTGAGACGTCGGAGGAGGACATCACCGAGGAGGGGTCGGACGATGAGGAGTAGTTAAACTATCTTTTTATCTATCTATGCTGAGAACTATCTATGTCTCTACTCTCTATCTCTACTTCTCTATCTCAGCACTCCAGGCCCGCAAAAACTGGCTATTCTGGCGGTGTAAACAGTTTTTTAACGCACCGCGTGTTGCGCTTCTGTTGGAGATGCTCTAACATGGCAGTTGAGTGCTTTAATGTTGCCCACAAGATGCGTGAGTATTACTATATTTTTCTTGCCATGTTGAGATTCTAAAACCATGAGTGCGAACATGAAGAGGAGCAATGAAGACCAAACACGGGATATTGGGGACATCTTCAAGGAGCGTGGCAAGTTAAAGAGGAGCTGCACCGAACCTGTAAAACGAGCTTTGGTAAGTAACACCCTTTCAATAACTTTCATTTAGCCTCGTGTTCTTCGATCTGTATATGTTGTAGTTTCTGTTTCTCTTAGCCTCGTGTTCTTCGATGTGTAATAAGAAGAGTCTTAATCGTCCTAATGCTTTCGTTTTCAACTTGATGTAAGAAGTGGGTGTTCTCACCTTGGAGTCTGTTTTTATATTTTCCCTTTTGAATTCACTTCTCCGAGTCCTGTTTATCTGGCTTCTACTAAATGGATCTGGGTTGCTCTGAGTATTTATCTAGAAAAGAAGTAACTTCATGCCAGGATGCAGTTCCTGCGAGAAGGGAAGTATGGTCAACCTCGAGATCATGTTTCCAAAATGAGGCTGGATTACACACAAGGTGCCCGTTCCCTAATGATGCTGGATTAGACACAAGGTGCAAATTCCGAGATGATGCTGGATTACACACAAGCCAGGTGGAGTCATCATCTGTTCGTGTCCTCGTGGCTCTAGTAAAGGTTGTACGAAAGTGTGCAGCAGCCCTTGAGAATGTAGCTGAGTTCCTGAAGAAGCGAAAAGAGCAATTAGATGCTCTCTTCACCCAAGCCAAAGAAGAGATGGAAGAAGCCAGAAAGAAGCTAGCAGAGGCAGAGCAGGCTAGGCGTCTCCTGCTATCTAAAACTGTTGTTAATACAAATTTTCCTTCATAATAGCTAGGTTCAAATGTTTATCCAGTTAGCATGCCTGTTGTGATGTTCGTGCATCTACTAATGTGGCACAAAATAAATTTTTTCGGGTCATGTAATAACAGCAATTACTTTCCAGACAATAATAGACGAAGCATTGGACATGGTATAGTTCACGCACAAGCCCAACATTCCAGGTTCAACTTCCACATCAAACTCATGTTCACAGATATCTGCACATTCATAGATAATGTCCACAACCATGATTCACTTCAAAGCCAAAAAAAATGTGAGGAGAATTATAAATAAAGAAAAACCTCTAGTTCCTACTACCAGTGCGAGCACAACAAGTCAAGACCATGCGTAATTAATTATATTTTGGTCATTTTTTGACTAATCGCGAATAACTTCTGGAAGCAGGTATAATTTCTAATGCCGGCCGCGTCTGGGGTCCATGATGTTTTGAGCCAAACTGGGCAACACATCGGGTGTCTATGCCGGCAACGCGGTGGTCGTAGCATTCGTGGGTTCAGAGCGGCAGCGGCTCCCGTGGTCTACTATTCCTCGATGTCGGCGGTGGACGCAAACGTGTTGGCCACCTCCGCCAGCATGCCGCGGTTCCGCCAACGTTTGCGTCGGATGGCGCGGCCAACCATGGTGCACTCCCCCATGTGCCGGCGTGCAGCAACTGGCCACTCCTCTACGAGCAGGCTTGGAGCGTCCGATTGCTCCTCCGCTTGCCCGCCTACAGCCTCGCCCATGGTACTGACAGCCTGGGGCGGGGAGGGATGTGGGATAGCGAGTTGCCTGGCTTGTCGGGGCACCAAGCCAGCTTTTATGCCGGAGAACTCCTCTTCCTGCTCACTAGATGCTATGGAGAGTGTGGAGAAAATGGTGCAAGGAGGATATGGGGAGCAACGGTGTGGTGCGGTTTTTGCCAGGCGTTTGGCCTCGTTTAAATAGCGAGTGGACGGGACGAGCCAACCAACGTTGTGTTCTAAAATGCTGGCCTGCTCGCGGAAGGACGTGTTGCCGGCACACACGCGGATTCAATGGAGGCAGGCGGGGTAGTCTGAAGCCAGTTGCATGCGGCGAGGAGGCGTGTTCAGCCTGGCCTGCAGCGAGTGGGGCCCCCTTGGCCGGTGTGCCGGTTCAATGCCTGTGCTATGAGAGGTCGTGTCCGTGTCAGGCAATCACTCCCTCCAGTCCTTTTTTGTTTGGGTATAACAAAATCTCGTTTTCAATTCACATTTTACAAGTGAAATTCGTGGACAAACTTTGACCCAAAATACGATGGGGACTAGTAAACCAGGACGGAGGTAGTAGTTATGAATTCCATTTTCGCTCCATACCAATCGTTCTAAAAACTACTAAGTACTTATAACGCGCCATTGAAAATCGGAAATCTTACCCTGCTAAAAATGACATTTTAAACGTGGCTACTCGATTAGTGGTGACTAGCAAGCCACCGCCTCCATGTCGTTCACCTGTGGTCCCGACCATCAACTCCTACAGATCAAATTATCACGCGAGCTGACTATTCCTACAAAGGTACGCTCCACCACGTACCCGGTACCCGCGCATGCAGCAATCATGCACCTAGGGTTTTAGGGTTTATTTGTTTACAGTGCCTTTACGTAACTCTCATGTGTGCGAGACAGCGAGAGACCGACTACGTGCGTGCGCCTCTTCTCTTCGTATATGTACTCCACCATTTTTCTGGTGTCCAAAAAATTATACAGTACTAATAACATGCGTTGCCACACGATCAAAGTAGATTTATACATATTCACCGATTTGATAGAAAAAAGAGTCTAGTTTTGAAATATGTATATCACTAAAAATATGTTATGTTTCACTCAAAATATATTCCTTTGGCGGTTTTGATGAGATAAGGGAGGAATGTGGTTGGTTTCAAGATTCGAGAAGTGGTATATCTCTAATTTCTACTCTTACTAGCAAGATGCCCGTGCATTGCACGGAACATCAAGATGCGTTTTTTTACAAAACACCTGTTGTGATTGACCCATGCAGGAGTAATCCCATGTGTAAAAACTAATAATATCTCGAGAATTTTATTGGGAAAATGGTATCTCGAGAATTTCATTGAAAGAATGATATCTCAAGAAAGATGAGAGATAAGGTGAGGAGGACTGGGGCGTGGTGGTGACTGGTGGTCAGACTGGGCGGAGGCATGGGGATGGACGGCGCTGGCAGCGGCCACCATGCCAGATTGTTCCAGAGACTTCCTTTTATAATTGCTCGGCAATGAGGTTGTGGGAGATAAGGATGAATGAGGCAAGGCCTTATCTATAAATGTGGAGAGAGGTGCGGGTATCTTTTGTAAAATTGTCACAGTTTGCTTTCTATCCGTCAGATATAGATCGGACGGTCTATATTACAAGATGGCAGGCACACCATCATCACCAACTCGGTTTTTCAGAAGAGTTTAGAGATAAAAATAGAGTTGGTGATGATGGTGTGCCTGCCATCCTGCAATATAGGCCGTCCGATTTATATTTGACGGATAGGAAGGAAACTATGTCAATTTTGCAAAAAGATACCCACACCCCTCTCCACATTTGCAAATAAGGCCTTTCCTTGTTCATCCTTTTCTCCCACAAGGTAAACTACTCATAAAAATGCATCTTGATGTTCCGTGCAACGCATGGGCATCTTGCTAGTTGTTGCAAAGCCCATGTGTGTGTGTGTGAGAGAGAGAGCACTACCAAAAAAATACACTTCCATGATGATACGTGTTTGTCACAGTAGGTCGCGTTTTTTGTCATGCATGTACATCCATGACAAATTTAGGACAGAATCAAGATAGTCATACCTGTGCTGTCGTAGAAGTGTTCCATGACATTACCAAAATTATCATCACGGAAGAGTCCACTTCCATGACGATAAATCGCGCGTCACAGAAGTGCTTTCGTCAAGGGTGACCGACATGTGGCATCCACCGTAACGGAACGCCGTTAAGCTATCGGGTCGGGTTTGGATCCGATAACCCGTTAACAGCCGCGACCAATGGGGATTTTCCACGTGTAAAATCATCATTGGCTAGAGGAAACACGTGTTGGCTCATCGTTGGGACAGATGTCATCCACTCATTGGACAGAAGGCGCCTATGATACGTCGACACGTGGCACGGCCCATCAAGTTTAAATGGGCCGGCCCAACTAAAGGCCCACAAGATTTTGCGGACCATAATGGGCCGGCCCAGCTAAAGGCCCACGAGATTTTGCGGACCATAATGGGCTGGCCCAGCTAAAGGCCCACAAGATTTCGCGGGCCATAATGGGCCGGCCCAGGTAAAGGCCCACAAGATTTTTGTGTGCCATAATGGGCCGGCCCAGGTAAAGGCCCACAAAATTCTTGTGGATCATAATGGGCCGGCCCAGCTAAAGGCCCACGAGATTTTGCCGATACTAATGGGCCGGCCTAGCTGTAGGCCCACAAGATTTTGAGGACCCTAGTAGGCCGGCTCATTAACTGGCTGCCATGTTTTGGGCCAAATGCCGGCCCATATTTGATCCGGTCCATTAATGGCCTGCCACGTTCCGGGCTTAATAATGGCCCATATGAGATCCGGCCCGTTAAAAGCCTCCCGCGTTCTGGGCCAAATCACGGCCCAGATCAGGTCTGGCCCTTTAAGAGGCTTTGGCCTCAATTATGGCCCATATCAGATTGGGCCCGTTAACTGGACGCTATGCTTTTGGGCCCACTTGCTAAAGGCCCATTTAGTAATTCGGCATGTTAAGGGCCCGTTTAACACTTCGGCCCTATATTAATTTCGGCCTGTTAAAAGCCCGTCATATAGTTGGGCCTAACTACGGCCCGGTTTGCATCCGGCCTGCTCGCAGCCGATATCTGATTGGGCCAAACAAGGACCGAGACAATTTTGGCCTGTTAAAAGCCCGTGATTTGATTCGCACAATCATGGGCCGGGGTCCATTTTGGGCTGCTGCCGGCCCGTGAGCTGTTCGGCACGTTTCAGGCCCAACCTACTTCTCAGCCTCCTAAAAGCCCATTGAGTTTTCTTGCGAAAAGAGGGCCGGGGGTTACTCGGCCTATTAAAGGCCTGAATCTACTAGTGGGCCAGTTTGACGAGGCCCATGATGCGGATCATACATCGTGATTGCATGACGGCCTGATTATGTACCGTAATTTTACGGTTTGGCCGGTTTACTGCGAAGACAGGATATATATACAGTAAAATAACTGCAGCATCGTGAATAAGAAAAAACCTAGACTATACAATAAAGAAATTACGGCATATTACATCCACTGGGCATCAAAGTTCGCCACTATGATAATAAAGCACAAGCAGATAGTAGATTACATACACTAGGCATCAAAGATCGCCACCAGTGAAAATAAACACGCCGACAAAATAATATACAAAACCGACAGCACTTCAATAGAGTTCAAGAAAGGTTAGCCCTGCTGGCGAGCTGTAGCGCAACCACCTGACCAAGATGATGAGACTGCGCTTGTTCAACACTTATATCTTCCTCACTCTGAAAGATAACACAAGCAGGCATATGACAGGTTTTGCACATAAAAGTATCAGTGCTGACAATTCATCACATTTCTTACTGACGAAAAGTGACACAGTTTAAAATTGCATTAACACAATATGGTATTGTTCAGGTCAAGACATGGCAGGAAATGACATTGTGAAGGAGTTGGCAGCTTCACGACACCACTGGATTATAGATCAAGAACTCATAAGTATCAATGGTTAGTGTGCTGTCAATTTATCCCATTTCAGATTGGCAAATAAAGAGACGGTTTAAATAATAGTAGAATGATATGACATTGTTCATAGTTAAGACATTGCAGAATATGACATTGTGTTGTAGTGGGTAGGTTCACCACACCACTGGATTACGGATCAAGAACAGAAGCATACATGCAGTGCAAAAGAAGATCACTTGCTCTGTATACTTTAATTTACATGGTATGAAGAAGGAACTTGGTTGTACAACTGAAAACTTAAATTGAGAAGGACAAACTTTTGTTTATGAACTACATAATAAACTTTAAACATGCAATTTGATGCAAACACCAAAAATAAACAGCTGTTGCAGTCATGCCTAACCAAATATACACAACAAAGTTTGAAGGCTTGAGAAGGACAAACTTACATTACTGGTGAAGATAGGCTCTATAAAGCCCTTGTCCATGCTGATGGGGGGGGGGCAATTCAAGAAGTTTACCACAGAATCTTCTTCATAAGGATTGCCTTTATTCTACATTTTGTTAAGAGTAAATATAGATGTGATAATATACGAAAAAATGGAGAATATTTAAGATAAGATGAAGAGTGATGCTACATAACCAAGTAGCTCTAAATGTATGTGCAGCGATACAGGCAAAAGGCACAGCCAAGAGCAATGCACAGCTAAACTTCTTCAGTACCAACCTTATGGTAAGAGTAAATATAGATCTGATGTGTAGAAAATGGAGGGCAAAGGAAAATAAGCTGCAGAGTGATGGTACATGAACAACTACCTGTCAATATAAGTACACTGATAAAGGACAACATGTACTTACAAGAACAATGCAGAGCTAAAAAAATCATTGGCATTGGATATATTCTACACTAATGTAACCATTCATACAGATTAGATAATTTGGAGCGAACAATTGATAAGCAAGCTATCATGCATACTGCTGTCACATAATGAACAAGGTATGTATGCAAGTACAGTGATACATGACAATAGGTACTAACAAGAGCAAAGCAGCGGGCAGCATATTTGCGATATCCTGTCGTTCTTTTCAAACCGGAATTCTTCTTCGAGCAGATTTCCTGCAAAAAAGATCAGTAAGGCACATGCGGAAAAGTAGAAGTTCAAATTGTCATTTGATTTCATAGACAGTACCTCATCCTGGGAACGAGACCAGTGCATAACAAGGTTTCTCCATTCAATGTCTTCTAAATTTAGCACATGAGACTTCACCAGAAATTCGTTTATAGACTTGCCATCAAAGTGTGATTTCCTCAGGTAACACCGATACTGCTGCAATGCTTCCTTGAAAAGCACAAGCAAGCTTTGCTCGTCATGACTATCCAGATTGACCCTCGCCTAGTTACAACAATGTAATGTAAATCATTGATGTGTTCGATCAGCAGAAAACAGGAAAATAATAACCATGAATAATAGCACTTACACGTAAGTTGGACAGGAAGATGTGAAAATGTTGTTTGTCTTCACTATAATCTTCCCATGATGGGAATATATGCACGTAGTCCCTAACAACATTGAAATCATCGTCTTTTAAACTGGGAATAAATGGAATGGGGTACCAATCTGCAGGAATTGGCCATCTCTGCAGTTGGGATAGGTCTTCGGCCGGTGGACTTGCTGTACTTTTTTCTGGAGTGGGATTTTTCTATGGTACAACTGGTGCTATGGAAAATGAAATCGGTATACCTTTTGCTGGAGTGCAGGTCCTGTGTGGTGGGGCTAGTGGTGTGGCCAGTGAAGTATGGGTACAGTCTGCTGGAGTCGGTCCTACGTTTAGTGTCACTGGTTGTACATCCAATATAAGTGGGGCGCTGTCTGATTTCTCCGGCACCACCACGTTTTTCAAGGACTT
Source organism: Triticum aestivum (assembly GCF_018294505.1). Lineage (NCBI taxonomy): Eukaryota > Viridiplantae > Streptophyta > Magnoliopsida > Poales > Poaceae > Triticum > Triticum aestivum. Next base: position 163,636,156 of record NC_057799.1, on the reverse strand, counting down.
TGCTGGTGCTCCTTCAGGTTCGGCAATCACCCTCTTCCTTTTTGATGTCTGATGCACAAGAACATCATTTGAATGAAAAAACATGGTATGATGACAGATGGAATATGTATTGATAATGGATGGGCATGGCATCTCGAGTTATATGATGAGTAAACTAAGTAGATGGCGGTGCAACAAAGTAGAAGAAATGCAAGACAACATATGCAAGATACGCGCAATCAATAAAACCTTGCCAAATTAGAACAGGCACCTTGATGGGTGAACAGGACAGACCATCTGCCTTTGACTCCTCGAGGTTAGAATAGTCATTAGGATGATATTCTGAACAAGAATCAACAGGTGGGGAGCGTATAAGTTTCATTGCTTCCAGAATGGCACTCAATGCCTTGGTGCTAATTTTGTAAGTCATTGCAGTGTTCCACAATATTCTTCTGATGCGCGGATTCTGATATTCACTGTAATTGCGTATAATATCTGAGAACCATGAAAACATAAATAATTGTGAGATTATCTTTGTAATGCAGATGATATTCTAATATAGGGGCGCCCCTATAAACACTTGTGTGCTATCACTGCATTCTGATGAGAGAGCTCATGTGTGCTGTAATATGGTGCGTGCATTTATATAATCTAGCAGAAGTACACAAAAAAATAGGCTCCAGAAGTAAGGATTGCTGGCAGATGATAGGTTCATAATATACTATATAGAGAGTTTATTGCCAAACCATGATAACAAGAGCACACAACAACTAGGCAGATCATAGTGTACATAACAGGGGTACACCATAACCACGATATATAAATCGGGAAAGTGGAACTAGCTTGAAAATACGGTGTTGTATTGCCGCTAGTAACTGAAAGCCTATCGATCATGTACATGCCAGCTCTATCAGCTGTTGACTGCAGATGTCCCTGCGGCCCTTCCTGACAAGGAACATACTGTACGTACTAAATACAGAATAAACAAAGAGGAACATGTTAAAGAACAGAAGAGGAGGCATATTCTTGAGGTTCCGCTTCATTGCATACAATGTTGGTTGCCCACTCATGATGAATCACAGCGTCCAAAGAAATGCAATTCCATGCTGTCTCTCTATATGTGGCAATTTTGAACAAGAGTCATTAGGATCATATTCTGAACAAGAATCAACAGGCGGGGAGCATATGAGTTTCATTGCATCCAGAATGGCACTCAATGCCTTGGTGCCAATTTTGTAAGTCATTGCAGTGTTTAGCTTCAAGAGTGGACTGCTGCTAGTGCGACACAAAGCAGCTACACAGATCATAGTGTAGATATAACGGGGAAAACCGTAAGCATCAGAGTAAAATCAGCAAAGTGGAACTTGCTGGAATATATGTGCTAGTATTGCCGGTACGGCTAGAAAGGCTTCGGATACCAGCTCTCTTCCAGTGAAGGTGCGGTACTGTTAATATCAGTGTTACTCTCAAAGGCGATACAACTCCCCGCATTTCCTTGCTATTCTTATAGTATTCAAGTGGGCAGGTGACTACAAATCCTATTCCTATGTTTACAAGATCCTACGGATCAAAGAGGCTCAAAGTGTCCATCACAACCGACCATATAGACCTCTACACTGCAAAAGTCCCTGCTCATCTTCAGTACAAGGAACATACTGTACCACTATCATACTCCCTCCGTTCCAAAATATAAGTCTTGGTAGAGATTTCCACTATGGATCACATACAGATGTATCCAGATACATTTTAGAGTGTAGAATCACTCATTTTGCTCCATATGTAGTCCATGGTGGAATCTATACAAAGACTTGTATTTAGGAACGGAGAGAGTACATATTAAAGAAGAACGGAAGAGGAACATGGTAAAGAAGAGCAAGCAGATTTTGGATAATAAAATGTTGGTTGCGCAGTGCCCACACATGATGAACCAGAGCGCATTATGAATGCAACTCCCAGCTGTCTCTCGACCATTTCTGGCGGTTGGATGAAGATCCTACGTCTCCTAACCCATCTTCTTCCTCGTCTCTGATTCTTCCCATATAGAACACCGCACGGGCTGCCGGCCGGACCACCGGCCCCCGCCGCCTGTGTTCCTCTGCCACCCCCACCCCCACCCCCACCCCAACCCCCACCCGCGTCGAGTTTTCTTCGTTCGGCGAGGCCCCACAACCACCCGAGCCCCTTCGTTCGCACCGGCGAACTCCGGCGAGCTCTGAAAAATCGACTGACCCAATTTTGAAATTTAGTCTACTGTGATTTAACTAGTGTGGAATATAAAAGGGGAAAACAATAAGCATTGGGAGTATAGTGTTGAGCGTGCCATGGCGGATCTGAAGGTGCAAACCAGACAAAGGCAACTTCGCAACCAAGACAAGAAATCAAAGTAAAGCAGTGGCGATCTATTTTCTTGCTGCGATAAATAAGTTGAGCAGATACTAAAGAGTACCGCCTCTGGTGCGGCGCCATGTACGCATCTGCTAAGAATTTGACGGTGCTGCGGTAGCGATGGCTGTTGGCGGCGTGGAAGCAGATCTAGGAGGGTAGACGGTGGCGGCGGGGTGCGGTGGACGAGACGGTCGTAGGAGCGGCGCCGGCAAGGTGGACGACGGCGGGGATGAAGCGAGAGGACGGGATGCAAGGATCCCGGTCCGAAGTCGTGGATGAGAGAGGTCGATCTCTTGTAATGGACGACGGCGTCGGGGTATCAGCTCCGGCATGGTGGAGGAGGATGACGGTGGATGGGGTGGCGGACGGCGGCGGACGGAGGAGGGTGGGGTGGAGAGGGTGTTTTGGCGCCCACGGAGTACGAATGGGGAAAAGGGAGGTAGAGAGGAAGGGGAACCATGTATTCAGGGCGCGCTTGTCTCAAATGCGAGGAAATTTACAAACTTATCCCCCGTTTCAAATTTCTACTACATCACATCAACATTAGTCGGTTAGGGATAGGACGGTAATCTCGCATACACCGAATATTTGCCGACGAGAGTTTGTTTTTGGCGCCCACCGTGTATGAATATGAATCGGGGAGGGAGTCGATTTCGGTCGAGGACACACTGTGTTTTGGCGCCCACCGTGTATGAATCCGGGTGAGAGGCGGTTACGTCACGTTTGGGTGAAATTACAAACCTACCCCTATCGAAACCTATAGAAATCCAGCAGATAGGCTTTGCGTGGCAGGGATAGGCAGTAGTGATTTCCATCTCGCAGATTTTGGTTTCGAGCGGTTACTGCGACTTTCCCCGCTTCGTTCAAATTTTGAAGAGTGCACGTTTACCATGCTAACTCAATTCGAATCCCGTTTGTATTCTATTTTTTTCCGGGCGGGATCTATTTTCAATTGGAATTACATTCTATATACATCATTTTTTATATATACTTTCAAAAGCACAACACCATTTATACATAAATATGGTTTACAAATGGCATGATGTCAGGTTCATAAGGTTGTATCCATCAATTTGGATTTTCAAATATTTGAAACCACTTTATGTTGAAATCCAATGTATGCATTCCTTGCTAACTGTCTCCAATTAATGTGTGTTTCATGCGGTTTTTTTTACTTCTTAAACATGTATAATGTGTTTCACACACGCAACATATAGTGTAATCCCGTTTAGACATTAATTGCATATAAACCATGCATTGTTTGTAATTGAAGAATCTATGGATCACCAATATTGTTAAACTATATAACATTACACGTGTGCCCAAATTCAAATGAATATGCATGTTTGATACACCAATTTGCGTTATGATATTATCGATGTCGTGATCTCCAGTTTAAATATTTGAATCCCCTTTAATCCAGATATTCGTCTCATATAGCTATCACTCATGCTTATATAGGACTATCTCTCTGGACCTATACGCATTCATCGTCTCTCAGGTATCTCTCGTGCTACCTGTATGTCGACAATGATCTTTTATCTTCGTAACACACTGACGGTACTCTCTCCCTCGACCTTCATCACTCTATCTCTCTCTAAGTATATCTCGCTCCCTGCTATGTGTCTCTAACTATGATTCTCCATGTGGAATCTCTTTCACACAAACACAAAACTTTGTCTCCCGGGGTCTTATTTCTCTCTACCATTCCCATGTGTGCCACTCGCACACCCCTCATACAGAGATGTCTTTCGCTCCTTAGATATGAGAACCTACGACTCTTCCTCTTCAATGTCTCTTTCTCACACACAAACACAAACTCTGTCTCCCAGGGTCTCATATTTCTCCATTGTTCTCCTGTATGTCGCTCACACACACCCTCTCTCCTAGAGATATCTTGTGTTCCCTCGTATGTCTCTCTAGCTATCACTCTCATTGTGAAATATCTTTCTCTCTCGCAGACACAAAACTCCGTCTCTCTGGATCTCATTTCTCTCTGATATCTGTTTGTATGTGACTCACATGCACCCTCTCTCTATCTCTCTCACACCCACACACATAACCCAGCCTTTTGATCCACTGGACTCCTATCTCTAACGCACACTAGCTAGCATCTTTATGTTTCTATTTATCTGTTTCTCCATCAACCTTCTTTCTCGCCCTCACTCTTGATTCCTATCACGCACACTACATATGTTTCTCTCTACATGCAGTCAAGTGCCCTCTCACACACATATATAACTTCACCCTTTGAACCACCCGACGGTCATCTCCAACACCCAAAATAGCGGATGTCCCTCTAGCTAGCATCTCCATCTCTGTATCTATCTGTAGTTTCTCCGTCAACATTTCTTTCTCGCACGGAGTCTTGCTTCCTACCACCCACACTATATATGTCTCTCCATACATATGCATTTATAGGTTGGTCTCTTTTGCACAATCGTTGCGCCTCACTCCCTCTGATCGCCATAGATGCATGCTCCAGCCCACACCACTATCTCTTAAAGACAAAAACACATGCTCAATTGTCGGGCCTTCTTCCCTGCATTCTCACATGCATGCATATTGTCATACCGATCCGTCTCTCCCATGTCATTGATCTTATGACTTATGTCTTCTTTCTTTTATCTCGATCATGCGTGCGCGCACACACACACATCCCACGTATACATGTATACCTCTCACACATGCACGTTCAAGGTCTCTATGTCTCCATACGTAGTTAATTACCCTCAATCCTAACGCCACATCGAATCGTTCTCCTCTTTTGTGCACATAACTTCCGCCTGGATGGGTAAAACACACACTCACACTTAACAATCTCCTTCTAGCTACCCCCCCCCCCGCCTCTCACTCTTCCCCTATATCCCCGAAACCAATAAGACCATCCCTTTATTTAATTCCCGCCTACATGCACCATCGATATATAGTAGTCTTCCTCGGTGTCTCTCGAACAAACATGTTCTCTCGATGTCGACTCCTCTCATGCGCACACACCTTCTCTTCCCTCTCCACGGGCATTTTCTCTCTCCACCCCATCGTT